>NW_026892579.1:57970000-59347500 GCF_033815535.1 Pezoporus flaviventris
CTTGTTTTCTGTCGAGACATAAGAAAGGCTGAACAGTTTACGCCTTCCTCCCCTCCATTTAGGCATTTTCTGCTTGTTTTCTTCCTACTTTAAAATTAGAGCTTTTTTATTATGGATCTGAAAAGCCTACTGAGAGGTAATAGGTACTTCCAAAGCTTTCCTCTGAATGACCTAAACAAATACTCATTTCTTATTTTTCCTGGAAAAATTGTCCTTTTTATTCTTGAAGCCAACAAATTTGTGTTTCTCACCTGAATTAGTCGTGGCAGCAGGATGAAAATGCCTCTGTCCTAGACTGAGGTGGTCTTATTTTAAATAAATCCCCATGCTTTCAGTCCCTATCTACACACCCTGGGGGGAACTGTTTACCTGTGCTAAGAAGCAAAGGCCAGCTCTTAAAGAGGAGACACTGACCCTTATCTAGCCTTTAACATGAGCAAAGAATTGAGAGTGTTGCCTTTACTCCTTCCGCTCAAGTCCCCTGAATTTGTGACAAACAGATTCCTGGTGTACGAGCCCCTTGGGAAAATGCAAATGTCAGCAAATCGCCTCTTTTAACATGGGGCAGGCAGGCAGAAGTCAAATGTCATACCTACCCTGCGATGCTTAGAAAGGTGTATGCATTGGGGCACCCTTTGCTTTTTGACTATAGAGTGAGATGTAAAAACTCAAAACAAAAAAAAAGAAAGGGGAAAAAAAAAGGGCAAAAAAAAGAATCAGTTCTGGATATCTACAAGTTGGCTGATGTGACCCTGTGCCACCTACCAGCGTGCTGGCTGTGACCCAGCGATGTGATACTCCCGCAAGCTGAAAGAGATGGCTGTCTCTGCTTTCTTTTGACCTCCCAAGGCAGCTGCCTGGTAGGGACCAAATGGCATGGAAGAAGAATATCTGCCTCACACCTGCTTTCTCCAAACCGCCTTTCACAATGCCAACCTGCCCACCAGGCTCCCTTGGGAGACAGTCCCATCCCTGGTCCCCTCTCCATGGAATACCAGGACAGGATAGTTAAGATAGTTTTCTCTTCTTCAAAACATCATTAGGATTGAAAAAATGAATCTCTTGCTTGCACATTTTGCATAAATACATGGTAAGTTATCAATTGATGTTCAAATAGCTTAATTGAGTTTGAGGGGGGAAAGGTCATTTAATTGGTCTATTGAAATGTTAACAGAAACAGATACGGCAAGGAATAGACTTTAATGGCTGCAGTGTGGCACTGGTGTCTGCATTCACTTGCAAAATTGTTAATTAGGACACTTTGGTAGTTCATTTGCTTTTGTATTGATGTGCTTAGTCCAACGAGAGAAATTGGGTTTGTATATGGTATTTACATGGGGCAGCAGAGGCTAACTGTACAGGCAGGAATAAGGAAAATAAAGTGTAAATCAGAATTGGTTTACAATTTGTGCCAGTGTCGTCGTTAATGTTCTTCCAGTTATGCAAGGTATTTTGTAGTTGCTCATGTATTTTTGTATGTGATTAAGTTTGATATATACATTTAGCTTCATTGTTTTAATCATTGTAGTAGTGGGCTCAACACTATAATATGAGATTTATTTTTTTAAGTTATGGATGCAAAGCTTTCTACACTGGATTAGAATAGACTGTACTGCAAAACAAAGAATTAAATATCTGTGTTCGTTTTGCCCCTGGAAGCAGGTGTTATCTCCTTAAATGCATACCAAAAGAATATTCAGTTGCAATTCCTGGCCCACAGTCATCAGTGCCAGTGAAATTACAAAACCAGTCCCTAGTATATACTTTAGGTCCATCGTTCGTCTCTTACAGAACATAAACCTTTAAGGTATTGGCATTTTGGATGTGGGAATGGCAAAATTGCACTGAGTATCCAGCAGCACTTTTTGAGGGTGGTAATTGCAGGGATTAATCCTGGTGCTGTTTCCTAATAGACATGCTGCATGCAAAGCTTTCTATTTGAATTGGCTGCAAGAAGGCTGTATTGTGTACAGTATGTAATAATACATTATACCCAAGGTACTCTTTATAAACAGAAAGGCAAGAAAAAAAAAAAGAGTGAAAAACCAAGCAGCTATGAATCATCACTTTTACATCAGGGATCCTGTTGTCTTACTGGAATAGGTTAGGAGGGAAGACATTTTGCAGCAAATAAAGTGCCGATCTTAACAGCTCCTAAACGAAAAGGACTTTTTGTTTATCGTATATTGTAATTTCACATTTGGGTGCTGTGTCTGCCATTTGTTTCAGCATGCAGGGCTTTGGTAAGTAGTTTGTGACAGAGCGTTTCTTTTAAACTCCAGGCGCTCCTGTAACAAGAGTTGACATCAGCTTCATTTAGTCATATGTATTTGTGAAAGTGCTTATGTGAAGATCACAAATATGCACGGTGCAGCTATCTAGTTCTGCAACTTTAATCCGAGTCCCAGAAAGTTTCATTGTGGCCCTATGCAAATGTATTTACATAGGAATGGGTCTTGGGTCCTTTAAAGAAGGCAACAAAGTTGGAAGACTGAGGCCAACAAATAAATGAAAGTTTCTCTAAATCCATTGGATAATAGAGGCAGTGTTAAGGCTAACCACAGTGTTGAACTAAACAGAGGGATTACTCCTGGGTTTTGCATCAGTTGTTTTCTGCCGGGTGGCCTCACTTGTCAAAAAAAAAAAGAGGAAAAAAAAAGTTTAACAGACGAACATTCACATGGCACATTGAGAAAAGAAGTATGCTTAATTCCATCAAAGCTCAGAAATCAGTCATTAATTTATTCTAACCTCCAATTGTTGGTCATTTGTGAAACATCTGGCCTTTAAGTCATAGGAACCTAAACATAAGTACAATGTGAGCTCTTCTGAAGATGGGAGTTGGGTGCAGTGGGGGTGCTGTGTTAGCGTGTGTGCACGTATGTGTATGTATTGCATAGGTTGCAACTGCCACTTAATTTCAGAGAGTTTGAAACATATTAAAATGAATCCTTCAGTTAATTTACTCTTGAAATTAGATTATTGTTCATTTGCATCTTGGAAAAGTTCTGCCATTCAAAAGAGTCTCTTTCTTCATGGTGAGTTAACAGATATTTAGCAATCTTGCAGCTTGCTAGTCAGAAATAGTTTCTAATGAAGTTGAAATTTTAGATAGAAAATGTATAAAAGCTTTCAGGAAAGACATACCCTATTTTCCATATGGCTAAGTAATTGTTATGATGTTTGTTTTAAAGCTGGACTTAGACACTCCTGACTGCCCTCTAATTTGATATGGCTGGTCCCGGCGATTCTTCTGGAGGAAACTTTCGTAGCAGAATGCAGTGAAGGAGATAAATCATTTTGCAGCTATAAGCACATTTTAAAGTATAGAAAATAATTCGATCGCCTTTACTGTCGTGTGGATAACAGTCTCCAGGTTTTTTGCCTCTGCTGGGAGTTGGAACCTGAGTGAAAAGGAACTGAGTGATTAAAAGCAGTTTTGAAATAAAGGTGGCATCTCAGAGCTGGCAAAATTCTGCCTTTTGTTAAGCTTAAAATAATGCCTGCTATTTAATTCTGAGGGCTAGGGGGCTGTTTTTGCTTGGGGAGGGAATACAGTTTTCATGTAGAGCTTAAACGTTGCAACATCCCCTGTGATGAAATTTCATGTGTTTCACATGGACATAGAGTGAAATTTAATTTTAAATATGACAGAAATATTTAGATCTGTCAATCTACATGGCTATGTGGGTATCTCAGAGCTTTCTGTCCTTGAGCACTCACCTGCTTGTCCTTGGTTTTGTTTTTTGAAGACCAGTTAGCCCCTCTTTGGCCTGACCATTTGCTTTTCTTGATCAGCAGAGGCTGGCTGCAGCTCTAAGGCTGTTTTGATGATAATGGTAATGATGCTATCCAAGCACATAACAAAAAGAAAGAATATTGAAGGTTTTCTATAAAGCAGCTCTTTCTCTTAATATTTGTTTATCCTTTCTCCCTTGCTAAGTAAAGAAATCTTTAATCCCCACTCCATTGTGAAATTTACTGTATCTGAATCTAGTCCACTGTAACACGCCTTTCAAGCCGGGTTTTATCCTTTCTTACTGAAGGGATAGCTCTGATTTTGGCAGCCTGACACACATTATATTAAAAAAATAAAAATCCAATGAGTAAATTAGGGGTGACTTAGTATTTTTGGATTCCTAGCATTTACTTGTCCCTGCCATAGTGCAGCTAGAATTTAGCCATGCATATTCAAAGCGTGGGTATCCATGGACGCTCACATGTTGCACGGTGCATGTGCGTGTGTGCACATGTGCACGACCCACCAACACAACACGTAGAAAGTCACGTTTCAACTTTATTAAAGCCTTCATTTCTGAGGCAGTGATGTCCAAAGGCTGCTTGGATAGTGGAGATGAGAGGGGAAAAAATAAAATCTCTTTAAACAGCTTGTGAAATGTAATGTTTGAAACGGTTCTTTCAGAACGTGCAGATTATGGATTGCGTAGTGACTCTTTCCAGCTCTCTGGGAAATGAGCTGTTGACATTCTTTTGGGTCATCATCCGAGATAGGAGGGCAACCACAAGGATTTAGCAGATAAATTCATCCAAAAAGACCTTTATCCATTTCACTGCAACTTGGAAACGTTCATGTCGAATAGCAGCATTAATGTAGCCTTTTTAGCCCTTCAAAGTGAGCCTTATGTTTAAAAATATATGTAAAAAAAATAAATCAAATGACCAGGGTAATAACTTCTCTAGGTCTTCTAAGAGGTAATTCATTATTTACATAATTCTGGATCATAAACCCATCTTTCCTTCAAGAGGCTCTGAAATAGAATTGGGGATCTTATACAGTGAAAGAGTCTCTTTTGAATTCTAATCAACTGGATCTGTCCCAAATTCATTTCTAGTTGATTGTAAACAGTGGAAATCAAATTAATTTCTTCTTATCTTGTCTTTTGAAGAAAACTCGCAACATGTTTAAAAGGTTTCATTTTTAAATACAGATCAGAATTTATTTTGTTTGGGGTTTTTTGTTCTTCTTTTTATTTTAACTTTATAAACCAGGTGTTGGCAGCATGGGTTTTGACAGCCAGGCGACAGCTCTGCATTAGCATTGGTGATTATGAAACAAATAGGAAAAAAAAAAAGATTTATTTTTTTTTTACTTGAACTCAAATGATACTATATAGGCTGAATGTGCAGGCAAGGTTCCCACAATGCACTGTGAAAACCTAGGCTAACAACCACCCCGCTGCGTTGAAAACCCCCAAAAAAGACAAAAGCACAATGAAATAGAAAGCTTACCACCGGTAGCTTTCAAAACGACAAACTAGGCAAACTATACATCTCCACCACTCCAATTTTGTCAGAATGCTAATGAGCTTGCTCTGATCTTTACTCGGCTTCCCGTGTTTTCTACATCTTCAAGGACCACATGGCGCTAGCAAAATAAAGACAACTAAATGAGAATTTCGAATGCTTTTTGTGTTAGGACCTGGTGCCTTTCAGTTGACGCACTCGTTGAATATTCTCAACTTAAAAGCGTACAACAGGGGGCTGGGTATGAACTTTTTAGCAGGGGGAAATTTGTACAAAAGTAAATGAGTGTGATGAGGAAAATATGAGAAAAATTTCTGATTAATTTCCGCTCTATAATATCAATGACACCTTCAGCCCCTCTCATACTCCTCTAACAAGAGATGCTGATAAAAGATGAATGATTCTGTGTTGTTCACAGTGAATGTTTAGTGGTTTTTTAATAGCGGCATTCTACATAAAAGGCACCAGGAAGTACTCTGCATTAGCAGTTGAGATCACTAGTTAATAGGATGATGTCTTTTAGCTTTTGTCACAAGATTATTAGAAAGGATGGGTTTCTGTTCTCATCCCAGCATACTTTGGAGTGCTTGTTGAGTACAAGTGCTAAAATACAGGTTTCTCGGTATTGTTTCTCATGCAAAGTAAAAGCCCTTTTAATGCAACACCTTTTACTTTTTTTCTTTTTTTACCAGGTGATTTTTGTCATTGATCTCTTATCTGCCCCCTTTAGCTGTATTAAACACTTGGAGTGGTATGCTTCTCAATGGGGGCTTGATGATGTATATGTGTATAGCTTCACTGTCAAAAATAAATCCCTTACATGCTCTGCACCTTCACAAACCTTATTACCAAGCTGTATTTACCAGTCTGTATTATACCATCTTGAATGCTTCTTACTGGAGTTGTCCAGTCTGCAATGCAGATTTGCGCTAGAGGAGAGAGGGGGAAGCTAGGAGCAGGCATCCTACTCCCTAAGCCAAGGTCTGTCTTTTAAAAACAATTAAATTCACAATTCTCTTTGGCTTTCTCGAAAGTAAGTGCAGAATTGTGTTCACTAGTGTCAGGGCTTGGGGAGTAAAACGATGAATGCTCCTTTTTACCTGAGAGGTGAACTCAATTTAAAAATTGTTTCTGTTACCATCCTCAAGCAGAAGACAGTATGAAAAATATCAGCTCATATATATATAAGATGAAAAAAATCATGGTCTTTTCATATTTTCATATCTTACTTCAATCAGAAAGAATGAATTAATAACACCGTAAGTTCTATAGCAGTTTGCCAGCCTTACTTTGTTACACTGGTTTTTTGCTTAGCTCAGCATGATTGATCTCAGGTGAACTGAAAACTTGCCAAGCCACAACGTGGTAGAGGGTTGTCCAACCATACTGTGAGAGACAAAGATGCACATGCCAAAGCACAGCAAGAGAAAAAAGGGGGTGTAACAACAGCAGTTCTGGCAGGATAGAAAATTTAAAAGTATCACTGAAAACAACATCTTCACCATTTGCCTGTTTACATTTAGCATAAAAACTGAGTGAAAGTGCTTAAAAAAAATCTGAATACATGAGTGATGCGTATGTGGCACTGGTTTGGTTTTTTGCTGATGTTAGTTTCCCTATTGGAAATACATAACAATTCAGAGGCTGGAAGGATATTAATAATAGCAATTTGTGTTGGAGAGAAGATTTTTGACACCAGAGTCGGTGATTTTTATTGCAACGTGATAACAGTTCACAAACTGTTTTGTGCATTGATGCACTGATAGCTACTGGTTTTTCGAAGCAAAGCAGTATTATAAAGCACTCGATGAGATGCTTCTTTCTCCAGTGTTCAGGAATGTTAACTTGCTGCCAGGATTTTGATAATGGGAGTTTTGGCAACTGTCAAAAACCTGGGTGAAAAAAGTGCAACAACATTATGATTGAGTTCTTGTTTACAATATGGTAACTCTGCTTCTGCATTGCATCCAAGTACGACTTGACTGACCTGAATCCCACTGAAGCCCTCAGAGTTCTGTAGCAATGCCTGCTAGTACCGAATCCATGCAGTTCAAACCCATTCATCAGAATTTGTTAATGCAAATAAACTGGCATGCTAGTAAGCTGGTTTTCTGATGCGAGTCTTGAGGGTGCAGATCTTTCATGCACAAGTATTGGGTTTGTAGTTGGCAGAACCATGCATTTGATGAGTGACTGAAGACTTCTTGAGTTCTCGAGGCTTGGCAAACTTTTTCCAGTTTCCCTTCTATCATGTTGCCTCCACAGTCTCTTACTGGTAAGCTCCTATCTCTCCAATCTCCATCGTCTGCAATTAGCTGTGAAGCAATCTTGCTTGCCTTTGGTAAAGAAAGACTAGCCATATGTTTCCAAATGCCCAGCATTTCTACAGCTGAGGAGCTCCCACAGAATGAACACACCATGACAAACCCTGAGGTTCACAGTTCTGACTCTAATTCACCACATCTCTTCGGTCTTAGGTTTGTGCACTGGTAGGTAGAAGTTCTCCCAGGAAGAGACCTTTCCAAGAGCAGACTTGGGCAGCATGCATGTACAGCCTACCCCAGCCAAGTTCATCAAATCATTAAAGCAGCTCAGCAGCAACAATGACCTTTTTTTGTTATTTTTCCTCAAAGTAACACAGAATTGTCATTGGCTGGAAGGACAAGATGATGGCAGCCTCCTCTCCGTGCGTTTCCCTGGCTTGTGGCCTCATGGTTGCTTTAAAAGAACCTGTCAACAAAGTGCTTGAGGCCAGCTTGAAGAAGAGAGGCTGAGTGCAGCATTGCCTGCATAGCAGGAGGCTACTCTGGGAGGGCCCTAGGCGCTATGAATAGGCTTGCAAGCCTTCCAGAAGTCTTGCAAGACCCAACAGACACTTGCTTCTTTTAACTGATTTCCATCTATCATTGTGGTATTGCAGTATAAATGCTCTTTCATGTGGTAGGCATAGTCTTTGGCCTCGTGCCTGGAAGTTAGCTTTCTCTACAGTCAGTGTCTGCCTGTAAAGAGAAGGCGGGAGGGAAGGTGATTTGGTCACCCTGGGGCTCCCAGCCCACAGTGCTACTGCAGTCTGTGGAAAGCCGTGTTACGTTTTCATGGGGGTTTTTTTTCCATTTACCACCAAAACCACCTCTTCTGTCAAAACTGTGAGGCCCCAGGACACCTCAGCCTACCTGAACTTGTCCAGATAGCCCTGGGAAGCTTTGGATCCCAGAAGTGCAAACCTGCCAACTCCCAGTAAGAGTAGGCATCTTCATTAGCACCAATAGAAGGTCCCATTCATTGCCAGCTGTCATCTCAGGCAGTTGGTTGGGTTACATTCAGCCCTGACCATTAGAGAAGTCATTTTACACTGTCCACCACCCCTTCCCAGTTCCAGGAGAATTATGTTCTGAAGGAAGTAAGGCAGTTTTGATAAAAATGGGATAATATGCTGACTTAATATAGCACAGTTCAATGACTTTAAGGTTAAGTGGTCTGTCACTTCAGAATCCTGCCCAGCCATCGCTTGCCAAGTAAACAGGCAACCGACGCAAGGAGTAGTTACGAGCCATAGAGAAATTACTCTCACTCATAACAAAGCATCCAACTCTGCTTGTCAGCCTGCAAGTGAAATCATCATCTGCCAGACCATCATCACCTTCTTGGTGGATTTCCAAGTGTGAGCTACTGTTTTTTCCATAGCTTCAAAGTCTTGAGTGTATCAGGTAATGGTGCGTGTTTCCTGTGTTGGAAGCAGAGGGCTGTTGAATATTTTTGCCAAGCCTGTGCTTCTTCTGAAGTTGTGTTACATGAAAAAATTTGGGTACAAAAAATACCAGAGGGGATAAAGGACATGCCTTGGTTCTGCTCAGTGCTAGGACCCCTGCAGGCACTGTCCTCAAGGCAGGATGCATCACTTTTCTTGCTGGAGTCTCTCCAGATGTTTCAGTTGAATCTCATCTCTTGTTGCCTGAATTTTGGGCCATAAACTGTGTCTTTTCTTGGTCTGGTTTGACGCTTCTACGTTTAAAATATATTCATAATCTTTATCAAGCCCAAGCATTCTGCCTCTGTTGATTTTTTGTTGTTTTCTAGTGGCCACTGCGTTGACTCATCATGTAGAGAAAATCAGCAATCTTTGAGGCAATTCATCTTTTGTGGAAGTTTCAGTTCTGTGATAATTTTAGGTTGCCAAGACTACAGGCCACAAATGTTTGTCCTCCTGTGAGTCAGTCCCACTCCAGGTAGAATAAATCCTCACACGTGCTGAGATGTGGTCAGAACCCTGACCTTCTGTTTACACAGCTCTCAAAATTTTAAATAGCCTCTCTGATTTATTATGTTTCAGAAACCAAAGAAATTACAAGTTTCCTGCTTGATATTAGGCTAATTTGATGTGTGCTTGTGATAAAGGCATTCCCTCAGCTGTAGCTCTGTTTCATTAGGGTTACAGTACTTTGGGGGGCTGAAATAGAGTCAGACAATGCACTGCAATGTAACTCTGCCTGGCAGATTCTTGGCAGTCATTACCTACCTTTATGAGACTCCATTGTGTGGACATCAATGTCTCCTTCTCAACTGTTCTCAGACAGCAAGTTTTAGTGGCCATGAATTTGCCTTTCTAATGTTCCTCAGGCATTTTCTCATCCATTTCAGACTCGGAAAGTTGTGCTAGGGCTTCATGTGCTAGCTAGCTCTTCTACAGTGCCATCTATAAACTGGTCCCGTCCTGTTTATCTCTTGGTGGCTATTCTTATTCATTTTCAGTGATTTTTAATAACTGAGAAGGTCCTTGTTCCATGAAAGGAAGTTGTATTCTGGGATGAAGCTGGGCATAGTAATCTGAAATGGGAGACATGAAGCTCAAGGTGGAGCAAGAATTATTTTAACAAAAATTCAGAGCTTTTCCACCAAAGGTGGTCCTCTGAAAGCAGAGGAGGGTGATTTTTCTGAAAACACATCTCTTTTGGGATGCCTCAGTTTCACTCAGTGAAAAACACTAGTTGTTTTAAAATCTGCACCATAGCTTTCAGTTGTGTCGGATGCATTTTGCGGTTGGTCTCATGTAGTGCTCCCTTACAAAGAATATCTGTTGTGAATATAAGCTTTTCTACTTAAGTATTTGTTAAATTCAGTAACTTGCATTAAAAACAAGAGCTCGTCCATGTATTAGCTGTTCATAGGGAGTGAGATGAGAAGATTATTAGAATCAATGGGAAGTCCAACGCTGGTTTTGGAAGGGTTCGAGACCTTCCATCAGCCTTTGTTAGCAACATGAGGTTAGTCAGATAAGACACCCAGCGTTGTTTCTTGTCCCTTCCCATGTTTCCTTTCAGTAAAGCTGTAATTGCCACAGTGGATCAGCCCCATGGTCTGGTCCAGAGGACCATCCCATAGAGGGATAGGTACAGGTTGAACCCAGGCAGGAGCAAGAAACCCTGCAGGAGCCAGTTACAGGCTAACCTGGCCCTAGGGAACATTTCATTTAACCTCTAAAAATTAAAGGTTAGCTCATGTCCTAAAGCAGGAAGATCCAATTCCTGCCTCCTGTGTTTTTTTGTTTGTTTGAATATTTATTGCAAGAGCTTTGCCTTTCCATATTCAACATTCAACCTGGTTTTAATTCTTGCTGAGCTCTTAGTTTCAACATTGCCTCGTGGCGACGAGTTCTACTGGTAAATGATGAGGCTTTGAGGAAAGATCATTCTTTTTATCGGTTTTAAACACACCACCTTCAATTTCAGTGAATTTCCCCAGGTTCTTATGAGACAAGATGAGACACATCCTACAACTATTCTTTATTTGCTATTCATGTTCTCCTTCAGGTAAACAAGCCAATCTGTCCGCTCACTCCTAATACAGAAACTCGTAAAAACTCATCCCCATGATTGGGTGAATGCAGCTTCTTTTTTTACCAGCAGGCAAATAAAGGCAGTAGGGAACGTTTTCAAAAGACCTTCCTGTTAAATTTGTGGGATTTGCTGGCATTTGGACTGCTCTAGGTGGTCATCTAGCTTCTTTCAACTAACAAATAGCCCAGAAAGAGGAGCAAAGTTGGCCAGTTTTTGTAGTTACTCGCTCCACTCTAGTTCACATGCACTGGCATTCTCCTGCTGGCCTCTTCACCCAACTGTGTTGAGTGAAGAAAGCTTCTTCTATTCTGTTTTAAAACTGTGTGTAAACATCAGCAAATGGGTGAAGAATGGGCTGTCTCTTAAGTAGGTTGTTTTTCATGTAGTTCTGTTGAGGTAAATGGGGAGACATGGGGAGGTGTCTGTGTTTAACCATGACACCATGGTACACACACTATACACAGTGCAAATAAAATTTAAAAACAATTACTGCTTAAGACAGCATACGGAGTGATTTCTGTAAACCTGTTATTTCTTGCCAGATTGAATGGGCTGGTTTGGGATGCTGATAGAAACCTTTTTATTATTTACCTTCCGCAGGTTGTAATTCGTTTTTGCACAACAGCTCAATACATTTACATTTAAGGGTTTTTAAAAAAATATTAATCTATTGGTTTATCTTGACAGATTTACGATGGAATAAAGTGTAGAGGAGTTACTGTGTTCATCCATTTACACTGTAAACTAATCTTGTCCCTGCATGTTGCTGCTTTTTCTTCCTTTTAAGCAGTATTCACAGTGTTTCGTAGCACTTTCTTCTCTATTTTCTTAGCAATGTACAGGTTTACTATGTTAATCCATATTAGGTTTATCTAATGACTGGCTGCCCAAACGGCTTAAAAATAATGGGTCTAAGTGTACATATACGTACTGATAGCTGGCTGAGCAGAAGGGGTGGGTTTGGAAGTATTTTTAGCAGGAAAGGAAAAAAAGAAAACAAATAGTTTTTTTTTCTGATGGATTCAGAAGAGACTTTTGTCAAGATGCTTCTTATTTAAATATTTAGCAAATAATTAGCTTTCAGTGTAAACAAAAATCCATTTGTAAATCCTGAAGAATGTGAAGGAAAAGGTATTTTGAAAAGACTGCCTGGAAGCTGTACAATGTTAAAATAAGCTAGTCGTTTATATTGCTCTCAAAAAAATGGTACCAGATAAACACGCTTGTAATTCTTGAGCACTGTAGATGAAAATTGGATCAAGTTGGTTTTGAATTACAGTCAGGAAAATGATGTTGGAATACATGTGATGAACCACAGGAGAAAAGAAAGGGGTTTGAGGTTGGTTTTTTTTTTGCTGTAATTAAACTTCTGGCTATCATTAATTTGGCTACCATTAAAATTTGTCCTAGTAAGGGCTAAAATCCCCAAACTTTACACTGCAGCCTTGATTGAATCCTGCACAGGAGCTATTGCAGTGCAGAATCACAACTCCAGAGTCAGTTAGGAGTTTCTCGTATCTGAGGGTAGAATTTAGCGTCTTGTGCTATTCCAGGCTTGGTGTTGGGCTCGTTCCTAATCATTGAGGAGGGTTCTGGTAGATGTCAAGTGAAGAGAAGAATAGAGCACGCATCCTTCACCACTCAAGCCAGACAATGAAATTAGAAAATGGCACTGAGAGTTGATGTGAGAGAATTCCCCTGGATTCCTAGAGGAAGAATAAAACAAGAATGAATTGAATAATAAAAAAGGAAAAAAGGAAAAGTAGGGGGGGTGATGCAGAAAGGAAGAGGGTGGAGGGAGAAAATAAATGAGAGAAACCTTCCCAGAAGCCTCCTCAGAACCTATTCAATAATAAAGTCCAACATTAAAAGCTGTGTTGACTTTTCACATAAAGGCGCGTGTACTGACTGTTTGGTCTTAGTTTCTGCTTCTGCATTTTTCAAATCTCTTACCGAGCGTTTTGCATGCATATGATGTTTGCAGCACTACCCGCTCTTATTTGAAGACTGTTTTCAGAAGTCATTATTGAACTATAGGATAAAAAGGTATAAGCATAATTACGTGTTAAAGAGAATAAATATGTTCTGCTAGATAGTTAACCAGATGAGGTTAAACAAGATAAGATGAATTCTGGTCTTTTTAGAAAACTGACAGTCTTCATTTTAAGCTACAATGTAAAGTGCTTTATCCTGAGATTAGGTATTGTGGCAGAAGCTAAAACTGCCTTTTTCCCCTAACCGTGCCAGAATACAACCTCCTTTTCTTTTTGCGCTAACAAGACTGCTTTACCACCACAGCCCACTCTAAGTAATTAAATCAATCCTTTGTACTTACCGTATTCTCCTCTAGTGACGGTACTAGATCTGATTATATGCTTCATGCATATTCAAAGTACGGCACTGACAGCTCTTTAATGAGCTCTTACTTAATCAGTACGAACAATGTTCATCTTGTTCTTTTTTTCCTCATACATTAGAGCTAGGAACAGTTGGGGAAAAAATGAAACATCCAGCATTCATTTGAAAAATATATTGTACTTTGAAAAGTGTCTAAGCTGGGGAAGTTGCATTCTGCCCTTTAAAAGTCTGATGGACAAATTGGATTACTAGTATTGGATTAAATAACAAATGGTTAGAGGAGAAATGAGAAAAGCTCGCTGTGATCACAGGCTTTAATATTTTTTGTTACTTATAAAGCTGAAGGGGTCTTTAACCAGTTATTAAAGTCAGGATTAATTTGTAATGGTCCAACTTACTAGCTTTAAAAGGGTTTTGTTGTTGTTGTTGTTGTTGTTTTTTATCAAAAACAATAGTGTAATGCATGTATTGTGGAAAAAATATAAGTTTAAGATCTGTGGGCTATTAATAGATTTTCATCATCTTGTACTGGCCCAGATAAGGGGTTTGCATGCATGGGATTGATTTGTTCCCAAACATGGTTTTTGCTTCATTTAAATATTCTGTACAGTATTTTTTTTTCCCCTGAGAACAACACAGATATTTTCTCAATTCTAATTTTCAAGCATTCATAGCAAGTCAATTCAATACTTCTTTTACAGTTGCAAAGTGGAAACAAGCCCCTCCCCAGCAGCAGCAGCATTTTGCAGAGTGAAACTGTGTTGAAAAAAGGCTTTTTCTGTTATTTTTTATTTCGAAATTGCAAACATGAATTTAGCCTTGCAGTAGCGCTGCAGTGGCAACACTCAGTTTTTCTTTGTTGAAAGTGTTTCGTGTGCATCCTTCCACCAGGGGCGGGGGGGCAAGTAGTAATGCTCTAATAGTAATGCATTTGCTGAAAAGAGTTATTTAGATTTCTTATATATGGGAGTTCATCTTTATTTTGCTTGCCTGGGAAGAATCTGTTTCGGCTCCGTGCGCAAGAATTTAAAAGCTGATGGTCAACACATAAAATATCAGCATTGACTGCTATTACTATTTCACACATGTGTCATTTCACTGATCAAAAAGGCCTTCGCCGGGGTACAATTGGCCTTTTTCCAAATTGCAAGCTTTTTCTCAGCTTTTTCTTTTTTACTCTTTCTTCTTTTGTTGCTGCCCGGGGATTTGTGCCTATCGCAGCCGATATCACATGACCGGTGTCAGGGCATCACATGGGTCCAAAGCGAATACAAAAACAGATTAAAAATTCTGTAAAAACAATCAAGACTTTGTTAACTCACTTTTAAACCAGCCTATTCCATGGATAGTGCGTGTGTTTTGGTGGCAGCAAGAGGCACCTGTTCAGATCGGACTCGCCAGCTCCAAGCTTTACCTGCATCTTTTCTCGTTATATGTTGCAGCTAACTTTATTTAGGAGGAATGCGTTAATAGAAAGAAGGTTTTATCTCAAGTTTGAGTCCTTACCCTGAGATTACATGGCGTGAAATTCAAGTTCAGGTCCACCACTGAGTCAGACTCCTTTGAAACGTTTCCGTCTCCCATTTCTTGTTCAAGGCGTGCAAGAGCTTGCATTTATAATGGCACCTTTTAGCCGGAGATCCCAGACCACCCCAAAACCTACAAATTTACTGTCATAAATTGATGAAAAAATAGCCAGATATATCTGGTTACAAGAACTTTTTTCACCAGCAGCTTGGCAATGTGGCAGTCTTGTGCGTCACAGAATAGACTGGTCATTTTGCAGATTAAAAAGAACAAGTTATCCCCTTTTTATTGCCCTCTCCCCTAAATAAATTTCAGCTACTTGGTGCATGCCAACAAAAGGTTTTTAATATTGATTACCCTCTACTTCTAAAAGCAGACCCTGTTAGATGGACCAACACAGCAGCACCTTTGATCTGTAACTTAACAGCAAAGTATACCTATGCATTTTAATCCTCTTTGGGGGAGTGCTGAACTGCTGAATATTATTGTAAATGCCATGGTGTAATAATGTCTGCACAAAACCAGAAGTGGAGGTCTTGGTGGAGAGCATTTCTATATGAGAAATTTCTTCCTGCATTGCTCCAGTCATCCAGAAGCTGGACTCTGCTTCTTCTGCTTGGAAAAGGGCTGCATGGCCATCCCTGCTTCAGGATGCTCTGCCCTTCCCATCTCACTGCTAGCAAATCATGTACCCTAAAAGCATGCTTTCAGGAACAGTTTTGTCAACCAGGAGTTTCCCAGGGTGATAAGTGAATATGGAGGGATGTCTCACATCAGAAAGGAGAACATGCCAGATGGTGTACCTTATTCTTACTGCCTGGGTCCACCAGCTCACCCCAAGCTGACCCATTTCCCTGTTCATATTTTCTTTCCCTTGTGTGGATGCACAAAGCCCATAGGCCACAGTGGGGGGGATCAGGCAGTTTGGAGAAGGCTGGTGACCTTCCCTTGCACGCAGCAGGGTCATAGCCAGGTGAGGAGGTGATTCTCCCTGCAGATCTGGGCTTGCACACTACCGTGGCATCGGGGTGGGAACATGTGCATGGCAGGCACGTACGTGCAAGCATTTCAAACGCTCCCGTCCAGAAATTGAAAGCTTTCTTTTAGAGCAAAACAATATTTTTTCTGGTGTATTTCCAGCTTCTGGTGCTGGAAATTGCTTTTCTGCAACTAGGGATCCTGTGGTTTAAGTTAGTAAAGATAGCTTCCCCGAGCATACCAGCACCTTGCATTCGAGATTTCAAAACACTTAGCAAACACCAAAGAACTAAGTTTTAGCACCCTTGCGAGATGGGTACTGGTGATTGTCCCCATATTACACACATAGGCACTGAAACTCCTCAGAGATCTGCCCACAGTTTCCCGGGGAAGCAGTGTCAGAGCTGGGGGCAGCATTCAGAAGACCCAGCTCCGTTCTTTTGCCATATTGCAAGTTTCTTCCCAGATTAATTTTAACCATGAGAAATATGTGAGTTTCATAATTCAATGAGGACCATGTAAACTTTGCTCCTCAGCTCAACTTGAGAGATGAGAGTGGCAGGTCACCACAGAGGCACAGTCTTCACATAGGACTTTGGTGAGGTTTCTCTTAGTCTCTGAGGTCAGAGAGAGTGGAATTCGGCTGAATGGCCCTGCTGTGTGCAAAGAAGCTGCTTGTCTGCCTTTCCCCCCGATGGTGCAGATGTGCTAACAGGGAGTCTTACAGAGTCTGGTAGAGCGTAGCACTGCCTGCAGGTAGGCTATGAAGGTCCCGATCCTCATCATGCCTGGGACGCAGTGATGGACATCGGCGGGGAGAAAAGATGCTTGTCCATGAATACTCATACGAGGACCCTTAGGCACCCAGACCCCAAAATCACTTGTATTTGTGCAGATGTTCCCTTTCATAGCAGGTTGAGAAGAGAAGCAGCTCTTTCCAGCACATCATCTGGAAGATTAGCCATAAGCACAGGTGCCCATGCCTTGGCCAAGGGTTCAGGATTACCAAGTCCTCTGCAGTTACTTTGATCCCTGCCACGTCATCCTGACTGTGCTGGGTTTGCATGGGTGGAGTAGATCTTGCCCACAAGGATTGTTTTTGTGTTTGGAAGCCTTTGATGACCAGGCATCTTCAAGCAGCAAGGTTTTCTTTCATTGGGAACATTGCAACAATATAGCTCTTTTGGGATAATTTAAAAGATAAAGTACTTTTTAAAAGGTGTTTATTTGGGTTAGGGTATGAGCATGATAAAGAACACTAAAATAGATGCTGAAGATCAGCTGCTTTCAAAGATTTATTTATGGAACAAGCAGGATTGTGTAGCAGGACTTGTAGTCATAGGGTATTTTTACCGTTTGAGAGTATGCCTGGTAATGCTCAATGGTATTGGAGACCAGTGCTCCAATACCTAAAATGAAATTAATAGCTCAGTTTGGGAAATACCACTTAAGTAATGAAATTCTTTTGATTGCAGGAAGAAACACAGAAGAAGAAGAAGCTATGATGCAGGAATGGTTCATGCTGGTTAATAAGAAGAATGCCTTAATAAGACGAATGAACCAGCTTTCTCTTCTGTAAGTATGGATGAGCACATGTGTTTACAAAAGGATGATTTGCTGGAATATTTACCCATCAGGTAGATGCAAAACATTTTTGCTCGCATCCCATTAGACTTCAGAAATATTCCCTGAAAAAGTGAGTAGTGTGGATGCTTTGTGGAACTCACAGAGTAACTTGCCTTTCTCATATTTCAGACTTGAAAATGAGAAGCATGCACTGACACAAGATTAGCCAGAGCTGTGAGAAACAAAAAGAGATATTAAGCACAGTTACATTTTCAAAGGCCCAGCAGTAGAATAAAATTACATTTTAGAAACACACAAATAGATTTGGAGTGTGCCTCAGATGTGACAGGTAAAGACTGGAGAGAGAGCAAAATCTGAGTCACTACCTGCTTTGTAGAAATCCTCAATCCCATCATTGGTAGTTCAGCAGCACTGGACTGCTGAAAGGTTATTAGTGAATCAGTCACAGTGTGATGATGCACTGATACTGCAAAGTAAGGACAAATAAACTTTCTGGCTAGCACCAGGGAGGAAGGGGGGAGATGCTGCTCGTTTTTAGAGGCATTCTGCCCTCCGTGCTTCTTTTCCAGCTCCTTTCAGTTTGGTTATATTTCTTTCAGTGATGCCACCTAGTGTAGATGCCTGCATACTTCCCTGGGAAGAGCCTGTGCTCATGTATTTCCTGCCGTGTCTGAACTTGACAGAAGATTCTACCTTCAAAATATTAAACTTTCTAATCCCTTGTCTAATTTTCACTATTCATTAGGGCAGACTGTATATAGGATAATACTTACAGTGTCGTATTATCTTGGTGAATAGGCTGATGCTGGAATTTGTTCGTTAGATCCGGGGAATGTTTTATACTTAGGACATTCCACAGCAGCCGCTTCCAAGGATGAATATTAAATAATTACGTCTTGTAGCACAATAGAGTTAAACTGATGGAATTAAAGCCAACATTACAGAAAATGAAGAAGCCCTGTGAATGAATACGCCACCTGAGCAAGGTTTTAAGTTTGTGTATCATTTGTTTGGAGTAGCTTAAAGTTAAAGAGAAAAGTCAGTTACGAGTCCTAAAATCAATGTGAGTTAAAGGTTCTTTTAAGTGTTTAATGATTTAGTAATTAACATATTGATGAACTTTTGCAACTTGCCTAGGGAAAAAGAACATGACCTAGAAAGGCGCTACGAACTGCTGAACCGGGAGCTAAGAGCAATGCTCGCTATTGAAGGTAAGAGCAATGCTGGGTACTGAGGGAAGGAAAATGCTTGCTGCCGAAGGTGGCTGTCTGAATGTACAAAACAGGGAGGCTTTTCTGGAGCCCAGTTAAGAGTTAATGCTGGTATTTACATCATTTCCAGTGATAGCACACAGCGAATATGCTGGATCTGCAGTCCCATTCTTAAGTTGTATTCAGGGGGAGAAAATAAAAGTCTTAATGTATGGGACAAAGAAATATTGTCTCATTGGAACAAACTTTGAAAACAAAATAAGGAGGAGGTAAAGAATATTTGTCCAGGGTTTATTACTTTTGTTGCAGTCGTGTTCTCCTGGCTTTCCTGCAGCACTGAGCTGCTTTCAGTGCCGCAGAAAATGGAAGGGGTAACCCGCAGAAGGGAGCCTCCTTCCTCTTAGTGTTTCTGATCTGGGTTACAACAGTATCTCACTGGGAAAAAAAAAGAGGTCTCATACGTTTGCCAAGTAAATATTTCATCGCAAGCAACACCAGGATTAGTGCGATCCTTTGCACAGATTTTCTCCCTTCTCTGCAACTCTCCCGAGTTTAGTCACCTTACCTGAATGAAAACTCACGGGAAGATTGACACGCGGGATAAATGAAACAATTGCATCCTTTCCATAGGGCTTTCAAGTGAATTGTACAATAATCCTGGGGATGATTCATAATAAAAAATAAACATCCAGATAGCTTAAACCATTGCTTGCATTATTTTCTTATTTAAATATCTTAAGTGTTTTCTAATGCTGCACCGCTTATACCTCTCAGTCACAAATGCTGTCTTATAGTTCAAAGATGTTTGCTTTAAAGTTAATCCTTTGGGCTCTGTAAAATGGACCTTTTGTCTAATCAATGCAAATTGATTTTGCTATTCTGTATTGACCTCTCAACCCTTTGACTGTCCATGGTAATTTCTTTCTTCACCTGATAAGGTACCTGATCCATAATAAATCAATTCTAATTAGTTTGGAGACTTCGCTGGGAGCATAAGTTTGTAGGAAAAAAGCAGCAGGTTTCAGGTAGCTTTTTCATATCTCTCCATCTGTGGATATATTTTTTTGCATAAGGCTACTTCCACTGTATTCTTGGATAAACTTGAATCATAAATATACACATTGCTTTGTGCAGAGACAGGCCGGATTAATTGGGAATCATACTAGTTAAATATTTAAAACATTAAATACTTTAAAACCAGAGAGGAGCTAACAGATACTGTATTTAAATCCAAAATCTCAGTGTTTAACTGCCTCTTACTTCCTTTTGCTGTCTTGGAACATCCTAGCAGCAGCCTTTGAATGTCTCACAGCCCGTGCCATTCACACACTGGCTTGACTTGAACAAAAATCTCTCCTTTATTTTCTTCTTTATAAGTTCAGAGAAGGATACCAAAACCCACGAAAGTCCTCTTTTTTTTTCAATTCCTTTATTTTTGTGTGTGCTACTGGTGACATCATAAACAGGGATTTAGGGAGAAAACCAAAGTGCTGGAGTTCGGTGATTTCTTTCTATTATTTATACAGCAAAGTCCACATTTAACATTTTAACCCTCGGTAAGATTATTATTAGTCTGTGAGAACTTTTAGCAGCTATCTGCATTTACCCAAGAAACATACTAAAGGAGAAACTCTCCCAAGAAAATGACTGCAAACCCACAAGATACACATTTGTGACACCGCGCCTCTTGATGTGTGTGTCAGCAGTGTATTGCTTTCTGTGTCCAGCATACACTGGGGTGCCAATAAGCACCTTCTGGGAAGCACCAGTAAAACCACACCATTTATAATGTGATTTCCCCAAAGAAGCATGGGCTGCCTGAACAGTGCTCCAAGGCCGTTTAGCTGATTGCTAGTGAGCGCTTGGTCTCTGTTAAAGAGGTGAAAAGACAGATCTCACTTTTACCGGCACCAATTCCGAACCTGGAATATATGGGCAAGGAGAGAAAAAAAATCTATCTGTGACAGGAGAGGACAGGTTTGTTTGTCCAAAAGGAAGGTAGAACACACCAGCCCAAACTGGAACTGAAAGGGAAAAGTCTTTGAAAGGTGATAATTACTGGTTTGGTAAATTGCTGTAACTCTTCCACGCGTGACTGTGCTGTTTAAAAATCTATCCACCGATTTATTTAGCTGGTTGATGACAGGAAAGGGGGGAAAAAAAGAGAAAGAGAGAGCCTTGCAGAAGGTAGCAGCCTGCTGATGGCAGATAAAGGCAGTTTATTGGCGGCCGGCCTGCCCTGCCTGCGCAGGCAGCGTGTGGCAGCGCTGGCGTCTGGAGGTGCTGACCGTTATAATGTTCAGTGATGTGGAGCCTGTGTCCTCTTAGCCACCGCTAAAATGGAGGCACAGGCAGCTGAATGGCCTTTTGGAGTGTCACAGCACTTCACGCGGAACACATGAATGACCGAGGGTGGTAGAAAAAGGCATACTTTTATTTCCCCCACCCTGTTCAGCCGTAGAGATAAAAGAGAGAGCTACGGCACTGCCTTCTTCAGGCTAGAAAGTGTTCCTCTCTTTCTGCTGCTGAGACTGCTCTGACCGAGCGAGGCCTGAAATCCCTGCCTGATAGGCCAAAGAAAATACAGGTTACTGGTTTGTTTTGACCTGCGCCCATGGGAAAGGCATTTTGGCTGTCGGGGGGCCGGCTCCTGTAAACAAGGTGCTGCATTTCAGAGGCTGGGTTTTGCCACGTCCGCGGCGGGATGCTTTACTTCCAGCCACCTTTCCTCTCGCTCCCTGTTTTATTTATTTCATTCAAGATTTAATGCCTCCTTAGGAAAGATAAGTTCATTTTTGCACACCTTGGGGTGGTGTGTTCATTTTCTGCCCAAGAAATGGATCTTCTTTCGGATTTTGTACATCTTGATTTATTCTTGGCTTATAGTTTGAAGTGGGTGCTCTTCTAAAAGGATTTATGCATAGGTTCACTATTTTTGTAGTTATGGTTTATATGATAAGCTTTTTATATTTAAAATCAATATGTAATCCTGTGGAGGAGCTTATCCTCTAAAACCCCATTTGTAAATCTATTTTAGCTTTGTTATACCGCGCAGCCACAGTATTCCATAGATTGATTAGGTTCAGCAGCAGAATGCTATCAAATGGCCTGCTCTGATGATGATGCAAACTCTTTCAGGATTGCTAGTTGACTGGAACTAAAGATAAGACCTGACTGCAATCCCCCAATGTGCTCTTTACAAAACTAGTGTTAATTTTCATCAAAGTGCCGGGCTTATTTATTATAGTGGCGAGGCTGAAGGTTTTACTACGAGAACTTTCGACCATTTCTATTAAAGCATTTCTATGGGAACCAGCCGCCTGTTTGCTCAAAGTAATTATCAGTTTGAGAGGAGAGGGTGGGGGTAAAAAAGACAATGTGAAGTCAATGAAGATGAATAATTGAAAACATTTCTACTTCGAAGTGAATTTAGCAAACTCTGTCATTTTAAACTGCCTGTCGCAAGCGGTAGCATGGGGGGCTTTAGCTTTCAACACTTTTAGCTCATATACAGCCTCAGAGCTTAATCCTATTTTTGTCCAGAGTGTAGCTTTTATAACAGTATTATTCTGAAATCTTCAAATTAATCACAGCCCATATTGTAGCTTCCCAGAGCTGCAGTCAGGCTGGGTAACTGTATGTGACAGGTGCTATAGGTAATCCTGGCTTAAAAGGCACAACAGGTAGGAATCAAACTTGAGCACAGTTGCTTTTTTAAACGTGGGGATGCTTCCTGAAAGTGCTGCCCTGCAATGTTTTGTTGGATAAAACAGAATCGCAATGTAATCACATAGGAAATGTTATTTGAATACTTTGCACTAGTTCCCCTTTCAACCAACTGCTGCTTGACTGTATTTGGGGAGCGGGAATGAGGGGGGGAATCAGGCTCCTTTTCTAGGAAACAAAACAAAAATGCAAGGGAATATTTCTGCCAGCAAGTTTTCCCATAGCTTATTTCAACGCTAATAATAAACAAATGCAGGAACAAAAAAGCCCGGTTTTGTTCCGTGAAGTCCTAATATGACGTTATTTACCCCACGGGGCTACAAGATGGGACAACAAAAAACATAGTGCTTAGAAAGGGACTTAACAGAGAAAAATAATAAAGGACTGAGCGAAACTTGCACTGAAGTATTTTGACTGGTGTTTGCTGTTTGAAAGCTTAAATTGCTGCTGAAACAGCAAAAGTGGGGGATGAAGAAGGAAAGAAAGAGGAAAAAAAATGAAAGGAAAAAGGAAAGAAAAAAAAAAGAGACAGAAAGAGAGAAAGCAAAAGTTAAGTTTTAAAAATCAAGAGTTTTTCACCCAAGTGAAAACCATCAAAATTGCAAAATAATTAAAGTCCAGGTAGAGGTGGTGGATTTCAGCTCCTTTCTCATGCAGAGCTTCCTCTGCCCAGATGTGTTGGGGAGCCCAGGTCTCCACACGATCGTCAGCAAAACCTGGGGGAAAGTTGGGGACCACGTCTGCAGGCAGCAAAACCATGGTGAAATTCTCTACCAAGCCTCTCCTTTTCTGCCTGCCTCACTGCTGTTGCCCTTTGCAAGAGGGTTTTGTCACGCTGAGATTGCGTTGCACACACAGGGGCTTTATGGGGGAAACCCTCCGGTTTTGGAAAGCTCGGGCTTGCAGAGGTGCAGAGCGGTGTGTTTTAAACGGGTTGGACCAAAGGAGCCGTCTCCAGAAGGAGCGAAGGGGATAAACAGCGATGGAACTCGAGAGACTGCCTCGAGAATTAGCACCTAAAAGGTTGCTACCCAAATTAAAGCAGCTTTGTCGCAGGAGGAATGGCTTAGATTACCGGTGATTTTGGCTGGTAGCTTCAGTTCTTATCTGTGTACACCTGGAAAATCATTTCCTTAGCAACGGGAAGCAACACATTTAAAAGAGAAAAAGAGGAAGGAAAGGAAGGAAAGAAAGGAGAATAGGGAGAAAAAGGAGGAAAAGAAAGAGAAAAAAACTCCTGAGAAGTTTTGGCAGTTCCTAGCCAGGCCGATGCTCAGGGAAGGGCTCCCAGCTTGCGAGAGCCTTCCATGCATGTTCTCCTCTGCCGAGTGTGCCCGCACACACGTGTCGGTGGGGGTCTTCCCTGCGTGCGTGGGGACCCGTCACTCACTCGTGGGCCCAGGCGGACGGCGAGGGCGCGATAAAAGCGGTTGTACATTCCTGCCTCTCTGCCGCTCTCCCAACCTTTATTGCATGATGATGCATCTAATTTTTAATTTGTAAATACAAGGCTGAATTCCCTCTAGCACCACTTGCTTTCATACAGCTTCTGAGCGGTTTGCTGTCTTGAATAAATTCGGCTTTGGAGGGGGGTCAGGGGGATTTGAACCACCGCATTCTTGCGGGGTTTGTGAAGATTCACATGGTAACCGGTGGTGAGCATTGTTCGGGTTATCTGAATAAGCACCAGCCATGTGAGTTTTAACATGATCGCCCAGGGCAATGGAGAGCGCGGGGAGAAAGCCAAAAGGACTGCACCCTCTCTCCCCTTCGCCTTCGGAAAGCGCGGCCGGGGAGGAGAAGGAGGAAGGGGAAGGTGGGGGGGGGAACACCGCCGGGCCGGTGGCGACGGCTTCTCCCGGCGGTGGGTTATGGGGTTTTTTGGAGCCGGTGTCCTCTTTCCCTCCCCGCTCCTCATTTGTCCTGCTATCTCCCTCATCATCTCCTGCTCCTGCTTTTCATTGTTTACCTTCTTAATGAGGGAGGCGGGGACGGCCGGGCCTTGACTGACAGCGACAAGCCCTTACGGACCGGCTGGAGGGCCGGAGGCTGCGGGGCGGCCCCGGGGGGCTCCGGCATGCGGGGCCGGGAAAAATCCCTTTGGGAAAAGCGGGGCGGCCCCGGGCTCCGCTGCGGGCCAGCGCCCGGGGGAGGGTGTGTGTGCGTGTGTGTGTGTGTGTGGAAGCTGGCCCCGCGCTACTCTGTAGCAAGTGTATTTTTACTTCAAAGCGGAAAATGCTAATTAACTGATACCTGCTTTTAAAGTTACTGCGAAGCATATGGTGCTCAGTGTGAGATTCCTCCGGCTGCTCAGAGCAAGCGAGGAATTAGCGAAGAAGAGAGCCGGGATGTAGGGAAACGGGGCTTTGCTCCTAGGAGGGAAAACTTAGTAAATATCGGTGCCAGTCCAGGAGAAACAGTCGTGAAAGGAAAAGTTGTTGTTGATGATGATGATAATAATAATAAAACGAAAGAAACAAAACAAATAAAGGGGGCAGGGAACCCAAACAACCCCAAAGTCGCCTCTGAGCTCTCCCAGGCCGGGTGACGGGGAGGCGAAACACCGGCGGGTTGTGCTTGGCTCTGCGGTACTGCCCGCTGGGGAGAGCGGCACGGCCGGGCCGGGTCGTACCGGGCTGTACCGTGCCTTGCTCCCCGGCAGCCGCTGACCGGTGTGTGCGTGTTTCGGTTTTCTCCCGCAGACTGGCAGAAGACGGAGGCGCAGAAGAGGCGAGAGCAGCTTCTGCTGGACGAACTCGTTATTCTCGTTAACAAACGGGACGCGCTGGTCAGGGACCTGGACGCCCAGGAGAAGCAGTGAGTCGGGAGAACGAGCTGGGGAGGGGGGGTCCCCTTCTCCACGGGAAGTTTGTGACGAGTCCGCGGGCGCTGTGGCCGTGGCCGGGTGTCGTTGCGGCCGCGCAGCCCCTCACCGCGCCTCCCGCCGCCTCTTTCCGCAGGGCCGAGGAAGAGGACGAGCATTTGGAGAGGACCCTCGAGCAAAACAAAGGCAAGATGGCCAAGAAGGAAGAGAAATGCGTCCTCCAGTGAGCGGCCTTCCCGCGGCGGTGGCAAAATCACAGCGCGGCTCTTTCTTATGTTTTTAAAATGCCGACAGGAGACTGGAAAGGAAACAAAAAAAAAAAAAAAAAAAGGAAAAAATGTTTTGAAAAGGGAAAAAAAAAATAAAACTTTTTCCATTTTCTTAGGCCAGATCTAGGCTGCGCCGGGCCCCGCTCCGTTGTTTTTTGGTTTCCACTCAAGCGAACTCGCGTTGTGCCAGGGTTTCCGTGTGGGCTCAGCTCTCCTGCCGAAAGGCTTTGAAACGGAATCGCCGAGCCCCCGTGTGTGCGGCGGTGCCGGAGATGTACGGAGGAGCAGAAGAAAGAAAGTGCGTCCTGGATGCTGTAGCTGGAGGAGGGCTGAGTTTTGAAATAAATATGTTTTTGTCGTAATAGGATTAGAGAGGGGGATATAGGAAAAAAAAAAATCATTGGGAACGGTTTCATCTAGTCCTGCCATATGTAATACTTAATAAGCTACCTACATTTTATAGTTAGGTCAGATCCACCCCAGTTATTATGATTAAAAATGTGCTGTATTTACCAGTGTTTTATTTCAGCAGTTTTACATGTCCCCGGGAGCAGAGCTGAGCCGCCCTGCTCTACTCGGGGGGTTCCTCCGCCGGAGTCAGCGCAGAGCCCGGGGAGCGGCAGGGACCGGCCCGGTGCCTCCCCCTGCGTCCCCCTCGGGCCCGGGCCGCCGCTCCGCGTTATTTATTGCGCCCGGGCCGCGTCCACCCCGCGCCCGCCCCCCCCCCCCCCCCTCCCGCCCCGTCGTGTGTCCCCACGCGTGTCCCGCGCTCGCATCGTCCCTTCGTGGAGCTCGTCTCGTTTATTTATTACAATACCGAGTCATATATAAGATTTTCAATAAAAGCCGACTCTTTCTTACCGTAAACTGCCGCGTTCCTCTTTACCTGGGGTACTCCTTCCATCCCTCCCTCCTTCCCTCCAGCGCCGGCTGGGGAGGGGGTCCCGGGCCCCGGGAAGGGCCCGACTCCGCGTGGGGCAGAGGGACCCCGCCGCTCCGCCCGTACCGCAACGAAACCCACCAGAGGGAAAAGTTTTTCGTTTGCTTTTAATAAAACGCAGCTCGCGGAGGGGGAAGCGAAACTTCTCCCGACGGGGCCGATGCTCCCGGCGCGGGCAAAGCCGCTGCCGCGCAAGGAGCGCACCCGCGGGGAGCGGGGCCGGAGGGAGCCCAAACCCTGCAGGGGCTCGGTTGCCGGCTGGGAGGTACCCCCGGACCCCAGCATCGCCGGCGGCTCCGGGTGCAACTGCGACCCGCTCCCACCAAAACCTCACCCGGGGAGGACGGGGCGCCCGGCCTTGGGTGAGCGGCAGGCGGGCCGCGGGCTGTGCCGGTGCCCGCCGGTGGGTTTGGTCCCGTGAGAAGTTGGGGGGGATGCGGGGAGGGCCCTGGGCCTAATCACAACAATACAGATGGGGGGGGGGGGGGGAGGTCCACGGTCGCGGGGAGCAGCGGAGGGGAGCGGAGAGGGCAGCGCGGCAAAGACCGCGGTGCTGCCTGCCCGGGGAGCACCGGGAGATGCTGAGCCCGAAGCTCGGGGCTACCCCTGGGGGGGGGGGGGGTCCGGGTCGCACATCACACCCCGATACCCCGCGGGGCCGGTGCTTGTCTGTCTTTAACGCGAGAAAAGTAACTCAGGCCCCGGGTTGAGGGGAAAATAAGTGTGTGCGTGTGAGTGTGCGTGTGCGTGTGCCCTCCGCTCCCATCCCGGGATCGGGCCGTAAAGGCCCCCCCGTCCCGTGTCCTGCCCGAGCTGTCCCGCCTGCCCCCCCCTCAGCAGCAGCCCAGCCCCCGCCCGCCCGCCCGCAGCCCCGACCTTACCTGGGCGCAGCGGGGAGGGCGCAGCTCCGTCCGGCGGAGGGGACGGGACGGGGGGGCCGGAGAGAGCCGGGACCGACCCCTCGGGGGGCGGCGAGCCCCGCGCCCGCCCTGCCCGCAGCCCCGGCAGAGCCGGCGGGGAGGTGCCGCAGGGGGGGTGCTGGGCAGCCGCGGTGGTTGCGGGTGGGTTTAGGGGGGGGCACAGATCTCCCGGTGTGGGGAGGGAGCCCCCGGGGGCGGCCGCTGGCCGCCAGGACCGGGGCTGCCCCGGCGGGAGAAGTGATGGGGCGGCGGCGGGGGAACGCAGCCCTGCCGGGAACTGCCCCGCAGGGACCGGGGCTAAACAGGGGGGCCTGGAGGGTGGGGGCAACTGTCCCCCTAAATCATTCCTCCTCCCTCCTCCTCCTCCCTTTGCTTTTTGTGAATGGGCCGCGGCGCCTTTGTTGCGGGGAGAAGTGCCCGTGTCGCTGACTTTTGTGGGCAAGCGGAGGAGCTTGTAAACCTCCTTTTCTCTGCCCCCCTCGGCCCATCGTCACCGTCCCGCCCGGATCAGACGGTTCCGTCCTGGCCCGGGAAAAAGGGGAAAAGAGGGGGGAAAAAAAGAAAATGGGGGGGAAGGAGGAAACCAGCGCTTTGGTGGTGCCGGCGGGCAGCGCCTTTGAACATTAGCTCGCTTTCAGCTCCCACTGCAATTAGAGGGAGTTGATTTGGGGAGCCCAACAAAAGCCGGGGCCGGGGCCGCTCCGCCGCCCTCGCGGCTGCACCGCCGCGCTCCGCGTTCCCCACTTCTCCGCCCGCCGGTCGCTCCGCTCCGCTGTCGCCGTCGCTGCGGGGAAAGAGTCAGGCTGCGCGGAGCGGTGCGGAGCGGTGAGTCCCGTCCCGTCCCGTCCCGTCCCGTCCAACCCCTTCCAAACTCCCGCTCCCCGCCGCTCCCGGGCCCCCCTTGGCGCGGAGCAGCCGCTGAACGCGGGACTCGCAGTAAAGGTGCGGCCGCTGCTTCTTTATTCTTATTTTAAAGCACAAAGTTTGGGCGAGTCTCCAGACACGGGGGGGGGGGGGGGGGTGTCCGGTAGCCCTCTTCCCCCGGCTCCCCGCCGCTCCCCGCTACTCCCTGCAACATCCCCGCCTCCAGCAGCGCCCTCCGCGCCTGCCCAGGCGGCCGCCGAAACTTTTCCGCGGTCCCGCTGACGGCGGGCTCGGAGCAGCGCACCGGGGTGCCGGGGGAAGGGGCAGAGCTGCGCGGGCGCGCAGCGGCTCCCCCCGCACAACTTCTCCAAGCATTCCCACCCGTCCTCTGCGCCTCCACGGAGGTTACGCGGGGCCCTGCGCGCTCACCCCCAGCCCCGCTCCACCCGCTGGGCTCCGACACCCGCTCTCCGCACCGCCGGGGCCGGGTCGGGAGCGTCGGCGGTGGGTGCGCGGGGGAGCGCGGAGCGGCGCGGGGAGGGGGGGGGGGGGGGGGGGGGACGCGGAGGGAGCCGTCGCCCTGCGCTGCCATTGCCCGGGCGGCTGTCAGTCAGGCGGGGAGCGGCCGAGGATTGGCGCCGGGCTGGTTACGCAGATGCTTTGCGCGCACATACAAGGGTAGGGCCGGGGGTAGGTGATCAATCCTCATCAGGGCCGCGGCTCCATCGCCCCGACAGCGCGGGCCGCCGGCAAGGTAACGCGGGGCGCCCCGGCAAGTTGGGGGTGCGCGGGTCGGCCTCGGGCATCGTCCCCCCCGCCCCCTCCCCAGCCCGCCCCCCCGCCCGCCCCCTCCGCGCCCCCCGCCCGCTCCGCCCTGCCCCGCGCACAGCCCCCGCCGCTCCGCAGGTGGCCGCGCAGGTGAGGCGAGGCTGTGCGGCGCGATCCGCGCTCCCCGACGGGGCGGCCGGCGGCGGGACGGAGCGGAGCGGTCCGGCGGCACCGCCACCAGCACTCGGGGTGCTTGTGTCTGTGAGTGTGCGATGGGGGGCAGTGGGGGAGGGGGCACGGCCGGGACGCGGCTGCCCCGGGGTTTTCCTCTTTCTCTCTTCTTTTTTCCCCTTCTTTTCCCGTCCTTTTTCCCCCTCTCGCCGCCCGGGACCGTCCCGCTCCGCCGCGCTCACCGGCAAAGTTATGCAACGCCGGGTCACGGCGCTGCCGCCCGCGCTGCTCCCGGTCCCGGCCTGCCGTGGGGTGCTCCTCACCCGCACCCAAAACTTACCCCCACACCCACCCTCGCCGGCCGGGCCGGGCTGCTCTGCCCGCGGTGCCCCCGGGGGGGTCCCGGCCTCTGCAGCGGGGGCCGCCCCCGGGGCTCGGCGGGGCCGCCCGGGGTCTCTCCGCCCCTTCCTCCTCTCCGCGTTTATCTGCCGCTTTTTGCCACCGAGCCCGGCCGCTGCCTGCAGCCGGCGGCCGCCGGGTCCCGTCTGTCCCCCCACCCGGCTCCGCCGGAGCCCCCGGGCCGGGCTCCGCCGCCGTCCCGGCGCCCGCTCGGGTTCCTGCGCGCTCCTTTTCCCCTTTCCCCTTTTTAACTCTTATCCATTTCTAATTAAAACGTCCCGTCTGCTCGCTCTTACATTAATTATTCTTCCCTCCTCTGATACCTCCTTTTGATTCCTAATCCAATTATCTTTTTAAATAATTGCTTTATCTCTCCCCATCGCCGGGCACTGTTGCCTCTCGGCGCTTGGGCGCAACTCGCCTTCGTTTGCAACAAAATACCACTAATAATATCACTAATAAAACTCACAACTGAAGGCCGCCGGCCCGGACCACGGCGCCGGCTGCGAGCAGCTCTGCGGCGGCCGAGCCCCCGGGGTGCCCATCGGCAGGGCTCGGGGCGGCCGGACCCCTAACCCGCCTCTCTCCGCTCTCTCCCCAGGCGCTCCGGCCTCGCCTCTGCGCGGGGAAGAAACCCGACTTTTTGTTTCCCGATCCTCGTTGTTTCATTTTTTTCCTCCTTTTTTTTTCCCCCCAATTCCTTTGCTGCGATCGCTCGAGGACCTCGCGGCGGTGACGGCGGGACGGAACGAAACAAACTCCTTTTGCACCTATTTTGTGCTTCATTTCTTCGATTTTCAATTGTGGTTGGCTTTTGCATTTTTTTGCCTCCTGTTCGGGGTTTTTCGGGGGTTCTTTTTGTTGGGGCTTTTTTTTTTTTCCCTCCTTTCCCCCTCCCCACACTTTCGATTTTTATTTTTTATTATTATTATCATTACAATTATTTCTTTTTTTCTGCGGAACTTTGGAGGATCCCTGCCCGGCTTTTAGCATGATGTCGTACCTTAAACAGCCCCCTTATGGCATGAACGGGCTGGGGCTGACGGGCCCCGCCATGGACCTGCTGCATCCCTCCGTGGGGTACCCCGGTGAGTGCCGGCGCCGCGGACCTCCCCATGCCCCGATGCACCCCCTGCTTCAGCGGTGGGGGGAAGCTCTGTACCCGTCGGGTTTTGGGTGGGCTGTAGGGTGAGTGCCCCCATTTGCCCGCACCCCTGGCCAGACACAGCAAGGTGGGGGGGGACAGCGCTGGGTCCAGTTGAATTTTCCTGGGGCTTCTTCTTTCCCACGGGGATTTTTAAGGATAGAAAAGCTTTAAAACAACAGGAAAAGCAGATTTACTTCAACACAACGAAATCTCCCCAATGCTCCCCCCGGGGCCGGGCCTGCCCCTTCCCCAGCCATGTCCTGCCCGTTGTGCCTGCAGCAGGGCAGTGCCCGCTGCCGTGAGGCCGAGTTGTGTGGGGGGCAGCGCGGTTCCTTGGGGTGGGAGGCAGGGATGCTTCCCTGGCCCTTATCCCGCGGGGTGCCGGGATTCCCACCGTGCCCGGGGCTGCGGGAGGTGTGTGGGGACCCGGTGTGACCGCCGCAGCGATGCTCGTCCCCAGCCACCCCACGGAAGCAGCGGCGGGAGCGCACCACCTTCACCCGCTCGCAGCTGGACGTGCTGGAGGCACTCTTCGCCAAGACCCGGTACCCCGACATCTTCATGCGGGAGGAGGTCGCCCTCAAGATCAACCTGCCCGAATCCCGAGTCCAGGTACAGGACCTGTTGAACTGGGCTGGGGGGATGCGGGGCATCCCGGCTCTCGCTCCAAACTCATCCCTGTTTCCTTGGGGGTGGAAAGTGTGTTAACTCCCTGTCACTTGTCTCTCCCACCTGGGGGGCATCCAGGCAAAGGGGGGGGGGGGGGGGGGGGCTTTTATTCTTCTCTTTTATCCTCTTATTAGTTTTATTATTATCAATATTTTTCTGCCCCCCTTCAACCTGCCCCAGAGTGTAGCAGCCCCACTCCCCGCATGCTTCCAGGGGTGCTACCTGCAGCACTGCTTCCTGCATGGTGAAGCCCAGCGGGGTGGGATATGCAGGCAGCGCCCTGTGAAGGCTCTGTCCCCCCGAACCATATACTGTCACAGCTCAGGGAACATGCGTGAGCTGGGGCACCCAGGATGCAGGGTGACCGGGTGCCAGTCGGAGGCGGGGTTCTTTTGGGGTGCGGGGGTGAGCGGTGCTAATGGCTGGGTGTGTGTGCTGGGAGAACTGGAGCTGGGGTGAGGTTGGCTGCGTGCTGCAGGGCAAACAGAGGGCCTCTGGAAGCAGCCTCCGGCCTCCTCCTCGCCCCACCGCTCATCCCATTGCACCCCATTTTGCCTCCTCAGGTCTGGTTCAAGAACCGCCGTGCCAAGTGCCGGCAGCAGCAGCAGAGCGGCAGCGGGGCCAAGAGCCGGCCGGCCAAGAAGAAGTCATCGCCGGCTCGCGAGAGCTCGGGATCAGAGAGCAGCGGGCAGTTCACGCCGCCGGCCGCGGCCTCCAGCTCAGCCTCCTCGTCCTCCTCCAGCTCTGCCTCGTCGGCCCCAGCCGGTGCCCCGGCATCCCTCAGCACCCCGGCGTCGTCCATCTGGAGCCCAGCGTCCATCTCTCCCGGTGCGGCACCAGCAGGGGTGACGGTGCCCGAGCCCCTGCCGCCGGCAGCCGCGTCCTGCATGCAACGTGCCGGCCCCACCGCCGCCGCTGCCTCCACCAGCTACCCCGTGTCCTACGGCCAAGGCGGGGGGTACGGGCAGGGTTACCCTGCGCCGCCCTCCTCGTCCTATTTCGGAGGCGTGGATTGCAGCTCCTACCTGGCGCCCATGCACTCCCACCACCATCCCCACCAGCTCAGCCCCATGGGGCCCTCCTCAGTGCCCGGCCACCACCACCACCACCCACTGAGCCAGAGCTCAGGCCACCACCACCATCATCACCATCACCACCACCACCAGGGTTATGGCAGCACCGGGCTGCCCTTCAACTCTTCCGACTGCCTGGACTACAAGGAGCCTGCCGCTGCCGCCGCTGCCTCCTGGAAGCTCAACTTCAACTCCCCCGACTGCCTCGACTACAAGGACCAGGCGTCCTGGCGCTTCCAGGTCTTGTGAGGGGCTGACCGCCATCCCCCCCACAAGCTGCCGTGGACCCCTCGCCCAGGGTCTTCCCACCACCTCCCGGGCAGGACTCTGGCTCCGGCTCTTCCTCCGTCTCCTCCTCTCCCCTCTTCATTTGCAGTGGTGATGCCCCGGGGTGGGGGTCCTGCCACCCCCATCTCTACTGACTGATATTTATTTGCTTCCTGCACCCCTCCAGCGGGTTTATTATAATTATTATTTTTTTAAACGCAACAGAAGAGGAGTTTAAAAAAGAATAATAATAATAATAGTAATAATAATGCAAAGCCGAGCGTCTCCCCTGCTGCCCCCCGGGCAGAGGCGCAGGCTGGCTCCTGCCCTTCCGGTGCCCCCCCAGATTCAAGTGGGGACCCTCACACCCTCCTCCGGGTGCGGGAGCCCCCCGGCTCGCCGGTCCTGTACAGCCTCTTGCCGCTGGGAGCGGTGGGATCAATGTAAATACTGGGTCCGTTCCAGTGACCACGATTGTTTTTAGTTGATGCTGTCGGGTTGGCGTTTCTCTAGAGTCTAACATGGAGCAGAACTTTAAAAAAAATCCTTTTTTTTTTTTTTTTTTTTAATCTTAATTTTAATTTTTTCCCCTAAAAATGAACCTTTCCCTATCTTGTGTCCTCCGTCCATCCTCGAGGGCTCTGCGCGAGCTCAGCCGTGCCGTCCGGGGGGGGGGGCTGGGGTGTGTGTTGGGGCGGGGGAGCAGCCCAAGAGGAGGCAAAGGGGGAGGGAAGGGCTGCCCAGCTGATCCGCAGCCTGCAGACCAAAAACACCCGGAACTTTTGGACAAAATAATGAAAAAAACAATAATAAACAGGAAAGGAAAAAAAAAGAGCAGCTGAAAGAAAAGTTTTGGTTTGTTTTGTTCGGGGGGGTTACAGGGGAAAGAGGCTCTGATTTGGTGGTTGGGGGGCACGACTTCTTGGGAGTGTGATTTTGGGTTGGTGGGGTGGGTGTTGTTAGCCCCTTCTGTTGGTTGGTGCGTTTCCACGGGTCCGGGCTTCAGCCCTGCGTGCCCAGCTGCCCACCTGCCCCAGGCTGGGGCTTTCCAGAGGCTTTGCCCCATAGCAGGAGAGGGGCCGTGTACATGTGATTTTTGATGCCGTAACCCCACACTTACCCCTTCAACTGTAAGGCAACCCCCTCCCCCCCCCACTTCTTTCCCCACTCCAATAAAATCCAAACTAATAAACGTGGTGGTGTCCTGTCCTCCTTCCTCCCACCCGCCTCCTCCTCTTCCCCAGGGAACTTCCTTCCCTGGGAAATACTTCCTGATGGGTCCCAGCAGGAGGGGGGTTGTGTGTGTGATGAGTTTGTGAGTGCTCTGGAGGGGAGACCCGCCGCTGCCCCTGCAGGTGTGGGCTGGGGGCCTGCTTTGATGTGAGTTGATGCTGTTAATTGGTAACTGATTTATTGCTGCACCGCTGTGCCGGTGGGACGCACGGGAAGGGCAAATGCTGCCTGAAACAGCAATCCCCCTGCACCCGGTGGGGCAGCCCCACCAACCTGGGACCCACAGGCAGGCCTGGGGGGTGGTGGGGTGCAAGGGCCACTGAGACATACAACCGTGCAGGCAGACCTCTGCCCCCCTGTGCAGGCAGGTGCAGGGAGGGATGCTCGGCGTTCGAGCCTCCAGCCCTTGCTCTCGGCAGTTCCCTCCTCAGCTGCTGCCGGCTGCGTCCAGATGGGGAAGAGAGGGGATGAATTATTTCTAGTGACAATCTCCCCCTTCTTCTTCCCCCCAGACCCTCCCTGCAGTTGGAGGCTGCCTGCTGGCGTTGTGGCCATTCCCACTACACACACGGCCCCTCTCCTGCTATGGGGCAAAGCTGCTGGAAAGGGGCAGGTGGGCAGCCAGGCACGCAGGGCTGCATCCCTGACCCATGGAAACGCACCGACATTCCCACATTACCACGGGACCAGGGCTGAGGTGACCACTGCTACCGTGCTTGGGCCATCGGTGCGCTGATGTGTGAGTGTGGAGCACCCCCAAATTCCCCTCCTCCTCCCTGTGGTCTTGCAGCAGTGCCCACTGCACCCGAGAGCTCTGTGGCTGGGCCATGTGCTCCCATCCCTCGTGTCGAGGAATCACTGTTCTCCTCTGCGGAGGGTTTGCACCTCTCTCCATCCCCCTGAGCATCCTTGTGGTGGGCAAATAGGGCTGGGAATGTGCTGCTGTGGCTGCTGGGAAATGGGCTGCAGTGGGAAAAGCAGTGGGGTTCAGCCCCAGGAACCACAAGCTCTGTGCATCCTTCCAGGGTCAAAGCCACAGCACAGCCCCAAGGCGGGGAGTGACCAATGGCCTCATGGTGCAGTAGGGAGAGCTGAGAGAGGATGAGTGCAATTGAGTTGATTTCAGTTGTTTTTTCTTTAAATGGTTCTTTTCCCCATTAAGTGTGCACACACACACTCACACACACATATATTTATTATTATGTATATGTGTGTATGAAAAAATTGTTCTCTCCCGCAAGCACTAGTAAGGCACTCATCACACCAAAGGGTGGCTGTAGAGGCAGTTTGAGGGAGGACCACACATGCTGGTTCTGGGTGCCACCAGCCTGTGCATCCCCAAGCCCTTCATTTAAAGAGAAAAAGTTGTTCACAGCCCTTCAGGAGCTGTAAAATGAAAACAAAACTAAAAATCCATGCTCAGCCCAAAGTGAATCCTCCCATGTTCAGTGAGCACCTGGGGTACAGGAGCCGGCAGCTGTGTAACACCCACCCCACACACTGCATCCTCCTTATGAACATTGCTTCGTTAGAACGCAGTAAATCAGTGCTGCTGAGACATACAGCCAAGAGGGGAGCCTGAGCTTCATTTTCGGTGTTGTGGTCCTAAACCTCTTCTCCAGCCAGTCCCCTGCAGTGCAGCTGGGCCGAGGGTCTGCTTCAGGGTCGGGGACTCTGAGGGGTTCTCGTGTCCCCCAGGTAAATGCCCCTGTTTTGGGCACTCAGCAGCACCCCGTGTCACAGCCCCATGGCTTCTCCTGCATCCCCCACGACACAGGGTGGTCTTTGTCCTGTCCCACCAGTACAGACCTGGAGCACAGCGGTGGGGCCAGTCGCTGAGCTCTGCTGGAGGCAGGGGCACAGAGGAGACTCTTTGAGATCACATCAAATAATGGCTTTGCCCTCACTGCTTGGCTTCATTTTTCATTTTTTTTTGTTGCATTTCTCTCAGCCCTGGAGTTTCTGCAAAGGTCGGCACACACAGCTCCATCGGGAACAGCCGGCTTGCTGGAAAACAACTAAAACTGCTTATTTCTGTCCTCTTATATCAGGGAGAACCCCTTGGAAAAACAGCAGCAATGCCCTTCGAGGAGCCGAGCGTGGTCAGGTTTCATCCTCCCTCCACCGCCTATGGGTGGGTGCCAGCAGCATGGGCAAGACGTGACTTGTGCTCACCGGCGGGTGAGCATGGACCAGGGAGGGTCATGGCCAGGTCTGGGGGGCCCCAGCGCTCCCCCACTTTCCTAGCCAGGGCTTGGCTGGCGGAGCAGACATCTTCCACTGCGGGCTTCCCTGAGGCTGGAAGAGGCGCTGCCGCCCGGAGCACAAGTCTTGGCAGGTAGAGCAGCGCTGGCTGCGGTGCCCGGCTCTGGGAGCAGGCGCCGGCGGGATCGGGAAGCCTGGTTGTGAAAGGGCTGCCTGTTTCACTGGGTGATGGGTGCCTCGCGTCTGCAGCAGGAACGCTGCTGGGTGCACGGCTGCTATTAGTGGGTTTGTTTCTTTGCTGCTGGACCATGGCACTGCCAGTGGCCCAGGGGCTGATGCTGAGATGCCGGGTTACCTGGCTCAAGCCTGGTGAAGCTCCTGCTTCGCGTCTGTGCGGCAACTGCCTCCACACAGAGTGCCTGCTCCAAAGGCATTTGGTGCTTTCCTGCCTGTAAGTCAAGCACCAGGACTTTGTGGGATGCGAGGGGAAGAGGGGCAGAGGGCGAGAATACAACCCAGCTTGGGCTGTCATTAAGTTTTTATGCTTGGTGCTCATAGACCTGAAATAATTTATGATCCATTTGCTGTTATGGGAGTATATGCTCCGAGTAGAGCCCCTGCTTGTAAATCTTTGCTCGTAAACCCTCCACATGTGCCAGGGAGCTGTGACAGGCAATGATCTGAATGCCTTTAGTGGTACCTGGCTGTGCAGAGGTGGGCAGAGGCTCGGCGGGATTGCTGCTGGCCAGGGTGGCCAATTGCCATTTTGGGTGCAGGATGTGCTTTGGGGACACAAAGTGCTACGGCTGAGCATGAATTAAATTGTCATTAAAATAATACCATAAATTGTAAGTTTCAGGAGCCGTACCCACTAACACAGCCGACTACAGTTATTTTATAGGCAGCCTTTCTGGCTGGCAGGGTGCGAAGAAAACAGATGATCCCAGCTGAATCGGGAGCGATCGCACCCGACCATTTGTGGTTTTCCCTGTGCTCACCTCTACATTAGCCAGTGCATGCTAATTCATGCACTTTGAGTAGCAATTAATGCACAGAAATTCCCACATCATTGCTTCCAAACCTGTTTTGAATTTGTCAAAAAAACCCTGCCAGTGTAACTCAAGTCCCAGCTGAGGAACCTGCTATACTGGAGAGTTCTTCCTTCGTGTTGTATGGTTGAGCACAAAAAGCTGCAGGGAAGAAGAGTGGAAATGGTCAGAGGGCTGAAGCTAAAGGAAACCATATGCCTATTTCCAGCTAAATCCCTATTCAACACTCCCTTTCTTTTTTTTTTCCAGGACAGACAGGACTTTTCCAAGAAAGCCATGAGAGGACTTTTTTTTTTTTAATGAAAAACTGTGATTTTAGGAAATGGCATTCTAGATCTTATGTACATTTCTAGTATCACTTCCTGTATATTTTTAAGCTGAAATCCTCTTAGCATGCAAAGTAAATAGATTATGATATACTGAAGGATTAAGAATCACTGTCTGGTGTCAGATTAATCCCTCATATAGACCATCATTTGTACTGACAGAAATATGGCTGCAATTCAGCAAAAAGCTGTACGGCGAAGCAGCGCATCGCAGCATCTTAGGCAGAACCCCTGCCCAATTGCTGCGCTCCATCCTTGCGCTGTGTGTTTTCCAGAAAATAAATATAAAGCCACAGGACATTAAAGGTGTGTTCCCTTCCTAGTGCCACACGAAGCGCACCAGTATAGGCACGGCGCTGTGCAGGGAGGTGGTGCAGCAGCCTGCTCTGTTTTGAAGCTCTCTGTATTAATTTTTCCCGGTTGAGTGTACAAAACTCTACACATTGCAGCCCCTTTGCTCCCTTCAAACCACAAAGCAAAAAGGGTCCTTCAAATGTACTCATGGAAAGGTGCTGGTGGGGATGAAGTGCTGAAATGGCCTGGGAGTTTTTCTGGTGTGATCAGAATTGCCTGTTGTGGAGTAGAAGTTCAGCAGGATTTTGGCTCGTAGGGGAAATGACAGTGAGCACGGATATACTTTATTTGGGTGAATGCAGAACAATTGTCAATAAAATACTTCTAATGGCTTGTGTTGTTGACTTTTTTACATTGTGCTTTTATTTTCAGTCCATTCATTGTACAGATTCGTTCGTCATACAAAGCTGATTTCAAGAAGCTCGCCAGTTTTGGGTTGCAGCCATCCAAAAACTCCAGCTTAACCCACATGCATGCCTACGGTAGAACTCAAAAATCTGCATCAGTGCAAGCTGCACCTGATCAAATGGTGGGAAGAAAGACCTGCAGCGATGCTCACCCTTCTCTTCACTGACAGAAAAACTAGAAGGCTGAAACAGGTTACGTTACCTTCTCAGTGCATTTTCTCTTCGTGGTTAGAGGAGGCAGATTAAAATCTGGACTCCAATGGAATGATGTTTAAGAGGCTCCGCATCTTTTTTTCAAGGCAAAATAATGGTTATTCAACTAAGATGATATATCTAGATATGAAAATTGAGAGCATTCTTTGAAAAATGCTGCCGACTGTGAAAGGCTGCTCTTTCACAGAGGTATCCTGAGTGAAGATGTTATCTGCTGGTATCTCAACAGGACGGTTTTCAGAGCCTGAAGTGGAAATTCAAATCTGCTTCCAAGGGAAGATTGTTAAAATATATAATGCATAGAGAATTACAGACTTTCTCCTGAGAAGTTTACGGATTCATCCAAGAACCACCCCCCAAATTCTTCAGTGTTGCATTTGTATGGTAAATGGGGAGCTGTAATTACTAGCTTTTTTGATGTCTTTGAATGACAGAATGAAAATGTCACCAAACTGCCCTCCATAAGCACACATGGAGCAGTGTGTGCATGGACACGTCTGTGCTAACTCAGAAATAGTTCAGAGGTCTAAGGGCAGACTATTTTCTAAGTCTGGTTTTTCATCTTCTGCTACTGGTTGGCTCCAGGGCTGGCTGGAAGTTCACTGAAGGATTTCCTGTGAACTTCACTACCTTGGTGAAGAAGTTTCCCCTTCTTTGCTTTGGCAGCTCAGTCACACCAGCCCCAAGTGTATGACTTTGAGAGATCCGCTGTCTCCAGTCTCCTGTGGGGCACAAGACAGGCAGGATCAGGCATGCTTCAGGACAGGAGCTGAGGGATGGAAGCATGGGTATTGAAACACCATCCCAACCCATGGAGAAGAGACAATTGCAGATACTGTCCCCTGTTTGGCTCAGGAATGGAGGATGCAGCCCTAAAGTGTTGGAGTCTGTTTTATGTCCTTTTGCAATGCCACTCCCCTGCTGCTCTTGGGGAAACCAGGGGCTGCAGCTCCAGTGACTGCTCATGATGTCCCATGAGGTGGATAATATGGGGTTGGGATGCAAGGGGATGGGAGCTCCACCTGCCCCTGAGCACCCTTCCCCAGGACTTGGAAGCTTATTGGCAAAAGTGAAACTTTAGATTTTTGTTACCTTTTAATTAAAACGCACTGCAAACACCACAAGGCTGGCTTAACACCAGTGGGTAGAGAACCAGCTTTTCAAAGTTACACAGGGATACGGCAGTTTGCATTCCTCATACAATACAAATACATGATTTCAGCACAAATTCCCTTTCTGAGCTCTATGCCTGTGCAGGGTAGAAATCCCAGCCCTCTGGTTTTGCAAAGGCCATGGCGATGGGGAGAATTTGTGCCACAAATAGAGGTTATTTCATAAGGCAGGCTAGCGTGCCTGCGAAATGCATGAAATACTTTGCCTTGGAAAGTGCTGTAGTCTAGTGAGTCATTGCTTTCTTTTGAATTACAGATGAGTAGCCAGCCCTTCATCATGCAAAGAAAAAAACAAGGTGTGGAGCTGAAAACAAAGGGAAACGTGTGTTTGTCCTGCCTTGGAGGGCAAGACACGCTGGCTGGTGTGGGAAGGCGGGGTGGGCTCGGCCCCAGAAGGTGGCTGTCAGGGCTGTGTCAGGCTGTGGCAGCACTGACGAGGGCAGACGGGACTCATGTGAGTGACTCCTGCTCCTTACCTTCAGGAAAGAGGGAAAAAAAAATCCCTTAACTCTTGCAGCTTCATGAGGAACCTTTACCAGAGCAGCAGCTCCATCTCATGGCATGTGCATTTCACCACAGAGATAGACATCACCCTCTGAAACAGCATTCCTGTGTTCAACCTCCCTACCTCAGCGTGGAGGGAGCAGTAAAGTGTGACAGCTCAAAACAGGCGCTGTGTGGACACGGAGGTTTGTCTCCAGCCCACTGTTTGGAGCTTCCCTTGCAGGGAGATGGCAGGAGGTGGCTCTGCCGTTATACGACCCCCTGTTAATTCTCGAAGGCAGCTTAAAGATGATGACAAAGCACCCCCAACGTCCCATTCAAACCAGTGCTTGTGTCCCAGACTCCACCGCGTTATTCCAGTGTTGAAAGTAGAAGCACAGCTTCACTGCGAAGACTGCTCCTTAGGCAAGTGTCTTCAAGGAGGTTATGAGGTGCCTTACTCTGTAGCAGCCCCCATCGGCTGTGTGCATGTGCCTCGGCTTCTGGGTGGCTGCAAGCTTTCTGTGGGCTCTCCTTGCTCTCTGAATGGCACTTGTTGGAGTCACCAAAAACCAGGAAAGATTTGTCTCTGCAGGGGAGCCACAGCAGTAAATCCTTGCAGAGCATCAGCAGCTGAAGGTAAGGGGTGGCTCTTTTTAACCTAGAGCCCTGCCTGATGCAGAGGGGCTTCTGCTGGGCAGGTGAATGCAGGCTGGAGAAAAAAAAAATCCACATTATGTCTGGGTTCCAGGTTGTCTGGGCAACTGTTCAAGGCTCAGGGTCCTGAGTGCATCAGGAAGGTATCTGACCTGGGTTTTGTGATTCGTGCTTCGTGCCTCTGTCCGGGGAGAGGTTAACAAGAGCCCGGTTCTGCAGACCTACCTAGCTGCTTCTTAAAAAAACCACTTTTAAAAAGAACTGTTTGCAAACCTCTCTGGTCACACTAAAGACACAGTGGTGTCGTGTGGGAAGCCTGTGATGTGGCATCAAGCTTGTAGAGGTGTTTAATGTTAATCAAAGGCTGAGGAGCGATAATGACTAGAACCCTCTTCTGTCATCTGCATCTTTTCTGATGTAGCATCCCAGCAATAAAAGATGCTGTAGTAATTGGACAAGAGTTGATTTTCACAGCACAGGAAGAGGGCTGTCCAGGAGCAAGGGAAGCCAGGATTGCAGTGCTGCTGCCTATGGTAATGAGCACCTAGTCATCCAGAGAAGGAAAGCATGAATATCCTGACAGGAGAGCATCTACTTGTGCCCTGGAGAGCTCAGATCGTGGGGCTTTGCATGGTAATGATGTGGTCCCGCTCCAGCAGGCAAAGGGAGGAGCAATATGGGAAGGCACACCCTGTAACTGAAAAGCCACAAAGGCATCTTGGACCTGCAGGTATAGCAGGATAGAGGCAGTGGTTTGCTCGGGCTCCTCAGGTCTGAGGCAGAATGGAGGATCCCTTTAGCCTCCTGGAGTGGGAAGTACAGAAAAACCTCTTCCCTGTGCTGCTGTATTGCTCCCAGAAGGCTGCGCGTTTTCTCCTGGGAATTATTCTCAAGGGCATGATGAAGGTGGGAGAAGATGAAAGTGGGAAAGAGAGCAATGCCACAAAGGAGCAATGCCATGGGGAATTATCTCAAACATCTGTTTTTTCAGGCAGAGACTGTCTGATTCCAGACTGCAGGAATGGCTACGTGGAAGCACATGCCTGTTAGGATCCATAGGTACTGCTTCGTTTCACTGGAAGTGCCTTGTTTCCCTTGGCTAGCATCACATAAAAGCTTTCTGGATGATAGGTATTTAGCCGAGTGTTAACATAATAAAACAACCATTTGGTAGCTGCAAGGCACCATTGGCTTCAGCATCTCAAATTGCCATAAATCAGATCAGTTTCCAGTCCAGAAACAACAGAGCAGTTGCCATTCACATTTACCAAAGGGTCTTATACTGAGGTGGGTGACCAGGTGACCAACCTAGTTTGCTCAAGATTATCAAATCCCAGAATAACGCAGACCTCTGGAGACCACCCTGCTCAAAGCAGCAAGAGCAGGCTGGGTTTCGACCAGCATGGCCCTCAAGGCTACCTCCATCCTATCTCTAGCCTTTCCTGGAAGACAGAACTGACCATGAACATCAAATCCTGCCCCTACCAAATATCGTGGATGGAATGTTCACTTCTCGTTCCATGCACCCCTCTGGCTTGAAGAGCTGTACCCAATCAAGCCATGCACATGGTCAGAATAACTGCAGTTTATCCTTGCTTCTCTAAGAGCTACTTACGCTGTCCCACCTTCAACTTCAGTGATGGGCTCCTCTGATGGGCCAGTGGCGAACACAAACCAGTTTGGCAAAGCCACATAGTCTGTGTTTGTCCTACCTGCAGCAGCCCTTGCCCATCACCACCCATGCACCAAGGGACCGCAGGACCCATGTTCCCTGTGCTAGCACAAAGCCACCAGCACTGCTGGGGTCACGCGGGTGGTCCCCATGGTAGCATGGTCTTGCCTTTGAGACATCTCTTGCATGCTGCAGGGCTAACGCTTTCCCTTAGAAACCAAATCTTGTTTAACTGCTTGAGTGTTGCTTGGCTGTGTGACAGCCTTGCTGCTCTGGCAGGTGACTGGGAACATTTTGTTGCACGATCTTTACAGTTTCAGGGAGGAGAAGCTTCCTCATAGCTGAGAGCAGCAGCAAGCAAGGAAGATGCACATTACAATAGACTTACAGAAGATAGGGTCTGTGTTGGACACCTCCTCACTGAGGCCTCCATGGCCATTTGCACTGGGAATAGGTCACTTCTGGCTTCGGCCTTTTGCCAACAAACTGGCAAAGGGAACGAAGCAAATCCTGCTGTGGGCAGCTGCAGACATCTTCCTGCGGAATCGACTATGCAAGAAGGGCTGGGTTTTGGGTGTGCTCCCCTTGTGTGGCTCCGAGCCCGGTATTGTGAGGGTTCCCTCTGAAGCAACATGTGGGAAGTGGTGGTGGAGGGACACCAGCTGTGGGGAGCAGGAGGGTGAAAGTGGGACCTTGGATTTGGGCTGTCCATCAATGCTGGCATTGATGCAGCAGGCTGGTGGTGGTGTCCAGGTGTAGAGCTGCTGCTGATGGCAGTTTTGGGTTGGAAATTGGAATGGGATGAACTGAAGGCAGAGGTGGGTCCAGCTAGAAGGAGCTGCTTTGGTTTGCTGGGTGCTGTTTCCTGCATTGGTACCCAACTGCTACAAGATTTCTGAATTTACACACACCATTAAGTCAGGACAGAATGGCCTTGAAAATGTATTCCCAGAAGTGCAAAGATAGTGTTGCGTGGATGGCTTTTCTACTCTGAAACAAACTGGTGCGTGCAACAGGCTCCCCCTTACCCAGCAAGTCATTTCCCTTTGCATTCCATCGGAGCTGCTGCCTCCTTTCCCTCCATCCTGCAAGAAACTGAGCAGCTCAACAAGGATGCAGGTGCACAAGCAGCTCTGCAGTGTATGGAGAAATCAGGGCACCTACACTGGGGCTGCAGAGGTCACACTTTGACCCACCAGCTTTTAGCAATGGTGACTGCTCAGCTGCAGTAACTTTTTGGAACCAAAGGATGCTTTAACCACTCCCTTGTGTAAGTCCTTAATGATGAGACAGCAAAGCTTTCTTCTTTGTATCACTCTCATTATACAGCCTATATGTGTGTGCTTATGGATTTTATTGTGATAGTCCAGAGCTTTCAAATGAACTTCTCAGTTTTTGTTAATTCAGCTGCTTAGGTGAGGCAAGGAGCATCTTACACACAGCTCAGGGAAGGAGTAGATAACTTCTGGATGACCCAGCTGCAAACCTAGGAATCCTACCAACGTCTCCAGACCATCACTGCTGCTATATTTTACTTTACTCCGTATCCTGAGGCCACCAAAGCCATCAGAAGGCCATCGAAGACACCCTTTTGAGTATGGGGCTTTCCTGCCAGCTGGACCACAGCACAGTGAACTCTTGTCACCTGCTCCCCAGCCTTTCCCCATCCTCCACCCGGAGATAATGCGCAGGGGCCCACGGGAGGCTGCAGAGGTGGGGCTGGCGCATGTTGTTCTCTAGTGCTTCGGGACTGGTAGAACAGCTCTTAGAGCACGATTTTACTTGGCACGGGCTGGTTTTGTAATGAAAGAAATAAGTAAGTAAGTGCCATCCTGCTCTGCTGGGAGGTTGAAGCATTTCCTTTCTACTTTTTTTTTTTAATGATCTATTTGTACCGAGGCCAAACACTGAATGCTTCAGCCTCAAAAATAAAAGTTTCAACAAGAACTGTAATTGGGAGGAAGCTACAATACAGGCACTCTTGTGCCTTTATCCATGCTGCCACGAGACAGCTTGGATTCTATTCTGTTCTATTCTATTTCATGTTATTCTATTTTATTTAATAATTTTATTAATTTTATTTTATATTTTCATGTTTTTCCTTTAAAGTGGAACTGAAGGAGTGCGTTGGTGCTGCTGACTCATCAGCTCTGGAGACAGGCTCGCCCTGTGTACGCACTCTATACGCACCCCCACTGAGACTCAAACACCTGGGGCACCAAACCAGGTTGGGAGGTAATAACCCCACAGAGATGGGGGATAGCTGGTGGATTTGGAGGAAGAGGTAGGGTCTTGAAGCGCACAGTGAGGTCTTCTTCTCCTGTTCTGGTGAGCACAGGAGCAACCGAGCCAGCATGGAAGAGGGAGGAGGACATAGGACTGGAGGCTGGCAGTGGGGGAAGGGATGGTCTACCTTTTTTGGCAGCACCTTAAAATCAGCTTAAAGCAATCATGAAACCATAGGGTAGTATTTCACCCCTTTTTACTGTGGTCTCATGCATGAAAGCGCCAATACAAGCGCCGGCTAGCTCATGTAAGACGAACATGGATGGAGGACAATAAGTTCTTTCTTAGGTCCCATCCAACAAGCATCAAATAATACTAATTTTCAAGTTTTATGCGCTGCGCTCAGCTGAAAGCCGCAGACGAAGCCTCACTCTAGCGGTGTGGTATAGGAGCATTTCTACCAATTTCAGTGAGAGCCCTGCAGGCAGACAGCTTGCAGGGACAGGCTCGGGGAGTTTCAGGAAGCTGCAATATAGAGTAAATAATAATAAGCAGAAATAAAAAAATAAATCAGAAATGGGTTACCTGCTCTGAAGGAACTGCTCTCAGATTTCCTGCAAGAAAGAAAGATCACCATGTTATTTACATTCCAGTTACCTCACTGAAAAACCCCAACAGACAAGGGTATGGTGTTAGGTAACTCTTTCACTTTTACGATAGGACGCAGCTATTTTATATCCTGTTATTCAATGGATGAATTACAATTTTTAATATGTTGTTTATACAAGTCCATACATGTGGGATGCGAGAATTCCCTCAAACAGTACATCAAGTTAAAGCAAAAGTGATTTTTGTGGATAGGGCAGTGTGGAGGCATGAGGCTGGCGAAGGATTGGGGTTCCCGCATTGTCTCAGCTCTGTGGGGAGCTGTAGCAGGTGTGGGATGCACACAGTGGGACAGAGCTGTGGCTGCAGCACACCTGCAGCAGGGTAGCTGTGGGGTGGTGAGCTGCCTGCCTGTTTGTCTTGTGTCCGGGAGGTCTTTGCAGCCCGTGTGCTGTCAGGTTGCTGCTGGAGGTGCTTGAGGATGAGGCTTCATGTTACAGCTTGAGCCGAATTAACAGCTGCCAACATCAAAAAGAAGTCCTGCTGCAGGCAATGTGCTTCTGCCCCTCACTTGGTGCTGTCTGTGGTGTTCCCTGGTCCCCAGGCAAAGCAGTTTTGTTCAGGGGATGGGCAAAAGCCAACAGGAAAGAAAACAATCTTTTTTTGGTTGGATTAATATGGTGGCGGTCCCCTGCGTGATCCCATGAATGTGAGTAAAAGAAGGTTGGAAGGGGGGAGTAGAACCTTCCCATTTTGATGGTGGCAAGTTGCTAGTTCAGCTTCACCGTAATGTGGAAGCGCACCTGTAGCTGGTTTGTTTGAAACTATCTATTTCAGTTGTGGCTATAGGAACCACAGTTATGTCTTGACTTTCCGTGTCAGTGTGCCTGGAGTCTGGCTCAGTTCCTGCATACCTGTCAGTATAGTGATGGGACACCTGGACAAGGCAGAAGATAAAAATCCTCGTTTCACCCCTTATGCAAATACACCGACATATCCCTGCCTGGCTGACTTTACAGGATGACTCTTTAACCATGACTTTCTTGCGCTGGACTACTCCTCTATTACACTGTTGCACTACTTTGATGCTGCTACAGCAGAGATACTGAACTCTGCCAAAGCAAGACAGCCACATCTGTTTACTCCAGAGCCATCTGCAGAAGTAGTGTAAAACACTGCTTCACAAGCCATGCAACTGGTGAGGCTCTGCTGCTGGCCATTGCACACTGAGTAAGAGAGCAACAATGACCAAAACTAATAAACATTTTCCCTGTCTTTGTCAAAACATGAATTGCACTGCAAGATAAGGAGATTCCAATAATCAGTTGATACATTCTATGTTGTGGGAGCTGGTAGCTGAGTCCTTATGCCTCTCCCTGCTAGGTATACACAAACCAAACTCACTCCGCAATACCACTGCCTTATTTAAATTCCCAGATCCAAATTCTTTCTCAAGATATCAATCACCATTATTTCTAGCTTCATCCCTTCATGCATATTTGAAAGAGATTTCTTCTCTTACCTTCCTGGCTGCTGGAAAAGGGTTTCCTCACCAGGGAGCTGGCGCGGCCGTCCGCTCCAGGCTTACACTCAGTGTCCTCTGCCTGTCTGCGGCTGGTGGGTCTTTGAAAACAAAACAGAAGTGATAGAAGGGGAGGGAGCAAGAAGAGTTGGGGAGACACTGCATAGCAGAGCAAGGCTGTTTTGTTTGCTTTCTATCTTTTCAAGTACACAGCAGCCTGTGTAATTCCCTGGCTACAAACTGTAGCTCTCTTTTATCAGATGCCAGTACGTTTGTTGACTGAGTGTCACCAGGATCGCTCATTTGGCCGTGCAGTCGCTCTAGCACCATCCTGTCATTCAAAGACACAGTGTAAAGCTGGTGTTTTTTGGAGCAATTAATGTTTTGTTAAACAGGACAGGCTGGGGATGTGCAATACACGTAGCGCACACGCCTGGCACTGCAGCAGGCAGTCGGGCGGATGCTGGGAGATGAGGATGTCAGACCCAAAAGGCAGCACTGATTTTCTGTGATTTTTCAGTTAAGCCTTGTCCCCACACCACTTCCATCATTGAAATCCAAGTTGCAAAGGAGCTGCAGGGAGGAAAACACCAGGCATGCGTTACAGAAAATGCAGATGGGGTTTTTTGTTCCTTTTTTTTTTGGTTTTGCCAGTCTCGGTTTCTTCACTCATCATTAACCTCTGCTTATGTAGGCGTGTGGAAAGACAATCCATTCCCAAGGCAGTGGAACTGGAAGTCTGGAGGCCATCTTGTGCTATTTTGGCTTGCCAACTCACTGCTCGTCCTGCCATCTGCAAATTGCCAAGTGCCTGGCAAAGTCCAAGGGAGGGTTGCCTTCAGCGAGAATGAGTCAAACAGAGAAAATAAACTAAACCTCTCCTACCAGGCCAGCTGGGAATCCCTCAGGGGGGAATTCTCCTCATTTGGGTGGCTTTTCCTCCTCCATGGACATAGTCATGTTTAACTCAAGTAGTGTTTTCCTCAAGGGTGGCTTTCAGATATGACAGCAGTGTAGTTGTGAGAATGAAAATGTGAACGCTTTTGTGCAGCGTAATTTGTTAAATGCCCAAGTGTAAAATCTCACTCGGCTTTGATAATACAAATAATACACTCCAGGCATAAAGAGCCCTTTATTACTGATGAGAACATAAATAATTAAAGAAAAATCTCAGATTTTCCCTGTGCCTTTGTCTTCACACTGCCAGTCAGGAGATAGCTATTCAAGCAGCTGGGCATCTATAAAGCAACTAAAAGCAACTCTTCTCATCAGCTTTCCTGAAAACATTTTTAAGCTGCAGTAATGCAACTCTCTCATCACACTAAGCTTTATTGGTTCAGCAAAAGAAACTAAGAAACTTCATTGGAGACCAGATTATGCTGGTTGCAAAATCAGAGGGATCCTTCTGCTCTTCGACCCCATTATCTCCTCTGTAGTGTCTTGATCAGCTTTCTTACACACAGCCTCAGATTCTGCCGAGACCTGCAAATTGCTTTTTTGGCTGCCAAATTGCCATAACCCGTCTATTTTTATGTTTTAAAAGAGCTTAAAACCCTCCATCCTCTTTGGATGTGTCTTTAAAATTGCCCAGTACTGGGAGGATTTCATGTATATCCGAAGGCTTAGAAGAAGATGTTACCTCTACTGAGCTTCTAGTTTTACAGTCAACAGACATGAAAAGCCCAGCGGGGATAAAAGGAACTTAACCAGTTCTGTCTAATGCATATAAATCTACCTAAGAGCTCAAGGCACTGGAAGTACTCAATGAGCCACATTTATCTCAGCCTAAGATACAAAAATGGGTCTTCAGCTCACATGCCACATGTCCCATTTTGATGCCAAGTTAATGTGAATTAAGAGACTGAGATGAATAAACAAGGTCAGTCTGGGCTGGGCCAAGTTGAATCAATGTAAAATAATTGTCAGTATTTTCTGTCAGCAATGCTGGTTTATCTTGGCCCGGGATTCTCAGCACTATAGATTATAAAATGTTTTCAGTGGAACAGTTGGCAGACATTTTATTGATTTTGCTTTGTTTTGTGAATGTTGGAAAAATTTCCATTAAGTGTACACGCTGCTCATGTGATGAAGCCAAACTGCTTTTCCAAATTTCTCTTTCTTCAAGTGTGCGATCGTGTTAATACGTTAGCAATCTGATTTAATCAAGAGGACCTTTGTCTGGAATCAAGAGGCCATAGAGCACACCTTGATGTGTCTCAAGTACTTACGGGCTAATAAGGGTCAATTTTGTATTTTCAAGGTGCTGTACACACACTGAGTAATTAATTTGCCCAACGTCCCTTTGAAGTTAGTAACATATTATCTCAGTTTTACAAATGTAGAAATTGAGAGTGCAACTTCGCACAGAGCCACACATATTTATTTGCCTGCTGTCGCGTTCTGGATGCATGTGAAGCTCCTGTTGCCTTCACCAGGGCTGGGCAATGGCAAAGTATGAGAAGGGAGGGTGCAGCAACCAGGCAGGATTAGCACTGCTGAGCTGCTGGATTCCACTTCCGTGATGAATTTCCTATACCACATCGCCTTTTAATAGAGTTACTTTGGAACTGAAAATTGCTAGGACGGATAGAGCAGCTTGTAGGATTACTCCTGGACCCACAGCAGACTGTATTTCTCAGCCTATATTCCTGCTATTTTAAGACCAGGTTTGCTTTGTGGTTAAAGAAGACTTCTGAAAATAACAACTAATGGTGGAAGAACACAAGAGGTGTCATAATGGTGATGACTGCTTATTTTGTTTAATTGCACATCACAGTGGAGTAAGTAAGAAATCTGCTTAATGGGTTCTTTACATAACATACCAAAGGGGATACAGTGGGATAAGTCTAATTCTCTCTCTCTTTACACTGATTTAATAACTAATATATATGGATATGAAACTGGCATGCAGTTTTAACGCTTCCTGAGGTTTGATCAATTATGCTACTGAATCGAAATATATAAACATGCTTCTGAGCTTAAATAAAAGACTTCTATAAAAGTAGAAAAACATGTGTTTTAAGTACATAAGCAACAGGAAAGTTTTATGATAAAAACCACTGTGATGATATATACTTTTGCCTTCTATCCTAATCACGTGTATTGAAAGCAGAGATATCCCAGTGAAAATAGGAGTAGTTCTGGGTTGAGGGATGGGGACAAGGTGGATGGAAAAAGCTAAAAAAAAAAAAGCCTCCAACCCAGCTTCACATACCTCCTGACACTACCAACAAATGGAAGATATTTAAACCCTCAATGCATTATAGTATGGAGACAGAATGACGCATTGACCGCAGTTACCAGTGCCAATGGCTGAGGAGTGAGTGCACCCATATAGCTCTGTTCTGACTCTTATGTGCCAAATTCTGACACAGTCACTGGCTGACTCATCCAGAAATAAGCTGTCCCACAGGGAGTCAACGAGTTCCTTTAACGCATTGCTGAGAGGATTGGTATGCTACCTTGGTCCTCTGAACAACAACATCCATACCTTCTGAAAATATTTTCCTCATTTACAAGCAGCAAAAAGGTTATACTGATCAAAACGTTTCCATAAGGAGGTAACAAGAGTACTAAGAACACCAGAACTGCTAGACTATAACGTATCTGGCATGTGGAAGGGAAGAATAGAAGTGGACAATGGCAAATGTAAGCCAGAGATGACAGCTTTGTCTTGTAAAATTATTCACTGGACTGTGCATTGTGCATTGGTGATATTTAACTGTCCTGTTCATGTCAGAGTGGAAGAACTCATGCAGCAGATAAAATGCCTCAATCTGGAGTATTCTTCTGCAATCTTTATAGCCCGTAACTTACTCTGTGTGTGTATGCACAGTTCGGGAAGTTGACTACAGTTCTCTGCTGACAGCCACACTATTGCTACCTTCACGAAATGCCATGGAGTTAAGCCAATTTTCTCTGTAAAACGTATTTTAGTCTCAAACCATATTCTCTCCTTTCTGACTGCCAAGGCAAGAAGAGAAGTCAGACTTTGTCTAGAATAAGATCTCAAAGAAATAAAACTCTAAGACTATTTTATGAACGATTATTTTGGTTCCAGCCTTTTCTGTCCCTTTTCTGTCTCTGTCCCAGGCTATGAGCTTTTCTTGTTAGGCAAAGGAGATGATGACAGGAAGAGTTAATTGAAGTGATTTGTTAATCAATCCAAACTAGCCTTCTATTACACATATGCAGACTCCAGGGTCCCTGAAGGGCATCAGCAACAAGATTCATTAAGTTAGTTAAACAGTAACATCTTCTGCTAGTCTTCACAGGGTCCTTGCCCAGGGCTTCTGTTTAGGTGTAATTCATGAGATTACACCTCACCTGTCCCAAAACAAAGGTTCTGTCAAAGTTGAAATACAGGAAAGAAAGAAGTCTAGGTATGTGCTAGAGATGAGCTTCCAAAAACTTGGGCGAGATACAGATTTGGGACAGTATCTGGGTCTGGCAGGGCTGCTAGTGTTAGAAATGTGGTCATGTAGGTCAATTGATTTCACAGGTTTGGTGGTCCAAAGATATAAAACCAAGGCAGACAACAAAAGATGCTAGAAAAGAAGGAAGAACAGCTGTCAAGTGCACTTGCTGAACATCTCTACAGTCCTGTTGTGGTGTTTTATATTGATTAGGGGAACCACTGCTACCCAGAAGACAGCAGAGCCTGGGAGTACTTGAATTCATGCAGGCCAAGTGCATGAGTGGTGCTACTGGCTTTGTGTGACTTACAATTAACTTGTATGAATGAGGTTGTGGGTTTTTTATAGCAAGGTTAATGACACTAAACACTGATGCTCTACTGGCAAAGTACAGATTTATTCTAGGTTGGAAGGGAGCTCTGGAGGTAATCTGGCCCAATGCTCTCCTCAAAGCAGATTCAACTCTTCAGTTACATCCGGCTTCAAGATGGATCTGCGACCCAGAAGACACTTGTGCCAGATAACAACAGAAATGAACCATCAGCATTGGTGAGCATCCAGAAGGTCAGAAAGAGAACAGCAGTACATTCCCTCGCACTAAACTTGGAGCAATGCTCAGGATCCCAGATTTGATCTGACTCTTTTCACATCACCAGTAAGGACATTTGCTGTAGGAAGTCATGGTATGCCTTCATGCAGGGGAAGAAGCAAACAAAAGCTAAAGACTAAGCTTGCATGCCAGATTACCGATCAAGTCCTCAGAGACAGTATCTCAAGGATTTAAACGATGCTGAGGAGGCAAATCAACAAGTTGCCTGCAGTAATACATAGAAAGCATGGCTGAAGTGATTTGGCCAAGACAGGAGGCTGCATTGTGCATGCCATTGGGGAACAGAGTAAATCTATTACAAAAATGGGATTTTCTTCTGTTTCTCTTGAGGGGAAAGACTTCAGAAGTAAACAGGAAATTATTCAGGATGTACGTTTATCTCACCGGTGAGCTGAATACATAAACACCGAAGACCAGCGTCAAACAGCATGCGAAAGTCAATAATGAAACAAAAAATGACCAAGCTAACGAATGATGAAGGGCCTTCACAGGAGTGAGAATGTGTCCTGACTATTGATTTTGAAACTGCAGGTAGTAGTTGGAGGCTGGGAAGAAATGGACAGTGGAAATGTCAGATATGAATTTGTGATGTAGGAAATCGGTTAGAATAATAATGTTGCTGCGCACCGCTAAGATGCTCAGCTACAAGCACTATACAGCTGTGATTTCATAAACTTCACTGAATTTTAGTAAGGCACTATTATTGCCATTTTTTGAGTAAATTCACTGAGGCAGAAGAAAGCAAATATTGTTTAATTTGGGGTTCACATGTTGGATCAATTTTCCTCAAGTGCTGAGTAAAAATCTACCCATTATAAACCATGTCCTGTGCTGATGTCTCAGATTAGGAGCTGAATCTCTGGTAATGTTGAAGTATCTTGTCCACAGAGATGATAAACTGCCCAGCTGAGAACATCCCTATTTATGTAGGCTCCTAACATTCAGAACCTTCCTTCTTTATACAGATTTCTTCACATGAAGAAGTCTGCTGCAGACTTGGCATCAGATGTAATTATAGAAAACAAACTGTGAAACTGGAGGCAAAACACAAGCCACAGTTACGTGCTTGTAACCGTCTGTGGGTTTTCTTTAAGCACACAGAAGAGGTTGTTGGAGTCACCTATGCCTCAGCAGGTGACCTTCCCAGCCAGTTGGTGCTGTCACAGGGAGTGCCTTTAAAACTCAGATCGTGTTGGCAGGCACCAAGTGACTGCGGCCAGTCAGGGGAACCATGAGAAGTTTTCCCTCACAGCTCTGCAAGAGGCAACCAAAACCTCAGTCCTCTCCTTAGGGAGTTCAGCTGTAAGCACTGGGTGTCAGCAGGAGGAGGAGATGGTCGCATGGACGAGGAGCTTGCTTTACGGTCACCAACCTGGCAAGAGGCAAACTAAAGCCTGAGGAAATCCCAGCAGTTCAAGCAGCTCTGGCTATTGCAAGGAGCCACTTGTGAGCCTCAGCAACTTTTGGTGACCCACCTGGGCAGGCACAGGTGAACATGGTCAAACCAGGCTGCCTGGGAGTAGGAGCAAAGTTGAACTGGGCAATCTCTCTCCCAAGATGCCTGATGAAGGCAAACGTGGGATTGCCAGAGATGTGTGAGTCATTGCAAGCTCTGAAAGGGAAAAGGTGAGCTGAAGGGAGGATAGCTTGTTTATACCTTGGGATCATGGCATGCTGGGATTAGCCTCTGCTCTAGTGCACTGTTAAAGTTGCTCCTTTTATTGGAGCGCTTGGAAAGTTGTCTGTGGTCAAGTAGAGTCTCCAGCATGATCTTACTGTCTTTATTATTTACCCATACCAATATGGTGCTATCTCTATCCCAAAAGTTAAGACAAGGTAATCTTGTGCTATAGTTTTAAAGGCAGGCACCACCTCCAAATCCATCAGGTATCTCCAACAGCTTTAGATGGTGTTCTGTACCCTAAACGGTGTAGGCTATGTATAAAATAAGTATTCCACTAGTGGCGTGCAGTTGGTATATTGGATATTATATCTAATACTGCAAAAGCTCAATCTCTTCATGTGAGAAAAGACAGAAAACTAGGTAATACATAGCTTTTCAGAAGAAATATGTTTCTTGGCCATTCACAGAGTGTTCACACTTATATACAAATGGTTAGGATGATTTGTCAATGTGGGAGTTCAATACTGTACTTACACTAGATTTCCTAAAAATGTTTCTACAAACAGTAGGTATAGAAAATAAAAATAAGTGTATCTATATACTCACTGGGAGCAAATAACTGTTTCTTTTCTATCAAGAATGAATAAAGAAAAGTAAGAGAAACAAATGCTTTCTTAATCTTTGCAGAAGAGCTGTTTCATTCTAATTTCCCAGCCGTTGCAAGGTGGTGTGCCGGCTCACTAGCAATAAAAGCACTTAAAAGAACCCCAACAGTCATCAAACTTGTTGTTTCTCTCAAAATAGGTAAGTTCCAGGTTCTAATCAACTTTGGAGGAAGGACACTCTGGAAAGATCATCCCAGGGATTTGACTGCAGGCTAGTGATGAGCTTACAGAAATCTGTAAAGATCATGTTCTGGTTTTGAAAGTTCTGCTTACTGTAGTTGTTCATTTGCTGCATTTCCATTGCTGTGTTTCTGTCTTCTGCACATTCATCAAGGAAGGCTATATTTGCCCAAATGGTTTAACTTGAAAATGGAGATGGCCATGCCATGCCCTGTCCTCCTGGCCATCACGTTCTTCTTAGTTCCTGCTTACTGTTTTAATGTTTTATTGTGTTTATAGTCATGATGCAGATGACAATTGAGGTTGTTAAGAAAGTTCAGAATATCAAACTTACATTTCGAAAGTATTTTAGTTAATTGTTCCTCCCTCCCATTTTCTGTTTTTAAATACAGGATTTACAAAACATCTTTGATAAACACATGAGCTGCCTGTGTGCCCCTTCCTGCACTGCTCACCTGTGGGAGCAGCTCTGTGCTGGTGGTCTGATGGCCAGACAGGGAGCAGGTGGATTGTGCTTGCCTCTGCGCTCTGAAGATCCGTCAATGAAAGCTTCCCGAGACGGGTCTTCTTCGTCTGACTGCCCCAGGAATTCTGTTAAGATGAATCAAGGTATGATATCAGGCTTAGTTAATTTAAAAGCACCAATCAAGTTGACAACTTAGATGTTAATAAGGACAAGGGTGTCCTCTCTTGTAAAGGATAAAATTGAATGGAAAACCATATGCTTAAGCAGTTTTCACCTTTGAGTCTTCCCCTTGAAAAGGAGGACAAGTAGCTAATGACCAGCAACAATAACACATCTAAGAGTCTTTGGAAGGGAGAAAGTAAGTGAGTGTTAGCTTTAGTTAGCAAGGAGGAAATGCCTTCTCTAAATTGTCAAATACAGAAGATCCAGCTGGCTGCCAAGGTCTGCTGCATGTGAGTATTTCACTGTTGCCATACAGGTCCAAGTCTTATCAATTCGAGTGTTTCCCACTCGAAGGTTATGTGTAACTCCTTCCTTTAAAAATAAAGACTTCTTCTAGCTCTGTTTCAAAATATTCTGATTCACAATCAAGACCCTAAGTCTTCAGGTAGGTGAAGGAAGGGTCTCCAATTGCAAAGTTCCAGCCTGAGCCCTTTGGGGAAGGGAACTGTTAGAAAATATCTGAACCACTTAAAAATACAGATGAGGAATTGCATATTCTGTGTGAGACTTAATATAAATAAATAAAAAAAGTAATCAAACCACAGGCTGGCAGAGTTTGGATTAAGGAAAAAAAATCCTGTTACAGATAAAGACTTTAAAAGATTTTTCTCAAAGTCTCAAGACCCTTTTGCATTTATTTTCTTTTTCCTTTTTTAATCCTGTTTTTCTCCCCTTGTTCTCTGCCCTCCCAGATCCTGTATAAGCTAATCTCCACGATACCCATAGCAACACCATGGGCAGCACAAAGAATATAACACTCTCGTGAGCGTTGCCGTACTGCTAGTTTACATTTTGGCTGGAGACCCAGAATGTTCACCAGCTTAGGAGGGCAAATCTACCTTTAAATGTTTTTGAATCTCCGAGTCCTAAAAAGCTGTCAGATTGCTGCAGACTATTTCTACTCTTCATGTACCAACATATTATTAGCATCTGTGGTGTGAGAAAGGGTGAAGTGTGGCAGCTGATTTGGCTTTCTCAGGTAACTGATATTCTCTGCCTGTGCTGCTGTTTCCCACACATGGAGCGATGTGGGAAACTGCTAAAAACAACCAACCTGGTCAGGCACAAAACACCTCCAAGCATGCAGACCACATTACAATAAGTAAAGGAGCTAAACTGGTCTTGGTGTAATTTCTCCTCTACCTTGAATAAAAATTCCAGAGAGAAGAAAAGGAGGTGAGAAAAAGGAGTAGGAACAATGCTCTACATCTAGGAAATTCAACTCCAAGGCAAGTAAAGTAGGTTTCTCTGGAGATCTCTTCTTGGAGCCTGATGCAGAGTGAGCAGCCAAGAGAATGATGGCAGGGTAGCAATATGGAGAACTTAAAAAGAAGAAACTGCTTGTGAAAAGCATGAAGAACTCTGGGAAAGGGCTTAGACAAAATTCCTATTGATGTGTAGCATGGGCAAAATCCACCACAGCTCTTGTGGGACAAACTTTGACAACCTCTGCTTGAGAGCACAGCTCTCGCTGCCAGGCTTCCTCCTCTGAACTGAATCTTTGGTCCTGAACGGCCTCCCTGTTCACTTCACCTTTTAAGGAGGGAAATGTTTGTTAAACCTTTGAGTTTTCTAAATGTCAAAGCTAAGATGTATAGTGTGAGTCAAGCTGGTGTAATTTATCTTATTTTCCTCTCTTTTTCTTTTTCCACCTACTCAGTAATGTCCAAGGCCTACAGAACTTACCCATTAAACTTACAAACTTTCATCAGTATATGCCTATGGCTTCTCCTTAGACATTGCTGAGGCTGACCTAGCTCCAAGGATCAGTGGCATTCCAGAACATAAAACCCTGAGAGACGCTGGGAAAGGAGTGTATATTGAAAAAAAGAAACAAAATAGGACTGGGCAATTTTGTCTTGATCTCTCTCCATCATACCATTAATTTATATTTTCTTATTCCTGCTGAGAACCAGATCTGAATAAACCACAGACTTCTCATATCAATCACTTCAGTGTAACTAACTCATACACATGCTTTTGGTGGGACGTAGCAGTTTTGTAACATGGAGTGGGCTACAACTTGGAGGTATCCAGTCCTCACATGGCACACTTCTAATATATGAATACTATGAGCAATTATAACCAGTGCCACTGACTTTGATATTTTGCTCTGTGGATGCAGTACAGCTATACCCTATTAAATAATGCTACTGGATCCATAGGGACCTCATGTAAAACAGAGCAGTCTGTCATACACAAGCACATTTGTAGTTAAAATTGGGGGATGAGGGGGATTCTTAGCCACAGGAGTGCAAATAAATTTCTTTGCACTTTCATATCTAAATTAAATATCTGAGACTGACCTTAAATTTAGAGAAGTTATGAGGATTGAACCTATTCTAGTCTCGGTATACAACTGCAGTGTTGCAGTAGAATGTTAGATAGGATCAGATGCCAGCTGTGGTTCAAAACCACAAACCCACCAGATACAAGCTGTAGAGTAAAGAAATAAACAATTTTTGTTGTGGGACATTGGACTGCACTCCCTGTGAGAAATGCTACAGCAGAAAAATAAATGCGCAAGGAATACTGTTTAAACAACACAGCCCTTCCCAAACCAGAGGCAACATATCCCACATTTAAGGAAAAAAGGAAAGGAGTTTGGCAACAGCATCGTAGAGCTGCGAGAGGGTGGTGGTCCTCCCATCTGAATAAGGGCTCTGGCTGGGGCTTGATGTTTAATAAAGACTTTACTTTGTGCTAACATTGGAGTTATTACAAGTTGCACCTTATATTTTGTATTCAGGTATTCTGGAATCTTCTGGCTTGTTACACAATAAAGGCTTGCTGTTTTTAATTCTAGCCTAAGATTTACCTATCATGTGAGGATCTAGGAATTTGAATTTTAAAAACTTGAGAGTTGGTATCGTGGCTAACGTTTCATCATTAATTTATTAGATGCAATAATGTGAATTATAGTGTGCTAAAAATCTTTACCTACAAAATCCCATTTGTCATGATCAGTATCAGCATAATGGTGTACACACACAACCACACAATGTGCATTCTGCATTTCTAAAATTTGCTTATAAGCTGCTATTATTACATCTAGCAACTGTCTGAAATAGCCAAAATGTTTCCTTACAAGCCTAGTAAAAGTTCTCCTATGCTTTCATGAGCAGGATGCTCTCTGAATGCCATACACAGCTGATGAGATCTCATCCTTTCCCTGCTTACATACATGTCATTCTTTAACCATATCTATTCTCTTTTGGATCTGTGTCTGCAAGTCAGAAGTTGTTTCCATTCTCCAGTATCCTCCACGGGACTTTCAGGGATAGAAAATGCATTTTAAAACGTGCAATGACATGGTAAAATGAAAACCTTCTTTTAATATTGTTTGCAAAATTGACAGCTCTACTTAACAGAAGCCATTAGATTATTTAGAAAGTAGCTGCTGCTCTCGTAAAAATGCGTCCTTTTTTTGGGGCATGAAAAATAAACTAGCTGATAAGAGAGAGATAAGCCATTTGACTTCTTCTTTGTGTGCCTGGCATGGTATGCAGAACCAATTCTGTACAATCTGATGTTTACAGAGCAATCGTCATGTACGACCTCCTTAGGCAACAGGGACACAAGAAGCCTGTAAAACGCTGAAGCAAGCATTTAATCAGAAGTCTTCATGCTGATCTTTGAAAAATTCAGTAAGTTCAAAAAATGTAACTCCTTCCAAAGATAAAACACCATTTTTTTTTTGCTTCAGGAGTTGCAAATATATCCCAATGAACTCCCAGTGAACCACACAGACCAGACATACTGCTCTTCTTTTTTTCAAAGAAAGAAGTAAATAGTAGAGTTCTTCTGAAAGAAACAAATCAAGGGTCTGAAGAAATGCAAATGGTTAAGCAAAGCGAGTGCTGCAAAACAGTATAGTTTAGTAATAACCCAAACAATCACACTTTTAAAATAGGCATTTGAATAGCTATTTCCATGTGAATAGGTTCGTATCTCCTTTTATTATGCATTAACTTCTTTTTTTATTTTAATTTTTTATTTTGACATATTGAAATGAAACTCAAGCTTTTGCCAGTTTATTAGGGGGGTTTGTTTGTTTTTTGTTTAAATTTAAGGCAAATGATGGCTGCAGGAGGCATGATATTGAGCATGATCTCATACATTTTCTGGCTGCTCCACCTTAACTCTATCCTGGGTTTTCTCAAACCACACGCAGGTATTTCCAAAGCCACTGGGTAAAAATTCTTTTGGTATCAAAATTAGTGGGAACTTCCATTGCCGATTTGAGCATCGTCAGCTCTTTTTTTCTGGCTTCAATTGTTCTCCAGAAAACGTCTTTCTAAAGAAACAGATTGCAATAAAATTGTTTAGTTTCAACAAATTCCTGCAGCAAAACCACACAGCTTTGTCTGTGTGTGTGTAAAAATGTAACTCTAAAGTTCTCTGCTTCTTTTGGCCTAGTTTTCCACAGTTTCTTACTTTTAGATTATTTTGGTGTTGTTTTGTTAATTCCCAGCGCTGACATGTTTTAATTTGATAAATTGTCAAAATATTGTTTTTATAGTACTTCTAAAACTCATTGAGAACAGCTGTTACTGCTGAGCGATCTGGAAAAGGTACATTAAATCAGAATGTCTCCCATTTTTGTTGTAATTTAACAATTTGATACCTGAGAAGATAAGGCACTTCAATCACTACTAAGTAGAAGCAACCCTTAATGGCAGCATAACGTGCCATTATTTCACTAATGGGATATTAGGTGTATTAGCAGCAGCAAAACTGTTTCAATGGGTGTGACAGGAAATGTAGGAATTAGAATAAAAGTTGTGTGATAAAACTAAAGAAGTCGTCAACATTTATAAACAACTCAATGTAGGAATTAGAATAAAAGTTGTGTGATAAAACTAAAGAAGTCGTCAACATTTATAAACAACTCAATTTTTAGCATAGACAGTTACATTTCACACAGCAGTCTGCTGCAGCTTGCAGTGAAACCTGGGTTTAAAACTTTCTGCAAATGGAAATGCCAAGTCTTTACCAGTTCTGGCTGAGATTTCAATCTCTGCTACTTATTTGCTCTGCGAAAATCATACACAAAATTAAGTTAACCACTGTATAGGCTGAATGGTTGATTTTATATTTCCCTGGAGCCTAAGTAAACAGGTTTCTTAGAACTACCTTAGCAGTGCCAATATTATTTAATTTGGGGGGGGGGGGGGGGGGTTAAAGGTGTTTCTTACAGCATGAACCAGATGTGGTAGTACTAAGCTGAGACGGGTTGCTGAAAGAGGCTGAATAACCAAGGCTTTGCTTCAATCCCAGGCCCTTTCACTTCAAAGGCTTGACTAGTGTCCCAGCAATAGAGATCTTGCACCTCCAGATTTTATCAGTTTCCCTGAAACCATGTGAAGTTTGCCTTGTAATCTTGGCAGCCAGCAAGCGGCTCTCCTCTGCCTCTGCGGATGCATGTTAACAAGCTGGAGTGCCAAGACGCAGGATGAGCAACCTAAGGCTGCTATTGCTCAGTAATTACAGCAGGCACAGGAGGGAGGACATTCCTGGTGACTATGCATTTTCTTTGTTTGGTAAGTGGTACTTTGGACCAGGTCTATTTTTTTCTTCCTTCTTTTCATTGCAAGTGACTACCTAGAAATACCTGTTCTAAAAGAAAGCTGGGCAAAAGGTGCTGGTGAGCAGAGACATTCCCATTGTTTGGTTTGGGGATGCAGCAGTGGAAATGTGGGTGCATGCCTCAGAGTATCTCAGCGAAAGCATGCAGGGAAAACCTGATTATTTGTAAGTGATGCTCTAAAGACTCTACAGAGCAAAAGTGCCTCCGGCAGTGCAAGCCCCAACCCACAATGGGCAAAGCAGGCACTGCCGAACTTGTGTGTTCCTTCAGCTGCTCTTCGTGACGTCCATGTGTGGGGCACACCCTCTGCTTGGCACTTCCAGTCCAAGGACCAAGCGTCTCTGCTCCTGGCTTCTGCCCTTCAGGCATCCAGAGCAGGGATATGTGCCGGTCAGACTGGAGGCAGGCAGGCTCAGGGGAGAAGAAAACCATTTCAGGGGGTTAATTGAAAGAGAAATACATCTACAAACACAAGATGCAGAATGGAAAGCTGCAAATGAATGCTGCCAGCTGGAAGCTGGCCAAACTGATAAAGCAGAAAAGAAATTGAGGGTTAAATGTTTTGGATGCTGAAGGCTTGGAGTTCAAAGAAGAGCTCAAGGAAACTCCCAGACACCAAATCCATACAAAGAGGCTCTAGACAAACACAAGCCTTCTGCAGGACAGCTCTATCCCAAACAGAGTTTCCAAAAGCAATGGTTAAGGGATATATTTCAGCACCTGGGAGCTCTTGTGCAAGGGAAGATGATGCCCACTGGTGAGCTCTGGCTGCAGGGCAGAAGGAGTTGTTTTCCAGAGGGAAATGGCTGAGAAGTGCATCTGCCCATATTGGGTTGGAAGAGCAATGTCTAGCTGTGGATGTATTTTCATTGCTTGGTAGAAAGAGGCAGAAGGAAGCTGCATCTGCAGGCCTTAAGGTGAAGGGAACCAGGGCAAGGCTGGAGGTCCCTGACTTTCCTGGAGCAACAGCTCCTGTCCAGGTCAGGAAGGGGTACTGTACTTGATGACAACTCGAGTTTTCACTACGTATATAAGGACTGAGGGATTGCAACTAGAAACTCGTGCCTAAATCACAGGAAGAAAACACCATTAGAAGGATGCTTTCTTTTTCTCTATTTTGGGTCTGCATGGGCTGCTGTTTTCTACACAGTGGATTGGGAGTAGGAAAGCTGCCTTTTTCCACTGGACCAGGAAGCTGGACTCAAAACAGAGGATGGGACAACTGGTAATGTGTCTCTTTGATATAACACTCTCCATGCCAGGCCCTTCTGGTGGTTTTGTGACAAGGACCCTGGCACTGACCCTTACCTAGAGGCTATACGACAAGATCACTGTGGTCTTCAGACAGCCTGTTTCAAATCAGCTGAGGTCAGAGTCCTTTACAAATGAGGTCTGCGTTGTTATCTCATGCTCCAGTGGGGTATGAGAGTGGCACAAGGACAGCACGGCACAGCTGCATGAAGGAATCTTAGTGCAGGAATTACGTTTACAGGTGGGAAAACCTTAGTTGTAATATCAACACTTTTAGAGCAGGTGCATAACTATGTCATAGAACTGGAGCAAGGCTGGAGTTCAAGAGTTAGCTAATTGTATCTCTCTCAAAAGGAATTGCCTCAGACCAGTTAATTGTCAAGATAACGAACTGCAGCAGTTCTCATTTGGAGCTGGGCCACTAACACTGATCTGAACTGTATTTAAACTCTTGATGACAGAGACTGAAAAAGATATTGCAATACTGGAGGTACAGGTTCCTAAAGGAAAACTGCATGTACAGCTGGAGTTGAGAGGCAGCAAGGGCATGCAAGTACACATCCTGCATATCCTTTAGATATGAAGAAATTCCCTGGGGCACTGACTCTGGTGCCTGGGCAGGTAGAGTTCATCTTGAATCTTTGGGAGTGATTGAGGTCCAAAAGAATAATACAGTACCCATCAAGTCTCAATTTCTGCAATATGAGATAACACAAGCAGAAATTCTAGCTCCCCCCTTCCAAAAAAAGAAACAGACCCCAAAAGTAATGACTTGACGTTACTGAGCTTTTTCTGTTAGCTGCAAGAAAAAGCTCTCCTGATGCCATGAATCCCATGGCATTGTATTCTCCCAAGTCCCAGGTCACTACTGAATTTTTGTCTTCTGTGCAGCAGTTGACACGGATGAGTTTGGAGGAGAGGAAAAGCAGAAGAAAGCTTCATAAAATACAGGCTTATCCCAATAACTCTCCTCCATTTCTGCTGAAAGTGAAGTAGACAGCACCAGGTAAAATGAAATTACGTAAGTTCTTGTGCCAGACCTTCTCCTCTCACTGCCAGGCATTCCTTCCCCCACAAGAGAAACACGGACCAGAATAAATCCCATACATTGACTTAGGGGAACTGAAAAGAATCAGGGACGAGCAATACCATCCCTGAAGGATGCTCCAGACATGCTTAAGTTGGGGCGGGGGACTGAGTTCCCTTGAGCTTCACTGGGATGCTCCTCCAAAGAAGCCAGGACAAAGCCTCTGCTGCCACTCTCATCTGCTATGAATGGAGCAGGACACATTGAAGTCTCTTCTCTTTGTGCTCCATCAGTGCTTTTCGGTGTTAGACAGAGCAGGAATGCTTTACAAAGTTATTTCATGCTGATGGTTTAAGCAGAAATAATGTCAGGTAAAGACCTTTGACAAAGACAACCTGACTGGCATACCCTCTTTGGGAAAAGGATGCACTGAAAGGAAAATGGTTGTTGATGATTGTGCAACTATGTTGGTGCCTAAAAAAGCAATCAACATGAGAAATTAGCCAGACAGATTGTTTCAGAGTATTTCTTTTGAATGGTCTACTCTAGGAAGGAAATACTTTCTTTCTCATGCTGTTCAGAAAAAAACATTCTTTAAATCCACTTAATTTAGAAGAGTAAGGTGGCTTTTATTTTGGAGTAAGTGCATCCACAGGTAGAGTTCTTTCAAAATAGCTAATCTGGTCATTGCCACATGTAAACAAGCCCTTATAAACTGATGGGGATGGTAAGGAATCCATGAAGGCATGGCCCAGGACTTCTTGTTCAGTTTGCAATACTTACTTAGACCTACGTTCCTCAAGGCTAGTGTAGTGATCAACAGAGCTTACAGAAAGCCAGGTTCAATTTAAACAACATCGTCATACGTTTGAAAAAGAAATGAGCTTTTGAAACTGTCTCCTCCTGTTGTCCCTCAAGTTCCAAGTCTATCTTGAGAGAGTTGATCCTCACTTTTAATACCGCAATCAAGTGATAATCTAGGATTTAGTAGATCTCAGATGTTTTGACTGCCCATAAGGTTGGGTCTAAGGCTGGCAGGGACGGGAGATGAAGGGCGTGCAGCCTCTTCTAGAACAAGCAAGCAACTGAAAAAAGGTAACTTTACATTGCTTGCAACTAGTTTCTTGGCTTTGGCTGCAGTAGAAATGTCTTGCTGTGTGCAGATTGCAAAGAAAGGCTTAAATAAGGCAGAAAATTACAGAAAGAACAGATCTTTGCAGAATGGGTTATGTCATCTTGTGCAACATGTAGGATGCTTATCTTCCAAAGACTTCTGTGCTGCTGGAGTACTTCTGGGAAAGAAAGGGCCATCTCAGACTGGAAATCTGGGCTGAGGTTGCTCTGACTGTGCTTGTGGTGGCTTACTGCATGTGTCCACACAGCGTGGCAGCAGCAAGAGCTATGTGGGAGATGCAAAGTGACCTAGATCAGCACCCCTAATTCCTGCAGCAGTTCTAGTTGCTCTGTCCCGTGCAAGCGTGATGTGAACCAAATACCAGTCATGTTAGAGAGTGACCTTGTTTTCTTAGAGAAACCTGTGTAAAAATGGATATAACAACACTCTTGACACCTACCTCACAGGATGTTGTGAAGCTTAATTAAATGTGAGCAAAAGCAAAAAGCATTTTGAGATCCTTAGATGAAAGAAGTTTTTATAAATGCAAATTATAATAATTATGGATAGTAACCACCATCAACTACTGAAACAATTAATTCAGGTTGCCACAGGCCATCACAACAACGTGTGCAAAGAAGCATCAGCCATTTAATGACATATATGTTGCGTGAGAACTCTAATCCTTAAAAATGCTGTAAACAAAGAGGAAAAAACTAGACACTCGGGGCTTGCAGTTGGTGGAAGTTTCCTCTATTGCTTCCATCCCCCCTGTGTTTACATTGTGACTCTTTCCCTGGGAGAAGAGCCCACCTTAAAAGTTGCATCAGTGGCATCATTTTAAGTCTGTATGGTTTTTGTATTTTATGTTGCAAGGAAACTGAAAATGACTGCAAGTAACTTGGCTCACAAAAAACTGGGAAACACATAAACATAACTCTGTTTTTTGTTAATTCTCCCTCTCACCCCCCTCTCCCAGCCCCATGGCCCAGCCTGCCTGTAGCATCAGGGAATAGACTTTAGCTACAGGGTATTATCCAGCTGACTTTCCAAGGGTGAAAACAAAAGCTAAGCAATCAAGATGTGTCTGGCCAAATACTTAAAGGCCCAGTGCACACATTTAGTTGACAACTGACTGAAATCTGAACCATTTTGCTCAGCCTTTCTTGTTGCTTCAAAACTGATTTGAGCTTAAATAGCTAAAACCTACAGGTGTTTAAATGCTCTCCCTTGTCAGCAGAACAGCCTCATCAGACATGGTCTGAGGATGCGGTCAGACTGGAAGAGATATCCTAAGACCCCACAGGTGAATCCCAAAGAGCAGGCTAGCCCACCTGTGCCCCTCAGGCTTATTTCATTGCTTGCCTTTAAAGACTAAAATGCAGAAGAGTAGTAGTTACTAAGCACCCAACTTACCAAAGCAATTAGGCTAAATTCACTGCAGCTAGAAATTTAAGCAATGCACTGAATTTAATTTGAGAATCCATGGTCATAAGACTGAAAACTTTAACATTTAACCTAGCAGCAAATTAAATCAGCTTTCTGATCAAGTGAAAAATTCTGTGCTATTGAAGTTTGAAAGTGTGAAGCACACACTTATTAAAAGGATTTTTTTTTTCCTTTTTCTTTTAATGAAGAAAAACTTGGGACCAGTTAGTTGCCTAATCCAAATAACAGAAAAATGGGAATAGTATCTGTAACTTAAGTCCAAATTACAAAGCTGTATTTTTCTGGCATCTGCCAGACAAATGTGATCATAATCAGTGGGTTTCATGGAACAAAAAATGTTACTCTTGTTGGAAGGTTGTATAGACTAAACTTGCCCATATCAATGAGCTCAATACCTGCAGAGATTAACCAAAGCTAGCTTTCCACATACCAAAATTGAAAATGCCTATGTATTTTTTCAGTCCCTTTAAAATTAATTACTATAATGCCTTTTGTCCTTCAAGAATTAGGATACTAAGTTGGGAATTTCTTGGATAAGTTTTCATAAAATGAGGGCCAGGTTTTAATGGGGTGTCTGTGTATGTGTGTATCTGCATAGAAAACTGGCAACACTGGTGCAATGTATAGCAAACAACAATAGGTACCAACATGTTATTCCAAACCTCCAAAGTCTAAAACTTTATTGTGATGTGTATACGTGCAAAGTCGTGTGTTTGCGCATGCATATATATACACACACAACATGCACACTGACATCCTGTTGCTAAGCTCTCTTAATGACACTTACGCAGTGCTCTGTTCAACATCTCTTGGCTAAATCCTACATCATGAGATAAAACTTGGATGCATTTTCTAAATGCACCTCAAGGCTCTAGGACATAAAAGAAGCTGGGGTATTAGAGCACGCCTTGTTTTAACCATCTCCGGAGCACCCTGACCGACACTTCACAATTCACAAGAAAGGTGTGGCTAATAAAGCCACTGAAGCAGATATAAGGGCACGTCCTCCCTGATAGGCATTTACGGCCTGTCACTCACGCACTGGAGCACTTTGCTGCACAGACTTGCTGATAACCACCAGCGCATTCTGTGGTTTGGGTGCCCAAAGGCCTTAAAAGCCGATGTGACCCTATCGGCATCTGAAAACCCCAACTGATGGATTGACACTTTCCCTCCACCCCTTGCATTAGAAGAGACTGATTTAGAGGGAAGACATAAAGCTTTGGAAAGGGGACAACTACCCTTTCAAAGGAGAAATGCCACCTTGTAGAAACAGCAGGGTTTTCATTCCCAGGCTGTTTTTTTCATTCCCTGGAAAGATCTTCATCCGACTGGTAACCCCCAATTACAGAGTGGCATGAATACCAGAGTGGTTTTTCCTTTTAAAACCTCATGGAGGTAGTTTACACTATATGATGCCTTCTGCAAACACGAATACTTTCTCCCTGCCCATTTGAATAAACACTGTCAGCAGGAGCAGTGGCTGTGGATGCCACCCGGGAAGCTCAGAGCCCAGGAGGCAGCTGTGGGCAGCTCCTGATGTTACCCGTGTTTCTGAAGGGAACCAGGAGGAAAGTCCATGGGAAGAGATGCAAAGAGCTGATGCCTGATGCCAGGGAAAAAAAATCACCATGGCCCCACTGTCCTATTTCATTCCCTTTCTTGCTCCTTCTCTCATTGAAGTAGACAATAGGAGTTTAGAGATAAGAATTTGTCCCAGACAGATGCTCACCTTTTCAGAAAAAAACATTTTTTTAAGAGTAGGTAGTTAACCTAGACTGCATTTTCTGATATCTGTTGAACACAGCATTGTTTGTCAGCCACTCCTTTCATCACTTAAAGTGCTTTCTGTATCCATGGAAAGCAATTAATGTTCAATAGGGAAAGTTCACCCTTACAAAGCACCTTTTCACATTCCTGCACTTCCACAGCAATCTTTTTCTTTCCTTACATGCCACCACCAGTCCTTCTCACACAGACATGCATCACCCAGAGATGTTTGCTATCTACCTGGTTGTCACGTTGTCCTTGCAGTCCTTCCTTACAGGCTGACTCTGCTCCCTCTGCTCTTCTCTGACTTAGGGTGGAAACTCTTCCTTGCACTTCATGTTTTATGGGATGTTTTGGGACTGGTTTTGGCTGCAGGTGAGAACTCAGCCCACTGCAGGGAGAAGGGATCAGTCAGAAGGAAACTGTCACCATGATCCCCTGTGATCTGTGAAGAGTGGCTTGAAGCAGTACTGTCTACAAGAACAGTTCTCTGCTTGAAGCAGCCTTACAGATCTCTGCTGCTTTCGGGTCTGTTGTACTATGATTTTTCTTCAAAATCAGCAGAATTACCTCTGGACTCACCTAAACTAACTCTGGGTGGGAGTGCCATTGAGCAGCTTGTGCCTGGCCCTGGAGCCTCTATTTATACCTCTGCTGGGGCCCTGATTGAGCAGGGTGTACAGCCAGCTACAGAGGCCAGTGCTGGGGGTTCTTGAACTGCTAACCCAGCTAGCAACTTCATCTGCTCCCTTTGCACCACAAACAAGAAGAAGAACCTGGTCTGAAAACACATGTGAAAATAAGGAGTTCAATTTATATTTCAAAATCAAAACAGACTGTAGGATACCAGGAACTTTCAAGCCCCCATCACTACAAATATAAAGAAAGATTTAATCACTGCTATTTAAAACAGTAGAAAGCAAAAGAGAGTTAGGATACAAGTAAACTAAAGTATAGGAGACAGCCTTCTAGGCAAGTGGAGTAGCACAAGTATGGAAGAATATCATTGTGGCGACTCTCAATATGAAAATGGTCAAGGATTACACCACAATCTTGCATTAGCAGGTGGCTGGGGCCATTTAATCAGGCATCTTTTTTACTCCTAGTACCTATAATTTTCTATTATAAAGGCAAGGTAGGCAAGGTCAAACTGGCACATGAGACTTTACTTTTCTCACCCCCATCTTGAAGGGGGCAGGGCTACCAAATTTTGGAAGCCTTTGCTCTCGTGATGAGAACTGCAGCTATCCAACACGGGGAATTGTAGCAGAGATGGTACCTGAGGATCCTTGCCTTGGCTGGGATTACTCTGGGCTGTAGAGCGCCTGCTCAGGACTAACCACTCATGCGTCATGCAATTACTAGAAAACTGGAAGTAGCTAAAAGAAAAGCCAGCATGCTCAGATGCTTATCACAGCAGCATGGTGCTACTCAAGATTTAATCTATCAATATAAAAAACCCTCACCAAGTTCAAGCGATGCTCACAGTCTCTTCTATCTCAAAGGAGAAGTCGAAGCTGAATCCAAACAATCTTCTTGCACAACAGATTCCCTGATCCTGGTGCAGGCCAAGACGATTTAGCCATTATGCTGACCTGATCTAAATCTGACTAAAATTAATGGTGGAAACATTTCCAGTTTCAAACATAAGGCAAAAAATTGCTATCTTACAAGTACTTGGGGTATTCTCAATACCGGTATTTTTTAAAAAAATTTTCTTCTGAAAATCCTTTTTTTTCCCCTAAAAACCTGATTTTTATTTTAAAACTGTACTTTCAAAACTCCCACATAACCAAAACCTGTTTGCTACCTTTGCCATCTCTTTTCGAGAAGTGCCTGAAACTTTGTTTGAAAACAACTGAAACCTCCTTAACATAAGTCATGTTTTTACTATTTCGTCATCATGCATACCACTGATACACCAGAATAAGGTACTATTTCAGACACAAAAACATGCTTTAAAACTTGTTTTAAAAGTTTTTAGATCCTTTTCTTTTGAACGAGTGGAACTTTAAGTTGCTTTTCTAATGCAGTATTTTAACCAACTTGTGCAGGACCCATTTATAAGCATCAACATCATTAAGCATCAGCCTACACGAGTAATTTAACATTTGACTATGGGCAAAGCAGTTTACCTCCTGCAGACTGCAAATTACTGAAAGTATTGACTGTTTCTTTTGCCCCAAAATAGGGTGTCAGATCACTGTGTGCAGAAGCTGTTGTCCTGGTTTTGTAAATATTGCACTTCTTTAACAACTGCAGCACCAGGAACCTGAGATACACTGAATGAAACGCAGATGTATCTGTTAGCAAATGACTTCAATGAGGTGATGGAAAAAAAAAAAAACTGAAATAAAATGTTTCCTGCTTTCTTCAACCTCTTTCTTCCTCTCAGTTGCAGACTGTATTTTCCCCGAGTTGAAAATGAGAAGTTTAGGATGGGGTGGTATCCCTGCACATCCCGGAACAGGCTTTGTGTACGATGGTTGTTGTCACACTGACACCTAATGGCAGATATAAACTCGAGTATTACGGCTCATTTCGCAGGGGTCTGTTTTTACCCTGTGTTGGAAAAATTCCTTCAAATTACAGAAAATAAGTGAGCTTAGAAAATGGAATTCACCTGAATGCGGTTAAACTCTGGGAAGGCAGTGCTGGAAATGCAACACCAGACAGGAGAAGCTGAGGGCACAGTGCGATGGACGAGGGGCTGCAGCACGGGACTCGGATGCTGCTGAAAGGATGGGCAGCCTCTTACAGAGAGTTCATACATGCCCCAAAGGAAAACAAAAGCACTTAAGGCTAAAATGAACTGGCCAGACTCATCCAGTAAGTTGGTGGTGGCTGATAAGGTCTAATTTTACCCAGTCCCTCACCTGCGGTGTTGTTTCTGATCCCAGTAAGTGGGCAGCAAAGCTCTCAAACACACAAGGGAATAGGTTGGGATGGTATACTTGATAATAATATATGAAAATAAGACACTGACTAATGCTCATGCTTCCTTCAGGAATTACTGAGGAAATCGGAATTCTTTCTGGAATGTTTTACTGTTAAAATTCTGCTTATTACAGTGATCAGAGTGGAATGCTGTGGTCCTAATTCTTCCCTTACATACCTAAGAGAAGACAGCAGCATAGTCAGCAGGACAATCTGGGCTTACAGTGCAGCAGACTAGGCTCCATAGCCACGGCTGTGAGCTAAACATCTTGCCATTCGGTAGCTAAAAGCAAAGGCCTAAGGTAAGCACTTTGTAGCTGTTTTTCGTTGGCCACAACACATCCTATGTAGTAAAATAAATAATTAATTGTAGCCATAATCTTTCATCTGGTTAATAAAAGTTTGCATTATTTATGCAGAGGTGTGGTGAAATGTAGCAATGAACTTCAAATGATGATTCAGAAGTTTAGACTGGGTCCCAAATCCTTCCTCCTCTGAGTTATGTGGTGCACTCAGAGGGTGAGCTCAGGTAAGGTTCCTGATGATGCATGAGCAGCAATGCTTCCAGCTGACACAAGATCAAGTCCTGGGCTCATTCTGCAAAGTCTCTGGGATGGCCACAGAATCTGCTCTGCAGGATACCTGAGGAGGATTTTCAGTAGTAAGCAAAGGAAATGACTAAATTTAGCAGAGGTATATAAGTAATCATAGTAAGATGTAACAGAAAGTACATTATATCAAGCAAAAAATATAAGCTAAGAGTTGCTATGAAACAATGTTGTATCTTGGAGAAAAATGGAAATCATAGATAGGTTTTTAATACAATTCTACTGGAAAGAATATTGTCTTCCACATTCTTTTACAGTAAAAGTTATAAAACTATCAGTTAAGTGGTTAATCCATGGGATCTAATTTATGTGAGAACTATACCCTGACTTTTTACTGATCTTGTGGTATGTAGGGACTCAAAGCTGCTCTCAGAGCCAAGAGGGCTGAAGGGCAGCAAGAAAGTCCTTGTAGCTCCTGCCACTGGTTCCTCACAAGAAGTCAGGCTGAGCTCTGAGCACCATCCGGACAGGGTCGGTGGAGTCAGGCACAGCAAGCCTCAGTGCTGAAATCAAACACAGCCTTGCAGACACACTTTAAATACAGGCAAGGCTGTGTGTGGGGGAAGCTGTGCCCTCCCAGAGGGCAGAGGAGAAGCAGGGACAGGGGTGCTGGGGAGCCAGAGCTTCAGGGGAAGGTGTGTATTGCAGCCGGGCCCTGGGCTGGGAGGGGAGGAGGCAGAAATCAAGTGGCTGTTGCACCTTGGGTTATCATAAAGATGAAAAGGTGGGACACTGGCAGTGTATCTGTAGTAACTAATTATAATGATCAACATACATGCTTATAAGCTATTATTAATCACATCTTTTCATTATATTATAATATTTTGCCATTTCAGAACGTCAGCATTGCAGAAATAACCGATGCTGCCTCAAAATCTATTTTTAGGACTGAAATTTACAGTTTGAAATCTAGCATGATGCAGGACCTTTGGCGTCTTGAATGGTGTGGAAAATATTATAGAAGGGCAGATATTACTCCTGTATGAGTTCAGAAGTTGCAGCAGTTTTATGGCACTGAGATTTAAAGTAAAAAGATTGGTGCAGACCAATAGGACGAGTATTGCAAAAGATATTTTAAACAGCTGAAATGACATACAGAGTGTATGTTGAGGGAAGGAAAAAAGTCACTAAATCTGGACGTACTTATTGCCTTGTATTAGGCACTGTTGATCAGTTTTTCACCAAGGCTTTTTCTTAAACAGCTTACTCTTCTGGCCAAGTTTGGCATGTTAGAAAGTGCAAGACTGACAACAGCAATGGGTGCAAAGCTTACTCTCGGGCCCCACTGAGCTTTTCCGTATGGCTTTCACCAGTGACATCCTGATTAGAATGTCACCAGCCCTGAGACAGGATTTTAACAGGGAGCTTGGCTTTGTTAGGCTGAATGCATTTAACAAGAACTAACATCAGGTCATCAAACACCTTTGCTTTTGTTGCGGGAGTTTTTCAGGGGTGAACTGTCAAGCAGTCTCTTGTGCAGCATTCTTTGGAGGAAAACAGCCTCAACCTCTGATTTTGCCGCAGGCAATTCCATGGTATCCCCAGTTAAGGGCCTGTGGTGTGGCTGGGGAGTGTAGTGAAAGAGGAGGCGACAAATAAATAGTCCTTCTATTTTTTTTTGCTTGTTTGCTTAATCAGAAACCAGATGTGCAAAGATTCTCTTATTTATGAGTGCGTCCTTCTGAGCACAGGAATCACATTCCCCTGATGTTGACTATGCTGTATCTGATCACCGCTTCTAAAACTCACCCACACAGGGAATATTTGATGATAATTCTTCAGTAGATGATTATAAAAAGATTTAATGTTGAATTATCATAATCGAACATTAAATTGACACCTCGCATCAACCCATCATTATGCCTCTTTTCCAATTCCTCTGCTGTCATGCCACTGATGTGATGAATTGCAGCCTGTCACATCACGTTACGTTACGCAGAACAAACAGGACAAAACACATACCAGCTGCCATGCAAATATGTGTTTGCCAACTCTTTTCGGTGCACAGAAATGCAATCGGTGAATTCCCTATCAGAAAAATAGAGGCTCAAGGATGGCTCTAGGGTGTGCGAGACAAACATGCCTCTTACACACCGTGAACGCACAGATACCCAGCTCTCAGCCAGCCACAGCCATTACAAAAGTGCATCCTCCTGTGATTATTTCTTGTTCTTTCAGAAAAAAAGCAGCAGCAAATTCTGTGGCTGCTGGTGTCATGAAACAAAATATAAATATGTAATAACTAATCCAGTGCTTGTGTTCAGATTTGGAGCTATTTTTATGACTGGCCAGATTTTGGCTGTGTATGTGTAAATATAACACCCACTTAGGTACACACACACGTGCATAGTAGGAGACGTGTGAATATACATTATGTGGCTTTTAACTGCAGTCTTTTAGCCTGCATGTGGGCCTTTTGAAGCTAATGGGAGATTTACCAGGGGCTTTTTCACAGAGCTGTAGGCAAGACTGGAATCCAGAACATATGAATATTATATTATAATGATACAGTATAAATCATCCAGTTTGACCTACAGTAAATTAGAGGCCATTAAATTTCATCCAGGTATCCTACACCAAGCCAGAAAAACTTGTGTTTGACTAATGCATGAATTGTATTTGGCTAAAACCTATTTCCCAGAAAGGTATTCATTTAGTCTCCATGCAAAGACACTTTCCATGCATCAATTTCTTTGATAGTTTGTTTCAACAGTTATTTTAACTATGTGTGGTTTTTATTTAAATTGACTCCAGTCTATGGAGTTAGTGCTGAGAAGTCTAATTCCAACTTAATTTCCTAGCTATAATGTCAAATTTTACTGCTGACAGACATTACAAAATATGAGGATCATTAAAATGAAAATATTAAGGAGAATAGTGTCTTCATTTCAGGCATATAGTGGTGCTTTTTAAATCAGGTTCCGTAGTGAGCAAAAATATGTCACAGTAAGGAAAGGAAAAATTGGAATGCCATGATTATTCTAAAGCTTGACACAAAACTATAAATCTCTTTCAAGTGAAGATATACAGATCTTTGTGTAGGCCTCTGCAGCTAAGCAAACTAGCTAGGCTTTGATGTACTTATAATTATTAGGGGCTGTGGATTATGTCTTTAGGCAAAGCTGTCTAGCAGTGGAAAGGTATAGATCAAAACTGACATCATGACACAAGTAAGCGGAGAGGTGAGATGAGGTGGAGCATCAAAAATAGTTTGGCATTACTACAGACCTTAAGTAAAACAAACGACTCCACTTCTAGAAAAGAACACATGGAGGGGAGCACTTAGCGCCCGTAACCTCTCGATGGAGTAAACTCCTCACTACTAGTGGGAAAATTAGAAACTTGATTAAAAAAAAGCTAAACATCAGAATAAAGACAATCCAGCAGATACACTTAGTCATATGGGAACATATTGTTGCACTCCCAAGGAAGCAGGTGTGCCAGGCTATGCACTCAGAGCTACCACTGCAGTAGGCTTCCATGCCGTAAGTGCTGGGTGCCACCAGCTCCCCTTGAAACCAGAGGACTCAAGCAACCTATATCAAGTAAGGCATCCTTGATATGGACACAATATCTGGGTAAGAGCCACACCAGGCTCTTTGTAATTTTTTCTGTAGAGAGCAGGAGTTCTGGTGGTGCCAGGCCTACACATGAGCTTGCTATTGCTAAAACCCCCATTCAAAGTCCACTAGAGATGGTGGAAATATTTCCTTGTGTTTAGTGGGATCTGTATCAAATGCTGTGTGTCGCTTAATATGAGAGTGTATACATGAGCACAGTTAAATCATTTCAAATTATTATGGCTCTTCAAAGACACTCATCTTGTGTGGCACAAAATTTAGAAAGTGCTTGTGGAAACTGATTTCTTCCCATAGGTGAACTGCCAATCATACTTGAAAAACATTTTTCATTAAAAATGTTGATCTGTCCCTCTGAGGAAAAAGTCACGTTATTAGAAAAATAAAGGCAAAGGATTTGATCGCAGAGGTTTTGATTGACTTAAACTGAAAATATAAATAAACAAATAGGAGATCTAATATTTACACTGAAGGAAGTAGAGCTCAAAAAAAAAGTAGCATGAGCAGGTGTCCCCTGAGTCTTTCCAGATCATAGTTCATCTGTGCATTGTATAGTACCTTTTAAGGATATCATAAACATGTTACACAGTGAAATAACAATCATGGTATGCAACAAAAGGTTAAGATTCTCAGATAACTTGAAACTTGATAGCAAGGGAAAGATGAGTGTACCAACAAAAAGTAGGAAATGAAGAAGGCTTTGTCATCAGCATCAGAGAAGGCATATGAGGGTAAGAAAGAAGTCTATTGCTTGATAGATGAAAGGAGTCACCAGGGATCAGAAGAGGAACAAATGTTATCAACTAGGCTAATGCAGGGGCAGAGAAGGTTACAGAAACAGAGGGACAATTCTAAACATGGACTTGAAATGCAAGCAGGCTTGCCAGGACTGTCAGAAATAGGGGAAGAGATGACTAAATTACAAGTGATTTGGAGGTAGCAGACTGTATGCAAGACCAGACTGGTATCTCCGACACACTGTATGGAAGACAAAACACCATAGCATGTGTCATTATTAATTATCACAAATAACATGTAAGCCTTTCAACATAAAATAGTTATCACAGAACTAAGAAGAAATGAAGAAGTTCTCCACTTAAGGTTCAAACTGGTGACATTCCTTGCCAGTAAGGTGAAATACTTAGGGCCTCTATATTTTAAATACCATTTCATGAATTGTGTGGGAAATTAGACCTCAGTCTCTGTGAGAACTGATAAGATTTCCTATCTCACTTTCAAACATTATGGAGTATTTCCAGAAATGTTTAAAATTCTGTTTTAAGTGGAAAAAAAAACCTCAAGTGCTTTCATTAGATGTAACTGAACCACCAAAACATTAGTCAGTCTCATCTAGCATTTCAGAACAATGCAATTATCTCAACATCAGCGTTTTTACTAAGAGACCTCTGTTAAAAATGTTGCCTAAACATTAGCATTATTAATATTATGAATTTAATTCTCACAAGAAATACAGGGTTTCCCAATTTGCCTTTCAACTATGCAGCAGTTATCTATCTTGTCATAACATGAATCCCTTTTGGGTGAAAGCTATTGATTCGAAGGTTAAAATCATCTTGCTAGGCTCTAATGCAATTTGTTGGAAGTTGGCCTTGGGAAACTTTCTGACACTGACTACATATGCTCTTCATTGGATATTCATTGAGCAATGATGTCTGAAAGGCTGAGTTCTTCACCTCTGTGATCACTATTAGTTATGGCATTTCTTAACAGGCTGTGCTATGTCAGTTCTTTGCAACTCAAGTTTTACATTAGAACCTACAGTTTACAGCATTGAAAAGACACACTCTTCCACCACGGACAATATTGTTCCAGGAGCATATACACAAGAACACATTCATAAACAGAATTAGCAACCTACAAATACTGTTAACATTGAAGAAAGTCCTCTCTGTTTTAATCAAGTTAAATGAGGTGCACACCATACGTTTTAGGCAAGCTAAGTGAGAGCTCCCTGACCTCACTAAGGAACTCATAGATCAACTACAGAAAATCTTTGGCAGAGGAACCCACAGTATATGGCCACTGGTCTGCTGACAAAATGGTAGTGAGGGAAGAGGAGGCAGCTAAGCAGTCTCTGAGATGTACAGTACCATTAGTCCAATCTTCTTATGCCTCAAGATGTATTTTCACAGGCTGTCAAACATAAAATCTTATAAGAATAATTTTCAGTATAAGATTTTAATCAGTTGAACAAAATATCCAATTCTGCCAAAACCATAGCAGCAAGCTCAATTTTGCTCAGCAATATTCTCACCAAACTACTATGCTCTGAAGGTCTACAGGTGTTTTTACCACATACACCTAGACACTCTTAGCTTTGACAGTGGCTTCCTCAAAACAGTGTATAGCAAACTGCAATCACGTGATGAATGGAGAATAGCTAAAATTAAGAAAATTTTAAAACAATCCATCTATTCTTAGTTTTATCTTGATGCAAATCTTGATATATGCAAACAACCCACCAATGATTATAGAACTCTGGATGACATCTATAAATTTCAGCTGAAATGATATTGTCGTTCCACATTATACGTAGGAGCTTGAAACTTTTCCAGAAGTCCAAGTTTGAAATATATTAGGTTTGAAGTAAGCCCTGTCCACAGAAATATCCTGACAAATTAGACATATCTGGGGCAAGATGGAGCACTCTCAAGGGCTTGGGAAGCAGCCAGGATCACTGACTCATGTTATTTTCTAGTACTGTTGAGCTGAATTTTGGTCATGGCCTAGCTCAGGAAACATCATCAGAAGTTGATAGATGAGAACAGTTCACATTTGTACTATTTAGGACCAAATATTATATTGTAATATATATATATGAAACATACTGTAGAGAGGGCAGATATTATCTAGGGGGTTATTCAGTATAACTTGCGATCAATAGCAATGATTGCACCTTATTCCCTCTGTTTGCTTAGGTTGTTGCCTTCTTGAGAAGCCTAAAGTGGGTGCTCAATAAATTTGGGATTTGATCTGGGAAGTGTGACCACTCATAAACTGAGTGGCTGAAAGCTTCAGAGAGCAGGGACTAGATGAAGAGGACTGGGTTTAGGAGACAGTTTGGGGCAGGAATGTGTTTGAATTAGCAGTTTAAAACTTCTGGCTATGGCATGAGCTTCTCTCCCTCTCAAAATGTTAGAGAACTACGGTAATTTTTTTAAAAAAGCACTTGTTATCTTTTGTTTTCACTGGGTCCGCAAAGTTCATGCCTCTTAATGACACCTTCCTTGCTAACAACAGTTTATGAAATAAAAACATCATCAAGAAAAGACGCCGGAATAACGATAAGACAAAACCTGTGGGTAAGATTTCACGTGATTAAGGTGAGATCCAATCTGCAGTGAAATGAACTCATGGATGATTACTGTTTATTTTCATATAAAATGAATTGGATGCAAATTCATTACTGTTTATAAACTCAATCTCAGTGACAGTTTGTCCCTGGGGCATCGAAAAGTATTTTAAATCATTCTAATAGCTAATTATTCAGCAAATGAGGGCACTTTAAACACTTTATCATATAAAATGACTTTAATAATTTATGCTTATGGGGCATTACAGAGCTAACTGTAGGACTGCTCTGAAGGAGGGGAAAGTTGCGTACCTGCATGTTTACAACTGAATTGTAGTAACGCATATATTACATATGATATGCAATTTGTGAGCAATCTGATATACATGTGTGAGCACCTCAGGTTTCTTCCCTATCCCTCTCTTTGCATATATGTCTATAACACTACATAAGGCTCTCAGTAAACTTAAAAACTTCAGGAATCTAGTAATAGGGTAAGTTTGCAGGAAATTAAATGAAGACACAGACTGAAGCTTAAATTTTCTGGATTAAGTGTAAGAATCTTAGGTATCTTAGTTGTATTAGGTGCAGAGGACAACTACCTAAGAAGTAAGAGAAGAGAAAGCAAGGGAAATGTAACTGTACACTATAAAGAGTGCCCAGTAACTGATGACCTAAATAAATGTTGGTTTTGGCAATTCTAGTGATGAAAGGGCTTGCCCAACAGCCCAGATGTGGTGTAAAAAATGCTTAAAGTGACTTAAGCTTGAAAATGAAAGACTTTTTCTGAAGAAAAGAGTTCAGGACAGGCACTGCTTAATTTCTACTATGCTGGAGAGAGAAGGAGGTGATACTGTACGCATAGACTCTAAAGCCATGGATTTATGCAATGTAGAGAAATAGCTACATAAATGCACATACCATTTCTGTATATTTGAATGGCATTTGCTTGTATGCTCTGGGTAAACACCAAGATGTACAGTTCTAGAAGAATTCTATGCTACTCAAGATCTGAAAGATTTTTTGACTGCTGAGTTTTAATCATATTTTACTTCTTGGCATGGGACAAGGACAAAAGCTCAGTGATTTCCTCATAATATTCAAAGATGCAGTAGAATAAGCAAACCAGCACTGCATATTTTATACAATCATTTTGTGGTTTGTTTTTTTTTATTTTTGTCTACTTTTTCTGCTGGAGGTCAGCTAACAAGACTTAGACACTTTCTGCTTGGTTTGTGCTATGGGCATGAAATCAAAACGGGCTACATATTTGCATACATCTCTTCACGACAATTCGGAGGAAACATAAGGAGAATGTGCATGAGTTATGAGTTCCCCTGCATGAAAAGTTGTCTTTGTTGGAGCTATTAGTCTGACTCTGCAATTTTTGCATCAGTATTCCTTATTGAATGGCAAGAATCCCACTGCATGCAAAGCTGTTACTTTAAAGCCACGATCTGAGCCTGTGCTCACGTCAGTAAATGCTTCGTCCGAATGCTGCCAAAACATCCATGATATGACTCCAGTTATCGGCACAGTGTGTACAAGCAAATATTTAAAGTTGAATAAGATTGCCATACCTGGACTTTAACACTACTATGAATAAAACTTTTCAGATTCAGTCACTTACCTCTTGCACTCTATTCAGTTTGTACAGCCTGAACTTTACTATATAGCCACAGCATAAATCTTTTTTGCATTGACACAATCCTCACATGGGTACTGAAAGGTAAAGCCATGTTACTTTTGTAAGCCTTCCTCTTTAGTTATTAATAAAATTACTGTCTCACTTTCAAAGAAAACAATGCATTTGAAATGATAACCCTCCTACAAATATAACATGGTGTTGTACAGGACAAGTATTGATTAAAACAAAAAGGGTTTTTTAAACACCATTCATTCTTACCAGTTCTAGTAGTTATTGATTCTGCATCAATTTCATTAGCCTTTTTCTTTGCCACTTCAGCTAGTGCCAATTCACCCTTATCTAGTGCAAGGTAATGGATGTCCTTTGGAAATAAAAGAGAAAAAAAAAGAAGAGATTAATCTAAAATGAATCTCATAGGAGTAACAAAAGGGATTTTGAAAGAAAGAGGTTCTTTTATTATTTAGATCACAAACACAGATGGAACTGATGAACCTACCATTACATTTTAATTCCCCCCAATGCAAATTTATTATCTTACTTGTGCTGTTGAATGCAGCAATGAATAAAACACTGACCAATCATGCACTGCTAAAAGTGAAGCTATTGCCTCAGTGTATGAAAGAAACCAATCTGCCTGCTTTTAAGGTAACTTCTGTTGGGGCAACAAGAATTAAGAGAGGATTGATAGGAGGCAGTTCTGTGTAAACCAGATCTGAAGTACTCCAACTCTTCTGGCTGACAGCCCCTCTCTGAAGTGGGTTAAGGTTTCCACCTAGTACACAAATTCTGGGGTAATGCTCTTTTGGGACAACAGTTGCTCAATGGTTTTAACACCCACATAGGTGACACAATTCCTGAGTCATTCCTGGACCACCAGAAGCATTCCAAAAATGTTGTTGTCTAGCAATGAATAGTTGCTAATACTCAGGATCTAGTCCTTCATGTAGGGTTAAAAATGAGAGAGCTGCAGCAGGGGTGTATCATCACATGCTGAATTGCAAGGCTTTTTTACTGTGTGTTAATGTTTGAGGTGAAAACCACCTGTACTATGTACAGCACTGCCTGTGGGAGAATATATTTCTCTGACAAATTACAGCCTCAATGTCCTTGGTTTTGGCTCTTGAAGTAAAGTTTCATCCTTGACCATTAGCAAGGAGACAATTAATCCCCTTCTCCTACGGTGTCATAGATACAGGTTGCTCTGTGCATGACCTGTGACACATAAAATGAGGAAAATCCAAAAACAGCTGGCAAAGTTTATTTTCCCCACTTCTTTGCTGAAGATGTCATTTGGTATCCAAAGATTTAAGCCATTCCTGGCCATTGTTCTGCAATCTATCTGCATGCAGGAATTTAAAGGGAAAAGGAGTATTTGATGGAAATATTGACTTCTGCATACCATAAAAGCAACTATATTCCCACTAATGCATAATATCTCAGGTGAAACTGTCCTTCTCAGTATGAGTTTACTGTCACCCTCATCATTATGATAGAAAGTCTTACAAGAAAAGGTGACTTTATTCTAGAAAGAGAAGTTAGATGAAAAATGTGACAGTAATAGTGTTAGGAGAAAAAGATGCTGCTTTTATTATCCCCTTATTTAATAATAATAGTAATAAGTAAGAAACTGAGAATATGATGAAAACCGAGACTAATTATGAAGGAAAACATGGTACTGCCTTGCAGGATCCCAACAGGAGACAGCAACGTTTTCTAATTACAGACACAGGTGTGACTTAAAATATGTGCAAGTGTCTTGGAGCAAAGTAATGAGTTACGAACTTGTGGCGAACTCTGTACTTCCTCTCTTTGTAGGTCTAACATGGTTGTCAGGAGAAAAGGGCCTGAGTAGCAAGGTATGATTTCTATGAAGATTAAACAGTAGATATTGTCAGCTTATTTAGATAACAATAGAAAACCTAAGGGCTCTTGAACAAGTCTGAACTTAGAGAGATTTGAATGTATAGGCAGACTGTGTTCATTAATTTAAAATACATTCTGACTATGCTTAATGACTGTCTTTTTGTAGTTTAAACTAAGAGAAGTATTGTATACTTCCATGCACTTTTAAATAACAAACTTGGGGAGGGGATGGAAACTACTTCAGAAAATGACAAAGATCTTTCAGTTCAGAGGTGGTACATGCTGTTTATATCAAAATATCTGTTATTTTCAGATCTCCTTTTTGCCTGTGTTTTCTGTTTTGAGTGAATAAATGTAAAGATGCGGCATATCCATAACAGTGACCTTTTAAGAAATAAGGACAAACATCAGAAGGCTGTAAGTGGCTTTCCTCATGGTTTGTTAAGTTGCTGTCATAAAGAATAATTAAAAAGAACCCCCTCATCTCTATCTCTAAACAAGTTCTAGAAAGAAAAGATTACAGATATAAAACCTCCCAGTTAGACGATTTCAGATCAAATTTAGGTGTTCTTCATTCAAATAAGCGAGAAAATTTTTTTTTTCCTAAGAATTTATAACTCTCTGAGTAAAACGAATAAAACTAGAAAATAAAAAGAAAGCAGCAGCACTGGATAACAGGGTCCCTTAAAGAACAACAGAAAAAAATTAATTTAGTTGAATATTCATTACAGATTTTTCCACACAATTATCTAAGAATTTATCATTCCAAAGATCCCATCCCTCTCAAAAACAATGGTGACAATAACAACAATTTCCAGCTGCTTGTCAGCAGTTTGCTGAAAGGCCTGTGTTTTACCATTTAACAGTTTGATTACTTTTCGGACTACTTCCTTTTTGCTCTCATCTTTGTGACTCACAGAGCTGGCCCTTGGTGAGCAAAAGTAATTTGAAACACTGATGTGCATTTGTCTATAGGATATTTCTGGGCAAAATTCCAACGTTTCTTCGAAACATGCACTTTCCTCATCAGTGTATCACCCAAGATCTGACAGTTTTATTAAAGTGTCTTTTCCTTGCATTTTTTGCTACCTTTGGTACGTCGGATGGCCTTTTGAATTTTCAGCAGCTGAGAGCTGGAGCGTACTACAAAAGGATTTCAAGCTAACAACCCTTCTAATGCTTGATCTTTTCTGTCACAGATTGGATCAGTCACTGTCCAATAAATGTAGCTGTTGTTCATAATACTATGTCCTTTTCAGTTTTATTTTTTTATTGAACTTTGTAGGAGATGATAATAATTGATGGACTTAGATGTGACGTGAGGGTAAAGCTTATGGAGAGCCACAGCAGTGTACGTGTGTTTTGTTATGGCATCATACTAGTGACGCTATAGCTATCAGACTAACTTTAAAGCCTTTTTGGTGTTTTTTTCTTTTTAATTTCTCTGACAGAAATTAGCCCTCAGATAGCGTTCTTTCAAACTTCTTTGCAACCTCAAAAACAAATAACAGGAATGCTGCAGAGCCCTGTTTGGTGAAAGAGATACTTGAGATAAATACTCCAAGACGTAGGATGCTTCCTTAGAAGTCTCAGAATATGGGTATTCAACATTTGAAAACTCCTGAGCCTCTGTTCTATCTGCTCCTCTCTATCTTTTCCTTTTTCGTTCCTTCTCTGTTGCCCTTTAATAAACATTTTTCTTTCTCATTTTGCTTATGTCAGCAGATATCTTTCTTTAGTCTATTTCTTCTTGAAATTCCATTAAATTCACTGGGAATAAGGTGATGTGACTCCTAGAGCCATCTGAGGTTTTCTAAATGGATTTGGACGGTCTGTAAAACAACAGTATAGGTATTTGTACTGCACATAATTGTATATGTTTTAAATACAGGTGAGGTCAAGTTGTATGTTATTAATTACATTTTGAAGCACATAAACAACGTGTAGAAATTATTAAGTGCTAAGCAGAAGTGAAGTATGCACAAACCTTCTTAGAAATAGCATCATTATACTAATACCTAGAAGGACTGTAAGCTTTCTGGGAACAAGTTGTCTAATTTTCACAAGGTATTTAGTGCAATGAAGCCCAATTCCCTAGAAATTACTATGGCAGAAACAAATACTTTTATGACCTATTCACCTTCAAACTTCTTGAGTCCCGTACTTAGCAGTCTCGAAGTAGTGCCATTGTTAGCTTATGGTAAAGTTTGTTCATTAGTACCTTCTTTAGCAGATGAATTAGCAAAAAAGGATCCCCAGAGGATGCAGCCAGTTAACAGAGGATTCAAAGAGGCAGATGTGTATGCTGCTTGTTGCATAATTTAGGGGAAACTATGAGGAATCTCAAAGCAGGACGAGGACAATATGGAACTGGTTTTGATCTCACAGTAATGTAAGCAAGGAGGAACTACATGGAAATATATATTTATGTTTAAGAGCCTTGATGAGATGGGAAATGGAGAGTAGGTGTTGAGAGAGGCAAAGGAAAATAAAGAAGAGTAGGAAAGGATGGAGCTAATTTCTCTGTGAATATTGAAACTCCTCTTGAAGAAAACTGGAGAACCTTTTTGTTGAGAGGAGGACATGTTACCACTTGTGGAGCCAGGTAATAAAAGTCCCTCCCTCTTGTTAGCAGCTTTGCACCCATCTCTTGAGCCAGCACTGGTGTTCCCCACCCTGGGACAGAGGTGATCTGTCAGTTCTGGGGTCAGCAGAAGGAAGGAAAGAGAAAATGACCATGTAGGAAATGCTCTCAGCCATGTGACAGAGGGCCCTTGAGATGGCAGACCAAATGCTGGGTCATTTGTTCTGCCAGAATGGCTGGAGTTACTCATGGAGAATTTATTATCTCTGTGGTGGGAGAGCCCCCAACAAAAAGCTGTAACCTGCTGCAGACATGTTGCAGTCTGGATCTGACATGTGGCTGCAGCAGTACTTAGTTTGATTAGGTATAAAATTTGCATTGCAGAAGTTACATTCGGTAAAAAGAGAAAAGGAAAAAGGTGAGTTAAAAAGAGGAAAAATCAAGGCGAGTAAACATAAAACATGCAATGAATTTCCTAAAAGTCTGACCTTTCCTTCACATTCTTTTGATGCACACTTAGAAAAGTTTATCGCAGTATTCACATCTTTCTAATTAGATGGAACAAGCCAGATGATTAGAGCCATGAAAAAAACATCAAAAGGTTCACACAACTTTTTATATAATTAGAAGGGAATTTCATAACCCATAAAAGCAGGATTTAATTGTGTAATTTAACATACAATTTAAATATCAAGATCAAACTAGCAGGGCAAGTGACTTAATGGGATAAATGATATTAACATCTAGTGTCAAAGCTTAATTTAAACAACAGAATGTCTTCATTATGCAAAAGAGTCAAGCAAACGAATCATTCAAAGGGCTTTTTTTTTTTTTTTTTTTTCCAGCAAGCCCTTTTCCTATTGTTTCTTTGAAAACAATGAAATCAGCTGTGGAGCAGTGACATGCTGAGAGACTAGGAAAGCACGATTGGCTTTGTCCATCTGACCTCACTGTGACATTGTGGTGCAAGATCTTATAAAACAAGAGCCTCCTGCAGAGCTCACACAGAGGACCTTTTAAGAGCTGGTTAATTTTACTTTTGTAGCTAATTAAATGGGAGGGTGCAGAGGGTGCATGAAATGTAAAAACCCTTGTGTTGATGCTGCTGAGCTTTGTTGTTTTAAAAGTACCTGTAGAAGCGTTCATAATTTGTCACTTTTCACAAAACCCTAAGAGACAAACTAAGAGCATTCAGGATCCCCAGGATATGGCCAGCTCTTGTGTCCAGGACTCAGCAGTTGTACTTCTTAAAGGAACGGATTAGAAACGTATAAGCTTATTAGAGTGAAAGATGACATTCACACACATCAGGACAGATGAAGAAGGGGAAAGTTCAAAAACATATACATTAATTCCTGGAAAATAAAGAATAGCCTTTAGGCCATGCTAGGGAAAATGTCAATGACTCCAAAGATACTTAGTTCCTATTGATGAGTTTCATGATGGCAAAGGGCAAACCAGGTAGAATAGTTCTCTCTTCAGTATGTGTCTAAGGCTGCAAATGACACTGATCCATTTTAATGTGTGCAAAAGCTGACAACTAACACCCTGACAACAGCCTCTGTCTCCAGAAATTACCTACCATAAACAGGTCCCGAGCACCTATGTCAACAGCCAGCAGAAATGCTTTTTCAAATCTCTGGTACCTGCAAGAAAAAGGAGGAATGTTACTTGCTGAGGGTAATTTGGGAGCTGCATCAAATTTTGTTAGTGGGCAGATGAAGTGCTTCAACTTTCATCAAAAGTGATGCCAGAGCTTTACTGGGGAAACTTGGTATGATCATACTCAAGATTGCAGAACTTCATCGTTTAAAACCTTCAGCAAGTATTATGTTCAGTGTTGAGACCCATTAGATCTAGCTGACTCAGAAGGAAGCTGAAGGTGTGTATATCATAACAAATCAATCCTTTGAAAGATACCAGCCACAACACAGCTACTAGCCAATGCTAGCTCAACTGCATTGTGTTTTGTCCTCACAGACCCCTCATTACAGGTCTCCAAGGATGATAATACAGCTGAGTCATCCTAAACAGTCATGAATCCCCAGGTACTAAAGACGGTAGGGGTGACACTGCTTTGCCTCCTAACTCCCTTAGCCCAGTATTAGCAGACTCCTGAGAGTTTTCTGAAGATCCTATGGTGAAGAAGATTGTGTTAATGAGGTAAAACATGGAGAAAAAGAGCAAAATTCACAAGCAAAAATGACCTCTAAATGTGCTTTAGAATGTACCACCTGAATATGGCCTTCAGATGCAGTAGAGTATGAAGGGAGCAGTGTGGATGTGGAACTTACAGAATCATAGAATCATAAAATAGTTAGGGTTGGAAAGGACCTTAAGATCATCTAGTTCCAACCCCCCTGCCATAGGCAGGGACACCTCACACTAAACCATGTCACCCAAGGCTCTGTCCAACCTGGCCTTGAACACTGTCAGGGATGGAGCATTCAGAACTTCCTTGGGCAACCCATTCCAGTGCCTCACCACCCTCACAGTAAAGAACTTCTTCCTTATATTCAATCTAAACTTCCCCTGTTTGAGTTTTAACCCGTCACCACTTTCCTATCACTACAGTCCCTAATGAACTTCACCTTTACCTTTAACCCAGAAGAGCTGTATTGTGGCATGAAAACCAATACTTTAGTGGGTTGAGGGCTTGCTAAACAACAGCTCCTTCCATCTGTAATGACACAGATTGCCACCTTCTTTCTACCTAAGCCATGCACCATCTCCCGGCAATTACAGCAAACACCTCCACGGGATGGAGATACTGTGGAAGGCTGTATATATCCTCTTGTTTGCAATCCTTAGGGATTCCACAGAAGCAGCAAGAAGCAAGTCATCCTTCAGAAGCTTTCTGAGATTATATACATCATTGCGCTGGCAAACACTAACTAAAAAAGAAATTCTGCAGAACTTCTTGTGCAGAAGAAATTGGGCTAATGCCCCTCTTGTACTACATGTAGATAACCATAATGTGAGTGAGAAAGTGGTTCTATTTGTACACATTTTCTTCTACTGCATGTTTAAACTGTTTAAAAAAACCTGCAAGAATAGATTTGGTGATAATTTTTAGATATGTAAAACAACAATTTTATTTCAGTTGTGAAGTAAAATATTTATTGCACGTAGAATGACTTCTGTATTTTCCCTATTACTGCTGAAGTTTTGTCCTTTTCACCTTCTAACAATTTCAACAATAGATCACTTGTAGATGATTGATGTTGGGGAAGGAGATGACTTCCTTGACCCAGTAGGGAAAAAGCAGCATTGTGATTTCTAAGTGTTAGAAAGGTGTAGTTTATGTTTGCCCAATGAATATTGTCAGAGAGCATCATACGGATGCCAGTATTTACACAGTTCTGTACCTTGAGGGTATCTTAGGAAACAATGGGCAATGCAGTAGCTCCTCCTTAGGCCAGTGTGAACAAGAAGGAAACGTGGGCATCCTCCTTCCTCTTGGTGGGTGAAGGAGTCCGTATGATGTGCCATATTGGGATTCCAGTTTCCAGCCAAAGCCTAAGCATTTTTCTTCCTCCCTCTTGCTACAGTCTTATCACTCTCTCCTCTTCTACCTCACACTTGGAATGATTCAGCAGATTCTGAGATAGAGCTGGTGAGGACTTTTCCTCAAGAAATAACATTTGTGACAAGAAGGCACAATATGTTAGCTTAGGTAGAAAAGGAAATGCACTTTCCAAATGAGGTTCCTAAGAGCTGGAGTGGGGAGTCCTTTCCTCCCTAAAGCTAATCTTCCTGCTGTGTCTTCCAAGACTAATTTGCAGCCCTCCTCACAGAACCTGTTTAAGGGAGGGGAAGAGATGAATTAAGGTTAACCTCTTGATCACGGGGGAAGAGGCAGTGCAGGACCATTTTATCCTGCACATCTACATATCTGAAGCTTTTAAACATGCTTTCTATTAAGGATTTTCCATTAAAATACATTGTGTTGTAATGCTGCTTCTGAAGTTATGCTTTAATTAAGACAAACAAGTACATGTTAAAATATGTGTATCTCGAACAGTTATCCTGTATATCTTTTTCTGGCATATTTTTCTTTTCAATTACAGATTAAATATACATTCTTAGGCCTCAGAGGGGAAATTGGAAACCAAACAGAAACCGGCTATACAACTAGCTAAAAAGAATGTCTGCATCATTATTTTGTTTTTCCAGAGTTAATAACTATACAGACTATTTGAATGACATTTGCTTTAGCCAAGGTAAAAATGCCTGAAACCAAAAGATGTAAAGTAACTTTTTCCTTTGATTGACCTGCAGAATGGAATCATGGCCTCTGAGCTGTCATTTCTCTGCTGTTTCACAAAGATTTTGATTTTTTTCCTTTGTCAATATACATACTTCAGTCTCATTATGGCCCCTATTCATAAAACTGTGAAGTTAGCTCATTATTTTCAGATCTGTACTGAGGGGAAAAAAAAGTGGGGAAAAAAGACTATCCAAGAAATGCTCTTCACAGACCAAGAGTGCTGGAAATAACAATCGCAGATACTTCATAAATTATTATAAATGGAATTGCTTTAAAATAAGGTGGAGGTTTCAAACAAGAGTGACAAGTTTACATTGCTTAGGCGAACAGTATTAGATCAGTCAAGAATGTCCAGTTTTTCTCCAAACTAGCTTTACGAGAATGTACTCATTATTTTGAGTCTCTTTGGCAAGGAAGTTGTATTGGATTTATTCTACAGGAACAATTAGAGGGAGTTCTGTACAGCAGGAGACTGTCCTCAAGCTAATAATGTCTGTTTTATAAGCACGTTTTGTCTTGGGAACACTTCACTTACAGTTTATCAGCTTCTTAAGCAAACAACCCCCCTCCCCCTCCCAAGCAAAACACCCTCCCTCTTGTTCTTGTACTACGATTACAAGGTACAAATAATTACTTTTTAAAATGGTATCTACAGGGTACTGGTCTTGAAGTGAGTGTCTTCCCACTCCTCCCTGCACCTTGTCACTTACTGCTTGCTTCACAATAACTCCAGCAATCAAGACTTATATATCTCTTGAAAAAGAGAGATAAGAAAATCTGCCTGCAAACCATGAAGTTCAGCCACTTGTTTGGTCAAAGTGACAGCCAACAGAAATATGACCTTCAAGATTAAAACTCTCAAACTGCAATTAGCTATACAGGACAGACAGGAAAATATTACTCTGAAAGCTGTTCAGCACACAAAATACTAAGTTTAAATCCTCATATAACAAAATCCTACTGTTATTATATGCTCTTACGCAACCTTTCTACATATCCTACAAAGATTTAAGAAGATGGCTCTAAGTATGTTTACTGTATGGAAAAGGAAACTTAGGGGAAATGGGACTGATACGACAAGGGTCACGTGGGTCAAAAATGGTTGAAGCAGAGAAGAACCCAGACCTGCTGTCCATGGTGGAGTGGCAGACCTGCTGCCTGCTTGTATTTTGAGAATGTGACTTAACTGAAAAGATGTCAGGGAAGCATTTTATTTGTAAATAAAATAGATAAGTAATAACGAAATACGACATTATCTATTAACCTCAGGGAGGATATTCTTTTCACTGGCATAAATAAAAAGAAAATCAAATGTGCAGGGTATCCTCCTGTTGGATGTTCAGAAAAAAAGTTGATTTTAAACACTGTAGATCAAAACAACATGCATGGATTGCAGCCTGCAGAGAAAGGAAAATGAGTCTCCTCAGTCTTTATGAGGGGTTCTACAGATAGATCAAAAGGCAAAATTTTGTCATCTGTATTCCACAACACCTAAATTGAATGTGCTCACTTAGAGATATAAATTTTTTCAGGCTGAAAATGGTCAACTTGAAAATATTGGTAATATTTACCCATAATATTAAAATGTCTCATAAGAAGTCCAGGAACCAAGAAAAAAAAATCATGTGGAGGAAGGGGGAAGGAAAGGGAGAGAAAGCTTGTGCAAGCAAGAGAAAAATACAGTGCAGAAAAGATGGAAACATTTCTTTAGGGACTAGTTACAACCAACATGCCTTCTTAGACATGCTCATCGACCATGTAAGCATATTCTTTGTGCTGGGCTGATAAAGGAGGGCTGCAGCAGTTTTTTTCGTTGTCTTCAATAAGGGTACACAACATTTAGAAAATAATCTGCAGGGGAAGAGCTGTGGCACAAATAATATTTATAAGGCAATCCTTTTTAATGGAAGAAATTTCAGAGTCCTCCTCATCTCACAGTCCAATCAAGGATGATATGCATTCAAAAAGTGGATATCAAATATGCACTAAGCAAACAGAACAGGAAAAAATGAATATTGAAATAATTTACATGTAATCAAACTACACTGAAATTAAGTTTTAATTGTTCAGTATTCTGTGATGCATATGCAGATTTTAAAGTATTCAGAATATCAATCAAGTGTTTACTTACATCAAGCAATTGTATTTAAGCATACAAAACAGATGATGAAAATATGTTCAACCAGCTACAGCTCCCAACATTTACTGCAGGGTTTATATGATTACTTTTAATTCAGTTATTTCATTTAATATTTCAATTTAATAGCTCATTCTTTCATTCAATTTCTAGGCATCTTGCCCATTTCTTAGACACAATAATAATAATTATTCATAAAAGGAGCTGTTTCCCATAAATTCTCATATCAGCAATTTTTGGAATGGAAAGGGTTTTCATACTTTTTCTTTTCCTCAAAAAATGTTATTATTTGAAATATTTTCCTTTTAAATCAGACAATATTAAAATAAAGAACAACATCTGTAAAATGATTCTGCATCCCACTTCAATGGAATTATGAGCCAGAATAATTAGAGATTATCAGGTTAAAGAATGCAAAAAGTATGTGGCTAGGTTGCTAAGTGGTTGAAGTAAATGAGGACAGATTGGTTTTCTTCCAACTGTTGAACATAACACTACTAATTTAGACATGTAGCTGTATTTCAGAATACAGCTTCAGAGCCCATTTAAAACACCTTGGTCCAGTACTTAGGGTCTTACATACTTCACATGAAAAATAATAATGTGTAACGTAGTCAGGTATAGATGGTGTAATTACAGCACATCCTTGAAATGACAACCCTGAAATTCTATTGACCTGCAAGAAAATAGTCAAAAGTAATTATTCAGTAAATTCTGAAGACTTACATTTCTATGCAACCTTTCATATATAAAATATACTACCAGCTGAAGACTTATACCCTGCATTTTATAGTGAATGCTGAAATGCCAGCAGTTTACTTAGAGTTCGTGGAAAGAAAGAAATACATCAAGATTTTAACTTCATTTAGAAAACCAAAACACTGATAGGATTTTACCCCAATGAGCTCAGTAGGACACCCTATTTTAAGTAATATAGTTGTAGAGAAAATCAGACCATTGAATGCAGCCCAAAGGCACAGAACTCTCCAAAGAAGCTATCTTTCCCTCATTCCCCAAAGTGTAGGCTTGTGTATCAGAATCTCATGATTTGGAGGACTCAGTCTCGGCATTTTTGAATTCACTTCATAATCTCTTACTATATACTTGTGTAACGAACTGTCTGGAAAAATAGACTACTTCTGATACTACTGATCTCTGGCAAAAATCAGCTGATTGTGGGGTGTTAGTTCACCGCAGCTAGACTATTTCAACACCAATGTATGTGGAAAGGCATACCAAAAATTTCATGTATCACAATCAGAAATTTAAATTGTAACTGATGTCTTTAAAAAAAAACCACTCCTCCCAGCAGGGTACACTCAGCTCCCTCCCAACAGTGGTTTGAGCAAGAGGCTACATAGAGTGTTTGGTGTTACGCAGTGTATGTCTCGATTGGCAGAACATACATTTGCTAAACTTTCATTATAGATTTTTGGGATGGAGATAACCTCCTGCATCCGATTTAACCCTAACTGCTTGCTGATTTCCAGAAAACTGGCAGGCATTTGCTTATTTCTGAGACTCTTATCCTCTGTAAAGTTGGTTGAGATTCATGCGTGATTCTCTTAAGTTAGTAGGGAACCAAAAGAAGAATCAGTGGGTGCATTGGTAAGTGGTGACCTCCAAGATGCTACTGGTATTATTTTGCCAACCTCCTTCTAATATGCTACTATGATTTTAGACTATGAGCAATTCTGAATAGGACATACAAACCTCTAACGCGGGTTCACAGCCTTGCTGCTTTCTAAGATACTCTTACACTGATGAAAGTGCTTCAGAGCACACCAAAGGCTAATGGAGAAACAGCCACCGGGTCTATATGTATGTGAGTCAAGGGGATAATCTTTTATTTTAGATGCAGAAGCTCTAAAGGTTGTCCAGGTATAACCTATACATCCCTTCAGGCCCAAATTCAGCAAAGCATTAATGTATGGGTTTATGACCTATAATTTTCTATGGGCCCTAAATATGGGCATGTTAAGTGAAGCACCGGATTTGGGGCCTGAGTGACTTGTTTAAAAAGAGATCTCTTATGGAATCTTTCAAAGGTCATACACATGCAGGTCTTGAGCACAGGTTAGTGAATAAATAAGAAAATTTGAAACAGGCACAAGGATCTCAACCCACCTAAACTTTCTGTTACTTGAGGTATGCTGTCAAATGACCTCTCTTGGAACTATAGGAAGTCCACCTATAACTTTATAGATTGTTTGGTGTAGAACTGGACTCCCTACACATCAAAGAGCACCCTCTGGTATGAAGCAAGAAAACAAACCAGCCAACCAAATTAAAAAAAATAGGAGGAAAGAAAAAGCTAATAAGGGGAGCCAGACATGATGACTCCCTGGCCAGAGAAAGCCCTTGAGGGCCGTAACCAGCTGTGAATCTTGACGACATTCCCAACACGGAAAAAAAAAATCTTACCATGGGATTCCTAGCTTCTAGGATGATATTCTGCTCCAGGAAACCTAAATGTATTCTTGTGTGAAACAGTTCAGATGAGTCTATGTTAAATATAGATGCTGATTCTCAGGACAGACTTTCTATGTTCAAAGAGAAGCTGTTCAGGCATTTTGAGTCAGATTTTCAAGTGAACCAAGTTAATTTTTGAATGCACTAGTTTAATAAGAAGGCATAATTTAAACTTTTTAAATGCATATTTAGTATGAAGTAGTCTTGATGTATGAAATGCTCTAGAAAAAGTATTAGTTTTAGCTATAAAGAAATCTATGTCATTTTTTTGTTGACCCTTGCTCACATTAAAAATAAACCAGCACTAGATAGAACTGTCTTATATCTACACCAGAGAAATATTAGTTTAAGGATCCTGATTCTATGCACATTTATGCCACATGCCTCACATGTGACGTTGGTCAGCTATATTAGCCTGGGTTCTTGTAGAATGGGTCACTTGAAGAGGATGACTAGTGAGAGCAACAGCAACATTTTCCTACTGTGTGGCATAATTCTTTCATGTCCATCAAGTGCTCTGAGATTTTCAGTAGTAGGTGCTATAAAAGTCTGGATAACAGCAATGTATTACTATTATAAATTATCATTATATGCTGGTTTATTTCTTTTTAAACTGGGTTCAGTCTTCACTCTTCTTGTAATGCATACTTTGAATTTCCCACACTCTGTATTTCCTTTTTAATACTCATTTTGCCCCAAGAGAATATATGTTGTTGCCATAGCAATATTTCCCTGCCTTGCAATTTATCATAGTGGCTTTCCTTCAGGTTTCTCTAAGCTGCAAATGACACCCACCCAGCATACACAGCCTCCTCCCACCCCTGAACCTCCCCGTTCCCCCAACCTCTTACTACTTAGTAACTTCTCAACAGTCTATCTTTATCTTTAAATACAGACACACTCCAACATACTCTTCCAAAGTAGTCTGGCCTAAAACCAGGTGTTAATTAAAAATGCTGATAAGAGTCAGTGACACCTGTTGTTTCACATTTATTTTACTCAACCCTGTCTGTTAAATCCTAGCCTTTATTGCATTAATTCGCTTCTGCTTTTCTTCTTTTCCAGCTTTATCCCTCTCACTCTGGTGATCATGTAAACTTAACAGTATGTCTTGAAAGCTGGATTTTTATTGAGCAAACATATCAGCATGTCTACACACTAAAGACAGCTCTATAACAGAGGCCCAGTATCATTGCTATGGTTAAGGATGAGTTGCTGCCTCTATAATAAATCCCTATTGTATATGTGTGATATCTCTGCAATTTCAACCTGCAGCAGATGGAAATTTGGTATTAAAGTTCAGATGAACAGGCCCTTTTCCTCCTTGATTTTCCATGAGGTACAGGGCCAATTCTCTTTCATGCCTGACATTGGATAAGATGTGGGGTTTTTTAGTGCTAAGACTTCTCAGAGAAAATATATTAGCTCAATATTTTCTAAAGCAGACTGCCTAAGGATAAATATCTAATCCTAAAGTAATGGTGCAGGGCCAAATTTTGAATCACTTGTTGAGTTACAGGTCCATTAGAGTATATTTACTTTTTCTATCTAGGTTTGTCAATAGCTAATATTATTTCTTTATAACAAAATAATGCAGTGGTAATGGTCATAAAATTCTCACACATAAGAACTCCATCACAGAAAATACAGCCACAGGAGAGACAGACAAGGAATACTCCAGAAATTTGATTGTACAAATTTCAGCATATTTCTGAGGGAGCAAATGGAAAACTAATGAGCATTTAATGCTTTTTCTGCACAGCATCATGTACAAGAACATAAAATGTAAGAACAACTGTTTTCTTAGACAGAAGGTACATCTAACCTGATACCTTGGCAACAGCTAGGAACCTAGGAAAGAATACAAGAACAGGGCAAGTGTATGGTGATACTTACCTAAGGAATCTCCCAATAATTTGTGGTTCAGGGATTTGCTGAGCCAGAGGTAGTTTCTGTGAACTTTCTCTGTGAATTTCTCATCCCCGAACCTTGCTTTTGAACTCATATACAATTTTATCACCCAAAATATCCTGCGGTAAGAAGCTTCATATTTTAATTACAGGTTATGTGAAGAATCACTGTATTTTGAAACTGTGTTAGCTTCACTTGGTGACCCCTAGTTAGCAGAAGAAGCAGTGAGCAGTCATTTATTGTGCTCTTTTCCCTAATGCCCACAATTTAATAGATCTCTCAGTTGCCTCCTCTATAGGTCGAGGAGTTCTAATCTATTTAGTTATTCTTTTCACTAAAGCTGTTTCATGCCTTCAATAATTCTGGCTGCCCTTTCTAAAGCTTTTTGAGTTCTGCTGTAACCTTTTACACCAATTTCATGGCCTTCTATGATGGGGCTACAGAACTGATGGACAGGGGTAGAGCTGTTGATGTCATCTACCTGGAATTAAGCAAAGTGTTCGACACTGTCCCACACGACATCCTTGTCTCTAAATTGGAGAGACATCACTTTGATGGATGGACCACTCGGTGGATAAAGAACTGGCTGGATGGCCGCACACAAAGAGTTGTGGTCAATGGCTCAATGTCCGGCTGGAGACCAGTAACGAGTGGTGTGCCTCAGGGATCAGTGTTGGGACCGGTCTTGTTTAACATCTTTGTCGCTGACATGGACAGTGGGATTGAGTGCGCCCTCAGCAAGTTTGCTGATGACACCAAGCTGTGTGGTTCAGTTAATACGCTGGAGGGAAGGAATGCCATCCAGAGGGACCTTGACACGCTTGTGAGGTGGGCTGATGCCAACCTCATGAAGTTTAACCATGCCCAGTGCAAGGTCCTACACCTGGGTCGGAGCAATCCCAGGCACAGCTACAGGTTGGGCAAAGAAAAGATTCAGAGCAGCCCTGTGGAGAAGGACTTGGGGGTGTTGGTTGATGAGAAAACGAACATGAGCCAGCTTCAGTGTGCGCTTGCAGCCCAGAAAGCCAACGGTATCCTGGGCTGCATCAAAAGGAGCGTGACCAGCAGGTTGAAGGAGGTGATCCTGCCCCTCTACTCTGCTCTTGTGAGACCTCACCTGGAGTATTGTGTGCAGTTCTGGTGTCCTCAACATAAAAAGGACATGGAACTGTTGGAACAAGTCCAGAGAAGGGCCACGAGGATGATCAGGGAACTGGAGCACCTCCCGTATGAAGACAGGCTGAGGAAGTTGGGGCTGTTCAGCCTGGAGAAGAGAAGGCTGCGTGGAGACCTCATAGCAGCCTTCCAGTATCTGAAGGGGGCCTATAGGGATGCTGGAGAGGGACTCTTCATTAGGGACTGTAGTCCCCAGTAGTGACAGGACAAGGGGTAATGGGTTAAAACTTAAACAGGGGAAGTTTAGATTGGATATAAGGAGGAAACTCTTTCCTGTTAGGGTGATGAGGCACTGGAATGGGTTGCCCAGGGAGGTTGTGAATGCTCCATCCTTGGCAGTGTTCAAGACCGGGCTGGACGAAGCCTTGGGTGACATGGTTTAGTGTGAGGTGTCCCTGCCCATGGCAGGGGGGGTGGAACTAGATGATCTTCAGGTCCTTTCCAACCCTAACTATTCTATGATTCTATGATTATGGGACTCCAAAACTACCCACAAAATTCAGGTGAATTGAAATTCACAGTTTTGTTGCCTATTCCTTTTCTAGGAATTCCTTGCATCCCATTTGATTTTTGTATCTGTGCTGAGTAATGAACTATTTCATACCTGTAGAGTTATAAGACAAAATTATTCTTCTAGAATAATGGTGAGCTCAGACTCCATTATTTTATACATGAAGTTAGGAGTCACCCCCTGTTGTGTGTTTCACTTTTAATTTATTTACATTTAACTTTATCTCCAATTTTGACACTACGTCCTGAGTCTAGTGAAGTCCTTTAGCTGCTCTTCCTAGCCGTCCCTGTCTTTCCCAGTCTTAGTCATAGAATCACAGAATCATAGAATAGTTAGGGTTGGACAGGACCTTAAGATCATCTAGTTCCAACGCCTCTATCATTAGCAAATGCTGGCACCTCACTGTTTGCTCCTTTGCCAGGCTACTTATGAGTATAGATTTGCTACACTTGTAGTTTCCATTGGTGATCTCCACTAACAACTGACCATTTATTCTGTTACTTACCTTTTAATGAATTACTTATCTATGAAAGAGGAGCCTCGCTCTCATCCTGTGGCAGCTTAGTTTCTTTAAGACATTTTGGTGGGAGGCCTTCCAAAAAGGTCTTCAGTGGTGAAACTTTCATCAGTAGCCACTGGATATCCATTACTGACATCACTAATGACATCAAAGAATTGGGAGTTTAGAGACATGACTTGCCTTTACAGAAATGGTTTAGTGTGAGGTGTCCCTGCCCATAGCAGGAGTGTTGGAACTAGATGATCTTAAGGTCCTTTCCAACCCTAAATATTCTATGATTCTATGTTTCTACAAAATCCTGCTGACTCTTCCTGTACAACATATTTGTCTGTATGTTAAAAAAAAAAAATAAATAGTTTCTACTAATTTCACTGGTACAAAGGTTGGATTTAGAACTCTATAGTTCTTCAAGGTCTCTGCAGGCTGTTCTTTAAAAGCTGACATCATTTTCCATGTCCTTGTCCTCAAGTGCTAAGGTAAATAAGAGGTTATATACCACAGTGTATTTTAGCTATTTTATGCTTGACTACCTTTAGAAATTCTGGATGAATTTTATCTACTGCTCATCATATATCACTGTTTATATGTCTATGGTATAATTTCTTTTACTGATACTTCAATGCTTATTGGTGTAAACTATGTAACACCCCCATCATCTCCGATCCTGGCCAACTGGTCAAAAGAGGATTTTAAAATAAATCTGCATGCCTATCTGCTTTTTGTGTCTTTCTGTAAACCTTACTTAAGGTTTTTTTGGTAGTCTTTGTGCCTCTGTCCTATTACAGAAACTATATCTGAGCATCTAAGATCATTCTATTAACTGGCCAGTAATGTGATACAGGAGCTACACATTTAAAGTGCAAATCTTCAAACAGCTCATCTTTACATGGCTAATTTAAGCTAATCAGGTAGGCTCCTTTTATAGTTAATTGATAGGAGTAGGCACTGGTATTTGATTCTTCGTGCTTATCTTAGACATCTCCCTTCAATGGGATTACTCATCCTTTGGGTGCCCATGTCTTTATACCAACTACAGAGGAAGCCCAGATGAGTGTGTAGGACATCTGAATTCTACATTATTAAGTCAGAAAGGGTGAGGTGCGCCCCAAGACACTACATTCAGTTATTGGACAATTGACTATTGCTGACTTTTGTTCTAAATTTTACTTATGATATTGTTTCCTTAGCAGGCTCTTCAGTTCTGAAGAGCCATAAAAGGAAGCTCTGCATTTGAAGATGGGAAGCCTTGGGTTGCCTGATTCAATCAGCTCTTCCTGGAGGGTACTGGATGGAACTAAGAGAAAAGTCAGAAAAATAAAGCCATTAGAGAGGGGAAAAAACCAATCTTTTGCACACAACAAACAGATTACAGATTGCCAAGCCATAGTCTTCTGTGATTTGATGAGCTGAGCTCAAGACAGAATACAGTCAGATGGTCCATATGTAGAAAAGTGAAGCAGGGCTTAGAAAGGCTCTGAAGATGAATGGAGAAAGAGATGACATATGGATAAATTTGCAAAGACTGTAAGCAAAAAACCCAAACATCGTAAATTCTTGTTCTTGGTCAGGACCTCAAGAAGAGATTTTTGAGTCTCCAGAGGGAGATGCCACTAGTGACTAGGCAGCATTGATGTGGAGGGAGTAACTGATGACCTGCAAAGGCTGAGGCTGACTCACCGCAGCTGCTCAAGAGCGAAGATGTGTTGCTAAGAACTTATTCTTGAGCTTTTGTTCATAAATATGGTGCATTTGTATTGTTTCTGCACTCTATGTATGTCCAAAGCCCCTCAGATTTCAGGGGAATTGCACCACTGGTACAACAGGAAAGAAAACACCTTATGAGGGCAGACAATCAGTTACACAACACAACAGAACAATGGTCTCTATGTGAGCTCAGCTTCTAAAAGTAGCAATATCAAAGTCAGATTAACTAGCATGTGGGAATAGCCTTGGCACAAACATTCGTCCAGCATAGCTATTCTGTGTTCCTTTTTCCTAGTGCAGTCCCATTGGTGGGGATGTAGCAGAGAACTGGAAGACTCATGGCACTCTGGGCCACCAAGCAGCATCTGTTGCTGGCTTTGGGAAATGGCTCCATATTAGAATAGCTCTGGCACTGCTTTTAGTGTGCGGAAAGGGCCATTTTTCCCATGTTTCAAGCAGTGTCTCCCATTGGGTTCAGCAGAAAATCTTGCCCAAATCTCTGACAGGGATTTCTCATGGTTTATATTAATGGGATTTTATTCTCAAGCAATTATGTCATTTGTCCCCCATCCCCCTGATACTTTGTTCAGTATTAATACATTGTAATCACCACTAGGGAATTAAATCCTGGAGCCATTCCTGTGGCATCAAAGCATCTGACTGAAATTGAAACTGTAGTGCAGCTGACTTAAGAAAAAAACCAAATCATTAGCAACATAGGATGGAAGCAAAGATATTCTAAACTTTTCCTGAGATATTTAACCTCTTTTAACTGAAAAAATAATCTAGTTCCATTAAATAGGTGCCTTTATTTCCTGTTTCTAAAACAGGTCAAGAAGCATGACCAGCAGAATCTTTTCATGTTTAGTTCCATCACAGCACTCGAAATTCTCATTTATCAGTGCCATGGTAATATGAAAACCTTTCGTTTTGATCGTTTTCACAAGATGACAAAAAACGACTCTTCAAAGTCCGCTCCAGAAGCTGCTACTTTAGTCAGAATGCTGCTACTGAACTTACTCCTATAGAGATGAATTCTGTTCATGTGGCCACATAGAGAACCTGACTGACATCAGTGGTCATTTTATCTGAAGGCATAATTTAATGCCTAATGGGTTACCTTATGAATATAAAAGGTATTCTCAGTCCTGAACCATGTCATCATTAATGTTTATACATATTTTACATATTTTGTGACACACTATGTACCAATATAATTATAGATTCTACTTTTAGGGTGCTCTTAAAAAGGATCATAAAAGCTCTTTGCTCACTCTGTCCCTCAGTTCCATACAGTTGGCAGCAGATGGGATTGGAAACTATTCCTATGAAGTTGAGGCATTTTTTCACCTTTGATTTAGGGTCCTATTTAGGATGGAATACTCACAGTGAATATCTACTTTGCAAATTGCAGTGTAGTGATATGGGAACCTGCTTACCAAGGGGTAGTTAGTACTGCATAAGTGATGTACCCGCAGGGCGAAAGAGCTTTATTTTAGTTTTTCAAAGGCTGTCTTGGACTTAAGTGATAACTGACTGTGTCAAGGCATCATGTCAGGTAGTACAGCAGTACACTTCAGAACTCTTGAATAGTGAAGTGATTCATAAAAATCAGTACTGGCTGAAAGCAGATCCCCTAATGCTAATGACCACCTACTTTCTCATCTCCTTTATGAGTGTTTATTTACAAAGGATCTCTATCAAGTTCTGTGTGTAAAATCATACCCCTTTATGAATGTTCTGCCCAACGTGTTGCTAAATTTTTCTTTGCGTTCAACCAGTAGCATCTTACATTGAACACTGAGAAGAGTACACAACACTTCTGAGAAGATCTGCGGAGTAAAAACAGTAACAGTAAAAACATGGTGGAGGTTTTTGCTTTTGGATTCAGACAAAGGAGAATCATTCCTTAATCCACTTAAAATTTTAGCACTGAAAGTGATCAAGGATGCACTCTGCTCTTGAAAGAAGCAAATGCACTATCTAGTTATTTACAACAGTGCTTTGCATTGTAGAGAAACATGTTTGTCCTATGGGAAAAAACCCAATGACATTCTCTTAACTATATTATTGGATGGAAAAGTCCAAATGATTTTGAATCTTAGTATTTTTCCATGCTTAAAAAAAAAAAAAAGGCAAAAAGATCCTTAAACTGTGTATTCACAAACACAAGAACAGAATTAGAAGGGAGGGAAGTGGCACGACAAGGGGGAATGGTTTTAAGCTGAAAAAGGCTAAATTTAGATTAGATATCAGGAAAAATTCATCACTATGAGAGTGGTGAGACACTGGCACAGATTGTCCAGAGAACCTGTGGCTGTCCCATTTCTGGAAGTGTTCAAAGCCAGTTTGGATGTAGCTTTGAACAACCTGGTCTAGTGGAAGGTGTCCCTGCCCATGGCAGGGGAGTGGAACTGGATGAGCTTTAAGGTCCCTTCCAAACCAAACCATTCTGTGATTTATGATTCTATGAAAGGGCACAGCAGAAACACAGGGCTGTGACTGCATTCTGATTCTACATAAAAAACCTGAGCTGCATTTCAGGTTTTACTTTCCAACCCAGCCTTTACCTCCACCTCATGCTATGTTACTTTCTCACTGTCTCTCTGAGACAGAAAAATTTGAACAAAACAGAGCAGGCGTGTGTTTGTGCCTGTGCATGTGTGTCAAACAAACAAGATAATTTCATGCATTAGAAAATATGACAAGTACAATTTACGAATGCTTGATCAGAGTGAAGCAAAGCCATGAGTCAGCGATGCCATAGTTAACGAGTGAAAAGCTATTCCATCCCATTCCATGTTCTGTACATGGCTAGATGAGGCTGTTATAGAGAGGCAGGAGGTTGCGCAGTCACTCCTCCATTACACAAACACACTTAGTAGGCAGTGCTCAGCAAAAGGGTGGGGGTAAGAAGGTTCCAGCTCTCCAAGGCTTCCTAATAAATCCACCTCTGCTCAACATTTTACATAATGATATAATGCATTGCATTATATTATTATAAGCAGTGACATCATAATAAAATACCTGAGTGCTACTGAAGTGGCAAGGAACACCTAAGATACATTTCTATACTTGTAATTCAGTTCTTGTATTTTTTAATTATAGATAAGAATTTAAAGTGAAAATAATTATCCATTCCATAAATACTGTTGTAATGGATCTTCAACATATAATTAAGAGGCCTTTAATTTTAATTTTGTATACTGAACGCCTGGTTTTGGAGGTATTCCATATTTTACATTCAGGGCCTATACCTGCAAAGCTCTAAGCTTCGATTTTAGTGGAAGCTGAAGATGCTGCATGACTTGCAAATTTAAGAACTTAGCTTTTGTAATGATGGATACAAATAGAATGGCTGCGTCAAATGCACTGCAAGGAATTATCCTTGCTTCTAATTGCAATCCGTTTCAACCGTGCTGTCAGTGTTCCTTGGCCCACCTCAGGTTGCAGCACCATATTCTAACCCATACTTGCAATACAGCCAGTAATGATGAAGCATCTTCTTTCTAAAGTGCCCAACACCTAAATAAGGGACCTACTATCACAGCATTCAGTGTTTTCTAGAAACAGATCTCTTTGATGGTAGAAAAGTAGTTAGCCTGTAATCTCAGTGTGAAAATGGATGTCTCCAGTTATTTGCAACTGGATATACAACCTTTCAGCCTACAGTAAAGATTAAAATCATTGGCACATGATTATTACTAGGTGAGGATAGCCTTTCTGAAAGGGCAACTGTATTTCTCAATTCTAGTAAATACAGACACTCACATCTTTAAAAGTACAACAATAACTGGCACCTTTCTGGCAGACTCAGCAGGCAGGTCAAAGATTGTCTCAGCATGTAGAATGAATTAATATTTCTCTCTCAAGAGTAGGTCCTTCTAGAAAAGGCTTAAGGCAGATTGGTGGGGCATTCAAAGGAAAGCCAGGGGGAGGGCAAAAACTTTTGTTTATATGAACATTTTTCAGATTTAGATCTAGAAACATTTAAGTGTTTTAATGTTTTAATGTGTAGGAAAGACTTCACCCTTCCCTGTCCATCCCTTATGTGTCTGTTCTCCTATATATAGCTCACCACACACGTCCTAAGATGTCTTCCCACATTTCACTCCACATTCTCACTCTGCCCTTTTGCAGGACTCTGTAAGTCCCTATCCCTGCCTTTAGGCGTTTGTCTCCAATTTCATGTCTTCTACTCCTGCTCCTAACCCCACTTTACTCACTCTTCCTACTCCATTTCTGAGTTTCTCCCTGTGTGTTTTAGCTCTTTATCCTCTAGATATAACTTCTGTGCATCTGCTGCTTGCTTTCTCTGAAGCCCAAATGAATTATGGAAGACCTTACTCTATTCCAACAAATACTTTCTGAATATCGGTCATAGTGCACATAATTTAAGAAATGCTATGTTTCCTCTACTTCTTGTTTGAACAGGGTACAAAGTGATGACTTTGCTTTTGTCTCCTCATGCTCGCAAGACAGTAACAAATGTCCCCTAGTGCTCCATCACAGTTTAGAGTGCTGCTGCATTCACGTCTCTTGTTTGGTCATGCAGGCACATCTCCGGTAACAAAAATTCACCCTGAAGAGATTCATTAACTATTTGTAATTAGTCAAGTATTTAGTGCTAAACGAATAAGGGTAAAAAACTGAATAAATCAATATAGTATAACAAGATAGTATAACAAGATTGTATAACTGACTTAAAATGTGGTCTTCCTGACACCCAGACATAGTTGTTGGTTTCTGACAAACAGGTAGTGGGAGGAATACTACATTTTCAGTGTCCTCATGGGCATAATATGGTGACCTGAAAAGGCAAGAGACTAATTCTCTCCTCACTTCTCTTTGTGTCCTGAACCTACAATTGTAAATGCAAGCTGGCAGAAGTGGCTTGCCTTGCTGGCTCCTCACAGACAATATAATAGTGGCTGCAACTTTCACATGCCTGAATTAGTAAGCATTGTGCCTCCCTATGATTCTCCTAGACACTGCATCGTACTTAGATTGCATTCTCTCACCCAGAACCATGGACTACCATTCTTCTTCCAACAAATGTAGTACTCTCTGTTTAGCCTACATTCAAATCATTCTAGTCACTTAAGAAAACATCTGAAAGGAAATAAACACCAATTAAGGCACAGCCACTTTAATGCACTAAAGATCAGCTCTGAACATAATTTCCTTGCTTTCTATCAGATAAATCTCCCACTTTTGAACATTCCATTTTGTACTTAGATTATGTCTTCTCAGATAAGCTTTAAGCATTACCATCTGTTCTGCAGCAATCACATGATCCTATCACTTTGATTCAGTCAAACACAAATCCCTTTGACAATAGGGAAACAGCAAAATAACACACATTTGTTCCAAAAACTGCCACAACCATAGGTTGTTCAAGGGCTGCTCTATAGTGTAGGTAAAAGACACGGAGAGACTCTCCTATAAACCTCCTGTCCGTGCCCCACTCTGTCCAGGCAGCATTCTGACGCTGAAGCTTCTTGTTTGCTAGGGTGATTGAGTCAGTGTTTCAGCTGTGTTCAGCTGCCCCAAGGGCTGAAAGCTTAGCCAGGGCCCCATGCCTCTGCATGCCTGCTAGCATTTGGAAGCAAATCCTGAGTCACAGGGAATACACCTTTCTCTTGCAGATGCAAGAGCACTATAGTTAACACCTCTCAGCAATCTCTGAGGCATTCTTTCCACATCTGTCCTCTGCAGGCAACTGGCCCACAGTCACTACAGTTGGCCATTGCATCAACAGATGTTCCCTGCTGGTTTCTAGGAGAAAGGAAAAAGCAAAGGAGCTTGAACCCACTGTTGTGGCCACACCTTTTAGCTCTAGTGAAAGGCTGGTGCATATTATGCAGATATTTGGAGCATTCTTCTGCTTAGAATAATTTCCCCATTGGAATGGAAATAGACCCTTTTACCAAAAAGATGATCCCATTCAGACTCAAATTATAGAAGACGGTATAAAATATTTTTCTTTAAGCTTTGAAAGAGGCACACACTGTACTATCAAAGTAACTTGCAGTCCCTAGCTTTGCCTATGCAGATGATGTATATATACACTGGATGAATCATCAAAAAAGGGTGCATTGTAAGTCTTCTCACTATGTCTATCTATACTCCTGCACAACAAAATGTATCGCAAACTTTCTGTCACTCAGAAGGTAAATTCTCTTTATTTCCAACCACTGAATAATTCTCAAAGGGAATGTTTCAGCTAAATTTGTGGTTGAACACATGAACAGGTTAAACTGCTGCATATTGATAGTTATGGATGATTGAAATTTAGGCTACTGATTTATTTTGAAGGAAAATACAGCAATAAACCAATGTACTATAAATTCTAGCTGAATCTGGTATTATGACTCTTCTAATTCATGTAATTTACAGACAAATTCAATGTTTCATTTTCTCCTCTTATTTTTAAGGGCACTGAAAATTCCCTGAAAATTGCTGGAATACGAATTTCTGTATGAGAACTATGAGAGTGAGAATAACAAAATGCTCTGATTTCAATGGTGCAACGGGAAAAACATCTTGGACCATGCACTGTCCATTTATCTTTTGGCATCTATTTAAATACTTTATTTTCTCCAAGTTTGTAAGCTGTTTAAATAGTTAATCTGCAAGCAATTGGTAAATATAAATCTCTCAGAAGCATGTTATCTTTTTTCCATCAAGCTAAAAGGGAAAGGGTGATTCATATTAAATGTATTGATGATAGGAGAGCTCTAAATAGCATTTTATCTGCAATACTCTATTTGAAAGGAACGAAGTGCAAGTTAAACAGTAATACAGAATGCATTTTTTTCAGGGGTGGTCCTCTTGGAAAATGTTAACCACATTAAAGTAGGTAGATATTGAAATAGGCAATGACTTGAAACTGTCATTCACCTGAGCAGGTGGTGGAAGAACCTTCTTGCGTATCTGCTGATTGGGTCTCTGTACTCCAGCACGGTTGTATCCAAGAGGGGTCTTGTTGAAGCATAAAAGGTTCCAAGGCTTGCCTCAAGCTGTGCTGTGGAGTTCAAACACAGCACCAGTGAAACAAGTGAAACTGTTTCTGTTACAACAGGTTGCTCATGTTTGCAGTCAGTCAAATTCCTCAAACACTGGTGAAATGTGAGGTAGGACAGATGAAATCAAAATATGACAGACTGTACAAACACAAACGTGCATATAAACTTTCACTTTGAGGCTGGGTTGACAATGACTTTGAGCAACAAAAACTGTCAAAAAAGAATGAAGTCTATAATACATCAAGTTCTCACCAGCAGCATACAATTAAAAGCAACTCATAAGAGTAATAAAGTTTGAACAAGTTTGTCCAGTGGAGATCAACTCTCAATTAGCTCAAATTGTCTTTGTCCTCCTAGGCAAACAACAAGGAAGTTTAGATTCTCAGGGATTATTCTGTTAGGTCAGCAGGTAACAGAACCCTTCTTGTGATGGCCTTGAGGCCTAAGGAACCTCCTCCAGCCCACAGTTCTTAAAAATTAAAATAAAAGGGTCTAGAAACCCTAAGGGTTTGACTCTCCTACAGCGTGTAATGGTGGGAAACAGGATAACATCCCTTGTAATCAATAAAATAAACCCCCTTTGTTACTGAAGTTCTGTCTGCTTTAGCTATGTTCTAACAACTATATTCCACAGCTGGAGCTCTGAGGCGTTTTCCTGCATGTTTTTAATAAAACATTATAAATAATACAAGAGAATACACAGTATATGTGTGTTCCAGATGCTTAACTGAAAGGAAATCTAATGATCAATAATATTTATGTTATGTGACTTTTGCTTGAGAGTTAACATATAGTACAAGTCCTAATAGGCAGAAGGGGGAGAATGTGCTATGTATTTGCTGTAGAGCTTCTCCTTTTGGAGTGCATGTGAAAACTGCTACTGCTAATCACAATTTTGTGGAGGCCTGAAAAGCAAAATATAGCCCATTGTCTTATTAGGCAGACAAAAATATCACTGATTTGCTATTATTAACATTTGTTTAAACTAGCCATTTCTGTATTTAGTGATAATGGTTCTTTCTTTACAAGCATAGTTACATTTTATTTTATTAGGCTTGATATCACTAAATGTGCTCATAGTACTGTGTCAGTAACACAGCAAACTGTTAGTAAATTAGGTTTTCCATTATCCTCAATCTAGACAGCAAGTTGAAGTTTAAAGCTATTTTCTTTTGAAGCAGCAGTCAATTTAGATTAAAATTGAGTACAGCAGTACCTTTTTCTAAAAAATGGTGAAACAACCACCCATACTCTATTACCATTGCTGGTTTTTTGACAGCATGTTTTGTACTTCTGAAATATTACATCCTATATGGAATATGAGTAACTACTAGCACAGTTACAGATTCATTAGATTGCCCAGCTTGATGTTGAAGGCAGAATAAAGATCTCAAAGATAACTGCCCCATTGCTATAAATAAAAGGCCCCACCAGGTTTTGCTAATAAAAAAGAAAACAAATTACCATGCCAAATTTGTTAGTTTCACACAGAATAACTCCCGGACAGAATATAATTCTGTCTGCTGTAAACAGTGTTAAGGAGCTGCATGGGGGAAAACACACAGACAGCTATTTATAATGTGCATATTTTTACGAGAGTTTCAAAACCAGCTCTTTTCATGGGTCTTTTGAAAAGCATGTTTTATTTAGAATTGATACGCTATGTTTGCAACACAGAGATTTTTTTTTAATATCCCCCAAAATGTGATAGCTGATGACTTGGCAGCAATGTAGGACACCTCCGAGTTTTTCTATCATCAAACACACCAGAATACTAAGTATTCTTTCTTGCCACAAAAGATGCCTGGTCCCCAGCTGTCTGCCTGCTATGCTGGAGGATAACACCTTCACTAAATCAAGGCACTTCAAATCTTGAAGTCTATTGAGTTTCAAGATAGACAGCAAATCAAGAGTAAGGCATCGCACCAGGCTTCTGCAGAGACAAGGCTGAACCTAAAATTCATCACTTCTTGTGAGGGACCCCAGCTACTACTGCAGGGGGCCAGAAGATTACAGCAAGGACAAATGCTATAATCCTAAAGGAGGCAGCAGAGGATAGTGTATTCAAAGCCTTTGGATCTTGTAATGAAAGAATGACCCTTCAAAAGCACCTTAAAACCCATACCAAAATCTCTTTTCCCTGTTGCAGGAAAATGCCCCTCCTTAAGTTGGTGCTGTCTCAGCATGACTATGTAACAAACATTTCAATCCCAATATTAACCAGTATTAGCTTGTAAATAAGCTAAATTTATGTAAAAAAGTTACAGTATATTTATGATAGTGTTATATATTAACGCCTATACCATATACATATTGATATCTATTTTTATTATCACTATTGACACAAACTAAAATGTGATCAACACACTAATCCAGATTTTATTGAAATGACTTGTCTACATATTACATTTGGTTCTGAAGTACCATATTCTGGCTGACTGGATTCTCACTATTATCTTCTTTATACAGCCAATAAACATATTGTTATAATCCACATATGAATGACAAAGACACCACAAAAATACATTAAAAATATAATCAGTGTCTTACCTTCTCTGTCTGGTGTAAGCTTTTGTTTGAGAAGGTGATTAACAATGGCACTCAAGCATATGTAGCACTGACGACCCATTGTGTTCCAGTTCATGGTGTTCAGGACATTAATTGCCTCATGTATCTCATCGTAACGAATATACTGGTGGATGATTTCCACAAGGCCCAGCTGCCCTCTTGTGAACACACCTTTTACAAGAAATATTAAAACCAAAGATAGCGTTATAAAAAACATAGATGACTACTTTTCAGCACAGTTAAAAATAATTGCTGTCAGCTAAAATTAGAAAGTTTAACAGATTTCATTATTAAACTTTTATGTCAGAATGCTCCTTATCATGTTAGCATATCTATACTGAGGTTGCTTTGGACAGCAGAAAAAACATCAGTGACCTTCACAGATCGAGGCTGAGTGAACACAGCCAGTATCCACTCGTGACAGAATCATACAAAGAAGTTTGTTTAAAACATGGTAGGAAAACCTTATTCCCAGATTACCATTATTACATTGGAGAAAATAAGCGAATATTCATAGAACCTCCCTCCTGCAGGAAACACTACTGGCGACACTAAAAAATAGCATTTGTGTCACACAAACATACAAATTTACAGCAGCAAGTTACTCATTTACTCTCTGTATTGAAATTGCTCTAGAACTTCTATCTTGGCAAGATTCTCTCCAGTGAAGCATTTCTTCTGTGAGGGGATATCATGAAAGATGTCAACATCTAGAGACCTTTGAATTACAATTGCACATGGAACCAAAATCAAACTTGCCATAATGGGGCAAAACCTGAGCAATACACCGCTCACTCCATGAAAGCACGATTTAGCTACAGCATTCTGTCTCTGAAAAGTAGAATTAAAAGACTGTTTATGTTTCTTGACTTGCAGATCTTGGCTTCTGAACAGAAAATGTGACTGAAAAGCTGCAGATAGTAATGTTATTTATTGTCTCTGACTAGCCAAATGATCACAACATAGAGCACACATGGCACTTTAGGAACTGTTGCTTGCTTTGGGTCACTGCGTTAGGGCATTCTTTGTCACTACTGCTCCAGGTATTTAAGAGAGACCAGAATAAATTTACCATTCCCCTCACTTTAAATAAAAACATAATGTCATGGTTTTGTCAATTTATATTCTAATGTTTGTCAAAACCAATTTTAAGCAAAAAAAAAAAAAAATAAAGGGAACACGCTTAATTTCATTACTGATACTGAAGCTGGGGGGAAATATCTAACAACAGAGAAAAGCAGATCTGATATATAGAAAACATACCTCAGAAAACTTTCATAAATGTAGTTGCATACATTGTTTGTGATGTAAAATAAGAAATGGAAAAGAAAAAAATGTAGAGGGAAACATATATACAAGTTTGGGCGAAAAAAGCTTATATATTTATTTTTTGTAACAGAGAAATACTTGGTTTTTTTAGAGTCATTAAAGAAAAGACATGGTTGTCTATTGTATTTCACTTTACATTTGCATGTATTAGAGCCATTATAATATGTAATAGCCCTGTACTTAACCTGTGCATGTGTGATAGTATCTAATTGTTATGGTAGACTTTATTCTTCCTAAATGTTTAGTGTTTTTAAAGTATTACATGAGTTGAGTAATCTTCACATTAATCACTAAGTGAAGTTGAACATACTTATTTGTATGCTAATTAAATATAGTATTATATTTTAAATGTCTTTTGCTGAACTACTGGCACCAGTACCAAGTTTGCATTATCCAAGATCTGGGTTGACATCAACGACAAGAAGCCACAGTGCTTTTGAGAATGAGTTTGGCATTGGACTCCAAAAATATTTGCCATTCATGTTTGAGGGTGAATTTAATAGGAATCTTTTCCTGAAATAAATCTGGCTAGACAGCACAATTCACAGAACTTGTCCAAAATCATATGTCAGTTGGAAGTTAAAAACATATTTGCCTAGTCACACTGACATAGTTTTTTAACAGACTTTTATGGGAAAGAATTCCAAGCCATGAGTTAATTATGGATTTTATTTCAGCCCTGAATGCCTGACTGGGTTTTGCTGTCATGGATCCCTAAGTTTTCCATATAATTTATATTTGCATTATTTCTTAAATAGCAGAGAACTAAAAACCACTGAGGTTGGGAAGAGGGACTGACTAATCAACACAGCATTAACTTGGTCGTGTGGAAAACTGAGAAGAAGAGGGTAAAGCTGAAAACCAGGATGCAATAGAGAACAGCAGATTTTTGCACAGTGGACTACAAAGAGGAAGAGAGGGAGAGAAAGAGAGCTTTGCCTTCCTCCTGGAAGAGATTTTACAGTAATTATACAGAATGAATTTTAAAATGTGATAACTTTCAGCTGTAGAGGTCAACATCTTCCCATTTGGATGCTTGACTTCTCCTGGGTGGTGCGCTTCCAGGCAACCTTCTTGGGAAAAAGAGGTGACAGCCAACTCACTGCCTAATTGATTTAGGAACGGTGCCCAGGGAGACAGTCCAATTAAGTTTACAAGCTGGCAATTAGCAGGAAAGGCCTCTAAATCCCTGCACTGAGAGCCTGCTTGCCTTCCTAAGAACATAAATGTGCTAAAGATAGCAAGGGGAAAGCTGTGCTTTCTGGAAGCTGTCGTGAGAAAACCCCACAAGGGAGGACTAAAGAAAAGCAAGGTAGATGTGTAGAGTGCCTTCTGCTCGACAGGTAAGAGGTAATTTAGAGCTGTTTTTTTTAATGGCCAACATGCATAAAACCATCAAGTTCTGGGGGTACTGTTCAATGACTAAACCTGTCATTGAACATAATGTAACTGAATTATCTCAAAATAAATGATAAGTTATAAATAGTTATTTTTAACATTGGGTTGTTTTTTTTTTTTGATAGCAGTAATAATCTGCATTGGCTTTTTTTAAATTATACAACTATAAGTTAATCCAATATTTTTGTTTCTAACACCCTATTATATGAATTTACTTGTTTGCAGTGGCATACTTTTTTAAGTTTTTAAATGCAGTCTTTCAAATATTTAGGTTGGCAGTGCTTTAGGCAGGATTTTTCCCCAAAAAAAACACATGCACATCACAGTAAGTAATGAAATAAAGTAGATTTTTCAAACCTTTCTGTCACTTAGGGTTTTGGGGTTTTTTTAAAACCTTCTTCCTAATCTCAATAGCTTTATACAAAAGAATCATAAAAACCCTCCTGTAAAGATCTACAAAGGCAATCCTGTTTCCTTGGGCAGACAATGAGCAAAATGTTGAAATTTTCCAGGATGAGTATATTCGACATGGCTGTCTGCCCTGCTGAAACACTGCCTTGGTAGTCAGAAGATTTAAGCATGATTGTTTTTTTTTTAGCTCTCACAGTGGGTTTGCACCACTGTAACTTGCCTGACTTGAATGGAATGAATACAGTTCTCACTGATGAGCAACTGCAGGGGTTTTATTCTTAATTCAGCCACTGACGCATTGTGTAACTCTTGGAAAGCCTTTTAGCTTTCATTTACTGTTTCTTCTTATTCTGTTTGTAAAATGAAGATAGTTACGGTTTTACTCTTTCAAAGTCTCCTTACACCTAAGATGAGAAGTGCTATATAAATTCTAAAATTAGTATTAATACTTCTTTTATTCACAGCCCCTGGCAAATGAAATTAGAGACTTCTATGAAGTTTATGAAAACCTTCTTTCTTGTGTGAAATGTCTTATTCTGTCAGACCTCATTTGAAAAGACATTAAGTAATCATGAAACATAATGACCTCCTTGGTTCACATCTTCAGATATCGTTGGAACTATGTGCTTTTAAAGCTATGTTCCCATATATCTAAAATGAGGGTGCTTTTGATGTACAGATGTTTCTTGTAAGGAAACATCTACAGATCTTGAGATATCTTGAGAGCTCAAGGTTCAATAGATGTGCTCAATAACTTACCAAGTTTAAAGTGAAGTACTCCTAAGGGTCCTTTGTCAAATCTAACTAACAAAAGATCATGAATATTTGTGCTGTCAGTGCTGGCCGGGGCAACTTGAGGAGCGGCCCACTGGATCTGGATGAGGCTGCTAGGTACGTCAAAGTGTTTACTGAATTGCAGAGTTGCCTCAGGTGAATAATCTTGTGCCAAGAGCTGAATTTTAATTGGGGACAGTGCTGTGTCAAAAAGTTGGAGCTCCCCTTGAGAGCTGCCAACCATGAATATGGCTCCGGAAGGGTGGTAGGTTATTAAAGCAGGCAGCAGTTCTGCTTGGGCTAACAGAGTCACTTGGTTGTAGGCTTCATACAGAATTACTGATGAATCTTCACAACCCAGGACTAGTTTGTCTTCTGTAACATCTCTGCAACAGCTGATGGCCTTGGATCGTAGTGGTATTCTGGTAACTGCCACACACTGCATTTTGTTCCTAACACGCTTGTAGATGCAACTGTCAGCCATGGGCTCTTTGTCTGCAGAGAGGGAGTGCTCCACTGTGTAAACCTGATAAGGCTGATTAGTGCTGAAGCTTGCATCGAGTGGATCCCATTCTGTACGCACGTAACTCAGAACCTAAAAAAAAATCCAAATCATTTTTAGTCATATTTTTAACAATGTATTCTTACTTTGATGATTTAAAAACAGACTGCCACAAATACGCTTTCTCATGGGTCAGTAAGCGAAAACAAACAAGCATTTCAGAAATTAGAGTTGTAAAATCTACTGTCTTAACTTTTAAAAGGTTAATTCCTTTGATGAAAAAAACCCTGCAATATAGTTTGAGCTAGATTTGTTTGTCCAGAGTATACAATAGTTTAGCAGAATAGAGGATAAATGATGCAATGGTCCTAACAGTGCTGGAAAGAGGAAAAATCAGCAAGTGATTGATAGAAAATAATAACTGATTATTTGCAAGTGGGTTGGGGAGAAATCTTCTGGAAGTTTTCTGGAAAAATTTACAGTAGGTTATAAATTTTCTGGAAAAATTTATAATAGGTTACTTTGAGTATCACATGTAGAGGTTTTCTGATCATTTACTCTAGGCCATGGTAACAGAAAATACTACACTGTAGTGGTAGAAACAATGGCATGTTTAAACAATGTATACTATACACTGCCAAATGAGTAGGTGGTAGATGTTCTTTGGTGCCATATAGCTTCAGATGCAGAATAAATGAATTTGTGATAGCAAGAAAGGGGGACCATTTAGGGGTACTTGAAGGCTGAATGAACTGGAAGAAGAACACAGAGGCAGAATATAATACAAAGACAGCAGCTGGCGAAGAGCAAGAATTTGAAGTGTGGAAACATGGGAAGTACCATAAAGTGATAGAGGCAACAGTGGAACCAATGAAGATTCACGTCCTTCAATATAAGGGTTTGAGTGAGAGGTGCTATAAAGGATTTGAGCAGGGAAACTGTAGGATAAATACCAGTTGTAAACAAGTTGCAAATAGCTTATGAAAAGCTTTTTCTTTGAAAGAAAGAGAAAACGGATGTCTCTAGAAAAATGAGAGCAGTGGAACTCAGTCAGAAACTTGCTGGTATTTGTTCATGCAGAAATAAAGAGTGAAAGGAAAATGTCAAACTGAGCCAAACCCCACCCTCAGGTATACCCACAGCATTCTTCGCACTGCAAACTGAAGCTGCTGACCTGCCACTAATTCTGGAAGCTCCTTCTTTTGAATCCAGGTGGTATGCAAGTAGTATATACACCAAAAGGGGTAACAAATGTGATTAAAAGGCAGAGAGAGGGTGAGGGAGGAAACTTGGAAATTTCAGGTTGAAAACAGAAATGCACACATGACGTTAAAGCAGATTTTCACAGATCACAAGACCAACTGAACACATAATTTAGGCTTTCATTCTGCAAAGAAGGAGAATAAGAAATTGAGATTTTTGTTTGGCATACCACCCATTAAATCTTCAGAAGCAACTGATGAATCTATAAACACGTTATTCGGAATGCTGATCAGACTGATTAGGCTGTTTTCTTCTGACAATTTTGTCAGCTAAAGGGTTTCTCATTCAAAAGAAAGAAAAAAGGATTATCGCAGTTCTGTGGCTGCAAACCAGCTGCTGGTTAATACAAGTCTTTGCTACTTTAGGTTAGAGACATACAAAGAAGCCCTTGATGCAAAAACATGTAATACATGCAATATAATACATGCCAATGCATCCAGCCTGTGAAAACCAGTTTCAACAGAGTAGTCATCAATGAAAATACATACCAAAGAGGAAAGAAAAGATTAAATTAAGGTAGAGTTTGAAAAACATTTCCTCACCTCGACCATTCCTTCATCAGTGACTTAGCCTCTGCAACTAGTCTTTTATGCCCACAAAATGTGCAGTGGCTACTGTGCAGATGCTAGAACTGCTCAAATGTACAGTTTATTAGGGTGTTAAAGCGCATAGGAATTGCAAGGAAACCTACAAGAGGTCATTGTGGACAAAGGATCACTGTGACCACAGAGCTCTCTAACCCCAAATAAAGACAAGGTAAAGTGTTATTGTTTGTTATTCAGTTTTCCCTAAGAGTATGTACGGAGACCCATGTAGCTGCCTTTCAAATATGTGAAATAGAAATCTGCCCAAGCAAGTCTTCAAAGCTTCCATAACTTCAGTGAAATGAGCCTTGAGGCCCTCTGGGACTCAGGTTTCTGTCTTCCTGTGGCAGATTTCAATGCACTGCATTATTCATCTACATATTTTGATCCAAAACCAGTTCTCCTCTCTGGACATCTCCTCACAAACTACAAGAAAGTCATGAAGATCCACACAATGATCAAGCCATTGAGAGACAAAAGAAAGATAGAGAGAGATAGAGATAAAAGAAAGCACTACTAAATTCTGAAGAGAGACTGGCCTTGAAAGTTAAAACAATACAGAAGAAAACACGTGAAACATGGATTTTACAACTCCATAGGAGTGACTGCTGGAAAACAGCAATGGAAATACCTACAGAAAAATAAATGTTGTCTTCTGATCGTTTGAGAGTCAGCAAGCAAACTGAATCCAATTAATAATTTTGTTCCGCCTTGTTAGAGCAAAAGTGGGACAAAATGTTGCTCACTACTTTGAATTTAAAAGAAAGTAAAACCTTATATTTTGGAATGCTAATTTAATGAGACTTGAGATGAGAAGCTTCCTAGCTTCACTTAATTTTGACAGCAAATCCTTGAAATGAGGTCTAGGGTAGAGCTGGTTGTTGTATATAATGCAATACTAAGCGAGGAAAAAGCTCCTGCGACGAGAGAAAGACAATTTGCTGCATTTCAAAATGCAATTTTTCACATACTGTTTAAACAAATTAGGCTTAAAGGAATCTTTTCTAGACACTACTGCTCATATTCTGGCTGAAAATGAGAGAAACATTTCTCCTTAGATTGGAACAGATAAGCTTTTTCTCATGCATCAGTGGCCTCATGTGCCTCTTGGAGGAAGAGTACCAAGCCGAGAGACCTCTTTGTTCTGGTTTCCAGTTTTGCTGAGTGTAACTGGTATTTGGCACTCTGAAGGGGAAAAAAAATGGATGTTCTTTTTCATCTGAGAGGGAAGATTTGAGTTTCTCTGTCAGAAATTACTTTCATTATTAATTTTTCATGGTGATAACTGTAAAAGTAAAGGAGAGACATACAACTACAGAAACATATTAATAAGACTAAGATAATACTTTTTAAAGATAAGAAGTCTAACAATCAAAACATCTTTTTTTTCTCTTTCCCTTCCCAAGAAGATAGTACTCCATTACCTGCCACGTGCTAGTAAACAGTGCTTTAGCAGTTCTTTAAAAGGAATCCACTGGGATTCCTTGCCGGTGAGCAGTAGATCTCTGGAATCCAAAAGGGGAATGTTAAAATAGCAATTTATCTTTAATTTAACAAAACATTCACGTGGGGAATAGGGAGGCAAAAGCTGGAGGAGTTCCCTCAGAAGTGGGTAAGACAACAGGAGGATTTGTGGAGGAGGGGACAGGACAAGGAATGTTAAAAGACAAAGCTGAAATATCACATGGTGGGGTGTATAATCTGTTCAGTATTAAGCGCTTTCCATAAATCTTGGACTAAGCGCTTAGCCTTGGTTTCAAGCAGAGATTTCTGGAAATACTTTGCATGAAGTAAAACCAATTACTTTCTGTAAAGTAATAAATCAAGCAATAATAAAGAAAAAATTAAAGTCCCTTTAAGTTTTGTGACATGTATGCTACAAAACCATAGTAAATGTATTTAAACTTTTTTGACATAATTCATGTCATTCCCTTATTAACATGGCAGTCATACATCACTACTGCACATTTATACTGTTTTTCCCCTTGCACTACTGGCCTGTGCTCTGCATCAGCTAATCAGCAGTGGGAGGGATACTATACGCACCAAGTTCTCAAATCCTAGAGTCAGAAATCATAACAGTCCAAGTAAAGAAATCTGTTAATCTGCATAAATAAGGGTCTGAATTATGCTAGTTAAAATACTTTCTTTCATTTTGTTTGAAAGAAATAATAGCACAAGCTCATTTGGGCAGTATCACTCTTCTCAGCAAAAACCTCTGAACACTTAAAATTGAAGTATTTTGCATAGAGTGCTGGGAAAGGATAAAGTCCACATATCAAAACAAGTAAGAGTTTTAACCAGTAGTTCTTAAGCAGAAAATTGGCTTACCAGCAGATAAAAAAAGAAAACAAAAGAAACAGAGAAATAAGCTTGCTGAGACTGAATTGTGTGTCTTTCAGATGAGAAAAATCTTTGATTTATTTTATGGATGTTAGAAAAATGCTTATTTAATTTCACAGGGTGAGGCTCTAAACAACAACAAACACTTTAATTAGAAACATAGAGTGGGAAGTGTAGTACACACTAGTAAAATTGCTTTAAGTACAGCACTGTGAAGATGGAATAAAAAAACAATCCTATTTTAAAACGTTTCTACAATAAAAATGCAAGGCTCCTACTCTAGGTTACCTACTTGGCTGCATTTTATTTACTGCCCACGTGCAAACTTGCTGACTGATCTTCAGTGAGCATTTATTCTTTTCTTTTAAAATTTATCATCATCATCTTTATCCCATATTATTCATTGGACTTTGAACCCAATGTGACATGAAGCATTTTACATTCTTTGTGATGTGTGTGAGAGGTATTTCAGCTATTCAGTCACACACGGTAGATGTTTTCCTGAGTGCTACAGTAATTGTAGGATAGCTCACTCATAAAAGATCTGCTGTGTTTATTTCACAAGTTTGAGGCACAATGTGGAAGCAATAACTATTAAATATTAGCTCTTGGGAGAAAGAAAAATAGCATTCTCTCTCAGGCAAGTTATTTTTTTTCCACAAGATTGAAGTATAATTTCAGTGATTCTTACCAGCACTAAACAGAGTGAAAATAAACATGGCAAAGACAAATGCAAGTACTACAATAACTGAGCCCTGGCATCATCACCTCCTGTTAATTTACATTTGCAGAATAAAGTTCATGTTGATTTTAACACAACTTTCTATCAAAGCATTTAATCCAAGGATGATTTCACATCAGATCCTATTTATTCATAGCAAATTGTTTGAAATGATTTCTGGAAGATTCCTCTTCCGGTTTTGAAATCAAATTACCAGCATTATCTCTGCAGGGTGACAATTCAAATAACACCCTTGATCATTGTCACTTTAACAAAGAAGAAACATACAAACCCCCAATACTTAAATAAATAAATTGGAGAAAGGATGAGTTTACTGGAGGAAACCAATGCATGCAAGAAAGCAGAAAAAGGTTCAATAGACCAACACTCCTGCAGCAACATGCATGCGTGTGTATAAATGTACATTGCACACCAAAGTCAAATGTTAAAAACACTTTTGTTTCTTCAAGTGATGATTCCTCATCAAATCTTAGAACATTCAACACAGTAAACACCGATCTTAAAAAAAATACAGAGTAAACCAAGTCAAGATTTGCAAGGAAAAAAGTTCTTTCTGGTTTTAGAGGAATAATGTCTACCTTTAGCCTTAATACTAGCAAATGTTAAAGAATAAAGCCACACAACAAAATTCAAATAAAATTTATAGTGTATTTAAAATATAAAATGTATTTCCTCAATTAAGTTGAAAACCTGCTTAAGTACACAGTAGCCAATCATGGTATGTGCAGTCATCCCAATGCAGAATGCATAGTTACAGGATATTATCGTGATGAGGGGTTGAGTCGCTTAGTCCCAGAGCTATTCCAGTCTTCATTCTAATAAGCACTCTTCTGGTGGGCAGCAAATATCACTGAGAAAATTCCTCCAGGAAGGAAACAGCATCACCTAAGAGCCCCATTTACCCTTGCTCTGCCACAAGAAGAGCGTCAGTAGCTGGCTGACCTGTTGTGGTTTTGTAGGTCAGCACCAAAGTGCTGTAGAACAGCTGTGGGCAGCACCCATTCATTTCCTTGGGCTTGGATTTGTTTTTTAAAAGCCTAATATGCCAAACAGCTCTTTATAGGCTAGACATTCAGCAATTCCTGCTTTTCTCTTAATTCTAGATAATAATGCTGTTTTAGCCAAGCAATACTACTATTTTCAAGTAGTATTGGTGGTATCATTTCATTACACTTGTTTTTGATAAATGCTCCAAAATGAATGAGCTCATGCTTCTCACTTTTCTTCTGTTGACAATAATAATTTACTGGGAGAAAATGCATATTATTGGTCAAATATGATAAATATGAATTTATTTTTATGCGTAACAATGGCATTTCATGTTTTTATGCCAGGTCTATACTTGAGGAACACTACAAATGGTAAGGGAATAGAGCCAAAGAAAGGCAAATAAGCATGCTTAGAAACACTGCATTTTTGTGGTATCTGATCTATAGAGTAACTGTTAAGAACCTCTCCAGAAATGCTAACATTTTTGCTCAGATTTACACTACCAAATGACCCTCAGAAGTTAAAGTTAAGTTAATTCCCCTCCAAGACACTGTAGGGGAAAAATATACCTTGGCTAATTGCAGATTGGGGATTGATGCTACTTCTAGAGCTGCTGGGTTATGACATCCCCTATCCATGCACAGGAATTTAACTACTTGTATAAGGAGCGCTAGAGAAATCAAGGAGAAAAACCCAACCAACACTACCGTAGGTAACATTTCATGGATACATAGGAGAAGTGTAGAGGCAGAGTGTCTTAAGCCTTACACAGCAGCCCACTGAGCATCCAAGATCTCATGGAACAGACTAAACTGACAACCAGCAAGACAGTTTGTTATCTATGCATGACTAAGTTTTCCATAGCCCTGGCAGAATGCTTAGTATTTTACTGACAAATAGAGAAAAATAAATTTCATTTGAAGATCTGAGAATTAAAACAGACAAGTACAGGCAAAGAATCAGAAAAGGGAAAGCAACCAAACAGTTAAATTTGGCAGTTCTACTTTTAAAAATAATTTTCTTATATATATATTGCAATATAGGCTAAATTAAAAGGGTTATGAGTTTAGGCCTAAAGCCTCAGTAAATGCTTATTATCTTTACTGTGTTAAGCACCAGTGATGTGCCTGGGACTACACTATGCCTCAGCCCTGAGCAATTTAAGAGTCTAAACCAGAAATGTCTATTGAAAGATGCAGAACAATGCTGTAACTTGGAAATCTCTTTGTAATATATAAAAATGAAACAGAGAAAGCTTTAAACTAACAGGGTGGTTGCGATAAATTTCTTTCCATTAATTCCTTAGACAAAATGAGTGCCTAGAAAACCTCTTGGAAAATAGAGATTGCAAACTGCTCTGTTTGACATTAGGGAGCTTTCTGGAATATGTGAGAAGGAAACAAAAGCCATGGGAATGTTGCTGCCAGAACCCGGGCATATGGAAATCACAGTAAGAAGTAAGATCTGAAATGTTAGTAGGATAAAGTTTCAGAGCATCAAACTGGCACAAGGACTAGGCTGAAAGAGCTTACAATGAACAGGCACATGTTTTAGCTACCAGAGTAATTTTTATATGTGATTGGGCATAGCTGCAGGGGAAATTGAGAACTGCAGGTGTGTATCAGGCAGAAGAGAAAGATGAGTCAAAGATGACCGCTAGTGGAGAGAGGTCAATTGAAAAGAAGTAAAGAAGGCAGAACTGGAGGTAATTTAAACTTAAATTCTACAGTGACTAATGACTGAAATAAGAAAGAAAAGCTGTCTCAACTGCTTCGTCTTTATTGCTTTCAATACATAGAAAATCTCAAGGGAAAGATACCCTCACTGAAATTAGTATTAGTTATCAAAGTAACAATTCCAAGACATTAAAACATTTATATCTTTCCTAATTAAAAAGAACATGATGTTGTTTGTAAGAGCAGCTTATTGTAAAGTGTTACTTAGGGCTTTTCCCTAGAGGGAAATATCCTGTAATAGCTACTCCAGAACAGCTATTCCACAGCTGATCCTCAGGTTTGTGCTCTTCTCCCACAGTGAGTGCCTTTTTAGTCCAAATTAGTGGTGTCTTAAGCTAAACTGACAATAAAACTCCAAATACAGAAGCACCTATACAAGATGATAGCTCAGAATAGCTTTTACATTGTAAGTTCAGGCTCCAGCTCTTTTCAGAGTTTTTACCTAATATAAGAAACTGGATTAAAATAGCCTTAAATAAATAAAATAAAACTGAAATAGATTAAATGGAACGGAAAAATGCCTAAAATTGTAATCTAAGCCAGTGTCAGGAAGAGGGTCAGCTTGTAGTCTCGGTCTAACTTGTAGCTCACATTCCCACCTGTAGATGGGGAATTTTAACTTTTTCTTCAAGAAAAAATTGGTCCCTGATTTCATCAGTACTCATAGCAACAATTTTAGCAGCATCTTGGTGTAGCTAAAATTTTATGACAGAACACTTAAAATAGATGTGAAATGCCTATCAGTTAACACCGCATACAACGTAAAATAACTGCATTAGACAATCATGCAACAGCCACAGTTTGTAACTCAGAGTTTTCTAGTGGTACTTTCACATTTCTATTCTCAGTGTTAGCAGCTCCATTAGATATTGCATTATAAAGACTTAACTTCCTTGCTACATTTCTCAGATTGACAGTTTTGATGTGAAAATAGCAAACATACTAACTGAAGTACTTTTTTCATCAAATCACAAACCTCTGCTTTTAAGATTAGGATGGCTGATCTTTCTTTGTTTTGGATATATCTGTTCTTTATATCTACCTGATTATGCATTTAAGTCACATTTCCTCAGCAAATCTGAAAAATCACGTAACGAGTTCAGCACTTTACCTCCAATTTGCCATGTGCACAGCCTAATAGCAATAGGTTGGCTCTGTCCCTCTCACAGGAAATAGGAGACCAAGGCCATGCTCCTTCACTAGTTGCTGACCACCAGCAAATGACGGTATCTTGCATACAATTTATTGCCAGGTGACGTTTCATCCTTCTACCTTCTGGTCCAAGTATATCAATATAAGAAATCTGATGGAAGAAAAAATGCAGAAAATATTTGAGGTAATAAAATAGCATAGTAGGAGCAATTGGGAGCATTTAGTTTGGATGTGTGGAAGTGAATGTATTTATACACAGAGGGCTGCGTACATATATATTTATATGGGCTGTCTGTAAATGTAAAAAGTATCCCTTCAGACAGAAAAAGACATGCTCACACTTTTATCTATGGGGAGAGGATTGGGAAGGAAAGGAATGTGAGTTAAGAAGGAATTTACTGCAATGACTCCAATCAATACCAAAATGTACAGTCATGGTTGCTTGACAGCATCGACCTACACACAGGATTTAAGCTTAGCCATATTAAATGACAAGTTCTGCAAAGCTGACCAGGGAGCTAAGGCTAATGTCTAAGACATAATCAAATATTAAATATATTCTACAGTATTTGAGCAAACATATATCTTTCTTTTTCCTCCTTAAATTAAGGAATCCGGATACAAACATCGGCTTTGCAAGAGAATATATACTTTTCTGCATAATGTGGATGAGCTACAGCATCATGCGTAAAGTTTATGCAGCTCTTGAGAATTGTGCCTCTTTCTCAGGAAGGATTTGTGGAATTTATTATTCAAACTCTGTTATTTTGGAGCATGGTTATTTGAAAACATGAGCAGTGCACCATCTGGGTGACACATGCCAAGGAAATATAGATTGCACTGCATTTCTGCTTAAGGAATTAATGGAAGGTTGATAGCTAGGGTAAAAAAAAAAACTATCTTGCCATTGCTGGTCAGCAATAATCGAACCACTTTCTGGGGATTAAGCGCATGGCTAAGCCTACTGGACCAGACACTAGCAAAGGGCAGGGGGTCTTCTTATCAGAGAAATGCTTCTGGAGCCAGTCTCACTACATGACAGATTGCTTTCATATTCCTGTCTGCAAGGCAACAAAGGATGGCAGTAATGCGATAATGCCAGAGTGCAATGGGTGTTAAGAACCCGTTGCATTTATGTATTGTATTTAGTAAATAATCAGGCTCATCCAAATTGTGATCTCACCACTCAACCAAGGCCATTAAAATCAAGGTTAATGCTTTAATAATCCTTTGCTGTTTTTTATATGGTCAAAAAGAACCCTTTTCTATTTGCATGGTCATAATATTATTGACCTCTTCATCCCCTGAATACACATCAAAAGGAACTGAAATCAAAGTAATTACCAATGTTGTTCTCTCATGGTAAACATTTAACTCCTTGTACTGCCTCCTCCTTCAGTAAATTGAAATGGATTAAAAACACACAGATGGGAAAAACTTCCAAAAGGTCAATATTTTCAGAATATTCTGTGGCTTACTTGTCAAAATACATAGAATTGTAAAGATACATTAAAGTTAACAGGTAGCTGATCCTTCAATTAGAACTATATAAATTGGTGACAAGACACCAAATTTATTACGGTGAAAAACCACAAAATCTTCCACAGGTATTAACTAATCCCATATTGCAGTGTTAATTGCTCGTAACAATTTCACATGTAAAAATAGCCAAAAATCTTTCATAAAACTTTATGTCTTGCATTACACAAGGCACTTTCAGACATGGACTAATGCCACTAAGAAAAGGCAAACAAAACCAGTTATTTTTATACTTTGCCGGTCTTCAAGACTGTAGCAATTCCAAATCTTCCTTTATTTTTTCAAAGTGTAAATAAAATCCAAGGTGGTATCTCTTAGAAAGGACAAAAATAGAGAAAATAGTTCTTCCATTTAGGTACCTATTGTATAAAAACCCCTCAACTTCTGGATAAATATCAAACTGTGAGGAGAAAAGCATGGTTGACCTGTTCTTATTAATAACAGCATACTGGCAGTCCAGTACTGCCTGGCATTCCCTGACAATTTTTCCACCATAAGGCTGGACTTCTCACAATGTGGAGTTGCTTCTGTGCAGGTACCAAAGAAATTTTAAGGTTAATATGACAGAAATTTAATTATATCACTGGATATGATTGTAAGCAAACATTTTCCTTATTTTAGAAATGGGAATTTAAATGCAAATACTACATACATTCTCAGAAATACACCAAAAGTCAGAGGCAGAAATGAAAGCTACACCCAAACTTCCTGAATCTTAGCTCCAGATTTTGATCCCATGGCAGTGCAAGTTAGCTTTTAATTAAATTTCTCTGGGAAAAAAAAAAACAAAAATACTAATGAACCATTTGTCCTAAAGAGAGCACATACAAGTTTGCACATTTGCAACTGATGACCATCTTTTGCTTCTTTTGTTACTATTGATAACAATACTAGTGTTGACTGTGTCTGTTCTTTTAGCTTACAAGTTTGACCAAAACTAGCCAGGAAGAACTCCAGTGCAGTAGTGAATAATACTTTCTGCTGGCACACACTGGTGCAGTTTTGAAGATAATAAATTTTTTACTTAGCTGCATAACTAGCAAGCCTCACACAAAGGAACATTCAATTAAAAAATGCAAATGCATTTTTTTTGGCTGGCAAAGAAATAATGCACAGTGATTCCCACTGATTTCAAGAGAAAGCAAAGTTTACATCGAACATGGAGGCATTTTGAGAAGCTCAGCTGTGTCAGCAAAGAACTGAACATAACAACCCTATTAAGGAGCGCAGCAGATATTTCTGGTTTCCTAGGGCAGAGAGTTTTCTATGGATTAGGATTTCCTTCTTTCCCAAGCAAAAGTGCCATAACCATTAGATCCAAAATGTGCCCAGCAACGCTCAGAATGAAAATGTTTCCTTAGAAAAAGAGTTTTCTTACATAAATTAAGGAGCTATGGCCCTCACAGTTAAATGACGAAGGCAGTCTCCAGCTCACCACATCTTCAATGAAGTTTAGTGCTATTAAAAAACCAACCCACACCACAGACCATACTTGCTTCTAAAGCACAACCTTAACAAACACCATAGACCAGGCACAAGCGCACATCATTTTAAAGTAAACTACGTATCAGCTCAGTTCCTGGTGAACAGTGAACTGTCTCAAATCCACGTTATAGAGGTTGGATCAATCTCGCAAACACAAGTCATTGCTGAAAAGAGGCCCTGAACTGAAACAGCCTGGAAAATGGATTAGATATTCATCCTAGCAGAAAATATTTCTACCAAGCAAGTTAAAATGTATTATGGCAAAACTTAAATGAAACACATCCTTAAAAAAGCCTGCCTTGAAGATGCAAACTCCCATATGTAAGGAAGCAAATTACTGAAGGGTTGTCAAGGGAAAAATATTTGCTATTTTCTAGCACAAGATTGTTTTCCTTAACATTTATTCAGGCTGAAATAAATACAAACTCTCTCTTTAGCTCACTACATCTTTCTAACTTTCCTGGGTGAAGGCTTGTCTCTTCTTCATTCTTGCAGTGAACTGGATGCAGCTCCTTTCCTACCCTGTTTGTTCAAAGTTAATTGCCTTTGGCCAACTATTTTTTCTCATATTATCATAGTGCCAAGCCACTGCCCTGATGCCAAAGAATTTATGGTCAAAATAAGTTATGTCCACAGAGCCCAAACCATCCAAGACACAGGGTAATTCAGCTTGAGACAAGCTGGGTCTACTGAGATCCAAACAAGGTAGTTTAAAGGCAGCTCAGCTATCTCTAGAGTGTTTTTCAGCAACTGCTGTGACTGACACACCCATACATAAAGGGCTGGAAAAAAGAAGTATTTTAATCTTCACTGTGTTAGTACTGAATTGAGATATAGACGCACCAAGTCACTTGCCTAAGGTCACATACAGAGTTTTTCAGAGGTGAGAAAGCTTATGTACCTTGAGTCCTCGCTCAGTGGCTTAATTGTAAAACCAACTCTCACAACAATATGATTACTGTAACTAGATGGAAAATTAAGATTTCTGCAAAGAATTACAACAGTCTTGGAGCTCATACAGATGACTGAATTATCATAGCTTCATGAGTTCATGTATATCAGCTGAGACATAGTAATTGACCATGCATGTGTTTCTAGCCCACAGCAAACAAGAGGTAAAACACATTAGCTTAAATCTTTTACACTGAGGTTTACCATTACAGATTTTGCTTCATGCTTGTTAGATGCTGAGAATGTGCAAAAGGTGAGTTACCGCTGCTCAACTGACACAAGGTAATCTGTTGAGCAGGGGTAACTCAACAGTGTGTCTGAGCCCTTAACCTAAATACAGTAGAAAATTGGATCCCTCTTGGCACAGTATTTTAACTCATTAATTCAGAATCCCATGTAATTTTTCTTTACTTTTCAGTACCTGCCAGTTTTGGAATTTAAGCTATTCTAGTCAGTTACAGGAAGGTCTGTAATCGTAAAGTTACTGCAGTGTTTACAGTCACCATTGACAGCGATACCTTGAAGTCCAAACAAGAGAGTTTTTCCAGTCTTTTGTTTACATCAGGAGAATCCATTTTCTTTGTAAACTGAATAAAACAGAGTTGGTTATGGTCCTCGAATGACAAGAGGATGAAACCATCTGTAAGAACCGCTGAAAAACAAATAAAAACCATCACCACTGTAACACCTGTTTCTAGTAGCAAAACAAATTACTGAACCCTCCACTGAGACACTGCAAAAAGCAATTTTTTCAAGACAGTGTCTTAAATATTACACTGAAGCCTCTGTAATCTCCTAAAAGGCATCAATGTGTCATCCTGCCAGGACCTTCTTGGAAATGAGAAATAAAGCCTAGGGAGTACTCCGATTACATAAACATGAATAAATTATCTCCTATCAAGTTACCACTACATTCAAATATATGTTTTATGCCCTCCGCATTGATTTTCATCTCAGTTCAGCTTTCAACGTTGGGTTTTTTTTCTTCTTCTCCTTATGGTAACACCCACCAGTTTGTCAGAAATGCATCATATACAGCGTAACTTCTGTTAAGGATGATAAATGCAAATTAGTATTTGAGAGGTATCTGGTATTTTGACATCGTAAGGTTCCAGATGCTGTTGCAGACACCGAGGAAACTGTTACATACAGGATTATACTTCAGAGGGGTTATGAGTTTGCTGAAAACCTCACATGGGGGTATCCGAACAATGCAGGAAACCAAGATGGAACAGACTCCCCTGGAGTGTGGAAAAGCGCAGTGGAATCCCCGCTGTTATCACAAGCGGGTGCTAGACCAAACCAGTTCAATATAAAAGTGATTAACTAATTTGACAATGAAAATTAATTAGACAATATTATCTAAGATTTTTTCCCAAGTGTTATCCAGTTATTCAGGCAGTATTATGCCTGCATTTTACGCAAGCAATATTAGGTCTGCATTTAAAGAGATGTCTGAGAACGAAGTGAGTCATCAGGGCTACTAGCACTAGGTCACTGAAGATTTGTTAATGAGAATCAGGTGTAAGTACAGCTAGCAAGCCCTTTTAGAAAGTAAACTGAGAAACCTCTGCTGAAAGGAAAATGTCAAGTGGAACCAGATTTAAAAACAACCAACCCTGCAAAACAAACACAAAAGCATTTGTGACTAATATCCTAGATTCTCAAATGTATTTTACATATCCTTGAGTAGACTGACAGTTTAGTCTTACATATAAGCATTGAAAACTTGCTACTCAGCTTTGCTTTGATTTAGACTGATTTACAACCAGTTGCAATTTCTAATAGTCATGTACTGGCACAGCTCCGAAGATTCTGGTATGCAAATGCTAAAGGGTAAAGTTTAAAGCCAAATAATTACCTTTGAAATGTAACACTAACACTAGCTTAAAAAAGAAAAAAAAGAATAAAAGAAATAGTGATAAAGCATCTGAGATGGTGAGTTAGAAGTTGTAACTGAGATCCTAAACACACATGAAAATCCAAAGCCACTGAGTATGGTATCCTCAATATGTACAGTTAAAATATTTTGCTATCCTCACAGACATAGTTTACATTAGAGATGACCTACAGCACACCTCAGCTGCTTCTGAAATTGGTTTTGGTTGAAGGGAAGAAAACAGGATTCAAAGATCCCTGGGCAGGTGCGAATGAGACTAGCACTGCCTTGATTTTCAGTATCTGTGGTTGTCCTGGGCAGGAGTGGAGACTAGATCAACATGAATGCAGCTATGGGCATAGTTAGACCATTATTCAGATAGGACCCATATGCTGCAGAGTCAGATTACCCTAAAAAGGCAGGCAGTGTAGTTAATATTCCAAATACTAGCACCGCAACACCTCAGTGCCACAAAATAATTTTGAAAATGAGAAATACTGTTTCTTTTAGGAAAACAATTTTTCTATAATTTCTAATTAAATTATTTTTTAACATTGCACATAATGAAAAATAATAATAAAAAAATCATAAAAATATTGCCCATTATAATAAAAATCAGGATGACTTTATTAGAGACAGGAGAATTATAAATTCAATCATAATTATGTATCTTGTACCCAATAGGATCTTTATTCCAAATATTAACAGGACATGCTACTCAAGTTAGAATTACATTTCATAAATCATTTTGGCAGATTGTAATCCTTACCCATTTCTACATATACACAATTCTTAAACTAAGTACTACTATTTTTATATGGACTTTTTGTATTAAATATTGAATTTCTTATGGCCAACTTTATAATCACAACCTTAATTCCAACATAGATTTGGAAAGATGTGGAATTATATTAAAGTTAATTTATTCTAGGACCACCTTTTGTTGTGGTTCTCACATAAGGATAGTTCAGCTTAAAAATCTGTATTTTGAACACTATTTGCATGGATAACAGAAGTATCTTCTTTTGTTGATCATGAAAACAAAAAATGCATTGCAATGACTGGTGTTGGGGGTTGGGTTGGGTTGCTGGGTTGGCTGAACAGAAGCAGTCCTATTTCACCTTCAGATGCAGGTATTACCAAACACAGAGAACTTACTTATAATTTAAGAAATTATTGAATAAGTGAAAATAAGGACAAGCCATTCTGTAGTGTTATTTATAGCAGTTTAAGAGGTATAACTGTAGGAAAGCATATTTGTTGCTTTATTATTGTTTTAGTTCTAGGCTTTTTTAGTTAGTATTTTTATGACACATTAAGCCAACGTAAGGTAAAGTAAGTATAATTTAATTATGCATTTATTATTTATTATATTTTTTAAAAGATGGAGTATTCTAAGTCCTATAAACAACTCCAATTTGGGTATAAACTTAGCCTCCATGCTTTCCTACATTTTGTCACCTGAAAGTATGAAATCTTCCCGCTGGAAACAAAGGGCAGAAAAATCTGAGATGGAATTAATAGTTTACTAATTCAGGTGAAGAGTGAAAAACAGAAGTCGAGACATCAAATGTGTTCTATGCTATTAGTTGATAAAAAAATGAGGTTGGGGTTAAATTTTTTCATGATAAAGATTCTACTAAAATCATTACATTAATCTTCAAGACTACAAAACATTGATAACATCAGAGGGACACAGTATTGTAGGTTTCTTAAATAACCAGACCCAGATTCCATAGATGCCTGAAGAAAATAAACTATTAAAGATCAAAGTTAAGATAGATAGCATATATTCTTATTAAAAGCACACAATTTGTGTTTATTCGTTAAGAATTTGGAAGATAATGCCCATATAATTTGGCTCTCACTGAAATTCCATATTCTGGATCATGCATATGTCAAGATACCTGGTTTAATTCTCAGTGGAGCCCTGTAGAGATACACTGAAAAAGCTATACTCGTATTACTAAGCTGATGAAAAAAGGTACATTTTCATAAGTTTCTTCCACATTAAATTAGAAACTTATTTTTAGCAGTCACTAGTTAGTAACAATAGTGAGAGTCTGGAAATCCAGAAACTAAGTCAGAACACCTCTATACAACTAATGTTATCCAGCCTATTTTAATAAGTAAATACTTTAATAATAACTACCCATGGTTAATCTTGGCTAATGTTTGATTCTGTCCCATTTATGGAATAAGCATGACAAGTTCAAATGGCATGGTTCACAGTGATTAAAATGTGTAAGAAACTGAATTTTAGAAACTCATTCAGTATTTGACAGGCCTGAAAACTTTGATGTTAAATATTATTCTTAAAGTGTTCTTAGTCCTGAGGGTTGTAACTACAGCATTACATGCAATTACTTGCTGTGTTTGCAAGTCCCCAGTGGCAATAATTAGTCTACCTGTTGACATACTGTTTCTCTACTCTATTGTTAATGTAGGCAATTGATTTGCACGTGGCTGTAATTACCATCACTGATGGTGTCGGAGATGAGCTTCCCCACCAGGGTCCTGTCAATCACCACTTTCTCCAGCTGTGGCCCAGAAAGGCTTAAGGACACCAATATACCTGAGTGAAAGAGGAGCTAAATCCAAATAGAAAGAAAACAAGACATCAAGAATCATTAATAAAGTGAAACGTTCCAAGGTACATGTTAGCAGCTGTCCATTACGTAGTAATCTAATTTTCAAAATTACAAAAAAGACTTATCGTTGATATGAAGGTGTCGTATATGGACTTTGAAGGCTTTTTCAATGAAAGACAGAGATGTAATACAACACTGAATTACACAGGTACAAGAATTACAATTGCTGAACACTTGAAGAAAACGCATGCTAAGCTTCCAAATGTATTAAATAAGTTTGTTGAAAATGGAGATCAAAATTCTGTCTTGAATGAGGAAAGGGATGATGCCAATCCATCACCCATGGAGCTGATTTTTTTCCATATGAAGTAACTGCATAGCCTGCATCAAAACCCAAAAAAAGTGTGTCTTTATATTATCATCACAAATTAAAACCATCACCTTTTTGCTATCCTTGTTATTTCTGATCATTCATATATTAACTTAATGGTGCTGTACCACAGTGACAGAAAAAATAAACCCCATAAAATTCCTGCTCCATTGTAAGCTGACTCAACTTTGTGAAGTTACTTCAGTAGCAGGACTAAACAATAAGCTTTATTAGAGAGATAGTGCTTTCTTAATAATGTGGTTCTGTCCTATGAAGACAGGCTGAGAGAGCTGGGGTGTTTCAGCCTGGAGAAGAGAAGGCTCCAGGGAGACCTTAGAGCAGTCTTCCAATACCTAAAGGGGGCCTACAAGAAATCCAGAGAGGGACTTTTTATAAAAGCATCAAGTGACAGGACAAGGGAGAATGGATTTAAACTGAAAGAGGGAAGATTTAGATTAGAAATTGTTCACTATGAGGGTGGTGAGATGCTGGCATAGATTGCCCAGAGAAGCTGTGGCTGCCCCATCCCTGGAATTGTTCCAGAACAGGCTGAATGGGGCTTTGAGCAACCTGGTCTACTGGAAGGTGTCCCTGTCAATGGCAGGGGCCAAACCATTCATGATTCTATGTTTCTAACTGTAGTCAAACCTTGCTGGACTTAAAATTATCAAGTTGGAACTAAATTGTGATTTTATCTAATCTAACTTCAACATAGGTATAAATTGAAGTTTTGAAAGATTGTAATAAAAGCTACATGAGTGTAACTGTGTCTAACATTTTTACTAGGACAAAACCTTAAAGGACATCTGACATGACAGGCAATATTGAAATACTGACTGTATATATTTATCAAACAAATGCATTGTAAGATTTTGGCAGGATGGGAAATTATCATTTGTTCTTAAAAAAATAATTTCCTATCACAAGTATTTTTTGTTTCTATTTCAGACACCACTAGAATTTATTTTCAGACTTCCTTATATCTAACCTAAATCTCCCCTGTTTAAGTTTGAACCCATTATACCTTGTCCTACCGCTAATCATAACTGTCTGAAGAACGCAGTTGAAAAAGTGATCGTTGAAATGCAGAAGCTGACAAAATATAACACAAGCAATGATCAAGCAAAATTCCATAAATACTCTAGAAAGATCAGTTCTAAATTTCTGAATGAATATCATCCCGCCAGATAAAACACCCCAAATCCTTCAGTGTTATACGCGAACAAGAGAGCTGGTGCAGTCAGCAAAAACTCTACAGCTTGTGTCTTCCACACCACCTTTGCTTGCGAATTATGTTCTTCTCTCAGAAGAAGCTACTGCAATGGTAGGTTGTTTCCATGCTTCCTTTTCTTGCAGGGAAAGAATAAACTGGAGTTAATCCGGGAGAAGAACTGAAGTGAATCAGAGTCTGTCTGTAGTCTCTAGGTTTACCTGACATATATACCACACATCCATGTAAGGAATAGAGACAAAACACAGGAAAAAATGTGGTTTGATCTGTAGGTGGTTAATGATCTTTAATGACTGTGTCATGGAGTGAGCCCACATGTTCGTCGTTCTGCTGACATATAATCCATGCCATCCATATATGCTATATGGACATATGTCTGCAAACTCTGGGCTTGAGAGCAACAAATAACATTAGGATTATTTAACTCTTAAATATTTCAATGTGTAAATTCACTTTATGCCTATATGTTCATTTCCTGGTAATGACATAGATCACACCTGTTACAGAGCTAGAATACAAATCTATGGAAACTGCTCCAGTGTCTGATGACGAGACATTTATACAAATATAAAATGCTGTGGTAATGGGCGTGCTTTGTTTTACATCTATGAAACTAGTCATTAAACCAATGGTATGTATTTTCACTATCTCATAGATCTCTCTCTATGCTATCAGTATGGCATGACAGAATAATATAAAGTCAGTAAAATATATATTTTATACATAATATATCATTTCCATGTCTTTTCTTGTTTCTCCCATTGCACTCCCTCCTTCTTTATTTTTACAGTAAAACATTCTTTCCCATTATTCTCCACAATTTTTCCTATAGTAACTTACCATGGTTCGTAATACACCTGTGCTCTACAGGTCTAAGTCCTTCCCTTTAGGAACTGTAGTCTAAATTTAAAATGTAAATCAGAGACTTTACACAGTATATGGCCATGTAAGGTCGGTATTCCTTCCACCTTCCTTTAAAAATCCATTGGATTAGAATAGGGGCTTTTTAAAAACTAATTCTTAAAGTTTACCATGAGGTACAAGCAGGTACTTAAATAAAGCAGGGACATCGTTGAGTCACCATCCCTGGAGGTATTAAAATGACCTGCAGATGTGGCGCTGAGGGACATGGTTTAGTGGTAGACTTGGTAGTGTTAGCTGAATGGCTGGACACAATGATCTTAAGGGTCTTTTCCAACCTAAATGATTCTATAATTCTGTATTATCTGTCATCAAAAATATTCTGTAAAAGAGAAAATACGTGTATGTTCAAATTGAAACGTCAATATTTCAATTCTTTACCATGTAGCCTATGCAAAGACTGTTACATAATAAGATTTAGGTGCTATTATACATACGCTTGCATAGTTAAGCTCATATTTTGGTAGATGGGAGCAGTCCAATCATAAGCATGAATGAATATAAAGCAAATGGGGAAGACTGCAAACTTGGCTTGAACACAAATACACAGTGATCCAACTCCAAAAAGTACTGCTCAAGGGAATTGCTCATCATTGCTAAGGAATAAACACAAATGGAAGAGGCATTATTTACATAAAGCACAAAATCATTCCAACTAACAGATACCATATTAGGGAAAGAAACTTGCAATAATGAAACACTTTACAAATTTTTCAAACTAAAGTACTGCAATGTGAAAAACAGAAAGCAAAAGAGTCATCTCTACAGCTTTAACAGTCTCAAGGTGTTCCTAAACAAATTATGAAAGCATGATTTCAAACCTACTGGAAGAACATGCACAGCCTTTGAACTTGTATTTGAGTAAAGTGTTTGGGCATCTGGTCATTCTACATGCTGGGAAGGAAGGGCCACTTAATTTCTGTGTTATTGAAGAGTTGAATGCGAAGACTTTGATAGAAGGGATTATGTACTTTGTGTGCCAAAAATGGTTATCCAGTGAGCAAGAAACAGGTAAGAGGAACAGCGGATACTCAGAGGAAGACTTAGCCCTTCCCCAATAGCAAAGCGCTCCAATACACATTTGAGTTACCTTTTATTAAGCAAAAGACTTAAGTACAGGCTCATGACCAGTGGACTCCAGTGGAACTTAAGCATGTACTTAAGTGGATTCCTTTATCCTCGGAAGCCTTAGCCCTTCACTCCTCATTCATGCAGCTTAGCTGCTTATCAGCCCTTCTACCTAAAAAGATACCTGCAGAGCAAAGCCAGGATTTGCTTCTATCTGATTAAAATTGGAAGAGAATGAAAATATGCCTGTAAAAAATACTGCTGCAAACTGTTTTCCCTTACAGAGCCTAACCGACAAAGGAATATGCAAAAGGAGAAGAGAATTGTAAAGCATTTCTTGTTCAAGCAGGTTCCCAGGGTTTTTCCCCACCTCTTCATTCCAGACTGCTTTCTTAGCCACCCTACCATAATTACTGTTGCATGCCTTATTACAGATGAAGTTATTGTTGTTACACGTTACTGTTTCACAATAATCGATGCATTTGTACTTCTAGCTCCAAATCTCTAAAACCACACATTAATGGTTCTGATCAAAAGCAACCAAACTAATTTAGTATGAGGGCTGTGCTCCTCTTAGTAACTATGATGGGTACCAGCATCTCATGTATTCTAGCCAGGATGTCTTGATTTTGATATCAGAAGTGTTACTGTGTGTCACCGCAAATCTTGCTAAATCAGCTTGCTGATGGGCATTGTATCCGATACAACAAGTCACGTCAGCAAATATTGCTGTGTATCTCAATGCAGAATCCAGTTCTAAGCATGCCAATGATGGCAACATAAAACCCATTCACATACATATGTAAATTGCAACACAAATAAAATGTAATCAAACTAATTTAGCAAAGAATATATAAATCTTTTTCATTAGCAGGTAACAGATATGATTCACAGCTAGTGCTTGGCACTTATGCAATAAAATAATTCAGTGTTGGCATGTGTTTTAATTCTACATCGTAATGCAAATGTAGAACTACAAAAAGTTGGAAATAAAATCTTTTGGCTAGATCTCATTAATTTTTACTACCTTGTATTGTAAAACCAAACCTGAACCAATGGCATCATTTCATAGTACTGATTTCATGATTTTGTGGCAAAACTTAAAAGCATTCCAAAATATTAGAGAAGGAGACCAAGAAGAAGGGAACCAGCCAGAGCTGAGATTAGTAAACTCAAAAATATTGATAAAAATAATTACTTAGGTTATTACTCCTCAGCAGGGAAAGGCAAGGAGTAAATTGTTTACTTAATTATGAACAATTCAGCGGCATCTTATTGTAAAGACTTCTTGTCTCTTTTTTTGTCATGCTTCTTTTGTGGCCTCTTTATTTTCCTTTGACATCGACCAGTTGAAGATTACAGGATTATTTCAGGAACTCATCACAGGTCATCAAAGCTGGGATTCAGGAGTACCAAACAGAAATGGTGTCGGTTGAGATCCGACTGGAACGAGCAGGAATAGAGTTAAAGAAAAGACCTTGGTCCTTTAGGGCCCAACTAAGCTCTTTTAAATAGGAGAGAAAGCTCCTTGACAAAAATCCCTGTACAGTCTAGGTTATGTTTACATGAACTGCACATCATCTGTTTCAGAAGCTCTAACTACTGCTAGAATGTATACTTAGGACTGCAAAAATAAAGGTCAATAGATTATTTTTTTTTTTGCAATGGGCAAGGAAGTAAACATGAAACTTCTAATGCACTGATTGTATGAAAAAAAAAGTAATAGGAGAAATTCCAATGTGTAAATGAAACATTAAGAAAGGTAGAAAGCTGGGCCAGCATTATAGTTGTTCTAGGTAAATTCATATATAAGAGCCAATTTTGAGAAATACATTCATACAATGGACAAGATAATCTGTATGCAAACTAACTGGGGTTTTAATTGAGGCGTATGTATGAAGTGTAATTGATCATTTGCACGCAAATAGTTAACATGACAGTACACTGATTTTTAGCAGAGGCATGTTTAAATTTATAGCCCCCAATTTTTGCCTGTGGGCTAGTTAGAAGCTGGAAGTGCTGTAGGAAGCAGTGAGGGATTAGGAAAAGTGATGTGTAGGTTCCAGAAGGCACACTAGCAGCAGTCCTATGCTTGTTTTTCACAAAATTTGAGGGAAATCACACTACTTTTTTTATTTTATAGTCTTTTTATCATTGTATCACCTTTCAGATTTTTTTCCATTTGTTCTGTCTTGCTAAAGGTACAACAGCCATTGGGGTTTTGGATAGCACATTGTTATTACAAACAAAAGGAACTCTTCTTGGTTCAGCTAAAGATACAGCAGATTCAAATACATAGAAAAATTATTGGAAAATGTGATGGTTGTTGAGTTTTAAATATTTTAACTTTTATAAATTAATTTTATATTGTATTGGCACTAAAAAACAAAAGAGCTAAAAAAATCCCAAACTACTATAAATTAAATAATACACTCAGATTTTCCCCAATTCACTGAAAATTACAAGTCACGGTAATTCCCTACATGCTCTCCATGCTGTTTGTCTGCCATGTTGATTTCTATTACACCTAAAAGTTAATGCAAATATGGACTCTTCTTTTTCCACTAGCAGCTGCTCTGCTGTCCATCCAAAACAGCATGCGCTATAAGAGCTATGACATAGATCACACCATTATGTGATAAGCACTTACTGCTTAATCAGTCTCTTACTTAGAACTAAAGAATAAATGTACATGCTTTCTACAAGCTTCAGAACATTTTTATCAAAAGGGAGAGTTTAGATATTTCTTCAAAATGCTCAAAGACAGATAAGCAGCAGAAAAAAAAACCCAAAACTGAGAGAAGACAGCTTTTCTGTTCTAGACTTTCCCAAATTATTCATTTTTCTCTGTTTTATTTTCATTTGTTGGAGAGTTTATATTTTCAGGTAGATGGAAAGTGGAATAACACAATTGTTTTGGCAGAACATTCTAACCCCTGCTGGAGACATCAATTATCAGCCATTGTTATATAAAAAAAAAAACATTTTGCTTTATGACTGAGAAACCAAAAGCAGAAGTTAAGGACAGAGAAATGACTAAGATTTTTATCTGTAACTGGCTATGTTAGAAGCTATACTATCAGTTATACTCTGGCTATACAAGCCATCTAAAATGTCCGTAAAAATACTCAATTTATCAAGCTATCCCCTACACGATTCAATCCAATATAGAGCCAGACCTAATACACTAAGATAAAACCATCCCTCTCTTTTCTTTCCCATCTAGTACAAGAAATAAGCAAAAACATATTTATCTTCTTCTTGTTGATGTAAGCTTGAAACTATTCACAGGATGCAAAATGACAAAAAAAAAGGGGGGGGGGGTTAAACAGAATTGATAATGAATAAAAGGTGTTATACTATAAAGGCAGGATGATAAAATTCACTGTTCAATATATGAACTGGTAAAAAATGCATGTGGATGCAGATGGGAGGAGAAGGAAAATGACGGAGAATGCGTGGGAAAGCAAATGAAGAGACAGCGAACTGGGAAGCAGATGAATACACGTGGCTAATTGACTCAGTATTTCTTAACCAAATTCCTTACCTAATCAGAACAATAATAACAGGGGGGAAAAAAAGACACCTAAATTAGCATACAATTAATATTTAAATCAGTTATAGAAGATTAACATTCACAGGTACATACCATGTAACCTGTACATGAATGTACACTTTTACTAGAGATAAGATCTGGTAGGCAAATGCTGCTTAGACAATAATATCTTTATTATTGATACAAAAAGACTATTTACTATTTGGCATGTCAGGTATCTAAAAGTTCTGCTGTTCTTAAAGACATTTCTGTAATTTCAGCTGTATAATGCTTGAATATTTAATATTCATCCTGCTGACACACACTTGTAGCCACTTGAATTAGAAGAAAAAAAAATCTGAAAAAGCATAAAGGTTGTAAGACAAAATTTCTTTTTAGAAGCAGTACTAGTAATATTTACAACTATACCCATGCCAAAGCAGTTTCAAATATGATGCACATTCCTCATTAACAATGTAGAGTGCAGAAACTTATAAAATACGTACGTTACGTACATATAGAATTACATATGTTTTTAGAACAAGCTCATGGTTTAGGAGCTAAAGGATGTGTCATGTTCAGATCTCCCACCTACCCTACTGCTCTGTGTTAATGAGGATGTGAAAAGCCATGAAACTTATATACGGACACTTATATGTTGATCTTACATAGACAGTTACGTGTGTGCCACATGTCACAGTATCTTTTTCTCCATACTTTGTTTAATGATCTAGCTGGCTCACAGTTACAGCTTCCCTCCCATGTTACACAAGCACAGAGTAAAAAGATTTGCAACAATCATGTAAATAATTAAGATAGAAAAATGTAATACAAGACAGATTGCAGACCTGTCTGTACATTTTAACTGCTCCCTTAACCTGTGATTTGGAGGTACAGGATGCTTTCAGTTTCCCCAAATAATGATCATAATCTCACAGAATCAGGGCCCTTTAATTAATATTTCTTGATAAACCCCAGATTTCTGTTTTGTAGCATCTATTTCAGGTTAGAAATTGAAATAACTATAATTTAGGTAATAAGAGCCCACGCATTTAAGAAAACCCATGATTTTCTATGTTAGTTAACATTTTAACATTATTGCATCTATCACTGAATGGCTGCTTGGCTTCACTGACTGAACACTGCAAGAGCTTGTCAAAACATTTTACCTGACAGATATGTTTGTTCTTCCATTTGCTCAGCACACATTGACTGTTTTGCATTAGGTCCTAAAGGACAACAGAAAACAGAGAGTGGAGTTGGCAGTACACACTGTCACTATTAGTTAACATACTTCTGATTTTGGAGTTTATAGGTGAAGCATGTCACACAAAGATGCAGCTGTTTTAGAACAGCCTGCCAGACAAAAGCACATTTATCATCACCGGGAGAGTTGGATCTTTATGAAAATTAAAGCTGTTGAAAGAGGTTTGAAAACCGGATAATATGTTGCTGTACTTGAAACTTTCTGAAACATACCTCTATCTCCTTGAGTGCATCCCGCAGTTTGTCTGTACGCTTGTTTTTCAGTATCCAGGGATAATCTCTAGCTAGAAAATAAAATAAAATAAAATAAAATAAAATAAAATAAAATAAAATATATATAGGTGACTGTGTACATATGTGTATATATGTGCATGTATGTGTACAAATATACATTTCTATAAAATAAAGTTCTTCAAGTTAAGCTTCCTTTTCTGTGGAAACACAAACCTAAGATTTCAAGAAGTTACCTGAAATGTAAAACTTACCTATAATTGGGAAAACATGGCTATGGCTTTTATTGGTTTCTATTGTCAAATGACATCCTTTTGAAAGGCTCTGTTGTAGGGACAGTTAGCATGTTATATCCACATTGACTGTGACTTCACAATGGCATTTGTGTACAAAGCTCTCAGGATGTAGCTTCTTACTCAGCTGCTAAGTTCTTGCAATGAGAAAGCACCCCACATTCAGTATGTTAACTTAGAATCGAAGTTATCAAATCCTAAACAGATCCTACTCTTTTGAATTAGCATTTCATTGCCTAATTTCAAAATGCAGGCACAAACATGTCTTTAAAACATATATGCATGAGTATATGCATATATAGAGGCATTAACGACAGGTAATTGTGAACGCCATAACTTGTATTATGGAGTATAGCTATTTATAGGATTTGTTCTTGAAAATTTGGTCTGAAGAATCTGCCAAGTCAAGCAAACAAGAAACTGCATGACTGCTACAGTCCTTTAACAAATTTATTAATGTTCAGCAAACTATTGTGAAAGTTTTGGCCTAAAACATTAATCCTGAAACCAGGAGGCAAAGCTTCCTCTGGAGCTGCTAGTAATTGGTTTGTTTCATGGCTGAGAATCAGGCTCTAATAACTTGTGAAATTTCATCATTTAAAAGTAAGCAGTTTTCTGTCCATAAGTATACAATAAAAACCATGAGAAAGTAGAGCACATTGTCTTTCTAAAATCTAGCCTATTTAAAGGAAAACTGATGAAAAGTTTTGAGCTCCAAGCTGTCAGTTTGTATGCCAACTTCCAGACTGAGTGACTTAACAGTTGTGTTTAAACCTCTCTGCAAAAAGGAGCTTACAATAGGAGTGCTATAGAGTGAAAAAATGAAGGATTTCATATATCAACAAAAGAGCACACCAACATACAACTTCTCTTTGTATTTTACTGGACTGAAGCCAGCGTCGGTGGAACTGTTATGATAATATTAATTAGGCATGTAAGATCACATTTTCAATGGGTGCCTTCATAAATATTGCAATATTTATCCACATATGCAAAATGGGAAATTGCCTGTACAGATACCAACCTATATACACAAATCAGCAGCTGTAAATAAAGTTACCCAGTTACCCTCTTTAAGAAATGTGCCATACAGTGCTTTGTCCCTAGGCCACCCTGCATTTACAACAACAAGGTGCAGTAGCTCGTGTTCCTTTTGCATGTCACAAGTATGAAAGATAACAATTGGGGCTTCTGTATAACGGGGTTTATCTGGGCCTGCTTCTCTTTTCACACAGGCAACGCCTGTAAGATAATGCTACGCACAGCACAAGGGATGTAAATCCATTATGCTCCTCCCTACTTATAACCCTTTCTCAACTCCCCACCTTTACAGAGCTGTATTGATTCTGACTGACACACAACCCTCCGCAGCGGGTGTAGATTTACCACATGGCTGCGTGCACTTTTATACCCATCCCCACTGGGGCTTCAACCTGCTCCAAACAAACCTTATGGTGTTGCAAATAACTTATCCTTCTGGAACACATTTTGCTTTCAAACACACGCACCATTCCACGTGAATTTTCATTATGTATGATAAGATGAAATGTTACGGCAATACTTCCAGCATACATACTACTTTGTGAAGTCATCTAAAAATCAATTAGTTTTTTTTTGGAGTTGTCATCTAATAACGTTTAAACCTTAATCAACGCTCTGAGCAATAGTAAGCATGCAGGAGTTGCAAAGCTTGAGCTAAAGAAAAGTTGTACTAGTGTAAAAATCTTAAACTGTCACAGTATTGCTGTGTGCGAGCATAAACTGAAATTGCTTTTAACCAGGTAATGCAGGAACAGTGTAAATGTTTCGAAGCTGGAAGCATTCTATGAAGGCAGCTGATTATTAACCTGGAATTTGATTTTGGCCGAAAGGATTTCAGCTATAATTTTCAGGTATGAAGCACTTGGTATTTCAGTTCAAGAGCCGATTGAGAAATGTTTATTGCTCATCTGCTGAGTAAATTTCACAAGGAAAAATCTGGATTATTTTTGTGATTCCTCTTGACAATGGATTTGAGAACCAACACACACAACCATGCTTAGCGACACAGAAAAAAACAGATTGCAAATACACTAGGAAAGAATTACAACTTTTCAACTGTTTTGTGCCATGTAGTTCTGTGACTGCCTGCCTCAGATGGTATGTGTAGAAAGTTACTCTGAAAACAGACTGAGGCGATTTTAATGCTCTTCCAGGGGGGTCACCAATTCAAATTAATGCTTTGGTTTTGCTGTAACAAGAACCTCAGAAAATCTCCTTACATTCCACTTGCTTTTGCTTCTCTTCTAAGTAACCATGCTTCATCTGTGATGCTGAGGGAAAGAAGAGATGAAAAGATGAATGATAATCCTTACAACTGCTGTCAGCAAATATTAATATTAGGGAGAAGATTCACACGGTTTGATAAAACGCAGAAATTCACCAAAACTTAAGAGAGCCCTGCTTTTTTCACCTCGAGAGGCAGATATCTTAAACTTGCAGTGAAAGAAAGGCTTGTACATCACAGCGGGTGCGCCGGCGGCACCGAGCCTGCAGCCTCCGAGCCCCGGCGGCACTGCCTCCTGACCGCGGAACTCGGCTCACGGGCCTGGCCGCCGAGAGGGACCTGTAGCTGGAGCCGAACAGACCTTGTGGCCCATGGGGAAACGTCCAGGATTAACGGGATTAACCAGATGAAGGAAACCGATCGCTCGTCCTGCGCGGCCCCTCCGCTCGCCGGGAAGGGACGTGGGAGCCGGCCTGCAGCCCAGCGCGCTCGTGGCGCCCCCTGCCGGCCGCCCAGCAGCGCCGCGGCGGCCCCGGCCCGCACCGCCCCTCACCATGGTGCCGGTGTAACGGGCTGAAAGGGCTGGATCAGCCATAAAATAGAATATACAGTACAAGAACCTAGAGTTTAGAATCCCACTGAAGTTTCCAATGGCAGAAAGGTTGCTTTTATGTAAATATCCTCTTTTTTTTTTTTTTCACCTATGGAATAAAAGGTTTCTAAATACTCTGCCGTAACTTAGGAGAGAAAATGTTTCCTTACAGTGCCAAAATACAGAGATATATACCTAAATATATCGAGATTTATCGATATATATACCAAAATACATCAACATACATCTATATATATATCGAAATACACCAATATCTATCAAAGTACATATATATGTATATAGTTATTTTTATATATATATAAATATATTAACAAGAAATTTGAAGTTGCACTTTTCAGAGCAAGCAGTCAGTAACAAAGATTGAACATTTGGAAGTTTTGTTTAGTTTTAGTTATGGCTATTTATATTTTACCTGCTTCTTTCTTGTCGTAGTACTGGTGAATCCCAATATCTTCATCTATAGAATTGAATGTAAATGTATTTAATTATGGATGTGACACTAGAAACAAAACACAACTTAAAATGCAAAGTTCAGCATCTCAATTTCATCCAGCTGGAGAAGAGTGTTAGGTGTTAACATAGCAACAGCGTAAAAACTACAGCACATAGTCTGAATACCAGGAGGACTTCCAAGAACCAGCAAGCAAGGGCTGAAGGAGAATGTGACAGGTCCTTATATTTGTTTGGAGCTGTCATTTCCTCCACATACACTTTGATTCACTTACAGCTGCCAACATGCAGAAGTATTTTTATCACCTTCCTAATGAGCATCTTTTATGATTGTTCACAAAGAAAGGTAAGGATCATGGTGAAAAGTGTACCTTAGAATAATTTGAAACGTTTTCTGGTGACTGACACAGGTGAGCTAAAGACAATAGGATTTTCTTAAGATTCATGAACTCATAAAGCTGCCCTTTCAAAGGATCCAATATTCTTAATCTATAGGTATTATTCTCTACCTGGCTCCCATGGCAAAGAAATTTGGATGTTTCAGCTACCTTGCTGCAAGCCACACCAGCCAGTTCCTGACTGGTAAATACTTAGGTGTGCCATGGCAAGCTTCACCAAGTAGATCTAAGTATGGCTTTATGTTGCATTGTTTTAAAATAATGGGATGGACACTGCGTCTGTCTTCTTTTAAACTCAGACAGTGATATACCATGAGACATTCCGTACATGGAGGAATGAAGGAAGGCATTGCAATGGCAGACAGCAGTACTGCCTTCTGCCTCAGGATGTTAGAATGAGGTACAGAGAGGAAGCAAGAAAGTAAGAGGTGGAAAACAGGCACAGCAGGCCACAGTGTGCCTTTAATTACAATAAATCATAACTATGTATTTGTTTAAGCCATCAGACTTTTCAATAAAACAGTTTTTGCCCTTTTTTTTGTATTGTAACAGAACAATTGTGACACAAATTTGGGATGCCAAGACTTACTGAGTCACTATTTGAATAATAACATTCAACTAAACATTTATTCATATTCAACTGAATTGTCAATAATAATAAAATAATATTTCAAGAAAAATATTATACCCTATAATTGGTATGAAGTGTCATAAATAATAGTTTGATATGGTACACTTACAAACTAGTGGGGTGGTTTTTTAGTATTGTATTTTAGCAATAGCAAGGCAAGATGAATAAAGGTGATTTCTACATAATAGTAATTAGTCATGTGTCTCCTGGAACAATCAATTAATACAATAAATATACCTTGTAAGTATAGAATTTCAAGTAATCATACAAAATACCCAGAACATGCAGTAATTTTTTATGCTCACACTAAGTATAAATCACAATGCTTCTGCAAATCACATGACTATAGATCTTCATTCACCTAAACCAGTCATTAAACTGAAGCTTACAGTCAAGTACGGCATAGCTTCCGAAAAAGGAAAATGCATCCAATTAAATACAATCTTAACATTTTTCACTTCAAAGGATGCTCCAGGTCTATGATAAGTGAAGAAGGTGATCAAGTTCAAATACCATTTTGCTGTCTAATTTTCTTTCTTTCTCCTAAGTAAAAAAGCACTTGATTTGGACATTCAGAATTTTATATCAATTTAACATTCCTTAACAAGCTTTGCTGTTTCGTTTTGGTAACAGGTAGCAGCTCACCTTTAATATGTAAGTTAGTCTTCAAAGACCACAGAAACATCTCAGTCAAGCAGAAAGACATCTGGTGGCAGATGGAGCCTTAGCACTATCAAAAGAAGGAAAGAAATTGCATAAGCAAATTAATTAGAATTAATCATAGAATCATAGAATAGTTAGGGTTGGAAAGGACCTGAAGATCATCCAGCTCCAACCCCCCTGCCATGGGCAGGGACACCTCACACTAAACCATGCCACCCAAGGCCTCGTCCAACCTGGCCTTGAACACTGCCAAGGGTGGAGCATTCACAACATCCCTGGGCAATCCATTCCAGCGCCTCACCACCCCAACAGGAAAGAATTTCCTCCTTATATCCAACCTGAACTTCCCCTGTTTAAGTTTTAACCCGTTACCCCTTGTTCCATCACTACAGTCCCTAATGAAGAGTCCCTCCCCAGCATCCTTATAGTCCCCCTTCAGATACTGGAAGGCTGCTATGAGGTCTCCATGCAGCCTTCTCTTCTCCAGGCTGAACAGCCCCAACTTCCTCAGCCTGTCTTCATATGGGAGGTGCTCCAGTCCCCTGATCATCCTCGTGGCCTCCTCTGGACTTGTTGCAACAGTTCCATGTCCTTTTTATGTTGAGGACACCAGAACTGCACACAATACTCCAGGTGAGGCCTCACAAGAGCAGAGTAGAGGGGCAGGATCACTTCCTTCTACCTGCTGGTCACACTCCTTTTGATGCAGCCCAGGATACGGTTGGCTTTCTGGGCTGCAAGCGCACACTGAAGCTGGCTCATGTTCATTTTCTCATCGATCAACACCCCAAGTCCTCCTCTTATATCTCTTCTTTGCCCAACCTGTAGCTGTGCCTAGGATTGCTCCGACCCAGGTGTAGGACCTTGCACTTGTCATGGTTAAACTTCACAAGGTTGGCATCAGCCCACCTCACAAGCGTGTCGAGGTCCCTCTGGATGGCATTCCTTCCCTCCAGCATATCAATTAAACCACACAGCTTGGTGTCATCAGCAAACTTGCTGAGGGCGCACTCAATCCCACTGTCCATGTCAGCGACGAAGATGTTGAACAAGATTGTTCCCAACACCAATCCCTGAGGGACACCCTTTATCGCCAATGAAACTGCAAGTACTTTGGAAACAAAATACTAGAAGAACCTAGCACTGATGATATTTGGTTATATGTAAGTTGTAGGTTTTGACTGCTATAAAATGAATAATGCATGGGAAAAATTAGGGTATGAAATGTAGATATGTCTATGTACATCATACAGAGAGACAAGTCAACATTAGTTTAAATTTACAGCTGCTCTCACTAAAGTAAATAACTTTATGCTTGATACTTGTTATACACACATGATATCTTTTTACTGTATGGCTATTACCTTGGCATATGCTAAAGTCAAGCCACTGCTTAAAGATCTGGCTTAGACAGGAAAGTTTGACTTTCAATCCAAATTTTTTAAACACTGTACATTGGGAAGGGTCAATATAGTGAAGAAACAGTTTTGAACATGATGTCTATCCTTACTGCCATGGTTTAGTGGTGGACTTGGCAGTGGTGGGGTAACACTTGGACTTGACAATCTGAAGGTCTTTTCCAACCTAGTTGATTCTATGATTCTATTATCCTATATTTGTGGACATCAGTTATACTGCTAAATATAAGAAGTGATGTCTTTCTAAATAAAAAAGAGCATTTACGTTAAATCAATTAAAACTGACAAAACAACAGCTGTGAAGCACATAAAATATACAAATTCCAATATTAGGTACATTGACCGCAGTTATAAACTGTTTGCTGAGGTTTTCTGAACAATCCACCTAGATATTCCAAATAGAGGATGTGTTGTCCTTCAGAGGAGCATTGGGATCTTCTGAGACCCAGTAACCAGGACGTCCTTGAGTAATATCCTGAAGTGCTGTAGTCGTAAATGTGCCATCAGACCAATTACTTACACTTCTTCCTAGAATCCACTGAAAGCTGGACTCAGAAGGGGAGTTTACACAGATACAGCACACTCAAGAACCACTGTCGGTATAGAACTGTATTTAAAGTTTTTTCTTTTTTGAAGTGGACTCTTCATTTCCTTTCCATTAGTGCCACATAGATAATGAATCCATGACAAGCTCATTGCAGAACTCCAACCACATTGAGTATCAGGCATTTACCTCAAGAGGGTTTTGATGAGAAATACGCGCAAGAACCTTAGGTAGCATCAAGGAAGTGATCATAGTTCCAGCAGAGCTGAGACCTTGAGGTATTACTACTCAAGCTAATATGCATGTTTTGATGCACTGCCTAATCCACTGAAATAGCACCAAGTGGAAACAGCATTTTCTTTACACTGATTCCCAAAAGTACAAAAAGTCTAAATCCTATGGTTTTATCAAAAAGAGGAAAAAATAAAAGCTCATAACACAGTCTAGTAAATGGAATATACTTTCATCTTGGGTGAGAATGAGTTTGGGAAAAGAATGCGAAGACATTTGTAGCGTGGTCGTCTGTTGAACATGGGAACCATTTCTGGTGTAAATATGGATGAGGGCAGCCCCTCGTTTTTCATTTGTATTACAGTAACAGGAGATTGTACGTTATAATTTTCTTACTTGTTTTCTCTGTTTTTACTTTCTTACTTTAGCAAGTGAAACAAAAACTTGCATTCCCCAGTGCCAATAGATCCTAGAAAAGAATCTCTCACTGATACAAAGTTAACAAATACAGTGAACATTTCAAAATCTTAACATGGTTTGATTGAAACAAAACCCTCAAGCCCTTGACTGGCAGATGATCAGTTCACTGGCGAGAAGGCACATCTGCCCGGAGGACAAGGTGTGGTGGTGCCCACCAAAACTGCTCTACCACTCCCCTTCTCGGCGGGACAAGGGAGAGAAAATACAGTGTAAGGCTCACGGGTTGAGATTAAGGACAGGGAGAGATCATTCAGAAATTATCACCACAGGCAGAATAGACTCGTGTTGGGGAAATCAGCTTAATTTATTACCAATCACAACACAGTAGTATAATGAGAAATAAAACCAAATCTTACGAACAAGTTCCCCCCCCTCCTCCTTTCTTCCTGGGTTTAACTTCATTCCCAATTCTCTGCCTTCTCCACCCTCAATGCAGAGGGACAGGGAATGGGAGTTGTGGCAAATTCATCACACACTGTTTCTGCTGCCCCTTCCTCCTCAGGGGGAGGACTTCTCGCTCTTCCCCTGCTCCACTATGAGGTCCCTCCCATGGGAGACAGTCCTCCATGAACCAAAACATGGTCCATTCTAATCTGATCTATGCTCTAATCTGAAATATGCTCTGATTAGTTATAGTCTACTACAGGAAAGAAAAGGAAAAAGAAAAAAAAACATGAGAGAATTTGCTCCTGTAACAAAATATGGCACTGTAAAGTCTGAATATTTTGCTCAGAGGAATTCTTTTCTTTCCTTTTGAAGAAATACTTGCCAACTTTCAGAGTTATGTAACTACACCTCACCATTTATCACAGGATTATATTCCAGCACAACGGGGATGAGGATGATGAGAACAAAGACATCCTTCTCTGTTGGAAGCAACCCCAACCATTCCACGATTTGTGATCTGGAAAGCACCTCTCAGAATTGACACTGTTCCTTTAACTACATGAGCTACGCCCTGCTATCGCAAAGAGGTAGGTGTGAATAAATATAAAAATTCCTCCCACTAAGCTTTAAGGACTCCATCCCTCCCTTCTTGAAATTGATTAGAATTTGGGGAAAATGGCATAAAATCATAGAATCATAGAATAGTTAGGGTTGGAAAGAACCTGAAGATCATCCAGCTCCAACTCCCCTGCCATGGGCAGGGACACCTAACACTAAATCATATCACCCAAGGCTTCATCCAACCTGGCCTTGAACACTGCCAGGGATGGAGCATTCACAACTTCCCTGAGCAACCCATTCCAGTGCTTCACCACCCTTACAGTAAAGAACTTTTTCCTTACATCCAACTTAAACTTCCCCTGTTTAAGTTTTAACCCGTTACCCCTTGTCCTATCGCTACAGTCCCTAATGAAGAGTCCCTCCTCAGCATCCTTATAGGCCCCCTTCAGATACTGGAAGGCTGCTATGAGGTCTCCACGCAGCCTTCTCTTCTCCAGGCTGAACAGCCCCAACTTTCTCAGCCTATCTTCATGCAGGAGGTGCTCCAGTCCCCTGATCATCCTCGTGGCCTCCTCTGGACTTGTTGCAACAGTTCCATGTCCTTTTTATGTTGAGGACACCAGAACTGCACACAATACTCCAAGTGAGGTCTCATGAGAGCAGAGTAGAGGGGCAGGATGACCTCCTTAAAATAACTCTACGGTTAAGGCAAAACTGGAATTCAATTTAATAGCTGGTTCTTTTTCTACTCATGCAACACTGACTGTCTGCTTTCATAATGTCTCCACAAACAACAGGCAGAGATATTTTGGTGGTTGTAAAAGCAATCTTCAAATGGAGATGTTCTGCAGTGGTTACTGTGCTCTAGTACCCATGTTAGGAGTGCTTTGTTTAAAAAAAAATCCCCAATTCAGTAAATCTTTGTTTAGCCACTGATACAGAAAATAACTGTCTGGCCACTTCATAACATCAACAAATGCTGAAACTGACATCGAGGGTCCACTCCAACACCTTCCATATAGCTGCTGTTGTGCCAAATCATTAGGAAATATGCACTGCATGAGTGGTTCACTGATACTGTGCTTATTTCACCTGTTTCCATACAGTACCTGGGAGAGTGGGGTGCTTGTGAAAGGCAATGCCCAGCTCCCAAGGCAAGTGCATCCAAAGAACATGAACCTCTGAAAACATGTTAGGAGTGAACTAGAGCTATGGAACAGGAAATGCTGACTACAACAGACCATCTGAGCTCTGTAATTTACATGCTAGAGGCATGGCTTGGTGTCACAATATCCCAAGTGCTGTTCCAAGAGTAGATCCTTTAAGTGCCAGGCTATATGACAGTATTTGATGGCCACCTACCCATATCACTGAAGGTGGGCCCATGTGCTCCCAGAAATCCAGCATTCCTAGTGAAAAGAGTAATAAACAAGTGGGATTCCCTCCAAAATATCACTGTAGTCTGAGACACACTTCTATGGGTAGAAACAAGGTAAAATACAAAGCCAGTCAGAAAGCAGGTATTTCTATGCCACAGCAAAGTTAGAAAGCTACTGCAATTACATATGTACACATGCTAGATGAGGTGCTTCAGATGTGGGTTTGGGCAGATGCTCTAGGACTAAATGCCTAAATAAAAGGAAATGCTGCAGAATCTAATTTCACTACTTGCTCTTGGTGTCAGACTTTCTTACCAAAAAATACTGTACCAGGAATTATTTTACAAAAATCAGCACAGGCCATCCTTTCATTTCCTCCGACTCCACATTTTTTCAGTGAAATGGAAAATGCAATAGACACAATGGACTCTACTTCAGAAAAATACATATTTTTTTCATTTGACTTTGGATTAATTACACAATAGCTCTGCTAGCTAAAGGCTCCGTAACAGATTACTCACAATCCTAGTTCTGCCTCCCTTCCTCCAATGTTAACTTACTATCTCTGGCATTGCTACCGCTCATTCCGAATGTCTGATTTCTAACTCAGACACCAAACATTCAAAAAACAAGGTAAGTTATCAATTCATCCTAGAACTTAGATTCTATGTTTCCACGATATCATATTTGCAGCAGAAATCATTGTCTGGTTTTTTCTCCTCTTCATGACCAATTTCTCCTTCACCAAGGAGAGAAACTCCCTGCAGCACAGATAAGACTCACAACATAGTATTTGACACTGCAAGATAAAGTTTAGATCGAACTATGTGCATTAGATCAGTAGCTACCTGTATGCTTTAAGTTGATCCAACAATTTCTTTGTGTAGAGCATGTAAAATAAAATTTTAAATAAACTATCTTTGACATTTTTAGCCACATCAACTTAAAATGTAATTATTCATTTAAAAATAGACTGGCAAATCTTTTTCTCAGTCATGTTCCCATAGATAATGGTTGCAAAATATTCCCTCAATCTTACAAGATAGGCGTCCACTTTATACACTTGAATGAAGCCATAGCCTGTTTAATATATAATAAACATAAACAGAAATAAAGTAAGTAAAATAATGAGAATTTATAAAACTTCATTTTGTATTCTGGCTTTAAGCAGAAACAATCCAGATTCTTCCTTCACACTGACTGTTTATTCCACCAAAAGTCACCAGCAAAGAAATCAAACTGCTAAATTTATACACATGTATTAATAGTTTTAATTTGGTTTCTTAAGAAAATTATGCTCTTGTCTGTGTGTCAGTCTAACCTTTTTTTCATTTTTAATCCATTGATAAAGCTAAATCTAATCTTCTGGCTTGTTTTCTCAGAAAAGAAATTCTCCAAAATAGGTAATTCCTGCAAATGCTATGCAAATCTGCAGGCGAGCACTAGGAAAGATTGTCTTAGTACCAAAACCGAGGGACATGTAGGGATAACTCAGGCCTTAATCACATGTCTTGGTGAAACCTGTAGATCTAGCCCAGTCAGAGCTCGTTGTTTCTTGCCAAGCTGGAAGATCTAACAAAGCCTGTGGAAGACAGTGGTGGCATGGTGGCCATGAGTGCTGCAAACATGGGGAGGAAGTAGAGAAGAGAGGGGAAAGGAAAGGTGGCAGGCGGTAGGTAAATGTTTCGGGATTGTGAAGAGCACATATTGTATGTGCTACACCGCTATTGCACAAAAGATAAGCACAAAGCTCATGTCAGCCAGGCAGGTGGAGATCATTAGGAATTCTTTAGGGCTGTTGCTTGGTGAACTGTCAAATGTACTTGTTTCTCAGTAATGGATACAAGAGAGTAACCAGGCTACTTCTCATCTGTGACACTGGCCCAAACGCATGTGTGAACAATTTCTTGCTCCTGTGCAGAAACCTAGTGACTATAGAAGTCTGATCAAGTTTCAAGGCCTTAGCTCAAGGGGTTCATTGGTTAAGATCAGCTCTGAATTTTGAGCCACAGCACTTAAATTTCACAAATGTTTGGATTTAAGACATGGTAGAAATCGGACAGAATGGCCTAGTTTTAATTTGGTTGAAAGTTAAATGGATGCAAAGATGGAATTCTGATCCATCCTCCCACTGTGCAATCCTTTCTTTGGATTACACAGGTTGGCAATTCTATCACCTATGCAGAAAATAAGCTATTTGCACTTCATTCTTAAATGTTTCATTGTTTCATTCCCTTAATTGTGGAAATTTAACTTAATTTTCTGATAAGTAGAGGTTCTAGTCTTCATCCTTCACTACTTACTGGCAAATCTGAGATATGTGTATTGTAAATAGCAGCTCTGCAGTGCATAATAAACAGCAGTCAGGGTCAGAGTCCCATTTACAGTCAGATTGTGGTTAACCACAACACTGAGCGCTGTTCTATCATTCAAAATTAGATAAAAAATGCTGTGGCTACATAAAGCAAAAGACTGACCTGATAAAATTTGGATCAAATGGGTTACCAGTTCTTTTGTAACAGCAACTGTAAGACGGCTTTTGGCAGTCCCCATTCTTTCTGCTCCACTTGGCATCCATAACTAAACCTCTTGCTGCTGGTCCACTGGTATCTCACCAACACCCCTCTGCTTCCAGATTATCACTGCAGTATGTCACTTTCCCCTTCATGAGCAGGCTTGGGCTCATCTTCTTTTTCTTCTCTTTTTCTTAGATGATTATGAAACTCAGATCCCTCCTCGTCTGCAGCTACTTTTTCTGAGCCCCTATTCACAGCTACTCCTGGGACTGAAACTCCTCACCTGAGATCTTTGCTATCCTTAGTAGCACAGTTGGCTTTACTCTTATATTTATTTACTTCTTTCAATCCCTTTTCCACTGAGAAAAGAAGTGTAGATTCTGCAGTATAATTGAAAATCAGTTCCTCTGTCTGTAAGACCAACTTCTGATTCTAAGTAGCAGAAATACAGGCATACTCTTATAAATCCACTCAGTGCATAATAATTCATATTATAATATTGGTTTACAAATAGTTTCAGCTAGCAAGTTTTAAACTATCATAAATCTAAAAATCCTAGGAAAGTATTTACTGTTGCTGTATTTATTCTGGGCAAATATTTACTGTTGCAACTTACTTTCTCTTCAGTGCTATTATCTGTCTCTTCAGACTTCGATGACTCAGAATATTTTTGCCTTAACACATGAATGAAGCAAATTCTTTTCCTTATTCTAACTTCCCCAATCTAAAGAGGAAAACTGTTCTGTAGATGGGTGAACAACACACAAGAGCACTCTGTATTGAAATACACAGTGAGGTTTCTATTGTAAGAAAGGCCTAAATATGGCTTGCAGAATAATCACTGAAAGGAAATACATTATCTGATAACTCAAGAATTCTGGCACGAAAATTATACATTGTAGATTTATTTCCATATGCTGTGAAGTTTTATCATGCTCCACTGAACTGATTTTTGTGAGGTTTGTTTTACTGCTTTGTGAGTCTGAAAATCATCCTTTTTTTTTTTCAATGATAGTTACAGAGTTTTCATATTTTAGGATATTCGCATATTTAACTGCAAAACATATATATAGCTCCTTAAAAACATTAAGACTATTTAACACATACTAAGAACACCAAAACTATGTTAACACTGTAAAACAGAACAAACATATTATCTCCAATTGTTATCAGTTAGGATTTCTTCTTGTGCAATTACCTTGGGCTTAATACATTTATATACAACTATTTTAACTGGATTCAGAAAGTTGAGGCCCTAATCTTGAAACCAGTTCTGCGGTGATGCTCTCTTTTTCCACCTACTGTGGAAAAGCTCACAGCAGGATCATGTCATTAAACAGTAACTGTAAAAAACTGCCGCCAGATTTAATTTATATTAATATTAAGCACCAGTGTTTGAGATATTATTATTTAAAATCAGATTAGTTTTATGTAGGCAAAGGAAGGCCATACAGGCCATTGTTCAAGATGTGAATTGGCTGAGAGACAGCTCTTGCCAAGTTCATCCTCTGAGCTCTGAACAAAAACTCTGCTAGATAGAGGGGTGCTAAGTCCAAGGACACGTGCAGAAATGCTACAGGAAATTTATATGGGGGTAACTTGTTGCCACCTAATTGCTTAGTCATGTGTCAAAACCAAGGCACAAATTTTGCTGAGTTGTCACCCAAGGAGATAATGACAGGATCAGAAACAAAACCCTTGCCTACTGCCCAAACCATCCTACTCTCAATCCTACCTTCAGGGGTGTGCTTCCAATATGTATTATTGGTACGCTCTTGTGAAAGACAGCTATTGATTAACTGAAAGATAATAAGATTAACAGCAGCGAAACAGAATGAATTTGAAGGTGGCAATGCTGTTTGTCAAGAAGACACCTAGTTTATGTACCAGCCACACCTCTGATAACACTAATGAAGCTAGGAATCATTCTCCAATTGATACTGTAGGCAAGTACTACAATCCATAACAACTCTCTGGCAGAGTGGGTGTGAAAAGTTAAGAAGGTCATAGAAAATAGATATAATTGACCTGCGTTTTTACTTCACAGAGTGAAAAGTTCACATGCACATTTTGATGAAGACCCTGAAGGCCTTTATATAAACCAGATAGCAGATAAGCGATCCGAACTACAGATATCCAGTGCTGACCCATGACAAAAGGTAATTACAGAAGTACTAAATGTCAAACTGTTTTACTCTATTCTTTTAGATAGTGATTGCTGCTGCAAATAAAGCAATTTTTCAATACTAAAAGTCAGTAGGTCATAAAATCTCATAACACTGATTTCTTACTGTTAGCCAAAAGAGAAGATAACAAAATCTCTTTTTTTTTTTACGCTAAGCAGACACAAGGTGAAAAGACTAGCAAATTGTTCAAGCACAGGAAGAGTCCTTGCTCTGCTGCCCTACTATTGTTGCAACTCCTTTTTGCAAGGAAGGTTTACATCAGCAGGTCTTTAAAGTGAGAACACCAGATCACATCAGAAATTAATTATGTAAATGTATGTGTTTATGTAAATGTATGTGTTTACAGCAACAGATCTGAAACGTTTCTTTCCACTTAGGCTTCTATGAATAGACATTTTAGTTCATCAACTGGCCTTGCAGCATGGGCTGCTATTAAATAGCAATCAGAACAATAGTTAAGTCCAAAGCAATGAGTTAACTATAGTTCAATCTGAATTTTAACTATATTTGCCCCTAAACAAATCAGATTCGTCTATGTTTTTGTGCACTATTTCAGATTTAGCTATCAAACTACTAAACAGACCTGCAAGGTTAATTTCAGTGCAGTACTGAAAATACAGCATGAACATTTGTTTAGTTTTCCTTTTATGTGCTGCACCAACAATTTTCTCACTGAACTGTACAGCTCTTGCCTTTAACATTTTATCCTATGCACGTTAACTGAGAACTTATTTAAAGAATTTTAAAAAGCATGCTGGCAAACACTTTGATGTGATTTACAAATCTTGTAAATTTCCAAGGTGTCTTTAAAACCAGAGGTATACATCCGAGTACACTGTATGAGCTGAATAAACTTACTAGACCAGATTGATTATCTTACATCTACAACACCCTTAAACACATTTTTTGTATTCTTTTTCAGAATGTTTTGCCATTTTAATAACTTTCAGGAGCTTCTTTACATTGACCTTTATTGTTTTGAAGCAGGCAATAAAATAGGCAAGCAATAAATTAAGCTTCACTAATATTTGAAAATCACCTTTGAATAGCCATTTACAAGGCTCATTGAGCTTCTTGTTACAAGCATTTGTTTTTAAGTGGGGGGGTGGGGGGTGTCTGATATACTTGAATTCCAGTTAATCCAATGAGACTTGTATCTTGCTTACTTCAATGTAATATTAAAAAACCCTACAATGCCTGTATGTGTCAGCCTTCCTTTTAAGAAAAATTTGATTGCAAACACAAACAAAAAGCTTTTCTTCTTTTGTACTCCTTTATGATCTTCAAACAGGTTTCTATGAAAAGGACTAATATTTTTTCAATTTTAAGCCATACTCACCTTTTCAGTTAGGAAAGACAAAAATGAGAATTTCATGTTACAATAATTAATTTCTGATTGTAATGCTACAGTATAGTTTATGCTCTGTTCTAATTATGCAGATATGCATTAGGGAAAATAACTTTGAAGAAAAAAATGCATTTGTTTAAACATTTCCATAATCACATCTGAAACTGTTGAGCGGTGGGATCATATATAAAACAAAATGTATACAGATTTCTGTTGTGAACTACAAACTACTCTACTACTCTTAGGAGAGCCATGGGAGTAAAGTATTTGGTCTGTAAGTGCAGGTAGTTTCAGAAATCTCCTGTATTAAAAAATATAAACAAACTAGGTCCAGTTCACAGTATGAGACAAACAGCAAGTTGGGGAGGGGGGAGCTGGAGAGATACAGAAGGAGGAGAAAGATCAAAAAACTATAATTTAAGCAATCCAGTTACCAAAACCAAAAGAAAATTTTCCTGCCAAACAGAATTAATGTGAGGTGCTCAGTTAATTCATCAGTTTACTCACTACATGAGCTCCTCTTTTTAAGCATTCATGTCTCTGACAGTGATACTGATCTGAATGTGGCCAAACAGGATGCAGTCTTTCTGAATCTGCTGAAGAATCCAAGGTAATCCTGCCTTTTGTCCAGGTTGCCAGACTGCTGTCTATAAGACTGATGGCCACGTGACAGTGTTCTGCTATCACAGTGGCTAAGGGCTGTCCAAGAACGTATGCATTAAGGAAAAATATGATGGGCTGAATCTCTTCCAGTGACTGTGTAGGGGTCCCAAACTGACTATAGTACTAACACAAGCATTTCAAAGGCTGAAAACTCAGTCCAGCTTCAGTCTACCTTTTATGTGAGTAGAGTAAGACAAGCTGTCATTAAGACACCTGCGGTTGCCTTTGACCAGTGTTTTAAACAGCTTTGGTCTTAAACCTGTCCTACAATAGATTTAGTAACTGCCAGCACCATCCCTATAAATCAGAGTATCCATAGTTTGATGAACTGAGTTTCAGGATCTGCAAGAGATCACACAAATAACAGGTATCATCAAACGCTTCCGAAGGAAAACTTTCCTCTTGTAACAATACCATAACCACTGGATTGTTAGGTGTCTCTTCATCTGCCTCAAAAAGCAGAATGATACAGTATCTTTATTTTACATAGAGTCAAAGGTTGGAAAAGAGATCATCAAGTCCAACTGTTAGCTCAGGACAAACTAGATACTGACTCTGATGTAGAGGTAATTAAATTCTCCAAGCCCAGTTTCACATCTGGAAAGAATATATGTGACTGTTCTAATTTCTGGTCAGCATAGGCTAGTAGTCCTTCTTAATTCTGCAGAATAATACACTGGTAGAATTTGTACATTTTATGTTCTATAATCTTCTTTAAATGTCAAATGGACTTTCAGTCAACTCCTTACTTCAGAGATGACCAGCTAGCTCGCAGATTCTTCCCAATACGTAGCTGAATTATGGAGAGAAACATGAATTGGTTCTCTACAGAAATAACCACCTATATTTTAGATAATACTGGTGATGCACTATCTGGCTTCAGGCTTACTGTCTAACTTGTCCAGCTGTATATTGAGTTTGTTTTCCTAGTGGACAGATATGAAGGAGACAAGACTGACATAATTAAGTTCATCCTTACTACCTTTAGTAACAAGTTAGCATACCCAGTATATCTGACCATCTATCCTTTCTTTTCATTACAATGCTTATTAGCTCTACTCCCATCATTAGCAGATGGATTTATGGTATTTGTTGAAAATAATTAATACAAAGCAGTTCTTGCTAATATAAGACATGTTTATTGAGAGAATCAACCCTCCAAAATCTGTTAAAATTATAAAGTATAATAACAGGAGGAGTAATTACTTTACTAAAGAATAAGATTAGGCAGACTCCTTGTTTTCGGTTAACCAGTCATTCTTACCTATCTCGTTCTAATATTAAAATACCAGTGATGAACTCAACGGCTACTTAAACACGCTGCTAGCAGAAAAACCCATCTGGTTCATTTAAAAAAAGTTTGTAAATTAATATTGAGTCCTGTTATAATTCAGCTCAGACCAAAAACTATTATGGGGTTGATTGTCCCAAGTCCATAGCAGAGTGCGTGCACGAGTATTTTCTTTCAAATTACAGTACTATTAAGGTTTGCTCAAGAATGCCCCATCCCTGGAAGTGTTCTGTTCTATGGTTCTATGAATAGTACCAAACACACTTATCACATTAGGGTTAAAGTTTGCTGGGCATTGTCTGAACTGCGATATTGCATAATTTCTTAGTACTTTGTTAAATTGTTGTCATAGGTCTAATGTAAAGATCTCTTTGAAAATCTATAAACAATTACCTTCAAAACAACACATGACATAACCTTAAATGACTAATATTTTCAAAGAACTTACATACTACCAGTCATCACTTGTATTCATTCAAAAGCTCCAAATTTATATAGAAAGATCCTGATGAGATCCATCGGCGGGTCCTGAAGGAGCTGGCGAATGAAGTTGCGAAGGCGCTGGCCATCATATTTGAGAAATCATGGCAGTCAGGTGAAGTTCCCGATGACTGGAAAAAGGGAAATATAACCCCCATTTTCAAGAAGGGGAAAATGGATGACCCAGGGAACTACAGACCAGTCAGTCTGACCTCTGTGCCTGGCAAAATCTTGGAGCAGATTCTACTGGAAGGCATGCTAAGGCACATGAAAATCAACAAGGTGCTTGGTGACAGCCAGCATGGCTTCACGAAGGGGAAATGCTGCCTGACCAATCTGGTGGCCTCTATGATGGGGCTACAGAACTGATGGACAGGGGTAGAGCTGTCATCTACCTGGACTTGTGTAAAGCATTCAACACTGTCCCACACGACATCCGTGTCTCTAAATTGGAGAGACATCAATTTGACGGATGGACCACTCGGTGGATAAGGAACTGGCTGGATGGCCGCACACAAAGAGTTGTGGTCAATGGCTCCATGTCCGGCTGGAGACCAGTAACGAGTGGTGTCCCTCAGGGCTCACTGTTGGGACCGGTCTTGTTTAACATCTTTGTTGCTGACATGGACAGTGGGATTGAGTGCGCCCTCAGCAAGTTTGCCGATGACAACAAGCTGTGTGGTTCGGTTGATACGCTGGAGGGAAGGAATGCCATCCAGAGGGACCTTGACACACTTGTGAGGTGGGTTGATGCCAACCTCATGAGGTTTAACCATGCCAAGTACAAGGTCCTACACCTGGGTCGGAGCAATCCCAGGCACAGCTGCAGGTTGGGCAGAGAAGAGATTCAGAGCAGCCCTGTGGAGAAGGACTTGGGGGTGTTGGTTGATGAGAAAATGAACATGAGCCAGCTTCAGAAAGCCAACCGTATCCTGGGCTGCATCCAAAGGAGCGTGACCAGCAGGTTGAAGGAGGTGATCCTGCCCCTTTACTCTGCTCTTGTGAGACCTCACTTGGAGTACTGTGTGCAGTTCTGGTGTCCTCAACATAAAAGGGACATGGAACTGTTGGAACAAGTCCAGAGAAGGGCCACGAGGATGATCAGGGGACTGGAGCACCTCCCGTATGAAGACAGGATGAGGAAGTTGGGGCTGTTCAGCCTGGAGAAGAGAAGGCTGCGTGGAGACCTCATAGCAGCCTTCCAGTATCTGAAGGGGGCCTATAGGGATGCTGGGGAGGGACTCTTCATTAGGGACTGTAGTGACAGGACAAGGGGTAACAGGTTCAAACTTAAACAGGGGAAGTTTAGGTTGGATATAAGAAGGAAATTCTTTCCTGTTAGGGTGGTGAGGCACTGGAATAGGTTGCCCAGGGAGGTTGTGAATGCTCCATCCCTGGCAGTGTTCAAGACCAGGTTGGATGAGGCCTTGGGTGATATGATTTAGTGTAAGGTGTCCCTGCCCACAGCAGGGGGGTTGGAACTAGATGATCTTAAGGTCCTTTCCAACCCTAACGATTCCATGATTCTAAGATGTTCACAATACCCAACTATTCTGTCTACGCTTAAGAAAGATGTTTTACTTTTGCCTAGATTCTACTCCCAAGTTAGAAAAAAATGGCTTGAGCCTGAACTAGACAGTTGAGGTAGTAAGAAAAAGAATTATACCTTTTAATAGCTAAAAGAAGCATAAATAAGTATTGTACAATCTCTTGGAAGAAGTAAAATAAAATTAGCTATATAAGAATGCATGTCAGCTTCACAAAGCACACCCACTGGTCTTGAAATTTATATTACTTAAATATATATGCAAATACTAAATTCCCAAGTTATTAGGGAGTATGATGTTAGGGAGCTTCGCAGATTTTAATTGCATGTGTTCTTGCAACATAAACACTACCTTTTGAGAAGGGCCCTTGCAATCTCAGGAAAGATATCTAAGTGATGTATATGTAATAATGGAGACAGCAGTATCAGCAGTCCTCAATACAAATATGGTACTATGAACATATCAACATGTACAGGTGCAATTAAAACAGAGATGCTTATGTCTGAAGAGACATTTTGCTATCCATTTTGTTTAATGCTTAGGAGGTTACATGGCTTCTTAAGAAGCTCCTGAAGAAGATTTTTATCCCTCCCCTTTCTGAGCTCAGTGCCAATTCCTCCAGGCATCAGTCAACATTTTACTAGAGAAGGTCTCTGGAAGTTTTAAAAGCTTTCAAGAGCAGTTAAACCATTAACCTGAATCTGAAAATTTGTGCAAAGATGTATCAGCTTCTCCAGGAGGAGGATTTTCACAACCACCATCTCCATGGGTTGGCTTTGACAAAGATTCACAGGTGGCAGATTTCTTTGCTAAGCGTTCATGATCTAGACATTACTGGGTATATAACCAAGATGTTCTGTTTCGTACTAATCGCCACTTTGGAAATTTAATGACTTTTATTCAATCAATCTTAGGAACTGATTCCATAACAGCATAATTTTTCTTTTAGAAATCTTCCTACTTCCATTCTCCTTCACCCACCTTGCACCAATGTGCTGGGTCAGGAGCGCAGACTTTAAAATGGTATTACTGGGATGAATGGCCATAAAACCAGTTCCCTACTCTGCTGTCTGCACATGCTAACAGCAAAGACATACCATTTTAAAGTTTGCTACTTAATGAGTAATCATGAAGATTTGGAGGAGAAAAAAACCTTTTCTCACTATCTTTACTAGCAATGGCAGAAATTTGCAAAGTGCATCTGTTTTACTGTTGTTGCTGCAAATACCTGAGTAGAGTTATAATGAATTAATCCATTTCTAAAAGATATAGAAATATTGTAAGTGCTATAACATACAAATGCTCATTTCTGTCAGTAATTAGGTAAGAGACCAGCCCATTTCTCACTTGCATGAGGTCTGGGTGTATTTTCTGTTTTTTACATAACGATTACAAAATGCAATAATTTTGCTGCTTTGAATCACTTCACCCTCTCTGAATCACCTTTAGTTATCCACATTTTAATCCTCTGAATTCCAAGAATAGTAATCATGAAGTAATACAAATTAAAGAAGAAGTTGGGTAATTCTAGGAAACATAAAATGATTCTTCATTAAATCTAAAGATACTTGAAAGTTAAGTAAATTGGGTTTTAAGAAAACAAATCTTCTTGGTGCAGAAGCACCCTCTAATGGCTGTCTACTCACTGCTCTCTATAGCAACTGGGAAATCAGTTTAGCAGCTCTCCTAAAAAGGAAGGGAGACTGCCAAGACACAAGAGAAATAGAAATGTAAGTATACACACGCATGCACACACATACTCACATTTCACATACATTCTGTGTTGCACATCCTTAACACAAAAAAAGAGCAACATAAATCTGATAAACTTTTTAAATTAGAGCCTGTATTTCCTTTAGAAACAATATTCTCAATTTAGTAGATGAAACAGCTTTTTACATTCACCCAGGTTTTAACTATTCTTCACAACTTTAAGATAAACAGAAACTGATTTTCCTATCTTATCTCAGTTAACTTTTACAAAAGAAAACTAGTCCCAAAAGGCTTTAGAAAAATGCTCTAAGTTCAAACCACACAATAAATTAGGCTGGAAGAAACATGGATGTTATTGGGTCCAACCCCCTGCGCAGAGTCAGTCAGCTCTGTAGTTCGATCCTAATATCAGAATACTAAGTTAAAAAAGCTAAAGGTGCACTGAGATACTGGAAATGTAAATGATTTCTGCTGTCTAAAAATATGCCTTAATATATTTTTTTCCTTCTATTCTATGGCTTTTCAGACTTTTTTTCCCTGAAAATACCCTGAATTTGCTCATATGCCTGCAATATTTACTTCCACACTAGAATCTGTATTTAGCACACAGTCCTTTATTAACTGTTAAGTATAATATCTCACTGGCAGATAGAGCAGTTAATAACATGAAAGTAATGAGGCTAGCTGACCAACTTGCTTCTCAACATCACTTTTCAAATCTCTTTGGGCTAAATTTTCAGCCAGTGTGTGTGGGGAATTAGCCATAGAAATCCCATTAACGTTAATGAATGTTTCATGGTCAACTCCCCATGCTCCGTGCTGAAGATTTACCCCTATATCTCTAAAATAAATATGTGCGGATGCCAAAATTCTTTTATAGAGCCTGAAGAAATGAGGGACTCTATTCTCAAATAATTGACTTACACACATGTATCTTTTCCCCCCATGGATTGTCTTCTACATATCATAATGGGTGTAATGTCTGCATTATCCTCATTGAAAAGATTATCCAAAGTGCATGTTTACTGCATAAACACTGAGTTTAGTTAATTGTATATTTTACTAAAGTAATATGAGTTGGATTTGTCTTATAGATGCATTGCACAAGTTGAAGCTTTGTATCATTAAGAACATCATGTATTTGTGTTTACATTTCTGAAGAAAAGAAAGTATTTAGGAAAGTTATTAGTCCAAAAGAAGTGAAAAGTATCCTCTATACATACAGAAAGACAAAATGCAACTAGAGCAAGAGAAGCCTCTGCAAGCAGTGGCTGAGTCACCATCTAAATACAGTGGAGAATGTTTGTAACATCAACTATGAAAATATAAAGCTGGGAAGGGTTTCCAAGATCAAAACCAGAAGCTGTACTCTGATTCTGAAAAGTGTGTGTGTGTGTGTGTGTGTGTGTGTGATCCTTCTGTCATCTTTTCAACTTTCACTTGCAAGTTCCTTGCTGGTTCTACAATTTTTATTTGGAAACCCACTTGCCTAGATGAGCACATCATTTCAAGCTCCATGACAGCGTATAAACAAAGTGCCAAAGTGCCAAAACAACTTATTTGCCAAAGCACTAAAATTCATGTTTATAGATTTTTGGCTTCACTGGTATTAAAGTACATGCATAAGTGCTTTATTTATCTGAGGGCTGCAACTGCCCATAATAATGTTGACCTTTTACTATACTGAGTCTCTCCCAGGCATTTCAGATATGTCTCAATCTATTAAGTCAATTAATCATTTCAAACCACATTCATTTGCTAAAATTTGGGAAATAAATCTTCAGTAAGACTCTTCAATTCCTGAAAATTACTATTCTTAGAGATCAGAATAGAACAGGTCAGGTATAATACCCAACTGTCTGCATCTTCCCTAGAAATAGTTTATTAGAGTGTTAGCACTGTAAGCTCCAAGAGGACAGTCTAGTCTAACTCCTTGAGTACAGAACCAGAAAATTATTTACATGGAGTCTGTGCAGAGTGTTTTATCTGAAAATAACATACCAGTGAAATGGAGAGAAACCCCCCTGAAATTATGTAGTGAAACCATATTTGAGAAAATACACTCAGAAAATCCACAATCACCCCGGTTATACCTGGAGCTGAAGATGGTGTGTTTAGATAGAACTTCTTTTAGCTTATGTGCAGACTCTTAAAATCATTTCTAGGTCAAAGATTAAATGTGTAGTCCACTTTAGAACACCAAACTACATGACTATAAACCAATCATCTTTCGATAGCAACATATTTAGACAGATTCGCTCTTTCCATTGAAAGGTCTTTCATACAAGCCTTTCACAGCCAAGATAAAAAAAGGAACTTTCCTGGTAGCATTCTTCACAAAAATGCTTTCAGCTAGAACTGGGGAATCTGGAATGAGGTAAGGTCAGGCTGGTGGGGGTGGGGAGGGGAATCAGTCATGTAAACAGGTTTTATATTGCATTTATTACAAACTCCCCTTATTTTCACATGCTTCTTTGGAAATTAGCACAACCATGACTGGATTAATTCTCTGTGGGTTTCCCTCTGTACTATTATTGAGCAGTCATGGGAAAACTCTGCCAAATGAGTATGGCTCTAGTGAAGCCATACATCTATGAGGAAGGGCAATCACCAGAACACAGGGTTTGTCTAAAAAAAAGACATTCAAATAGATAGGGCACTTAAGCTGACCTCCCTGAAGTGATGTCCTCATACTTTAATTGAGCTAAATTTTTGATGTTTTATGTCACTCTAAGTGAAAAGAAATAATTTTATAGAGAATGTTTGATGATTTTCTGCTTTTACAGACACATTCCTACCTATTCTTCAAGCAGCCTGTCATGTTTCATCCCTCAGTGCACTGCTCCACATCTGAGCATGTCTTGTATCCATACCTGTAAGCCCTCCACAGCTTCAAGACTACACGGACTAGCTCAAGCCTCCCTCTTTAAAGTGTTGTAAGACAAACAGGAATGTCTCTTTTTGGTACAATGAGAAACATGAACATTACAGCAGCCATGTCTTTTGCACACCTACAGATCATGAGAAAATAAAAGGCAAAGACTTGCGTATGCCTGCTGCCGTATCCAGCATGTCCTTCCCAATGGTTCAAAGCTGCTGTTCCCTTTCCACTGCTGCAACCCCAGAGAGGGATGATGTCCTAGCAAACAGCAGCAGTACTCTCTCTTTTTAGTTTGTCCAGTGGTTTTCTGAACACAGTTTTCAACATCTCCCGGGAGCCTGCCTCAAGACAACATACTACAGCATCAAGACATTTTGCAGGGGTTTACTCCGAGAAATTAAACTGTTGACATCGGTACTTGGCCGTATCATCTGGAGGGATTACATATATTCATCTATATCTGATGCTGTGTGCTTGTGGCATTCCATAAAATATTCTTTCCTATCAAAAATTTTGTTTTACATAAGGTAATGGGGAAAGGGAAGAGAGGATGGGTACTTTTGTCTTCCCAATGCCACTTAAGCACATTGAGCACTCTATGAAACATCCCCACCGCTGCTGCATTTCACAGCGGCCTCCTCCCCAAAAGCACCAGAAATTTCCACAACAGTCCCAACAGCTGTTTCTCAATATTCAACTAGTTCACAACTGACTGGTAGCAAGCAAGTGTAATGAGCTTTCAGATGGTAATGGCAAAATGCCTGTTGGTGCTGCCAAGAACTCCCCTATCTATCTGTGGCAGCTCTGGAATGAGTTCAGAGATGGACAGTAGCTTGTTATGCTGAATTTTTGCTTTCACCACTGGTCATCCAAGTCACGCATCACTACACTGCTTCCCCATATATATCAGCAACCAGCTGATCTACCCCTGAAGCAGTGCTCCACTAAATAAATCCACTTTAGGTAAATGTCCTGGGGAAGTAACTACTCTATTCATCTACCCACTCCTTCTCCTTCATTAGCTGTATGGCCACAACTTCAAAAGCTTCATGAAATCACGAAGCCAAAACCATCTCTCCACATGACTACACATGCATGCGCACAATCTTATTTATATTAATGATTATTATGATCTATGACATATGCTCTGTGCTGGCTTACAGCAGTTCAAAATGTAATGGCAAAACTAATGGATATAGGGAGAGGAATTGTGTGAGTTCTTCAGCTTCATTCCCAACCCCAAAATTCCTGCAAGTATTCCAGGCACTGACACATGGAAAAAAAAGCACAAATATGCAAAAAAGCAACTGATGCACAGCATGGAACTGAGCAATATAACACTGCACTGTAGGTCCTACCTCCAGGATACTCAGTGGTTAAATCACATAAAGCAAGGAACACAAAATACATTACTCTAGCATACGAAAGTTATGGAGAGGCATTTCAGTTTGATATAGTCAAGTTGCTCCACACAGAGTAAACAAACTATTCTGGTTCCCCCAGTACTCCTCATATCTGGCAACACTTTTCTATACAGATCCTTAAGGATCAGGGAAAGCCTGGGATACTGCAATTCCTGCATCAATACATGGCTTAGGGCTTTTTAAGACAATTTGTTGCAGTGAAGTCTCAGCTGTCTTGGCCTTTGTCCTTTCCAAGGATTTCTTCATGAGATATGTGATATTTAGTAACCACATCCCTCATTTGTCAGCCTTCTTTCAGGATTGCAAAACACACACCTAAAAACTATTCCATTGCTCGATCACGCTAACACAAGTCATATTAATTGAGAATCTGTTTGTGTAATTACATGGGAGAGGTGCTTTGCACTGCAGTTAAAGCACATGCAACATCTATAATAAGCAACCCTATGTGTAAGATATTATTACAGAACAAGGTTCTTGGTCTGAAAGTAAGAAGTAATTTAAAAATTGATGCCAACTCTTTGGTGTTTTCTAGGTCACATAAATTATTATTAGGACCTGATATATTTAAATAACAAAGCACATGAAATAATTTTATCTGACTCAATAGGAACAATCATTCTAATAGCATTTGCTGAATAAAGCCAAACACACTTCTTCTGACAAGTTCATTACAAATGTATCATTTACATGTGACAACCAGATCTCAGTGGCTATTGCAAAAATTTGATTTGCTTTTGATGACTTAACCTAAAGGAATAAACACTAAGATACAAAACTTTGATTGCATCAAAGTTATAATGATTACTTTTTCCAGAGCTAACTCTTCTCAGTGATCCAATAAACAGTTGCACACGCTCTGTGATAAAGATTTGGAGGCCAAAAAGAGCTGTTAGCAGGACAGCATAAGTGTCCTTAGGCAAGCAAGCTCCCCATTTACTGCTTAAAACAGGTAGCAATACTTAGAAATAACGTGCATATGCTCAGCAAAGCCATTTCTATATTTTCTTTTTAATTTTAGTATCAAAGTATTCCAAAGCTCAATTATGCTTCATTAGTGAAACTGTGACTATCCCACTTAATTATTTTAATATCTCAGGATTAGACAAGGAATGCAGATTTTTGGTAAAGCAGACAATGAAGGAAACACATTGACTGTTCCAAGAAAAAAAAAAAAAAGGCTGTATTTCATGTTTTGAGCCAATCGACGATGAGCCACAGATATTGTATTACACATGATTGCTTTAATCCTAAGGCATTTTAGGTTGTATTTGAAGTAATACAAGGGAAGCTTGTTTTGATATATTCACAATATGAAGCTGCTAGGAGATGGCTCCTTGATTCACACAGCGTGAGTTAAGTTCTCTCTCCCTCTTTGAAACCCAAATAGGCCAATACTTGCAAGCAGACTTAAAGTCAAAATAACACAACAAATTATCACACAGCTCTTTCCTAAGATAGCCCTTTTCCTTCTGCGTATCACAAAACCAGAACTACAGGCACACTCCCATTTATCCTGTTACACATCTTTCATTCGGAACTGCTAGCTCCCCGTGCACATTTCTAACAAGTTTTTAAACACCGCTTTCACCTTCACTGCCTTCAGAAAACTGAACAAAAATACAACTTTACACAATGGCACCACCTAGTGCTTAAAATACTAATTTTCAGTCCTTGCCTCCTCTTTCCATTCGCTCACAGCTGATGAAAAATAACTATTTAAGACAGCACGTATCTTTCAAATGAGTCTCATCTCATTTTCTGCCAGTTTGCACTTGTGTCTTTCATACCCTAAATTATCATCAACACGACCTTTGCAAGCATATTCTTATCTTAGTTAGCACTTGGTTTTCATTTAAATGAAATGCTTAGGTCCCCGTGGATGACCTGCTTTGGGATCTAAGTCAATAAAAATTGTCTCTAAAGTAGGATTTAACTAGTTGGTTGAGTGGAAATTGAGCTATACAAATTTATATTTTAAACCATTATTCAAGAAAGTACATTTCCTGTAAAAATATAAGTCTTGAAAAAATGTTTACTTAAAAGATTAAAGGCAGGCTTTATCACATTAAAAAAATGCATCGTCCAGTGCCCAAGCTTGTCTTTATTGTTACGGACAGGATGGCAGCCCTGGCATTTACCAGTGTCAAACCACCTCACTACTTTTACTATGTACTTAAAGTTATATATAAGTTTTCAAAACTTCATCTGTGTGAGCTGAATTATAAATAAATCTTCACCAGGCTGACTTTCCTTTTCTGGAGGTAGAAACTGAAGTAACTTTAAAGTAAAATATGGTTCAGTTGCTTAGAACTCTATTAATCTTTTCTTTAAGCCAATTTTAAATTTTGCAAATTTAACAAATTTAAATTTACAACTTTAAATCAACAAATTTAAATTTTAAATCTTTATTTTTGAAACACAGCCCCTGCTATACCTAGGCTGGACCATAAAAAAACAAAATCTTTGGCCTTTGGTAGTAAAAAAACACCTTATTCTTCCACGCTCAAAAAGAGTAATAATATAATCAGTTTTAGTAAATAAGGTCCACAAAAGTTCCATTCCTACTTAGGATGCTCTAGTCTCCCTGCTCTCAACAGTGCTTAGGCAGTACCTAACCTGTTCAAAGCCTCCTCCTTAAGGCAATATGCACCATACTTCTCAGCCTTGGGCATTTCAAATAAAAACACCCTATCATTCCCATACAAGCTTAGTCCAATGTACATTGCAACAGGGATAACCTTCCCAAATCGCTTGCTTCAGAGGCCGGAGGAAGAGCAAGGACCACAGCCAGAGTTGTTCTCTCCATTACAGGCACAGCTGATCCCAAGTACAGTTCTCATACACAGTGTTTTAGGTAACAGGTATGTTTTGAAATGCTTAGTGCTAATGAAAGAAAGCATGGATATGGTCTCTATCCGTGAATCTTGGTTTAATGCTATGGTGGTTAAAGCAACCTGAGCCACATCAAAAGAGACTTTTTCAGCACCTCACCTTCAACACACAGAAATTCTCTACAGTTCTTGTAATACTGAAGCACTTGCACTGTAAAAATATTCCAATCCCATTAATCTCACTTCCTTTTCCCAATTTAAATGGTTAATATTTCTCCTCCATCTCATATGATCTTCCTCACACACACCACCCTTGTTTCAGATGCAGTCCTTCTCTCTATTCTACTCCTCCACCTGCTAATTTCTTCTTTATCTCCTGCAAGCATTCATGTTATTTCATTTCAAAAACCACTTAGACTTTTTAAGTTGCTGACCATACTCAAGTCACGTTTGCTCAATATAAATAAAGGCAAAAATCTATAAAGGCAAATTTTATCAAAAAATACCTACACTTTTTCTCAGATATTTACAAAGGATTCCACTGTATAATATTTGAGGCCCCTGAATTAGCGGTCCCACGTCACCTTGAGTCACCAATATCACATAAACAAACACTTTCTAGAACAGTCTTTTTGCACACATTCCTTATAAACTTGCCAAAATTTTTTAGCTCCAGGAGTTCAAGTCAGTGGGTGAAGGGAGGCATGGCAGAGGGAAATCAGAAGTGTGTTTTATATACAGGAGAGCACAACACCATCGCTAATATTACTCTTAAAAGATGACAGGGTTCATTACAGACATCTCCAAAACTCCAGTATAGATTCCTAATAAAAGCAGTTCAACTAGCTGGATATCCTGTACTCCGACTTGTTCTTTAGAATGTGAAATCTTCTCAGCTTAAGAATAACACTACCTTGTCCACTATCAGACAGCACAAAACTGCTTGTCAGGAACTGTGCTGCAACACCCAGAGCCCCAGCACAAAGGGGCCTGAGAACAGACCCTCTTTAAAAAAAGCCAAAGTTGTTGATGTTGCTTCAGTTGTGCTGGTGCAACCCTTCATAAGGCCCTTCATAAGAAAAAGGTTCAATTTAAAACCAGTTCAATTCTCTGAGCCATCTTGTCAGGCAACCTTACAAACAGTTTATGAGCGCAATTATGGTAGTGAAGTAAGAACAAAAGTGTTCTTGCTGTGTCAGCTAGCAGGGCTGCCAAAAAGATGCCTCTTGAACGGCATTCTCATGAGAGATATTATGTGAACCACTGATACATGCAAGGTGTTTTCAGCTGGACAGTTCCATAAGGAGAGGATACCTCAGAAGGTGATTGGAACAGTCCTCCTGTTCCTCCCCCAGCAGAGCAGCAGAAGCTGAGTTGGCAGTACTGCTAAGCCACTCTATTGACTATCTAAAAGCTCTGACTGGGCAGAGGTTTACCCTGAGATACCTGTACTACTTCTTTTCCCCCACTGTTCATCCCCCTGGACTGCAATACCACAGGCATCACATAAGAGTTTCTGAACCACAAGCCTGGCATATTAAGAGAAACCAAAACCAATCACAGTTTACATTAATACAACAGACTATAATCTCAGATGATTCAAGTTGTTTTTATAAGCAGCAGAGGCTGTAACAACTAGAGACACCTCACAGTAAGAGGTTCCTCACAAACTGGGCCATGTCTGCATGCTTTATTTTCATGTCCTGCCCACTTGTTCTTCATGTGGTAGGAAGGGAAAACAACCTTCTCTTTGCTAGCCCCTCTGGGAGGCCAAGAAAACAGCAGCACATCAGCAAGTCCCAAATATCTTACACTGAGTTGTAGGCGGGTAAACACAAGGTTTTTCTTCTCTGTTTTCCTTTCTGAAGAAAAGCAAGACAGAGTAATAAGGTTATGAATTCAACCATTGAAGGGAAAGGAATAAACAAACTGCAGACATTTTTGTCTTACCTGAATAAAATGGGATTAGACTTAATCTGAAAATTTAAATTCACTGCACTGCTTAGTCATAGCCTAGAAAAATGAGCTATCCTGTGTCAGATGAAAATTAATAGGCAAATCTAAGCACAAATGAACACAAGGCTACACGGTAACTCCTCCTCCATGGACTGAAATGCCATAAAGGTGACAAATTCTTAACAAAAGTGAAAATGATGACAAAAGCAATGATGAAGAAAAAGAATAGTATTCTGACAAGCAGATACACTAAAAGCTGTTCAACATTGGGCTTGTACAATGAAACGCAGAAGCATGGCAGGGACTACCAGCAATCCCTGCTAGGACGAAGGCCTATAAGTCACATGAGACTGCCAGTACCTAATTCCTAAAGTAAATATGAGAGAGCAGAACAACTAAATACATATTCCTGATGAAATTACCATAATTGGAGAGAACTGTCACTGACTGCATGCAAAATGTAACTGCATTTGCATGCACGTGTCAGAGCAATGACTCCTGTTCTAGACATACAAACTAATTAGATCTGAACAAGCATAGAAGTTTTTGAGAACTCTTAAGTCCTTGTTTGAGTTCTTTATAAGCAGGGAAGTCCCATTTGCCAACCTCCTGGTTTCCATGCAGGTAGAAGAATCCTGTAAATAAATCCCATTAAAAATGTCTTTGCTGCTGGAGAACGTATGTAGGTGAACTGGACATCTCTGGACAGCTGAAGTACTGCAGTACTTATGGCATTAAATCGTTTATTCTTTATCTGCAATGCTTTTGAATGTGGACACTGAAATATTGAGGGAGAAGACAAAGGACACAACTGCTGTAGTTCAGCATGCCAGTTCTTGAACAGGGCAGACTATCACTGGACAGATGCAATAGCTCTCATTCCAGATGTCCAGCTAACTCTCTTTCTCCTGGCACGAAGGGCTTCTCACCCTGTTGCAGGCTCAGCTACTTGAGAAATGAGTATTTCACACTCCTGAACTGATGCAAGGTACAGCTCAGTGCCAATGGTATGCTAGCTTGAAATGGTATTTCAGTTTTCCTTAATTTGCCAACCTGTAATTTGTGGAGCTGCTACATAAGCAAACAAATTATCCCTGAAGCAGAGGCTGTGCAATAACCAGAGCAACCATCCAAAGGTAAACTGTCCCAGATTGTGAACTAGATTCCTGAGCCATCCCTGTGAGTCCCAGTTTAGAAGCAGCAGCACTTAGCGCTCTGGTTGATTAACGCATACTCCACCTTAAGGGGAACCTGAAGATATTGCTAAGACTTTGATGAGTTCATCATGCTGATTGCTTAATGCAGATGGTCATGCATCATCTTTCCTTTCCAAGTAGATTTACATAGCAAATATGAAATAAATAGCCAAAATTTCATTGCATCTAGAAAGGGGATTTGAGAAAATGAGCTCCTGCTTAAAAAACCAAAAAGCATGCTAAGCTGTTGTGCTGCCTAGCAGTGTCGATTTGTACCTGTGGTACTTGATACCATAGAGAAGGAAGACATTACTGCTGTATTCCCCCACTCACCTTCACTCAGTGAACTGGGATTTCTCTTCATCACTGGCATGACAAATGGAAATCCATACAACAGGAAGCCCAGACTAATTCAAAGGATTCATGACGATAAAAAGTTTAAGAAAGGAGAATCAAACAGTGGTGCTGAAGCACGTTATCTGCAACAATCTTCCAGGTACTCACAGAGGGGAAGAATGACTGACTTTGATTTTAGGCTTTATATACTGACCGGTCAATGAAGTATGACTCAACATTAAAGGAGGATTTGTTTTTAGGCAGAAAAACAGTGTAAAAGCAAAACTACAGGAATGGGAATGATTCTCTGTGTAAGCTGTGGCGAAGACCTCTTTTTTCATACTAGGAAAAAGTCCGTAATCAAGTATGCTGTTGCTCTGCACTACCTATTAGAGGCTATCCAGTTTTATTCAAGACACTTGATTTTTCTTTCCTTCTATTTCAGACTTGACTTTCCCTCTTCTCTTTGTAGCTCTCATTGCACCTGACAGAACAAGGCAGACTTCTTGCTCTGCCTTACAGCCTTATGCTGTGTCAGTCCAGATATTGATAGGATCACTCAGGATCAGTCTTTATGAAGAAAGCTCAGCTCTGCTTTTTGTGCCAGGAGTCAATCTCTGCTCATTCTCTCTCTGTAAGAGAAGCTCACATGCAGTCTGGTCAGTGGCCCAAAAGTGGGACAAGTGCATTCAGCAAAGATGCAAGCTTTGGAAAGCTAACTACTGAACTCGAAGGTCTCACAACGCATAGTCAAACTCCAATTTTTCTAATCATAATTTAAAATGTCTGCTCCAAAGAACAGAGATATCAGTGGCTTTGGGATGTGGGAAAAACTTTATAATATTTTAAGAGAAAGAAAGCCCTCAGTAATTTTTCCTAGCTTCACCCTTAGACTGACAAAATCTTTCTCTCTTGCAAAAAGCAACAGCCCTAGACAAATACTAACACATACTTCAGTTACAGCAATTAAAGTCATAACCAACCGAAAGTAAGTCCTTACAACAAAGAATTAGGCAACCTTTCTGACCTCACCTACAGCAAATCATTCAGTCCACTGAACAATTTCATATGCAGTTACATATTTGGAGATGTCGTTTGTTCTTTATATTTGCCTAAGTGACTCTCAAATTTATGTGGGCTTGGACAGAAATGTTATGCTGTACATGACACCTAAGCAAAGTGTTTGGCAGCAGGTAAAATCCTTCCTAATATAATATTTATACTGAAGGGACTACATCAGTCTTTATTAAAAGTGGTATTTTAGTATCCCATAAAATTGTGTTTATTCTTTATCCTTACAAATGCTAAGTACAGTTTGGGCATCTTCTCACAAACAGGATTTTATGTTTGTTACCTCTCTCTTGAAACAACCCAGCAATTAATATTTTCTTATTCAAGGCTATTTCTTATATTTCACATTATTGATATTAAACAGGACTTAAATAAGTTATCTGAACTAGAAGAGGATCTGAATTCTGATTTAACTCAGAATAAAATTATTCTTTGTTCCACAAAGAGAAAATGGCTCACAATAAAATTATTGCCTCAAATCTTCCCTCACCTCTAAAACCAAGCCTGATATTTCACTACATTTCCTCCTTCTTCTGCAGCTTGAGGAGTGTTAACCGTGCTTGTCTTCACAGTGACGAATATGGATGACAACCAAGGAAATGATTACAATAAAAGTCTGATCTGCCTCCACTAAAAACGTATACTTCAGCTTCAAAACAACATGTCACTCAAATTGAGTAAACCCTACCTGACACAAAAATTAACAATGTTTGTCATGTCAGGACACATTTTGGGCTAAATTAAACAAGAGAGGCTTGCCTTTATCAATTCTTCTAAAAGAAAAAGAATACTTAGCAGCTTAAAAAGCAGGTCCACATAGTAAGTTTCTGTCACCTTTTCTTCAAGAGAGAGTTCTGGGCACTTGTAAACTGTTAGAATTAGTATTTTTTTTTTTAAATGGCATCTAGATTCTTGGTGGATTTCACTGGCAGTTGTGTTTGCAGCTTTGAAGTCTCCTCCAGGTCTGTCATTTGGTAAGGCTGTTGATGGGTGCCTGGGGTGCTTTGTCCTCCGGGAGGCTATTTTCCTTTAATTCATCTCTGATTAGAAGCAATTTATGCATTTTCATCTGCTTTATGTAAAGATCAAAGGGATCATGGATCCCAATGTTGACCCTATTATAGGCAAAAGAGGCAGGCTGCACATTTTTGCTTGGTTTCAGTTTAAGCCTCAAAGCACACGTTCATACTACTCAGCTCTTAATTTATCTCTCATAAACCCGCATTTTAAATGGAGACCAAGGAGTACCTATTCTCTTGCCTGTAAATACATGCATACTTTTATATTTATAGAAAATGAAGTTTTGAGGCAAAATTCCTATTTTCAAATCTGCTAAGACAATTATTTGCCCAATGAGATCAAAGATTAAATTCAACATTGCTATAAAAACACTCTCAATGGTCCCACTAATAAATTTGTGACACTTCATCTAATCACAAACTGATTTAACTGCCCTGTGTCTGAAAACTCTTTCAAAGCTTTCTCAATTTGTTGCTGTCCTCAAGTTACAATAAGGACTGACTTTTAGGCAGTTTAAATGGAAATTTTTCCAAAGACAACTTTAAGATTCCAATACAATCAATACTCAGTAGCCATTGATATTAACATTGTCGTCATCAACACAAAACCAAGAATACATATGCCACTGAAACCTACTTTAACTGAAAGGAGCTGCACAAGGAAGTTTTATTCCTATTTTTTTAAGCAAATTCAGTGCATATGCCAGCAAACATGCGGATATGGGAAACTTCCAGGATGTTGTCCCAAGCCGGTAAACAGACACTGTAAATGCAAAAGGCCACTTCTTACTTCCAGTCAGCTCAACCTGACTCCCTCTCCATAAGGCTCGACTCTTCCTTTTTCTTACTAATCATGTGTAGAACAGAATGAAAATAATGGGAAGACCATCAGATAAAAGGGGGAAGAAGCCCATCAAAAATCCACTTTTGTGGAAAAGGCATAACACTATGTTTGGGAAGGCTTCTCACATCTCATTAGGAGAATAGAGGCTGCCATGGGTGGTTTGTCATTTTAAAGACAAAGAATCAGGATTGTATTTAGTTAAGCAATGTCCTGAGGAGGATGCTTCAAACGATGGAACATATGGTGGCTTTTAGCTTGAGAACAGTGATGTCCACCCCTACCGACTTCATAAACTTCACTAAAAGCTATCATGGTCATTCTTTCACAAGAGTGACCAGAGGGACTTCATGAAGCAAGAGAACAGTGTTGAAACAAAAAAAAACCCAAACCAACCAGGAACCATACAGTTTATTATTAGGAGAATCGAAACGAGACAAGAATACTTGTATGGTGGAAACTAGAAAAATATCCATTGCATTGTAGACGACTTCGTAATTTTCTCCTCCAAGCTCCTATTTACGCCAACCTGACTTACCACATGCCATTTAAAAAAACAGAACACCACCACTACAGGGAACTTCTTCCCATTCTACTTATGAAACTTGTGACACTTTCTATGGATTTCAAAATAATACTTCTTAAATTCATTACAATGTACTTTTGTGCTTCCATAGTAGCCTTTGTTGTGATTTTCCTGGTTCGTCTCCCAGAGCCAGATATATGGTAACTCAGGCTGAGTCCAAGCAGGGACCTGGAGGAAAAAATCATGATGTCCATTACAAAGTAATGGCCATATTTTGATACTTTCCAGCACTCTAAAAATACCTTAAGAAACACTTTTAAAAACTTGAAAGCCACAGTTTCAGAATCAGAGAGGCTGAATTCTCAGCTGCATCATTAACACCACTGTGCTAAACTCAGGTCTTTGGTAGTTTATAATATATCAAACCCAAAGAACATGCAGAAGAGGTTCCAATATCCTCCCCCACCCCCCTCCAAAACATACCAAACAAATTCAGCTTATAGGACAATATAGAAAACGCCAGTAGAAAACCTCAGGCTGCCAATCCTATCCATAGGAAAAAAAAAAAGTAATAATTAAGCTTTCCAAAAAAGTGCCTGAATTCAAGACCAATTCTAAGACAAAAGCAGCCATAGGGAAAGAACCACACTGATAATGAAAATACAATTAGTAAAGCTCTTTAAATTTCAACAGGCAAGGAAACTTATGAGATACTTAGGGATGAGCATTCCAGGAGAAACGGAAAAACTACACAGAGAAAAAAATCAAATGCTGCTTTTAAAAGACAAAAACTACCTTGAGAAAACAGGCAAACTTCCAAATTCGTGCATAAGGAGCAACAACCCTCTTTGTTTTTCAAGTCTGACCTACCCATTGCCTAGGGATCCCTCAAATTGTATTCAGAGACATGCAATCAAGTTTATATGATAAAGGAATGGGACAAAAATGCCCAAGGCCAAAAGTATTATCCAGTTTGGGAGAAAGGGAAAGCAGTGGGGCAGGGAGACAACAGGAGATGGGACCCTACTTTTCTTTCCTCTTAGAAACTTGTTACAAAGTCACACATAGAAAGGCCTTTTCTGATTTTTGGTAGAATTTCAGGTTCTTTTAGCACTTCACAGAAATCAAGTAGAAAAATTATCTTGGAATCTATTAAAATCTGAAAGGCCATAAATAAAATTGGACTGACATAGGAAAAAAAAAGAAAAAAGAAATAGGAACTAAATGCCTGATGCTTGGAGTTTGGTTTGGTTTTGTTCGGGGATTTTTTAAATCAATTTATGCTCCTCCGCTCCCCCCTGAAAAAAATTTCCTTGGATTTTTCTCCGAACCCTCAGATCAAGACATTTGACAAAAGGGGAAACAGGCTTGACTGGAAAAGAGAAATTCCTTATGAGAAATTCCTTACAAGAAACAAAATTTGTCTGCTAAAAGCCTTTGGCCTAGTTCTCTTCCTGTGGAATCCAAGACTTCACTGAAAAAAACTTGTGGAAACACTTGGCATTCATATGTTATAATTAAGTAGAAGAAAAGTTACCTAGCTAGTCTTAGAGAAAGACTTACATAGTTTGTTTCCACATTGCCATGAGGTATTATCTAATGCTTTTGTTTATTTTAAATCTAAATGCCTGTTACAGAAATAAACCGAATCTGCTCCATTGTTTTCACGATGTATGATACTGATGAGCATCATATAACACAGTCTGATTAATTTTAGGCAAAGTCTTATTGTGCTAAATATTAAAATCTCTAATATAGTCTTCCAAAATATGAAATGCCTCTAGCATGCAAACCTAAGATACACCAGCATGCCCATGAAAGCACAGCAGGCATCTGGCTCCAGTTACATGAAGCATTGATGAAGCAATCAGTGCATCACACTGCACACAAGTAACACAGGTTTCCCAGACCAAGTCCAGCTCAGTAACTCCTCCATCCGTCCATACCTCCAGCTTCAAATGCTGCCACAGCTCACAGCAGGATTAAAGCCATGCAAAATCCATGCCCAGCTCCCCCTTCCACAGCAGGGGAGAAAATCACCTCCTGTAGTTTTAAACCTCAGTCAATGTCTCTGAATTCAGAGGAGGCTCTGCAAGGAAGACAGTTCAGAAGCTAACTTCAAACTGCTGCATGCTCACAGAAACCTCATGACCCTGGACATCAGAGAAACAGACACAGTCAGGGCAGAAACGTCCCCCCCTCAACTCTGCTATTGTAAAATGATGAAGTCAATGCAACAACGTAGGCAGCACCCAGCTGCATAGCTGTGTTTTCAGACATTACCATTCCCTCACATTTTGTGTGGTGATTAACTTTTATTTACAGAAAAACTGCCAACAAAAAACCAATGTATTTACCCCAAGGTACCTCTACAAACTAAACTCGCAGAGGAAGCCACCAAGTATTTTTTCATGAGAATTTGGTCTTTTATTTAAGATAAACATTTCCTTGTATGCTAGTTAATGCAGCTGCTTTTATCAGCACTGAAAGAGTGAATGAGGGCTTTTTTCCCCCCACTATTCCAAATCACAAAATATGTCTACTGAAACAGACTGCTTTGCAGAAATGTCAAAGTAGTGGTTGGACTGATTTCATTTCACACAAAGCCTAAGAAAACAGTCTGGAAAAGCCCAGTGATGGTGCTCCACTGCAGACTGAGTGGCACAGCATGTTGCATCATCCAACAGGATACACTAGTGACAAGAGATTTGATGTGTGAATAATGTAACCATTGCACTGGCAAAAACCAAATATGACACTTACATCTATTTTTATAGACAAATGATCCTTGATTGCTCAGACACCTGATAAACGTTTTTTGCATATTATGCCTCACACACATCCCAACACAAATGTAAATGTGATGAGAGATACACTCTTTTGGAGATACGACCTCTGTGATACAAAGTGTGTTCTGAACTACAGCAACAGCTACAAGAAACACATACATGCCCTGGACTAGCAAAGGCAAAAACCCAAGAAGTTTGCTGTATTTGGCATGTATTTCCTGGCGTTTGAGAACAGGGAAGCAGTAGATACTTTCTGAGTAGGCCAACAATGCTGAAGGAGAAATTTCAGAGAGTGGAACATGGATATAGTCTTCTTGTGCAAACACTTGGCATATGTCCATCACTTTCTGGCTCCTTACACTTTAAGCTCACAAGAACACCCCACGTACTATGTTAAGAGGCAAAGTCCTGGGTATACGTAGGTAAAAAGTTTATATTTCCAGCTAAAAACACTCATGCGTCCAAAGCATTAGTTCTGGTTAGAATACAAAAACAGAGTAGAGAGGTAAGAACTAAACTGTTTCTATATATTGCAATGGGAAAACAAAACAGTGTCCTGCCCACAAGGAGGATAGAGTCATTCAGGTGACTGTACTGAAAAGTAAAATTTACCAACTTCTCCCACCTATTCAGTAATTTCAGATAACAAATTAATGAAGAATTAGCTTGTGACTACACAGAAGTTTTCGAGTCTATTTTGCAAGACAATAGTATGAAAGTAAATTCCTTTAAAAGCAAACTAAAGAACACAACATCACAAAACCTGTATTTTTTACCTTAAACAAACTGTATTTTCAAATTCTCTGTTGTTTGGCTTAGGCAAGTAAAGATGACAATAGCATTTGGTTTTATGATAATATACTTTCAGTTTTGCACAAAGGGAGGCGTCTAATAAATCACTAGAAAAACCCTTCAACAATTAAAATTTAAAAGCTTGTGTTAGAAAGAGAAGTGCAATTTTATGTAGCAGCTTTCAGAAATAAAAGACAGTTAAAAAAAACAAGCCTTTGTTCTCAAACATTTATGTCTCAGATTAATTTTTAAAGTCTTCAATAAATCTTCAACATTGTTCAGATATAAAAGATAAACATGAAATGTGGCAAAAGTCGACAAGTTAATTTATTGCAGCCTGTAATCAACAATCTGGGCTGATCTTCACAAAAGATAAACTAGAAAACAGATGCTCATTCTGTGGAGGAGATAAAAGCAAATGGGAAGCTGTGAAAGTGTTCCAGAAATGCAAATGTATACATCATTTGTGCTAAAGGCAACACAAACATTCTCCCTTAAACGAGGAAATATATCAACATGTAAGAACAGGGAAGCATTTTTCTGTCAGCAGAAAGCACAGAAAAATTTCCCGTGATGAGTAAGCGATCAAACTAGAAACAAAACGGCAACAAGAATTACACAGTACATAAAATGTTATTTTCAATGTGCTTGTACACCACAATATACACAGGTTGTAAACCAAAGGATATACAAACTGTGAACAACACTGTAACTTGTCTGATTTTCTATGGACTGGTGATCTACAAGCCCAATGCTACTATGTCATACCCTGAAACCTCCATTTAGGTTCCATGCTTTTCCTTTAAGTTTCCCAAGCTGCTTCTACATTACTTTCAGCTCATTCACATTCTTTATTGCCATGCCCTTCAATACCCTTTTCTTTCCTCTCCTTTGCCACTCCATGCAACTCTCATGCCAGCCAAGCAGCAAGCAGCACAGTGTGGCTGGTCCAAAGTGATGAGCCTTCTCAGCAATTAGTAAATATTTAATGACTGATATTGAAGGACAACTAAAAAAAAAAATCCTTAAGCTCAGGTCAGACTTTTCTTGAGGAGCCCAGGGAAGGGAACACCAATTTGAGTGTCTTTAGATTTTCACAAAATACATACACATTTGGAGCTTTTAAGACCTCTACCTAATCCATCAAATCAGTCAACAAGCTCCAAAAGTTAATGCGGGAACTGAAAAGTACACTGTGTGATCAGTTGTCCCTTCAGGTAATCAAAGAAAAATGCTGCTCCTTTACTCAGCAGATTTTGCTTACAGAAGTCAGATGATCTAAAAAGAAAAAAAGGGAATGAAGTGTAATTTCATGTAGACAGCAGATGCATTTACATTCGGAACACTGAAAACAACAGTGTTCCGAATGTAAATGCGTCAGGTGTCTACATGGAAATTACACCTGCTACTATGAGCTAAGTGTTAACTCCAGCTCTCTTGGCCACATTACTTGTCATATATCTAAGGTTACAAATTCAAGTTCATTCTGGTATTTTAGTACTGCAGAGTAACTGTTTTAAATGCTAATCCCAGTAGACAGTTTCCATGACCAACGAAACCAGTACTTGCTCACTCCAGAAAGTTTTTACAGAACTCTGCCTCAAATATATTTTCAGTACATCCCAAATCTATTTAGTTTTAACATTAACTAGCATAATCATGTTTTTTTTCTTTAGTTTTTCATAAAACTATACAACATATTCATTAAAAACACCCATTCTTCAAAACTCTGACAGATCCATAGTTCATAGAGTCATGTCAGGTAAGTCACTTCCTTCCCCCATGCAACCCAAGTACATTATCACATTTCAACTACCACTGCCTAAAATAAGTATGTAAATCTATACTTCCATTTCACTTTTGATAACCAGAGCACTTTTAAATTGGCATTAGGACCCTGAATTCAAACAATTTTATGGCTATGACAAGACTCCAGGGCACAGTAAGTATGCTACTGGGCAATAAATGCCATTCCCCAATTCATTTTTGAACAATTTAAGATCTTAATAATCGAAAAGAATGTTATCCAGTCTCTGAGGAAAGATGCACAGATGAGTGATAAGACAAAGTAATGTATCTTCAGAGAAAAAGAATGAAGCGTAACTCATTGTTCTTGTCATGAAAGGGTAAAAAGTGCAATGCACCTCTGCCTGGTGAAAGCTGTACATATTTCAGGAATGTTTACCGTACTCTTCCTAAAATGTAGGAGAAAATGAGAACAAAACCTAATTATTAACACAGGGCAGCTATAATAGAGGTCACAAAACTACATTTTGGTGTGTACGGAAATGCCTTTCCCCAGAGGGATAAAGTTCCTTATAGCCCACTTCTGCCGTATCCAAACACAATTCTGGCTTTGCTAGACAGATCCACTTTTTCATCACTTACATTTCATAGCAAAAGTGCGCCCTGGAGCTATGATTCTAAAAGGCAAACAATAACTCATTTCATAGCTCTTGCTTAATTGTGGAGAGTGAATTCTTATTTATTTCCCAAAATCAGACAGAAGTGGGACATATGAAAATGTTTGTCAAGTAAAACCTGGGAGAGGCCCAAGAACACTTGAAGGTGTCAACAGGACTTGGCAGGGCAAAAACCTCTTTAACTTTTTCTGCGCAGAGAACAGGACAACTGTTGTCATGCTGAGGAAAGTACCTCACCTTCTTGCTGAGCTCATTTCTGCTCTCACATTCCCAGGCACGAACTGCAGTCAAAGAAAAAAATAAAACCCACAGCTTCTTTTTTTATAGGGATTCATCAAGATAGTTGTATCTTTTTGCAGTATGATGAGTGCCTAATTACAATGATTCAAATCTCTTGTCACCTTCAGGCTAGACTACAGATAGCAATGGTTTTTAGCCAGAGCTGATAGTGAAAATGAACTTGACACAGCACGCAATGGTTTGTTAAGCATGATATAATATTAAAAACATGACTCCCCCTTTTCATCTAGCCAGGAGGAGGAAGAAATCACATGATTTTGAGTTCAAAGTTGCTAAATCCCTTCTCCAGCAGGGGAACATGCTTGTCTGATTACATTTTCAGGTTGAATGCTTTTGTCACTCTATCACCTTTCTCCACATTCAGTCCTGTTTTGAGCCCTGTTGGCTTCAGAAAGCTCTTTCTCCTCCTAATTTTGCCATAATTTCTCAGAAATTCCTTCAGCTTACTACTAATTTTTCTTCTTGCAAAAAGGTTGTATGCAGGCTGGGCCCTCTAGTGCATCTTGATGATAATGCACTGCATTTCCCAGTCCTTTTGGCATTGTTTTCCTCTACCAAGGAACTTCGCAAAAAGCATCTACTTTGTCCATGTGCCTTTCGAAAATGGACTCTATTTGCGTTTGTATAACCTCAAAAGAAGCAGGAGTTGACCGAGTGACAGCCACTCCAGGTGTACTGTTGCTCATTTTCAAGACTCAAACTCAAGCATTCAGCCCCATGAATGGCACCTTCTGCTAACCTGGCGCAAAATTAGCAGGAAAAGCCCAGCAGGGAACTCATCGAGATAAGGACAGAGAAGCACCTTCCTCTCCAGGGGCAGAAGTTCAGGAATGAAACCTGCTTAATAACTTTAAATACAGGTCCTTTATGAGGACAGTGATCTGCCCTGTCCCTTGAAATCAAAAGGCTGCAATGAGGTGTACAGACACACACACACACACACACACACACACACACACGCAAGTCCTAGGTGGGAAACTGAAAACAACTTCAGATCCTTAAAATATGCTCATCTTCTGCTTAAGCCAGAGAACAAACCCCTGAGGCTGTAATTCTCTCAGTTGCTCTGCTGCATGTCCTATCCAATTCAATCTAAACCTTCAGCATTTAGAAAACCATCTTGATAGTCCTGTATCATAAATTTTTTGATTCCTCAGGTTCTATTTCACAGTCATTAACATAATTATTCATCTAATCTCAAACCATTTGCTCGTCTTTCACTTTTAGTTTCTAAGGTTAAAAAAGACCTTGCTAACAGGCAAAACTGGAGATGGTTAAAATGCTTTAAATAAAAAGCTGCAATTATATTTAAACAGATGTTTTTATGTCACTTAAAAAAATAGGGTTCTAAAGTAATAAGTGTCATGTTTTTAAAATAGGCAATACTATGTACATAGCCAAAATTTATACTGACCAGAGGAAAAAACATACCAAAACATAACAAAGAAGCTGGCCATGGTACAATTAATAAGAACAATATTAGAATTACCTGTATTAATTCTCAACACAGCATGTATAGCTTCATTAGGTATAACCTCTAAATTGATAAAATCAAAGATCAACAAACGTAGATATGAATGTCTTCTGTATGAATGACTGCTCTTTACACTCTGATGAATCTTTTCAGCCGCAATCATTAACAAAAAAAAAGGCAGTCTGATTGAACAGCAGCCCTCGGATATAGGCAAAGTTACACGTTTTGTTACAACTTCCCAGGTTACTGCAAATTCAGTGCAGCTCTTGGCTGCATCAGATACAGTCTATGTTTCAAAAGAAATTGTTCAAAGACAGATTTTTAACTTTTTAGGTTTTTTAAAAAGCATCTGCCAGCAAAGGCCTTCCCCATTTTGAATCAGAAAATGTCATTATAGCACCTTGTAACTATCATAGAACATGAGAAAATAGCATCCAAGTGACCAAGTTTTCTAAGAGGCCTGGAGTTACCTGATGAAACCACAACAAGGCAAAAGCACTCTAAAGACAGCTTAACTTTCACCTCAAGATTCATTTAAACTCTCCTTTCAAAACCTTCAAAAAGTGCTCATTACCATTCCAGCTGTACATTTGATTTGCAATCAACAGGTGTGACAGAACATGAAGAGCTTTTTAAAACCAACAATGGGCTTATGTTAAACTGCTGTGGACCAGTTTTAACATTAGGATGAAACCTGTCCTGACTGATTTTAAAATAAGAGAGTTAAATTCATACCACTGACATTAAGCATAAGAGAAAAATATTTATGTTTTCTCTGTGAATTCTGGTAGCAAACCCTTGGATGTGGTCAAAGAAATTATAAATCTGCATTTGTTATCTGCAAAACAAAACAATTACAGTAATTTTCTGCTATTACAAGTAATTGTCTTTAATTACTTCAATAAATTACTTCATTGTCTGAAAAGACAGGATGTCACTGTGAATAGCACTGGTTCAGCAGCCCCAAATTACCAACAACCGTTATAACAGTGCACGTTCTCTCTATTCCCTTCCCCAAAACGCATGATCTGAGCTCTCACAGAAGCTTGATTTTATACCTTAATATCACACAAAACCAAAATATTGAAATAGAGTCATCAGAAAGACAATTTCAAAAATTCTAAGTAGCATGCTCAGGTCTGAGTTTGTTCTTTGCATTTGTGCATCTTCTAATTATCAGTCATTTCACAGCTTGACCCATTCTTTTTGCCAACCCATTTCTCATTTGACTCCAATTTACATCAAAGATAAGTGTTAATATAATGGAATTATAAATTATATATTATATGGAAATATAAACAGCAGTGTGTGAACAACCTAAGTTTGCTGGCAGGACCTGTGACCCTATGGGGAACCCATACTGGAGCAGTCTGTGCCTGAAAGACTGTACCTCAGGGGAAGAACCCATGCTGGAGTAATTTGTGAAGAAATGCAGCTTGTGGGAAGGATTCATATTGGAGAAATTTGTGGAGGACTGTCTCCTGCGGGAAGGAGCCCACACTGGAGCAGAGAAAGAGTGTGAGGAGTCCTCCCAAGGAGGAAGGAGCAGCAGAAAGAGCTATGTGATGAACTGACCACAACACCCATTCCCCATCACCCTGGGGGGAAGTAGGTAGAGACTAAAGTTAAGCCCAGGAAGAAGTGAGAGGTGGGGAAAACTTGTTTTAAGATTTAGTTTTTATTTTCTCATTATCCTACTGTGACTTGATGGATAATAAATTAAACTAAATTTCACCAAGTCAAGTCTTTTGCCTGTGATAGTAATTGGTAAGTGATCTCTCTCTCTCTCCTTACCTCGATCCATAAGCCTTGTGTTCGGTTTTCTGTCCCCTGTCCACCTGAGGAGCAGAGTGACAGAGCAGCTTTGGTGGATACCAGGTGTCCAGCCAGGGTCAACCCACTACAGCTTCATCCACTTAAGGACATTGTTTAAAAATGCATTAATTCAAAGAAACTTGGAAAAATCTTGCCTCAAATGAGAGCTGTAACTGACCATTCTAGTTAGCTGCCACACTTGGCTTTTTCAATTTCCTTCACGTGAAAGGAAGCAGCAATATTTTCACCATTTTCATTATTATTTTACTTGTAAGCAGAAGGCCAAAAGCATAATCTCCACACTAATCCATGAAAAAGATGACAATTATCATATATATGTGAGAAAAAGATGCAGAATTTTCATTCTTCTGCTTCCTTGCCCCATTCAGCAAATTCTGCATGATTTCCTTTCATGATGACAACGTTTCTTTGAAGCCAGCAAAGAAGTTTTTGAAAAAGGAAGTTAGAAGTAAGTGCAGAAATAACTAACTTGCATGGGTTCAATTACAAAATGACATTTACTGCAGCTCACCGATGACTAAGGAGTTTTAAAACTCACAGCATGCCATCTTCTGAAAACCTAGCAGCAGCAGCAGCACCTTCCCAGGTATGCCACTCCTGTAGCTTTACGGAGCGTCTGTATGTTTATTTCCTTGAATTCAGAGTGACTGATCACCTCAGCACAGCATGTATTTTAGGAGAACATTAATGCTGAAGTTAGCATTTATTTGCTGACATTATAGGCAGCATAGTTTAATAGGCTGCTTTTTAAGGAACATTCAACCACCTGCACAATGTGCATAATTTCAAGATTACCGCAGTGCAGTTCAGTCACGCACTAGAATTGAACGTGTTGCATAGTGTTGAGAGTCAAAATCAGAAAACGAGCATGAAAACAGCAGTGCAGTTAATTTATTAAGTCATGTACAGAATAGGGATACAACTTGGTATAAAGCAAAGCGGAGTCAGAAAAAGCCATTTGGGAGGGTTCTAAAATCATATATTAAAAATTCTACACACAAAAGAAAACAACACAAAAAACCTTTTAGCAAAAGAAGAGAAGTGATAAAGTTAAACATTAGCATTGACAGGTGCCAAGTCTAGCTAAGTCTTTAAGGAATCTAAATATTTAATTTGCCCTTTAATGAAATGTAATGTAATCAAGTTATTCTAAAATCAAATAGTTCCCTGAGGAGTAAGATCTGCTTACTACCTAATACTTACTCAAATGAAACTGCCACCAATGCCACTGTTGCATTATCTGCCTGAATTTTGTATTTTAACGCAAGAATGACACTGTGTCATAAGTTTTGCAGTACCAATCTTACCCTGAATTCCATGTAAAGAGACCTTTGCAGCCAGCTGAAACACTAATCAATTTCACAGCCCTCCTAACAGATAGGGTACTTTGCCAGCAGCACTCAATGAACATTCTGAGCTTTCACATAAACTCTGCCACAAGCTGCACCTCATTTACTGAAATTACATCATTAAGAATTTTGCTTCTATTTTAATGTATTAATTACATTTACCAGGGAACTCTTCCAATATCTAAAAACTATTCATATTTAAAAAACATGTCTGCTTCCTCACATGTCTGCTTCCTCACATGTCTGCTTCCTCAATGGACTATCACAGGAGGTACCTATTCACCATTCTGCATTGTCTGACAGCCGCATCTTGTGCCCCATAAGATCACAGATCCTCCTGGAAGCTATGTCAAGGCATACGGATGACAGGGAGGTGATAGGGACAGCCAATGTGGCTTTGAAAAGGGCAAATTGTGTCTGGTGAATCTACTGGCCTTCTACAATAGAATGACTGCAGTAGTAGACACGGGAAGAGCAACTGATGTTATCTGCCTTGACTTCTCTAAGGCCTTTCACGCAGTCCTACAGAACACCTTTGTCTCTGAATTGTAAAGATAAGGACTTGATGGATGGCCACATCCAAAAAGTTGCATGAACAACAACTCAGTGGAGATCCAAATGGAGATCAGTAACAAATGATATCCCTCAAGTCTCTGTTCTGGGACCAGTACTGCTCAGTATCTTTATTAATGACATAGTGGGATTGAATGTACCCTCAGCATGCCGGTGGATGACACCAAGCTGAGTGGTGATGTTGATACTTCTAAGGGACACGATGCCATCCAGAGGGACCTTGGCAGCCTTGAGAAGGAAGCCAGTGTCAACATCATGAGGTTCAACAGGGCAAAGTGCAGTTCCAACCCTGCACCTGGGTTGGAACAATCATCAGAAGCAGTGCAGATTGGAGGATGTACATATTGAGAGCAGCCCTGCAGAGAAGGACTTGGGAATGCTGACAGATGAAAAATCAGGTATAAGTCTGCAATGTGTGCTTGCAGTCCAGAAGCCAACCATTTCCTGGGCTGCATAAAAAGAATAATGAAAAAGAAGGTCAAGGGAGGGGATTCTCCTCTTTTACTCCACTCTTGTGAGACCATACCAGTAGTACTGCATCCAGCTCTGGGTTCTCCTAGCACAAGAAAGGTGGACCTGTTACAGTGGGTCCAGAGAAGAGCCACAAAAAAGACTGGAGCAATGGAGCAGCTATCCTATTAAGAAAGCCTGAGAGAGTTGGGGGTTTATCCTGGAGAAGAGAAGGCCCTGGAGAGACCCTATTGCAGCCTTTGAATACTTCAAGGGAGATTATAAGAAAGAGACTTTTTACATGAGGGTGTCTAGTACAAAAGGCAACAGTTCTAATCTGAAAGACTGTAGATTTAGATTAGATATAAGGAAGAAATTTCTTATTATGAGAGGGAATTCCACCATGAGTGGAACAGGCTGCACAGAGAAGCTGTGGCTGCCTGGCAGTGTTCAAGGCCAGTTGGACAGGGCTTGAAGCAACCTACTCTAGTGGAAGGCGTCCCTGCCTGTGGCAGGGGGTGGGAACTAGATGAGCCTTAAGGCCCTTTCCAACCCAAACCATTCTATGATTCTATAATATAAGCAGTAGGTAACTCACTGCAACTCACTGCATTACATTCACTGCATCTGGCCAAGTTATCAGAATTAAAGCTATCAAAACAATGGATTTGGAATAATCTACTTAAATACACAGCCCAGGTAAAACAGAGTACCAGGTAAGATGTGCTTTGTACCACAGCACATCAAGCTTTACATTTTCTTCTGTTTTTCTTTGCACTACTATTTAAAGAACAGACAATATAACAATTATCAAAGAAGTGTAATTACAGATTTTTTTATGACAACAAAATTGGAAATACAGCCATCTAATAAGACTGATTTTGACATCCATGTAGACTTATTCTTCCAACATATACTTCTTACGCATTTTACAAGCTTTCCATTTCTCAAGCAATACAGGCTCAATATCTACAAAACCAAAGTGTCCTCCAAAACTGCAGAATATTCTTTAAGGGTACATTTCTTTAGAGTTTGGTCATTTCTGTCCAAAAATTACACACTTTTTTTTTTTTTATATTTTCTTAAATAATGGTGTTATTACCCCAATGTGGATACTCTTGCCTTCCAAGAGATGCAGTCAGACAACTTTATATAATGACAACTGCATCTTCTACAAGGTAGCATCTCCACTTGCCTGAAGTTTGGGTACAACTGCCTGAGACCAGCTATGATGGAAAAACAGCCTATCAACCATCAGTAGGCCTCAGCTCCCATTAAAAGGTATGTGGTAATTCAGAGGCCAAAAGGGGTCTCGAACGGGCAAGCTGATGTCCACCAGTACTACAATGGAGTTGCCACCAGGGGCAGCAGATACTGCACTAGGGCTGCGGTACTGCACGAGCTTTCATTACAGAAATCAGGGAGATTAATTTGGCAAGAACTGAGTCTAGCACTGCAGTTAAACTAATGATACGGTTAATGAATTTTCACTTATTTGTGCCCCACATGGCTACATTGTACAAATGGGTTAATGTCTGCATGATAATACATGTATACCTATACTCATAGATCTGATATCCACATGATGAAAGACAAAACCATTTATTAAATTGCATTTATTATGCATCTAAAACCATCTGAAGTATGCTGTTAGTCTGAATTCTCTCTGCAGTTTTGAAGTCTTTAAATCACATTTCCACCCAATCTCATTTGTCAGGCAAGTCACAATGGTCCAATTTCACAGGCAACTGGCCCACTATTATTAAAACGCCTGCTTCTCATGAAACTCTAAGCAGGTATCGAGTATCACACCGTCGACATCTTCCTGGACACTACTCTGTCTACACCAGCCAAAAGTGCAAACAGCACAAAAGTAAGCTACGGGTGGAAAAGAACCCTACTATTTTTATAAAAACTGTAGCTCTTAAATTCCCAACAATAACATACCACTTGCCCTTGTTCTGCCACATACCAAGATACTTAACTGTATGGCAAGAAATATATCCATGCTAGAGATTTTCTAAATCTGCTAGAAATACTCTTCTGCTCTTTCCCCAGCATCTGGTAAGCTGGGGACTCACTTCTGAAATAGCTTTGCTATCAAACATGGCATATATAGGCTATAAAACCATAAAGGTTTAATCGGCACTTTTTTGACTTAAGTTCACTAATGGGTTTGCCAAATTAACCAGTGCAGAATTGTGCAAATATGTCTTTAAATCCCATTTTTTATTTGCATATTGCCTCTTAAGAGTGTATTTGTCTTCTGGTTTGGTGTTTTATATATTTACAAAGATAATCTAAAGTTTCGGTTTATTAAGAGAAAAATTGCAAAACGTGAGAAGAACTTTCATGGTAACTTTGGGATCTCATAACTTGTAAATTAGCAATGAAAGCAGTGAGATAAGTCTTTGGAAGTATATTTGAAGTTTTAATGAAAGAGTCAGATTACAAAAAGCCATAGTGGGAATCTTATATAAGGAAGCTTTAAAGTTAGTTGCAATGTATTAAAAAACAACATTCAAATAAATTATTTTTCACTGCAGTATGCCAAGTTTTTGGAGATAGAATTAAAATTGGGCTTTCATTTTAGACCAACTAAAGCATAACATTAGACTATAACACTGCATATACCAGTGAGATCCAAATGCCCACAGTGTTGCAAGAGAACATTTTCCCTCAGGCATTCGAAATTTAATGCTTCTTTAATATTCTCTGTTGGATATTGTTAGAATGGAATTTCAAATATTTCCTGCAATTTGAGTTAAAGATTACTGAATAATGCTGAGCAGCAAAAAATTTTTGAAGCGTACATCTAAAGCTGGCATAGTAGCTTAATGTCCTGTTGTTTCTTGCTTTAGCAAAATTAATTTCTACAGTCTTCAACCATGAATTCAAGCACCACCTGGAGATACAAACCCATAATTTAACTGTGGTGTATTTCTAGCTCCCTTGACTAATATACTGAGGCTAGACCTTGTTTGTCAGACAGCCGTAAAAGGAAAAGGCCATTTCATTGCAATACTTTATAGTCTTCTAAGTCAGACAGTGGGCAACTTGAAAAGCAGTATCTTGCCCATTGTTGTAAATAAATGGGATTACCTATCATGAAATAGACATACATGGTTTTGCCCATATTAAAAAGTATATATTCTACTGTATAGCCAGAGTAACAGCTTTTCAATAGGACTCAAAGTACCCAATTAGGATCCAACCTTTTCACCATTCATGTGTTAGTACATTACCATGGTTACTCAATACAGGTAAGGGTAGACTGCAAATTAAACCTAACAAAAAGGCACAACTGTATCATTCTAGAAACAAACAAGAAAAACACTAACTATAATCCTGATTCCCTTTCATTGATTACTTCCTGGAGAAGCCTCTTTCATCCAAAGAGGCAGCTACTTTCTTTTCTATCATTTGTGTCCACAAAAAAAGAAAAGTGGTCACACTCCTGATTTTGTTCCATGCCACAGTTCCCTTATCATTCATACCAGGCACTTACAGACCCACTCCTTGGCTCTCTCCTACAGGAAGCTTGCTGGTTCCCCTCAAAATGGCTCAGAACACTGCTTCAGGCAATACAACTACCATGATGAGTTCAAATGAAGTAATACCTCAACACCATTCCAGCTGGATAAGGCAACTCTGCCTCCATGACATGCCCAGAAGTTTTAAGCATTGGATTTCTTACAGCATGAGACTGAGAATCATTCTCATGGGTTCCAACACAGCTCTTGTCAACATTCTGAACTGAAAGACCAATAAAAATACACATTGTATGCTCTGGAGCTGCAGGAAACTCGAAGTTATGTAGCACTGGTATGGCAAACAGACTCAGCTGGAATCATGGGCCCACACTTTCATTAAAAGAAGGTGACAATTTAGCTTTACAGTGTGCAACTGACTAAAGAAAAGCATGTGGAGAAATTGAGTACTCGTGTTCACATGAGCAGAATGAATAAATATAATTTCTTCTTTATTTCCTCAAGGATCAGTAGAAACACTGAATATGGACAGTACTATAAGCAACACCAAAGCCATCCATAGTCTCTCTACTGCTGCATAAAAATCAATTTCAATAAGGTTTCCAAAAGTAGGCCAGATACCAAAATAAATCTGTGAAGCAGCAATCAAGCCTCCACACAAGAAAAAGGCTGTTTAGCTGGCTCTTAAGCTTATTACTGATAAATCCATGTTCTAAAAGTTATGTTTCACATACGAACGTCATTAAGATAAAAAAAAAAAAAAAGGTATTTTCCTTCTGCAAAGAGTTAGTTTTTAAACAATTAACTTTAAAAAGTCAACATTGTAAGACATCATTCTCCCTCCCCAGGTATTTCTAGTGATATTTTCTTTAAAACACCATTGAATAACTGGAGGGAAAAAGGGAGAAAAACTCATTCTGGATAATGGCAGCTCTGTAATTTTGTAGAATTGTTACACAGGTTATCTCTTCTTTAGAAGATCAACCTGCCTATTCTAACTGGGTTTAGAACACATCAACACTTTCATGTTGTTTTATAAAACAAGAAGAAACTGAATGAAGCTATTGCATAATACCAAGATAATTTCAGATGTTCATAAAAAGCAGAATTTCATTGCTCATATGCGCACAGCTAATGCATTAACATGCCAGTTTTACTGAGCAGGAACATACTAAAACAGGTTGGTACAACATTCATTCAAAAGAAGCAATGTGATGCATATGCCTTGGAAACTCACCACACCAATACAAATATTTCATCACACTCCAAAAAATCCAATTAACCAAGGAAATGTACCATTGCTTGTGATCAATGTGGCATTCTTTTTACATATATCTCTAACCTGACATTCTTCTTGTTGCATTTGAATTAGGAAGTTCTATTTTCCAAGGCAATTGCTTTATTACTTTTATATAGTCTGCATGGAAAGAAATCTCATTAGACGCACTTTAATGAAAGTGTTTCAAATAGTTAACTAATTGGAAACCCACTTAGCATAACAGGCAGACAGCAAATAGAGAAAAGAACTTTCTGCTGTACTCATGCCATTCTCCTATGTTCAAAGGATGTTTTTACTTCTCCCGTCTCTCCATTTCCTGTCTCACAGTGGTTTGCAAAAGCCTCTAACTCCTCAGCTCACCTACCATGGGAAGAAGTACCTAATTCACTCAGAAGTTACAAATCACAACCAACCTCCTCCACATACTGCAATTAGCAAGTAGAAAGTTCATACACATTGTCACAAAGTGTCTGTTCAACCAAGAAATGTGTGTCTTAAGGTAAAAGAGAATCCAGCAAGACTATTTCTCATGCACCAGCAACACGGTTTTTCTGTTCTTTTTGATTCAGTGATCAACTGAATTTACATCCAACATACCAAAGGCTTTGTGTGCATATATGTACATCTCGGTTGGCTTCATTTGATTTTTAACAGGGATTCTCTATACCCTGTACTTTAAGAACTGTGAGAAGAAAATCCTCCCAAAACAGTTCACGGAGGGTGGATGATGTTAAATCTTTGCCTACAACAGGGCTGCTATTACCAAGCCGCTGTGCTATACCACAATCCCTAGCCAGTGATCAAGCCCTGCAATACCTGAACTGCACTCCAGGCACTGGAGGCATGCGAGTGTGAGACCAACCACCTGAGATCTAACTACACACAGACAGCAATGGAGGCCTTAATTGCTATGTCACACATACAGTAGCTGTTTGTATGATTAACTTAATTAGAAATATTAAATAAAAAAGAACTTTCTGGTCACAATTTTTATTAAGATTTGACTCATTAAGAGTTCATAAAGATTATTAATACACATTGCAGGATATAATTTGTGTCTCTTCATAGGAGGCACATGAGGACAGAATGTTTTATGGCATCCTATCTACCTATTAAAAATATACTAAAGGTTGTATAAATCAATTAACAAATTATTAATTACCTCTAATTATGTAAAAAAAAAATTCAACTATTAAGAAGTAAAAATGAAACCATAGGATAAAATGAAACTAGTTCTACAGAAGGTAAAATTTCTCTTTAAGAAAGTTTTCTGAACCACAGCAAAAAAAAACCAACCAAAGGAAAAGAACAGGGTTATAAGCAGAATTTCTAGCTATGCCAGTTTGACCATACCATTTAATGTCTATGCAGTATTACATAACTCTGAATTTAGAAATTAACAGTGAAAAATTAGCTTTGGACATTAGCATTATGAACACAAAAAATAATGTATAAAACCCACAAATTCCTAATGAAAATGTGTCTATTTTAATTTTCTAAACTAAGATTTTAATTGTTCTTGCTTATATCTATCTTTATGTTTTTCAAAGTCTTTTTAAGATTTCTCACATACTTTAAGAAATAGATTTTGATCCTCTTAATCCCATTTAAGTATTTTTTTGTAATGCTTTCTTTCATTTCTGAAAAATCCCTTATTATTCTTCCACTGGATCATAACCCAGAAGAGGCTCCGAAACCATTCCAATTCTACTATTACTTTTAGGACTGAAACTGGCCTTTTTAATTTATTTTTTTACATAGAATCATAAAATGGTTTGGGTTGGAAGAGACCTTAAAAGACCATCTAGTTCCAACTCCACATAGTCTTAAGCATTTTAAACATATTTATCACATAGACTTAGCTACAAAAGACGCATTTTTGTATTAAAAATTGTAAGTAAACGCATAAAAGAAAAACTGCATTATATGTGGACACAATAAAAACATAAATTTACAAATTACTGAAAATTATGTGTAAAAACTTACCTAAAAAAATTCATCTGTTTCTATAGGTGGAAATGAAGAAAACCAAAATTCCATCCAAAATACAGTTAAAGAATACAGCAGCTGTTAAGAGAAAATAATTTATTTTAAAATCTATTAAAAACAAGAGAAAGAAAGAAAATTCTGTCATTCTACCCTTCAAAACTACTAGTTGTCTTGAAAAATAATACTTAATCCCCTCAAAATGGAAATTAAATGATCTAGACTATTAAGTATTGTTTAATTACACCAATTCCAAGCAATTCAATAGCTTTTTAGAGCGAAAGCTGTAAAGCGTGTTTCAAGATTAAACTGAGAGCTTAATCCATGTGTACATTAAATTTCTGTTACTTCTTTTTCACATATGTTTTATTTATGCAACTTTGTCTTAAAGCACTACACAAAAGAAACATACTAATGAAACATGGGGGAAGCACTAAAGAGTATTAAAAAATTACATCATATGATTACCTTATGATCTCAAAAAAAAAAACAATATTGTCAGTAGAAAGCACAAATGTGGCAAGAAAATTATGAGACAGTAACAAACTGGAGGAAATCTGACGGCAAAGTTGACAGGAAAACCAGCATTCCTTTTGGAATGAAAATATTCAAAACTTTGAAAAGGTGTTAAGACTAATAAAGCAGAAAAAAAGAACAAATATACCACACTTCTTGAAGATAAAGAGAAGATGGAAGAAGATTTGGAAGAGAAGATTTGGAAGACCAGGTTGCGGGAACTCAAACACTGTATGTTTACAGATTCCTACAGTGACGACAGCATAAGGAACACTACCAAGGACCAAAACTTCCTACACCACCAGAAGTGTTTCCATCCAGAAGCAAAGAATGTATTTTAGAAACTAAAAAACACCAGGAAAAGGACTTTTAAAAAACAGATGGGATGACAAAAGCATCACTCATTTATTTTCATACATTTATATTTTCCTTGACAATACTAAAGCTTAACAAGTAGAAATAAAATCTAAGACAAGTAACAAGAAAATAGTGGAGTTGTTAAGTTTCACTAATTTTAAAAATCAGCTCACATTCACAGAAGGCAAAACTTTATGGTATCTTAGTTAAAATGGCACAAAAGACAGTGCAAACAGCCTTACACAGATTTAACTCCATCTCAGACTAATTATACTGGGAACAGATTTAAAATAAACTGACACACAAAAGCATTTACACATGGCTTTACAACATATTCATTACAAATCACTTTCGACACAAAACATGTTGCTGTCTTCCAACACCAAATAACTCAAGGAGCATAAGCTTGGCCAAAAAAAGGACCAAGACTGAAAACAGAGCCTTACCTACAGAAGGAAGTTCAATCAACTGAAATCCACTAACCCCACACAACTGCTATGCTGACACACACAAATCAGTTTACAGCATGTTAACATTGAATTACTTGAGAATTGATAAGCAATCAATTTAAACTGAACCCATTATGCTGAGTGGAAATTAGCTCATGTCATGTACACATCAGGTTTTGTGTACATTTAAATCTTAAATAATCTTAAACCGTGTTAATTAAGTCTGTACAATATCCAGGTGCAAAAAAGGTTAGCACCACCAGTGTAAAGCATCTCAAGACACTCTGGAGTAATCTGACTGGAAAACAAGCTCCCTTCTACTTACCAAGCTTCTCTACCTTTCCCAGCAAACCAGACCTCAGCTTTTCTTGCAGCTATTTGCCTTTCGAACTCATCCCCTGAAGGGATAAACTAGGTACAATCTTCATCCGTATTAAAAATGCACGATTAACTTATATAAATCACTATAGTTTGATATTTAAAATACGCTAAGTACGACTGTGCCTTTTCATCTCCAACACTGCAGTTTTCTGTACTGCAGAAGCTGTCGGAGGTTCAGCTAGAGGCTTGTTCAAGCCACAGTTTTGAGCTGTGGCATGAGCGCGGTTAGCAACAAGACGTGCTAAAACGAGAGCGCTTTTGCATGACAAGCATAAATATTGACGCTGTACACCCACTGCCCTAAAGGAGTAACTTCTTACTTCCGAGGACTGAGGAAGAAATGGCATAACTGTACATGCTGTTTAGATCGTTAAAAAAAAACAAACCAAGCAATAAAATACAGTCAACTGTAAGGACTAGTGCAAAATTTATCACTACTCCCATAGGAATACATTCAGACAAGTGAGACTTCATAATAAATTACAGAATTTGTCCAATAAGGAACCTCGTCTGGAGGTTCCTTACATCGTCAGGATGTGAGGAAGAAAATAACCAACTGTGCCACACAAGGCTCTCTTTAAGGCAGTTTAGGAAACCGGCTTTTGCTGTTGCTATTTATTCCAGTATCAGCCTCACTGTTGGCACAGAACCAAAAAGTTTACTGCAGTCCACAATCAAAAATACCACTAAACGAGTAGTTTCATTTTTGTACAAAAGACCACTACTTCAGTCACGCTGTTACAGCGGAATGGCACGGGTAAGCTCTCAAATTTCCCCGTTACAAGTAAATCAAACGAAACGGCCAAACGCAGCTAACAGGACTTTGTGAAGCTCTGTCTGGGCCTGAGGAGAGGAGGTGCCGCCTGCGACCCCCACCCCGGCCCCTGCCCGCCGGCCTCACTGAGGTAGGGCGGCAGCGGAGGGGAAAGCCCCGGTGGGTAGCGCCCGGAAACAGCTCGGGACCGCCGGGCTGCCCACCCCGGGAGGGGCACGTCCGGGCCGCGCCGCCGAACCCACCGAGAGCTCCGCGGGAACGTGAACGGGACCGGGACGAGGACTGGGGAGGGGAGGGGAGGCACCGCCAGCGCCGCTGCCCGCGAGGCCCGTCACCTAGCAACCACTGAAGCACAGCCACCTGCGCACGCGCAGCACACACCTACTCCCGCGACGATCGGCGTCCCCCGCCGATGTCTGTCGCCTGGCGCGCATGCGCCTCCCTGACGCGTCTTCGGACCCCTCCACCTCGGCCCGGGTGGCGCATGCGCAAACAGAAACGCTCGCGCTTGCCGCAACCCGCGTGCTCTCAGCGCATGCGCAAGGAAGGAAGCGGCGTATAACGTCCTAACGGCTCTGCGGCCTCCGCTTCAATGAATGGGGCGAGCTGAAGAGGGGGCGGGCAGCCGTGAGCCAATGGCGCTCGGGGGCGAGGCGAGCGCCCCCAGAGGCACGCCGGGAGTTGTAGTTTTTAGGTGACACGGTGCAGTGCGGACGGGGCCGCAGAAACGACTACATCTCCCAGCGTGCCCCGGGGCGCTCGCCGCTCCCGCCCCCTCCCGCGGCAGCACAGCTCAGCGCAGCGGCTCTGCGGCCCCGGTCGTGCTGTTAGAGGTGACCTCGAGGCGGTTGGACTCGCAGCTCCCCGCAGTCATGGTCGGTACCGCTCCCTGAACCCGTGGCCCTTCCCGAAGGGGGTGGTTGGGTCGGGGTGACGGCGGGATGCGCCCCTTCGCCGCGGCGGCTGTGGCGGGGGGCTCCGTCAGGTGGAGGTGGCTGCGAAATGGCGCCGGCTCCCTCTCTGAGCTCCTCTGTGAGTGGTTTGAATGTGCTCTGGGCACCCAGGAGAGAAAGGGCCTGGCGGTCGCCTGGGGCTCTCCTTAGCGCCCACGGAGGCTGCGCTGGGGTCACCTTCTTCCAGCCTGGGGAGTCGGGGGTCGATGCCAGGCCCCGCAGTGCGGGCTTGGTATCGCCTTTGGCTCCTCTTCTCTGGCGAGCGAGGGGGCAGCGTATGGTCCCTGGTGTCTTAATCGCGCCCTTTCCTAACGCCCGAGCCTTGCTGGTTAATTTCCATTACCTTCGGGAAGATGGGCATGCCTGCTCCTTCATTTCATGAGGCTTGAAAGGTTTTGGGTGCAGCTCGGTGTTAGCTCAAGGAAAAGCTCGTGTAAAATGTTTTCCTCTTGTTTCATCCGTGCTTGCTGTCAAAAGTCCAGCTGTTTGTGTAGATCCTGCAAAATGTCAAGGACTCCTGTCTCTGCCCGGGGGTTACAAAGGTGAACTGGAGTGCTTTGCTTTTCTGTGGCATATAGATGTATGCACACACACAGACCTGCACAAAAATCTTCCTTTATAACTGCAGAAACATCTCTGTGTTTTCTAGGCTTTATATCCTGTTATTCAAACCTTTACTTTTAGTACTTTGCTGTAGAGAAGATGCTTGTGTGCCCCAAAATGTGGCTTGTTATTGCAGACATACCCTAAAAAATACCAAAATCTGTAAATCTCATCTATCCTACTTCTCCACTCTTTCCATGCAAATTACGGGTTCTCAGGAGTGGCCACAAGACAGCAAATTTTAGTTTGTACTTGAGCTTTCACTTGACTACCATGACTTTGCTGTCTCCAGTCGCTAGTTGAAACTTAATTTGGTGTCCAGACTTCTAAGAATGCAACAGTTTTTATCCTGCTTTCAGTATCCTAATTATGCATTTGGTATGGGGCAGGGGATTTAAACTTCTGAAATAAAATCATGTTGTCTATAGATGCAAAGTCTGTTAGGCAGACTAGACTTTTCAAGAGCTGGAGCTTAATGATTTTGTCTCATCAAGCAAGGTGGGTTAGCTTAGTTGGCTTAGTCATTAGGAGTAATGTTGGTGATATTTTGCAGAGAGTTTAGCAGCAGTAATGTTTATGGAGGTCTGTTATAACTGATTAACAATGTAAAGTCCATCAGTTGTGTTGACAGGACATAAATTTTTCCTGTTATTACATTTGATAAGATTGTGGGTTATTTAATTTGGTCTGTTACCTTTGAAACCTCCAGAATCAGTTTGCAGTGTAGTGTTGTTTTCATGTATGGCACTAGCATTTTAGGTCTGCTAATATCCTCAGTAATCGTGGAGATAATTTGGGCACTGAGTTTTTAAGCCAAAGTGTGTGCAGGGGGAGGGCATTAAACCCACAGCTTCTTCATTTGATACCGGAAACTTTACTTTTATCTGTGATAATTGAGGAAGGGGAGAAATCCTCCTGTCTGCCGAATTAGAGGGAGAAGGGTATCTGGGGATGCAATGTTCAGTTAGGGTTTTCTCTTCCTTTTTATTGTTTCCTTTACTGCTTTTGAGTTTCCTGAAACTTTTTAGTTATACATCAACTGTATGTGAAGTGGGGAAGTGTTTGAAACTAAATAGTTCAGTTAAATGTCATATTTTGTCCTCTGCTTCTTTTATACCTGAGAGTGAGTAAAGGTCACCTCTAGTTACCACAGTGTGAAAGTATTCTCATTGAAGCTTTGTGCAGGAGCCAAGTCACAGATTAAAGTGCCTGAATGTGATTGTGTATAGCCTACAACTTCCACTGGGGAGCTACTAATTTCTCTGAACATCCAGCCTCCAAAAGTAGCCTTAGATGCTCAGTTATACCAATTTTTACATGTGATGTAAGTTTTCTGGGGAGAGTTAACTGTATTTTGCAAGAAGCACAGCATTCTTGGCTTGTTGATCTAGCTCTGGAATCAAGAGAGTGCATAAAAGTTGATTTGATCCTAATTCCTTGCAATTAGTGCGGGGGATTGAGTGAAGCTTGTATGTGAATACAATGTACTGAAGGTTTGGAGAGAAAAAACAAGTAGGTAGTACTCCTACCTTTTTTGAGCTGATATTTCTTCCTTCCTTCTCCAGCCCCAAATGGGGGGAGAGCAGGAAGTATGGTAGTAAGCAAACATAATAACATAATTTTCTTGAGAGGGTGAAGCAGAGTCATGGCTGAAGGTGTTTTACTTTGTTTCTAAACAAGGCTAAATGTTAAGTCTGTCTTGGTTAAAAAAAAGTGGTCCTACCTCTTGTGGTTATTTTCCACTCCTTCCCTCTCCTGTTTACTAAATACACACTATAATGCTTGTGGATAGATTGACATTTTTTTATATTTAAATAAAATTAGCACATAAAGTGCATATTGTGGAGAAAATTCGTGTTGACTACTCCCCGCTCTGTGGCACTACTTCAGTTAGGCTTACCAGTTGGAAGGGACAAAGCCTAACTTCTTAAAATCTTTGCGCATGTTACTGCCAATTCAGAAATCAATCCAAAATACCATGTAATTTAAAGCAAGTGCATTCTAGTGTTACCTGTGTGAGTTCTGGAGCAGCAAGATTTTGCAGCACAGTAACTTTCTAGCATTTATTTTCTTGACTAATATGATTGGCTGCCTTAAAAAAGCATTCATTGTGCCCTTTATGTTAACGAAATGATGCTTCTCCTTAAAAACATGATGAAAAACTGCCTTTAAAATCTGACCCACTTCTTAATCTGTGCTGCCCGCCATCATTCAGACACTATGGTACATTTGAAGGGTATGACTTCCCTACTCAAGAATGGTGTACCAAAACTAGTTTTGAGATCTTAAACCAGCAAGAATCTGTCATTTGCTCTCATTCTTCCTCCTCATGGAGTTTGACAAGGTTTGAGAGATGAGACTCACAGTGAGGTTCAAAATTAAATAATGCAGCACAACACCACAAACAGTAGCCATTTAACCAAATATTTAAAGTGTCCTTCCCATGATGGAGGCAAAATCATCTCGAGGTATAAATCTGCAAGTTCAGTATTTTAACTTCATCACTTAGGCTCTTAGTTTATCCAGCACGTGGAAAAATGGGGTGGGTGGCCTCATTTTTACAGTTATCTAATGCTAGCGTGATGCGGCTGTGCTTGGCTGGTCACTTCTGCAGAGAGAATACACCCAAATCCCAAAATGGTTTTCCTATAAATATCGATGACAGGAATGTCAGTTGGAAGGGATCTCTAGAGGTCATCCAGTCTCACCTCTCTTTTTCTGAGCCTGGAGGTTGTGCAGCGCAGCCCTATAAAAGGGCTTTTGCCCTGCTGAATTGTGTCATATACATTTTTTTATATGGGTCTTGAAAACCACTAAGGGTGAAGGTTGCACAGACTCTCTGTGTACCCTGTTGCAGTGCAGCAGTACTGCCCTCATGGAGAGTTTTTAGCTTTTGTAGCCATTGCCCCCTGTTGTACTATCTGCCACTACTGAGGTGTTTGGCAGCATTATTTTTGTAAAATTCCTTGAAGCTATAATAGGCTGCTGTTAAATCACCCCTTATCCTCTCCCTCTCCAGACAATGGCCTAATGCTCTCAGCCTCATCTTACAGGACATGAACTTGGGGTCCCAAAACTGGGCTCAGTATTCTATGTGCAGCCTTGCCAGCGCCAAGTGAAATGACAGCATTTGCTCTGCAAGCTGTGCTTTGCATTATGCAGCCCAGTATGCAATTAAATCACTTCAGACATAATTGAACGTGGAAGGTGTTTTGTCCATAACACAAATTACCAGCTTTTAATTATTTGAAAAAGTAGGCTTGGCATTCCAGCAGTCTGGTCAGAGCCTGCTTGTTCCTTTCCTGTTGCCTGTAGGAGAAAAGGGAGACACAGAAAACAGGCTTACAAAATACTGGGTTATGAACGTCCTTTGGCATATTTTTCCTTTCCATAGGATGGTTTCAGTTGGAAGGAACCTTTGAAGGTCATCTAGTCCAACCCCTCCTGCAATGAGCAGGGACATCTTCAACTAGATCAGGTTGCTCAGAGGCTTGTCCAGCTTGACCTTGAGTGTTTCCGGGAATGGGACATCTACCACCTGTCTGGGCAGCCTGTTCCAGTGTTTCACCACCCTCATTGTTTTCCTTCTGTCCTGTTCAAATCTACCCTTTTTCAGCTCAAAATGATTATGCCATGTCCTACTGCAACAGGCCTACTAAAAAGTTCACCCCCATCTTTTTTAGAAGCCCCCTTTAAGTACTGAAAAGCTATTATAAGGTCACCATGGAGCCTTCTATTCTCCAGGTTGAACAACCTCAACTCTCTCAGCTTTACATATTTTCAATATGAAATAACCTTTGGATTTCCCTTTATCCTGTTTCTGATTAACAGAATGGAGGTTTGCTATAGGGTAAGACAATTCCCACCCCCACCCCATTTGCAATATAGCAACATGTTGGCAGTCTTCTCCGCGGTCTTTAGGAGTTTTGGGTCAGTTTGACAATGGACAGCTGTATTACGGATATTAGTGTCTGTATTTGTCCATAATGTAGCTTTTGTCTTTGGATTGGTTAAATTGCTGTGTAACAGTTTAGTGAGGCAGTACATTAAGTCCACTAGATTACTTGGTTTCTGGCATTCAGTAAGTCTTTGGTTGCAAGAAAGTATTCAAACTGCTTACCAGAAACAGCCCTCAAAAGTAACAGAATCCGAAAACTGGTGAAGTGTCAGTTTGTAAAATTTCTGTAGTAAGTTAGTACAAGTGGGTGCATATTGTAATGCCTTATGTTAAAAAGGCAGCATTGTTTTAAAGTTTTTTCAAATAAGGTTGTTATTCCTGGCATTTTGCAAGCTTTTCCAGGGGAAGTTCTTAAGGATATTTTTGGTCTCTTTCTGTAAAAGCAAGCAGAGAAACTGCTGGTTGTTCTACCAGAACAGAAGTATGATCTCAGGAGCTGCACCTGATCCATATTTAGGCACATGCTTTCATTCAGGTTAAATAACTTTTTTTCTGTAGTAACTGTTAAATTTTACCACTCTGGGATGGTGTGAGGTTGCACTGTGTGGCTGTGGGTAAGTCTCTGGAATTTTCTTGCAGGGTGAACCTGTCAGAGTCCTGGTAACTGGTGCTGCTGGGCAGATTGCCTACTCGCTGCTCTACAGCATTGCCAAGGGAGATGTGTTTGGCAAAGATCAGGTAAGTCTTACGCTGAGTTGTCACTTATTTCTGCTGCATAGTAATCATAGAATGGTTTGGGTTGGAAGGGACATTAAAGATCATCTAGTCCCAATCCCCCTGCCAGGGCCATCTTCAACTAGACCAAGTTGCTCAAAGGCCCATCAAACCTGGCCTTGAACACTGCCAGGGATGGGGCAGCCACAGTTTCTCTGGGCAACCTGTGCCAGGGCCTCACCACCCACATAGTAAATAATTTCTTCCTAATGTCAGCTTAAAGTCATTCCCCCTTGTCCTGTCGCTACATGTTCCTCTCCAGATTTCTTGTGGGCCCCTTTAGGTATTGGAAGGCTGCTATAAGATCTCCCTGGAGCCTTCTCTGTCTAGACTGAGCAAGCCCAGCTCTCAGCTTATTTTCATAGGAGCAATGAATAAGCTGATGTCACAGCTGCAGTCTCTGAGACTTGTTTTCTTCTAGATACTCAGAATGATTTACCAATATGCAAGTAGTTTATTCTTTTAAGTGGGGAAAATGAATTCAGCCCTTGTCTTTTATGGAGTCTTTCAGCTACTGGTCATGCTGGAGTTCTTCAGTTTTCTGTAAACGGATTTTAAGTCTTGCAGTTTCTTGTAGATAACAAAACAAATTGATTTTCAAATCATGTTACACCTAACTTGGACTAAACCGTTCTTTTCTTCACAGCCTCTTGTTCTTGTGCTGCTGGATATCACCCCCATGATGACTGTATTGGAAGGTGTAGTGATGGAGCTGCAGGATTGTGCTCTGCCGCTGCTAAGAGGTAGCCGAAAGAAATTTTTCTTATACCTATAAGATGCTCTAGCACAACTGTTGCATTTTTGGGTTTCTGTAGCTGTCAGGAAGTTAAGCAGAAGAAAATATTACATGATCCTTTCTTAGTTTTCTATTTTGTGGAATTACAGTAAGTAAGAAAAAAAAAGCAACAACCAACCAAACATGTAGCTATGACCTCTTCTAAAAATCAAACCTTCTTTGTTTTGAATTAAAAGGAGATGAAAATTTCATTTGGGTTGGTACTTGTCACTGAAAATTTTTTGTAAAAGTGAAGAACAGCCTTGAATGCTCCATCACTGGCGGTGTTCAAGGCCAGATTGGGCGAAGCATGATTTAATGTGAGGTGTCCTTGCCCATGGCAGGGGGGGGTTGGAACTAGATGATCTTAAGGTCCTTTCCAACCCTAACTATTCTATGATTCTATGTACATATGTGTATATAAATTTGAGAGACACGTAAAAGGTATCTTTCTTACATAGGTTTCTCCTGCATTTTCAGAATTTCTATATAAAGCTTTAGATATATGTTTGTATATATAAACCATTTACTGGCAAGTATTTAATCTATGGATTAGGACCAAACGAATATACTTGTATTTTTGGAATGGGAAGGTGGTGGTGTTGTCGGATCAGGTTATATACTATTTATGAACCAAAGAATATTCCCATTAACACTTTGCCATGAGTATTTATCTGACTTAGATTTATTCCCCCCCTCCCCTTTTTTTTTTTTTAGAGGTCATTCCAACAGACAAGGAGGAAGTTGCATTCAAAGACCTTGACATAGCAATTCTAGTTGGCTCCATGCCAAGGAGAGAGGGCATGGAGAGGAAGGATTTACTCAAAGCGAATGTGAAAATTTTCAAGTCTCAGGGTGCAGCCTTGGACAAGTATGCCAAAAAGACTGTTAAGGTGAATATAGAAACTGAATTTAAAAATTTATCTTTCTGTTGAGTTATGTAGAGATCTAAATATGTTGTAGAATGATACTGTGTAAGCAGGACCCTATTCAGTGCAGGCTTTCCTTTCCTTAAGCCCTGGAAAATAAACCACAGTCAGGTTAGATGAGATACAGTATGTTGAATAGGTAGACAGTTTGGTCCTTAATTTGTTTGGTGAAATTTGTGTGGTCTTACATTGTATTGCTGTATTCCACACATACTCTGAACTGGTTATCACTAATTTTAAAAAACCTCACCAAAATTACATAAAAAGGTTAAAAAGCAGTGTTCTACTGAGTACCTCTCTTCTCTGGGAGAACAAGGTTATCTACATGCAGCTGCCTACTTCATATCCATCTATGGCTTCAACATAATGACCCTTAACTTCAGTATCAATATGGAATTACAGTTGCACAAAAAAATCGGCTTTATTTAGGTTGTTTTTGTCTTGGTCTTTGGAGCGTTGGAAGCTTTTAATTGTTCTCTCTCAGATTCCTTCAGCAAAGTTAATGGGATCATGTGGCTGCTCTCCTACTGCTCTTAATCTCAGGCCCAGATTCCAACTGTGCTTTGTAACTGATTTTTTTTAATGTCTACTTCCTCTGCTGATGAACTTCCTACTGCTTCTAAAGACTTGTTTGCTTCTTTATACAGTAGGAATAAAAACTATCAATATAACTATGCAGAGTAATGGAAAATTTACTGAACCCTTTCAAAAGGGGAAATACAAAGGGAGGTTTGCAGATTATTGTGTGTGATTGAGTGTATATGGAGCTTGACATTAATCATTGGAGGCACATTAGTAAATGAAGGATGAATAAAAATCAGTTTTCCATACTAAGAAATCGATCTAAATTCAGGCAGTATTTTACTTCTAACTGCCTATGAACACTAAGATAAGTAACTGTTCTGGATTTCTTAATTATAAAGCAATTATATAAAGCAGTGGCAGCCAATCTTGAAAGCATTTAAAAGGTGATGGAGAATTCACTGTGGGCTAACTAGTGTGTACGTATCTGGCTTTCCCTCTATCTATTAACATGAGGTTTGCAGTGAGGCTGTGGGTCAGTGTGCAGATCACCCTAGAAGTCTTGTTCTCTTTTATGTATGAATGTCAAATTATAAAGAAAATACCTAGCTAGAAAATATTCTTCTGTGCAGTTACAGAAGTCTCAGTGACTATGAACAATGCACGTGTAAAAGAATCTTGTTGAGGACAACCAAGATATTTAGAAAATTTAACTTTATGATAGCTTCTTTGAAGGGAAATCCATGTATTTCTAATGATGGAGCTGTTTTGCAGAAACAGCTTCTTCATCTTTCCACAGTCTCTTTACCCTTTTTTGCTTTTAGGTTGTGGTAGTTGGGAATCCAGCAAATACCAACTGCCTGATTGCATCAAAGTCAGCCCCATCAATACCAAAGGAAAACTTCAGCTGCTTAACTCGTTTGGATCACAACAGAGCTAAGTCTCAGGTAAAAAGGGCCTATCCAAAGTAGAAGGCTTTCTATTGTCCCTGCAAAATACAAACAGAGCAATGCTTTCAAAGCAGCTTGTGACTTGAGAAGCTGAAGTTAATACAATGGATATCTTTAATTCCCAAATAGATTGCTCTGAAACTTGGTGTGACTGCTAATGATGTGAAGAACGTCATCATCTGGGGCAACCACTCCTCCACTCAATATCCAGATGTTAACCATGCAAAGGTAAACGTGAAAGGAAAGGAAGTTGGAGTTTATGAAGCTATAAAAGATGACAGCTGGCTGAAGGGAGACTTTATCCTGGTAAGAATTGGGCTTGTTTTGTTTCATTTTTAAATTTGCTTCTGGTTTCTCCTAGCCTCATATGAAACTGGAAACTATGAGACTGATTGACTTAGTGAAGAGCTCTTTCTGTCTCACTAGTCATCTTCAGATAGCTTGTCTCTATCAGTTATTTGCTTTTGAAAAATTTAAGGCATTATGAAGACCTATGTAAATGCTACTAGAAAAATACATTTGGAGTGCTGAAGTGATTCAAGAAAAAATTTTGATCATAGCTCAGGTGCAGCTCATCTGACATACAGGCACCACTGATATTTCACTATGGTGACTTTTTTGGGCAGCTTTGCAGATGAAGTGGGGTAATCTTCTGTTTGCTGCTCCCCTCCCACCAAAAAAAGCCCAGCAGCTCTCCCGCGGCATGTGCATACGTGTGCACATGCACACATACTTTCCAAATCTATATCTTTGGTCTTGTCACTAGCATTTCTAAAAAGTAATGTGAAAAATCTAGAAACACATGAAGGTGCATTATTGTAGGGTAATAATAGTAATGTAGGGTAGTAAAACAAAATAAAGGTATTAATTGATCAAGAGCACAGGCTACCTAAATGCAATATAAAACAAGACAGCAGTGTTCAAGTTCAAGGCAGTGTTCAAGACCAGGTTGGACGAGGCCTTGGGTGATATGGCTTAGTGTAAGGTGTCCCTGCCCACGGCAGGGGTGTTGGAGCTGGATGATCTTAAGGTCCTTTCCAACCCTAACTATTCTATGATTCTGTGATTCTATTACTAAAGCTGTTGGTGAACATGACTCCCAAATAGCTGTACTTTGCTTGGTATTGTAATGCCACTAGCATGCTGACAGCCAGGTACAGGAACTCTTAACTTAGCCAAGGCAACCTCAGCTTGGGACTGAGGATGTGTTTTGTCATATGATCGTGCTCTTCCCTATGTTGGTTTTGGATATAGTAGCTTGTTCCAGTTCACGCTTTTTTGCTGCAGAATAAATGATTGTATGCTAGCAACCACAGTTCACGAACCAGTGTAAGCAGAAGCCTGTCCTTGATCCTGCTCTACTTTACGTGGCTGAGGCATGATACTAGTTTGGCCTTTTAGGTACACTGTAATGTTGGTTTATGATAAAATGCTTTGTCTAAGATAAGGAGATTTTGTGGATCTTAATGCAGCAAGTAGTTCAATAAGAGCAGCAAGTAGTTCATGTTGGTATTCAGCAAAAAACCTTCATTGCCAGTATTGCTCTAAGACATCTGTGCTGTCAATGTAAATGAAGTGTCTTGGTGGTAAAAGCTTGAAACATCTGGTTGGTATAAGAGAAATCAGCGGGCTGCTAGCTGTAAAGCAGGTACTGAGAAATGAACCAGCCTCTAAAATAGTCCATTATGTTCTTATCTTGGCAAAACTCTTCTAGATTGTATTTCTGGATTGTGTGCCATGTTCATTTAGTGATAAAACTATATCTTGATTGATGAAATCAAATAATGATATAAGGTGGTCTTTCCTCATGGCATTTACTAACAATGTTTATCTAAAGTCATGATTTTGTTGTTGTACAATTTATTTGTTGTTTTTTTTTCCTGAATTGTAGACTGTTCAGCAACGTGGAGCAGCTGTTATTAAGGCTAGGAAGCTGTCCAGTGCGATGTCAGCTGCCAAAGCTATCTGTGATCATGTGAGGGACATCTGGTTTGGCACTCCAGCGGTAAGATGTTGCTTTTGAGTAAGTGCTTGTTTGCTTAATACTTTGATTACACACCTGTGTCTTTGACCTCAAGTGTGTATGTATGTTCAGAGGGGGAAGAATCTGCCTTTTTTCTGGAATAAAGTGTCATAGGAGTTGCAGTAGATTGAAAATGAAGATTTTGCTTCTAGCAGTGAAAAATGTATTTATCTCTTACTTTTCTGGTTTCAGGGAGAATTTGTTTCCATGGGAGTCATTTCTGATGGCAATTCTTATGGTGTTCCTGAAGACTTGCTATATTCATTCCCTGTTGTGATCAAGGTAACAAGACTGTATTTAAATGCAAGTACCTTCTGCAAGACCTAGCTAAACTGTCATATGAGCTTGTTGACAGCAGTGTTTTTAGTCTGGGACTGCAGTTACTGGGACGTGGGGGTTTTAGCAGCCTTTCACAGAGGGGACCACTATTAATCATTGTGTAGTAGTTGTCAAATAAATACTGGTAAGTAGTCTCTGACCTGACTAGCTGGTGTTGGTTGCATTCTTCATCTGAACTCAGAATTAACTTCTGCCTGATGTAGTTTTTAAGGCAGTAAACTCTGTTTCTTATGCTGCAAAGTTTCCTTCATGCAGACTGAAAGACGCTTGTTCTTATATGGAGGGGCTTCTTACTTCTTTGTTTTCAAACAGGACAAGACCTGGAAGTTTGTTGAGGGTCTTCCTATCAATGATTTTTCTCGTGAGAAGATGGAAGTAACTGCTAAGGAGTTAACTGAAGAGAAGGAGACTGCTGTGGAATTCCTCTCCAGTGCATGACTAGATCCTGAAGAAATACAAAATGATTTCAGAGTGGGAGAATCTAAAAGTCGTCTCTAAGTCTGCTACCAAACACTATTACTGTATTCAAGTCAACTGTCTGTGGCAATCGTGCATTTTAAAGTCCTTATGCTTACTGGTACTGTTGTGCCTGTTGAGTTATTAGCAAAAGGTTATTAAAGAAGTAAAACTAGTTTGTTGACCAAACTTTTTCTGTTCAATACTAGTTGCTTTCTCTGTATGATACAGAATAATTGTTTGCCTCGGCCTTGGCTTCTAACGCACAATCCAAGTTTTGATTAGAAATTGGCACTATTGGAACACATCTTAGTCTGTGATCACTTCAGCATCCTATGGCTCAACTGAAAATTAAATTAGAATGCCAGTAGTTCTCCTTGAACCAGTAGTTCAGCGACTCATCTGTCACTGAACAGACTCCAAGTATATACTGTTCACTCTGGTTATGCTTACAATGTTTGTCAATAGAAATATTAAAAGATGCTTAATCATGTAATGGCTAAGAGTAGTTTGTTGTGCTTTATTTGCATGTTTTGGTTGTGTAACTAGCGGGATTTGATAGTACAACATAAAAACCACTGAAGACCTATTTTAACAAACCAAGGGAAACTGGTTTTAAGAAGCTTTATTGATGACTAGCACTTCCATTGTTTTTTTTTTCCAGGCAAAATTGCTTTATGTCAACATCAGACAAAAAGCCTCAAGGCAGATTTGTACTCCAGCCCTACAGTTCAAAAGCAGTGTTGGTACTGTAGCTCAGTATTAATTTCATTGTAGCTTCAAAGCCCTTGGTCCCAGGAGGCAAGGACTCACTTGATTAAGACCAAGTGAAGTTAATATACTTGCTTGAGAATTCTCCTGGGTGCAGCCTTTAACTTCAGGAAGGTTCAAATACATTGTACTGTAATAATTCCTTTGCAAACATGCAGGTGAATGTTGCTGCAATTTTTCTAGACTCCTGCCTATAGTAACCCACCTTATGTAGACTGAAGAGATTTTAGGCTTCTTGTTCTGGGAATTTCTTAAGAGGTACTACTACCTGTTTTGTTTGTTTTCTAAGCACCTAATACACGTAATGTCAATGTTAAGTTGTCAGTCCTGTTCCAATATAAGTGTTTCTGCCTTGTACTAACATAAATCTTGGGTCTGTCAGATCTGGAGTTATCTCATTTCCCTTTTTTTTGTTTGTTGTCATTAAATGAGGATTCAAAAATAGAACTATCTGGACCAAAAGAAAAAAAAAAGCTTGAACTGAATTCAAAGGACATTGAATGGTTTCTGTGAGGATTTATCAAGTAGAATATAAAATAAATCAGCAAGCAGCAATAAGCTTATCATTAAGAATAAGTCTGCTCTCAGAACATTACTGTAGCAATTAACTACAGTGACAGTACTGCAGCAATGACTTGCTATACATAAATAGCTGAAAAGGAAAATGAGCATTTCAGAAAATCAGAGTACCTGCTGCAGCACAGGCCAGCTGGAGACAACACGGTAAATGCCTTGAATGTTTATGAAACAGCTGTTGCTAGAACTTATTTGTTCTTGCAGTCTTGGGAATAGGTAAGGAGTGTATATACTGTATTTTTCCACTGTTTTTCTCATTCCTCTGAACCAGTTGGAGTTTAGCTGTGGAGAAATGATAAGAAAATTTCATACTTCTCTCTTTTCATGACAGTTTGGAACTTGTGCAGAAATTAGGGAGGTAAGGCAAGCTGCCAGTGTGATGACTGCCTTCTGGTGTTACAATACAGGGTAAGTAAAATCTCATTTCAACATGAACTTTGGGAGCAAAGGAATCCATTCCAGTCATTACCATGCTACGACTTATTTTAAAACAAAAGTCTTGAGGTGGTTACAGCGCACACTGTTACTCAGTTTAAGAAGGCTACAGGGTAAGTAAGAAGAGTCTGCATCTGTGCTGTGACTGAAAACCGTAAGTTAGATAGGACAGATCCTGCTTGTGTGCAGTATGTGTTGTGCCATACCTGCAGGAACATAATGTAGGGAAGAAGCTTTAAAAATTCTGGATGATTTGGCTCTTTAGGGGGGTTTAATGATTGCTTTAAAGTAGTCTTCTCCAGGAGACAACTCACTTCTAGTGAAGGGATGCTTACAACACTTACTGTATGCAAGCAATTGTAGAATTAACCTCAGTACTCAGTAGACTATGTCATCACATAGTTAACTTCTCAAGTTAACACTTGAATCTACATTTGACTCCTCTAATGAGTTATAAGCGCTTTGTATTTCCTCCAGGCTTCTGTGAAGCAATTCAACAGCAAAGCTTTCATCTGGTCATTGACTGTATTTAACTACTATCCTGCTACTTACAAATTCTCAAATAGTGGATATTCTTTATATTTCTGTTTTTCCAGTTTTTATATCTCTGGGAATTTCCCTCCTGCTGTGATTAGCTATTGTTTAATTATTGTGTTACTTTGTACAGTCTGCACTCTTTGCAGGGTGCTTTGGTTATCTCATAGTAGATATATGAAAATATGCATATGGAGGCAAAAAAGTAGCCATTGGCTTTTCCCTCTGCCTTTCAGACTGTCAGTTTTCTAGTACAAGAGGAAACTTGCACGTTGCTACTCCAAACTTACAGTATTAAGTACTTTGCTCTTCATTGAAATGTTTCTATGCTATGATTTTGGTTTTTTGAGTGTTTGTGGAGGACTTGATGTACTAGATGAGGCTGAGAGAACTAGGTCTGTTAATCCTGGAAGAGGAAATGCTGGGAAGAGATCACTTCTCAGCAAAGCTTACCTCATAGGAGGATGCAGAGACAGCAGAGCCAGGCTCAGCGGAAGATTAAGAGGCAATAGATGCTAGTTGTGACACAAGAAACTGATTGATCAAATCTGAGCGCAATCAAATACAGAAGAAACCAGAGCCTTGGACATGGCCTTGAGCAACCAGCCATAGGTCAGGCCTGTGTTGAGCAGGAGTTTCCACTGAATGACTTCTGATGTGACTGAAAGCCACTGAATACGTTCACACCAACTGCATCTTCTAAAGAACTCTAAATACTTATATATCAAAAGTTATTCTTTGGCTAGCGATGAGCATATTTTCAGCACATACAAGCTTTCTGTGCAGGAAGGAATTTCACATCCACTTTTCACTTGCTGATTCCTTCCCCAAGAGAACAAAAGCTAGGACTTCAAACAGCAGCTCCCGAGTGAGTACATACACACTTTCTTTGAGAAACAAATCCTGGGGGAAATTAAGATTTGAGTTATCAGATCCACTTCTAGGTCTCTAAGTGGAGCAGCTGAGAACATTAGGGCTCCTGGCTGAATGTGTGCTGGGGGAAAGGCTCCCAGGGAAGACTGGAAATTGTTTAGTATTACTGGCATGCTTTGTCAGGGAGCACCTGGAAAATGCAGATCCTAAATCCTCCCTTCGTGCCAGTGGAAAATGTATGAGGCAGGCTTCTAAACTGGTCTCTTTGTGCTTTCTTGACAGCTTTCCATGCCCAGCAAGAATTCTTTTGAGAGAGAGAAGAAATAAAGCTTTTCCCCAAATGAACAAAAGCTATTTCAAGTTTGTCTCTCGTTGTTCTTGTACTGCAGCTATTCCTGCTATTTTTTACAGTGACTGCAGATGAAGCTGGAAACTCTGCCTCTTACAAATGAATCAACATGATGCTGATGCTCACCCCAAAGCTTTGCATCCTAGGCATATTTATAAGGCATCGTGTCATATCAAATCCCCAGGATTTGAATCTCGCTTTGCACAAGGAAGTGCAGGAATAACTTCTCTGGCAAGTAAGCATGCTTTCAAAGCACTAGATTTACAGAACAGAGGAAAGTTGACATGGAAAACTTTATTGGAATTATTTCTTTCCCCCCATTTAGTGTGGTTTGGAGACTTCTTTTAGATTTATAGACACATTTTGAACTCCAGATAGCAAACCCTAAAGGATTACTTACAGCTTGGTTGTAATGAAAGAGGAACTTACATAAATACAACTATTTGCAGCTGAAAATGCAGGTGTTTTGTGTTCAAACACCAAGTTTTGTTTTGTTTTCAAATACTCCAGCAACTTTTTAAGTGACAGCTTTGCAGAGGAGCATGACAAACGCTTTTGTGTCAGAACAGAGGCTGAGCAGTCAGCTGCTTTAAATACAACACAGTAACTGCAGATAATAGATAGAGATTCAGTCTTCACCTTAGCCAGAACTGAGCCCACTGGTTTGGTTTTACAGTCTTTAATTGTGCATTTTAATTTATTGCTATATATTTAATTGCACAGAGGCTTTCTGTTTTTCAAATCTGCTAACCACAATTTTCAAGGGGTTTGTAACTAAATGATACAAAGGGTTTGCACAGAGACCTTTGCCTAGTTTCTCTCAAAAAATGCAGTCATTATACAACCTGGGAGTTGCTTAAATGCATTAAAAGCTCAGCTCAAGCCAACCTGAATTTGAGGCTCTGAGCATCTCGGTGGAAAGAAGAGGTGACCACTGCCTTCCCAACAAAGAGCACTAACACAGATGTTGCATGCATCCACACACATGCATACATATTGACTCCCCTGATCAGATCATGATGGAAAACCTCTCTGGAGGAGCCACCTGACTGACCTTACAAGCTGAGACCTTCAGGGCTATCATCAAGCTACACAGATCAACCATGCATGATTTTATTGCAGCAGGCTACTAATAATTCTTGGATGAAGGTGAGCTTTCATTTACTATCAGCAGTACAGCAGCCAGGACATACCTGAGCACAGCAGCTCCAGGTTGGCTTACAGTGAGCTGCTGGACTTGAATTGTGCATCCTTTAGTATTGGGGTGTTCAGCAGCAGCAGTGCACACATACATGTGCAAAGGCAAAATACTGAAGCTAAGTCAGAGGCTGAGAAAATACACATTGCAGTTTGCTAAACTTTGGGCTGTATTTGTAAAGCCAGATTTGTGCTTTCCAGAGATCCAGCATAGCCTTCTGTTGTGAAGTTTCCACTGATTATATTCATATATTCAGTTTTGCTTTCTCATTCATGAGTGTTTCTCAACACAGACGGCTTGAGTTGTTTTAAAATGAGACCAATGATACACCATGGCTATTGTGACCGTAATGAAAAAAAAAGTATTATATGTTTATTTCCTAAGGGAATTTCCAATGGGAACAGAATCTTCCCAAAGCTTGAGATGGAGGAGTTAGAAAGCCGCAAATAAACCAGCATGGGAGTTATTTCAGGAGCAATTCAAACCCCTGCTGAAAGCCCACTGATGGAGACTTAATAGTCTGGCTGAAAACTGGTTTTATAAGAAACCAAACAGCAACTGAAGTGAACGGTTTTCAGCAAACGCATTCTAAGTTTTTAGCGCCATAGCAAACACTGCAGGTCTCTCCTGCAGATGGTGGTGGTACTTTTGCTTGGGAACGTGGTAATAGAAAGCTCTGCCCATAGCTTTGCACTTGCCCACTGCTAGGACGGGGAGAAAGAACATTAGAGCTTTCTGCTGGAGGGAAAGCATAATAAGTATTTTTAGCTGAATGTCTTCTGCAAGCTGAGCTGACAACAGGCTTTTATACATGAGGATGCCTGACCGAGGGGAGCACAGTGTGAGCTGCTTACGCCAGCAGGCTTGAATGCCAGCCCCAGAGGTAAGCTTGCTGTTCAGCAGGATTTTAAGCAGAGGATGTGCCACTTCCTTAGCTCCATGAACAGGGGCACATGGTGCTAATTCCCACTCAGACCTCCAGTTCTGGGCAAAAAAACCCCACCATTTTCTTGAAGGCAGGTTTTTCCTGGAAAATCTGTATGCAACTGAGCTCAGAGGGAGTCCAAGCAGGTGAAGAGCCAAGGAAGATGGGGAAGAATGCTCCTCAGACAAGAGGTTGTAGGAAAGAATTAACCCCTCAAAGGTTCTCTTGCATTTTCTAAGTTTATAAAACAAAGAAAGAAGCAAAACAAACTCCTAAAAGCCAATGTTAACGATTCTTTCTGATATTAAAAGCGAGATTGACTCCAAATTAAACCTAAGCCACAATAGGCATGACTGTGTTGTGCATGTATCCCACAGGGGCATGGGGATGTGTATTAGCAATACCCATCTCTCCCAGCTGGATCAAGGATGGAGAAAGGCAGCTTATGTTAGGTGAGTGAAAATACACAGCTCTTCTGGGGCTGAAAATCAGAGAAAACAGCTCAGCAGGAAGCAAAAGGTGAGAGTCTGCAGAGTTTTTCCTTCATCAATTTGGTGCTCATCTCACAGATACACACTTGTTCCAGTGATTCCTGTGTACCAGCAGTGAGGGTCTCAGGAGGGGAGCACGTCCTTAGGCTGATAACTGCCACAAAGAAGCTGCAATTCCAGCACGACCCAAGCAGCAATCAGCTTCACCAACAAGCCAAAAGCCTGAGCCCCAGGAGGAAGGGCAGGAGGCCAGCAGGGGACAGCTTGCAGTTAGCCTTGGAACAAGGGTCAGGTAGTCAGGCAGCCAGGTGCTGTTCCTGGTCACACACAGTAAGTGTGACATTACAGGAAAAGATAAGGAAAGCAGGTTTGGACAATTTCTACAAAGAATTTTGCTACATCCAAATTTTGCTGCCTGGCCTTTCATGCATTTGGTGACTGAAAAGGGTCAGATTGCTCCCTAAAATAGTTAAAACTAACAGACATGTCACTGCCCAGCTGTTTGCAGACTCAGAGTTCAAGAGCAGCAGCTTGATTTGACAGGAGCTCCCAGCATGGGCTTGTTATCAGTTAGAGGAGGAAAAAATAGATCTGGCAACATCCTGCCTTCATGCTGCATGTACACCAGGCAAGACAACATCTGACTTTGGAGCACCCTGGGTACATTAATTATCACTCTGGTGCTCTAGCTGGGTACTCATCCAACTTCTGGGGTAATTATCCCAGTCAAAATGATTATCCTGAACAGGAGGTATCTTCCTCATTCTGTCTTTGTATCACTCTCCCTGGAACATCACTGGCCAACAATCGCGATGCATCTTAAGCCTGCAGATGACGTTGCTAGTGTTGAGATTGTTCTACCCAGGGTGTTTGAAGCGGTTGCAGCTTCCCAGGTTGGCTGTCTCACCAGTGGAGGCAGAGAGGGAGTACACTGCTCTGGCATGTCCCCTTTCCTCTGCACATAGCTATTATTAGACTTACAGAGCAGGAGAGGCTTTCTTCACTTCGTGCTGTCAAGTGTGCACACCAGGGCTGTCCTATGTAACTCCTCCTTTGGGAGAAGGCAGAGTATGTAGTACTGGTGGGACTTTACTGTAAGAACAATCTGTGATGCTGTAGTATTTACCCCAGGATACTGACAAGTGAACTGGTTTTTAACTGGATCCCTGAGATGGATGGTGAACAGTGCTTTTGGCTCTGCTTAGCAGGTCAGACAGCAGCAGAGACAGTTTTCTGCAGCCACAGCTGCTGCTACCTTGGTGCTTTCTAGGCAATAGTGGTTTTCAGTGCCAAGAGACAGCCTTAAATCCTAAATAAACCGATAAATAAATAAATAAAAAAGAAGTTATTTTATAACGCAAGTGTTTTTGGAGCCTCCAGATGGAGCTAGTAGAGAGGGAGTCACATTGGGAGGATTGATTTCCCCTCAGCCTGTAAGCCTGGAGAATTTAAATACTCGATCAAGAGGAAACAAGCAAATCTTCCAACTCTGCAGTTACAAGGCTGGGGACGCAGGGAGTTCTTGAACAGGAGAAGGAAGGTAGCCCTTGTCCCCACCAGGGTGGGCATCTGCCTCCATCCTAAGGATGCATCCTACATGAAAGGCAGCTTCTCCTTGACAAGGAGAATAAATTCCAGGCACACACTGTGTTAGACACTTGGTGCTACCCCTGCCCCTCTGTTCCATTCCCAAACAGGAACACCACTTGAGATCCAGTTATAGATGCAGGAAACAAGTTCTGCTGCTGGGTCTGCAGGAGACATCCTGGCCAACAGCAGCCAGATAACCCATCTGTGTCCCTTGGCTTCTCTTGGTTGATATTTGCAGAGTGAGTTGCAGTTAAGGGCATGGTCAGAGTTTCCTTCCAAGCACTTTGGAGAAGACAGGGTTGCCATGCACCAGGTGACACTGGCGAGAGAGGCCAACAGAGCAGGAAATCTCGGCCACCTCTTCATCAACAAGTCACCACAAAGCAAGTAATGCTGACTTATTAACTTCTCCTTTCCTAACTGGAGAAGTGAAGGTGAGGTGAGGGTGGCTATGCTGCTTTTGTGGTCTTAAAACTTAGAGACCAGCAACGCTTCTCATTTGAAATACTGTATCACAAGAAACCCAAATGCTGTTTGATAACTCCTCCTCAGTGGGGATGGTGGTGCTGCCGGCGCTGATGCCTGCAGAGCAGAGCATCCCACTCCATGATAAACATCTGCCTGCCCTGCGAAACAGCTTGGCTTGAAGCCTTCCTGTGGGGAGATGGAGGAGATGAGCCCATGGAGACTGACCACAGGCCACCTCTGAGGGTTTCAGGCTTATTGATGTTGCTGAATGGAAATACCTGGGAGATGGAGGGCGCCAGCTGGAGGGTTACCAGCCATTCCCGTTTCTCTCTGCAAAGCCACAGCAGATGAGGTTGGCTTTTTTGGCAAGTGCTGGACAATTCATCTGCATGTTGCACAAATAGAGAGAAGTGATTAACACAGGCTCCACATAAGCCCTACTCCTATCTAGCTGCATCGAAACTCAATGTGAGGTAAATGAAGCTTCTCTTTAGTGCTCTTTAGGCTGGTAACAGTAAATCTGAAGAACTGTTTGGTGTCATCTGTTACAGATCAGCTCCCTGTAACTGAACCCCTGTCAGCACCTCCCCAGCACCACCCCTGTTACCCCTGCGGGGCTGGACTGGTGTTGATGGGACTCACTGGCCAGCAGGAGAGGAGAGCACTCAAGCACTGCTGTGTAAGGGCACCTGAAAGCTTTGGGGTTTCTAACTCAGCCACTTCTAATTTCCCTAAGGAGGCTTCTACCACGTATGCATTCTGCATTTGTTCTGATTTAAATCGTGCATCTGATGCCCGTGCAGAATGTAGCTGAAATTTATGTACTCCCTACCCAAATTCATGTGAATATACTAAAACAGGAAAAGATCAGGGTCTTATTCTGTGGGATTATTACAAGTTTCCTGAAGGGGAAAGAGCTCTGTAGCAATATGTCTGCATTTTTGCATGAGGTTTCTATTATAAACAGACAACAAGGTTTTGCAATCTTGCTTGTTGGCAGGCTCAAGTGCCTTGAATTTGCTCAAGTGTATAATCATAGCGTGTTTGCTTCTATTTTTGTTTCTCCATCTCTGCCCAGTGCAGCACATGTGGATACCTTCCCAGCACTCCTGCAGCTGTGTGCTGTGATGTGAAGGGGACATTGTCCTTCTGTAGAGCAGAACCAGCGTCTGTCCCTGCCATCTTTCCATCTACAATGAAAAGTTTACATAACGCCCTCACTTCCTCCCTTATTTCTATCCCACTTTTCCCATGGTGGGGCAAAGGAAGGAAACTTACTGCATTGTCTCCCAGGCACATGTGCCCTTCACAGTTTATGCCTGGCAGCAGGATTTAGGCAAGCCTGTTGTCACAACCATGGGGACACCAGTGCTTAAAGATCTCCAAGGTTTTGATAGCTGATCTCTGTAGAGGAAGTAAATGGACCACGTTGTACATCTTCTGTGGGCCAGCATCATACTGGGCAGAGAGGGTGAACGTTAAATGGAGGTACAGGGTACAAAACATAGGATGGCAAGGCCGGATGATATCTGAGTGTGCTTTTGCTGCCAATCTGCCTGCTCACAGCAGGGAAAATCAACCGAGTTCCTTGGTCAGTCCCACCTGGCAGAGCAGAGCATGCCCTAATAAAATATAATAAATTAGAACATTAAAATATAAAATAAGTTGCTAATGAAATACTAAAACTGCAAATCCTCTTCCTAACCTGCTTAAAGTGTTTGTTAGCAAGCCTGAGAGGGGCCAGATGTCTGAGTAGGGTGATGCTGAGCTGCTGTGTCTGGCCACCATTGGGCTCTTGCAATTACCATGAGCATCTAGGATAGCCTGGTGGACTATGGGCTAAGCTTTGCTACGTCAGGGTCTTAGTCCCCCTCTTTTCATCTGTTCTCTGCTTGTGTTCAAGGTCCCACTCCTGTTGCCTGCTTGGACAATTAAGGCAGGTTTGCACTAGGCCATGACCTGCAGTGTCCAGCCTCTAAATGGACCTTAGGGGAGCTGTGGGGCAGACACAGGAAGCCTGCAGGTCTGCCCAGGCTTAGCTGTCAGCACTTGGAGAGTTTTGGGTGTCCACTGGTTGCTGAATAATGAATTATCTGCTCGTTCCTTCCTCCTACTCTGGCTCCTGGGGCTGCCTATCAGCAACACTGCTGAGATTGTGTCAGCATATGGGCAGATATGTGTGTATCTGTATCTGTGTATTGAAGGACCACTGGCAGCATCCAAGCAAGATTGTCATCTCTTTGATGGAGCTGGTTCATAGTTGTCTGAATGAATGTTTTCACCACAACTGCAGCATGCAACATTAACCCTGTTTTTACACCTTGTAATGAATAAGAAGCACCTATTTACCTGCAAATAGTGGTAGAAGTCAACACACTTTGCTCATGTTCAGCTTCTCTGCTTGGAGAAATAGAAACCACCACATCAGGATGGTTTTTCCAAAGCTTTCTTCTTCCCCATCCCAGCCTTCCATCCTTTTGCTCTTAATCAGATTCCCAAGGTCTCGCTCTCAGAGGTTTGTTTTCTTTAACAGCAGATGCTGTCTATCTGTCTGTCAGTCACCCCACACTCTCCTGGCTCTGGTTCTATACTGCTTACCACATGTGTGGGTCAGGCACTCAGGTCTTCTGCATTATTCACCAATGGAGTTATCTGGGTCAACAAAGACCAAATTTCTCTCCCCAAGATCCTTGCTGCTATCCCAAGACTCACCTGGGTGGTGTCACTCCTCACTCCCTGCTTTTGGGTCATCTTGAGGGTTTTGCCACTTGAACGACGTTGCTTTGGCCAACGTGCTTGGATCTGGGCCCTTCCACATTTCCTCCACTTTCTCAGGTGCAACATTCTCATGTGGGAAAGTGGGGTCAGCCCCACTTCTTGACTCCTGCCCCTCTTGTTCCTCTGTCCCTCTTCAGTCTCCCTCCTTCCAGCTGCTGAGCAATAGATCAGAAGAAATCATGTCCTCTGCTAATCCCATGGAGGTTTCTGAGCTTGCTGGCAACTTGTGGCAACTTCACAGGGCTGCAAGGGGCCCTAGAGGAATGCAAGGCATGGGATGTGTAGGGAAAGGAGTCTTGTGACTTCCAGCTGTGTATCTGCGCTGACATGGTGCATGTGTCTCTCCATTTGAATGTGCATGAAGACAGTGATGCAAGTCCCTGGCAATGTTCAGGGCCAGCTTGGACAATGCTTTGAGCAACCTGGTTTAGTGGAAGGTGTCCCTGCCCATGGCAAGGGGTTGGAACTGGATGAGCTTTAAGGTCCCTTCCAACCCAAACCATTCTGGGATTCTAAGATTCTATGAACGTGATAAAGACTTGAAATCTGTGGGCTTCAGCTGCACCATGCAGTTGACCTCCAGGTCCCCGCATTCTCTACCTCTATCACAAAAGAATGTGGTTAATGGTGGAAGTTGAAAAGCCAATTTGCTTGAAGAGTTTCTAGGAACAAACCAGGAGAAGAATGGAAGAGCACCTACAGATAGAGGTCAGGCAGGTGGTGCCTCCTGCACTGGGGTGTGTAGGGAATGAGGAGCCCAATGATCCAGTCATGGTGAGATAGCTGCTGTCTCCACAGTGGTGATGCACTGATGTGGCTGTGTTGCCAACTCGTCTTGGCACCAAAAGCAGTGCAGACCTGTCCTGCTGTCATGGCCATGGTGAAAGGAAGTGTATAAATGCAAGGATAGCATATGAAAGTGGAGAGGCTCAGCGTGCAGAGAAGCTCCTTGTCCTATTCCCTTCACTGGGTATCTGCTGGAGGTCATCTTTGCTAAATAAGAAAGGCATCAGCTGCTTGCCCTCAGTCTGTTATGACCTGGGAGGGTACATACATAGTCCTGTCACACACTGCTTTTGCCTCTTCGAGCCTTTCTTGCCATGAGGCCACCTGGTCACCTTGGTGTGAGGGTTGTTTCTGGATGTTCCTGTAGAAGCACTCAGTTACATTATTCATGCATTACAAAGATGCGTAAGATCCAAAGTAAACAATAGCAAAAATAGTTGCTGTTTTTCTATTTGGATGTCTGGGTATCCAGGCAGTATCTAAGACTATAGGCGAAGGAAAATCTGCAGGGAGGAACATCTTTCATTATACCCGCTGACGTGTGTTGGGAATTCAGACTGTTTGGCACACGGCCCTTCACAGAAAGAAGAAATCTTCTGGCTTTTCTTCCAAATAAATAACTTGGCTTAATAAAAACGCAAATGCAAATCTTTGAGGGAAGGAACAACAGGAACAGAAAGTCCTTAAGGTCAGAGAGAGGGGAAGTGGCCTCTTCTGCAAAGGCTGAGTTTACATATATGTCACCTACCTGTGCCACCTCCTCAGCTAGCGATGATGCTCTTGATGTGTACAACAGATCAGCTGCAGTGTGGATGGACTGCTCTGGTTCCCATCATCAGAAGATTAGTTTATGAGCATGATAATCCCCTTGGGCAACCACAGACCGCACTTCTAGTTGACTCAGACCAATGTTCATCAAACACATGGGATCTGCTTTGGATCTGTCTGTCCTCTGTGAAGCCAGTAAGGAGTTTCACACTGCACCTAACTTGATAATGCAATGTTATGTCCATGAGAAGAATGCCTGTGAAGGCTTTGCAGTCAAAGAGGTTTTGTGCAGGGATCACAGACATCTCACTAAACCAATGCATGGTCCAAGATGATCAGTCTCTCATACTAAAGAAATCAGCGAGAAGGGTTTGGACAGATGGGCTTTGCACAAGGAGACCAGCATGACAAATGCACCAGAAATTAATAGTATGTCACCCTTCTCCAGTGTAAAAAATAACCAGGTTTTCTTTCCTGTAGCTCACCCCAGCCCTTTCTTCATACTCAGCATGGCAACAGTGAGTCTTTCACAGGTCTTCACCCTGATGGTGCCAAACTCCTGCCCACAGCAAGCCAGCAACAAACGCTTGAGCCGTGGCTATCAAGTATTTTACAGAGACAGGACATCACCGTGGAACATGGCTCCTGTCGCTGCTTCCATCACCAGAAAACAAGAGTCTGAGTTAGGAGAGGACCTTTCTGTGTTAGAGACCAGCCTTCATCACGAGCAGATGGCAGGCACTGCTCCAGGGGAGGAAAAATGTCTCTAGACATAGACTCATAGAACAGTTAGGGTTGGAAAGGACCTTAAGATCATCCAGTTCCAACCCCCCTGCCATGGGCAGGGACACCTCACACTAAACCATATCACCCAAGGCTCTGTCCAGCCTGGCCTTGAACACTGCAAGGGATGGAGCATTCACAGCTTCCCAGGGCAACCCATTCCAGTGCCTCATCACCCTTACAGTAAAGAACTTCCTCCTTATATCCAATCTAAACTTCCCCTGTTTAAGTTTTAACCCGTTACCCCTTGTCCTGTCACTACAGTGTCTTCCTCAATCTGCTGGCTGTTGCTGTTCCTCAATCTACTGGTTTGATGTAAAAGTGATCAATACTCAGTGAAACCAAATCTCTCATGCAACATCTTGGGTTTTGTCTGAAATGGGCACCAGATGCTAAAAAAGATCATTAGAAGAGTGTGTATTTGACAAAAATAATGGATTAGACTTCTCTCCTTTAGCTTCCACCTCCAAATTTGGCCTCACATTTCATCTCCCAGCTGGCACACTGGTAATTACAGTATTTTACCCAGATCATAGTGTAATGACAAAGTGGTGTTTCCCTGAAGGCAGCCACCAGCACCCAAACCAAAGGTGCCCCTGGAACCACGAGGTGTCCCCATAGGGCAGCTGCACCAGCTTGAGGAGGACTTGGAGGGAAGGCACAGAATTGGCTTCAGGCATAGCCCTGCAGTGCTGGCCATGAAGATGTGCCTCTTGATTATTTTGGTTTTTAATGCTAAAAGTTCACATTTTGGGTTATGGTAGAAACAGATCTCCCTCTTTATTTGGACAGAAAAACACTCAATCTTTCCCATTCTGCCCTGGATCCCTAACTGTAGTAGAGGCAATGTAGGCACAGCAGAAAACACAAGTGCCATTTACTTTGTCCTCCTCTATTCTCACTGTCCTGCTGCCTCAGGGTGCCTGCCAGACAGAGGCAAAGAAGTGCATTCTCTACAGAGAAATGATGCTTCTTGGCCAAGCAGCAACTTCACAAAAAGCGATCATTTTGGTGCAGAAAGCATCCATCCTAGTTCCCAGTCTTTTGATCCAGAGAGCAAAGAGTGGCATAAGGCTATTTAGCTCCTCGTGGAGATTATAGCAAATGGGTCTTGAGGGTATCAGTTCCCGCTGCTGTATGGTTATTTCTACAAGGTGAGATTAGGAGAAGTTCCCTTTGTGTCCTAAAATATGCAGGACTCTGGGCATTTTTACAAGCAGTTCTAATCCTCTGAGGCAAAGAGGGCAGCAGAAGTAATAGCTCTTTATGAAGCTCTGAGCTACTTGGTAGATACAACTGAAAGCACCTCTGTGATATGAAACTAGCCTTCCCTTTCTTTTCCTTTTCACCCAAGCATGGAAACAAAATGCTTTATTTTGGTTCACAGAGAAACCTTTGGTGATGGAAGAAACCACCACAGATTTAATTTCTTTTTGGTGAGTGGGACAAAAGAGGGTGACTCAGAGTTTCTACATTTCCACTTCTACACTTCACCATCAGGCCTCTCACTTTTACTGCTATCAACTGGATGAGGCTGTTATTCAGTGTTTGGCTGATGTTGATACTTTTCAGCACTGTTTTCCCTTCCAGACTAGAGAAACCAACAGAAAGGAAAGACCTGACCGAAAATTACCTGCTGAAGGGTCTTTCCAAACAAGCTGGTGACTTTGAGACATGGCTCAGGGTAACCCTCAGTGAAAATCCTTTCAACTAGGTCTTTAAACCTGGATAATGACCTTGGCCATGTGATGAATGGGGAATAACCTCTTATCTTGGCTTTTGGCATGGGAACTCCTGATAACGTGTTCAGGGAATGGGGGGAGCTGGATGGTGTACTGAGGGTAACTGCCTTCCTGTATTGGCTCTATGGAGGACAGAGGTATCCGACAGCTGAAGGGTTACTGCAGCTCCTCTTCCAAATCCCAGGCTGTCTTGCTACAGGCTACCAATGACCCCTCCAAACCTCTGGGAGCTGACACTTGTCCCCCTTGAAGCACCCAAGCAACGTGTTTCATTGACACATTCATCAACAAAGACCATCCTGGGAAAAGCTGCTTGAATACTTTGGGGGGAAAAAAAGCCAGAAATATTTCCTGTGAATACTTTACTATGTATCTTCATCAAAACCACCAATCATAAAGCCCCAAATACTTTATTAGTGAGAGAAGGGCTGTCGCATCCCGGACCCTTATTGCAAATGCCGTAGTCTTTCTTCACTTGCAAATGTCGTATTCTTTCTTCACGTCACAGGCCATCTGTTTCCTGGTATGTCCACAAAGGAGGTGATGAGGCCCACACCTACACAGGGGTAGAGCATTTCTCTTGGCAATGGGAATAATACCTGAGCAAATAACTTGTCACCTGACTCACAGTGCTCTTACGTGGGGCTCCTCCACCCATGACATGGGCAGTGCTGCTGGGCTGCAGAGGCAGGGAAGAGATTGCAAAAGAGCCACGTATATCATCAGGCACACAGTTAAACGAACAGGAGTGGTAAATGAAGTAATAAATGATTATTCAAAGTTTACCTTGGCTTTCCTTCTTTTTAAATTTCTCTGGAAACATAAACATTGGAGGATCATGGCATAAAGGGGCTCCCAGATATTTTTTTTAGCAAGGTTGAACTGAAAAAGGTCAAGAAATGCAGTTTGAGTGACCTCAAACTGAAACTCAAATCCACAGAAATGCAATTTGATCAAAGCTGTCTTGCGGTTTCACAACCATTTTTGCTATTGATTTTGACTGGGGTTTGGTTATGGACTTTGATAAAAGCAAGGCCAGGCACAAAATCAATGCAGCTTCTCACCCTTCCTTTCAGTCCATTATATGCTATTGATAGCACCCAATATTTTTCATCATGACAAGATTTTATCTTCCCCTGGTTAGTCCAAGAGCTTAATCTCAAGACACCTTTTGCCTGTCCAGCAGGTAGACACTGTACTGTCCAACAACTTTGTAATGAGATCCCTCAATTTCAGTTTTTAGCATCCTTCCTTTTATTTTTGCATCCATTTTTGCACCTTCTGATTACTTCAGCTAAAAGGACTGTTCCCTTTTTTGCCATTTTATAATGGGTTGAGAATAATCTTTTTGCATGTGTGCTTAATAAGAAACAGAGCTTTCCTGGTTGTTCCTTCAACAGAAAGAGTGGTTTTGATTCTAGCACAGGTTAACCTACTTTTGAATGCGAAGTGACAGAACGGCTATTAACAGTATGAATTTCAAAAGACAGGAGAAAATGAGTAAATGAGCCAAAGAAACCAGTAGCCTGAAGCTCACAAAACCAGTTTCTGAACCCCAAAGAGAGGGGAGAAAAAGAAGGAAACATGTTATACTGGTAGAAAGACAAACTGGCCAGGAGGACACAGGGGTCACCTCAACTGAGCAGGAGCTGATTAAGTGGAAATGAGAGGAGTGAGAAGAGAGCCAGGATGGTCTGAGGGTTAAGCACAAAAGCTATTGAGCTGGGAGGAAAAGAATATGGTAAAAGGGAGAATACAGGGGAATGGAGAAGGATGGGTGGATTAGCTGTGCAGTAAGGAGAAAGCAGGCAATGAGATAGGACAGAAGGTGCTGGTGGGAGGTGGAAGTGGGACACAGGAGAGGTCGGTGAGTGGAAGCTGAGTGGATGGTATCCATCCCACAACCTGACCCCCTGCCTGGGGAGGTGTGAGACACGCAGCAGCACCATCACTCCCAGCACGTCTTTGAAGGAAACTGGAGGGCCACCAACTCCAGCAAAGGCCACGAGGAGACCGGCGTGAGAGCCCGTGGCAGGAGAGGTGTCTGATCCACGTGGTGCCTCTGCTGCCTTCGCTCTGGAGCTGGCCAGGCAAATGAGATTACAGCAGGGTACAGATGGTGGCCAGCGTGGCTGGGGGGGTTGCAATGGGTTATCCTGCCCTGCTGCAGGGACAGTGTGAGAGCAGAGACAGAGGGAGAAACGTTGCTCAGGCAACTCTGTCACTGCCACGGAGAAGTCTGGGCAAATGCCAGCACATGAGGTTGCAGGAAGGGTTTAGGAGGAAAGCATGCGGGCCAAAAATCCAGACCAAGGCAGTGACAGCAAGAGAGCCTGTGCTTGGAAATGACCCTGGGGGCAAAGCTGGGGCAGGGCTTACGGAATTTGGTAGAAATTCCATGAAAGAGAATGTTCGTCTCATCACCACTGAGCCTTCAGCTCAGTCAGGAGCACGCGGGGTCTGTAGGGTGCCCCCGTGCTGGAGAAGGCTCCTGTCTTCACCCAGACCTTGTTCCCAGCGGGATCCCTCTCTGGATGTACCTGGGACGCAGCACAGCTAAGGGTGAGGGTCTGGAGGGGCAGAGGACAGCCATTGCTTCTGTTTCTGGGCGCAGGCTCAGCAGCCAGCCGGCCATATCTAATGGCCATTTCATCTGGGTGTGCAGTGGCGCCGAAGGCAGGCAGCAGCCGGCCGGCTCCTTCTCCGAGGGGTGAATGCACGGTGTGTCCTGCAGCAACCCCTGGAGCTGTGGCTTGCTTGGGAATTCAGCTGGACCGCCATCTGCAGCAAAGCAGACAATGCAAGGAGAGAGGCAAGAGTCCAAGCTGGAGAAAATAGCATCAGTACCATACAAAAACCCAGTGTGTGCTGCTCGCACACGCTTCTCTAAGGCAGCTCGTGTCCTTGAACACCTGAGTAACCCGGAGCAATCAGGACACGCCTCACCTTTCATCCTGACTCATATCCTGCTGTGCAATTGGTTAGCAAAAGCAAAGGGTTGCGGTATTTTTCAGGCCACCGCCGTTTGAACAGTTCCATCCGAGCCCGGGAGCTGAGCTGCCAGGAGTCTGGGAAGCATGTGGCTCCCAGGCTTCCATGCTTCCCGAAAAAGCATGCTCATTGTATCAAATGGAGGCAGCACTTTGGTACTTGGACTCAAAGGGCTTTTCTTTCATTTATGCTGCTTTGACAGAACCAATATCATAAAGATGAATTGTTTGGCCAAACTACTGTTTCCCTTCCAGCCTCCCCGTGGTGAGCACATTTGTGTTAGCTTTTGTATGTGAGCACAGGGTTTTTCTTTCACAGATTTATTGCATTTATGTGAGAGGGGTGGAAAAAAGCAAATCATTAATCCACAGCTTACCCACCTCTGTCTAGCACTGCCATGAACAACATGACGGGGCTGGGAAGGTGAGTTTGCACACTTTTATTTTGTGTGTTCTCTCAATAACTATTTTAACATCCCTCCTGTGTAGCTGTATAATCGCCACTAAATCTGAGCTCTTGGAGCAGTCATCGGTTTTCAACATCATCAATGTAAAGAAGGATGGAAAGGCCTTAGGTATGATTGAGTTCAGTATCTCTCAGCACTGCCTGTTGTCACTGCAGCCCTCTCTTTTTAAGCATTTCTTTTCTGTTTCTATCGACTTTATTCCAATTTGCTTCATCTAGAAAGCGACCGTTTCACTGGTGATCCAAGATTGTCTTTGCTGTACATAAAACTGCAAGTGATGCTTTGGTGAAGCACATTGTAAGTGCTGTAAGATCATGCCAACTGGGGAAAAAGCACTGGTTTGGGTCTGTCTCTCTGGAGAGTTTTATTCAAAGACACATAAACCTTTCCCAAGCAGTTGTAGAGCAGAGAGAAAAGAAGAACTGTAATTAAACAAAGCATACAAGTCAATCTCAAAGAGTTAAATCAGAGCTGGAGGGATAGGGTAGACGTTATTTATGTAGCTGTTCACCCTACTCAAAATGGGAGTATGGCATCAATTTAACTGAAGGCTTTATTCACTATCAGTACTGTGCCTACCTGACCTCCCACCTAGTTCAGCTTACCATAACCACTGCATTCCTGGAAGAAAGAGCTTCCATTTGATCTAGAACAAAGTGGATGCACTGCATTAAATGTTAATATTTAATCACCTGCAGTTTGACAGCCCTCTGGCATACGCAGCGGCAGAAACTGGAGCCTGGAAGCAGATCCTCCATTTACAGTGTGCACACACTGCCCCACTGATAACAAGAATGAAATCTTACACTTGTCAAAGTCTCTCTGATAAGGTGAACTGAGTCAACCTAGGAGCTGCTGTCACCAAAACCCAGCATTAACAAAGCAGGTTTTTCTTTTCCTGCAATATCCTCTCTTGGTATCAAGCTGGACTCTACAAACCAAGGATTTTCCTGCTTACAAACAGCAGAAAACCTACTCGTCCTCACCACCTAATGTATTTCTAAAGCAATATTTAAGTTGCATTGTACATATTTCATCCAGCCTTTCACTGTGCAGGGCTACCTGATGATGGGCAGATGCAGTCATCCGTGCCCAGCTGGGAAATGTGGATCAGCCAGGTCTGAGACGGCCTCAGTTCCAGCACTGGCATTCACCCAGCCCTTGTCAGCTCTCACCTTCAGAGGAGAAGTGCCACTGAGTCACGGGTCTTGTCTGCTGGCACTCCAGCCAAAACCACCGGGCAGGGCTCTGGAGGATGTAGAGAAGGAGGGGACGACAGGTAGAGGATGTATTGCTAGGAGGAAGAGGGTGTTTTTGTAGCTTGTGCCTTTCCCAAGGAAGCTGTTGAAACAGTTGGGATATGTGACTAGATAAAAGAGAAGATCTGAGACACTTGGGCAACTACAAGCTGATGAGGGCTGGGTCATGGTAAGTATCACATCCCTATTAGGCTATCCAAGTCAGAGTGACATTCAGTGAAAAGGTATGTCTGAAGAAAAGCGGCAATGAAGTCTGTGTTTTAAGCTCACTCTCCAGGGATAAGACACCCCATGGCATGGGACACAAGTGGTTTCCCCCTGGCTTGTTGCTTTTAGGGGATTTAGACAGTTTTGCCAGCTCTTGGAGTTTCTTATAGGGCTTTTTCAAGAAGATTGTGAAAATAATGGAAGTATTTTATTGTCTTATTTTCCACTGCAAGGCTCCTCTCTTTTCTGCCTTGCCCCTACCAACACGTGAGCACCTTTCCAGGTCTAACCCTAACCGTAACCTGACACATGGCCACAGCTGCTCCTCCTTATCCTTTTTGCTTCATTTGAGACAGTAACGTCAGAGGATGGCTTCTCTTCCAGTGTGAGCTCTGGAAACCCACCGTGGCAGGGCAGCTCTGCGCGCCTGTCTCACCCAGGAGCCAGTGATTAGCAGGTGTTGCATTAAAGCTGCTTATGTGGGCTCAGCCACACTGGCTCAGCCCTATTTATATCTGGGGCTGAGTTCACTACCCGGGCTGTGGGGCTGTGCCAAGTGATGGACATGCTATGGGACATCAGCTCCTGGGGCTTCTTACAAATCGTTGTGGTCCCACAAAAGGCATTGAACTGCATGAGCACAAGCAAATGCAGCCTTAGGACCGCAGGTTATTGCTCTTATGCTTCTGTAAAACCACTGTGCTTTGCTGTAGGTGGTACCAGATCTTTGCGTTTGCTTCCTCACATGTGGAATGACTCTACCAACCCACCTGAGACTCCTGCATGCACCCTCAGTGTCCTCATGCCTGGATGATGGAAAGCTGGCCAACTAGCCCAGCTAGGACGTGTGCAAACAAGGGCAGGCTGGGAGCTGACAGCATCCACTGGGATGTTCTGTGTGCATCCATCTGAGGCATATCTTATTTCAGGAGAGGTGGCAGGGCTCACTGCTGCATCACCCAGGAGCTGAGTAAAAGTCATGCCAACAAACAAGGCTCTATTTTAATCACAGCCCTGACAACTGTCCCTCCTCTTCGGGGGTTTGAAATGTCACCTTAAAGACAGGGGGCTTGGTACATGCTGTACAGTTTAATGAAAGAAGCCACGTGGAGCCTCGTGGACGGAAGTTTGCTGAGTTATACCCGGAAAATTAAACACGAGTCATGCTCCAGCTGGGTTTTGTACCACCTCATTTATCACACAGAAGTCAGTTTTCATGTGATGGTAGTGAAAGGCCAAATTCTGTCTTTGCATAGCCAAGCACATGTGCTGTTGTTAAACCAGGGCTGAGGACACCACGGACAGGTTCATTTACCTCTGCAGGAATTGCTGCTCCTCAGTTGCAGAGCACAGTTCTTTAATATAAGCTGGATGTGCCTCATTGTGAAGCAGATTTTGGTCAGAGCCCCTTGCAGTTTTCTGTAGGTACTTTTAAATCTGGACATGCTTATCCTCCTAATTTCCCATAGAAATGGTGAATGTCTCAGTGGGTCCCATTATAGTCCTGATTTACAAGCCAGCCTTGGAAAAAAACATTGTATTTAACAGGAAAAATTCCAGGTAGGATTACTGGTAGGAAACATGCAATTCAAAGAGGTAATGAGAGAGTTTTAAAACTCTTAAAGCATTTTAAAACTTGAATTCCTCTTGGTGTTCAGCTTTTCTCCTTGCATTAGTGATGCTGTAGTGATAGGACAAGGGGTAACGGATCAAAACTTAAACAGGGAAGGTTTAGACTGGATATAAGGAAGAAGTTCTTTACTGTGAGGGTGGTGAGGCACTGGAATGGGTTGCCTAGAGAAGTTGTGAATGCTCCATCCCTGGCGGTGTTCAAGGCCAGGTCGGACAGAGCCTTGGGTGACATGGTTTAGTGTGAGGTGTCCCTGCCCATGGCAGGGGGGTTGGAACTAGATGATCTTAAGGTCCTTTCCAACCCTAACTGTTCTATGATTCTATGTAACACTTAGGTGGCAAAAGTTCACAGACAGAATTCATTATAAAGTATTTACTTGTATAGGACACAGGTTCAGTCGAAGTAGTTGCTCATCTGAGTAAAGCTGCTTGCTTATACCCTGTTTTGGAGAACTAAGAAATGAAATCTCTTTAACTAAATAGCACTGGCCATCTAATTTTCATTTCTCTGTAGCAGGACTTCACAAAAAGTTGACAACTGCTGAATATCAAAAGAACAATATATAGTAAGAATTAATGACATACAGTTAGCATCTGCTCCCAACAAAGGATTTGGGGAACAGGCAACTGGATAAAATAGGAGGACAGGGATTACAGATAAGAATAGCACTTCTTAACAACTGATGACAATAGAGGCTCTGACTCCTGTACTAGGAAAACGTACCAGTGTTTTGTTGCCGTGTTTATTATTTAACCCCAGGACAACTCACAGCCACTGAAAATACTCCACTGAAGTGCTAGCACGCTGCTGAGTTCAGCAAAGATGTGTTTTAAAGGGAAATAAAGCACAGAATCAGCTTCTCCTCCCCATCTGTAAGGGGTACAAGAAGGCCAACACCATTGGAGCCGGTGGGACCAGGATGGGGAACGGCTCAATAACCCTCCCCTGTCTCTCAGCTCTCTCCAGTGAGCAATGAAAAGCGCACTCAGCGTGCACTGCTATCAATGCAGGGATTGTAATGTGACGTTCCCTCCCTTCCCAAGGTCTGGCTGCTTCCTTCTCAGCACAGAACTGCCTTTTCAAACAGCCCCTGCTATTTTTGGTGCCTTTTAACCATCTTGTCGTGTGATCAGCTTTGCCTCAAAATGCCACAGGGGACATGGCCAGGACCTGCTCTAGGAGAGCAAAATGGGAGCTCTGGATCAACCCGGAAGACATGGGAAGCCTTGCAAGAGGAATTACAAGCCATTACCTTATTATATGCTTGGAAAAAGGCACAGAGGAGTTGAGCTAGTCAGAGCTCCCCCAAAGCACATACAGGAAAGATTTAATGGGAGCAGTGCACCACTAAACTCCTACCTAGCCCACTTTCTAACAACGGGGCATTAACTTCTCTTCCCACCAAGCAATACTGCCTGGTCCAGCATCTAGCTCTTAAGCATCCCATTCCCCTGCAAAGGCTGCTTTCCCATGTGCGCACCCTGAGCTAATTTATACTCGGTGTTTATGCTGGAACGTTAATTTGCTTAGCAACCACAGACATTTCTTCCATGCTGGTTTACTATTATTTATGTGTGTTCGCAGTGGCAGTTCTGTTATAGACATGGTTTATTAGGGCAGTTTTTGCTTGTTTTCCTCCATGCTGGCTCCTCTTGGGCAGCTCAGCCAGGTGCTGGTGCACTTGTGGGAGCAGATGCAAATGTACAAATGAGCCAGAGAGAAAACTGCCTCTATTCTCAGTTTGTTTCTGCTCCACTTGGCACTTGCAGGTGAGTATTTTTAAAGCACATTTCTCTCTCTATTGAATCAAAAAATCATAGAATGGTTTGGGTTTGAAGGGACATTAAGATCACCCAGTTCCAACCCCTCTGCTATGGGCAGGGACACCTTCCACTAGACCACGTCGCCCAAGGCTCTGTCCAACATGGCCTTGAACACTGCCAGGGACGGAGCGTTTACCACTTCTTTGGGCTGGTCAGGTCTGCCTTTGTCTTTAGGTGCACCCCCCAAAAGCACCAGAGACCTCTTCTGCAAGCAAGGTGCCCACTTAGTCACCTCTTTGCCCATCACAGAGCTAGGAGAGGTGCTAAGGAATGGTTTGGGACAGGGCTGGCTTGGGCAAAACTGCTGGGGCTCTGCTAATGATTTACCCACAGAGGTGGTCAAGACCTTGCACTAGGGAAGGTGCCTGGGACTCCCTGGCCATCTATGCTGTGTATGTTAGTATATGCTAGCATAAAACCAGGCTCTGAGTCCAGGGTAGAGGTTTTGGAACTGTTACTCCTGGTATTTTGGGTCCAGACTGGGCTGACGGATTCTGGACCCAGACTCTATCTGCAATAAATCTCTGTTTCCTCCTGCAAACACGTTTTGTTGGTGGGGGATCTGGCAGCCTACGTCTCGTCCCCCTGGGAAACGTGAAGGTCCTGGAACATTTCTGTGGCTCTTTTTCTTAAGGCTTTTGTTAGACACAGCTTCACAATCACTCTGACCAAGCTGGGAACATGCATTTCAGGGTTTTTTTGGTATAAGGGGCCAATTGGCAAAGAGCAGTTTGCATCCACACTCTTAAAGTCTCTTACCCTCAACCACATCCAAGCTGCCCAGGTCACCAGCCAAGCCATGGAGTGGGAATGCTCTGTGATGAAATCACGGGTGATCCACACCCTGTGCTGCTGGCAAAATCATAGCAGAACTGCAGGATTTACAACAGTGGCAGACACAGCACTGATAGTTTAAACATTGTTGGCATTTCTTCTGGTTGCTAACCCACACACTGCTAGCTGTCTCTGGTTCTGGTTTGGTGTAGAGGCTCCAAACCATCTAAGACTTCCCAAGCTCTGGAAGAGCTGGATCAGAAAAAAGCAGGTAGGTCCTTATTTTGGGAGAAACCCCAAATCACACTCTGAGCACCCCATGTAGAGCAGTTGCTGTCATCTACCTGGACTTGTGCAAAGCGTTCAACACTGTCCCACATGACATCCTTGTCTCTAAATTGGAGCGAGATCACTTTGATGGATGGACCACTCGGTGGATAAAGAACTGGCTGGATGGCCGCACACAAAGAGTTGTGGTCAATGGCTCAATGTCCGGCTGGAGACCAGTAACGAGTGGTGTCCCTCAGGGATCGGTGTTGGGACCGGTCTTGTTCAACATCTTCGTCGCTGACATGGACAGTGGGATTGAGTGCGCCCTCAGCAAGTTTGCTGATGACACCAAGCTGTGTGGTTTGGTTGATATGCTGGAGGGAAGGAATGCCATCCAGAGGGACCTTGACACGCTTGTGAGGTGGGCTGATGCCAACCTCATGAGTGCAAGGTCCTACACCTGGGCGGAGCAATCCCAGGCACAGCTACAGGTTGGGCAGAGAAGAGATTCAGAGCAGCCCTGCCGAGAGGGACTTGGGGGTGTTGGTTGATGAGAAAATGAACATGAGCCAGCTTCAGTGTGCGCTCACAGCCCAGAAAGCCAACCGTATCCTGGGCTGCATCCAAAGGAGCGTGACCAGCAGGTCGAAGGAGGTGATCCTGCCCCTCTCCTCTGCTCTCGTGAGACCTCACCTGGAGTATTGTGTGCAGTTCTGGTGTCCTCAACATAAAAAGGACATGGAACTGTTGGAACAAGTCCAGAGAAGGGCCACGAGGATGATCAGGGGACTGGAGCACCTCCCGTATGAAGACAGGATGAGGAAGTTGGGGCTGTTCAGCCTGGAGAAGAGAAGGCTGCGTGGAGACCTCATAGCAACCTTCCAGTACCTGAAGGGGGCCTATAGGGATGCTGGGGAGGTACTCTTCATTAGGGACTGTAGTGATAGGACAAGGGGTAATGGGTTAAAACTTAAACAGGGGAAGTTTAGATTGGATATAAGAAGCAAATTCTTTCCTATAAGGGTGGTGAGGCACTGGAATGGGTTGCCCAGGGAGGTTGTGAATGCTCCATCCCTGGCAGTGTTCAAGGCCAGGTTGGACAAGGCCTTGGGTGATACGGTTTAGCGTAAGGTGTCCCTGCCCATGGCAGGGGGGTTGGAACTAGATGATCTTCAGGTCCTTTCCAACCCTAACTATTCTGTGATTCTATGTGTGGGAAAAGCGTGGATCTCAATTTGGGTGGGAACTTTGCAGCTCTGGTATTTATCTGACCTTGCAGCCTCAGTCTCTTCCACACTGCAGAGACTGGTGTAGCTTCTGTCCTCTGTGTGGTGTAATCCATCAGCACAAGTACAACGGGGGAGGCTTTTCTGCTCTTCCCAAAAACACTGTGCTTCCCAGAGGACTGTAGCTGTGGCAAATATGGAGACCACAGCCCACACACTGATGCAAGAGGGCTGGCGTTGAAACCCAAGCACGCTGCTGTTCACAGAGGAGCAGATCTCCTGAGCTGGGGTCCAGCTTGCCAGGGACAGACTTCACAGCAAACTATAGCATGTCTGAAAGTGCGCCCTGCTCATGCTCCTAAGTGCTCCTCTTGCATCCGGGACAAGGGATGGGTTCAAGACTCTCCTCCTTCTGGTCCAGAGGAAACAGAGAGGGAAGAGTCACTGCAGCTGAAAAGGATGGAGCTACCTGGGGGAAATAGAGAAGAGAAGGAAAACATACCATGGCAGAAGACAGTGGTTGAGGGAAAAGCAGGTTAAGAGTGAGAAATGTCTGCAGAGAAGTCGTAGAAGGAAAAGTGAGAGAATAGAGAAAGTCAGAAGTGGCGTGTCACTGACATGATGGCAGGAAGGTCTGTTCATGTGCTTTTTTATATCAGCCATGATCAGGATGTGATCCAAAAGTGTTTCAAGCTCCAGCTGTGCCAGTCCTTTGCCCCACTCTGCCTCTCCGTATCCTGGTACAGTATCTTCTCCAGATCAGACATTTAGAGAGGTGAGGGCAGCAGGAAGGTTTCAGAACATGAAGAAGATTTTACATCTTTTTATTTGTTTTAATATGAGATTGCAAGCCATGCAAACATGGTTTTTTCTTTATATCAGAAAATACTTGTATGCATACATATGCGTATTTATTTATACACAAGCATATCTTCCTCATGCAAAAAGAGGCTGCTTCTCAGTTCTTCATGCTACTTAGCCCTAATTTCTCCTCAAAGAGCCATGGCAGCAATCCAAACTCTAATTCCATTGATGGAGGGATCCATGCTGATCCCATCCCCTCCTCTAACACACTAGGTGTGGGGCTGCCACTGTGTTATCCCACAGCAAAACTTCCCATTGCAGGAGAAAGGTCCTTCCTAACATCTCTACTCTGCTGACGATCAAAGGTGACCACAGAGGTTTTCTGCCCAAAGCGCTGGTGCTAGGGCAGGGCAGGATTCCTGAGCTGAAGGAGATGGAGTCGCAGTTTCCACCAGCCAGGGTCGAGCTGCTCTCCCTGATACCGATACCACCAGCTGGGCATACTGGTTTGGCTGGATTTTCGTGTTCTTTCACATATCACAGGTTACCTTTGAGCAGCAGCGCTGCCTCTGCACATGAGAGGGCTGATGTGCCCTGGGAAGTGAGTAGGAGTGAACCCATAGTAGTTTGGCTTCTATGTCTAAACTCCCCAGTGCCGGTACTCAGGACTTTGCAGAGCCTACAGTGAATAGAGGTGTTGCTCCAGTGACTTCAGACCCATGAAGACAGGCTGAGAAAGTTGGGGCTGTTTAGCCTGGAGAAGAGAAGGCTGCGTGGAGACCTCATAGCAGGCTTCCAGTAGCTGAAGGGGGGCTATAAGGGTGCTGGGGAGGGACTCTTCGTGTAATGATAAGACAAGGGGTAACAGGTTAAAACTTAAACAGGGGAAGTTTAGATTGGATATAAGGAGGAAGTTCTTTACTGTTAGGGTGGCGAGGCACTGGAATGGGTTGCCCAAGGAAGTTGTGAATGCTCCATCCCTGGCAGTGTTCAAAGCCAGGTTGGACAGAGCCTTGGGTGACATGGTTTAGTGTGAGGTGTCCCTGCCCACGGCAGGGGGGTTGGAACTAGATGATCTTAAGGTCCTTTCCAACCCTAACTATTCTATGATTCTATGAGCTACCTCCCACTCCCCCCGCCCCACAGGCTCAGGGAGCTGCTGGGGATGATGGACCATACTCACCAGCCTTTCCTGCATTATTTTACTCATGGGGAAACCTAACCCTCTGTCTGCACATATCTGCTGACTCGAAGCCGTGATGGATGATGTTGTAATCCAAATGTCACCGCAGCGGTAACCTTATACCGGCTGACCGGGATCGCGGGTCTCATGACTATTGTCATATTTTTGGAGCTGTGCTTAGGTCAGAGATAAGGCTTCCCCCTGCAGCTTCCTTTCTATGCCAAGGTTACAGCCCTATGCGTGGTCTTCCACCCTGGGATGCATCACTGGCAGCTTCTGTGAGGACCCTATGGATGGATATGGAGCAGCTGTCAGGCTGCTGGGCTGGCAGGGTCCCCTCTGGTTTGGGGAAGGTGGTTCTTCCCTGTTAGATGCAAGCACCTTGCTCCCAAATGGTCACCTCCAGGCTACAAGAACATTGTGCATCCCTGGTGCTATTGGTTCAAAAGTTGTTCTATAGAGAATAGGCTGATACTTATTGCTTTGAGTTATTTTGAAACAACAAAGGAAGCTCTTTTCCTTTCTCTGTATCATTAATACAGAAAAGTTGAGCTCTTCTCTTCAGGCTTATAAGGAGTTTAAAATGCACATAAAGTTTAGGGAGCATCCAGCCATGGAAGTCCTGGCAGAATTGACCCAGAGAGGAGCTTTACTGACTCGTTAAGGTCTTATGATAACCCCTAGAGGTACCCACAAATGGACTTGGCAAGTTTTTGTTCTGCTTTTATTGTATCAATACCAGTCAGCTCTTTAGGTAGTTGCCTGAATATATGTTTTTAATTTTTATCTGTTTTGAAAGACCTGACTCTCTGTGACCAGAAAGATGCTTTCATCTCACTTGGGGGGAGATGGGGCCTTTGAGAGTCCCATCAGCCTCGGATGCTGGTGGTCTGTGATGTGTGCCGCTCTCTCCAAATGCAGACAGACTCATCCCATTTGCTCTAAGAGCACTTTACATCATCCGGGGGTATTTTAAGGCCAGGAGACAGTGTAGAGTGGCTTTTGTATTAAGGAGTATCAGGCCTACAGATTTTATAACTCCACTTATTGCAGTCCTCATAATCAGCTTGAAGTCTCTAATTAGCTGCAGTAATGACTCAGCCCTGCAGACAAAGCCTGAAGGTGACATGCCAGATTTCCTCTCTTATCTGGGGAAAGGCTGAGAGGTATTGTGCCTTTTGAAAACTATTTTATAGGAGAACCAAGCAGCAAAGAGATTTACCCTCTCCCCAGGTTTCATTAGCGGCACTGTAAACCCATTTGATTTGTCCAAAAACCACATCCACCCCTCCTCTGACCAGAACAGGAGTCTCTCTAAATTAGCTTTAAAAGATCCAGTTGCCAAGAGGCCAGGATCTCTGGATGCCACCTGTTACATCCCCCTTTGGGATGCTTCAGGTGAGACCTTGGTTTGCTAAGGATCATGGTTTTCCCATAATCAGTACCCAGTTGGTGATCCAGGCTCCCTGCCCAGCTGAATCTGGCTCCAGGCTGTTCCTTGGAGAAGTGGGAAGGAAAATATGCCCATCCTGGGCAAATTTCTGACAAGAGAAAGGAGGAAGTTCTTGACAAAGAGGACAATGCCATGAAGGGAAAGCTGCTGTGCCAGCTCTCGTTGAGTGAATAACTACTGGAGTTTCTCGAGTCCCCACAAATGGCTATAATTTGCTTTTCAACAGCTTCTACTCATGGTTCTACAGAAGTATCTCATTAAAGTTTAGGGAAGCTTCCAATCTTCTGGGCCTCTAAAAAAGGTGAAAGTTACCCTGTTCCTTCAGCTGAATTCATGAGCTGATCTCCTCAGACTCCTGTCCCCAGGAAAACAGGTCCTGTGCTTATTTCCTAACAAGCTGTTGTGTTCTCGGCCATGTGAAGCTTTGTGTCCCCCCCTCCCAGCCTCTTGGGTGAAATCTGCTGTCCCACAGGGCTGCAACCAACACATAGGGATGATGATGCTGGGAGAGACCCCAGAAGCTGATAAAGTACAGCACAGTCCCCACGGTGTTGGTCGCTCAGGTATTTATCACTTTAATGCCCATTGCAAGGTCTTCTGCTGCTGAGCCCTACAATAAGCAGGTTAAAAGTAGTTTGCTGCATCAAAGACATTGCTGTGCTCAGCCCTGCAGTGTGGACATTGCAGTGTTGGTCATGCAGCACCATGCAGAACATCCATGAGGGACTGCACAGGGTTACAAGCTGTTTGTGGGTGCTGCATGCTCTCACTTCTCATAAATAACATGCTTGCTGTACTAGCGGCAGTCCTCATGGGTGAATCATAGAATCATAAAATCACAGAATGGTTTGGGTTGGAAGGGACCTTAAAGATCATCCAGTTCCAACCCCCCTGCCACAGGCAGGGACCCCTTCCATTAGACCAGGTTGCTCCAAGCGCCTGTCCATCCCATGGGCCTTGAACACTGCCAGGGAAGTGTTAGGACACCCCTAAAAGAGGGACCTCGGCCAAACAGGAGCATGGATTAGTGCTGCAGAAGCTCTGCAGGCTGCTTTAAGAGGCTTTTGCTTTGCCCTGCTGCCTTATGGGACCTCTCTCCCTCAGGTGATGTGCTCTGATATGTGGACCCTTGTGTCTGGGGGGACCACAGCACTCCACTGCATTCCACATGGTTGGAGGTGGCAAAGGACAAACCACCTGCGAGCAGGGAGCCAGTGGCCATGACCAGGCAAGGTGCTGGCTCTGCAGCCCCAGGCAGGGTTTGGCCATGCCACGGAGCTGCTGGAGCAGAGCAACCTTTGCAGTGCCCTTGGGAAAGAGGGCAAGGACAAGCTGGCACCTGCACTGGGCTGGGCAGAGGTGCCACCAGCCGAGGAGCTGGTGGGTTGTGGAGCAGCGGCTGGGGCTCCAGGTCCAGAGGGAATAGCATCAAGCAAAACCAGCACATCCCCTAGGGAGGCAGGACCTGACAGTTTGATGCCTTGCATGGCCATGTGCCCTTCTGATCGTGATTTTTTTTTCTGGCTATTTCCCCTTAAATTGTTTTATTTTCTAATTCTTGTTTTCAGTCCCAAACTTCTCAAACAGTCAGAATGACAAGGCCCGCCTCAGAGCCCAGTGTGGCAATGCAAGAGATGCCAAAGGTCAGGCTAGCTTGGTCGTATATGCATAGAGTCCATATAGAGTGCTTTCAGCTACTGCCTGGCCCAGCACCAGCCAAATCTGTGCTGCTGACAAAGACAACAGCACCATCCTCTCACTGCTAACACAGAATGTGACCCAGAGCATTCACCATCACACTAAATCAACTTGTTGCTTTCCTTATTTGAGGCTTCCAGCTGGCAGCCCCACAAGCCCAGTGGTTTGCCCTTCCTAACGAATTGGTTTCCAAGCTTTTTTAACTGAAAGCTGCAGGATCTGGCTCCTCTGTGCAATTTGCATTCAGTGGGAGCCCCTTGCTACTGCCTGCTCTTTGCTACCCAGTGGTGCAACAGTCTCTCCACAGCCTGTTCTTGGTGGCACATAAGGTCATTTCCCATAGCTACAGATAAAGCCAGGAGGCTTAGGAGAGAGAAACCGCCTGTGTTGTAGAGCTGGTCTTCCACTGGTATAGTCAAACTCCTGTAAAAGCCTCTTTACTTGAGCAGAGAACATTTATTGCCCTTGATAGGCTTGTGAAACATTTCTGGCTGTTACTGGATTTCTCTGGTGAAGTCATGTAGTAGAAGATTAAACTTGCTCCTGTTTCACCCCATAGCTTAGGGAAACTAGGGAAAAAAAAAATGGGAAGTGCTCTTGGAGAGATCAGATGTGGTTGAGGTGGAAAGCCTGGCTTTGAAGCTCCTGTTTTTGTATGATCAAAACCCAATTGCAGAATAGGAAATGCTGTTGGCTTCCAGCAGCTGTTGACGAGGCAACAGCTGAAGCACATCCCATTATATGCTCCCAGTAATAAGCATAGCCCAAGGCAGCTTGAAGTCCTGTCCTTCAGGCTTCCTGGCCTCTCTGACTCCTGGCAGAGGTTGTTCACTCACACTCCTAACTAGCCCCATTTCATCCAGAAGTCACTCATTCAGAGACCTGCTTTGTCCCCTGCCCTGTATTTCTGAGGTGCTGAACGATGATACTTAGGAACCACTCATTGTGCTTCCCTTGACAAGGGGCTTTTTTGGAGCAAGGAAGCTGGGCTTGTTTTGTGCCAACCCCAGCAGCAACTTGATCAGGATTGAAGATTTTAGGAACCCCCGCCATGAAAATGTACCCAGGACAGAAAGCTCTGGCTTTAGGTCTGTGATGTTTCATCCTTCATGGCTGCACTCAAAGCACAGTTTCACTGCTGGGTAAGAAGCTTAGCCAGGACCTTGGGATTTAGTCCTCGTTGCTACCCTGTAAATACAGCCTCCATAAGGACCTCCTTATGGACACCCACTTCCGAATTTGGGTGGTGGAAGTGTGGACACCTTTAGAGAGGCCTCTTGCAATGCTTCCTTCAAGCTGTCAGAGGTTCTGCTGCAGCCAGGTGAGGAAGACCTGCCTGAGACAGGCTTCCTCCACCAAGGAGGATGGGGACTGGAGCACAAACCTAATTTGTGCCTGTCTGGGTTTTACTGCCTCTTACTCCCCCGCTGCATTAGGCAGCAAATCCCTTGGGGGTGCTGTGGAAACCCAAAACCCGTGTGCACGGGGACCATGCACTTCTGCTGAAGAAACATCACTGTGTGGTGAAGGGTCAATGGGAAAACACTGCACTTCTCCCCTCCAGCAGGGCTGATGCCCTCCCAGGTCACAAAGCTGCCTGGCAAACAGTGTGCAGCCATCCTCTCCCTCACTGCCCAGCTGCAGGCAGCACAGACAAGCCTTCAGTCGCTATTCCTGATCGAGAAGTGGAAAATCCCTTCTCTGGGGAGGTGCTGTCGTGTTGAAGACGTTTTGAAATGCAGCCATGGCTTGGTCTCACCCATACCAGCCAGGCTGGCCAGGTTGGATGGGGCTTTCAGCAACCTGGTCTAGTGGAAGGTATCCCTGCCTATGGCAGGGGCTGGTACTGGATGAGCTTTAAGGTCCCTTCCAACCTAAATTATTCTGTTCTATAACTTCATGATTCTATGATTTTGGATGGAGACCTATAGGCTTTGGTTCAAAGAAGGGACTTCCTCTATAGTTTGAGTTTGCTTGCTGGCCCCCCTGCAGCCCTTTCTCTGCTGGTGCTGTGTCCTACAGCCACCTCCTGCTCCACCAGGACAGGCCATGATTGCCTCCAGGGTTGAAGGAATGGGCTGTGTTTTGGTCACCATCTCCTTGAAAACAGCTAAACCACAGTAATCATGATTTATCATCAACAGATTTATTGTCCAACAGAGTTATCACCCAACATTTAAAGAACAATACTGTGGGCAAATTTTAACCCCCTCGACCACAAGCTTGGGTAGAAAGGATAGCGGCTGATGGTGTTCCAAGATGATTTGTGCTGACACCAGCAGAGCCTGAACAGCTCTGATATGTCATTGAAATACAACTCAGATTCTTGCTTTGCCACCAAAATGACACGGTAACAATATGCGGTGGTGTGGGCACTGGAAATAAATGGTTTTCTGACATTTCTTCTGTCTTCTCCATGACTATTTAGTACTGTTGAGAAAACATTTAAGCTGGGGCTCCAGCTGAAGTCTTTTGTCCCTCTGTAACTAAGGAAGGGAAGCAAACATGGCCTTAATTAAAAGGATTTACTAAGTGCTCATTTAAGGGAGAGTCTGTGAAAAAGAATTGTTTCAGCACAGACAGAGCAGGGGAGTCCAGTGTGGAGCAGGCAAGAACTCGAAGGACAAAATCCACTCATTTCCATTGGGGAAACAGTAGAAGAGCACAGCAGGGTTTGTGGGGAGTCACTGTCCTACAGCAAAAATCCTCGTGAGCATGTCCCAGGGGCTCCAGGGAGCTTGCCTGGCAGTGGATGACTTAGCTAGAAATGAAAGATATGACAGAGATGAGAAACATGCTCATTTGCATCAATAAGTACATTATTTCTATTATAGACTTAATCTTCAGAGAATGTGCCCAAAATGAGAAGACCTAAAATGAAACCAAAACAAAAGCAATGTCAACAATAACAATCCCATTATTTGAGATGGGTTAGCAGCTGGCATTTCTTGCCTTCCTCCTACATCTCCTTAAACATAAGCACCTGAACCGACACTGGGGGCCCAAAGGGACCACACGTTCTTGTGCAGATTTCTCCCAGGGCAGGACACCCTCACTGAGCCGTGGCTCCAGGCTTGAGGCCGTTCTGGCTCTTGCTCCAGCACAAGCCTGCCAAATTTCCATGGGGATGCCTCATTCCTCCTCCATGAAATTACGGCAGTGTGACCTCATGAAGGTGGTATTTGCACCACGTGTTGTGTCTATGAGAAGCAGCTGTGGAGAGGCATTGGGCTGTTGGGAAGCCTCATGTTGCAAATTAAGTTTTGATATGCAGCAGCTGTGGTCATGTTGGATCTTCCCAATGCTGTCACTCCGACCTGCAGCCCACTATATACAAAGCAAACCAGTGGGTCCCAAGGCAGCACCTGAGGACATAGCATGTCTGGAAACCCAGAGCTCACCACTGGCCCTTTGTGCTGCTCCATTCCCTGGGTGCTTGGCAGCACTACCATCATGGGATATGCTTCCTCTAGTCAAATCACAGTGGCCCAGAAAAGATCAGGAGGCCTGGAGAATTTGTTATATGCTTGAGAATGGGTGATACTTGGTTCTTTACCCCAGTAGTGGTGTATATAATCCTGCACATGCCAGGGAAGGAGTGATCTGTCAGTAAGGTACTGCTTGGCACAGCCAAGAAGTAAAGAAATAAAATGCAAATTGATTTATTTTATGCAGTTCAAGGGAAAAAAGGGCCCCTTGGACACACTGGGGCTGGTCCTCTGGTTGGTTTTGCAGCATTGCAGGACTAGGAGTTGGCTGAAGAGCACCATTCCCTCCCTGGGACAAACTCCATCATGCTGCCGCGCATGGGCTTGTGAACATGGCTTTGTTTTCCCTCAGAAACTTGGTGTTTGGGTAACCATGCAAAAAAATTATAAATATTTAAAATGTGCTGATTTGGAAAAAAAGGTCACCTCTCCGGATGGGACATTTGGTGGGAAGCCAGTTGGTAGCACAGCTCTGTAACTTCCCATCCTGGATGAGTGCTGAGGTCTGTGCTTCTTGCTCCTGCACCCCTGGAGTGGGTCTGCTGGTGTGGAAGAAGAAGCTATAGCCATCAAGTGTGGACTCAGGGCAAGGAGGTTGCTGCCTCCTCTGCTCCTCCCCATCCTGATACTTGAAGGGATTGTGACATCTCTGTTTTGCTTCCCTGTTGCATCTGTCTCACCAGCATGGAAATACCAGCAGCCCAGTCCTGGTGCCTCTTCAACAGAGCCTCCTCACCTTGTGGCTTTACCTACAACCCCAAAGCAGGATGTTTTGATGTTAGCATCCCCAGACAACCTCAATGGGGCAGCTAGGGATCATTGGTGGGACTCACTGTGAAGCATTTTCCACCTGGGATCTGTAAGCGGGCACACGGATCTACAAGCACAGCTACCTTGTCTGAGCTAGGTCCTGGGTCCAGCCTTGAGCACACAGGGAAAACCAGGGAAGGCTCTCACCCTGCTGTGGCTGCAACAAGCTGTTTTCCTCCCATCTCCCCGGTGCTTGGCTTTCAGCCCTGAAAGAAAGAGCACCATGCCAGGAATTAATACAGCCATGTCCAACAGGGTGAGCTGATACCTGATTTGCCCTTAATTACAGTGGTGGGAATAGACCCGGGGCAAATGTGACACGGTGATGACTGGGTGGTGGTGAGGACAAGACTCATCTGTCATCTGCCATAAGGGCTTGTCCTTGTTTCCTACAAAAAGTCGGAAGAAAGTCTTACAGTGTGTGGAGAAGCAGCTCATGGGACAGGACATACAGAAACCCTGCCTTCTCCTCTGCCACACCAACATCTCCAGACCAGAAAGGGCTTCGTTGTTCCAAACAAAGCTCCCTCACAAGCTTTGCATCAGGAGTTATGTGCATGCTGTTTGCATGCCGACATGCCATAAGGCACAAGGTGATGCTGAATTACTGCAAGAAGGGTGTTAAAAATAGACGCTGAATTATTCCAGTCTATTTGTGGACAAAATAACCCCCATTACCTTATGGTTCCTGAGCTCCTCCAGCCATTCCCACCGCCACTAAACCCCCTCAAAACCAGGAGACCCTGCCCTGTTGTGTGCTGGTTTGCTGCTTCACAAAAACACTGTTCTGAGTATCAATGCCCAAAACCTCCAGACAGACCCTGCCAACACTAACAGGAGATTTTTGGATGCAGCCACGCTTGTTTCTGATCCACTGGCTTTCAGCTGTTGCCCCAAAGGTGTGCTGTGTGTCCTGGCTTTACATATGTAAAAGAAAGAAAGACAAAGAATTTAAATTTAAAATAGTATTTTATTTCATTTCATTACTTTTAATTTAATTTAAAGTTATTTTATTTATTTTATTTCATTTCATTTCATTTTAAATAAAATTAAAAGGAAAAGCCCCCAAATGATCAGGTGAAGCACCTCAACAGTTTTCCCAGGATGCTCAGCAGTGTTCACAGGCATCTCCCTATCCATACCCTACTCATGCAGCCCTTGCTCAGCTCCACCTGCTTCCCTGCTGGAGGAGCCTTACCCTGCTGGCCATAGGCTCTTTATGCCTTTTTAACCACTTGGGAAAGATTATGGAAGAACATAGTCGCAGGTTCCTGCGCCCTGTGTTGGAGTCCTGGGGTATCGCAGGCCAGAGCCCAAGGAGGGTGTTCTATAATGATGTGATTTTAAAGCTGTGAACTGTTTGGGCTATTACATTTGTAATACAATGCTTTACATCCTCCTGGGCTTGTGTTTTAGCTCGCTGGTCTCCAGTCAGCAGAGGCGATTTGAAGGGGCAACTGGAGTGGGACCAATGATGCTTGCTGATGAGCCTCTTCTTGCTTATGACACACTGCGAAAGGGTGTTGGCCACAGGAAACGAGTTCCAGGGCACCCTGGGAATCCATCAGGAGGTGTTTGCGCTCGCTGGACAGGCAGGAGGTGGTGGAGCTCAGGCAGGGAGCGCCCCATGCACCTCAGCCAAGGGGTCCAGGAGGTGGATTCACAGCCACTCACTGCCCCTTCCTGCCAAAAACCTGATTTAAAAGACCCCAAACAAACCAAACCCTAAATATGTATTAATATACTAATATATCGCTATATATAATGACATGTATTTTATGTACCTCAGAGGTATAGATATTAAACATGTAGCTATACACAGGCATTTATATTATACATGTATTTATAGAATATATAAAAATATACAAAATATATTGGACTATATAGAATTATATATAGTAATATATACACAACAATACATATTTATATGATAAATATAAATATATATGTTTATACAAAAATATATACACACATACATCCTTGGGGTTCCATGTGTGTAACGGGTCTGCTTTGCTGGACACCCAGATGCATCTCCTGAGATTATATGTATACAGTATAAACATACATTTGTAATTAATTGGACTTATCTATGTATGTTTATATTAGAGATAAATATGTAAATATCTAATTATATAATATAGAAAATACATCATGCATAGTTATGTATTTTTCAATATACACACATACCCATGGACATTAAAGGGTGCTTTCCTAAGTGCAAGACCCAGGGGCCACAAAACTGGGAGTAGACCATTTCAGAAGAAGGGCAGACCTATAAAATTAGGAAATATATTAAATTTTGCAACTTGCACCCCTATTTTCTTAGTCTTGGGTGCACACAAGGCCCTGACAAGGCAACCAAGATACTCTCCAAGCAGAGCCAAGCCCTCAGGCTATTCCAGCTCTACCCTTATACCGTAAGTTAGGCTCAAGCCCCTGCTCTGAAATAGCCTTAGCGGGGGTCCTGGGAAGAAGGGCTCGGGCATGATGGGGAAAGGGTCTCCCCTTGCCTGCTTGCTGGAGCTGGGGATGCAAGGAAAACAGAAACCTGGGACATCGCCGTTCAGCTTAAAGGAGAAATGGCTGTAAAGCATCTGGTTGCTATTGATCTGATTTGGAGCACTCAAAAACTAACTTTTTTTCTATTATCCCCTGTCTTCACACCTTGGCCTTTTCTCAAGCACTTCCTGCCCATGTTTCCCTGGCATTTGCTCTGTCTTTTCCCCCATAAACACTGATTTGCACTATCTGCTGATCCTGCTCAGCTCAGGCGAGTCAGTTAATTCACAATAAATGAAGTGTCTGAAAACCAGACAGAGGATAGAGGGAAAATAAATGTCCCTAGTGGGAAACTCAATAGGGAGAGATAAGGAAGAAATAAATGAGAGGGAGATGAAGGGAGAAAGCCAGAATGGCTTTTTTACCTCTCATGGCACCACCCACTTTCCTACCAGAAATGAGCCCATCCAAGAGCCAAAACCTGAGCCACAGGATGGGACCAGCTCTTCTGGCAGCATCTTGCATTGGTGTCAGCTTCTCAGTTGATGAAACCAAAGGAAATCACTATTATCATATTTATTTTATATATGAGGTGCATTTACAAAGCATTTTACTTATGAGGCACAAGAAACCAGGTGGTTGGTTTGTGTTTGGTGCCTTTCTCCCGTTGCTGCTGTTACATTAGTGACATGTTCCAGCCTGATGTTCCTGGAGGATGCTGAACCCCTGGGTGAGATGGTGACATCAGGCCCAGGGGGAGCGAAAGCTTAATTTATATTCAGGCCATTTCACTGCCTGTTGTTGTCATTTCTAAGGCTGCTTAACCCAAAATGTCAGTGAAAATGAACGGGCTGCCAGCATGTCGCTCCCTGTGCATGCTGCGTTGGGAGTGCTTGGGAGAAGTGACATTGGGAGGCTGTATGCATCCGCTTGCATGTGTCCTTGAGAAAAGCCTCTCTCATTCTATCTAGCTCTTGGGCAATCAGTTTAGTTAACATAAAGCCATGGAACCATGCTGCACAGCCCAAGTAACACAGTGACCTGATCAATACCATCATCGCTCACTCTTGATTTTTGCCTTACTTCCATAAAACTCGGTGAAGGAAGGAGGGTTTTTTCTGGTTCCACCACAATGAGACAAGTTACTGACACTAGTTCTATTGCAGGCAGATTAGAAGTTATCCCTGTTTATTACCCCATAAGTTTGTCTGTAATTATCTTGTAAAAGAATGACTGTAAAAGAGTTGTTGCGGTGCTACTTGGAGAGCATCCAGCTTGCATTTTTGGCTTGCAGGTCCTGGTTGTGGGGCTGCTCATGCATTTAAGGTAATAGCAAGTTCCCACCATTGTCTGGAAAGAGGAATCAAGACTTTGCTGAAGTCCTGGATTGAATCAAGGACTTTCCCTGCAGTACATCTAGGGCAGAAGAGGAGCATCTTCCTTGACGGGAGGCATGCAGTGAGCTGCTGAACACGTCTGACAGCACAAAGCCCAAAGGATGCTCCCAGGTCAAGTGAATATAAAATTCATTCAGCACTTTAAGTCTCTGCATTTTTGTTTTTCTTTAAAGCTGAAAGAAATGGGCATATCCAGATGGGAACCATCATCCCAAAACAAACTGACTGCCTCAGCCTTCTCTTTTCCAGGCTGAACAACCCAAACTCTCACAGTCTGTCTTCACAGGAGAGGTACTTCAGTCCCCTGATCATCTTCATAGCCTCTTCTGGACTTGCTTCATCAGGTCCATGTCCCGCTTGTGTTGGGGGCCCCAGAGCCAGACGCAGTACTGCAGGTGGGGTCTCATGTGAGCACAGTAGAAGGGGAGAATCACCTCCACAACGTAAGTCCACGTAGAGCTGGTAGGCAGGCAGGAGCACCCCTGCATCCCCTCAAACACAGCAGAGCTGGGCACGCTGACCCACACCACCACTGAAGGGGGGCTTGGACCAGGGTGTTGGGCTGCAGAGTTGCACCAGGGCACTTCCCTTCTGCAGGTGCTGCTGCAGGGCAATGCTCCAGCATGGAGCTGGCCTTGGCCCTACTGCACCTTAACCCTCATCAGCAAAGCTGCTGATCCCACTTTCTCAAGTCCAGAGTTTGTATCTGCTCCCAGTACTGTTGGACTCCGGACTGTGCTGTTGTTTAGTGCCCAAACTAAACAAACAGGGTGCTGCTATCTACCTGAGAGCAGTCATGGTGGGCAGGGGCACGGGCTTTCCTGCCATCACTGGGTGTCAGCACCTTGAAGGGCGTCTTAAAGCAAAAATGGGCAAACTATTAAGCCAAGAGGGAAATTACAGTGGATCCAGAAGCGGTGCTTGGCCTCCAGCACCTCCTTGCTCGCTAAGGATGCTCCACTAGAGCAGTACCTCCATGCTGCGCGCAGCCAGAACTGAAAGACCCAAGGCTAAACTTGATAAATCAGAGCTATTACCCACACCGGGCACTGAATTTCCTTTAATCTCGTCTACAAGCCCCGTTTCTCGAAGCTCCCACCCTTGAACCGCGGATATCGCGACAGAACAACCACCGCGATTCACGTCCACGGGTCTCCCGTGGGGCGGGAGGCCCCCGGGGGGGGGAAACAGCGGAGTGAAGTACAACAGCGCCGAGCCGAGCCGAGCCGAGCCGAGCCGAGCCGAGCCGGCTCGGCCTATCCCGCCACAGCCCCGCCCACTTCCGCCGCCTCTGCCGCGCGGGTCCCGCCGGGAAGACTCCGGGACCCCGCCCTGGCCGGAGGGGGAGGGGGAGGGAAAAGGGGGGTCTCCGCTCCGCCGCCCCGCCCCTCCCCGCCCCCCGCCGCCCGCGGTGCCGGCAGCGACGAGGTGGGTACGGTGGGACCGGCGCACCCCCCCCACGTCCCCATCCCCTCCCCGGTGTGGCGTGAGGGAGCGGCGGCGAGGGGAGGCCCCTCCGGGCCCTCCCGCTGCCTAAGGGAGAGGCGGGGCCGCCCTCAGGCCTAACGGCCGCACGGGACACCCGGCCCGGCCTGTCCCGTCCGGGAGCGGGGAGGAGCCGTGCTGCTCCCCGGGGAGGCGGGCGGCCCAGCCCGGCAGGGAGGAGAGAGGAGGGGAGGGTCGGGGGTGGTGAAACCTGGGGCGCGGCGGGTCCGCCTCTTTCATTGATGAAATTTAAATTCCTCGGGGGTTGCCTCCCGCCCGCCGGCCCGGGAGGGACAGCTCGGCGGAGGGGCGGGCGGCCGGGCTGCTGCCACCACCGGGGATACCGTCTCTCCCGCCTCCCCGCCGCGCAGCAGCCGGACCGCCGGCGGCCGGGCTCCGCAGGGGCTCAGGGAGGCAGCCCGCCCTCCCGCATCAGCCTTGGGGCAAAAACCCCCTGAAACAGGTCACTCTGTATTTATAAGGGCAAAGTGGTTGTTTTACTTTAGAGCGAAAATGTCGGCTTTTGCGAAAGGTAAGCTAACGCGCGTTGTAGTGTATTTATTGACTCTTCAGCTGTGTGTACTTAGAGCTCTAGGTTTTTTCCCTCACTTACTTCCGTAGAGCTCAGGCAGCGGTAGGTGTAGCGGCGCGATCGGCTGCCGAGCAGTGATGTGCAAGGGCTTGCTCCAAGTGTTTTTGCTGTTTAGCAGCGGGGCCTCTGCTGGCTCGGCTGCGCTCTGCTGGGGATCGGTTGGATGCCTGGCTTTCTGCTGCGGTAGAGGCATACGGTGGAATCAGACGCTTGTAGCGGCGGGGCTGTTATCCACTGCTCGTGCACTGGTGGGATATGGGGGGGGGGGGGGTCTTGAAAGCACAAATCACCCCTTTCCACTAAGCGGTCTGTTAAACTTGAGGATGAAAGAGCGCTGGGGTCGAACGTATTCACTTCTTTTCAGAGTGTATGTTGGCGTTTTCTGATCCCGGTAGGCTCCGGTGCTCTCCTTCACTCTCCGCATGTGTGAGCGTGTGTGTACGTGGTCAGAGTTTCAGATTCCGTTATTGTGAAGAGGGGAACCAGCCCAGAAGAGGTCATTTTGGGAAGAAAAACGACTTCGGTGCATTGCTGTGGCAGTTTTCTTCCCCTGCTTTCCCGTGTTCCTAATGGTGCTTGTGTGTTTTTTGTAATGAAATCCGTGCCTGTAGGTTTCCGTAATAGAAATCCATGCAGGCCTATCAACAAATGTAGTGCTGCCCATAGAAGGAACATGAGCAGTCTTTTGCTATGTGAACTTGGACACTGCAGGCAACCAGGGGCCTTGGCAGGCTCTGGGAAATCGCTGTCTCTGTCCCAGTGGATGTCTAGGACAGTTCAACAGTGGTGTGTAAATGCATTGATTGTCTGCAAATGTCCTGTAGCACCTGGGCAAAATGCAGAAGCTGAACGGGGGAAGTGTTTGAGCTGCGTTGCTCAACAGTCCGCTCTGAAAGTTACCAAGATAAGCCCCTTCTTGCAGTCAAACACATTAGGAAACTACATTTGAATTGTTCTTTCTAAATGGAGTTGGCTTATCTCAGCCTACTGCTGAAGGTGGCCATCTTGCAGGCAAGTGGTATTATTTACGAAACTGAAAGCTGGAGAGACCTATAAAAAGATCATCACCAGTTTTTAAAGTATTACCAGAGACTTGACAACCATAGAAGCTTTTTACAAAAGCGCTTGCCATTTAGATACTCTCTTTTCAGGCTCATAGTACTAAAACGTGTTGCCAGTGTCAAGTGATATGTTTAGCATGAGGATCTGCTGCTAGACTGAGGAATCCAGCTGAGTCTGACTGCAACACCTAAACTCTTGGTGTGTGCAGCTGGCAGGAATGGCTTCCTAGGCTGCAGACTTCTGAGTTAGCTCAGGCTAACATGCTCATCAGTTAAGGAAAGAGCACGTTTAGGTTTTGCTTCACATGTGCTTCAGTCCAACGTGTTGTCAAAGTTGCATCTAGTAGTAGGAAAAGAAAAATGTTTGTAAAGGCTGGGTGGGTATGTTCAGTTCTACAAAATCAAACAAACTACTGTTTCTTATCATTGCACATTATAGTGTGAATAAGGAGAGATATTTACCCTCATCAGGGATAAAAATTGCCTTGAACTTTTCAGGGGAGTTGGTGGAAGTGAAGGCATTCGCTCTGTACCCTCAGCATAAAGTTCAGTTGTTATAACTTACTGGCCACCCTTCCTGATTTTTGGACAAGTAGTCTGGCTCCAAGGAGACCTAAGTCATATTCTGCTGCAGGTCTTTCTGTGTACTGGCTTGGATTGCAAAAGTAATGACAATTGATAACCCTCAGTCCAAAAGATTCCAAAAGGGAACTTCTTGCTTCACTTGTCCCATGATTCCCTCCTCTCTCTACTGGGTCCTTGTATACTGAGTACCAAGGCAGTGAACTTCTCTTCAGAGTGAATTAATGAACAAAACTAATCGATTTTAATGCATCCTCTGCTTTTAATGTAGAATGAGAGGAGGAAATATGTGCAGACCCTTAAGTAAGGGGTCACTGCTGTTCTGTTCTTGTGCAGTTTTCCTCTCCCTTATTTTGTTTCTGACAGTCTACAAAGACCTCCTTTTTATTAGCTTGATATGGTTTATCATATTTTTGTCATCTTGTATATCAATTCTGAAGTCCTGTATCATAAACCATAAATTCTCAGCCATATGCTGTGAGGGCAGGGGCCAGGTTAGCAGTGAGAGCAGAGCACAAAAGCAGGCTAGAAATAACAGTGGGGGCAGGAGGGTTTGAGTGAAGCTCTCCACGTGTCAGACACCACTGTGAGCATGGTGAAAGAGCTTCACTTTCTCTACTACCTGAGGAAGCTGTTTCTACTAAAGACATTAAAATAAGATATCCTGGGTGGTCACTTTTGCACAGCTCAGTGTCTGAAGCCTCAAGTACTTAGACGTGCTCTTCTGTTCTGTGCTAATAGCCTGCGTGGGCTGGTTCCCCAAGAGTCTTCCACTACCTTATCCCACCCTTTTCTTCCTTCTGATGAGTGTTCAAGAACACTGATCCCATAAAAGTGGGCTTAGGCTGAAATCTGAGGCATTGGTTGCAAAATATCTTGGAAGAATCATTTCTTTTTAAAAGTAATTAGTGAGTTTGTCTGCATGTACCCTTGGAAATCTCTTCCTGCAATTACCCAACACCTCTGCTTCCTGTCTGACTTTCGGAGGCACAATAACTACTTTTCATTAAGCCTTAGGAAATTTTCCTTGCCTGTAGGAAGTAACTCTTTTCAGATATGTAGTTGCACTGGCCCTACTTCCTCATTCCTGCTGGGGTGATTGGGGAAATCAACCTTCGCCCAGGCTGTTATATTTAACAGTAGCTCATGTGGAAGGACTGCTATTATCATGTATAAATACCAGGTTCTTCCCAAAAAATCTGAAGGACAGCAACATGGGAATAACCAGTACTGAGTTTGTTCATTTGGAGTGGATGTGCTAATGCCGCTGTTGTGGTGTTGCTTTGGGGGGCCTTTAGAGAGTGCCATAGATCGCCATCCAGTCCAGATTTTGGTGGGCATCTCTTAAGATAAATGCTGAAAATGCCTTGCAGAGGCACCTTAAAAGCAGAAACCCTTTGAGTTGCTATTTCTCTTGTCTGCTTAGTTACAGTATTCAAATTCTTACTTGGGCAGAATAGATACTTTCCTGCACCAGGCAAACACATGCTTTTATGGACTCCAGCCATGTCTACCTCTTTCCTTCCCCAAAATAATAATAATAATAGTACTCATAATGCTTTCCCCAAGCAACCGTGCCCTGGCATGTTGGATCTGGATGAGATGAGTGGGTGCAGTAGTTGTTAAATGGTCAACATAAACCCTAAATATTCCCTGTTGCCACTGCAGGGTGCAGCTGACAGCTCTGGTAGCTTTGGCAGGCTGGGCTTTGGTAAGAAGTGTCTCATGTAGCAGGCTGCTCTGCTTGGTGCTTGGAACGAGCAACAGGTTGGCTTTGCTTCTCTGTGAGGACACGGGTGATCAAATGTGTTTAGCATTTGCTCATTAAGTGGGGGAGAATTTTTAGTATTTTATATTTTTATATATAAATAATATATACAAAAAGGCCCCAAACAAGCATTATCATACATTTACTTTTATGATGCTTTTTTCTTTTGATTTGTGATGTTACTTGATCTTTAAATGCTTTTATCTGGTAGATACAAGCCTTGGCTAATACGAGTGAACAGGATTTTCCTACTTGCACAGGGAAGTTGCTAGCTGGCTCTGCCTTACTTGGCCTCAGTGTATTTAACAGCATGAATGATGGTCCCTGTTGGATAGTTGGTGTTTGCAGAGTTTCTTTTGAGATGTGTTGCATCATATTGGGAGGTTCAGATGTTTTACAGACTGATGAACTGTGAGAAATGGCCACTGTTGCTGTAGCAGAAATCATGTATTACAACATGTTGCCGGGAGGATTACAAACATAGGAAAGCATCTCCTAGCAGTTATTTTTCTGTGTGCATTAAGCCAAACAGTCATGTTTCAGTGTGCATTAACCCAAAATGTGTGCATGGAAAGACCGTACTTGTAGCTGTTTGCTATGAACACACCAAGCTTGTGTAGACCTCCTCGTTTTCCTGTAGGAGGAAGTGCTTCCTAATGAAGAGCTGTCCTGCCCACGTTTTTACATGCTTGACCTGGAAAGATATGCCTAGCAGGCTTTCAACTATTACCTGCTTTTCTACTAAATGAAGCATTTGAATAAAAAAAAGAACCTATTGTTCGTTGCACTGTTCATCTTGAGCTGGCGTTTCCCCTGTGTTGCACCTCACACACTGTGTGCACTGCAGCACTTGTCTGTCTTTTTTTTTCTCCTCCCCTACCTGCAAAACAGTGCAGTCAGGAAAATGGCTTCTGTGGGCTTCAAAGCAAGGATTAGATACTGTCGCTGAGGCTGTGGAATACTTTGCTTAAAAACCCTAAAATAAAATCAAAATTGTATTAAAATGATCTGCCTCTGGCTTTCTTACATTCAACAGCTTTTTAATGCATGTTCTGAATCAGTAAACTTTAAATGCAGTTTGCTCTTCTAACCATATTTTCTGGCAGTATCACTCTGATCACTTGCAAAGTTTCCTCGTGTCCCTTTTTGCACTAGTATTCAGGGTGTTTCTAAAATCCAGCTATATTTGGCAATACATGACTCTCCGTGTTGCCGAGAAGTGATTACTCAAGGGATTTGGCAGAAATTAAATTAACTGAGGTCTTTAGAGAACATACTCAGAATGTCTTTGGAGAACGCGCTCACTTCAAACACTTTCTGCTGGAAAATAGTCATGTCCTCTCCCGTTTCTGTCTGTGATGTGGACTTCACCGTATAAAACATTTGTGTATTAACTCTCTTTTTCACTTCCATGGAGCTTGCCACTTTCAAAAGCAAAACAAATGCAGAAGTGATAGACAGACTAATTTTCTGTGTTGCTTAGTAACTGAAACACACGCTGGAGTGTGAAAACACTCACACGATAAAGTAACAGGGTATTTAGTGGAACAAACTGAAGATCGTGTGAAAGTGCACTGTATAAATCATTAAAGCATATGTTTTTATTTGCTTGTGTGAGCAGAGGGATACTCTTGATCACAATGTTCTACATAAAAGAACTTTTTTAGTAAAAAGCTATTTCACACTTCCACTTGCTGAAGTGTGTTGAGGCAGTAGGATGTGAATTCCTTGGCTCTCTAGCAAAAAAAGTGTACTGCTCTGGATTATAAACACTTCTTGAGATGGATCATTGGTCTTCTGAGAGTATTGAGTTTTGAGAGAAGAATTGTTGTTCTTTTGGTCCCAATTTAAGGTCTGTTCTCAGAATTACCAAGAATAAAACCTAGATTCATGGTGTGCTAGCACAGTAATAAACTGAGGCTGGATTATATGAGTTTATTAATTTTTAAAAGAAAATTGAAGGCTGTTTGTAGTCTAAATAAGCTACTTTTCATGTTTTCCCTTTAACCCTCTTATAATTTCTATTTAAGATTTCAGCAAAGCAATGTCTCAAGCTGGCACTTCACAGTTTCAGGAAGTCATTCGACAAGAGCTGGAGTATTCAATGAAAGTAGAACTTGATAAGATACTTGCAACTGCACCTTCAAATGAGCTAGAGGTAAGGAGCGTGACATGGATGCAATTCGGAGCATGAGAAATTAGATGCAGGAGATAAAGGCAAATATTATGCAGGGAGACAAATCATAGAATATCATGATCCTTAATTGCAGAATATGCTCTGGTCTTGTGTGGAAGAATAGCCTGGATGTAGTGTAAATAGCCTTTCAGTTTTTATTAACTGGATGACAGAGTTACTAAGTGTTTAATTGCCTTTAGTTAGTAAAGGTTTTCTGTGTAATCTTTAATGGGTTACAGAAAGTGAGGATAAAGCTTTTACTGTGAAAATTGGGCCAAATTCTAGTGGTTATGATTTTGCCTTGTCTTTTAGGTGTCCAAGTTGCTTTTGTACCTTGAGTCTTAGTGGAAATGAGCTCTTGGTACCTTCTAGAATTTTTCTTAAATTTTAGCAAATCTGCTTCAGTGCTGATAAAATTACTCTTATGAATAGATTGTACATCAGGTTTGTAGAAATGCTTCTGTGATTGAATAGATAAGCATTAAATACCAGACTTAAGTAATGCATTTCTTCTTTGTAGCACACTAAAAACGACCTGGAAGGATTTAAGAAGCTATTTCATAGATTCCTACAAGAAAAGGGACCATCTGTGGACTGGGGGAAGATTCAGAGACCTCCAGAGGATTCTGTAAGTTGCAATGAAGTGACAGTCTGTAAGGAACATAAAACTGATAATTGCTGCTTGTAGTAAATTGTGTAGTCACCCATGGAATGAATATATCTGCCATAGTTCTGTAAAATCACATAGGACAACACTTTGGGTTTTAACTGAAAAATAATCGCTTACTGACATATGTTGTATGTGTTTCTGAACATCAGGTCGTGCTTAACATATGTGTTTAGTACTTTGGTGTTATTTTGTTAGCTGTTCTTTGAGCAGAGGAACAAAATGGGACTGATGCCATCTTACCATTTGGTACCTTCTGTGGAGTAAATGGTAACTTGTGTTGGAAGGGAAGTAGGTAGGGCCCTGGTTGTTCCCATTTCCCACCTGCCTGTGTGGAAGAAGGTTGCATGCCTCGGATGAAACTGTTTCCAGCGATCCATGCTGCTAAATAATTTGGAAGGGACATATGGCAAGTGGGCTGGCTTATAGCTCATTTAGCAACTTCTGTAACCTGCAGCAGCTCAGTAAAAGTGAGGAATCTGAAACAAGCAGTTGACTGGGGTTTTCTGGAGTATAATTTTCTAATGTCATCTATGTTGTTATAACTTAAAACGTACCACTTGAGCTGCTGCTGAAAAAGCACTAAATAGGTTTTTTTTCCCCAGCACTGTTTAGTACTGAAGTAAATACTTCCTATTAAACCTAACCATTTTATTGATTCATCTGCAGCCCTAAGGCTGTCTCTTGACTCTTGCATAGCTAACAATGTAGTTGTGCTATGAATTCTTGCTTTTCCCAGTGTAGTGATCTTGGCATATTGCAGGACTTCTGTGTCCTCACACATCTGTGGTTTCTCTTAGCCTCTCTGTGGTGATTCAATTGAGGCTCTGTTTCCAACTGAAAGGCAGGCTGTCCGGTTACTTCCAGAACAGATGCAGTGCTGCTCTCTAAAGCGTTGAAGAATGATGCTGTTTTAGAGCAAGTCTAGGGTTTTTCCAAGGTTGAGTGTTTTCTTCTAACTTCAAAAACATGTGATGTCTCTGTCTTCTGTACTGTAGCACTGAATGAAGTGTTACTTTGGGGAGAAAAATCCACCTTCAGTAAAGAGGCCAAGGTGAGAAACTGGAGTTCTAGCTAATGTGACTTACAAGGAAGACTGAAGAAAAGGGGGTTTCTTTTAGTCTAGAGGGGGTGAGAGACTGGGGAGTGATAAGTCTCTTATATATGTAAAAAGGTAGTTGCAACAATGAAAGGAATAAACTGTTCCGTGGGTCAAGATAAGTCCTGGGATTAAATGACAGCAATTTGATGCGAGTGAATGGACTGCTTTGTGAGAGGGAGACCTATTGTCTGTTTTAAAGTTTTGCACACCTTCAGTGGAAAAACTTTCACGTTCTATAAAGGACTGAAAATTACCGGGTAGGACACTGGGAGCAGATGTTAGACAGGAAGGTTATGATAAGATGTTGAAATAGACTGATAGGAGATTCCCAGGCATGGCAAGCTGCTTAAAAAAAGAATTTAGACAAAGGTCTGAGGTCACAGAGGGCTGAAAGGAGGCAAGATTAGAAAAGAGTTCTCTTTTCTTCTCTGTGGCCTGTACTGGCTGATTCTCAAATGTGTCCCTTAGCTGTGTAGCAGCTTGTGACAGAGAGAAAGGTAAGAATCCTGCCAAATCAAGTCACTCTGGGTCAGGCGAGAGGCACGTGTAATCTTAAATGAAATTTTGCTTCCTAGAATGACCTGCAAACCAAATAGTCACGCTTGGTAAATGTCACAGAAGAAAGCTAGGGAAGAATACCTGCCAACAAACTTCCTTCTATGCATTCTTCACATTCATGATTTAGGATTACTTGGATAATATTTAGACTTCCTGATCTGACAGGATGTGGGTTGAGCACTCTCAAAAAGTGAGAGCAAGCTTTTCTTTATTTGCTGACTACAGGAGTTCCATCTTCCTCCCTTCCTCAAACCCTGCATGGATTTATCCTGCCTCCACCTCCTTTTAACATGTCAGTCATGTAGAGAACATATTGTGAAAAGTGCTAATGTGCCTTACACGAAACCCTTTCCAAGTGACCTGCAGCTTAACTTCTCTCAAATTATTCTTTGCTGAGGGGTGATGCCTTCTGGAATTATTAGATAAAAGGTGATTTCTGAGAGACCAGAATTCCAGAATTGTTAGCGTAGCTAGTAATGCAGCTAAGAACAGTAATGTTCTTACCTAATGTAGGTAAGAACAGTATGTGAGCTTCTAAAAGGGGTAAAGGGTGATGTATTTTAGAGGGGCTTCAGAATTTAGACTGCAGTACTGAGTTCCCTGGGACATGTGAATCCATCTGTGAATATATGCAGGTTTTCTCTTGAGTGTTCAGAGTTTTCTTTTCCTAGCTATAAACCCTCGCAGTATGCTTTCCTTCTGGTCTTTTTAAAACAGCACAGAGACTGACAACAGCACACACAGGACTTTGTTAGGAAATTTATTGGTAATCTCACAAGTGATTTATAATTGCCTGTATGGATGAGCTTGTTTTATGAGGTGATGTGGCAGGGTGCTGGCTGCTTTTGAGAATCTCTCACTAGAAGGATCAAGGCCTAGAAAGCATTGACGTACTCTCCCCAGTGTGAATTTATTTGCCTCTGATTCATAGAATCATGGAATGGTTTGTATTGGAAAAGACATAATCAGTTAGAACCTCCCTGCCATGGGCAGGGATCCCTCACCGTAGACCATGTCACCCAAGGTTCTGTCGAGCCTGGCCTGGGTGGAGCATCCCTGACAGGGGTGGAGCATTTACCACTTTTTTGGGCAGCTTGTTCCAGTGCCTCACCACTCTCACAGTAAAGAACTTATTTATATCTGACCTGAATTTCCTGTGTTTTAGTTTTAACCCATTACCCCATGTCCTATCACTACAGTCCCTAATGAAGAGTCCCTCTCCAGTATCCTGTAGGCCACTTCGGATACTGGAAGGCTGCTATGAGGTCTCCACGCAGCCTTCTCTTCTCCAGGCTGAACAGCCCCAACTTTCTCATCCTGTCTTCATATGGGAGTTGCTCCAGCCCCTTGATCATCCTCATGGCCCTCCTCTGGACTGTCTCCAACAGTTCCATGTGTCTTTTATGTTGAGGATACCAGAAGATTGTTTTGGAGAACTGGTTTGCTGCTTTAACAGTCCAAAGCACTGAGAATTCTGCCAAGTGCAGTCTTCAGCTGGTACCTAGTAGAGCTCAGGGTTATTTGTTCAGGCATATATGTACATGTATGTGTGTATGCATAGTCATACATGTATGTGTATATCTATAAAAAAAGCACCAAAAATGTGCCAAAGTGTGGGCTTTGGGGGCATGGGGGGGGGGGGGAATTTGTGTTTATTTTTAACAGCTTAAAAAGTTCCTTAACAGTTTATTGCATTTACAGGCTTTGTCTTTTAATTTTCTACCTTACATAAGCCACTTCTGACTTTGTGATTAGGTTGGAAAGGTGTTTCAGGCTTTTTCCCAATGCCACAGGACTGTGCTATGCAGGGGCAGAATTTCTGATCAGACTTCCACAGGTCATGTAATGTGTTATCCGCTGTGCTTGTTCTTTGAATGTAGCTCTCTATTCTTTCCTGAAGCATCTGCTGATAAGTAAAGGCTCTTGCCAGTAAATTGAAACAGAAGTGATTGTCTTGTAATATTCCTCCGTTTTTATCTTCAATGGGAGATTTCATCCCTGACCTCCATGTTTTCCTTAATACTAAAGGACAAGCAACTTGTAAGCGCCACACAACAATAACAGAAGATTGAACCTGTTTCACACTATATTGGTAAACATGTGACTTGTTTTTTCCTTCCAGATGTTTTGCTTCCATGTGTCCAAATGCTTGCAGTGGTAGCTAGCATAGTTGAGACCTGTTACTGTTGCAGTCTTCAGAGAAGAAGGTATACTTAGTCAGAATGGCAGTTAACAAGGAGAAGAAGATAAAGAATGTGGACATGGCAAGTGTAATTTAATCCTGTTAATGTAGATTGCAGCAATCTGTTTGTTTGAATTGGAAGCAGTAACAAAGTCCTGCTGGGAGGACTGAGAGCTACAGTGATTGAGTAAACCTCAGAGCTGCAATGTAAAACATCATCTAGGAAGTAAAGAGAGCATCCAAAGCAATGTGTGAAAGGAGCTTGTCTATCAGAGGCTTTTTTTCTCCAGCAGTTGGATTCTTGTCTGTAGGTTAGGTTGACATCTCAATGAACTAAATTATGAAGAAAAAGAATGAATATCATGGTTCTACTCAAAACCCAAAATACCTTCCTAATTTTAAACTCTGGAAACAGTTTTTAAGGGTTCACTTGTTGCTATTTCTTAAACTGTCCATTGGTGCTGAGTAAGTATTTCCATGTTGCTCCGTAAGTACATATTGACTAACATGGGTGTATTCCTTTCCAGTCTACCCACGAAGACAGCCCTGATGCTCATTTTGTCTGTCTCTGACAAACTCTTGCAAACCTCCTTGTAGTAGGAGTATGCTTCTGAAATCTGTTAGTCAAACTCCCAACGTTGTCTCATGCAGACTGTTCTGAAAATCACTTCTGTGACATTGTCTGCAAAACCAAAAGAAGCTGCATATGTCATCTTAGAACAATCCCAAACCACAGTTTTGAGACATGTCTCAAATGAGTAATGCTGTAGTCACAGAATCATAGAATCAAGGTTTAAGATTATTAAGTCCAACCATTACCCCAGGACTGCGAAGACCACCACTAAACCGTATCACTGATGCCTTCTTGGCTGACTGGGCACAAGCTGCTGATGTTCAGCTCTGTCAGCACCCCCAAGTCCTTTTCCATGAGCAGCTTTCCAGCCACTCTGCCCCACATCTGTAGTATTGCATGGGGTAGTTGTGGCCCAAATGCAGGACCTGGCACTTTCCCTTGTTGAACCTCATATCAGTGGCTACAAACTATCAACCCAGCCTGTCCTGATTGCCCTGCTGGGCTTCCCTACCCTCCAGCAGATCAACACTCCCACCAGGCCTGGTGTTGTCCACAAATTTACCCAGGGTGCACTTCATCCCCTCATCCAGATCATTGAAAAAGATACTAAATGGCACTGGCCACAAGCCCTGAGGGACACTACTAGTGGCTGGTCACCAACTAGATGTGATAGAATTTACCACCACTTTTTGGGCTTGTCCATCCAGCCAGTTTCCAGCCCAGTGAAGAATACACCTTATCCAGGCCATGAGCAGCCCATTTCTCCAGGAGAATGCTGTGGAAGACAGTGTCAAATGCTTTACTGAAGTCCAAATAAACTGTGTCCACAGCCTTTCCCTCATCAACCAGCACACACCTGGTAGATTGAAGTCCCCCACAAGAACAAGGGCAAGTGGTGGTGAAACTTCTCCCAGCTGTTTGAAGAACACTTCATGTGTAGCTTCATCCTGACTGGATGGTCTATAACGGACTCCTACTAGGATATCTGCATGGTTGGCCTTCGCCCCGATTTTCACCCACAAACATTCAGCCTTCTCACTCACAATATTGAGTTCAAAGCAGTTGGTGCACTCCCTGACATACAACACAACCCCACCACCTCTTTTTCCTTGCCTGTCCCTTCTGAAGTGCCTGTAGGCGTCCGTTGCAGCACTCCAATCATGTGAATCATTCCACCACACTTCTGTGATGGTGGTTATGTTATGATTTCCCTGCTGCACAATGGCTTCCATGCTGCGGCATTGGCATAGATGCATTTAAGTTGCCCTCAGTCTGGCTCTGATAGTGGCATGCTACCCCATGACTCATGTCTGGCAAGCCTGGTGTTACCCCCTTCAAACCTAGTTTAAAGCCCTCTCTGCAAGCCCTGTTAGCTCCTGGGCTAGGATCCTTTTCCCCCTTTGGGACAGGCATACCTTGTCTGCTGCCAGCAAACTTGGTGCTGTATGAACTTGACTGATGGTCAGAAACCCGAAAGTGCTGATGGCAGTCGTGGAGCCAGGAATTAGTGAGATTTTTCTGATGTAACCAATGACATTGATTGAGACTGGCAGGAGGGATGAGAACACTGCTTGGGCTCCCAAACCCTGAACCAGTCACCCCAAGGCACTGAAGTCCTTCTTGAGTCCCCTTAGGCTTCTTGAAGAGATTTCCTCATTGCCTGTCTGGAAGACTAATAAAGGATTGTAGTCACAGCGCCATACCAGATGAGTGACTTTCCTGGTGACGTCCCTTACCTTGCCCCAGGGAGGCAGCAGACTTCCCTATGAGTCTGATCAGGCTGACATATGGGCCCTGTGCTCCCCTTAGGGTGGAGTCAGCAGTCACCACCACTCTTTTTCCTAGTAGAGGTGGTCGTAATATGAGATGTTCTCTGACTCTTCTGGGGGAACTCTTCTGACCTGGATGATCCGTTATCATCATCTTCCTCACTTTTCTGATCCTCATGTACTGGGGTCTTGAATCTGTTGTAAAGGGAAATGCATGAGGCAAGTAAGATGTAAATAAGCCATGTCATTCCTGCCTGGTTTTGTTCCTGAAGTACTTCTCCATTGACACTTGCTTGGCAAGTCCACTGTTCCAGACCCTTAGAGCAAGAATCGATTTTCATTACTGTGGGGCACTTCTTATGCTTGTGTATATACTAAGAAGTGATGAGTTCTGCATATTGGTGCCTACACATGACAGGAACAGCTAGATGATGGCACTGGCATCCAGCAGTCCTGATGCTGCAACAATCCTTCTTGAATTGTAGTTCTTGACATTTATTATTCTCTGAATTAAAGACCCTTCAAAATCCAGGGCTTCTTTGCCAAGTTGTTGTTTCCAATGCCTGTGCCAGAAGAATTGAAATATTTAGCAAGGCTGAGTTATAAATTGTGTGTTGTAGCTGATGCAACATCCAGTGAACTAAGTCCTTGATGGAGCCATTAACTTCATCAGGATTTTACTCTGAGCTTAATGCATAAGTGATTTTCAGGCATGATAGCAAAGGCATGAAAAGGTAGTCGGCGCTTCAGCAAAAGCAGATGATTTTGAGGCAGTCTGGCCCTGAACTGGGTGGCAGACTGCCTGCTTTTTGGAGAGCTATGTTGTGAATGTTGCAAGGAGAATGTAGTGAGACTTGAGATCATCTTTTTGGCTGTTCAGATGGTTTCTGAGCACTGTGGGTGTGACTCACATCCCACCCCGCTAAAGCTCAAACGTCAGTGTTTTAAATGCAGTTGGAGTCTAATATGGAATGGTATTGGCCTTGGAGTGGATGAGAAGTAGTAAATCTCGAGTGTAAATCTCTAGATCCTGCTGGTAAGGAGTTGTTCAGTAAGCTTTCTAATGTTCCTTCAGTACATCAAAATCAATGTTCATCGGTACATTGAAATCAATGCTTATCATCTTTTAGTGACAAGAAGGGTTGTTTTGTGAGGTGTCTACCCAGCCTCAACACAGTCTCTCTCGTTGACAAAACACAGCAAAGTTCTGCTTTTTGCACACTTCTGTTCCTGAAAAGTTCTAGGGGCTTTGGAAGGAAGTTCCTGCGTGTGTCCTGTGTGAAATGGCAGTGGTTGTGTTGCTGCTTGCTGCCTGAGCTGTGCTAATTCCATTTGGAGTGATCTTATTTTTAAACATGCTATAAGCTTTCCAGATTCCATAAGGCAGAATTTCCCTGATGTGAGGGATCTGCTCTAATCTGCTGCCTGTGGCGTGCTGGAATGCTGGAATACACAAACTCTCTTCTCTACCCCCGCACATCCGGGTGAGAAATACGACTCTTGTTCCAGTACAACATGAATTTCCATTCAAACCTCAGCCTGACTTGCCCAACGCAAACAGTTCTGAAAGCTACTCTGTATGTATTTGGCTTTGGAAGTCAGTTGTGGATCTTACACACCCCTTACCAGAGCTAGAATAAACTCCTTGCTGCTGGAATACAAACAGCACTGAAACGCCAAGGCTTTTCTTCACAAGAAAATCTCTAGAAGGGCAGGCAAAAGGATAATTGTATTGATTTTGCTCTAAGAGTTTTGGCATGATGCTTATCACTGCATTGTTACCTTTGCTCCTTTGACTTAGGTGCTTTGGCTTAGGGGATAACAGTGCCTAATGCAAGGCAAACAGTCATTACAAGCCTGATTTTGCTCTCCGTTACTAGCCCCAAATGTAGCCCATACTCTGTTTGTAAATCTGTAGGATACAGCCGTCAGCAAGGTAGAAGACTTTCTGCAAGATTTAATGTGACCTGGGTGAACTCGTCCTGAAAATAGCAGGATAAGAACTAGGAACTTTCTTCCACATTTTAGCATACTGTTGGAAGAGATAAATTATTATATAGTACTAATAGTTGGAATAAAAATAGGTTTAAACTGAGTCAACCAACCTTTTGTCAAGAATGTTGCCTTTGACAACCTCAAAGCAAAGTTTAGGCTGTTTGTGGAAGAAGAGTCTTATGTTCTGCATGCAGGGCCTGTGTTCCTGAATAGTGGCCTGACTGAAGAGGGTCATCTTACAGAGGAAGTGAGTTAGGTGGCTCACAAGAAGACCCCTCTCCTTCTGCAGGATAAGAGGAGGGTTGTAGAAACTGGCATAACAGACCTGACTTCTTCCTTACCCTTCTTCAGTCTCAAGTCAGTCCCCTCTAGCTGGAAGAGCAGAGACATCGTTACATCTGGATGAAGCTGATTGTGACTGGTGTCACAAAACCCATAGAAACTCTCAAGAAGAGAGGTTATTGTAGCAACAAATTGGGTTATTTGTGTTTTGTAACGAATCAGATTATTGCAGACTCATTCTGCAAATATTCTTTAGTAAATCCTGTAAATAAATGTGGATGTTATTGCTAAATTTGAAGTTTTGCAGGTTTTTAGCAGAAAGCAGTTCCCTTCCAAGTATCTGACTGCTGAGGCTCGGTTGCTTGTTTTTACAGATCCAGCCCTATGAGAAGATAAAGGCCAGAGGACTGCCTGATAACATTGCTTCTGTCTTGAACAAACTGGTAGTTGTGAAACTAAATGGCGGCTTGGGCACGAGCATGGGTTGTAAAGGCCCAAAAAGCCTCATTGGGGTGCGAAACGAGAACACCTTCTTGGATCTTACAGTTCAGCAGATTGAGGTAACTTCTGATGGGCTTTGCTTTCTGTGCTGGAGGAAGCAAGACACACTGAGCTTTGCTGCATGACCCTTGAAGAGAGATTACAGTGGAGGCTTGCCAAAAGGAAGAGGAGAGGGACATTAGGTCTGGTCACGGTTGCTAGTGGTGAAGTGGGGAATTGCTTTAGAAAGAATAGGCATGAAAGGGACAGAGCAGCCAGCCATTGAACTCTGTTCACTCAATACATGTTAGCACAAGTGTAATTCAGCTTGTGCACACCAACCAGTGCTGATTGTCTCCAGAAACACCATTATTCAAACTGTAGAGCTGGCCTGGCGTGGCTCATTCCTGTTTCTGACTCCTCCAGGTGCGACTTTAAGTTTAGATTTTTGAAAGCCTTTTTTATGTGTGTTAGAACAAAGCTCTTCAAAACAGCTTCAAGTTCCTTGTTGAATTAAAACTCTCATGCTGGAAGAAATTGCTGGCATTTTCCTCTAAAGAAAGAGAAGTAAAAGAAAATAACAGCTGCTGGTGTTGAGAGGACATTTCAGCTTATGTTTTTAACGCAGAATATTCCTCACACAGCAGATAATTATGAGGCTTATTAGAGTATGAAATTGGGTGTGCCTGTTCCATGGTTTCTGGAGCTCCACAGTTTTTGCCTCAGTGTGGTGTTTGTTTGGAGTGACTCTCCCATGTCTGTCAGACACTTCTACAGCAGACTTAAATTTATATCCAGCTAATGCAGCCCTAATCCTCTGCTGCTGCGGGTGCTTTCTCAAAAGGGTCCTGGTGGAAGCCTCTGACTACACCAGAGGGTAATGATCCCAGCCACTCCCCAGCAGACGAGGACTGTCAGATATATAAAGCTTAAAACTCACTGCAGTATCTTTTTTTCCCTGCATGCTCTATTTTTGGAGGAGTGCTGTTGTGTTTTTTGATTTTTGCCTGTGCACATGGAAATGCTCTTCTGTATTTCAGCTCCATTCTATAGATTTCCAGGGTGATGTTCCATTATGTACTCTTGGTACTCCTGTCCATCTCATAGCCTGCCAAGACAGCTCCAAAGTGAAACTTCACCCTGATGGACTGCAGTAATTGGAGGGAGAACATGCCTTTCGTAATCAACAGCAGCCTAAAATTTAAAATCATTATTTTGTGGTGGTGTGCTTTTCAAATTTTAAATCTCAATGCAGATTTTAAACCAAAGATTAATTCTACATTAATTATTGTGGCCCTTAGCTTTACTACTTATAAGGATTTGTTTTCCTTTACCTAATTTAGTATCCTTTCTGTCAGCATAAGCACATCTTGCTTTTATCTCATGCATTTATTATTTTCAGTCTGTTTTATCTACTTTTTTTCTCCCAAAACCTCAGGTGTCAGGAGTTAAAGCTAACAATACATACTGAATTTACCATTTTTTTCCCATCTCAGCATTTAAACAAATCCTACAACACCGATGTTCCTCTTGTTCTCATGAATTCCTTCAACACGGATGATGACACAAAGAAAATCTTGCAGAAGTACAGTCACAGCCGTGTGAAGATATATACTTTTAATCAGAGCAGGTATCACAAAGCTTCTGCACTTGGGTTGAAAGGCAAAGCTGGTTTGCATTTCTTCATGTTTCCAATGGTGTGAGGTTTTAGTTTGAGACGCTGAGGTAGCAAAATGTCTTCTGTACCCAGGTTTAGTCTCCATTTTGGCCCTCTCTGAAAGACTGAAGCATCATGCTGTTAAGCGGAGTTAAAGGCATTGTATTAAAAATAGGGAGAGGGGTGTGTGGGGATGACAGTTTCTAAGGAATGCATGGGTAATGATGTACTGGATGCTGGCCACTTGATTCCTGAACTTGCTTTTTGGGTACCTTGGCTCTGGAGGGAAAGAGAACATGGCTTCTGTATCAAGAACAACCTCTCGTGAAGTGGCTGATGATGTTAGAGGTGTGCTCAGCATGCTCTGTCAGGGGAAAGCTGTTTTACAGCATGGTCTGAGAACTGTGGCTTTAAATCATTGAATAAGAGACTGAACTCTGCTGCTTCTCAGTGATAGCTCAGTATTTGGATGGGTCTTTCAATTTGATGTACTTACACCCATCTATAAACATGATACCTTCAAAAGCTGTATGGAAAAGCCTATGTAATTGCACCTTTACTCTTCTATTTTGTTTTCCTTCATGTTAGTCTGATGTTGGTGAGAACTTCACACAGCCCATTGTCTCCCCAGGTATCCCAGAATTAACAAGGAAACTCTGCTGCCGATAGCCAAGGATGTATCTTACTCAGGAGAGAATACAGAGTGCTGGTATCCCCCAGGGCATGGGGATATCTATGCCAGTTTCTATAACTCCGGTCTGCTGGATAACCTCATCGCAGAGGGGAAGGAGTATATTTTTGTGTCCAATATAGATAACTTGGGTGCCACTGTGGACCTTTACATTCTTAACCATCTTATGAACCCACCCAATGGAAAACGCTGTGAATTTGTCATGGAGGTGACAAACAAAACCAGGGCGGATGTGAAGGTAAAGGGAGCTGGTTGTGCAAGTGTGTCTGAATGCTTGGCATGTTGGTGACAATCACAGCCTCTTGTCTCTTCTGTATGCATGAATTCAGACATACATTACATCTTCTTAGTGCTATTTCAGGCAGCATTTAACACATCAGCTGTGATCTAATTCGAGATGCACAAAATCAGCAAGTTTATGAAGTTCTCATCCGTGCAACAAATTGGATCTAGGTTCTGGGCAGCAGGAGACAAGGACAAGCCTGGACTTGGCTGATAACTGAGAACACAAGTGACCTCTGCAGGGTGCTTGTCACAGCCTCCACACTGTCAGTTCCACAGGGGAGGAGTTTGAGGATGGTAAAAGCAGAGCACTGGGAGGTGGGGTCCAGCAGTTTTATCTCCACTGACTGTAAACCACCTCAGCCACTTACCCAGCTGTCAGTCTGCATTGCACAGCTCTGCTTGGCTCTCAGCCTGCTACTGCCCAAACCCCTGGACTTTGTACAAAGTCAAGGTTTGACAACTTGTGAGGTGTTTATGGCACATACTAAATACTTACAGTGTGCAGTAGTTCATCCTGTAACTGTACTTTGCCTCTTTTAAATGTGAGGATGGGAAGAAACGTGATTTTCTCTGTATTCATTAGCTACTAAAAAAGCTCTGGCTTAGTCCTGTGAAACCACAGAAAAGCACTGTAGGAATACAGTTCAGGTAACTGAAGTTGTTTCTCTGTAAGTGCCACAAGTACAGAACTGTTGGATTTCCTTTAGATTTTGCTCCGTAATCTGGCAGAGGACTGCTCAAGGTGACTTTTTACAACAGCAGCACTTGCAAATGATTCACAGCAACTTTCATTAGAAGAATTAACTGTCTTGGAGTGCTGAAACATGATCGTTTGACAGTTCTGACTGTACTTTAAACATACTCTATAATTAGTAACCTGGTAGCTAAACACAAGCACCATGTTTTCACCCAGGTTCAACTTTAAATGCCAACAAACCAGTGTGTCTCTTTGGGGTTAGGGGAGAGTTTGTCATGAACAAGACTTCAATCTTCCTCTCTGCCCCTTGCAGGGTGGCACGCTCACGCAATACGAAAACAAGCTGAGGCTTGTGGAGATAGCTCAGGTCCCGAAAGCACACGTGGATGAATTCAAGTCCGTGTCCAAATTCAAAATCTTCAATACCAACAATCTGTGGATTGCTCTGTCTGCAATTAAAAGGCTGCAAGAGAAAAACGCTATTGACATGGAGATCATTGTTAACCCAAAGGTAATCCGCTAGGAAGATGTTAGAGGAAACGGATTCAGAAAGGAGCCACTGTGTTGGCTCGGACTTAGGCTCAGCATTAGTTCTGGGTACTGTTACCTGCTGGTTATGTTGACATGAGTTTTCTCTTCCAGACCCTGGATGGAGGCTTGAACATCATCCAGTTGGAGACTGCAGTTGGTGCTGCTATTAAGAGTTTTGAGAACTCTCTAGGGATAAACGTACCTCGTAGTCGTTTTCTGCCTGTTAAGACCACGTCAGATCTCTTGCTTGTGATGTCCAATTTGTATAGCCTTAATGCTGGATCCCTAACCATGAGTGAGAAGCGAGAATTTCCAACAGTGCCTCTTGTCAAACTGGGGAGTTCTTTCACAAAGGTAAACTCCTGTAACTACACTTCAGGCTTTAGCTTTTTGAATAAAAACAGTCCATAGCAATAACTAACTGAAAAGTGAGGCTTAGTTTTATCAACCTCTGGCCATCATCTCAGCTTTCCTATGTGCATGCATGACGTGATGCTGTCAGGTGCTCCTTTACCCTGTTCTTTGAGGAAACAGAAGGTGAATTGGGCATTGGGTGCTCTCTAGAGCTTGTCCAGCATGGGTTAGATGCTGCCCTTGCTGGTTCTAATAGTTACCTCTGAAAAAAAAAGTCACAGAATAGTTAGGGTTGGAAAGGACCTTTAGATCATCTCATTCAACCCCCCCCTGCCATGTGCAGGGACACCTCACACTAAACCATGTCTCCCAAGGCTCTGTCCAACCTGGCCTTGAACACTGCCAGGGATGGAGCATTCACAACTTCCCTGGGCAACCCATTCCAGTGCCTCACCACCCTTACAGTAAAGAACTTCTTCCTTATATCCAATCTGAACTTCCCCTGTTGAAGTTTTAACCCCTTGTCCTGTCACTACAGTCCCTAATGAAGAGTCCCCAGTATCCTTATAGGCCCCCTTCAGATACTGGAAGGCTGCTATGAGGTCTCCACGCAGCCTTCTCTTCTCCAGGCTGAACAGCCCCAACTTCCTCAGCCTGTCTTCATACGGGAGGTGCTCCAGTCCCCTGATCATCCTCGTGGCCTCCTCTGGACTTGTTCCAACAGTTCCATGTCCTTTTTATGTTGAGGACACCAGAACTGCACACAATACTCCAGGTGAGGTCTCACGAGAGCAGAGTAGAGGGGCAGGATCACATCCTTCGACCTGCTGGTCACGCTATGTCAATAGCAGGTTGCTTTCAAAGTAGCAACTCCTGCATTAACTCAGATGTACATACTAGAAAGGTGCCTGACAGGAGTTTTCAGGGAGCTCCTACACTTGTCTTGATCCATAGATGGGTTTAAAACTGTCCCTATTCTTTCGTGTCTCCAAAAGGTTCAAGATTACCTGCGGAGGTTTGAAAGTATTCCAGACATGCTGGAGCTGGATCATCTCACAGTTTCAGGTGATGTTACATTTGGGAAGAATGTTTCATTAAAGGTGAGTGTGTAATTGGGATGCTCCTGCAATTAAACATGACTGATCTCTGGTCCCTGGTAACTGAGCCTGCTTCAGCCAGGGCCTTTACACACAGTCCATGGAAATGCTCCTAGGAATTAACTGACTGCTATGGCTCCTTCCCTGTACAGTCCTAGTGAGAGATGAGGCTTATCTGTGCACCTTGGAAACACCACCGACCTCAGGATGCTGGCTCCAAAACAGGCCCAGTTCTTTGTCCATGAGCACATACTACCTTGCTGCCCAGGCCCCTTTACAGCCACAGGCCCCTTCTTATCAGTTGGGGTCCTTGAGTCATTGGTAGATGTTGAAGCTGAACAAGTTGCTTTCTGTCTCAAATGTTTCCTTAGGAGCTGGCCAGTCCTAAGCAGAATTTTGTCATGGTCCCGTATCAGTCCAGGGCAGTTCAGCTGCTGCCACAGATCAGTGGTGCAAGCACTCAAACTGAGGCTGTTACCAGCGTACACGCTCAGATGTGTGTCTCTTCCCAGTTCTTTCTGTGTATTTGCCTCTGGTGGCAAGCTATACTACAACGTACTCATGTGGGCAACATTTTTGCACCTAAAAGCAAGCACACATTAAGAGTGCTTACAGCAAGCACGTGTCTTCAAAGAAGGCATCAGCTCTGCTTATAAACTGATAGTATCTAGTATGCTGGTAATTGTAGTGTTTCCAATATTGCTTGTTTAAAACCTTTGTTGTGGGGAGAAAAAACAAACAGTCCACGCAGAAACAATACAACTGGCTGCATCCAGGCCCTGGCTGTTACAGCTGGCACCTCACACGTCCTCCAGACAGCGCTTCACTTGCTTGACCCAAATCAACAGGTACTGTAAGGTTTCTAAACACTGGTTTTCTTTCCTGTACGCCCAGGGAACAGTTATCATCATCGCAAATCACGGTGACAGAATTGACATCCCAGCTGGAGCTCTACTAGAGAACAAAATAGTCTCTGGCAACCTGCGGATCCTGGACCACTGAGTGGGTGAAAGAGCATGGTCAGTGCTGCAGACTGCTGTGCTAAACCAGCCTCCCGATGGAAGAACCTTTTAAGCATTAGAAATATAAGTACACAGAGGGCCTACGCTTTGTCATCTCCATAGTACCCTGCAGTATTAATTTCCAGTTACTTTCTCGTGCTTATCTCGTTAAGCAGACACATAGCGCCATGGATGTGCGTGAGTAACACTTCAGTCCTTCAAAGAGATTCTGTAACTCAGTTAATATAACCTTGAAGTGCAATACTGTTTGTCTTGCGGTAAGATGGACAGATCTTCTTTGATAAGAAGAGGCTCGCCTCTGACATTTAGTAGTTTTGAATTGCTTGTAACTGCAGAAAGCAAGCTGTGAAGCAATACAGGTGGGACAACGTGGTTAGCTACGCGCGTGACTTTCATGAAGGCACAGTTGAAAAACCAAACGTTTCACTACTGCTAAATGGGCTGTTAAAACCCCTGTAGTTCATGTGCTCACAACCCCAGAGCCCTCTTCAGCCCCCCCAGACTACAAGCACGATGTCTCATCCCAGTTGTACGTTGCGATAGTTGGGGTGAGGCTGCCGATACCTCCATTTCTGTATTGTGAGAGTAGGAATCGTCGCTGTTCCAAACTCACCCAAAGAATCCAATACTTGAGAAAAATGCCTCAGTATCCACGTGTGGTGTTTGCTTTTTCACATCCCCTTTAAGACTGGAGCTCCTGTTCATATCCGAAGCCTCAATCTGCCCTCTTCTTTTTCAATAAATAGATCACGTTGACTACACCCATGTTCATATTGTCACAGCCATGTATGTTAATTTATCTTCTCTTGAGTCATTTCTAAATTTGTACAGGAATTGAAATCCCTGTCCCGATCACTATTGATTTCTTAATGTTTCTCTTGTATTTACATGCAGACAACTTTTATTTTATAAGCTTAGTATAACACTGGTATGTATCATTAAAGAAGTTGGTCTTTAAAAACAACTGTGATTTTAGAGCTTTATTTTGACCGACAATTAATGACATCTGTTCTGCTAACAGATAAGCATGCCTGGCTGGAGAACCCGAGGCGCACACATACACGCACACACTGTAGACCATTCCATCGTACATCAGCAGCACAGGGTTAGGCACTCGGACTAGGGGTCGGGAGAGAGGTGTGAGGTGAGATACACAGGCACTTTTCCTTAGTACTGGCAGCGTCCAGTCTTAAAAGGTAGTGTTAAAAACTCTTCAATAAATTAATCTCAGCTGCACCTTCCTCGGGGGTGCAGCCTTGTATAAGCAGCCTAAAAACTTTAAAATCCTTCCTGCCCTGTTTTCTGTGTCCTCCTCGGATGTTATACCCATCACTTTTGTGTCTGTAGCACTGCAGAGCAATAAGCAAAGCCCTGAAGCACACTCCCTGTCCTTCCCCTCCTGGCAGTGGCCGTGCCAAGGGCAGGAAGCCATCCCTACCCCTTTTACTATCTGTTCTGTCCTCACTACTTCTTTGATGATGGCTTCAGCCAACTGCCTGTTAGAGTCCTATCTTCAGGTGGCAGTTTAGAGCCCAGCTGTGAGAGCCCCCCTGGAACAGGGCTGCTCCCTAACAAATCTGAATCCTATATGCAAGCAATCAAAAGACATTTATTTATATAAAGTTCTGTAAAAAAATAAATTTTAAACAGCATAGTTTTCATAGAGAAAAACATTTTCTACAGAGTTCCAACTGCAGGATTTTCATATTGTACCATCATTAAATAAGGTGGGACACCGTGTGAATTTCATTGCACTAGAAGAAATGCAAAGCATCTTTTTAATATAAAGATATACAGAGCATTCTAGACAACTACAGCTGTGTTACAGCTATGTGTTCTTTTGGATTTGGTCCAAAGAAACCTGAGTCTGTTTCCAGAGAGAATGAAAAAACATTGCACAGACAGCTGATCGCTTGTTTCTTGCTGAAGGACACTGGAAAGATCACTCCCTGCAGCTCGCTCTGTGTCTAAGTTTCCCCAACTATCAATAGTGTCCTTTCTTGGACTCTGGTCTTAAGTATTCACCTCACAGTCGTCAAGGCTGCTTAGAAGAAAGTCAGTCTGTTGTCAGCGCCAAGTGACTGCTCCCAATGGATTATCACCTCTTCTGCTCCCAGATTTCAGCCATGTTTAGGTCTAAGTTGTTAAGGCCTTTCAGGGCTTGAAGGTTTCCAGTGTAAAAAGCTACATCTGAAGTAACCAGTCTGCAGTGAAACATACAACAAGGTTAGTACCTGAACCTCTCACATCCACCCAGAGCAGTCAGAAACAAGCAGGGTTTGTTCATGACTTGGGTAATTACAGCAATAGATGTTCAAACACTATGCCTGGATGAGATATTTTACCTATCAATTCAAAACTCACTGGTACAGATGTGGTTTAACAGCAGCGATTGTACGTAGCAGGATAACTGTAGGTGCAAAACTAACATTTGACCAGGTAAAGCTTCCCTAAAAATGGAGAAGTTCAAACATCAAGTTCAGAAAACTCAGCAGGAATCTAAAATCTAAAACTTCTCTTCCTGCAATGCCCGCCTTAATCTGGATTTAAACCTCCATTCCATCAATTGGGATATTAATTATTGCAACATTAACTTCTGTATCCTAGAAGGTTAATCTAAAGCAACCAAACAGCAGAACAGTTACACTGTTTGTAGTAGTTATACAGAGTGAAAATCCCTCATGCCCACCAGGACATACATATCGTGTGATCATAACGTTTCTAGTTTGAAAGGAGCAAGGTGGAGGATTAAGGGTTGTATTTTCATAGTAAAAACATTAAACCAGGATTCAGAGTCCTGGATTGTTACTATTACTACAGAAACAAGCAGTTTAAAACAGGACAAGGATCAGAAAAGCACGTTAAGAAGTAGGTCAGTGAAGACTGCCGGAACAGCAGCAAGAACAACAGCAGTGTTTGATGTTTCCCTTCTTCAACAGCCCTGACTCTGCATTCCCAGAGCTGTGTCCTGAAGGAAGAAACTGCTGTGGAACAAACAAGCTCGGGGTAGGCCTGTTCCTAGTGGCAGCAGGGACACCCTTCTGGCAGGGAGGATGAATGTGCTGGGAAATACACCACCAGTACATCACTGGAACACCTTCCCTCAGCCCTCCCATCTCAAAGGGATCCTTTTAGGCCATCTGACTACAAGCATCAGAGAGCAGGATGAAGACAGCACTGTGAAATGCTCCCCAACATGCTCTGGGTGCTCTCCTTTCTGCTGGGGCTGTGCCCTGACTGCCACACAGTAAGCTTCTTGGCTTACAAATACTTTAGGGGGTACCAAAGGCAGCTGGGTGTTATCCTGCACATACACCACAAAGAAGTACAAAAAACCATTTCAGATAAGCTCTTTCACAGAGTACAAGGATAAATAAGCTTAGAGCAGGACAGGCAAGAATAAACTGGATAGGAACAAAACTTCTGGAATCACAGAACGATTTGGGCTGGAAAGGACCTTAAAGCTCACCCAGTTCCACCCCCCTGCCACAGGCAGGGACACCTTCCACTAGACCAGGTTGCTCCAAGCCCTGTCCAACCTGGCCTTGAACACTGCCAGGGATGGGGCAGCCACAGCTTCTCTGGACAACCTGTGCCAGGGCCTCACCACTCTCACAGGAAAGAATTTCCTCCTAAGATCTCATCTCAATCTCCCCTCTGTCAGGTTAAAGCCATTCCCCCTTTTCCTGTCACTACGTGTCTTTGTAAAAAGTCCTTCTGATTTCTTGTAGCCTCTTTAAAGCACTGGAAGCTGCTCTAAGGTCTCCCCTGAGCCTTCTCCAAGCTGAACAATCCCAGCTCTCTCAGCCTGTCTTCAGAAGAGAGGTACTCCAGTCCTTCATTGCAGTAATGTTTGAAACGTTCATAAGCTTTCCTCTCTGGCTTCTTCAGCCTAAGACAATGCTTTCTCACATACGGGTACACCAGTATCACCCTTACTACACTCTAAATAAGCACCGCCATGTCATTAAGAACAACAATAAACCCCACTGTTCCAGGGGACAACCCAACTTACAGCAGAATTTGGGCTGCAGGAGGCTGATGGCTCTCCTGGGAGGTGTGGGACACCAGGCACAGCCAGCCACCTCCTCCCCAGAGAGGCGCCGCTGACCAGTGTGGCAATGGAGGGCTGTGCTGGACAAGGGGAAGAGCTCTGTTAGCACCACCTCTGTTTCCAATGTAGTTCTACTGCAAAACCAGTTTCAGTGGAGAGCTGCCCATGGCACGGATGAAATACCATTTCCTATATTTGCTTTGCTAGCGCCGTGAGTCATCCTCCACGTTTCAAAACTGCTTCATGAATCATGCAATTCCTGCGAATTAAACTGTGGCTACAGCTGTCACAAGAGGAGAAAAAGCAATCCACAAATGAGGAAAGCTGCAGCAGGTTTCCAGTAGGACAATGCCCAACTCCCAATGAGTTACTAAGCTGTCTGCATTCCTAGCTACAGAGGCACAAGTCGCATCGTCCGCTGTAGGGAAGCTCCAGATGGGACGTACCAAAACATGGAGCGTGGCTGCATTCCGCAATCACAGCTTCTTGCAGCAGACAAAGCCTGCTCACCTAAAGTAAGCAATAAAACCCCAAATGCCCAAGCATACCCGTTCAGAGGTCCTCCATCATTGACCACATTGAGGTGGGCCAGCTGCCTCTTCAGGTGAAGTTTGTAGCTTGCGTTGATGCGTAAAAACAACATCTGGAAGAAACCACAGAGGCAGGGTGAGGAAGCACCCCCGCGCCTGCAGCACTGCTACAGAGGGGAGATACCCTGCGAACACTGAATCACTGACCTTACCTTTTGTTTTGCAATTCACATGATCTTCCCTCTGGCCTCCTAATCTTCGTGGCCATACACAGTTCGTACCACAGAGGACAGTGGACACCCTCACTTAATCATTATATATTGCTCTTAGAGGTCACATTTTTTAGAACATGAATTTTCCTGTTTCCTGAAGTATCTAGTGACTTGTATTGAGGCTATAAAATAACAAGTCTTTTTCCTGTACTATAACTACTTAAAGTCTTTTTTCCCCCAAGAGAAAAACAGTTTGAAGGGACCATTTAATTTAGTGCAAAAGAGAAGCTCCAAGTTGGTATATTCAGTGACTGGTTCAGTCCTTCCCGGCATTAGATTTACAACTCTGCAGTAGAAATAACTGCAACAAAACACCCAGAAAGCACACCTGGTACATAACACATTCAGGGACCTTCAAAAGCCACCACATCTGAGCAGCCTTTCAGAAGAATTCTCTAAAAGGGCTGGACTTGAGCCTCAAAGTGTTGCCATTTGTGTAGCTCAGCACTAGTTCCTGAATTGATTCACCTCTCTAGGCACTAAAATGCCACTCGAAACGCTGGCATCAGTCAGTTCTTTTGCATGTCTTATCGCTCTCGCTGCACATCCAAACACTTCCTTCAGCTCAGACTGAGTTGTCAATGTGACTGCTGCCAACCCCTTTAGTGTGTGGGCTTCACAAAGACTCAAAAAAGAATTCCCTTCCCCCCCGTACAAAGCAGAAGTCTCTCCTGGTACCCAGTTCATGTGCACTTGCACAGGAGGTGTTACATGGATGTCAAAAATAACATTCACCTGAGTTTGCTCCTCGGGAAGGAGATCATATATAGCTTCATGCATCTTTGCCATTTGCTTGCAGATATTCCTGAAGCATGCTGAAGGAACAGGAGCTTTCACTTCATACTGGAAATAAAACCACAACCAGTTACTCCTTCTTACCACTTTAAAACAGTTTATGTAGGAGAGTTCCCAACCTGAAGCCCTGCGTTGCTAATGCCATCACGAATCAGGGTTCATTTAGGACATTACAAATTAAAGCTGGGCAGGATCTGGTTCAGCCAAGGACTCACATCATAGTCTTTTAGCATTTCTTGCTTTATAAGCAAGCAGGAACACTCTAAACAGTATGAAATCTGAGGATTTCATAACTCCATCTATTCATCTTTGTTACCCTGAATTGCTTCTCTTTGCTCACTGCTTTTTGCTGGTTTCCACTACCCTGTGAAACAGAGATACAGAGAGAATAATCACTGTGCCAGCTCCACAGATGCACGCCATGTGGCCTGCTAGCTGGCCCACTCCTTCCTATTTGTGTGAGTCAACGACAGACAAGCAGTTCTACCTCTGAGGAATGTGCCCCTCAAGGACCTGATGACAGAAACCTACTTCTCCGAGATCATAAACGTCCCAGTTTCTGAAGAAACAAGGAAAGGAAAGTGTGAAGTAATGGAAGCTCCTGAAAACTCCATATTTATCAAAGAAAAAACCCAAACAACATCCCCCTTCAGTTCCTGGTGGAGAAGCGGTGCTGGCACAGGCCTGGGTTAAACACTGGTAGGTGAACCTTTGGTAGGGCGATTCTTCCCCACAGAGCCTTGCACAGTTCAGTGGAAGAACTGAATCACTGTAACTGAATTCTTTACAAACACACTGGAGGAGATGGTCTCTCTTAGGCTGGGCTGGGTTGTGAAAGAGATCAAAGCTTGCCTGAGTGTGAGAGAATGAAAGAGATAGGGAGCTTTGAGAAAGTCCTTATGGAAGGCCTGGCTTTGACAGGGGAAGTAGCAGAAAACAGTGCTTATTGCTCCAGGAGCCCTGTGTGGGACAACCACAAAGCACACAGGATTGTGCCTCAAGGCATGAGAGTTAGGCAACAGTAATTTACTATGTATCAGTACGCTGTAAAGCCAAAGGGGACTGTCAACCTGCAGCCATGGCTCTTGCATGACTACAGACACATCAAACTCCTCACCATGATGGGAGAAAAGCAACGGCATCAGAGAGAAACATGAGCTCCAGCCCTGGGAGGTGCTGGCCATTTTTATCTCCAGCTAAGGTCAACAGTCTATAATACCATGAGGGATCAGAGAAAAAAATTACTGCTCTTCTGTCCAAGCAGTCACAAGACAGCAACCTCCAGGAGCAGCTCAGCACTCCCACTGGATTCTTTCCATGAACATTTATCCCTTTATAAAAACCTATGCCTTCTTAACATGTTAATTATAGCTGCAAATACCCTGTTCCTGCTTTATCTCCCTGCCAGAGTTAATGGACAGATGCTGGGACTGTCCATGCTGTTGTGAAGCGCCTCCCTGAGTGCACAGCCTCATCCCGTGGCAGTGTGAAGACAGAACCTGTTCCACAGAGCTCCCAGAGGGAAGCACAGCCTGGAAATGGGGAAGTAACTTGCCCATGTTACCCAAGTGCCAGGTCAACGTCCCACCTACTGGAACAAACTGCTGGTCTCCTACAAAGCACGTTTCTGGACTGTGCAATGCCAGTCTTCAAACCATGCTGGACACGCACTGCTGTGAAACTCACTTGCTTAGTCATTCATATTCACACACTTCAAAGCAGGTGATCACTTTAACCAGGCAGCACTGAAATGGACTCTCACAAACCAAAGGACACAGTGACATGGGTTGCACTGCCATGCCCGTTTACACATTTCCTGGTTTTATGTTCCTCACAGCCTTCAGTGCCAAGATTTTATTATTTCAGGAACAAGATGAGCCAAATTATGGGGTAAGTTGGGAATGGAGGAAAATCAACACGTGGTCTCCTTTTCTCCTGTGCTGTGTGGGTTGCATTCATGTGAGCCAGGCACTCTCACTCAAGCCTTCGAGAACTCTAAAGGATGGGAATATTCTCAGTTTGTATCTCATGCCAGCTCAGAAGGGGAGAATGGGCTGTAAAGATGGAAGGACAGTAAGGGATGGATACTCACTACCATCAAGAACATAAGCAGTGTCACTGGTCTGTTGTGGGCTAGCTTGTTCAGTATCAATAACCTAAATTCTTGTATCTGTCTCTTATTTGCAAGAGATAAGCGGTAAAGTGATAAAAAAGTCTATTTACTTCATAGAACAGGTAATTTTATATGGGGAAAAAAAAACAATAAAACAACAACAAAAAAGCAGCAGATCACTACTTGATCTCTAGAAAAGGACATAAACATGGTTTTAAAAGTGCAAACACAAGAACCCTAATTGAAATGCTTTGGCTCTTTTTCCCCCCGAGTTTCAGTAACACTGTTTAACAGCCCAAAGAAACAGGTGAAAAGAGAAAGCACAATATAAAATAAACAATCAAATAATAGAAACAGCAAAGAAGACAGAAATCCTGCCTCTTACAGCTGTCTCCCTGCAGGCTCCATCAGTCCGTCCCCAACCTCTGCTTCTTATAAGCTCCTACAAGGAAGAGCTTGGTCCATGCCAGTAAACTAAATCTGTCACTAAATAATTGATTTACTTCTCTCATGGAACAGCTTCTTTTTAAAGAACATAAGATCCAAAGCAAAACACTCAGCTCTAAAAGCTCATGTTCTCTCCATTAGATCTATGGGCCCAGGAGATCTCATCTTGGGGCACACTGTCAGCATATTCCACCTTGAGTGGATCCAGCTCAGGACCAACCTGTTCCACTCATGAGTGCTCAGAAAGCAAACCACCAGGAACACTTCATGGGTCAGCTATTAACACTGCTACACAGCAGACACTGCTATGCACAGACCTTTAGTCCCCAGGCCTGCAGCCCAATAGATGGGCTGGTCCTTCCCCTCCATAAACTCATCCTCCTCAGCAGTTTTTGCTGTTTCCTCAGCTGCAGGAAATTACACCCTCCCCACTTCCAAAGAGGCACCGTTGGGATGAGCAGGAAACGAGAACTGGCTCAGCCTGCCTGCAGATAAGAGCTGTCTGTGGATAAAATTGCTGAGGGTAGGAGAGCACTTCAGTTTCTAAACACCAGAGCCAAGCACCAAGCAAAGCAGTTCTGAAGTTACTGCTGAAGGAGAAAACAAACGACTTCTTCTGGTGGGGGCAAATGACACCCAGGTGGCAAATGTTAAACACAAAACACATTCACAAGCACAGCAGAGCTCTGTGTTTACATGGTTTAAAGAAGTTTAAACAAGTCCTGATTAGGAAAGTCTATGTCTCCATCTGAAATATCCAGACTGTTGTATACAATGAGACCTCCAGTTGAAATTTAGAGAGCGTGTAATTATTTCCATAAATCATTACCTTGGATAACAGTTTGTCAAATAAGCTATCCATTATGGCAACGAGCTTTGCTGAAATCTCAGCTACGTGGTCGTGATAATCCTGTAATGGAAGAAAGCAGGTTTTATTTACTACCTAATGGCATTCATATTCTTCAGAGCACATCTGAAAAGCAGAACTTTGTGTTTCATTAGGAAATGGCAGAAGAATTACCTTTGTAATGTGGTCAAAATGCCTGAGCATGCTATACTGCTTTGGCTGCAGACGAGCTTCAAAATGAGCCCTGATAATAGGAATGTAGTGTACGATTAGCTGTAGGCAACGTGAAGAAAGGGCTGTAAATCCAGAAGCGAGAGAGGGAAAGAAAAATTACTTTGTTATTACACAGGAAGAGTCATTTTGCACAGACTGTATCCCCTTTAACATAAATAACGGATCTGACAATTTAACATGCCTTTATTCAGTTTTTAAAACAGGAGGTGTTTGTTTCCACTGGGAAACCTCACCCAGTGAGCGCCCCAGACTAGTACCTGGCTGATAAAACCCAGCTTCTGTAAGATATGGGGCAAGGGACTCATTTTACAAGAGGCTTTAAGTGTCTACTTGACATTTTGAGCCCTGAGCACATGCAGACATCGGAGAGATCTCCAAAGACCTGACTCATCAGCTACCTAACCTCGGCAGCAGCCACGTTCTCAAGGCATCGATATTTCTTCTGCAGGAGAAGTACATAAACACCCAGCCCTGCCACTGCTGAGCTGCTCATAACCTGCTCTTGCCTGTGGCACCAACAGGATTTCCAAAGCTGAGCTTCCCCCGTGCTGTCCAACAGGGCCTGAGCCACAGAAGGACACATGGCAGTGCTAGCATGGTCACCACACCGGCTAAGCCTTCTGGAGCAAAGACCTGAGCCAGCTTTTCTTTCTGTGTTGTCTGCTTTGACACTTTGGCTCATGGGCCCCCTCAACTCGTCCTCCTACTTCTCTTTCAAAAAGGGAAAGGCAGATTGGTGATCAGGACATCCTGAAAGTTTGAACACTTGCTTCAACCATCAACTAAAGGCTCTTAATATCAGGAGACAGTTTAAAACTGGGGGCCTCGAGTAGCATGTCAGACTTTTCTGGAGCATGGAGCAGGGCACCTAGTTCTCCCCAGCTCCTCAAAGCAGCTTAGGCAGTCCAGGCGGGTAAGTTGGAGCTGGCAATTCAGCTAAATAGCTGCACACTGAAAATGAGAAACTCTAATCTAACCCACATCATAACTTGGATTCAGCACACAGCCACAGAGTTCTTAAGCTACCTGACTGTGCCGGGACATTCAGCCACATAAAGACTGCTTGATCCAGAGCCACCCACAGAAATCCCTCTGTCCATTACTGACATGTGGTTATAACCCACAGGAGCTATGTGTGGACACAGCATGACAGAATACAGCACCATGGGGCAGAGAGCCCAGCACAGCTCAGCGAAATGCACAGGGAGATAGGGGTTTGGCTGCATTCCCCTACCTATCCCCAGTCTCAAGATCTGAACACTAAGCAGCTCCCAAGCATGCCTAAGTCACCACCAAAAAAGCAGCTATACCTTCCCACAGGCAAAACATTGTCACGGAAAACTTTCTAGCTCGTATATTTGTTCCTGTTTCCTTCATGTAACACAGCAAAGCTTTACATCTAAAGTGGTCTGGTAGACAGCAAAGGAACTGTATGGATTTTACTGCAACCCTTAATCAGACAGTCAGCTTTTATATATGTTTTACCGCCTAACCGGCAAGGGCTTACTACCCTGTGTTCCATGCACAGCACCACCAAACATAACTTAACACAAATGTTCAGGGTGTTTTTGAGATTTTAAAATGTAGAAATCCATACCTAGGTTTTTTGTAGTGATTGTTTTCAAACCAACAACTTGTAACGCACCAGCCCCAAGCACTAGTTGGCAACTTCTAGAGTTGAAATACTGCGAGAAAGAAAAAACAGGCAGTGAAAATGCATGCTGGCTCTTTAACTACACATAACCACAGTTTAGAAATACCATCAATAAAACTTTGCAAGATTAAATAGATTATTATGAAGGCCACTTCCAGAGTTTCATATTCTGTACTGCAGAGGAGTCCACAACTGTTAAGACAAAACTACTCTCAATAGTCACTGGCCCATAGTATTTTTTGACTCAGCTTATGCTACAGCACTCAAGGCAGCATTTCAGCAAAGGGAAATACCAGTATTAAAACCACAGTGATTTCAATTCAGTGACTAATCTCTGGTTCTCTACGAGACCTTTGGGTGAGGTTTCAAGACTGTGAAAGAAAAGCAGCAAGTCAGACTTGCTGCACACTATGTTCAGCCTTGCTTTGAAAGCAGCACACAAAACCAGCTTTGTACTAGGAATCTATAAAACCTGCTTCTCATACCGGGGGCTTGGATGGAGTGAAGGGTAAAGATCTCACTACTTCTGCTAAGTAGAGGAGACAAGTGCAATATCAGAATGGAAAAACATGAAAAGAACAAGTTTCTGTTCTGGCTCTAGACCTTCCCCACTTCTGATGTTAAAGAAAACTTGAAAGCACTGAAACTCACTGCTGCTGAGGTGGCTGCATCTGTGTTTGTAACACTATAAAATACCAAGATTAAGAAATTATGTACAGATGATGTTAAGCCATGTCAAAACCCAATTCTGTAAGAATTCCAGATATAGTGGGCAACTCATGACTTTATCTTCCTTAGTTCCAGGAAAAATGTTATCACCATGCACACAGGCCAGCAAAGTCTCTGGACAGTAACACAGTTCCTTTTAGCATATTCTGTCTTATTTTGGAATTCTGCTCCATCACCCAGCTTGAGACACCAGACAATCTAGAGTGGCTTGGGTAATGCAGTAGAGACAGAGGAGCCATTGCTGTTGTCCCTGTCTCCTGCACCGAGTGAGTCCCAAGGCTCATGTTTGAACAGAACTGTCCTATTGACACTGGGGTGGACACTGGGAGACAAAAACCTACAGAGAGCTGACTGTTCCATGCACCTGAAGAAAGATTCACAAGAATTGTGACAAGATCACCCTGCAGCTTGTGTCTGCAGCACAGAGGATTTCACTCGCAGAGAGCTCCTTTTTCTGGGGGCACACAATCCTGCTTCACAGGTCTTGCTTCACGATAATGCAAGAACAGACCCACAAATTTCAACCCAGCTCAAGTAAAAACAGGAAACAATTTTTCTGGCTATTGCTTGGAGTCAGTCCCAAAACTGAGGAGCACTGTGAACCACGCACACTTGCTCTGGGCTGCCCAAGTTGTGTATCGAGGGCCAGAAAAGCAACCCAGACCTAGTGCCACAACTGAACCTGAAATATGTGTGGTCCCTGAGCTGAGAGGCATAATCTACTCTGCTCTCAGACGGAAGTCAGGTTCTGAAACTGACAGTCATTTCATCTCCTCCTCCTGCAAAGCAAAACCTTTTCTTATGCCTCCTGGTGGACTTCAGTAGTAGATCCACTGAGCCAAAGACCTGTATCCTACACAGCCTAAGCTTCTCTGAAGTTATAGTGCTAACTCTTTGACTGTGTGGCAGACCATTAAAAACATGCTTTATAAAGCATGACAGACACTCATCCTCTCGCCCTGCCTGTTGTGCATATTACTCAGCTATTGGACAGCCTGTTGCAGACAAAGCAGTGAGGGAGCAGCATGCCTGAACCATTGAAAGAGCAATATCCCCTCCTTGTGACTGTTTGGAGGATATCATTCCTGTGTTCTGGCACTGTGGCTGCAAGCCCTCTCGTCTGCACCACCTAGACAACTCCAGGAACTATGATCGTGTTTTTATCCATGATAAAATAGGTGCCAGCTCACTCTGGTTGCAGCCACAGGTCAAAACAGCCTGGAATTCCACTAACTGGAAACTCTTTGCAGTTTCCATCATATCTTGCTACCTTCAAAGCTTGCAAACTTTGACAGCTGTCAAAATGTGTGGTGACCTGCAAAGACAAATGAATGGCTCTTACTTTGTTCAAAGCAGTAGAAAATGAGCTTTTATTTTTGCTAGCTGTTCTTGTCATCTTTTCAATTGATGGGACCTTGCTGCCAGATAGGAAATACAGTATTTAAACTGCATTATGATGTGTGACTACTGAGGAATAAAATAAAACACATAGAGCTGGAACAAGATATGGGAGGGGGAGAGAAGCAGATGCAAATCTGGCCATGTCTGAGGCATCTCCTGCTACTCTACCTGCCTGCAAAAAGGTGCTGCCAGACTTGAGTGAAGCAGCAACTGGAGAACAAGAGGTGAAGAGGGGCATTCCCAGCTCCAGGTTTACTGATTTCCCTTGGACACTGCTTTCAAAGGGAAAGGTTCATGGATGAACCTGAATGATGACTACAGGGAGGAGTGTATCTGCATCTGGTTATTCAGGTAAGAACTATCAACAGGAGGATTATTTAAAGATCCATCTCCCAGGCTGTGTTTCACCTTCCCTGCCCCTACCGTAAGTACAATATACTTCTGAAGAGTAGAATCTCTTAATCTTTTATTGATTATGCTGATTTTTAGAACTCTCAATATCTGACACAACCTTTGTGGGTAAAGACACAAGTGAAAACCTTGAAATAAATTAACTTCTAGGCTTTGGAAACTATATAAATACATGACCGTTTTAAGGTGCATTCTTGTGCTCCTTTTATTATTGTTTACTTATATTACCTTGCTCTATATGTGCTTTACCAGCTTTTCTCTTCTCTAGTGAGAAATAAACGACAAACAGGTCCTGGTCTTTCATCATCTTTACAACAGAAGCTTCATCCCATACTATTTTTCATGCTTCTACTGACTATACCTCTACTGACTTGTAAAAACCCAGGGACTTGTTTCCACTCCGAATATAGATATATCTCTGTGGCATCTGAGACCAAACTGCTTTTTCTTCAGCAGCATTAATTCTACACCCAGCCTGAAGGACAAGCAGCTATGACAAGTACAACAAGATGGGATTTCCCATTAAACAAGAGGAAAGGCAGCCTTCCCAAAGTTAACTCACATAACCAATTGCATCTTTAATGCCCTTAGTTTAAAAGGCCACCTTATGGCACAGTAACAAACACAATCATTTATATGAAATCATAAAAACATGTGAAGCATCACAGAGTAAGACACGTTCTCTGCCCTGGGTACCCCTGATTAGCACAGATGGTACATCTAGAGCCATACCTTCAGTAAATCGGACAGGCGGGTAAGCATGTCAGTGGTGATGGACGGAATGTTATCCACACACTGGCAGTACTCAAGGATTATTCTTATTAATAACAATACTGTCCTACAAGAGAGGAAACAGCCAAATGTCATCTCAGTGCACGGAAGACGTTGAAAAAAAAAAACCAAATCAAACATGGGCCAGTCATGCTGACAGAAAGCTACCTAATGCTACAGGTTATAGCATTAAATAAACCCACTAACTGATCTGACATAGAAGTAAAACATAAAATAAGATACACATAAAGATGGTTATAAAGAATACCCAACTCCACAGGGTGGCACCTGGAAAAGTACTTAACATATGTGAGAGAAAATCTCTGAGGTTCCTTGATATAACTTTCTAATCTCCAAAAAAGCTACTAGTGGTTCTAGCGGAACAAGAAGTCTTCACGTAGATGTTGGCAGGGGACAAATAATGCAAAGCTCCTGTCTTATTCAGCTGTATAATTCTGGCCAACTTTGAGCAAGTATAAAAATCTAGAGAACGTGGACAACGACCACCACCAACCACCACTGAAAAGGATGCAATGAATGCTAAGGAGTCACAAATAGATAAAGCAGCTTTGAAGAAAAGGCACCAAATATTCAAAGATGCTCAACACCCGCCATTTCCCTTCAATTCAGCAGACACTGGAGAATTTGGGAGCTACTGGATGGAATCCAGAAAGAGCACTTATGCTCCTTTGAATTCAAATACACAGGGGGCAAGAAAACAAAGGCAAGATCAAATGTTCAGAGTAGATATTCTAACATTTCAAAAAGTTAAATCTCTTTCTTCCTTGAAGCAGCAGAGTGCAGAAAGATGATGAACAATGAACTGGGATATAAATACCTGGAGAATTATTTGGGCTCCTTTTCATGAACGCATTTTATTTGATTAAATACAATGAAACTATATGCAAAAATGTGTAGAACCGAAACAAATATATGCACCAACATGAAGCTGACTATTGCTTCACAAAGCCAAATATATCAAGTTTCAAATAAGCAGAGATGGATTATCAAACACACCATCCGTTAATTCAATTTTATCCTTTAAAGCATGTTCAAATGCTTCTACTCAACCTGAAATGATCTTTTATAATGATATCAGTTGGCTGGCACAGAAATTCTGAGCCATCAGCTTCTGCTTCTAACTGAACAATGATATCATCGTGAAGCAACTCATAAAATGACAGCTGGTCAAAGACATTATGTAAATCAGAACTTTTAAGTTTGGGGTAAATTGATGTTAAGACTCTGGGGAGTGAGATCTTTCAGGTTTTACTCCCTCCCCAGAAACGCTCTCGTGCATATTTAATGCCCAAGCCTCACAGTTGTTGGAAACACAGCATGCTTTTAAATGAAAGATGTATGTGAGTATCATATTTTAAAATGTCTTTGATACAACCAGCTTTAAGAAACTACTTTCCAGTCCAAAGCAATAGCGTATGCAGCTTCTGAGACAGCCCATATCTTATTTCTTATCCTGAGTAAGATAAGCAATCATTCACGAGTAGACTCATGTATTTTGGGGCTGTTCAGTGTAGAGAAGACAGGGCTCTGGAGAAACCTTATTGTAGCCTTTTCGTACTTAAAGGGGGCTTATAAGAAGGATGGGAACAGATATTTTAGCAGAGGGATGGGGACTAAATGACTTCTAAAGGTCCCTTCCAACCCAAATTATTATGATTCTATGATTTTAACAGAGATAACCTATATTGCAAGAAATAACAAGTGTGGTATGAAGACAAACCTGTATTTTCATGACTATGTGTTTTCATTAAATAATTGGGGGGTGGGGGGAAGTAAAAACTAATGAAACCATAAATTTCAGAGAAGAAACAGCATTTGAATGCACAGAAGAGCTTGCAATGTTTTAGAACTGTTTGGGAACTAAACAGAATCTAGTCTGTGGAAAGAGAAGGGTTTTTTTACCTTTAAAAGACTGTTAAAGCTATTAGCATTCATCACAGTTCTACTCAAAAGCTCTTGCCAACTAACGCACTGATAACAGAAAAGAGTGCATCTTACCCAACTGTTGCATATTTTTGTCCTTCAACAATAAGGAATTCAGCTGGCTTTCTTTCTTCAGTAGCTAGATACGTTGGCAAGAACAGAAAAGGGACAAGTTGAACTAAAAACAAGTACAAAAAATGCTGGTTTCTAAAAATCTAGTGTTCCCTTGCTAAGTCTTGGAAAAAAACACCATCAATCCTTGGAGCACTGCTCTCTTTTACAGTATTTATTAAACAGTTGGTCACCCATCCTAATTAGTACAACCTGTGAAGTTACTTTGTCATCTGCTAGTATTTTAGACCAAAAATCCCCTAAAGCCCCACAGTTGTCATGTAATTAGAAACTTCAAATACAAGGTTACAAACAGAAGAAGAAAAGCAGAAAAAGTCACTAGGTTTTCTACTACACATTCTCAAATGACTTGGCTGGGTATATTAATATTTTAGTTTCAAACACTTCTTCCTCAGGCTTCATAGTAGAAGCTCTTCCTGATGCAGTTCTTCATGCCACAAGTTTCCTATCTTCTTGAAGGAAGCTACAAGAGCTTAGTTTAAGAGCAATGGTCGATGAGCATATTTTGGTGTCGTGTTCAATAACTGGAGCGATTACTGCCTAATACACTCTCTGTATCTACTATATACCTGTTGAAGGGTCAGGGTTTCTCCACCGTGACGCTACCTTATTTTCTTTTCACTCACTCATCTACTGCCATTTTGCTAACCCTCTATGTATGGTTTCTTCTTCTAGCTGCTCACACACATTAATCACTACAATACTGGATGAGTATCCCCACAAGGTTAAGAATGCATTATCCATTCCCACTTTGCACACAGGGAAATGGGGCATGAGGAGAAAAAAGTGACTTGTCTGAGTTCAAATGAGGTTTCTGTGGCAAGGTAAATAATTGAATGCACATGGGTTTTCACCTCCATGAGCAGCCACATAGCACGCTGCCTTTCATTTGAACAACTGGCAGATGAAGTAATGTGAAGGAGCAAGCTTTGTTTAACACAAGGGGGCTGAGCACACACTCGTGCTCCTTGGTCCCTTGCAACACTTCACTGGTATGTTCTGGGGAAAGACTAAATTTATGCAAAGACAGTAAATCTCTACACTGGGAATACTTATATAAAAAAGTAGCTCTTTCCCTGTGCTAACACTTCAATGGGTTTCAATAAATAAATACTCTTTTAAGTTCAGCACAAGAAGTTTCAGAGACAGCAAGCAAACACAGATCAAGAGTGACATCGGATTACGTCCATCAACATTCTACAGCATAGCAACATTTAATGCTAACAATTCAGCTAACAGTAGGTCTGAAGATACACACCTGCTGGCTTTTTTTCAGGAAGAGAAATTCTGCCATCTGACACTGAATCAACAAGATCCTGAAACTCGGCAGGAACTTCAGCTTGCTTCCAGCGCTCATTGTCCAAAAGCAGGCTAGTTAAAAACACAAAAGAGAGGAGGCTGAGAAAATGAAATGCCTTGTCTTGACACTTCTCCTGCCTGTAATACCATGGAATCAAAGCTACAGTAACTTAAACAAAGCCACTTGCCCAAAATGCTATGCTATTCATCTTCATTTTCTTCTTTCTAGAGGTGCCCAAAAACTGGTAGGAGCAAACCAGAAAAACACAGCATTGGCTTAGAGATACCAGAGTTTGTTCATTCCATCTGTCATACAGGACAAAAGACTTCACTAGGCAATAAAGATTCTTATGAGATCACTGCCACTGAAGTAATGTGTAAATAATGGAATTTTAAGAGCTTTTGATGGATGAGAATGAACGGACTTGATGCACGTTACTTAACCCCTAAGACAAAGCAATCTGCCCTTCGATGTCAGTCTTGAGTACTTCCTGTAGCTAATTATTGTCCTCATTTAGGTACGTATGATTTTAAGTGTGTAACAATCCAGTTTGAAGAAATTAAATTATGAAAACAGTATAAGTCTAAACCAACTGAAAATATTTGGTGTTTAATATAGTTTTTTTCACCCCCTGCTCTTAAGTACCAGTGTTCTGGCTTACTAGTCTTTCAGGCAACAAGCGATTGTGTTTGCCTGGCATACGACTGATAAAGTTATTCACGCAAGAACAAAAAGATCTTCTACACAGATACCTTAGCTTCGTCTTCCTCTCCTCATGGAATCTGTTCACAAATCTATTGGCTTGACTCTGCAGTGCTCCTCGTAAGGACATACTTTTCCTGCCGCAGATCTGCTCAGTATCTAAGATAAAGCCTTCCATCAAGCGAGAAAGAGTAACAAACTCATTGGAATTCAGCTTCTCTAGGAAGCCATCCTATGTGCAAAGGAAACCATTGTAAGCAGACAAATTCAGAAATGTAAAGAAATAACTCATCAGCATGTCTTGCGGCTACTAGTATTTTAAGAGGCAAATCACTTAACCCTATATAGGACAGAGAAAGCAGACTGCAGTGCAAGCTGCTACCTTGTCATACATTTGCATTCTCTGCATGGAGCTTCAAAGGTGGCAAATCAGAACATTTAAAAAGAGAAAGCAGCAGAAACCCACATGACCTTACTGGTAACAGCACAGTATGTTAATGCTTGTGTGCTCTGGGCATTAAGATCAAGTGCCTGAGGCAGCAGGAACAGTTCACAGAATGGTTAGGTAACTTAATCTCAATTGAGAATGCTACTTCAGAACTCTTACTTATTAAACCAGTAACTTAGGAGTAAATTCTCATTAAGGACGAGACACCAACAGCAGTCTGAGCCATAGAATCATAGAATAGTTAGGGTTGGAAAGGACCTTAAGATCATCAAGTTCCAACCCCCTTGCCATGGGCAGGGACATTCGTTCAACCTGGCCTTGAACACCGCCAGGGATGGAGCATTCACAACCTCCCTGGGCAACCCATTCCAGTGCCTCACCACCCTCACAGGAAAGAATTTCCTCCTTGTATCCAATCTAAACTTCCCCTGTTTAAGTTTTAACCCGTTACCATTTGTCCTGTCACTACAGTCCCTAATGAAGAGTCGCCATGCTCCTTACCTTTGCTCTTGCCATGAGGAACTTGACTGAACGATCATGGCAGATATCAGAGGCATTATAAAGTAACTCTTGAATATTGTTCGCCAGCCTGACCAGTTCCAGGTCAGTCAGCTTCATGTCATCACTGATCCTATAAATGACAGAACCAATTGGTTGAGCATCAGTTCATCAGAAAAACAGTATTTCTGCTTACAGGTTGAAAGAAGAAAGAGCCTTGCAGCAACTGTCAAATGCAGACAGTCAGTTAGTCACCAAAGCCACTTGGTACAGTTGCGATCTTCTAAGTTGCTGTTAGTGTCATGCCAGACCCTTTAACAAGGAAATGCACAACTGCACATCCTGATATTTTGTTTTAAATCCACACTCTAATTGCTATTAATGGTCTAAGAGAAAACACAACATAGCCATTACTAATACAATAAATATTAAATACAACAAATATTATTTACTGAGCTAAAATTTACCCAGTTCCTGTAACATTTGAACACTGCAAGCATATGACAGATAAATCACATTTTTCTTCCAATGTAAATGTAAGGCCTAAAACATATACTCTGCACTCCTCATGACCTTGATCTATAGACTATCATTCTATTAGCTCTTTACACTTCAGGCTCCTAATTTAGTGCTTTTTAAAAACATATTTTGTGATTGCCTGCTGTATTGAGGCCAGCCATTAGCACAACCCCGACATTCATGCGACTAGTTAAGATAATCTTCTGGTCTGGTGTGGTTACTCAAGAGACAGTCAGTATGAGAGGAGAGAGAAAACCTGAGAGGCTACAGAGCAGCAACTGGGTTAACATTGTTCTAACTGTGTAATTTTATCAGCCTGCTCCAAACACAGAGCAGAGGTGGAAAGAAAACCAGAAGAGGGATGAAGCGAGTTCATTTCAGAGCAAAGTTACACAACCAGCCTCAGAAACAACTTTATTGCTCAAGAGCTCTAACTGGGTGGTGTATTTTTAGCTTGGCAAAGTGCTCCAGACCAGTTCAGATCCAATCCCTTCTTCCTTCCCAGCTCCTTACTATAGCCCTAAACTCCACACTGCATTTCTCTTCCAGCATATGACAGATGTTTCGACAAACAGAAGCTTGAATTTTTATTTACATATTTATTTTAGATCTATCTCCTTCAGCAGCATTTTGAAGGAGAAGGTTTCTTTAAAAGCTGACAATTGCCTATAACACACAAGTGTAGACACTTGAGTACCAATCAGCTACAGGAAGCAGGCCACTTGCCACCTTCCATCTTTCAGCAGGGTAACAAGCGAGATGGATTTATTTAACCATTGTTATACAGTGACAATGAAGAGCAATAAATTCTCTAGAATTTATCTATTTATTTACTTAGATGGCTTTATGGAATTTATATTTGTTCCATAAAGCCAGCGTACAAAAAAAAACCCAGGGAAAAAATAGCCTCAGTGAACAAAGATGCTTCTGCATGTTAAAGGCATGACAAACCACGTCTTTCAGGTAGGCTAGGCTTGCATCTCTTCTGCTGTCTACAGAAACGGGCTCCCCAGCAGAGCAGATGGAGAGGAGTCCTTTTCTGTAAGAAGTGACATAATCAGTCCCCATACTAATACACACAGAAGTGAAAATAAGGCAAATAAATGAAACAAAGGTGACTCGGGGACCGTGCGGTCTGATGGCAATCTTTAGGGGTGATGGTGGAGAGCCACTGCGCTTACCTAGAAAAGTGCACTTCCTCAAGCTAATTTTTCTACTGTATCACTAGAAACAACTGCCTGCACGTAACACCTTGTTTCTGACATGTCATAAATTGTGCTTTTACTCACATCATCTCTACTGCCCCTGCAGTAACTGAAGATGAGGTTTGCTCTTTGCTGGATGAGGAATCAGTAGTGCATTCTGGTTCAGAAACTGAATCGCTGCTACACGGCTCACTGTTTGGAGAAGCGTTTCTTTGAGAGGTAGTGTCAGCTGCTACAGGCGGAAGGTCCCCTTCGCTGAACGCATCGCTTATGAACATGCCTTCATGAGTCAGGTAAGCCACTTCTGTGTCTACTGTACTGTCCTTAGAGTTCTTTTGTAAGGTGTCCTCCAGGTCTCTGGTTTTTTGGTTCTTGTCTAGAACCAAGAAAACCACGCTACGGATAGTATTTAATGTTGCCTAGAAAGAAATATGACATTTATTACAAAACAAACCCCAAAACTCTGTGCCACGGGCTTGTGCCAGAAAATTTTCTTTTACCTACAAAACTACGCTAAACCATGGCTTTATTTTCTGTTCTGTAATTAGCATTCAGAGGCAGACCCATCTGTCTAAGACCGTAACCTGTATCAGATGTTTCTGAGAATGGTGAAAGAAACCTCATTTGGAGCAATCTAACACATACAAAAGTTCTGTCCTAATCCCTAGCAGCCTGAAATGGATGTAATCATGCAATAAGAGGTATTATCTCCTTCCCACTGCTCTCTTTGTTAGCGCTAATCATTTTCGTCCTGAATGCTGATATTCACATATCCTTCTTTCAATCAAAAGTTTGAAACTCCACAAGCAAAACCAACATCTTAAGACTTTGAATGAGAAGTAGCTTCATTTCGTTTCATGTCTGAACTATGTGAAGCTCTTGGTAAATGAATGTCTTACCTTTATTCTCTTGAGGAAGATGGTAAACTTAGAAAAAATATTCTTCAGTAAATCAAACCACTGAGGAAAATTCATCATTCTCATCTGGTCTGCAAGCCTAAAAAAAGAGCAGTATTCAGTAAAGCAGAAATGCTGACTGGCCATGATGCTTACTGGCACATAGAAAATACACTGTAAATACAAGGAAAACCGTGTAGACTTTTATCTGGCAGAACAACAGACATCACCTGAACAGTCACTATCAACACAATGTATGCAAGCAGAATGGAAAAGGAGATATATAAAAATAGATCACACTAACACAGTGAAAGCCTCACATTCATCATTCAGTTTTTTTCCAGAGAATAACGTTCTTTTCCCTAGGATAGGCATGTGTTACCAACAAGGGAGGGGGTTAATACCATTCTCACAAATCATGTGAGGAAAATGAGAAAAATAGGAAGAAAATACTTTGTAAGTGTTGCAAAAGCTGTGTTATTAAGCCCATTCTGTTGCACTGCAATGAGACCACTTCTGCTGTTAAAGTGCAAGTCAGCTGTTTGTAGCAGAGGGCAAAAAAGTCATTGAGAACAAAAGTTAAATCCTGTAATACACAGTTAGAACCCAACAGCAGAACAGTAAACACTGGAGAACGGTGAGCAAATATCCAATGTTTAAAAATGACCCTGGGTCCAGTCTTTTCCCAATCGGGTATGAATCCCATGGAGGTTCTGCTACTCACTTTGCTTTATCAGCTGGTCTGTTTTTATTACCTTGGGGTAACTCTTTGCTCAGCAAAATGAATTGCAGAGCTCCAGCAAAACAGTAGCTGCAGGGGCCTCTGGAGCTGGGACCTCTGGAGATGCCTTGTCCAAACTCTGCTCAATGCATGCCCAACCAGACCTGGGGCCATGCCTAGCCAAAGGCCTGACCATGTGCCAGAAGAGAGATCCCACAGATTCTCTGCCTCCCTGCTCCAGTGCTTGACCATCCTTATAGGGATCACATTTTTCCTAAGATTCAATTAGCATTTCTCATATTTCATGTGCTCATCGCCACTTTTCCTTCCCCTGCACACCTCTGGGAGGAGCCCGGCTCTGTCTACAGCTCTGCTATAACCCTCCCATCGGGTAGCTGTGGGCAGTTCTGCCCTGAGTTTTCCCCTCTCCAGGCTGGAGGGGAACTCAGCTCCCTTGGCTGCTCCTTTTACACTCCATGCTTCAGCCTCAATCAACCCAGTGGCCTCTGCTGGATCTCAATGCCTTTCTTGTTCCTTGACCCACAGGCTATGCAAACATGGCCCAGGTTGTGGCTGCAAGGACATGCTGCTGGTCCGTGGTCAAACAGTTCTCCACCAGGTCATGCCCGGCAAAGCTGCTCTGAAGCCAGCCAGCTCCGCCCTCTCCTCTTGCAAAGGGTTGCTCCTCTCCCAAGACACAAGATGCCAAGAACTTGGCATTTGCCTTCGTTGAGCTTTGTGAGGTTCCTGCTGGACTAGTTCTAGGGCTCCTGGTCTCCTCTCTGGATGACACCCCACTTATGTAGGATGTAGTGAAACTACTGACACATTTTAGTACAAAATCCCAAGTTATGACGATAGGAAATGCTTTCAAGTAGTTAAGAGATACATGCCTAAATACAACAGTTTATGCTTCATACAATGAGATGCTCTGAATTCTAGTATTTATTTTAAAGGTATGTTTAGGGTCACATTAGAATCTGAATGAGAAGGGGAACAGACAATATTCTCACAGAGGCAAACAGAAGCAGAGGCTGAAAGTGAAAGAGAAGGATAATCCTTACAGAGACATTTAACCATAAGTCATAATGTTAAGTTTACCTATGCTAAACAACATCCATCTCCTATCCCCACCCACCACCACCAAAAAAAAACGGATTTGGCTGTATACTTACTTAACAACCACTTCTGTATCTATTTCTTCTATCTGCGATACTGTATTAACCACACACTGTCAAAATTAAAGGGGGAAAAAACAAAACAAAAAAAGATCTTAGCTTCTTTCTAACCACTGCTGAGTTCAATAACACACAAAAGTAAAATAATAAAGATGTATTTGTATCATTTAACAACTCATTTCTCTAAAAACAACAAAACCCCCATAAGAACCACCCCCAAACCAACCCCAAGAATATCTATTTGCAAAATACAGATGATCAAAATGTTCCCAACTACGTATTAAGGCTCTGAAGGGCACAATGGCTCCATCTCAAAGGTACCTGCTTTGCTGAGCACGGATGCTAAGCACTGTTTCAAAACCATCTCCCAGGTCAGGTGCAAGCCATATTCTTCCTCCTTCCAAAGTGACTGACTTTGGAACATGTTGGCTGACTTCCTTTTCGGCTTTAAATACAGGAATTTAGAACTAACCTACAACAGCACCAGGGAAGCGTGGAAGAACACACCTACAGTCCTGTGCTTTCAAATGTTAAGGCAGCCCCAGTTTCAACTGCCCTCCTAGCAGACATGGTATTTGCTGTCTGTCTGGCCTCTTCACCGCCTGCCTCTGTCTCTAGATTGCTCCACATCTTTATTGCTACGCTGTGGCCTTTCCTCAAAGGACACTTGCTCTTCAACTGCACACAAAACTGTCCAGTTTCATCAGGTCTCCAGCACAATCAACTTTCATTCCAAACACGTCTACTGTTTTACAGCAATTTCACTATCCCTTTTCACATTACTTGCAAGCCCCAGGTACAAATCACCTCCATTCAGACTGAATTAGGTGTTTTCTTCCAAATGCCAATCAGTAAATAACCTGATCAAATGAATCAGTAGCATTTGAACTCATCTTGCATTTAAGTGAGTATGTACAATCCAAATGGTGACTGGGGGCTGCCACCTCAAACTTCATGGATTCTATATGTGTTTTGAATAACGGTGGTCAGTAGAGAAGCTTCTTAAAAACACACTTTGGTTTTGAACTATGCAGTGTGTATGGTGCTTACAAACCTCTGCTCTTTCACCTCTCTGGCCTTAAAGAGCTACTAAAATACTAACAAGAGCCAGTGAAGCAATTCATTTGAACAGGAAGCACATTTGAGACATGGGAAGGAAACAGTTTCCTTATTAAAGAAATACATACTTAAGAGTTAAGACAATAGGCCACAACACGTGCTGTACAAACCACACAAAAGTACTCCTATCCTATTCTCCCTATTCAATACAAACTTACACTGCAGGTTAATTAAACTTTGTCTATTTAATGAGCAGCGATGACACCTGAAAAATCCAACATAAAGACAAATGTTCCCAGTAGAACAGGAAAAGCACTTTATGGCTGAGAATGAGCAGGAAAACCTACCCATTATGCAACTAAACAAAGAATTTAAAGGGGAAAAAAAAAAGTCTCCTTATGACTGCTGATCCAAGCAAGTGAAAAGCCAGTGGAATCTGGTGGGCAGATGAACAGTTTTATCCTGGTGTTATTAATTCATGTGTATTTTTTCTTTGGTGTTAATCCTTACATGGAGGCCCAGAGCACATCTGTATGCCTTTGTTTTTTCAGGCTTACAATAATAGAGCATGACTAGAAAACAGCGTTCACTCACACCCTCTGCTGATCTTTCAGGGAGGAGGGCAATGACCTGGCCCAGCATTCTACTGATTTCAGGCAGGGAGAGAACAAGGTACAGAAGTGCTTAACTCAATTTAAACTGTATTGGAGTCAAGTGACAAAGTACTTGCATCATCACCAAGTCCTTTACAAGAAGCGGTGGTGCAGCCACACACATCACTGTCTTCTAATTCTGTCACAACGCTGGCAGCATGGGCCCGCGTTATCTATGCCCACCCACAACCAGATCAACAGAACCCTGGGAGTGGACTGGGAGAGCTAATCTGTTGTTTTAAAACAAAAACCTTAAAATAATAATTAAAAATGAAAATACCAACTTTTAAAAGCTAGGCTCCCAATCTGGTTTATAAGACAGCTGTGAACACCATACTGTACTAGGAGAACAAGAGAGTGTCTTCATCTGATGGCAAACCCACAACCTGATTATCCCCCAGACTTTGAGATACAAATCAGAGGTAACTCGTAACACATTAGAACATGACTCTTGAAATAATCACATACCTTTAGGGGAGAAAAACACACAACATCCTCACATACACATACAAACAATTAAGATGAGTAAAATCAAAAGTACCAAAAATAAGCTCAAATTTCAGTCTAAGTTTTTGTTTGCAAACAAAAGCCATCAGGTCGCTGCCCAAACTAGTCCATGCGTTTTCCCCCACAGAAGTCATCTGAACTTTGTTTATTTGTTGGTTTTAGCTGGTCTGATCTACAAAGAGTTTGGTTTGAAAAGACAGATTCACTATCCTAAATGGCAAATAACCATACCAATGTGGACAAGACTTTTTTTTCAACCTTTTATCATGTGCCTATGCTTGGTCTGTGCTAACACTGAGGCAAGCAATGTTTAACATAGCATTTGCTAGGAAATCCATTGTTTCAACTGACAAGATTTAAAATTCTCTTTTATGTATTTACACGAAGAACTTGGAGGTTTTGTTTTTCAGAGGATTTGGGGGGATTTTTGGTGTGGTTTTGATTTTTGGTTTTTTTTTCTTCGTTGGGTGTTTCTGAAACAGTGTTCCGACAACAACTATACTATTTGGGAAAGCCAAATCTTAAGGAAAAAGCCAAGTTAAACCAGTCAATTCAGAACAATGGTAACTGTACAGAGAAAGCTGTGATGCGCAGTACTTATGCTGCCTACTCCTTTCAGAAGGTCTTTTCTGCAAACAGACCTCTCTTTTTCAGGAATTCCTTAGTGTCTGCAAGCTCAGCTGCTCTAGATGAGAGACCATCCATCACCACAAAACTTTATCAGAGATGTTCTTTAACTACGTGAACAGTAATTTGTAAGGGGTTCAGGCAAGCTTGTAAGATTTGTTGGAAGAGTTTGGCTTACCTGCTTAATTATGTTCTTTGCAGTAATAATCATTTCATCTCCATATATTTCATAAAAATTCAGCTTTCTTTGTTTTAGAAGTCCAAATACCAGTGATACAAGTCTCTCCTAGCAAGAAAGGAAAAAAAAAATTAAAAAAACCCACACTAAAAATATCAAGGTGAGGACAAAAAAAAGTTTTAAGAAATTGCACAGCACTAAGTTCATTTATCAAGCACCCAGTGAACAGTATTTAGATCAGTCCAGGGCCTTGAGACTAATGCCATAATTTAACTGTACGAAGTCTCCTGCGGCAATACCAGCTGAGTCCCTCACAACCCCTTTCATGCCTGTTCCTCAGTTGTGCTCATCCACTTGTGCTTAAGAACATGGGTATTTCTAGAGATTAGCGAGTTTCCTTACCCCGAGCAAGAATGGCACTAAATACAACTGCTCCAGCACAAGTGAGAGGCTATCATACTGCAGCACAAAGGTGGGGAGAAACTACAGGGCAGAAATGGGAATATTTAAGTGGTTTATGAAACCCGTTGATGAGACAAGACCTAACAGTTAACAGGGTCTAGCAATTACTGAAGAATAGTACAGGCAAAATACAGAAAAATCTTTTCCTGGCTAGACAGCAATCACAACAGCTTCATCTTCAGAAGTTTATGATCTTCAGAGGAATGAGGAATATAGATATACTGCAAATAAAGCATGCATTCAGGGCACCCATATGCTTGATATAAGCACCCATAAATGCATAGGGAGACAGAATGAGAACAGCATGCAACCATCAGCTTTCATTGCAAAGCTGACATTTTACAGTCAAGTAGATATGAGAGTCCATGTTCTTTTCCACTTACAGGCTGAGGTTCACAAAGAACTGAGTACATTTAATCAGAGAAAAGAGAACTGATTATTTTTAAAAAATAAAGTGGAACTGGATTGCAGCTCCACAAGGTTGGTTACAATTATTTATCAAGTACAAAAAAGGGGGCAGGGGGAGAAGTGAAATCCTATGAAATTATAATGTTGCTGCTAGGGACCTGAGCACATTAGTTAGTGCTAATTAAGTATGTTAAAGATGCAAACATATTCATCTGAGTTTATTTTTGATAACAGACATACCTCTTCTAGAATTTGGCAATCATCTTCTAGGGGTCTATTTAAATCATTGCGCGCGTACGTCGAAAACTCTGCAATCATCATTTTATCTATCAGCTTTTCCAGTTCACAAAGCTGTGAGCCAAGATGCCTAAGAAAAACAGCCATGGAGATACGAGCTAAATAATCAACCTGAAAATGAATCATTAGTTCACAGTTGAAGAAAATAACCACCCAGCAGGTAATTTCCATGCAATCAGTGCTGGCTTAATGGGGGGCTCAAATTTTCACTTCTTAGAGCAGTTGAAACCATGCATCTGTCAGAGGCACCATCACCTTGCAGTGAAACATATGGACTTGAATATTGATGGAGGGTAAAAACTGGAATTAGGGCTTTATTTTTGGAAGGTGTTGCCTACCTCTCTTCCCAGTGAAGCAAACCAGAACTGAGAATACTCAATGCTTGTCAGTAGAAATGTGTTAAAAAGAAGGAATACTTCTTTTGCTTGCCCATTTCCTCATCCCATCAGTTCTTCCACTTCAAACATTCGAGCTTTTAGTGTGGTCACAGATTTAATTCATATGACCGAGATGCAGTAATAGCTTTAAATGATACAATGGCTCTCAAAGAACACAGAACACTTTTCACATTTCCTATTTTTATGCTACTCTAAATTAAAAATACTATTCCCATGTACTGCAGATTTTGAAACATATTCTGCAGACTGTTGTCATACAGACCCACAAGGGAATTTCTCACATCAGAAATGTCGATCACTCTTCAGAAGTTGTGCAGCTAGAGAAACTTTTAGCAGAGTAAAATTAAAAGTGAGAATTTCAGACATGCCAAACACTTTCAGCCGTGCTTTCCAACTTCCACTGACAGTGCGAGCACCAAGGATCTGCAAAAATCAGTCTGCTGCTTCTTTTAAGAAGAAAGGAAAAAAAAATGAAACAGACACTTTTGCAATGAGATTTAACAGGAGCTGTGGTATTTTAGATAAACCTGAACACAAAACGGGGATGATGAACACGCATGGCTCACTGGCTTTAATTTAGTGCTGGTGTAAGCTGGACCATTAGCTTGCACAGAGCAGCAAAAATCTCTTGGGACTCCCTGGTAGGAGCACTGGTGAACCAATGCAAAACCGACAGCACCCAGCCTTGCAAACCACCTACAGCGAAGTCAGCACTAGGGTGTGAGGAAGCACAATGCCAGAGTTGCTCCTCCCTGCAGAAGCCCACATGGCCCAGCACTAATCTGAACTGAATGAATTTTGCTGGATCTGAGTGAAGCAGATTAATTTCTTTAATTTTAAGATGACCAGGGATGTGCCTGCTTTGGAAATTGTTGGTCAAGAACTGGCTGGGATAGACAAAATGGACACATTTCAAATACCTGATTTAAGCAAACATGCCCGCTCGGAAATTCAAGCCAGCTGCATCATGGATACGTCAAACCAAACAAAACAGAAACAAACCCTAAAGATTATTATTTGCAGTGTAATGACTGGAGTTGCAAAACTTACTTCAAGACTAATATCTACAACACAAAGGCTTCTGCTTAAGTAAGCACAAATTTCTCTTCAGTAAATTATTTCTGTAACTGTGCCTACATACGCTGAAGCACACCGTAACCGACCCTCTCAAACCTCAGGTTATGGAAACATCCAACAAGAGTTCCCAGCACTTTGCCCAAGATGTTCTAGCTCCTAACAACAAAAAAATACCCCTCTACCCTGGAAGATGCAGGAACAAGTTAAACCTTAATTCATATGCCATTGAAACATTTTGGCAACTCTCGTCTAAGAGGTACCAGTCACACATCAGGTCCTTTCAGTGACTGAATAACTACAATCCTCTGATGTCAAATTCGGAGTGCAGGGTAAAAGTTCTTTAAAAATACACAGATGAGAACTGTTTTTCCAAGTATCTGTGTTTTATTGTATAAAAAAAGTATAAACATGTGGTTTGCCAGCATACCTGTGCTAAAAACTCACTGTAACTCCAACAACTCAACCAGGACTGAGAGAACAGCGTAAAAACTGGCAGTACACATTTGCAATTTAGTGAACATGTTAAGTTTTCTCAAGTTGGGGTTTTTTTTGGTAAAATTAATTTGTAAATTTAAAATTTGGTAAAATTAAAAAGATGAACATGAAAGGGTTACAACTTTAATCCTATCTTATAGTAGTAGCAAGCAAAAGTCACAGTTATGACTGATACGTAAAATCACTGGGGATATTACCTAGATTAATCATTTTATAATCCCACAGCACCATTAAGGTGCTTTGCTTTCTTGCTATAATTAGAAACAAATTACAAAAATAGAAAAGTTCTTGTATATGAATGAGAAGAGATACTAATTATTTTGAAAAATGAGATACTGAAGTTAACCTCTTAAAATAAATCAGGCATTTAACTCACTTGACAGCTGTGGCATTCTTGCTTAGAACAAAGCAAGAACACCCATTTGGTGTTTCTTAGAAAAAGCTGAAGTATTTGTGTATGCCATCAATTTAGATCTTTTTATAAATACTATTTATTTTTAGAAACACAACATTCAGGATTTCTATCTCTCCACTGCACAATATCTCCAGACACTACACACATAGGCCACTGTGAGAACAACTGTGCAGGGCTTCTCAACTGCACTTGCATCTCTGGTGGAGGTGACAACTTAGGTTGTATAGGACTCGCCTTTCTAAACCATTACTATCCAAAGAAGAAGGGATACTTCCCGCTCACATTACTATTTTCAGCTCTTCCAAAGTGCAGTTTTAAGATACTGGCACATTCTTGGGACATGATGTATACCAACCGCAGTAACAGCAGAACGGCACACTCCGCTGACAAAGCACATCGGTTACTTGATTGCAAAACAGAACTAACTGATGTTGTCATGGGGTTGTAGAAGTACATTAATTATCATCAAGGTAAATACAACTGTGACTCAGTTGAGAGCTGTGCACCATAATCAAGTGGTTAAGAGCAGAAACAGTAAAGAGGAAAGAAACTGCGCTGAGGTGTCTGAAGATGGACCATCTAAGCTAAAAGAAAATGACTAAGAGCTGCTAAGAACTTCCCTTCCAACAGTTTATAGTGTATATATATTTATAAAAATGTTTATATTTTTATAGTGTATTCAGATATTTATAAAAATATTTTTATGTATTTATTTTATACATTCTATTTATATATTAGCTCTTCATAAATATATATATATCGGGGGGGTTATATTTTAAAATACTTTTTCTGAGATCTTTTCTACATAAAATTTGAGTCTTTTTCCCAATCAGCTAGAAGGGATGTTAGAAAAGGAGCTCACGAGAACAGATGAAAAAGAGAAGTAACTGTATACAGTTCTGAACATTCATATTACAGTTACTGAGCAACAACCATGCTTTTATTGTGCAAGCTTGGAACCACAAAGCTGTGGGTACCACATAACCCCTAAACAAAATGCAACCACCACCAGCATCAAGTTCTAAAACTAAGTATACAGCTCCTGAACAGACTGATGCAAGCTTCAGAGCTGATTTAACATAGACTACTTCTGCTATCATCATGCCATAGTGGCAGCTTTGTATACCCCACTTTTAAACTTTGTATGACAGTTATGATAGCTTATTTTAAATAAGATAAAAGGATTCCACTGTATTAAAACTCTTGCCTATCACAGGGGTACCCTGCCCAGTGCAGTGGCACCTCCCAAGTGGAGCTCTAAGCATCCACTGTTAACAGAAGCAGTCAGCACAGGACCTTGAACTCACTAACTCCCATCACTTTAGCAAACACGGGTAAAAAACAGTAGCAACATCAGCCTAGGCAGCACCTTCCCACTGTTTCTCTCCTTCCCAACATCAGCAGCTCACAGAACGGGATTTCTCAGCTAGATGAAGCAAAAGGAAGAATCCCCTGGCCATGTGGATTGCACTCTACAAGAGCAGACATGGCTGAAACCATCCCATCTGACCAGATGTCAACCTCAGACCACATTTTCAGCCATGGTTTGATAGCTCAGCACTGGCTTTTCCTGGTAAAGTTTCTTCCAGCACAAGTACAGGCTGAAGGCTGACCTATGTGACACATGCTCCGTGCATATTCCTGTAACATCACAAGCCTTGGTGAGTCACTAAAGACACTGGCCCATAGTATCTCTGGGGTGCTGCCTGCATGAGGACTGCAGACTACCACTTGGAAGCCATGTCCCAGCTGTGGGCTACAAGCCCTGCAAGATTGTTCAGCCAGTGCCTGGCTCTACTCCTAAACCACCTGTAAACAAGAATGGAGTATAAAGAAAGCATTTAGATGTTAGAAGTTCACTCCCCCCACCTCAAAATGATTTCTGCCACATGCATTAGTCACAGTGCTTATGCCACACTTACATTTTGTACCTTTTGTACTATGCTCTCCAAGAATGAACAAACAAAGGAAACCCTTTCAGCCAACACAATGTGCTCAACATACTACAGCTCTACTTGTGTTTTAGTAATTTCCTAGATGATTACCTACCGGAAACTGTGAATGCCTTGAAGCTCCTGCTGTAACACCTCCTGTGTGGTTGCTATTAAGTCCAAAGCTCCAACAAACTCAGAAGTGGACAGCAGCAACTGTACCGTGGGCTGTGTTTGGTGTACAGTAGCCATTAGCTTCAGTTTATTGTATGCTTTTATACAGTTATTTCTGGTGAGTGACAGTCTTAAAACTCGAAGCGATCCTTCACACATTACTTTATCAATTTGGGCGATTTTCTCTCTAAGTAATTTTACAGCCTGGGAAGTTTTCCTGAGGTAGTCCTGCAACTCATGCTGAGAGGTCATTGCATGAAAAAATGCTTCTGAGCGCAGAGAAATCTGATGTGCAATATTGACTTCCACAATGTCCAGATAATGGCTCAGCTAGAAAGAAGAGGGAGGAGGAAAAACAAACAGTGCTGTCATGACTTGGCAAGTTTATGACCATGCAAATACACTTCCAGGGTATTTGTCTTACTATATCATGAGAAAATTCTGCTAATAAAATTTAAAGCCATTTGACAGATTAGCAAGCAAATAGCTACCTGCTGTGGTTTGATCATTTGTTTCTAAATGAGTTCAAAATCACTTTGGGAAGGCTGACTTGATGCCTCCTCTGCTTGAATATTATAAGGTAGAAGAGCAAATAATTTTAAAATACTCAAGCTTTTGTACCACATGGATGCACACTGGCCCTGTTAGAATATGGCCATTAACCAGGAGACAGCTCTGGATATTGGCTTGCAAATAAGAACAGCATACACATGCAAATACACTATGTACTTCGGATCACTGAAGCTGCTAAAGATGCAGCCCAGCTACACTTGATGGAATGGCTCTGTTCATTTATAAGGCTGTAGCATCTTCTTTGTAGAAAAATACTCAGGATATATCTGGCTGCAGGGGTTTTTTGCCAACCAGCTGGAGCTCCTATTAATCGTATTTCATGTGCACTGGCACTGTGGGATTCCCAGACACAGAGTATGCCTACCTGTTTATAAGCTAAAATTCAAAATCTCTGTGTCAAACAGTTACCAGAATACTGGGTTGGCCCCGATTATTTGAGCTGTAAAAGCTCTGTGTTCTGGCTTATGCTGAATATGCAAACTCAAAGGACTGAGGCATTAGGATGCTCATCTGAATGCTAATACTCAGATGACCTGGTTTCTAAGAGGTGCCAAGCACTCAAACTTCATGCTGAATTTCAAAAGGCCCATCCAGAGATGGAAAGAATATCAGCTGGAGAATGTTTCCTTCTTACAATTATTTTCATCCTGCATGTATTGAACACCAGGGATTTATTCAATATGCAAACCCATCTTTTCTGTAGTAAGTTTAATCAAAAACATCCTCCACCAAGCAGCTGTGACACACCTAGCCCACAGGAAAAGCTGAGATAGACTGTGACACAGAGATCAGAGGAAAGGTTATGATGATTATTTATCTGATTATACCAACCAGATGCCCCAGGTCCCTCCACTATGCTAAGTGAGGTAGAACAAACAGAACAAAATTATAGTACCTGCCTCATAGAGCTTACAGTCCCAATGTAGGGCAAGACATGGAAGGAGGTAAGGAAGAGAAGAATGTCAGGGAGAAATTGTTCAAGTAGATCAGCAGCAGTCAAAAAGCACTCATAGCTGAAGTATGTATGCTTATAGCAGGGTTTTCCAAACCCTGTTGAAAACCAGTGCCTGGAGCTACGGCTAATTATGGCAGCAGGGTGCCTATTTACACACGATTAAGTGTAAACCTCATGCAGTTCAGAGCCTTTAAAAAGTAAAACAAAAAATTTTGGCCTATTTCAGTAATATGAAGCAGTGTAATAATTTGTCAGGCATGTGGCTTCCGGGGCAACAGAACTGCTTTATATTTGTTATGACCTCTCCAAAGCAGTATGGCTCATGGCTATTCAAAGTCTTACTTTCACTCCACTGCATCAGAGGCCTCTGGGTCTCCTCTGCTCTAAGTTCATGTTGAGTGTCCATCCTGCTGCTGCCAAGCACTTTTTGAGGTTAAATCATATGCCAGGCACTGCTTTTTCATCTTCAGACAGTAAAACTGCCCCAAGAACCTCCAAAGAAGTATTCCTCCAAATTTAGGTGTGGAGGACAACCCAACAAATGATAAGTTAGCCTCCTCCAGAACCTGCCTCTTTCCTCCAGGCCTGGTAGGAGAGCAGAAAGGATAACTCCTGGAAATGTGGAAACACCTTCTGGAGGATCTCTTGTTACTATTTCTTAAGGCACCTCACTACTATTTCTTTTTCTTTCCCCCTCCTTGCTCCCAGAAGCTGTAGTAAATAACACAGGAGGGAAAACTGAAGTTAGAAAACACTCCAAAATTGCATAGATTTTCTATCAGCATTTTATAGGTATTTGTACCATTAAAATGATTCATTGTGGGATTTTTCTATAGTGTAACTACTTAACAAAACAAAACAAAACAAAAAAATCAAGTAAAGACTTCTGTTTCCAATATGATACTCCTCTGTTTTCACACTCTCCAATGCACTCAAGTCCTTTGTGAAATACAAAAATGGATCAGCGCAGATAACATGACAAAAGTGACAGGAAGTGCCTGACATACAAAACCCTTAGGATTTAATATTTCTTTCAGCACAAAACCACAGTGCCTTGAATCTGCTTTTCCTGAGATGTGAGAAAGAAATGTTCTTAAACAGTGTACAACCTCTAGCTTTCCCTTCTCAGGGAATTGCTCTTCCTCCCTAACAAACAGCTCCATACCTCTGAAGTTTCTCAGTATATACCAGCTTCACTAAGTTCCAGTAGCCACAAAGAGCCAGTAATTATGTAATATACAGATTCTTTTTTATCAGATTTGATAGATTCATTCAGCAGGGGAAAAAAGTTCTCTTTCAGCAAGATGCTTCCTGCATTGTTTACTAACAATCTGCAGCCTGGTGTAAAATGAAAGATAAAGCCCACAACAGTGATATTTCAACAAACAGTGCAGAGCAGCAGTAATGTTTCTTTGTAGTAACTAACAGCTGCGATGGATTTTGTTTGACAGTTGTACCTTTTCTTGAAGTAACCTGGAGGAGGCTGCATCACGATTTCCTTTTCCACCAGCAGTACTAAAATGAGACCATGGTAAAACGGCATTAAAGGTTAAGGAATCTTCCAATGCAAAATCTGGTTTCATAAAAATCTGAAACAGAAAAACAAAAGAAATAAATGCGCCTCCCTCACCCCTACAATTTCCTCCCCAGTTAAACACACCTCCCATCTCATGAAGCTAAAAGGGACCTTATTTGTTAATGTCAAAAACCAAGCTTTCATTTATCTGGGCAAACAAACTCATTCCAGACCTTCTAACCAATTTTCTTCACACCTTAAAAACTTGTGTGATCTGACAAAGTCTTATCTTCCTAGAACTGGTAGGCATAGCTCCAAAATTACACAGGCTATCAAGCATCCAAGATGATCTAAACATCCTGAGTGTGAAAGCGTAGGCAGCATTAAACTTCAGGTACATCCCCAAAAGGATCAGAGCAAACTGAATTTTTCAATAGCAGGCGCATCCTACTGCTGATCTGCTCATTTCTGGGGCTATAGCTTCTACCAGAGTGAGGATCCAGGCAGCTGTCAGGGTGCACCAAGTATTGCCTGAGAGGGAACAGCTGATCTCCTTTAGCACAATGCAGCAAACATGCTTGTCATAGAAAACAGTCAGTAACGTGTAACATTAACTACACATCTTGGAGAACTATTAATCCAAAACTCTCCCTGATTATGTTACTTTGACTTGACAAAACTGGTACAAATATTAAGCTTCCAGGCAGACAGTAGCACCCTTTCCCTGTATTTATGAAGTGTCATTTTAAAAGGTTTAACATAGACTATAGCATCACACCACACTCAAAACATTCTTGTTTCATGGACTTTAAACATTGCAGTGACAGCTACTCAAATAACAGCCTACGCGACTGGCACAGAGATGCTGACCCATACTAACACTGACTTCTTAATGTACATAGAAAAAGTTATTCAGCCTGAAACAGAATCTGGAGTTGCATCTTTTGTCAACCCGTCACAAAAAAAAACCCACATCATATACACTGCAAGCATATATGCAACGGGGCTTTGCTCAAGGATTCAAGGAGTTAAATTTAATGTTGTTGTACACTGTGCAATATTCAAGCTTCTATCAAGCTCTTCACTTCTCATTTCCTCCTAGGACACAGAGTGGCTAATTGTTCCCAGCTCTGATGTTTTAACTGTTAAAGATGATAAAAATAATGGCAATTGTATTCTACTTAAAGAGAAAAGTCAAGACCACAGAAAACAGCAGCAACAAACAAAAAAAAAGGGAAAGAAAAAGCAGATTGTTCTTAGTCTTTTAAGTTCTGAGCACTGCAGATCCTCTTGAGAATCAGCTCAAGTAATCAGCTTGGACAAAATTTCTACAAAGAAGAGAGTACATTTTTATACTCATGACTACATGCAAGAAATCCTTATAAAAGCTTAGCATGCACAGGGACCATACCTTAGGTACTTGTTCCAGATCTGTCCTGGATTTATCTAAAATTAAACAAAATAGGAGTAGTCATTCATGAGCAAACAGTTACCATGAATACTGTTAAACCCTGTGAGAAAGTTTTCAAGACAGCAATGCCAGGTTCCACACAGGGGACACACAGGGTGGGTGGACAAGGTTAAAACTGAAATGAAACATTCTGACTGAACACGAGGAAAACCTTTTTCACCATAAGAACAATCAAGCACTGGAGCAGGCTGCCCAGAGGGGCTGGGTATGCTCCATCCTTAGAGGTTTTCAAGGCCCAACTAGATAAAGCCCTGAGCAGCTTGGCCGGACCTCTCAGCCAAACTGGCTTTGAGATGGCACCTGCAGTAAAGACCTTCTGAATTCCCTTCCAACCTGAAATATTCTGATTCTTCAAAACACTCTTTGGTTCTTAGTTGATTTGTTCCTTACTTTATTCGGTTTGAAATACATAAGACAACCTAGGAATCCTTTTGCTGTCCTCAGTCTTTGGACAGACCAACTGCAATGGAAGTGAAAGGCCATGTCTTGTGGGCTAGAGTTAAACAGGTAATGCCAACAAAAGAAATTACATAAAATAAGAGTTTCAGTTTACCAAATGATACTTTTACCAGGAACTGTCCGTCTACCCCAGAAGCTCCCTGCTAACTTTGGTGACACAGTCATTTTCTCTTGTGTAAAAACAAAGAACCCTTTCAAAACGGATTAAGCTAAGCCTGAAGAAGGAACTCTTATTTTGCAGTATGCGCCACAGACAGACTCCAAAGTAACACCAATCACAGAGAAACCCTACAGAAGGACTTCCTTTTGCATGGAAACAGGAAGAAAGCCGACTGCAAGAAACTGATCAAAAGGAGTACACTACTGAATGCTTCTTGCTGTGTTACCTGTAAACATGGATATAGACAAGCCTGATCAAATACTGACTGGCAAACTAACTCTTTTATGGTAATATTTTTGAGAAAATAAATTAAACATTAAAAGCTTGCTCCAGGATGTGATTGTTTATCTTCCTTTTATTTTGTCAGTTCTTTTTCATTTTGCCTCTCAGCTTCCTTTGTCCAGTTTCACATCAGCTGAGCTACATCTCTAAAACCTTGTAATTCAGCCTTGCTAAAGCTGCAGACACCAAAAGAATTTTGCCAGGTCATCTTTGCTAACACTAAACAGAGGAATCCTAAGCAGAAAACTGGCCAAAGCTGAACAGCATGAAACACAGGAAAAGGCAAAATCCCGTGCCTGGACAGAAATAACTCCAGGCACCATTAAAGGCAAGCGGTCTAGTAGCAAGAAAGCACCTCTGCAGAGAGGGACCTGGGATTCTGGCAGGTAACAAACTGACCATGATGCAGCAGTGCACTCCTGCCTATGGCAAAGCATCCTGAGTTGCATTAGACAGAGCACTATCAGCAGGTTTAGGGAAGGTAATCCTCCCTCTCTCCACTCAGCAATGGTAAGACATCTGTGCTCCGTTCTGAGCTCCTCAGTACAAGACAGACCTACATATACTGGAGTGAGTCCAGTGAAGGGTCACAAAGATGACTCAGAGACCAGGAGTGGTTGAGAGAGCTGAGAGTGCTTAACCTCAAAAAGATCGGGGGTATCTTAACAATGTTTTCAAGTACCTAATGGGAAGGTAGAGCAGGCTTCCTAAAGGAAGAGACAGAGCAGGGTCTTCTCAGTGGTGCCCAGTGACGGGACAAGAGGCAATGGGCAGAAACTGATAAATTAAAAATGCCATCTGAACATAAGGAAAATACTTTTACAGTGAGGGTGGTCAAACCCTGAAAGAGTGTTTACACAACTACAGAGCCTGTGTAAATTTATCCATCCATGGATAAACTCAAAATGCAGCAGGACACTGTCCTCCTGTAGGTCACCCTGTTTGAGCAGGTGGTTTGAAGTAGACCATTTTGAGATGTCACCTCCCACCTCTGCCATTCTGTGATGCAGAGAGACAGGAATGGCCCAGTGCCATTCATCACTGCAAAGTCAACAGCTGCTGACACAACAGTTTCCACAGATCTTAAATAAAAGGAAGTTAAAGAAAACACTGGCAGGCACATAATGACCTGCCATGAATGCAAACATGACAAGGAAAAGTTTAAGAGCATGTATAATAAGCATTCTGACCTATAAAATATCAGCAGTGGTCATGAATACTTCTAAGTCAACAGTATCTGGGTTTTCAATTATTCTTACAAAGAAATCATCATCAGTGTTATTGTACATGAAGCCTTCACGCAAGTAAAAGAGATTATCAGTATGCTATAGCATCTGGTTTTGAATGCTGTAACATACTGATAATAAAAAGAAATTACTTTTTAAAGACTAGGGAAAAGCTCTGACTGTACCATGGGTGTGTAGTAGAGTCCTGTCGAAGGTATCTTTAGGAGTACAAATGTTCTTGCATCTTTCATGAACTTTCTCCCTCTGTAGAAGAGAAAATACAGTAAAGAATTATTCTGAAGCTTAAACAAGAGATTTTTTTTCCTTTGAAACAGAATATTCTTTATATTTTCAGTGAAACATAGGTTTCACTGAAATCACATAATTCTGGTAAGTTCTTAACACAACAGTATTTTTTCCTCTTAAAAGCTCAGATGATGTTTGTCCAGGTGAAATGTACCAAAAATTTCAGCCTGTAGCTGATATGCTGTTTTTCTCTGTATCTTTACATCTCAAGAGAAGGGACACAGAAGTTTTTGAAGAGGTATAAGAACTTCTCTACATGATGAGACAGAACCATAGTTCAATTGTGTTACATATCCAAACATTTGATTTCTAATCCAGAAAGCACGCTAACACACACAATGAATGATTTTTCATTGTTAAAGTAAAACTGGATCAAAGTAGAAATTGGCTCCACATCTAACGAGTGCCTTGCCAAAACCACGTATCTTGTTTTGTCATGCTGAGTTTCAAATTTTATCTACAGGTGTAAAAACCACCAGAGACCACAGTGGTGAGAAACTGCATTTCTAAAGAACACTGATGTTAGCTAGATATCTGCTAGAAGCTACATCACAAGTCAGCTCCCTCTGCCCAAAATCTTCTTTCATTTATCAGTCACTGCATTACATGCTCATTTCAATGGATTAGCTCTTAGACATTTAAAATGTTGAATGTGAACTAATGGCAATAGCTCAGTTACAGACAATTCACTTTGACATTCTTTAACTGTGATGTATACAAGTAACACTTCCTGCAGCCAATTCTGTACCAGCAAGAAAAAAAAAAAAAGGCAAAAGAAAGTTACAAACCAAGGAAGCAGAAAACAGTGGGAGACTTCTACATATTCTTTCAGTCAGAAAATAAGAAAAAAAGAATACTACATACTTACTGACACCTGTATTTTAAGAGTTTGTAGAAGTCTCCTACTGGTCCTGGTGTCCTTAGATGTAGCTTAAACTTTCCTGTTACAAAAGAAATCATTGAGATAATAGGCCTATTTATAGTTTAAGAACTCCACGTATAAATGTTCAAATTAGAGACTTAAAAAAAACAAACCTCCAATCCTTGCAGTACATAGTCATGTTTTTTATTTGATCCAAAGGTCTGAAAATGCTATGTTGTACTGTAAAGCCCAATCATTAAATAATCCTTAAAGAAAAAGGATTAATAATCAGAAAGAATAAATATGAACTGTAAGCACTGCTGCAGAGCTCAGTATTCAGAAATACAAATGAAAAAACCCATGAAATTGCCTAGAGAGAACTTAGACTGCATTTTCCACACTACTAATAGTGAGATTACAAAACAAGAAATGCCTAATGAAGACTCAACAAGCACTGAAGAGCAAATTAATTATCAGCTAACTGTGCAAGGGACCACTAACAGGGACAATCTCTAATTAAAAGAAGGATCTCAAATCTCTCCTAGTACCGTGTGCTATCAAAGTTTGGTTCTTACCGGAGCGATTTCCTGTTGGTATAATGCAAAATGTTCCTTGGTGATCTGTGGGAGGTAGAATGAAGGCGTGACTTCAGTGTCCACAAAGTCCACTCCCCATGTTTTTGTAAAGAAATCAGATTCCCTTTTTGCTAACCTAGGATCATTTAGTGCTGCTGGGAGATTGACTTTGGAATGATAAATAGTCCATCTGTGCTGATCCGCAACTAGAGATGGGCTGTCACACAAATTATGGGGATCGCCTGCAGGACAAAAGACAAGACAGTTTGTTAAGGTAAGAAACTGAAAATTGTATTTCTGCTAAAGTTTGGTTCTTAAGCAAACCACGTTTTCACAATTACATAGTAGATTGGAATTAGCTATGCAAAAGTCTCCTTCTGCAACACTAACTTGCATTTCTTCTATCAGATTAACCAACACAAGTTTTGGACAGCGGTGTATTCATACTCATTAAATATATTTAGCTCAACAACATTAGCTTTTACTGAAGAGAAAGAAATTCCAAACACAAACATATTTTGAAAAATCTGAGCTAAATCCAAAGCACAGTTGAAATTCATTAGCATTACATTTCATAATTCTTAAGACCCCACCTACTCCTTTTTATAAACCAAGATTTAGCATAGCACTGCAGCTGTAACTGCGACCAAAACCTGGTTTTACAATAGCACTAGAGACTTAACGACAGTGCTAGAGACAGAGCTTGGTCTCTTGCTTCCTACTGCAAGAGGGCTGGGTTACTTCGCAGAAGTAATGCAGCTAGATTCCAAGCACACTGGACAGGTCTGCTACAGGCTCTGACAGAATATACCCTCTTCTTACATGTAGCTATACATATAGTTATCATAGCTATAATGTGAAATCACATAAGCAAGATCCCATCTATAAATGTGGACATCTGAAAGCAAGCTGCAATGAGGAAGACTCTCCCATTGCTCCAAAGGAACACTGGGTGGTACAAAGCAGAATTACAGTGTACTTTTAAATGAGACTACGGTTTAGTACACTACACCCAGTATACAAGAACTGAACAATTGTCAACGGATTAGCAAGTTTAACTCCATTTTCACTCTCCTTGCACACCAACATTACCTGTAGGTTCCTTGGGACACACATCAGGCAGTGACTGCACAGGACGAAAGCGTTTCGTGGCATCCATTTCCTTTTTAAAGAAAGCATCACTGCTGTTTGACTGAGGCACTGGTGAAGAACTGTGGCTTGATGCCATTGCATAAAATCACCACTTGATAAAAGCTAAATAAGAAACAATAAATATCCAGGCTTTAATATAAAGATGTGGTTACAGACTGTACCAAAACAATGACACCCCGTCAGCTGCACAGTAATTTTTTAACTGCAACACTAACTGACATTTCAACAGTAACAGGGGAAAGATTATTTTAAAGGTGAAAATTAAAAGCAGAATGTAACTTCACAGCCTGTTGTCTCCCATACTTTAAGGTTTGGACAGTAGCTTGTTCTTGCATGCAGGACCAATAAAATTGTGCATTTAAGAAAAAAAAGACTTTCAGGCAATTCTTCCTTTCTATTGCTGTAACTACTGCAGCCATACTGCACACATGCACAGTAGAACTGCCTCACTGGTAGCAGAAACCTTGGGTAGACAAACGTAGAGCCCTCCACATCACACAGCCCTCCTACCTACTACGCTCAGTGACTGCAGGGAGCACATCACCTTTTGCATCTGGTTCCCACCCTGCTTTTGATATTTTCGGGGCTGCACTCCACAAGAACCACAACAGCCCAGGCAGGGCAAGGAAAAAGACACAGCTGATGTCAGTCTTCAAAAAACTACTTTACAGAGCAGCAACTACTGGCACTTAAGACAAACCTCAGAAAAACTAACTCATTTGCAGGACGGGCTTAGGCCACAATTAAAAGCCCCCATAACCACAGGTGAGGGAGCTCACAAGCCCATGCCCACCTCAAAGAGGCTTCCTGCAACTGCTCTACTCAAAAGATGGGCAGAGCATCCTGTGAGAGGTCTCACACACCACACTCAGTGAGATTTAACCACAGCGAGACACATGCCTCAGTGAGAAAGGCAATGGGTGAAGATGGGGTATCCTGTGTCCTCACTGTTGCACTGCCTTAACATTAGGACCCCAGCAACAGGAGGTTCGCTCTTTTTTCCCCAAAGGAGGAGGTCTGCAACCTATATTCCTGGTTCTGACAAGCAACAGCTACCCACAGACACCATATATTATTCATGATTTCTAGTAATTGAAATAATCAGATTTCAGACAAATCAGAATCTGAAGAATACAAGCACAACAGAAAAGCATGAGCAGATACTACCCATAAAACACATACATATTTTGTCACCTGAATCAGGAAAATTGACAATTCAACTTTTCATGGCTTCCTAGTAAAATAAATTATAGTTTACTTCAGCATAAAAAGTATTTGCAGAGAGTAGACAACTAAAAAATAATTCAAAAAGCTCTGGAGTAAGGAACATCCCACTAATTTTCAGCTTTCAGGATTTTAAGCTCCCAATTTGAAAATAAGCAGCCTTACAAATTTTACACCAGGGCCGAACAACGTAATGAGTTCTTTCCATCTATAAACAAAGCTGCATTTCCATCAAAGTATGGGTTGAGTCAGTAGTAAACTGCAGAACTATTAGAGGTTTGAGAGTTTATTAAAACACCCCCATAACGTACAGCTCAAAGAGTGCCCATTCAAAGGGACTGATATGATTCCTCACCTTCAAAGAGAAATAAACACAGCTAGCAAGATCTTAGTGTTGAACTATCAACCCTTAATGGACACCTAAATTACTCACTACTCTGTGAAGGAGCACAAAAAGATAAAAGGCCTATTTTATCTTCAATCGCTGAAGTGGCACCAAAGGATGAGCGTACATCACCGTGTCAGCTTCTAACAGCACCACAAATCTCATTTGGAACAGAAAAAATAAAAGTTCTCCTTTCTAAATGAGACTGCAAGTGTCCTACAGAATAACTCAAGAGAAGAGTTAAGATACGTACAGCTGTAATAGAGCATCCTAATGAACGGGCCCATAATGACTAACAAACAAGTATTCTGGCCAAAACGCTGTCCACTGGGTACCACTTGCTCATCTCCTTTTCCATCTGACAACACAGCAAGGCAAGGAGGATAATGTGCTTCTACTGTTACTTTTAAAAGTGACTTTTTGAAAGTCAACTAAAGTTAAAAACAGAGCAGCATTCTAAAAATGCTGCACAAGGCCTGAAAATCCATCTCCCAGGTTCTCTTGGAAGGGGATTCCCTTCTTTCTTATACCAGAAAAACTTACTAGTCGAGATAAAGAATGGCAGCACTAATGGAAATCTGGAAGAAGTCAGAAAGGGAAAAACCCTTTCCAGGCATCTGACAGACCCTTTCTTAAATATCATAAAGCATCAGTTCCTCTCCCCAAAAAGCTCCAAAGAAACATTTTGCTCTACTACTGTTGTTGCATGTTCATGTTCTTATGTTCTTCCCTCGACACTTCCAAAACAACTTCTTTCTTTATGAAGCTTTTCCCTAATTTTTTTGGGTGCTTTTGTGAAAAAAAATGTAGTATACGTTAAAGACAAAACACCATCATTATTGCATTCTCAAAAAAACACAGCCAGTGCTGAGTTACAATGATCAAGTCTCCTAAAGGCATACAGTAAATTTATCTGCACTTGGAACTGCTTCAAAGTTCTGCATTTGCAGCTTTTCTCCTGAAAAAGCCTCTGTAATATGAGACACAGCCTGCTCTAGCCAGATGTATGAGCAACTAAGGCAATTTGTAGAAAGCACTGAAATCTCGTACTCTTGCTAGCAAGTCTTTCATTAAGCCTCACATTTTTCCCCATAATGAAGCATATTCTACAACATGAATTGTCTCAACTACATAAATCTCAGTGGAGAAAACTAACTGTGTTATGCCAGTCCAAGATTTAAAATAAAGGACAACACTGAAGACTAGCTTTTCAAAAACAAACTATGCCTACTCTTGCACAGATTACTTAGTGCCATAAATTATTCACATTGCCATTATACAGACAAATCTTAAAATAGAACGAAAAGAGTACAATAAAATATCAGTGCAAGCAGTAACCTTCATACTGTTGAGTGAATTTCAACAAGATATAAGGATTCACAGGCAGAGGCCTTCTTAAGTGGCATGCAATATGATGCTATACTAAATTATTCATAGTTAGCAGCTATTCTAGTAGCCTCATAAGTCAGAACCTTATGGATAATTAACCTCAATGAACAGCCACATTTGCACAGGAATAAACCCATCTGTACTGCCCCAAACCAGGCATTCCTCAAACTGCAGTCCTTAAATTAGCCTAATAAATATCACTTCAGAGAAAGAAAACTGAACAATATTATCTGAATTAAATTTAAATGATAAAGGAATCTGTGACAAGCCTATACGAAGACAAAAATCCTGCCTTATACCTGAGCCCTTCTGTGTACACTAACTTGCACACAACTGAAGAACAGTTTAATTTATTCACCAAGAGAACAGCTATTCTTTGTGCTACACTACTAAACATTTTATAGACAAACAAATCCATAACCAACCTTCTGAATCAGCATTTAAAAATACGTAACTATATATAAATCTGCTGATTTGAACATAAAAACCCCATCAAACAACTCAGCGTTAACACAGAACAAAACTGCTGCAAAATATTTTCACTCACTCAAGTTTCAATGCAAGTGCAATGCAGGTAAATGTAGTTAACTGCACGAGCTGTGCAGAATGAATTATGAAATGGTGAGTCCCCTGAGCTTCCTACTTAGAAGAGCATATGTGCAGCAATAAGAATATGCAACTGTGTAACTTAATGACACCAATATTTATATTATATATGGATAAAATTGGGTTAGATTAGCTCTGTTGTCTCCAGTAATCACCATAATTTACTGACATTTTATCTAGCGATGTGTATTACTAACACAATAAAAAAAACCTTTAGGGGTTAGATACAAGAGTAATGATGGAAGTTGGAACACGTGATAATGGCTGTATCTGCAACATGCCTTCAATATATTAAATTTATTTTGAACACTTAAAAAATGACATTAAGTCAAATGTTAAAACACATTTTTACAAAAAATAAAAATCAACCACTGCAACAACAAACACAGTTTTGTTGATTTGTATTTATGGTATTTTTACAGCCCCAACACATGAAGATTAACATTTCATACTCAAAAAAATCTTACAGCTTCCTCTTAAAAATCCCCTTGTTCAATAACATGCTCAGCAACTATGATATGACATAGCTGTACAACGTACAGCATGGAATAAAATGACTGGGAAGACAAATGTAATAAATAACCACATGTTTGGATACTGTGTAGTCAGCAAAGTAGAAGATCTGTGCAGTTAGTAAAGTATTAATCACATGAATTTTAAGAAGCTAATTCTGCGATGACTACACTATGACTCTTGAGTTTCACACCTGAGGTTTCAGCAGTTAGAAGAAAAACACAACAACAAAGTCTGTTACTCAGAATTAATTACACAGGATGGTTATAACTCTTGAGCATGTGCTGGTTTCTGTAAGTACTGAGATTTGCAGGAAGTTCTTGAGAAACTGCCTTTCCATACTGTGTCATTTGCACACTGTTTTTCAGGTGGTAAATCTTTGCTATCAAAACATCCAGTGTTCGCTCTACATAAACACAGTATTAGAGAAGGTGCAAACTAAGTTTCACCTATTCATGGACATTAAGTTTGTGCTTCCTCATTTCTGGACAGTTTCCCATTAGCACTGTCAAACAATCTTCTATTTCTTACTTAAGGTAACAGCTTTCCATGAGTTAGTAATTTTTATTGGGAATTTTCATGTGCACACACTTAGGTTTGTAAAACTGTAATTTGTATTAATAATATACAAATTAGTATTTATAATACAAATTAATATTAATTATAATACAAATTATAATTTGTATAATACAAATATATTTATACAAATTATATTTGTATAATACAAATTATTATATTAATTAATAATACAAATTTGTATTAATAATACAAATTAGGACTTATGATCCAGCACAACCCCTGCAAGGTGCCTGAAGTCTCAATTCATGTACTGAAGAAACCTGTATTTCTCCCTTCTCTGTGCTCTCCCTCCTGTATGAAAATAAATCTACAACCTACTAATAATACCTTCAATTTAAAATTGGTAATGTTGATAAGTTAACTGGTATTACAAGGGACACCCAAGAACATGCTGCTTATTAGCTCCAGTTCTTTATACAATTCATAGAATGTGCTCTCCAAACTTGATTCTGGCTTCAAAAATAGTAACATCTGAGAAGAGAAGCTAAGCATCCAGGGGAGACAGCCCAGTGTCTCCACTGACCACACAACACTGAGCAAGTTCTCCTTTAAGTATTCCACATTGTACAAAATAAGCTGCACTTGGACACTACTAGGTACTTTCCAAGAGGTACCCTCTGCATTTCAAACGTAAGGCAAGGAGAAGTTTCTCTATGAATATGAATGGCATGCTAAAATCTCGGCTGCTTTTCATGGCTTTGGCAACAAGAGTGAAATCAAAACATTTTAAAGTACTGCTCTGGTTACCCAACACCCTTTGGAATACAAAACCATCAGAAGCCACCCACAAGTCACCCTAAAGCAAAATATTTCACCATTTCTAGAAGTGATAAATATCAAGGATACTTAAAAGGAAAAGGATACCTGAAATCTAACTACAAGAGAAAAATGCACACGGGATTCCTTCCAGGACCTCGACAACTAACAACATGCCTGTTATTGGTTTAATATATTTACTCTGTCCTCAAAGGTTAGCTTTCCCACGCTGTTATTATACAGCTCATTCTGCTAAATCGGCAGGATTTAATCTGTAACAAGGAAACCATGGTATGAGGAAAGTACACACCACCTTCGGAAGACTGTGAACCAGCCTGGACTAACACAACGTTTCCACTTCTTTCAACCAGCTGAAATTCCTCAGGCTGAAATTTCCACCCTTGTCCCTGTGCCCCAAGACAGACATCCCTCTTTCAGTGGAAGAGCCAAAAAGGTTAGCTTTCAGCAGAAATGTTTAAGCAGTTTCAGAGAATAAGGTTAAGGCTGCGGAAGCTGTTCTGCTAACACAAGCTCTTTCTGAACACCTATTTCCATCCCGGGGCTTTACACTAAGAAGCAGATGATTGTCAGGTGGACAACAAGGCTAGAGTCAGAGTGACTGTGACTAGTCCCCACGGCAAGCCATCTGCATTTGGCACATGCTCCAACATCAAACCTCCTTACGCAACTTGGAGAGGAGCCTGTGTCAGTCCAACTTTTCTGAAAGCCTAATAAATATACATATATTTATATTCATATATTTATATTAATGGATTTTAGAGCATTCTACACATCTTTTAATAGAATCCCAGACTTCATGTTCCCACACTGAGGGTATGCATTCTCTGCAGAGTTAGTGTGAGTGATGACCCTCTAGATTAGCCTTGCTGGTATGAAAGCAGACTGACAAGGAAGCTATCTATGAGTTATGTGCATTTCTCATCAACCCTGCTCAGCCACATGTGCTGTTACGATCCTGCCCATTCTGCAGCTCCTTGGACAGTGCCAAGCTGAGCCAGACTGTGCAACTTTCTCAGCAAACTACATAATGGGAACTGTGGAAGAGCAAAAGTACTTGAATAGCTTAAAGAGTAATGGCACCACCACCATCCCCTTAATCATCTCTTTTATAATGCCATCTCAAAATGCTCCTCTCAAACAGGGAAACAGGTAAGAAAAAAAGTGATCGGAATACAAAGAAAGAACAGGACAGCTGCATCTCCACTGCAAAGCACTGTGGGTAGATTGCAAGGCCAGGGTCAAACAGCATCTCACTTTCATGTTCTTGTATTTTGTATCGGTTTCTTTTGCCCTCTCCAGCTGAAGCCACTTTAGTTGAGCTTCACTTCTTTAAATACAAGATCCCCTGAAAAAAATCATCTCAAAAAGCCCCACCCCACTGAATAACGTAGTTATTTGAATGCATGTCTGCACAGGTTATTTAGAATAATACACAAGTGTAAATATTTTGTCCAGAACTGGAAAGCAATTTATCTCCCTGTAGACAAACTATCTTAACAGTAGTATTTCACTTTTATTCAGGTACTGAACAAAACAATTAAATGAAACATCTGTGATATACCCAATGTACTACTTCTCATCCAGAAACCTAACTTCCCAATGCTGAACACTAACTTGAAATTGGAAGGCAGTTTCTGTGCCTAAGAAACAGACTTCCCTACAGCTATTTAGGTCATTATGTGTCAGGCTCTTCCACGCCAGGGGTGGTAGAATCACTCAGGAATAATTAACAAAGCAGTAGAAATACGTGGGTAAAGGAAAAGCCTTGTGATTAGTTGCCTACACTATCACACGAGAGTGAAATCCCTTTGTACTCCTTTTTTGCAGGCATCTCATCATTACAGTGTGTATTATCCTCTCAGAAAATGGTGAAATATGAGCATCTCGTATAGCTCGTACATGCAGCCTGATGAAAGATCAAGGAGCCCCGGCAGGCATTCCAAGCTAGAATTCTGTCAAAGGCAGGGACCACAGAGCAGTGGCATTTTGAGGAAAGGCAGAAGAACTGCACCAGCCCAAGCAAAAATTCTAACACTAATGTCCTGACTTCACAAAAGGAGTCTGACAGAAGCTGATGCAATCTGCACCAACATTAAGTTTCCCTGTGCAGGCTCTCCACTTGCTACCTTAAACAGGATTAGGCTCGGTTTGTTAATCTGAAACCAATTTCCTAAAAAAGTGACTTCTTATGAGAATCACATCTTTCCAAAGCCCTGAACAACTATAAGTAGCTATGAAGGAGCCAAATAAAAATATGTAATAGTTCTGACATTATGCAGAAAGCCGAGAGCAGGGATTATCCAAAAGCAGGCACAGCAGAGCTCATAGCAAGTCTTAATGAGTGGTCTTGACACAGATGCCAGTCCACTTGCAGGAAGAAGAAAGTCACTCTGTAGGGCAAGTACTCAGCAAACAAGATCATCCAAACTTTACCTTGGGTGAGCAACAGAAAATGCTACCAACGTTTGTTGATAGTTCCTGTGGTGTTCATACCAACCCAACAGCATATCAGATTAAACAGATCACCTGTACTCACATCACTTCCTTTCCATCCCTCAAATAGCTTCTATTTACAATAAGAATATTTCTATAAACATGAAAACCAGTATGGTTATGCTACATTTAGATTCATAGAATAGTAAGGGTTGGAAAGTACTTTAAAATCATCTAGTTCCAACCCCCCTGCCATGAATGCCAACAAATAAAAGGAAGATCTTACACCACTGCTTACTGTAACTGTGTAAAACTGATGAGAACCCACTGCCATATTGAAAGCACCAGACATACTACTCCAACTGTAATACTCTATCTTAAACACACATGCCTCCAAAGTGGCTCCTTTTTTTTTGTTAAAGAACCAGATTAATAGGTGAAATATCCTAGCTTTTCCTCTATCCAAATATGAGTATTTTGGAACATCTGATCAGTAAATGAATCCACCACTTTTGACTATGAGGGAAATACATTAAGGATTCCTAACCTTTTGAAAGACTACTCAGATCTTTTTTTAAAACCTAGTTCCTAGGTGAAGTGGGTGCAAAAAGTTAAAAACATGGGGAAGACAATTATTAGATGTGCTTGTAAAGATTTCTTCGTACTTAATCATATAAGACAACAGAAATATGCATGTAGAACAGTCATTCAGGCTCACCCTTTCTTTTTTTCAGACTACATTCATAAAATGAGGAATAAGAAAATAAATTGTAATAAAATAAAAAAAAAAAACAAAAGGAAACTGAGCCTCCCAACTGGAATGAGGGTCAGATGTTTGTGGCCCTTCACTCCTCTTCTTAAGAAACTTTCAGCTCCTCATTTCCCCAGACGTTTGAAGGAGAAAAGCAGAAGTGGCTTTTACATGGACTTGCTGCCCCAAAAGAAGAAACAATACCTACGTGATTCCATTTCCCAACTTCTTCCTGCTCAAACTGCCAAGGAGCAAGTCTGTGGTCTGCCTTCTCCACTCTCTCTAATGGCTCCTGACACTCCTCAGGCAAACAATATTCCTGTTCAACCTTTGAAATGCACATCCCCTTCTCCTCCTGTGAAGTCTGTGCTGTCAACACAGAGGCAAAATTCCTCCACACATGCACCAGACTCCTACTACAGAGAAGACAGTACTGAGGGCACAGGGATGTCAAATGGGATGGAAGAGTTAGAGCCGCTTCCTAGAGTGCGGCCTTCAGACCTCGCTGGCGAGGCTGCCCACATGATGCACAGCAGCTTTAGCTTAGACCACTGTAGATCTCCTGTCAATTAATTCATTTTAGGCATTGTTTTCCTACCCAACAGAAGCACCATCTTTTGCCCAGAGGATTTCAAGGGAACTATAGCTTTTGTCTATGCACAGTTTGGCAAAGAGTCACGCTGGCTCTCATGCTAAAGTAGTAATTACTGCAGCCTCTACAACAATTAATGCACTGCAGTCAGGTTTTTTAGAAAGAGCATTCTTTTACAGGCCTGCAAAGCAGCTGTGGCTACAGAGGGCCACAGCTGTGCAGAAGTCTGGAGGCCTTCCTCTCACTCAGGACTCCATCAGATAGGGTACAGCAAGACAGTGAGGTCAATATAACACCTGCACTTGAAAACTCTCAGAACCACCACACATGCAAAATCTGCTGTCAAATAATATTTTTATGCACTATAAATAGGTACTTTACACTTTTGGGATCACTTCACACATTTGGGATCACAAGGAAAGGCTGGACAAAGCTTTGAGCAACCTGGTCTAGTGGGAAGTATACCTGCCCATGGGAGGGGAGTTGGAACTAGATGACTTAAGGACTTTTCCAACCCAAACCATTCTATGATTCTATAATGCTCTGTAACAGAAATACTAAGTATTTAGAGAATATAAGAAAAAGAGAAAAAGAAAAGAGAATCAATACAACACTAAGGCAAAAACTGGTCAGTCAAAGAGAAAGTTAATTTTTTGTTGAGAGTGCAGGAGGTCGGTATTTTACCAACACATACGGGTATTTCTCTCAATAGTACATACTGTGTTTGAAAAATTACAGTAAGGAAAGCCAAGAAATGCCGTTTGTCTATAAACCCAGGAACTACTGTGAGCCTAAATGGCTTTCGGAACCAACAAATCCTTTAGCGCTCCATACCCCAGTCCATCCCGGTTGCCATTAACATGGGTGCCAGCATTACAGATTAGACCCCCCAACACTTGCTCCAAACACCACTTCCCCGCACCAACTGCTTACAACAGCCGTGCCTGACGAGGAGCCGGCCGCACCTTAGCGAGAACACGCCGGCAGGATCTCAGGGAGGCCGTCGTCATATCTCTCCCCGTCGCATCCTATGGAGAACCGCCCGGTGGTCCCAGCGCTCGGCGATGGCGTGTGGGTGACCTGCGGGAGAGAGCCCACATGAGGGAGGCCCGCGATGGCCGTGCTCGGGGCGGCCCACCACTGACACTGCCGTACACGCTCAGTGCTTCCCTGCCACGCACGGGCACCGCTTCCAGACACCGCCCGCTTCCCACCGGGGGGTTACCATGGAAATACACAACCCAAATTCGCGGAGAACCGGGCGGCACCCCCCGCGCCTCGAACCTGGCGCCGCTTCCCTCACGCCCTCCTCCCCTCCACACGGCCCAGGCCGCCCCCTGCCCTCGCCCCGCGGAGGGCCCGGCCCGCAAAGACAAAGGGCACCCGGGGAAACTCAACTTTCCCGGCCGCTCCCCGGGAGAGCCCCGCTGCCGCGGGCGGAGGCACCTGCACCGCGGCCTAGCGCCGGGCAGCTCCCCGCTGCCTACCTGCGGCGCCGGGCGGCCTAGCGCGGCGCCTCCGCGGCGACACGTCGCTCCCCGCCGCGCAGGGCAGGGCGGCGCAGGAAGGGCCCGGCCGGCGGCGGCAACAGCAGCAGCGGCGGCGGCGGCAGCGGCGGGAGGGGCCGAGGCACCGCCTCTCCCCGCCGCCCGGAGGAGGAGCCGCCGCCGCGGCCGGCGGAAGGGGCTGCCCCTGTCCGGGCGCGCTGGGCTGGGGGTTACGTCCCTGCGGGGTCGGCTTCGGGTGTTGGTGCTGCGCCCGCCCCGGGGACGCTGCAGGATTGAGGGGGGACGGGGCCCGCCGCCGTCCCAGGGGCGAGGGGGCTCCGCAGTGCCTCACGGCCAGGGCGCCGCCATTTGAGAGGCCTCACAAGTGCCCCATGGCCAAAGCACCACCATTTGAGAGGCCCCATGGCCGAGCTGCTGCCATTTGAGGATCCCCCACAACCAAGGTGCTGCCACATCAGAGCGTGAGGGGTGCCACAAATGTGCCCCAGCAGTGGCCCCGGTGGGGAAGCAGGGTCTCCTTAGGGCTGTGGAGGCCTTGTGGGCTCTCTCCGTGCCAGCAGTGAGCCGAAGCAGCCAGGTTCTGCGGTGGCAGCTGCTCCTCCATGGGGCTTGGTCACCGCCACCACATAGTGCAGTGGTGGGGAAGTTGTGCCAAATGGCCATGGTCTTGCTCAGAGACTCTAACCAGGGGTTGTACTCGTCAGTCTCTGGCTGATAACTTGTTATTCAGACTTAAATTTTAGGCTCAATTCTCCATCAGGCTACAGAAGATGCTGAAATAGAGACAAGTTAGGTCCCAAGTAAGCAAAACAGCATTATACCTGATTGTACCTTCAATGCTCTTAAATCCTCAGCCATAGTGCTGTGTTAGTCAACAAAAGGTATCACAAGACAGGGAGGCGCTGATTAATTAACAGCAATAATTACATTTGTGTTGATGATCGAAGACACGTGAGTATGAGGGTATGGGCCACGTAAGTGCACGTATGTGGAAATCCATGGGTTCACACCCTGGCTTGCGTCTTGCGAACTCATTTCTGTGCCTGCCCCTGTGCTGACACCAGGCAGACTGGTATCACCCCAGCTGGGCTGGAGATGGCTTTTTGCTCCTTGGTAGCAGATGTTGACAGACAATTGTTGGGTACAACTTGTTTTGCAGACTTTGGATTGTCACTGGGATCAGGTGCTTGGGAGTCACATGGATTCTACGACGGCTTCCTTGAGAGATGTGACTGACCTGACCCATGTTCACCCTTTGGCTTGCGACACTCATTTGTCAGACAGCAGGCTCCTGTCTTGAGCTTGTCTCTTCTCACTAATGTACTAATAGCAACAGCAAGCTGCTGACACCTATACTGACCCCGTGCCGGTTGCCGGCAGAGCAGGCTGGGCTGTTTGCAAGAGGAGGAATGAATTGTAGATGCAGAAGAAATACATGCTTACACACATAAGATAAACAAATACCAGGAAGAAAGTACAAGGGAATTGTGGAGACACTTTGTTCCCCACACAACCCCGCATTAAGGACATTATTTGCTTTGTTCCAGACAGTGACTTGGGGAGGCTGCATATTGTGGTTGCAGTATCCTATTTCATTGCTCCCATCAGACTCAGTTTGCAGCATGCCAAAAGGCTGCATCAGGCTAAAGATATGCACTAGCATCTTTACCACAGGCTGTGGAAGGTTGATCCCAAGGGATAACCAGGTTTGGCCCGTTCAAAGCACAGACTCATCAGCAAGCAAGCCGTTGTACATCCCGCAGTAGAGGCTGTGGTTTCAGGTGCGTGGATGTTGTGCTCACAGGGTGAACTGTGTGGCCTCTGCGTTGCTTCAAGGCTCTGTTTTGCTACTGCTTTGCCTCCAGCTGCAAGACTCACCCAGGTAGTCACACCAGTGTATCGCTGCTGGTATCACACCTCGGCTGCCATTTCCAGTGGGACCACTCTCCCACTTCACATTCCCATGGACTTGAGCACTAGGCTGTCACGGCTTTTGGATCCAGACATGGAACATCCTGGGTCACAGCTATTTGTAGGAGCTGCTCTCTTACCCAGCACACAGTTATCTTCCTGTGGGGTTGTGGAGCTCAAGTCAGATGTTAGCTCTGCAGACCTTAGGACACTGCAGAAAAGAGCACTTCAGAGAAGCAGGTTGAAGGATTTCATTATCATTTGCCAATGGGATTTCCTGGCTGCTTTTTTCCTGCTTTCACTGCTGAATTTCACTTTCTCAAGCCACCACACATCTGGATGAACCAATGGGCCCCACATTTCAGAGTGTGAAATATTGAGTAATGCCATGGGGCAAAAATAGGGATCTGACCATGCAATTACTTCCCTCTCACTTGCCTATCGGCAAGGCCCAGAAGGCCTGATACTACAAAGCCAAAAAAACTCACCCACAACCCGCATGGAAAAGCATGAACGTGGTGGAGATCAGCACAGGACACTTCCCTGAGATAATCACAGCCTCAGCCTGCACATCTTGCAGCCCTGATTGTGCAACACCATTTATTGAGGGCACAGGGAGTACCTTCAAATCCCTTTTATTTACAGCATGAGGACAGCTGTTTTCCAATAGTCAGAACATTCCAGCCCTGTTTGCAAGTGGTCGTTTCATGCCCAGATGGGGTTTTGGGTGTTTTTGTTGTTGTTGCTATTGTTGATTAGTGTTAACGCCCTAAAACCACAACTGGAGAGGGAAAACTGCTGCTGTGCATCCCAAGCTTTTTTGCAGCAGACTATTCCTGGCTGTTTTTACAATGACTGTGGCTTGCAGCTCATGCAGCACCAAACTTTTCATTGCAAAGCTTATTGAAAGCACAGCTTAACGTGCTCCTATGCGGACTGAAGGCTACTCAGCCTGGCCGGCTGACTGCCGCTCACATGTGTATGATGGTCTGGGAGACACTGACGTAAGCTGAAATAGCTCCATTTGCTGCTTTGTATGTGAAATTGCAATGAAATCTGATCTCATCTTACCCAGCAAGAGGTAATGTTTTATACAAGGAGCTTAAAGAGCAGAAAATGTGACACTACTAGAAAGAAATACTAGTTGAATATTGCTGTTACTTCGTAACTGTTGGCTTTAACATCAGTGATCATCACCACCACTGCTGCACCCTCTTTACATCCATTGTACCTCTCCTAGACAGCTTTAGAAAATAAAGATGTACCTTCTCATGCTTCGAAATACCGTCTTTGGCTTACTGAGGTGCTGGAATTAATAACAGCTCAGCCCAGCTCAAACAGGCTTTACTGAAAGATGGAACAGCAAAGGAGTAAAAAACCCCATGTTAAATATGAAATGCTTGTTAGAAAGCCAATGGGAATTTCTCTGCAGCAACCTGCAAATGTCACTCACAATTTTTTCATAGCATCTTTTCCACTACCTGGCAGAAACCTCTTTGTCCATAAATCTTAACTGTGTTCAGACTGCAGACACACAATGGACGTGTTTCTCACGGGTAAAGTGTGGTGGATTTGGGATTTTTTTTTGCTTAGGGATCACATTAGTTACAGTCTGTCTTCTAACCCCTAAAACAAGATATAGTTGCAATAAAGTGAGAGATCATGGGCATAACATAAAACTGATCACTGTGTATAGATCCAGACTGCAGAAGGACTGAGTTTGCAGAATTTTCTCACATGGATAATGTCAATGAAATCACAGAGGCTGTGGGAGGGATGGAGGCTGTGTCAGCCCTGTCCTCCACCACGGTTCTGCTTTGTGTTACGTACTGTAGTGTCAGATGAATGTCCTCAGCTGTGTGGGCTGAGGTTGGCGTTCCTGCCCTGCTGCCTCAGCGTTGCTGCCAGCTGGGTGGGGGTATCCCCATGGCTCCTGCAAGCACTCACCAGTGAGATGGAAAGTTTGGGTTTGCCTAAATCACACTCATTGTTTGCTTTCAGCAGCCTGACTTTGGAAAGGGACCTGGGAGTATCTGCACAACCACTTTCCACTGGTGAAGAAACAGATGGGAGGGGATGGGAAGGGAGGGGAAAGGGGAAAAGAAAGGGAATCCCCAAAAGAGGAGCAGCTATGGGTGGTTATTAACTACAGATGCTAGTTGTGAAGGGAAAGCCCTTCCCACAGCCTCAGTGGTCAATCGGGTTTCCCCTCTCCAGCCCTATGGGTCAGCTTGAGGCTGAAGGTGAGTTCTGCAGTGTGGATACTATTTTCTGTGCCTCGCTTGGATGAATCATAGGCTGACACACTTGACACTGCAGTGTGTCTGGTCCTGGTTTACAAATGGAGCTGGGGCCAAGTCCAGCTGTGTAGGACTGACCTCAGCACTCAGCTGCTGATATTCAGAACTCTGATCTTGAACCATCTTCACCCAAGTCGGGGAGACATCCTGCCAGGGTAATCTCAATTGATTACTCAGAGCAGCTTTAAAAAGAAATTATGCATCACTCACTTAGCATGAAATGACCTTTATGTAGAGCTGGACTTAGCCCTCAGTTGACATTTACCCAGGAAGTACTGATCTGGCTGAAAACCTCAGGTCTGTGTTTCTCTTTCACCAAAGAGGTATGTTCAAAACCGCAGTGATTAATTTTGCCAGAGACACAGGGGAAAGCCATACCCTCAAAGTGACCTTTTAGCCATGCCCCCTCCCATGACCTTTAATATTTCTCAGTTGCAATGAAGAGAGCCTTGTTACCCGCTCACGCAGGGAAAGTAACAAATTGTTTGACTTCGTGTTTGATTTTCTACCTTGTGCTTCATTGGTGTTATCTCCAAGTTAATGTTATTGTTCTGTTGCATTTTGTATTAACGGCAAAGCCCTCTGTTCCTTTTGGAAAGATTAAACTAATGCTGCATAATATTTGTGGACCAGAAGGAAAGGATGACAGAGGTGCAGTTACCTCCTACTGCTTGCTTTTCTGACTGTCATCTTTTGGCTAAACATCACAGTGGCAGTAACAACGCCAGTCCAGGCCAAGATACCTCCTCCCCCTGCATCTGTCGGATACTCAGTGCATGATTTCTAGTGACTTTGAGAAGAAAGGCTGTTTTAAACTCCCCCAAGACACACAGCCTGTCTGCTCTTGTGAACTCTCATATTTGCAGCCTGAATGTGCTGACGGTTCTTTGCAGATAAGAACAGCCATTGGTTTACCAGCAGAGTTGGGTGAGAAAATTGTGAGTCAGTCAACCATAGTTCACTTGATGTTGTTGCCTGTCCACCTCTTCGAGTACATCTTATTTCCATGAAGTATGCTTTTATGGTAAGTCTTCTGACTGCAGCGTTTCAGTTACCTCTGCTTCCTTCTGACTGCCAAGGGCCACGTTGGCTTTGCAGGGAAGCGTGACTCAGCGCTGCCAGCGTGGTACAGTGCCCCGGTGACATGAAATGACAAACATCCTTACTCCTGTGCATATGGGACGTAGTCCTACAAAGTCTCTCCTAGGTAAACAAGTCCAATCTCCAGCAGTTTTAGCCAGGAAAAATTTTCTACTGCTACTTTTTCAGCTCTGTGAGTTAAATTGGCATTCTTGAAGAACAACAGAAACATGACAGGGTTTTTTCCTACACTCGTTCTGGTTCAGAAGTCTTCCTGTAAAAGAAAGAAGGGAAACAGTGGGTTTTGTGATGTAGAAAATAAGCAGTAAAAAGAACAAAGTAGCTCAGAGTTTTCCCAGATAAGAGAGAATGCAAGAGACAATAAAAAGTAGGGAAATGCGTATTATTGCTCAGTGGCAGAGCTAGTAGCCAACTATTGTAAAAGCTGGGTTATCTCTAGTAATATCTGGGCTCCTTTCCTGGGATGCTATGGTATTTTTAGAAGGTCCTTGCTTGCAGGGTTCTGGTATCACGAGCCTTCAGAAGCTTTCACAGAAAACCTTTGCTCAGCTTGAACTGCAAGTAAAAAAATGAACAAGGTATTTGGATCTATAGGGAATATGAGGGAAAATAATGATTAAATGTAATTAGAGGGGCAGGTCCCCCAGGAACACTGTGTGTAGTGGGTAATCTTGTCTCTAAAAGAGCAGCATTAAACAACGACAGGAACAACCAAAGATCAAGGTAAAGCTCTCTTTGGGGGAAGCAAAGGGTATAAAAGAAATATAAAATAACACTGCAGAGAGAGCAGATGGAGAGTTTCTGCTCTTCTTGTCTTCAGTGATGTGAAGGGATATTAAGACTGAATTTTTCATGCCAATAGCATGTGTAAGTGGAGCGTGGTGCTCAAAGCCACAAGAAACCTTTCAAGACAGGGGCTTAGAAAGACGTAGAACAGGTTGGCAGTTTCATAGAGCAACATTAGGGGCTTTCAAAATGAACACACATGACAATTTTGAACCAAATGCTAACTATTAGAGCTCAGGATCAGACCCAAGTAGAGAAGGTAGATGGGTGGCCCACCTCTGTGCTCCCAGGCCACCACCTGGCATGCTGCATCCTTGCTAGAAGCAAGATATAGGGCAGGATGGTTGCCTGGTCTGACACTGGAGGACAATACCCACATTTTCCTTCAGAGATGAGAACGAGCTGGGCCACTACTGCATGCCAGGGCATACAAAGTGTGAGAAGAAGGGGAGTGCAGGAAGGAAAAGTGGCTGCATCAGGGTAGTGGATCAGGGTAGCTCTGTCTAGGACAGTTTCTTAACAACCACCACCAAGACACTGTCACAACATAAAGGCGGCCCATAAAGCAGGGATGCTAAATCTCTCCCATTGTTCCTAAATGCTACAACATTTATTCCTCCATATCTGCAACAGTAGCGGAGCTCCTTCTGGCTCTAAGACATTCCTCAGCACATTAGACATGCTGAAGATGTATCTGCGTTTAACCCAGTTTCTTCTTGGTACTGTCAGTCTCCAGTAGAGAGGCTGCATAAAATTAAAAGCTCTTGCTTCTGTATCTGGAGTGAGCACAGTTTATCAGATGGCAGCTTATTCTGATGAAGTGGAGTACATTAATACCTGAGTCATCAGGGCCTCTGGCTTTTTTATGTCAGCTTTCCAGGCTAGCTTTGTTATGTGCAGCACTCCCTTTGAATTCAGCCACTGCCACCCCAACATTACAAAAGGAGGGATTCTAGTGGGATGCTTTCAGGGAAGTGTAATGGGAAACAGTCTGGTCCGAGCAGCAACTCCAATATCACCAACCATGGACTCTGAGCTTCCCTTTTAAATTAAACAGCAACATGGGAAGTTACTGAAAAACACAACAGATTCCCCTGTTGGGCAACAAGGAATCGCTGTGTAGAGACCAGGTATATCTGATGCATATGGAATTCACCATTAGCATTTACTTGAATCATCCACAGGGATTCAGATGCCTTATCAAGCCCTCCAACTTTCCTGGATCTATATAAGTCTTCTCCTTTCGCAGCCTGTAGACTCATTCTCTAATCCTGCTGCTCTTTGAGATACTGAGATACTCCTGAAGAAGTTTTTCTCTCTCTCTCATGTCTTTTTTCTGTCTACATCACATCCTGGGTGTTTTCACCAGCATTATCCACACCTTTGTACTGCTGGCAAATACCTCTTTTTTATTGGCCTCCCTTCATCCACCCCCACCATGTAGGCTTGAGTACCTACCATCTGGAGCTGACCAGCAATATATGATGTTAGACCTCCTGACCACTGTAACAAAACACAGCCAAAAATCAGTGATTTTCCTTGGCAGACCTTGCTGTTTCCAACCATCCTGGTATCCCAGAAGAAGCAAAACATCCTGACTTTACTGGATTTTAATGTATTTGGCACCACTTGGCGGAGGGATGGACACGTGCCTACAAGCAGACAATGCACAACCCAGCTGTTCTAAAAACTGCATCTCCTATGTGCATCCTTTTCAGCTGAGCATGGGTGAGAGGTGTTGGATTCTTAAAGGTCTCCAGGAAGATGTCCCTGCTGGAGTTGCCATGCCATAACCATGCAGTAAGTTTCATTTACAAAACGAGCAGGGTGTCAGGAGCTCCTGTCCTTTATTCCCACCTTTTCCCATGCTAACTTGTTTATTTGGAACAATTCTTTCTGACCCCTCTGTCTGTCTTTACTCAGGCAAACCAAAACCTCATCTTTCTGAGATTACTTGCGAATCACTGTGTGCACTTTCAAAGCAAGTGATGATATGGACCGAGAAAAATTAAGTAGTGCAGAAAAAGCAAACCAAGTTGGTGATGTCTAAAGAAGTTACCAAGCACGCAAGGCTGGTTTTTTAGGGGCTTTCAGAGATACAAATTAGGTTCTAGCTTTACCACAGGGTTCAGTACAGATTTTGTTTTAGAGATCAGAAATAAAGGCCCTGTATTATAGATGGTTTTCTAGACTTGGAGCTCCTCTAGGTTGCAAGGTCCACGGGTAGAGAGTACAGCCATAGAATCCCAACCAAGAAATGCTGAAGTGGCCAAGCTAACTTGTTGCTATCTTAGGTATCACACACATACCACTGAGAAGAAAAAAACACATACCTTTATGAATTATGTAATTGTACAGCTGAGAGGCTTTAGAAGTACCTGGGTACCCAGACTGAACTGAGGGAGCAGCACACTGTCCCCTTGCAGCAGACTACTCCACTGTCTCTGACCTTGACTGGGAATCCCAGGGATTAAAGCAGGTGAGGACCACAAGACTAATTCTTTTCCTCTAAGGGCATGGTTTTGTAGGGATAGGCAATAGCCATTATTAGGAGAGTGATCTGCGGGGAAAGCATCAACAGGCATTTTAAGCACACAGTTTGTCTTTGCTTGTCTTAACCTTGCTTCTACCCTAAGCTCACCACACGTGACTACTATGGTTTGATTTAGGTCGGATTTATTTCCAGCAACCGCTCTGTATTACAGCAGATGGCAGCCTTTCCCCGGATTTCCAGAAATGAAGGGTACCTGCATTTCAGACAATACATGTCTTTTCTTGTCTCCTGGTGTTTGCTTGCTCCTAGCAGAAGGCTCTGTAGGAACTGAGTAACAGGATCGAAGAAACTAGAGATTGAAACAAGACTGAGATCACCTCCTTGCTTTAGAAGGGCTTGGCTCCTCACCAGAGGCCTGATCAGCTGTTGCACCATCTCTTCATCTAGGGCAATGTTTCCCTTACAGCTTGTATCAGAGCTCGAGATCAAAGTAGTTAAACCCCCACGTTGGTGCATTTCTTCACCTTGACAACAGCACACAACAGAAAACACATCATACTTTGTGGGTAGCATGGCAAAATCAAACTGACATTTTTCAGTGCTTGACTTAGTGACATGTTTGTGCATATTAAAGAGCACCTCTGTTAGAAGACCTACAGCAGCTGGCTGAATAAACTGTGGTGTGGGTGAGGCCTCCAATTACTTCATCTGCTGGTGACTGTTCAAAAGAGCCTCACATACACTCTGTGGATTCACCCAGCCCTGAAAAGAAAGGAGAAAAGTCATCAGCACTCTTCTGTCCTTCCCCTTGTTATTCCCTGCTCACAGAGCCAGAACAGGAATGCTTATAGGGACATGTCTTACTGAGATGACCACAGGCACACCAAGCTCTTTCTAAGACCCTCTGGATCCTGTGGAAGCATTTCTTACTACCACATGGTAACTCCCTTGTCCACACTGTGTTTTTACACCTACCTTACTGGTATTAATCAGTGCTAGTGGTCTGTTTCACAAGCACGAGAAGGGTGCAAGATGCCTTCCTCTGGGAGGTTGCTCCTGGTGCAAACACGAAAGAACACAGATTTACTTCTGCATAGGCTCTGTCTGCAATTTCCACTTTTTATCCTGCTTCTGTTCTCACAGAATATGTTAATGGCATCCAGATGGTTATTAACACGTTCCATAGTAACAACCAGAGACAGGAAATACAGGCCAGATGAGGAAGAGAGCAGCTTAAACAATAGTTAAGAGAGATGAGAGGAATTCAGAGTCAGCAGGGACAAGTAAAATTTACTCTGGAGCCTTCAAGAAACCAATCAAATGGCTGTCAGTGGGCGACTTTATAAACTGCAGGGCACAGGAGAGGGCCCACAGGGCCAGAGAACCTATTACCAATATCTAGGGAGACATCCAAATACAGCATTAATTAATCTTAAAGGCCCACGTGATCCTAAAGCAGTACAGGCTTACAAAAACAAGCCCTGTCTATCCAGCTCCATTTCTCCCTTTGATAAGGCAGCTGGCCTGGCAGCTAGGAAAGAGAAGTCACAGATGTGCTGCATCTTCACTTGAGTAACCCTGCCTCATGCAGCCACCAAAGGAAACGGTCTAGACGACGTTACTACAAGGTGAACAGGCGAGCGAGTTGTTTATGCTCAAGGTGTAATGTTCATCACATCCCCAGCTCTGCATGTCCCTGACAGCCACCGCCATGGGAACACTGACTCCCAAAATCCGGCCCAAGAGGCAGGAGGCTGCATTTCTGTGCATATACCACAAGGGATGGGAGATGCAGGGAGAAAGTGTTAATTTCACACAGGAAATCACCATCGGTGAGGAAATGACCCAAATTCATCATTATTATTCAAATATTATTATTATTTGAATTATTATTATTCAAATACATTATACTCAAGGTCTTGGCATTTATGAGCATCTTTTCCTTACAAGACATGTGCAACACCCACTCCCATTTCAGCCTTTAGTGAAAGAAACACTTAAAATACTCTTCCACCAATCTACCTAGCCTGCAGACTACTGCTCACATGTGTCCCTCTGAGGAGCCTCTTCATCCCTTTTGAAAGCTGCCCTCTTCTTTCCCAGCTCTGTAGAGAAATCCGGCTAACTGCAAATCTTGAGGCCATTATACTGCAGTTCTCCCATCGTCCTGGCTCCATTCATTATTAATAGCTCATCTTTAGACTTTAATAAATTGAGTGTCAGAGGTTTAGGGCTTGTTAGGCACCTTTCCACCCTTTTTTTTTCTTCCAGGTCCATTTGTTGGATGAGTTCATTCAGTGTCAGGTGGGGGAAGCTCTTAGTCGATAACAGGCATACCAGAAAGTTGTAGCATCTTTATTTCCACACCCTGCAGAAATGCTTGAACACAACAGCTTTGGCTTTGAGCTGTTTTGGGGTTTTTGATATAAGAAAACAAAGAAAAGCCCCGAACAGTAGGTAAGTGTTTGGTCTCAACTTGCTCTTCAGTTTACTTTATTAGAGGGGGAGTTGATGAGTTCTAGCTTTGTTCATTAATGAGCTGGTTTCACAAGGAAGAGGCTTGGTTGTCTAAGACTGTTGGTCTGTGTAGGACTAATGCTAATACAGGATCTGTCCTCCAAAAAGCAGCAAATTAGGGGTGCTCCAGGAGAAACACAGAAGCCCATGGTAAGGAGGGAGCCTCTCCATCCTGTTTTTCCGGGTGGAATTTGCTCTACATCCATTCCATGGGTGCACAGCCCCACTCCTATGTGCAGCAGTGACACTGTCAGCAGCATCACTGTCAGCAGCACTAATATTTGCTCATGTAGGGTTGTTTTGGTGTGGATCATCCCCTTCACTTTGCGGTTAAAACCTGGAAGGACTCTGTAGAAGAACCAAATTGCTCCGTGTTCTACTCTCAGGCACCCAAAATTGAAATGCTTTCCAATGGGCAGAAGTATACTGAAATGAAGGTATATCTTTGAGCAGTGGAGGAGGTGGGGAAGAGTCTTTGGAGGACATTCAGCATTCAGGACACCAGCAGGGACCTTCTCACTTTGCTTGGCAGGTGGAGGGCCTTGGGGAGGACATGGTGAAGTTGAACACAACATTCAGGATACAGAAGCAAGAACCCCAGCAGCCTTGCAAACACAGCCTAGGAAGATCAAAAGGAGGAGAAGAGGATGAGGAGAAATATGCTCATTGCCTTCAACTATGTAAAAGGCTGCTAGAAGGAGGGAGAAAAAACTATTGACTCCACATTCTATGGTGGGAACAAGCAGTAATATCCTATAAGCGTTCCTTCTGGGGCTTTAGGTTCAGGATGAAGAGCAATTTCTCACTAGGACAATAGTTGAACTGAGGAACAGGCTGCCTGCAGAAGTTGTGGAGCTCCAGCACTGCAGATTTTCAAAGGGTAAGTGAAATGAACACTTGGCAAGCAGGATTTGAGCAGAACTGACCCTGCCATGGAGCAGATTAATGCAGGAGAGGACCTTCCATGGATCCGTGAGTACATTATGAACACAGTGTGTTTTAAAATCAGCTGATGAAAAGAAGATCTCATCTAAAACTGGTGAAAAAGTTTTTTGATGGAACCTGGGAACTCTCACGTTTTTTTTCCCCCTTTGAAATAGTAGGGGAATTCCAGAGACACTAAGATCTGCTACTCAAAAGAGAGCCAGAACTACCATTTTAGACTAACTCATCTGACATCCCTACTGAGCAAAATAAAGAGAAAGCTGATCAGTGCTCACACATAAAGGAAAACAACATAATGCAAATCAACATGGCTTTTACCTGAAGAAAAACATCTGGCAAACCTGCTTTCCTCCTTTAAGATAACAGGTTTGGCAGATATAAGGCAGTCGCAATGGAGTTCTGTAAGACATCTGACTTGGCATGGGGTGACATTGTGGGTAAAAGATTAGCACTGTCCCCCACTGTCAGAAAAGCCCACATTAAGTGGATTAGCTGACAGCTTCCCTGATGGAGGTTCTGCCATGGATGGGACAGAGCCACCTGTGAGGTGCTTGGACCCAACACTGCTGCACGCTGCCACTCAGATTCTGGGAGGAAACAAGGTGATGGCTGACCAGATGTGTACAGGATGGAGCACCTCTCCTCTGAGGAGAGGCTGGGAGAGCTGGGGTTGTTCAACCCGGAGGAGGCTCCACAGAGCTGCCTTTCAGTTCTTAAAAGTGGCTTATAAGAAAGGTGGGGAGAGACTTTTCAGCATCGCCTCTTGCGGTAGGATGAGGGTTTTAAACTAAAAGAGGGGAGATTCAGGCTGGATGTGAGAAAGGAATCTTTTACAGCAAGTGAGGGTGGTGAAACACTGGCACAGGTTGCCCAGGGAGGTGATGGATGCACCATCCCTGGAGACATGCAAGGCCAGGCTGGATGTGGTTCTGGGCTACCTGATCTAGATGAAGATGCCCCTGCTCACTGCAGGGGGATTGGACTGGATGAGCCTTGAAGGTCCCTCCAGCCCAATCTATTTTGTGACTCTGCCACTCTGGCAGGTGGCAAGCTGGGATGAGAAAAGTAATTCAGAGACTGCTGCTACACAGAACACACCGTGTAGCATTGAGGACCTCGAGCAAAGGTGGGTTAAATACCCCCACCCTGGGGACTCCCACAGCTGCTCTTCTCTTCCTCTGCTCTGTCCTGGGGAAGCCAGCCTGTGACATCCCACCTTTATACTTCTGTAGTGTGAATCAAGGCCAGGTTGGATGGGACTTTGAGCAACCTTATCCCATGGCAAGGGGCGGTGCAACTAGATGAGCTTTAAGGTCCCTCTCAACCAAACCATTCTATGACTTAGCCACTAAATTACATTCTGAAAGACTGTTTGGGGCCAGCAGAACCCAAGCCTCTTGCGTGATACATTCAACACATTTTTCACTGCAGGAATATAAAACCAGCCTTGGCTTTATTAACCATTAGCCTATAAAGATCAAAATATAACAAAAAGCAGGCACACATGGTCTATAAATACATTTATGCTGTTGTGAGGAACACTAATCCCAGCATTCCACAGAATGAAAACCACTCCACCAGTTAACTACAGTGCATTTGGCAATGTTGTTTGAAAGACTGAGGGATGGAGTGATTTTTCCCTTAGGGCTGGCACGGGCTCTACCCGAGGTCCCCTTTTGCAAAGTCCCTTGCCCTGGCTCTGGTGATGGCTTTCCCTGGCAGGCAGTTGCCAAGGAGTGCGACATGAGCGACACAGCACTGATTCATCAACGCCCAAAGGCGCTTCCACACACACCTTCTGCTGCTGCTGCTGCTGCTGGAGAGCAGGCGGGGTGAGATTTCCAAGTGATAAAGAGTGACGCTGGCAGAAACACTGAGTAACACTGAGAGCACCCGGAGCAACGGCGGAGCAGGTCCCGGCATTGCTCACCCTGCCTCTCCGGAAAGCTGCTCTCAAGCCACGCTGAAAGCATCCCATACCCATGCTCTGTACTGTTATGGGGCATTTCAGAGACCACCTGCTGTAGCTCCCCTTCCGAAGTGAAGTGAGCTGACTAAATGGCTTGAGGCCCTGGCAGCTTTGTTCTGAAAGGCCTGTACTGGCTCTGCCTGGCTTGCCACCCTGACCACCACCTGTATGGGGTGGCAGATGATATGTGCCCGTGTTCCTGTGACCCATATCTCAGACAACATTTACCCTCCAGCAATGGTAGAGGATGGCACCACAGGCTCATCCCGTGGTGGGACCCACAGACACGTCCCCATGTGCTCCACAGAATGGCAAGCTGGGCAGCAGACAGCAAGACCTCTCAGTCCACCACAGGCTGGAGCCTTTCACCCTCTTTAAAGTCACATTTTGGGCGACCATCCAGGCAAAATGAAAGCGGGCACACCAACACCCCAGACCTATGAAGACATGAAAGTGTCAACTGGAAGCACAGGGCAGAGAGACACAAAAAGAGGCCAGTTAAAAAGCCAGGCTGGCTCCATGTTGCTCAGGGCTAACAGAACAGATGATGGCATCGCTGGAAGCTGCGTTTGCTTTTAATTGTCCTCATTCCACTGAATAACTAATTCTCTCCTCCTCCCACACGGCAGGGAAAAAAAAGACAGAAGCATGGGTTTTTGGAAAGGAGGAGTTGACTCAATTCCTCTCCTACAGCGCATGACAGCGAGCTGCAGTTTTTAGCCTTGCATCCAGGCAAGTTTAGAATATCACTGCATGCATTTGTTTTGTTTCAAGTCTTCTGGGATCAGCTAAAAATACTGTTTCAGAGAGAAGAGGATATGGAAGCACTAAAGGCTTTGTGCTCACTCAGCTCCTAAATTGCAGCCAACCAAAGGGAGTAGTGAAGGTAGATCCCATTTGTGAAGTGATTGCATTAAAGTGTTATTTTACAGGTATCAAGGGGCTGGGATGTGGGAGGTGCTGGGGATCTAATCCAGGGAAAGCCCAGAGATGAAATGCTGTGCTTACTGCAAGACTCATCGTGCATGAGGCTGATGCCCAGGAGCCCAGGAAAGCCACTCCTTAAGCTCTTCCCTTATCCTTGACCAGCTCACATTGACAGCATTCTCCAGTTTAATGCATTAAAAGTCACATATATCAATAGAAACGCTTTAAAAAGTAATCATAACCACAACGAACGTGAGTGAGAAGCTGTCAGATGAGCTGCAAAGTGAATCTGATTTAACTTGGGGGGGGGGGGGGGGGGGGGCCGGAGCAGAAACAAAAGAAAGGGACAAAAGAACATGAGCTGTTGACAAACAGCCAGGATGATCCTGGGTGTTAGGAGTAAAGAACATGTATAAGGAAGCTTCCTCCCCAAGTGAGTTAACAGTGTACTGCACTTCTCATCTGCTGTCTCCGTGCCTCATGCTTTGTGTGGCACACTCATGGGGAATCCTTAGGAGTCCATCATGTGCTGCCTTCTAATGAGATGCTTTCAATATGCAGAGATAAAATAGACAATTCTGGCACAAGTTATCACTCCAAAGGACTCTGTACCCTCACCGTGTTTCTGAAAGGCATCGCATCTCCAGTAGCGATCTCAGTACAGAGCTGTTGTTATGTATGTAGACAGCGTAAAGGAAGGAAGTCAAAGCAGATTAATAATTCACTGCTGCCTCAGAGCTGTTTAGTGACACTAAATCAGCAAAAGCCTTCAAAATGAAAACATCACGATATTGCAGGCACTGCCAAATTACAAAGGAGATGCCTGTGCCAGCAGGAAAGTGTTCCTCTGCTTGATCCATAAGGTCACTGGTGCCCACGCAGAGGATGTGAGATGTCTCAACCCCTGTGTGATAGCGATGGGCCCTCATCAGGGGCAGCAGAACTGGGTATTCGCTGGCGCCTTCGCTGCTGCCGCAAGTGCACCCCTAGCAGCAGAGCCAGGCAAGCATCACAGGCCAGAGAATAGGGTGATGCCGGTGCTGGTTCCCATTCCAGCCCTGCAAGAGGGGCAGTAGGACAGGGGTGGAGAGCGCTAGCAGCCAAATCAAGAGTGTCAGGGAGCTCTTGACTGCCAGAGCTGGCGCTTTGCCTCTGGCTGCTCATCTCCTCCCAGGCTCAGCCTCAGGGGATGCAGCCCCAGCCAGTGCCCAACCTGATCCCACACAATGTTCTCCCGGGGGGGCTGCTTCTGCAAATTCCCCTGCTTACTGCGGTTGTGGAAGGGACCGTATCTGCTGGGGCAGGAGGGAGGAAGATGTGCAGCAGCTTGCAGGGGGACCAAGGCAGCACATAAAGATTCAGGCACTGGAGCTTGCGGCTGAAATGTAAAGCCTCAGGCACGCATGAAGCCACTGCAGGCTCTGCAGTCCCCAGGGCTGTGTTGGGTATGGCTGCTTGCACAGGGCACCACCTTGAGGAAATAAAAGCATTTTTCTTCTGCTCTTTAAACCTGTCCCATCTTTTTCTTTCAGGAGGGAGACGGGACCAGACCGACAACCAGCAGCTCCTAGCACAGCTAAGCAGGCTGTTCTTCGTGCAGTAGCACACATCGGTGTTTCCCCGGATCGGTGTACGTTACCATGGGATACCGCATCCAACAGCAGGGCTTGACACAGTGCTGTTCTCTGCAAGGAAACGGGGGCCTCAGCTCTTGCTGCTTTCCATACAGAGGCCACACTTGCCACAGAGTTGCTAACACAGGTCACTGGAATCATTGCAGCTCCCAAAAGAGACGCTTTCCCAGGTCTTTCTCACAGGATGCACAACAGCGCGTGTACAAGTGATCTGTAGCCACGAAAGAGCCTCAGAAGCTGCATTTCCAGGATGATCACAGCCCTTATGTTTAAGCCTAGTGCTACAAGTAAAAATAGACAAGCTTTGCCAATGATTTTATAGGAAAGGAAACAGGGATCGCACGAGCCAAGAGTAGGACCAGGAAATCTGGTCTAACTCAACAGCAACCCGTCCTAATCCAGGCTGAAAGACAGTGTGCAGGTAGGTAGCTGCAGTCATCGTGATAGACTTAGATTGTGAAATTGGAAATGTATTTTTAGCATCAGGTCTGGAAAGTGTCTCTTCAGAAGCAGACCAAGCACACCACAGCAGGGTCACTGTGGGATTTGCAGAGCACCTTCAAGCAGAGGAGGGTTGCTGGGGTGACTTCATCACCTAGTTAAACCTCTCAGGGTACCAGCCTCATTCTTGCAGGTGTAACAAGCCTGGCACAGATGGCACCAGAAAACCTCATCCCCAGCCTGCACCACGCATCTCAGAGCTACACCACGTGCTCACGGTGTTGGCTTGAACCTGGTGGCTGAGTCAGTGAAGGGAACAGAAGGCTCTGTTGGCGCTGGGCTACCCACAACCTCCCCAGAGAAAACCCCCAGCAACCTCCCATCAACATGCTCCTGCCCTGCTGAGTCAACACAGCAAGCTGCCCCACTCCTGCTCTGGGAAAGAAGAAAGGGCTTCATTAGCCAGTGCTGTGCCAAGCTGCTGCCTTTTACCAGTGTTAGAGCCAGGCAGTTTCCTACAGCTGAAAAGCAAATTAGCTCATTAAATCACCTGCTTTACACATCACACAAAGAGCTGTGCAGAACAGAGCAGCCATCACAAACCAACTGCAGAAAGCATAGCTGCTCATTTCCAGAGGCAGGTCTGCACAGAACTTTAATGCTAGAAAAGGACCTACCCTCACCTCATCTCATCCCCTCATCTTCTCCTCATACCTGCAGTGATTTCCCATCCATCCTGTTCCATCATCATGGATGCCTCTTTCCATTCAAACAAACCTTTGAAAGGAGGTTAAGGCCATGGATGTCATTTAGGGATGGTTTTCTGCAGGTTCAAGGGGCTGATTTCGGCTGCACACAAGTGGAGCTATGATCATCTTGGAGCTAGCACGGTGCAACCTCTTGCAGTTCTCCCAGCTCCCACACTTGTTCAGAAGCAGAGGTTCTGAGTTCAGAGCGCCTCAGTCAGCTGGTTGAGTCAAAGGGATCATTTTACTTTTAATCTGACATTCATTTTACAGTTTACAGAGTACGAGGCCTCCTATTTAAATTGTTTATTTAAGAACAGAAGCCCAGGGGAAACTCCAATAGGGAACCACAGTCAAAGTTAACTGCTTTTAGCTACCTTGCATGTTGTATGGAATTGTTCCCCAAACAACTTGACTGCTGCTATCCTGCTTTAGACAGTGGGATTTCTGTGTCTCAGGCATTTGAATCCATGTTCTGCCCTGTTAAAAACAGGATTAACAGGCCCAGGTTGGGTCAAGAAAAGCATACAATAGGCAGTGTGGAGCAGGCTCGGAAGGGTTATCTCAGTATGATGTTACCCAGAGAAACAGCCAGTTCTGTGAAGACTGCACCTTCTTCCGGGGGGTTTCTCGTGTCTTTTTGGCAGGGTGAGGTAAAGAAGTACAATGAAAGCATAACGTACCACCTTAATAGGGCAGAGGCTTCACGGTGGTTGTGCGTTGGGCATCAACCTCTTTTTGTCAGGTGTGCATGTGCCCAAATGTGCTGTTGGCTCCACATGAGCATCCAGCTGTGCCTCCGACACGGGGTGAGCACACCACTTTGCATACGCCTGCTACCATCCTGTTCTCTGCTTTCACAATTCATCTTTACGTTATTCATTCTGCTCTGTAGCTTGCTTCACATCCTTTTCTGCTTTTTCATATCCCCTTAGCCAACAAGATCAGGACCAGAGAAGATACGTCAATCCGATATTGTGGAAGTGGAACCAAGAGCTCTTGCTGCTTTCGAAAAGCCATTTCAAGGTTATGCTTACATTTCATTATTTGTAGCTATTGGTGGAAGAGCTCATTTAACTGCATCTTTTGAACAACAACCTTGCTTCTGTTAAAGCAGAGTTAAATATAAACCAGGACACATCTGAAAGGAGCCATTCAAATCCATGACCAGGAGAACATGCAAGCTCTTTGCAGTTGCTTTTCTGCGACCTTAATCCACACGTGCAGAACAGATGCATGAGAGCAGAAGGGCCATCTCCAGCCACTTTTCCCACCTCTTGGAAACAAAGCAACAGACAAATCCCAGATTTTCTGTTTTTGAAAAGTGTTTACTCACGTAGTTTGAATAAATTAATTTGCAAATAAAAATTAAACTACAGTATACTATAGTTTGAATAAAATGATTAGAACAACTACAATACAGGGATTTCTTGCTGCATAAGTTTCATTACTTAATGCATATAATCTGGAAAAATGTCAAAATCAGTTATATTTCTGTGGACAGGGAGTAACAGCAGTTACTTGTACATGACAGCTAACTGAACTTATAATACAGGTTTCCTGACACATGCATTTCCTGAGTGAACCAAACAATATATATAATTTTCTTTTAGAAATGGAGAAACAATTGACAGTCAAAGTAAATAATTCCTGACATCTAAGCAACATAGGTCTCTCTTTAAACCAAGAAAACTTTAGAACAGCTTCGAAAGGAAAACTTAAAGCTACGTTATAAAGTACAGAAATTTGCTACTTCCAATTATACAGTACGTATGTTGAGAAAAGAACAAAGTGTGAAGCTGGCCATAAAAAAAGCTCAACTCAATCCTAAAAAGGTCAGGTTGTGAATTTGCCATGAAGCACGGTCGGTTAGCAGCAAAGCTGGATGTAGTGCACTGGCCGTCTCTGGTGGATAAAGAGGGAAAGGATGGATAGGGAGAGCAGAGAGATACTTACTAGAGCCCACTGCAGTGTGAGTGGACCTTACCAAAGCATCACACACTGAGGTCTGTGAGTCCACTCCAGTCCCAGCTCAAGCTCTCCCCTAACAGACTGCCAACTGAGACAGGATGCGCAAGGATGCAGGTGCGCATCCCTTGGGTACCAGGCTTCAACTTTGTTCCATGTGTGGCCGAGATGAGTATTTGCACCTCACAACAAGGTAAAGGCAAGCACATGAAGCCTGTGGCTCCTGTATCCGACTGACAAGCCTGTCACAAGCTGGGACTGCGGCTGATTGACAAATTGCTCCCTGCTCCCCCTACGCATGCACATGTGCATCCACCTCTCCCTTCACCCCCTGCCCCAAACAGCAAGGAACAAAATGAGCCTCATCTTTCAGGTTTGTTCACGTTTAACATTGGAAAACCCCTCACGAACGTCACTAATGCTAAATAAAGAGATGTGTTAGCATGAAGGGAGAAAAAAAATCCTTAATCTAGACTAAGTTGCATATTCAAAGAGTCTGATAAATACTTCTCCTCCTAACCAGATCTTAAGTACAGTCCTACCTACCAAAAAGACATTTCAAGAAGTCCTCCTTAACTACCTTTCAACGTGGTTAAAGCACACCTTTTTGCCATCATCATTTGCATTAGCTTTGTTTAAAAAGCATTTTAACTACTCTAAGAACTCAGTATTTTAGATTAAAAGATTTTTCTACCATTTCCATCTCATGTTCTTCTCCATCCAGATCTACACTACACATCCAACTGCCGGATGTAACACACTATGGCCATGCTACTCTCTAAACATTCTACGTATTTGCAGTAATAAAGATAAATAGAAAAGAGTTAATATACACGTTATATTTTACAACGTTTGCATCCAAGCTGTAAACTAATGTTCTTTGAACTATTTACCCTCCATATACAAAAAGAATGAAACAACTTTCAAATACTGTGGGCATGTGATTCAAAATCATTAAACGGAAGGCATTGAAGTTCACTCTACAACACTCCTTTGACCTCTTCAGAAGTAGTTATTAACTCAAAAAAAGAAGATTTCCCTCTTCTTCCCCCCCCATTTCCAGACTTTTCTCAATAGAGAGGGATTTAGCCACTGTAACAAAAAAAACAAAACAAAACAACCCCAAATTCTTCATCTTAATGCAAACCAGCAAAGCCCAGAGAATATGAAAAACAGTTGGTTTAAAAATCGGGATCTCTTAGCTTATCAAGTTTACTGCAGTCCTTGGAAACACGTGTGTTAGTCAAGAGGTCCTTGGAAAATGAGTCTGATGTAGCCTTGCTCACCAGCCAGCTGATGTGCACAGAAGGGACAGGCTGCGTGAAAAGTGTGAGTACCGTGAGGAAGAGGAATTTGGGACCAATATGCAGTTGTCTTTTCTGAGCACACGTGTCCACACGGGCTGAACGCATGAGTTGGAGGTCCTGCATCCACATAAAAACCTGCCTCACATCCAAGCCACAGAGGCACGTAGGGGCCCACTGAGCGGCACATGGGGCACTCGCGATCCTTGCCGTCTCTCTCCTCTTTGTTTCCCCAGTTGTGATAGCCGTGGACGTGGCCACAGTTCAGGTACACCCACGGCTGCTTTTCATCTACTACATCTTTTCTCTTCATGCTGGGAAAAGCCAAGGTGTTAAACCCCACAGGACACTGGGGCCTGGCTGCATTTATTTCCTGTCTTAGGGCCTCCAGGTGCTTGACAGTAGGAGTGCGTGAAAGCCCTTCTGCAGTGCGCCACAGCAGTGTTGCTCCACACAGGTCAATCAGAGAGCCATCCTGGAGCTGGTTCGTTTCATTCTCAACCTTGTGATGGACAAAGAGAAGGAGAGGTGTTACCTGAGGAGTACCTAAGGCACTTCCATAATACAAATCTGCCAGACAAAAAGTTTCAAGCAGCTCTTGACTGTCCTGTACAAGATGCCCATAGAAGAGCCCAGTGGCAGCTTCCCTCTGCCCTCTTTTGAAAAGACAACAAACCAAAGCTTCTTAAGAACAGATTAATGTGTACCTTAAAAAAGTAAGGCAAGAAAAGCTGCTCTCAAACCTTAACGTCTCCCAACTCCATCCCTACAGCAGTCCCAACTATGTTACCTGAAACGCATCAAGGAGGAATAGCACAAGTCTTTAGTCCTCCATCACATTTTAGACTGTTCTTTTTCAAACCCACCTTTCCACATGGCCTTCCTCTCCTCCAGAAAAAGTCATCTGTTAGCATTTCCACTTAAGTGTTCATGTAGTATTTCTTTTTGCTAACAGATCCCAAATCCAACCAATTATCTCCTGGTGATGCTGGCAATGCTTTTGTAACAAGGGGAACACTTGGAATGCCAAGGTGGAAAGGGGTATCCAGGTATATAGGCACATGTCAATAAAATTGTGATTATTCTTTATTATTCTATAAAAAGTGGGAAACCTTAAAAGCATGAACTCAAGAGGGAGAATCAGGAAAATATTCTTTAAACATATACATGACTATGACAGATTGCAAAGAGCACAGTAGACTGGCAACTCAACTTAGGAGACCAGTCTAGAGTTCAGGAGAGATCTGCAATTAAGTACTAGTTTGCAGATAAAACATCAGTTATTCAGGTTGAGCAAGACACCTTCATGTAAGAAGTCAGTGTAATTACAGAGGTGACATCTACAATGAATGAGGCAGATCCCAGGCTTTACCCCTTATGGTTGTACCCATTTTGAACAGGGGTTGCACAAAACACCACTCTTACCATTTTTCCCCTCTGCTGAGCTGATCTGGTTTCACGGAGGCTGAACACATTCCCACACACAGATATCTCTCTCCATACCCCTGGCTTGGAGTCTTCTGTAAATCCATTACGAGGATGCATAACAAGAACTCCATTTGTGGTTAGTCCATCCATTTGCCCATCTGATGTCTTCCACTTCGCAGCTTTCTCCTAGGAGAAATTACATCAATGAAAACTTTTAATTTGGCTGAAGTGGAGCTACGAATCAGTTTAAAAACAAGCCTGCACTGAACACAGGGGTAAAAAGAGCGTTCCCTTACCCCAAGAAAGATGTTTTTTGAGGAGTCAAATCCTGCAGCATATATCCTTGCTGTAAAAGGAGGGTTACGTTCACAGATGATTCTGCAGGCAAACCTTGATATAGTGCTCTGCACGGACTGCGTATCTGAGTTACTCTGACTCCCAGGAACCGTATCTGTCACTACAAAGTCTATAGGGCTTTCCGTTGAGCGACCAATCTGGAAAGGAATTAAAGAAACCAAACATAAACAAACCAAAATGTTTAGAAGTTTGCTTTTAAGTCTAGGAATATTCAAGCTCAAAACTTTTAAAAGTGACCAAGAAAAAAAATGCAAGTTTAAAGGATTCCCCTCCACCAATTTTAATTCAGGTTTCTAAAGCCTAATCTGAATCTAAGTGTTATTCCACCTCCATGTGACCAAAACTATTTTGAAGGCTGAGTACAGCCAACTGAAGGAAGGGGAAATAAAATGATGTAATTAAGTCAATTCTGAGACAACCTCCCATTGAAGGCCTTCTCATCAGAAAGGTTACACTCAGGTCAGCTGGAGCAGCTGCAGCAGCAGTACCAAAACAGCTAGGAAAGAGCAGTTAGATGAAAAGAGGTGTGATACTCAGTCACTCAGAATGCCCAGAACACTCTGAACAATGCCAGACTGTGAGGTGTGGATGCAGGAAAATTAGATTACATGAGCTGACTCTCCAGCTCTGGTGGGGCACTAAGGAGCAGCAAATCTGTCAGGAAAGACCAGGTCCAAGATGTTTGTGATGGGAAGGGGTTACATTAATATGCGCAGAATACAATAAGAACGCAACATCTGACTACAATCACGTTTTTTCTAGTAGCTGTACCCTCTTTTCTGACTGCATGGAAGAATGACTTTCGCAGTCCCACACAACTGGCCTGGGTTTGATAGAACTACATGGGTTTCATTGCTGTTCCAGTCAACTCATGTTGTCCTTTTCCTTATAACGTAGGAAGAGAAGTTACACCCCTCTCCCAAACATCAACATAGCCAGGTTTAAAGCCCACTGTGACATTTCTCGCACTTCCAGAGCTCTCAGCCTCTTCTAAAATAGCTGGTCACATTAAGACTGATTAACTGCTGGGCAGGAGACCCAAAAGCCTGAGGTGCTTTTTGGAGAAGGCTGGAGAGTTTTCATGAGACTGAAACTGCTTTGTCAGAATGTATTTTTCTATTGCTCCTTAGTCAGGATAACCCATCAGTAACACAGGGACTGCCACTGGCAATTTTAGAGCAGCATACATGCCACAGCATGCCTGAAGAGACAACGCTCACACAAACAATAGCTTATGCTGCACTTAGGTCATTACAGCCCTTTTGCTCTGTTGTAGGTTCTTGCAGTTGCAGAGCAGCTTCCTCCACCACTTTCCAACACCTCCCATCTCCTTAGATCCTGCAGTGGTGTCACAGCTAAATGCTGTGACAGCAAAACTCCTTACCATAATTTAGTGACAACAACAAGAAAATCAATGCAAGATAGTCTGGGAATCAGAGGGAACAAAGCTCACACAAAGAAACCCTAAAACAAAACCCTTCCTTTTGAGAAAAACAGGAAACAATTATAAGATATGAGCATGCACCACAGCTGCAGATGTGTTTGTGGTTCCTTCTCATACATACAGGAACTGCAGCAAAGTTGCTATGAACTGCCAGCACATCAGAACTGGGCCTCCTCTTGCCACATTTCCCAGCACGTGAGACTTATTTCTGGGTTTGCTTAAAGGAGTTAGGGGTACTTTTCATATTAGTTGTGTCAAAAGCTTTCCTGTCTTTTCACACTGTATTTCTTCTACCCTGTCTCCAGCTGGCTAATCCCAAATCCCTTCGTAAATGCCAGAAGCAAAGTTCCAAGTGCTTGAAGAGAATTGTGCTCTTTATTCTTCATGTTGCAAAGAGGCACTAGGAGACAGGTTATGCGACTTGTAGATTGGCAATCAAAGGCAGAACCATAATCTCATGCGTTAGTCACAAAAAAAACCCAACTTTCACCTCTGACCAAGCCTAAAAGAGATGCTCAGATATACAGCCTTGTTCATGTGATGGCCTGGGAATGAACAGAGTGAGGTATCTCTGAATAGTAAAGTGCAGAAAGTGACACATGCAAACTTTGGGGCCTGAGGGAGAAGGCATGCAGAGAGGATGTCTCGTTAGAAACCACCAAAAGTGAGAATGCTTTTAAATATACTTCCTTTACATACCTGGAACATATCTGTGTTGCTGTCATGTGTATATTCAACTACTACTGTCTGGGCCCGAGACAAAGTGTAAGATATGCTGTGTTGGTCCTTATTACTTATTGCCTGTGGAAAAAGTACCAAATATTATTGAACCAGCGAACAATAACCTTACTGAATACAACAGCAAAGCAGACTATATATATATATAACCAAGCTCCTGTTCTCCTCAATTAATGCATTAAGACAGATGGTCGTTATGACACACCTGTAGTTAAACTCCACAAAAGCCAGTCCTGGCCATTAAAAAAAAGGTGCAGGATTGGTTCAGCAACAGACCAAACTGGTCTCTTCACCACATGCTGCAACAAAATACACCTAACTGAGACATATCATTAGTCATGCTTCATGTTAAAACAACACTGGCCTTAACACAAAATAACAAACAACTGAGTGCGAAGGCTAAAACCGAGTATCATGGCCTCCCCAGCCTGGATTTCAAAAGCAAAGTGAGGACAAAAGAACCTGAGGGACTTCACTCTAAAATCAGGATCTGAGTTCATACCAAAATCAGTTATTAATAACAAGATATATAGACAAAAAACATAACAAGTAGTAGTGGTAAGCCAGGTAATATGGAGAAACTCAGCATAGGGTGCAGAAGTTGCAGCAATCTAGTTTACAGTTAGTTGAAATTTTCATTCTGCAACTACCCCCTGGGAACTGAGCAAACACTCTTCTACAAGTGCTTCTAAATACCACTTACTTGAAGGCCATAAAGAGTAAAAATAAATGTTCTTCTCACAGATCTATAGATTTAATTCTATTACAAGAATTTTGGTTAGAAAAATGCTTTTGATTTCACAGTACTTTATGCCATTCCCTGAATTTAGGGATCAATAATATTTTTAAGTGTCAAGGTATTTAGGGAGTCAAACTTAACACTACTGTATTTGGTTAAGGGCCCTGACACTGGTGATCTCTAAACGACCACTAAGCATTCTCAAATTCCATTGGTTTTAGTAGAAATGTTCCATTTGCTGTTGAACATGATTGCACATACACTTGAATCACCACAACACAGAAGTATTTCATGGTAATACTTCAGCTATAATATATTAGTTTTGACATGAAATACAATTCAACTTCAAGACCTAAGCCCTTCCTTTCCTGCTTCATAAGGGGAACTCTGAAACTGATTACAAGCACTATAAACCATGGCCTGCAAAAACCACCTGTCCTCATCCCTGGGGAACAAACTGTTGGATGGAGTAGCAAGCGCACACAGAGCTTTGGCAAAGGATCATTTAAAAGTGAGCTTCACGTGAGGTGAAGTTAGCCCTAAAGCATGAGGGAGAGCGAAAACAGGAAGTCTAGACCAGATGTCTGCAGTGAGTTTGGAAGGAAAACAAAACAGAAAGTGTTTTACATGACTGGCCTGTGCCCTGAACATTCGTGTTTCAAAAATAAACATTTTTCTTTCTGGACACAGCAAGGATTGGGCATTAGTTTTGTTTTGCTGAACAGTTCCTTGTTATCCCTGATGGGTACCAAGAAAACCTTGGATAAACACAAACTATACTTTTCACAGCCAGAGCTTCATGCTTTTTATACCACTTCATCTCAGCATAACAGCACTGACTTCACTCAACTCAGACAGCACCAGGAGAAATGATATTTAACTAGACAAATTGAGCTTACCTTTGCTGCTTGAGGGGTGCAGGCAATATGCACAGTGCTAGGTTTCACCCCATTTGCCTTGGGCCTTTTAAATAAAGCAAACCTACTTTTTCTTCTTCCTCTATCTCCATTTGGTAGAGACCCATTGTACCTATCAAAAAAAGCACAGAAAAAGAACAAAGTCCATCTTCCTGTGTTACTTAGATTCCCATGAGATATAGATGAGAACTTTCATTCTAAGACAATTAATTAGTATGATATTAATAATTATAGATTTCCCATCAGTCACATTTAAATCTGAGAATTGATAAACACAATATTGAAACATGCCCAAAGGATTACAGCATGTACACACAAAGCTTGTAGGGCAAGGAATGCTACCCAGATCAATCTCAAAGCTACTATTGACGTGTGAAAGACTCTGGTCCCAAACATGAGAACAACTATGGTTATATGCCTATCTGCTGCTTTCTCTCTAAATGGCATCATGCTGTAAATGAAAGATTCTCCATACTCACCAACCCTGGTGGAGAGCTAGTATTTTAGAAAATTTTGATTGAAATAAAGACCCATAAGAAATAGATGTGCTGTCCTCTGAGGCTCCAATTTAATCCATTAGAAAAGCCTCAGAGCCTCACTTTGAACATGTCAACATAAACAGGCCAGCTGGCAAGCTTGCTTTATTAACATCTTCTGTTTGAACCTGGATATTCTAGTCAGCTGCTACAGTTTTTAGGAATATAAATAAAACTCTTTTTTATTTTACTTTAAGTCCTAGGGAACCTCTCCTTCCACATAATCACATTAGTCATCTGTTTCAGCCTAGCCTTGAACCAGCTGGGAAACCCTTCACAAATTGGCTGCCTTTCTCACAAAAACACTTATGTGCAATGAACACAAGACCTGAAAATCACCTTGCATCTACTCAGGTCCTACCTGCATGTTCACACTGTCACAAAACAGTATGCCCACTGCAATGCAATTTTGCAGTGTATAACGCCTGGCTGCCACTGAAAAAGGCAGCCTTCCTTCTACTCCCCTCCTTACATGAGTTCAGCTACTGAAGAAAAGCTAATCAGCTTCACTATTCAGTTGCGTGCTCACTAGATACACTGCAAAAGAGGGAGTTCAAGTGGTAGGTTGTGGGACCATCTCACAGCAACCTGCATTTTACCTGCTGGAAGTGCACCCTGAAATCCTACCTTCATTCTCACTTCCAACCAAGACACACTTACCCTAATACGATCAATTCACCATATTTCACTGGTGCTTTTGATGGATGATTTTCTTGATCAGGAGAAAACATGAGCTTAGCTAATGACTTCTTCTCAAATTTCAGGTCTCTGATCAAGAGTTGTGGCACACTTTGTTCATTATTTCCTGTAAAAAAGAAGGATAAAATTAAATGTAAGAGAAAAGACTCAAATCCCTCAGTTACACAAACCTACCCCCTGATACAGTACAATGCCTTGTGTTTTCTATATTTTGGTTATGCCCGAAATAATTTTTAAAACATACATCTAAACCCACAATTAAGATTGAATTGCTTAGAAGAACTACCAGGTCACAAAAAACACAAGTTCACTTAGAAATTGATGGTATGGCCTTGATAAAGCATCCACAGTTGTCTTCCTTCATGCTAGTTTTTTAAATGGTATATTGCCATTTAGAATGTTTGGTTCAACCAGCTAACAAGAAGCAGAGCCAGATAGGGATTAAGTTTAAAGAAAACAACAACAAAGCAAGACATTGGCCATAAAAGTATCTGATTCAGAGCTTTAAGAAACTTCTGGATTTGCAGATGGATGGAAAGTGTGTGACAATTCGATATAGCCTATCATACCAGTTTGAGGTGTGCAATGTGACCTTTCATGTTCAACTATGTGGAATTCCTTCAGGAAATATAATTCTTAATGAGAACAGTCTCTTGAAGTACAATTTTTTGTCATGCTTCTACTCTGAGAAACAGTTCGTGTTAGGATTTTCTACAGCTTCTCATTAGTAACATTTCCAGACACCTCTGGCCTACCCAACCCATCACAACCTACTCAACCCATCACAGCCTACCCAGACAGAGCACTTGCTCAATAAAGACCCAAAGCTAATGCTAGCCAGTTTGAGGTTTTCTTGAAAAAAAATAAGAACATTCCCTTGGTACTTCCAGGTAAGATTCACACCAGCTCAAAGAAGATATTAAGCTTTTATAGTACTGATGGTTAATGTTCTGCCTTCTGTGCAAATACACATTTTGGACTACATTTCTTGAATCTTATCATCACTCTGTGTGACTACAATGCTTTATCTCCATTTTCTTCTACCTAAACTAGACCATAGATATTAGCCAAAAAGATACCGACATGCACATTTTACCTACCCCCATCTTATGTTCTAACCACAGAGAAATGGATATGGCAGTGTTTGACAACCTGCTCACATTCATTCAGAAGCCGATGTGAAGATCCCTTTACTGACCTCATCTATACCCTCTCCCGATCCTCTCTGCTCCTTCACAGAGAAGCTTGGCCTTCCACATCTCAATGTACCTATTTCTTACTCAGCATGGATTTGCTGATTCCCCACCTGCAATCAGCTCACAGTGCTCTCTGAAAATGCAGAACGCTCCTTCATGTTTTCTTACATGCCATCCCATATATGTGGGAGGGCTTCACATAAGCACATGCAAAGACATCTTGCTGTCCTACAGACTTCTGCTGTGATGCCTGCAGAACACAACCATGGGGGCTATATCAAAACCTTTCTTTTCCTTTTCAGTTATCATTATTTTCCAGATCTCTTCTCCTTTGTTCTCAAGTCTGGGTACTGTGGATTTCACAGTGCTTCAAACAAGAAGTTAGCCGAAGACTGTCTCTGTGGTTAGCACACATATGACGTTATCACAACGGTATCCTAACCCACTGCTAAATGTGTGAGCGTGTTGTAATAGGCCCAATCTGCACAACACTACTGCGAAGTTTCTGTCCTGTCAACACAACGGTTACACCAATATGGTTTTGTTGCATAGGAAGCAGTGTGCATTTTCACTGGGCGCTATCCTCGTTCAAGCCTCAGGGTATCCATCATTTAGCTGGTGCAGAAAGTGCCTTATACTGATCCAACAGTCCCCATCAGTCACACAGGAGAGAGCAAAGCAGTGTAGTTTGCTCCAAAGCATTTCTAGACTGCTGACCCAAGGGTAGCAGTAATGTAACTGCTATGGTGAGGGTTCTTACTGTTGTAGTTTGAGCCCAAGGTGTTTTCATTCTTTAAATTCTCCATTCTAAAATGAAGAATTTAAAGCAAGCTTATAATATGAAAATGTGACCTCAAATTCCTATCATGCCAGTAAGTCATAACACGTCAAAGTGGAGATTATCGCTGATAAACGCAGCCCCACTACACTGCGGTCACCATTTTAATGTTTGCTATGGCCACCTCTGGTCTTTCTTCCCTTCTGGCATCACAACCCCACCTTGTAGTACCACACCAGCAATTTCCTGAAACCATGTGCCTTTGAAGACTATCACCTTCAGCATTTCTCTTCTTGCTTTATTTTAAAATAATCTTCTCACATCATAGTTGCTTATATACTTATTATGTATCTTCTAAAAACAGCTCCTCATGTTTTCATCTCCTCCCCAACTGATTAACCTATTCCCTACTTGAATACTGACCTCCTCAGCAGCCTCCCCTGCAATTCAGTCTTCTCCACATACAACTAATTTTGTCTTGGCCATTGCATTTTGCATGCAATGCTTCACATTTAGAATCACAGAATCGTTAGGGTTGGAAAGGACCTTAAGATCATCAAGTTCCAACACCCCTGCCGTGGGCAGGGACACCTCACACTAAACCATATCACCCAAGGCCTCATCCAACCTGGTCTTGAACACTGCCAGGGATGGAGCATTCACAACCTCTCTGGGCAACCCATTCCAGTGCCTCACCACCCTAACAGGAAAAAATTTCCTTCTTATATCCAACCTAAACTTCCCCTATTTAAGTTTTAACCCGTTACCCCTTGTCCTGTCACTACAGTCCCTAATGAAGAGTCCCTCCCCAGCATCCCTATAGGCCCCCTTCAGATACTGGAAGGCTGCTATGAGGTCTCCACGCAGCCTTCTCTTCTCCAGGCTGAACAGCCCCAACTTCCTCAGCCTGTCTTCATACAGGAGGTGCTCCAGTCCCCTGATCATCCTCGTGGCCCTCCTCTGGACTTGTTCCAACAGTTCCATGTCCTTTTTATGTTGAGGACACCAGAACTGCACACAATACTCCAAGTGAGGTCTCACAAGAGCAGAGTAAAGGGGCAGGATCACCTCCTTCGACCTGCTGGTCACGCTCCTTTTGATGCAGCCCAGGATACAGTTGGCTTTCTGGGCTGTGAGCACACACTGAAGCCGGCTCATGTTCATTTTCTCATTGACCAGCACCCCCAAGTCCTTCTCCGCAGGGCTGCTCTGAATCTCTTCTCTGCCCAGCCTGTAGCTGTGCCTGGGATTGCTCCGACCCAGGTGTAGGACCTTGCACTTGGCATGGTTAAACTTCATGAGGTTGGCATCAGCCCACCTCACAAGTGTGTCGAGGTCCCTCTGGATGGCATTCCTTCCCTCCAGGGTATCAACCCAACCACACAGCTTGGTGTCAAACTTGCTGAGGGCGCACTCAATCCCACTGTCCATGTCAGCGACGAAGATGTTGAACAAGACCGGTGCCAACACCGATCCCTGAGGGACACCACTCGTTACTGGTCTCCAGCCGGACATTGAGCCATTGACCACAACTCTTTGTGTGCGGCCATCCAGCCAGTTCTTTATCTACCGAGTGGTCCATCCATCAAATTGATGTCGCTCCAATTTAGAGACAAGGATGTCATGTGGGACAGTGGACAGTTTTTTGCTAGACTACATAATGGTTGGCTTTCAAATTGACATTAAACAATTCGGAAGAAATACTGATATGAAATCTATTGCACCACCCATTAGGAAATGGTACAGGACTAGGAAATACCATGACAGGGTACAAAAAGATTTGAATGGTATCCACCTAACACTGTGGTGTTTGTAACACCTCCCTCATTCATTTCCAGAGGGTGGGAAGGCAAGCATTAAAAATAACTTTTAACTTTTGCCATTAGTACACGAGAAGGTTTGGTGTAACTTCTCCTCTGTTCACCCAAAAGAACAACTTCATGGGAAGCTGAAAAAATACATATCCCAGTCAGAGCCAGCTTCTGACTCTCATTAAAAGTAATTATACATGAACAGTTAAAGGAGACTCTGCTTTAAAGAGTTACCTGACCAGGTGGCCACTAACCTCCTCTGAAGAGATAAGTGAGCAGAAACCATAAGAGGGGCAAACAGTTCCAAGCAACAGACTTCAGCAATGCAAGAAGGTAACTAGAAAATCTTAGTATAAGGAAAAGCATCCAACATCTAACTCCCCCTTAACACATGTTTTGTTTCATGTTTAATGAAATCCAGCCAAGTTTATTTTGGGACCAGCACATATGATGGAAGCTTACTACTTATTTGACTTAAGGAAGGTTCAAGAGTTAAGAAATCTAGAGCTATCCTTAGTAAAACATCTTGCTTGTAAATTTGCAAAAGCATGGCTTGAATATTTGAACTTGATTTTTTTTTTACTATATCTCAACATTTATGAACTGCACACACCACTTTCACAGCTCCTAACACCCAGTTAACTTCAGCCCAAGCACATACCAAATTCAGCACCCTGAAAAAACAACCTAATCAGTGCAATGTACACGCTACTTCTCACCCACTATGATCTACCTGATGCGCTGTCCCCCAAAGAAGGACTTATTTCAGTCCCAGAAATAACAAAGATTAATTATATTCTTCCAATGAGGCTTCACTGGAGTAGTCTCTGAACAATAGACTGTTCTAAACTCCTCCAAGAACCACCTTCAACTGTAATAAGGAGTAAGCTGTTAATGACAAGATCCTGCCCATTCAACATTCTTCCAAAATCACACAACAGTGGCAAATTTCAGGTCAAGAGCTTGGCTTCTGCTACAGAGAAGAGACCAAAGCCCCAAAACCTCTGCTTGTGCACAGTCCTGTATTCTACAATTGAAAAGATAGTGTGAGTAAAGCAACTTACACACAGGAAAGAAAAAAAAAAGTTTTGAAAAGGCATTGCATGGTTGGGAAAGAGGTTAGCACAAAACCACAATGGGGACCAGTTAGTGTCTTTCAGTCTCAAAAACAGGCAACTGCAACAAGAAGAACTCATTTCTAAACAATACCTTTTTATTCTTAAACAGTTCCTCTTGAAATGGGAGAAAGTTCAGTGAAGGTAACCTGCACAATACTGTGTGTCACAGTTGTGTTATCATAGAATGATTGGGTTGGAAGGGACCTTAAAGCTCATCTGGTTTCAAGCCCCTGTCAGTGCCACAGGCAACTGACACCTTCCAGTAGACCAGGTTGCTCAAAGCTCCATCCAACCTGGCCTTGGACACTTCCCAGGGATGGGACTTTGACGCACAGCTACTCTGGGGAGAAGAGGTGACATCTAAACTGAAAAAAAAAGTATTTGTTTAGGAGTGGAAATCCAGTTTCTTACAAGCCTTCAGGCTCTTCAATATTCACTTGAGTCACAGAAGGCAAAAGACTGCTATGGCAGAAAGCAAGCCACAAATTTCTGATTGCATCTTGAATTCCATCATTCAAGGTGAATAGAAGAAAAGAAGGAAAAGCCATATCAATGTACTCCCTCCTGTCACATTCAAACACCAGAGTCTGAACCTAGAGGCAGACTATTCTCCAGGAAGACCTCACAAACCACACTTCAGAGTAGATGGAAGAGTTTGAGAGCCTGCCCACTTTTGCTGAACATGCCGTTTTCAGTGAGGGACAGAGAGGGAATCAATTTTGGTTGGTTTTGAACTACCATCTTTAGCTTACCAGCCACCCTCAAGTATTCAGCTGCCTTTTTGGCTCTTGAGACTCATACACAACTAGTCTTTGGTGGCTTCTACGTAAAATCTTCAGGGCTTGTTTGTGCTAAGGCACAGCACCTTGTGAGTGAGCTCACTATTCAGTAGATCAAGCACAGCTTTTGGAATTGCAGCAAGAATAGCAGTACCTTAATGGTTAAAATGGGCCAGGGGGAGGAGAGAACATGAATTCAATGAGCCCAAGCAGAGATTCATTAAACACTCGGCTGTGAGCTAAAAATACTAGAATAAAAGTCTCTTTGTAATAAATTACCATCATTTTCTAAACACAGAGCCAGCATTATAGGCTGCTAGCAACTGTAGCTAGTGCCAGACTAGCCCTTTTCTAAAATACTGCATTAAAAACCCACTTTCACAGTATAAAAAGGAGTCCTCTGTCAATGAGTATATTAAAATAAAAATATGCTGATTCAGATGCAAAAATGGCATTTTCCCCCCATTTTTATAATATTATCTTTATTCTCTGTATCTACATATTCAAAGGTTTGGAATTTTTTTGGCTTTTGGAAATAAAGCACAAGACAGCTTGTTTACTGATGTTTGTATTTTTTATACAATTTGTTATTTGTAGTTCTCCAATTGCTATCCTTGCAGTTCTCATACCCAGCTCTTCCCTCTGCAATTCTGTGTTAGATCAGGGAGGATACAGACAAAATCTGCTCCTTCTGACAGGTATTCGGTGACAAGATGAGAGGCAACAAACAAGCTACAACACAGAAAATCCTGATTAGCTATTAGAGAGAAAACAATCCAGAGCTGTGATGGGATCTCCATCCTTGGAGATATTCAGACCTCAGCTGCACATGGCTCTGAACACCCTGACCGAAGGCCGTCCAGTCCAACTTTGAGTAGGGAGCAGGACCGGAAAACCTCACAAGCTCAATTATTCTAAGAATGCCATTTTATCAACACAATTTTATCAAGCAACTGAAATATACACCACAGCTCTATTACCAATGAAACAAAATTTCATCCTTATCCTCCATAAGATTTACATATTACTGTCTATACCTTCATCTTGATTTAAAACCCCATACTGCTCTTCAAACAAAGAAGTCACATTGAATAGTGCAGTTACGTGACAAAAAAACCAAGCAGGACCCAAGTTTGCCACCATCGATTTACACATTTAAGCTCTTTAGCACTCCAGTTTCCACTCAGCAATCTTGCAGCTGTAAGATCAGAAGCCAGATTCCTCTGAACACATGCACAGTATTTCAGTGCTGCATATTGTTTTCTACGGTTAAGTCTCATCCTTTTAAAGGCAAAGTCTTAACTTACAGATTTAAAGGAACAGAATACCAAAGTTAAAGTCACTTTAAGACACAAAGGATCTGTGCATAGTCTGTCAAGATGAAGATATTTACAAGCATGAAAGAAGGAAGAGGCAATAAATAGTAAAAACAGAAAACCAAACCAAACCCCCCAACAAAGTAATTCCCAGCAGAACAACTTCTTGTTTGATTATGAGTGCCCATCAAGTCCAGGTTGCCCGATTTCACAAGCAATACCAATGATGTTACTGCTGATGTCCACTGGTGCCAGCAACAAGGCATCAGCTCCTTGCATCACTATTGTTTCTGAAAGCTAAGACAAAAGATTGAGAAATCACTTCCTTCTACATAATGGTTGAATCACCACTGGAAAGTTACTCTCCTTTAACTGTTTTTCAAACAATCTTTCTGGAAGCTTTTATTAAAATATGTTTTACTGAAGTGATCACCTGGGTAAAAGAGGATGCAGAAGAGCATTTGTTTATCAACCATAGCTCCCACACTGCTCCCAGTTTCCAGTTAAAAACAAGCTCAGTTTTCCTTCATACATACCTGGCACTTTAAGTTCTGCAGGTTTTATATTCCACTTCTGAGATTAGACAGATTCTGTCTACAGCTTACATCCTTCACTGCAGACGTACAGGAAAGGCATAGGGATTAAGATGTTACGTGTTCAAATTGCATTGTCACTTTAGATCAGTAGCCCTGCTTAACCTTTCTAAGGAAACTAGACCATTTTCTCCTTTCTAGAAAAGGGAGTTTTTCAGTACACACACACACAAAAAGTCTTGGGAGTGTGGAAAATCAGCCTAGCCTTTTGCTTTTGTATAGCTTATTCTTTCCTTAGTATATACTGCTCGCCTTTTCTTTTATAACCTCTGAATAAGCTTAGTCATCCACTATACACACAAGACTGTCTTATGATATGAAAACATCAAAAATAAGACAACAAGGCCAAGCTCAGAAATGAGCAAACAGTCTCTCCTGCACAGGATACCAAGCATGAAATAATGCAAACAACTATCTGCTGCTGTGCCTTGAGAACATCTGTAAGGTCTCAGTAAAGGGGGCTTTCATTCTCATGAACAGAACGAAAGCATCTTTTTACCATGAACATTTGTCATTAGTAGGCTGGTCATCCTGGAAACAAGTCATGCAACAGTCACAGCACACACACCAAAAAACCAGCACATTGCCTGTAGATAACTTTCAAAGGGGCATTAACTTGACACACAGGAGCAAACCTACAGCTAACTTTTTCCAGTCTAAGAAACAGCAGCTTCAGCCTGAAACATCCAGTGTCCTGCTTCAAATTCTGTTTCAGCCCCAGAAGCAAGCCTGAGCAGTTCTCCGCAATTTTAGGAAAGTCAGGAACAGTGCTGCGAGGACAAGCAACCTCGTTCAATGAGCAAGGGAAGTGTTTTAGAACAAGACTTCTATTATAGGCACCTATATGAAAATCTCTTCTTTCTGACAGTACTCAAAAATAGCATTTCTTGTTCAGAACATGGGAAAAAACCACCTAAGCACAGGGGCCTGATTTCAATCAGACCTCTGCTAACTTCAGTCCTGCTATTGTGAACTGCTGTTGATGGGTTGAGAAGGTGGCTGGGTGTATTATACCTGGAAGATTTACGTAACATGTAATGATCCACTCCGACAGACTGACAAAAATCAATTCTGAAAATATTCCCCTGGAAAAAAATAATGAAATCCAGCATTTTTTTTCAGTTACAGAAAGTAACAGCTGATCCTCCCCCAAGGAAACCACGATAGCCTCCTACAGATTATACATGATGTAATTCAGACCGCATGTGGGAAGCTGAAAACATTTGTCTTTTAGCACAAGGTGTCTATTTTAAAACTGTCACTGCAATATTATCTCTAACCTTAATTAGCTGAGAAAGTTCTTCACCAGTTACAGAGCTACATTTACATGCAGCCTACACCCCCTTAACCACCCATGTCCTCCACGTCAGCTTTCAGGTAGTACCAATGACGATGCGCACAGCCGCGCACAAGGCACAGCTCCTCCGTTTGCCACCCCTGCAGCACGAGAGCCAAACCCTACAGGTTGTACTTGCTCCATTGGCTGAACTACCCGTGAGAAGTTACTCACACAAGCTGCTCAAGATTGATACGCAGCTTTCTGCATGGGTTTTTGGCTGTACTCACACTTTGGATGTTACTACAAACTGTACGTTTTGTTAAAAAGGGACACTTTTGATTCCATGCTCAGATTACAAGATTATTTATATAGCCTGTGATGCATGAAGCCTTAAAACAATACAACAAAGGCATGCAAGAACATTAGGCAGTGCTATTGGCTGATGAACACCTATTTGTGTCTTCAGAGAGTGCCTTGCAAAAGTACAAGTAGGAAAACCAAAAAAAAAACCCCTTTGTACAATACTGGTACAATGTGGCGAAAGTACAGGTCTGATACTGAGAACTTTGCAGTCAGGATTCCTTTCAAATTACCCTCTTTACTGCCTTCAGACAAATTACACAGTATTACCTTAAAAATAAGCAGCCTCAACTTTCATTGCAAGCCATTGACAGAAGCACAACTTCCACACACAGATGAAGAGTTTATACCGAAACAGAGGCATTTTATTTTTGAAAGGGCCATTACACAAATAGATGGAGCTTTTTATACTTTGATGACTGAGGCCAGGGAGATCTGCTGTCAGATGCACCTGAACTAGAACACAGAGCGGAGGACCCTGTGCCTGCAGAAAACCACAATGACTTCTTGTTCTACTCATCTGAATGTTACCGTTTTGCTTTTCACAAGCCTCCGACTTCCTGATGAGGCAGTTTCTGTACCAAAGCAGCAGCTAAATAGGTGTTTGTATTACACTAAAACCTTTTCACATAGCATACTACATCATATTGCAAAAATAGGGAATTACAATTACATTTAAAGCCTTTTTTTTGTTTAGGCAACCCAAATGTTTAACGGCTCTATGAGAAATTCCCCTTGGTATGATTCTGTTAGGCAATGGTGATGGCTTCAAGGCATCATGCTCTCCACCCTAAAACACGAGAAGCAACTAACACTTCTTACGAATATGAAGCATTTATTATACTGTGCATTTTGAATGTATCTTCCCATTTTAGATGGAAGAGCAGCCTGCAGACACACTGCCTGTGCTCTGATTCCCTTTCGACCACATCACTGAACTATCTTTCAGCTTCTCGCTGAAAAACACTGCAACCGAGCAAGCTTTCAGAAAAGAGGCTGAAACAAAGCAACACTAGAAGGGGAAAATGATGGCATGCAGAGCACTTACCAGTATCTTTTTGTCCCTCCAGCTTGTCAGCGGAGAAGGAAAAAAGCCACCCCTTCGATCTCGTTTAAAACCAGCCGAAATCCACCAACTCCTTTAAATCCCAGCAACTGCCAGACTGAGTGCCTCTGCTCTGTGTGCTTTTACTTAAGCTGTGGGTAGTGCCTTCTGACTAAAGAGGGGCTGGCTCTGCCTTGCGTAAGCTAGGTAAACACCACTGTGCCATGCACCATTGGCTGGAGTCAGAGCCTGCATCCTGCTCCCCGCTCCATAAATTCTCCATCTCTGGCCCCAAAAAGGAAAAAAGGAAGTGGAGGGTGTGTTGAGAATGATCCTGCAGCCCAATTTCCCGACAGCTCTGTAGATGAGGTTCTCTGAGAAACATCGATCTATTTCCTTCTCCGCTTCCCTTACATAACTGTACCCATGCATGCAATACCTTCATTCTTCTTTTATTTTTAATAATCATCGTTTATTAGCCCAACTTGCTTTCCTCACCTCCCACACAAAAAGTGATTTCTTAATGCAGTGAGAATTAAACCAGCACAAATTCTTCAGGCATTGCTATCCCTGTTTTCACTAACGCCATAGAAATGGGCACATGATACACCTGCAGACACCACCTCTGCATACTGGACCCCCATAGCCAACGATCCTGCTACAGCTCATTCCTGTAGGATGCACATTTGGAGAGGCAAATCTGTATGTGCCAGACCAGGCTCTGAGCTCATTTCTTACTCCACTAACATCAAAAATCACTGCATCAGACCAGTGGGTGGGATAATTTAAATGTCTGAGCCATAAAAAAGTGATCAAGTTGCCACAGCTTCTAAGTTACTGCCTTTTAGAACTGATCATGCAAGCATGATACAACACAGTAGCTTAACCTTTACATCAAGCATTACATCACAGTTGTAGTGGTCCAAGAAGGTGCGTGTGGTTATGCTGGATCAAGCAATGTATACGCAGGTTGACAATTGGCATTTCCAAGTTCTATAGGTGACTACTGCTCCTGCTGCTCCTTCCTTGGCTTGCCACCTCCATTATTCAAGCACAACTTTATGGACTGGTGTCCCTGATTTGTCCATGTTTTTAAAAGCTGGTTTACCTGCTTGGCTGTTTTCCAGCAGGATGCATTTTCCAGTTCAGCTCACAGCATAGCCATGCAGTAGCACCAGCAGAACCAAAGGCAGGAAGGGGCAGCCACATCAGCTGGCAGCACTCAAAGCTAAGCACTGTGGAGCAAGGTTTTTGTTCATAATGCCATAACACAGTGTAAGCTGCAACTCCACGTAAGTCAGCTTCACTGCTGAGAACACGGTCAACATACACGTTTTTATCTCTCCTCAACCTGTACTCCGCATCAAACTTCCCCTAAGTAATACAATAAAGACGTCCTCATTCAGGATCTTGTCACCTACCTGAAAAACTGCAGCACACTTTGCCATAGGGTATTCTGGATAATAAAACTATACATAGGCTCAAAGACTCTTTTCTCCCTGCTCCTGTCATAGATTCCTAACCATAAAGATATCACTTTGTTCCACAGAAGTGACTGAGCTATAGCTGCTGAACACTGAGAAGTGCTTGGAGAAACACTGATGTACAGGGGCTCCCTTTTTCCTACTCTTCTTCTGGCTACTTCATACAGAGATCTGGTCATTGTCACGGCTATCAGATTACTAAACTGATAAAGGGTTTATGGAAAAACCAAAACAACACACAAACCCCAACTATTTTAACCCAAATCATGTTGCTCATTTGTTTGTGGGTTTATTCTGTAAACCCACTAGGGCAATGCAAGTGAAAGGGATGGGAACCTTCTGAACCCATCTCATCCATAAAGCCAAAGATCATCAAGCCACATTTTGAGATTAAAGTTGAGCCCTCCTCCCTGCCACAAATCAGCAGCCTCACACTATCGGCACATTGATCAATCTAGCTTTTCCACTTGTAACTTGCAGAACCTTAAAATGGCACTTTTTACTGGTGTGGAAGAGTCATCCAACTCCACCTGCCCCATCACCTTCAAGTATTTTATACTTTGTCCTGGCCTATACAATGTTGGCAGCTTTAATACTGCTTAATCAGGGATAAGGGTTTGGTTATGCGGTTTGCTTTTCAAACAAAAAAACTCCACACACATCAGGACTGTATTAGTATCACTTAACACACAGATAGGGCAATGAGAGTACAAAAGGTGCTTTGTGTTCAGGTATTTAGCTGTAGTGATAAGTTACACTGGCATGACCACTTCCAAGTTGCATTACTTTTCTCACACAAGCTGTAACACTTGAGTTGTACTGTACTTCCAAAAGTGTTCATTCTAAAAAGCAGAACTCAACACCAATTTGCTGCTAGAGTTCCTTTATTTTCTCATGTTACAGATGTCACTGCTCAGAGTCCAGGTTGATAAACTTGTGGCTTACTTTATGCAGCAGCCATGTAAGAATCATAGAATGATTAGATTTGGAAGGGACCTTAAAGCTCATCTAGATCCAATGCCCTGATACAGGCAGGGACACCTTCCACTAGACCAGGATGCTCCAAGCCCCATCCAACCTGGCCTTGAACACTGCCAGGGATGGAGCAGCCACAGCTTCTCTGGGCAACCCGTGCCAGAACCTACAGAGTAAACAACTGCAGGTAGGTATGCCTTCTACTGCCCAACCCAGCCTCATGCAGATAACAGTCCTTATCTCTGCATCCCACCTCCCTTCATGTTAGTGACCCACAGTACTCTGGAGCACAGCCTTCTGCTGTCAGAAAAATATATCACATAATGCCCTTGTCACAACTAATCATGCCCCATCCTAAAGCAGGTTTTTGAGGGTTTATTTTGCCCCTAGCCACAGTGCCTCTGAACCTGCAGAATTTGAACCATTTTGGTTCTCTGCATGTGTTTACTCACAGCCATGTTCTACTCATCTGTTCTTGTGTCAGCATTAAACCTTCTTCATAGTGAAAGAAAAGGACAATGATTTCCACTCCACAAAGTGCTCTGCCTTGAGGACTGGAAGCAAACGCCTCAAGCATGCTGTCACTAGGCAAGATATCTGATTTTTCCTGGAGCAGAGATGCTGCCAACCATGCCAGACTAAAACAATGAAATCTGTAGCTCAAGATATCGCTGCTAATTTCATGAAGTGATGCTTAACTGCAGGGGAGGTTCTTTCCTTGAAGTTGTTAGAGAAATAAAGGGCTGTATCGTCATGTTCTTCTATCTGACTCAGAGCAGATGCTGTACAGTTTGATATAATTACGTGATTTCACATGACATTCAAAACAGGCTTTGAAGAGGAATGCATTTCTAGCTGTATCAATTAAAAAGACTGCTTTGCAGATACGGGCAAAGGGCAATGCTATGTCCTCTAGCATGCAGGCAGCTGAGAAGCCTGAATGACAAGCTCCCCATCCTAGAGGTAACCTCATCAGTATATTACTGCTGAATTTGAGATGGACATTTTAAACACGTCTGTTGATAACTTTATTTACCAAAATAGGCAGGGAGCACAATAAAAACCACACACAGAAGTGCTTGAAATAGCTGCACAAGAGGGTGCTGAGGAGTGCAGAGTAAAGGAAACACTGCGAAGAAAGAGTGAAAACATGGAAGACGAGGATCTGTAACGGTCCCAAGGGAGAAATATATTTGTACACTTGATACTGAAGGCTGAGCATGCACTATACACCACCTTCACTATTTCCCATACAGTCAATGGCTGAATTCTGATCAAAGCCAATGAAAGCCAAAAAAGACAAATATTTCATGAGTTGCAAAGCATGAACATATTAGGGGGTTTCCAGAAGTCTAATCCAGGTGCTAAGGGGGAGAAGAAGGAAGATTACTGACTTGCCCTCCCCATTAATCTTTCACTGTGTTATGTCACATGTAATCTCTGTTCAAGGAGCTCCTGAGTTATACAGTTAATAAAGTCATACTACAGTGTTTTAAAGAGATTGAGGGGTGGGGGGGAAAGCAGCCTAAAGCCAGGAACATGTTATTTAGAGTATACAATAGAAATGCTAATCAAATAATCTGCAGGAAGAGGAGGAGGGAAGGAAATGACTTAATCCCCTGCACTACTGTGTGGTGCCTTGTGGCAAGAAGTAAGAAAACTCTTGTAAGGGCCGAGCTATAACAATGGACCTTTGTTTGCTAACAGCTTTCAGAGAAGAACATTTTTCTGCATCTCAAGTTTCTGTAACATGAAGGGTAGATGGTACTTTATGAGCTCTTCCAAACAGACCACTTCTGGAAGGGGTGGGAGAGGCTTACTAGCTTTGCAGGGCAGCTGAGTAAAAGACACAAGTAGAACCTCATGTTCTTAAGGCACAGCAAATTCTCCTTCAGACGGATTTGCCAACTCTAAGATGTCTGTCATCCAACAGCCATGCTGATCCTTAGGCAACTGTGGAGCAATTTGTCTCTGAAGCTGCAGTAGCCTAGTTACAGAGGCAACAAATCATCACACTGCAGAGGCATTTCCCATGACAAGTCATACTCTGCTATTAGACAAACCTAATGAGCATTTCTTACAGAGCCCTATTCCACCCTCGGATCTCTGTGTGCTTGCATCTTGGGTACAACAGGGAAGCCTTTCTTCTACTCAAGGACAGCATGTTAACATCAATGCATATCCCATCCTGCAGACTGGAAAAAAAAAACAACCAACTGGCCCTCTGTCTTCAGTTTGATCTCTGCTTTAGTAGGCACATGTGGATTACAGCACTGTACCAGCTAAGTATTTTCAACTTCCTAGGGGACAGACCCCATCAAGAAGAGTGCATGCAAAATTCCTGATCCTTGGACTGAGAACGTACTTCAAAGTTAACCTTACATGAGCTCTAGGAATCTCAAGCAGGAATATAGAAATACTTACAGGGCAGCAGGACTACCGACTCTTATGTGCTTGCATGTTTCCAAGAGATTGAGTCAACCCCTTTCCTCATAAGGGACTTGACAGAATCACAGGGTAATTCAAGAGGTCATTTAGTCCAACCTAATGCTCAAAACAGGAGTTGGCTTCCCAGATATCAAGTTATAATTGCAAGAGACTGGGAGCTTTAAGTACGAAACAGCCTCTCAAGATGCTCATTCCCTAACGAAATAGGAAAAGGATACTGAATGCTGGACAAATGTAGATGACAAGCAGTCTTGCAGACCAGTGAGAAGCTTCATGTTTGTTCACAGCCTCCCTATGACTGATTCAGCATTCACTTAAAATAAAACCATTGGCAAAAATGACTGCAAAGAGCTTGCTGTAGCCACACCAAAGATTGTTTGGGCTGATTAAAACTTGAAGAGTGAGACCCAAAGCATACCCTATGCTTTACAACAGCTTCACAAGAGAGATGTGTCCCAGTAAGCAGCTCAGCACTGGCACTACAGAACTCTATTCACAGCAATCCTTGCCCAAGACATTTGGGAATTAAACTGCTCTTAAGATGGTGTCATGGTTTAACCCCAGCTAGCAACTAAGTACCATACAGCTGCTCACACAATTCTCTTCCCCTGGTGGGATGGGAAGGAGAACCAGAAAAAAAGATAAAACCTATGGGTTGAGATAAGAACAATAGCTGAAATAAAGACATAATACTAATATAGTAATAATTGTTATGAAAAGGGAAACAACAGAAAAAGAGAGAAATAAAACTAAAAAAAGACAAGTGATGCACCCACTGATCAATGCCCATTCCATCCCTGTGCAGCAATCAGTGCCTCCCAGCCAACTCCCTCCAGTTTATATACTGAGCACGATGTGCTGTGGTATGGAATACCCTTTGGATAGTTTGCGTCAGGTGTCCTGTCTTTGCTCCCTCCTGGCTTCTTGTGCCCCTGTCACTGGCAGAGCACGAGAGACTGAAAAGTCCTTGATCAGGGTAAGTGCTACTGAGCAACATCTAAAATACAAGTGTGTTATCAACATTAAATAAAGGCTACATTCAAAAAAACACAGCACTGTACCAGCTAGTAGGAAGAAAATTAACTCTATCCCAGGCAAAAGCAGGACAGATGGTCCTTCGCCTGGCTTCTCAAGAACAGCCTGAAGCATCAGACATGCTGGATTCAGAAAAATCCGAGACTGAAAGGTTGATAGGTAAGGCATCATTCTGAAGAAAACACACTCGTTTCCGAAAGGTCAAGCTGATGGAAGCCATCTGCTCAGTCAGAAACATGCAGATGTAGTTGCACCAGGCTTCCTTCCAAGACAGTAAACTTGAGTTTCCCTGGTACCTGGAAACAGCTATTGTGAAAGGGTTTATTTCTTATTTTTAAGTTCTCCAGGAACATTTTTGGATCTTGAAAACTGCATGCCAAATACCATATCTGCAAGTTCAATTAACCTAGGCTACACACCAGCACCTACTTCCTCAAAGAACTGTTTAGCTGTATTTCTGTGTTATTTGAACAGCACACCTCCTGACTCACTGAGCTTCAGGTATTATGGTTTCCCCTAAATAAAGAAAGGGAGGCCCAATTTGAATGAATTTCTACGATGCAGTTTTCCTGCTTGCAAAACTTTTAAGGTACCTTCTAGCAGAACTAGCTGAACCTGCATTACCTGAAAGTTCTCGTTCCCACAAAGCTAGGTCGTTTGGCCATGGACTTCTTCAAAGTTAAAACAGTCTCTAGTAGTAACACATCTTTGCTTCACTTTCAGTGATGAAAACATTACACATAGACAAGCAAAAAAAGGACAGAAAATCTATTCAGTTATAGTAATTCAACTCTAAGTGGTTGGCTCCTGTCCTCCACACCCTCACATCCTAGGCAAAAAGATATCTTAAGAGAGACAGCTTTAATACTGTTCAGTACCGTTTCAATTCAACTCCCACATCACACAAATGGCTATCTTAAAATAAGGCAAGTACCTTCTTACTCAGAGAAGTCATGAAGCACAAAAGCCAAGTTTATCCAATAGAGTTTCCCTCTGCTTTATCCTAAATTCTGCACCACGCTGTTACTACACTCTCGACACTCACCATTTCGACTGTAGTTTATTTGCAATTCCAATAAAAAAAGCACTGGATAACCTCTACACTGCTCTCTTCACCTCTGCATGTGAATCTTCCAATTCTATAGTTCAGACCTGAATATCTTCTAAGTCACTGCTAATAAATGCACTAGCTTACTATGTTCCTCCTCACTTCAAACTTTGGATAGTCTTCATATAAGGTACAAAACCTGTCCCTTTCTAAACATATCACCTCCAGCATTTACATATAAAAGCATATGACCTACATACTGTGGGATACCTGTCAGAGGTCTGCCTGCTCTCTGCAAGTCAAGTGTCAGGTTTTTATAGTGGCCTGATAGTATATATTACAGCCCTATACATAAGTTAATATATATTAATAACAAATATTTCTGACATTCAAGCATGTCTTTTGGGGAATATTTTAAATAGTGTTGTATAAGCTCCAGTACAGAACAAAGGTTACTTTAGGTAACAACCCAAGAGAACAAGAACTGATTACTTTGCATAAGCAGCAAGTTTCTAATACAGGTACACTGAAATACCTCCAGATACATTAAAAGCTCTCTCTTAAAGAACCAGCTTTCATGCTAATACAACTTGTATTTATACATAAACAGAAGCCAAACTTTTTTTTGCACACTTAAACCTTCCATGTTCATTGCCTCCTACATCCAGCAATTTAGGCAGGACAAAGTTCAACTATCTCCCCCACCTCTTCATGTTAGATCACTTGCCTATTTCCACTTTGTTACTGCTAAGAGAAAGAAAATCCCATGGTATTCAATTATATCTTTTCTTTATAATCCCATGGGCAATACATGATTTAGCATATCTAGAGAGGAGCAATACTTCCTACACTTTAATCCAATTTGGATAAGAGGTTTGCTGCTTATAAAAATAAACCAGCAGTTGCACTTTACCTCTGCATAGACACTAACACTCAGCAACATAAAGGTCATTCCCAAGATGATCTAGTTGAAGATGTCCTGCTCATTGCATGGGGGCTGGAACTAGGTGCCCTTTGAAGGTCCCTTCCAACACAAACTATTCTATGATTCTATAAAGAGTAGTACGAATTCAGGGCTAGGAATGACTTCCCTAAATTTTACTCTCCTTGGTTGAGACAAGAATGCAGTTTCTTGTTTACAGGTACAGGAGGGAGCTGCTAGGTACTCTTGGCTTTGCCACATGTGACTTTTGGCATTATTGTGCCAAATACATTCTCACACAAAAAGCCAAGGATAGAATACCTCAACCATGGAGATGGAGCTATACTACTTCTACAGGGACCCAAGAGACTTTGGTCTGACCATGTGGTCCAGTTTTAATTAAGAGCTAAGGAAATCATTACATTTAACATTTGACTTACAGTTGGATGCTTTCAAGGTTTCACTAGTTCCCAATTTGCTATGCATACAGAAAAAAAAAAAAGTTACCTTGAAATAACAAAGTACCTAGCTGAAAATGGCAACTCTTAAGTTAGTCTGCTCTTCAGTTACAACCAGAAGAACGCCAATGGAAAAATACTTTCAAGTGTGTGGGTCATGTAAGATACATTTTTGAAGCACACCAAAAGGTATTTTTGTACCAAGATAGGGGCAGGTTTGTGTTAAAAACAGCCATGATCTCCAGAATCTGTATGGCTTTCTCTCCTCTCAGAGTATGCCACTGAGGAAAGCAAAACCAGACAAAAACCTAGCATATGAAGACAGAATTAATGTTAAATTGGTGGAGTATGGGGATCCCGATGGTCACTGTGTCAGAATGCTTTCAAACTGTGCACTCAATGCTAGGCAGCATTAAAATGTTCAGCTGTGAGTTTTATGGCTTGCCCTTGCATTTTTAATGATAAGCTGCACCATCGACCCTTAATGAAATTACATTAGCAAGGCAGTTATTTGGCTCTTAGTAATTCTACTAGTGAGGAAAGTGCTCCTGAAGACAAAAATATTCATGTTCTTTCTTGATCCAAAGTCGGTGTGAATACAAACCTTCAAGATTTGGCCTAGAAATTTATAAGATTCCTAAAACTAAGGTTTGGGGACATGTCTTCAACTTATTTCTCCTCATCCAATGCATGCTAAACTTCTTTCCCACATAATATTCTTAAGCAAAATAGCTCAATAATTTCTTCTAAAAACCCTACATGCTTAAAGCTGCATATTGGCTCGACTGGTTCCCTGGAGGTACAGCTCGTATTTCAAAGTTAACTGAAGAAGCCTCAAACCAAGTGTAGTTCAGCATTCACAGATTGGGCTACATTTGTATTGGCACATGCACAAGAAAAATCTACATCTCTTTCCCATTTCAGGCATTTCTCTGAGATGCAAAGATAAATGCAAAATTATCTTTAACACTTGCAAACTCACTTCTACAATTACCCTGGCTTTGCACTTTGTACCTGCATGCATTGAGGGGCAGGCTTTAAGCAGTAAAGAACTATTCATTTTCTCTCAAAGAAAACTTTTTCCATTCAGGAAATAGGAAACACTTTTGGGGAAATATACTGAAAAGAGCATATAGTCACAGGTCTGACAGCACCAAGACTAAGCAATTTTTAAATAGCACCAGACTATTCAGAACACAGCAGTACTTTACACAGTTTCGAAATCAATTTCACATGATTTACAGCATGCACTTATTTATTAACCAAAGTGACTGGTTAATATAATACAGACTTCTATCCTTCTGAATCCTGATAGAGGTTGAGAAGTTTCCACTTTAACTCATGGTGTGCACTCCCAACACCCTACCAATAGACTACTGTTTGGTTATCTTCAAGTCCACCTCTGGGTACCAGAGAAACCTTAAATCCTGTTTTTCTAGCATAGCAAAGTAATAATTAAGGATGAAGGAGCTGTTTCACTTGCCCTTTTTTAGTCAGCTGCTCAGCGCAGACTGATTCATTCCAAGAAATCTGGCTCTTCAGAAGTAGGCTTTGCAAGGTTTAGGGGTAGAGCAGTCCTCTCAGGACTGACATTGTTTATGAACATTTTACTCAATTACTAACAGCTGCTCATCCTGAGCACAGTGGTGCCTCGTTCCACACGCATTCAGGAAGGTTTGTACACGTCCTGCTCGCATTCAGTTTGCTGCTTGTCATTAGTTAATGTCCTGCTTAAGGATGTTTCGCATCACCCGTTTGTGGAGCAGAAAACCAGCACGCAAAGGGCAACACACTGCAAAGGGCATGAAGAGTTATAGGCAACCAGCTGGCACGTGTTACGAGGTTACTACCCAGACTCAGCAGAGATGTCTGACCACATTCAAGCTCCTGAACCAATGCAAATCCAAAGTACAAAATCACACTTAAGGAAGCCCATACAAGTAATTAACAATACAACAGACATGCTAAATAAACTAAAGAACTACTGGTATGACAAACTGATACTGAACAACCAGAATGAGTTTATGAAGTGTCAGACGAGTGAAACAAAGTCTGTGAGTCTGTCAAGCTGATCTGCTGAGACAACTAATAGGCAAGTTGCTCCCTTCAGCAGCATGTATTGCCTCCATGCAACTTAGTGGCAGACATTTGGAATTTTGAAAACAAGTTTTCCAAGCATGCTCAGTCTCCCTTCAGCAACTTAGTTGTAGAAGTAGCTATAGAAGTAATGTATATTATCTAAACATGAAAGAAAGACTTTCTCTGGCTTTGCAGCCACTGATGTACTTAAGCACTTCAAAACTCTGACGCCATTCTGTACTTTCAGCATTTCTCCGATGGAAGTGTGTGAATTACATGTCCCCAAAATAAACTCTGAACTACATAAATAAATACAACACTGTCACAAGCTCGCCCTCCTGTAGTCTCTCTTTTATAATACTTATCCCTTGTCCGTAAACATGATTGTTAGGACAAAAACATGTGAGGTCAGCAGCACCAAACAACTCTGAAATGCTATCAATTCTATGAAACATAACACAAGGAGTGCATCAGCTCCAATAATTTTCTTGGCATTTTCCTTTTAGTAACCACATTCAAGCTGAGGCTTTTTTTACTTATTAGAAAGGGGGCACTGCATTATAATGCAGAGAAAAGAAAGAAAAATAGGCAAACACAAAAAAACTGTCTTCTAAAAACAGTCTACACTTTAAAACCAATCTGTGACTTAAGCTGTTTAATTTGAAAGCACAGTTTAATAACATGGTGGGAAAGAACTGGTAACATTAGATGCACAGCTATATAATTTTAATTATATTTAAAAATCTAATGAAGTTACAGTAACTACCTCATATTAGAAATATTTTTTTTTTTAATTACTTGAGAAGGATACAAGCATCACAGCCAAAATACAAGAGCACAAATGTTGACACAAAGCTGCAGTCCTGAAACTCACCCAACAAGAATCGTGAGTTATTGCTCAGCACCTGTGGAGCAAAGCACCACTTCTGGGAATAACTGCATGTTCCCAGTTTTGCAATGAAGAGTTATTTCTTACTGTTTCTGGTATTAAAGCTAAGCATGCTCATATTTGCTGCACTGGGGTTTGCAAAAGTCCAGCTGTGGGAGTAAGCATGTATTAGTTGTTGCAGGTCTTTTTAAGAACAAGGTTGAGCTTAACATTGAAGTGTTCAGGAATTCCTGAGCTTCTTTTTATATTCAGACCTGTCTTTCCAGGTCACCCCCCCCACATTCAGCAAAATGAAAAGGTTAATACAATCACAGTAAATGTAATTTCCATCCTAACATCCTCATGTTACCCATTCTTTATGAACAGATTTAAATATCAGTGTTTCCCAAAGTTGTGGCATGGGGCTTATTCCGTAACTTTTGATAAAGAAGTCTACTTAAAATATAAAATTCTGACAAGAAAAAGAAAGGCTGCAATCCCTACCCCCAAAACAATACCACTATAGCTGCGCACACTGAAACAGCAAGACCTGTCTTTACCTGCAAAAATAAAGGTCCCCAATACAAAAGTTAAGCAAAAATAGAAGAAGACCTAATACAAAGGGCATTGAAATATTACAAATAACAACTCTCAGTGAAGTGGCAGCCAACTGAAATCAAAGCTTGTAAGAAAATCTTTCTTGTTAATCAGAAGCAACACGGAATCTCTGACCAGAAATGCAGAGAATAATCTAAACCAGCTCCAGCATACAGACAACTGCATCCTTTGACAAAACTTCAGCCTTTCAGATAACTGCTTACAAACTCAACATGCTACAAAGATGGTTTTTACTATGGAACAAATGAAGAATCTCTTAATTTTTTAAAATGAAAATACAAATAAAAATACTCCTCGCAGCCTATAAATTTAGCCAAGACTGGAACACTGCAACAAGATCCTCTTCTTTAAGTGTCTTTTTAAAGCATGCCAAAGCCATTAGTTAGAAGGATAATCTAAATAAAGTCATTGTTAAAAAAATAAAACTACATCATACCATGCCTGAACAGCCAAAGAACTGGTCAGGGAGGAAGGATTATTTCCTGGCACAGTAATGTAGCAACAGACCAAGTTCTCCCTCTCTTTTTATTATTGTATTAAGCCTTCACAATGTTTCACAAAAATAAAACTGAGGTTCGTAGCTCATCTGTTGAACAGATGATCATTTCTATAGAGCAGCAGGACTTTGTTTCTAGGCGTACAGTGCAAATATCAAAGTAAAAACTTACTTAGCAAGAAAAAGAAACTAAAGTCCAGCTTCTGGGTTTTGTTCATCTACCAGGTCACCTCACCAAACCTGATACCTGAGCCTAATTATGCAGGTGCAATTAAGGATTCAGCTGCTTTGAAGGCAACTGAATTAACCAGCGTAAGCGAGATTGCTATCAGCCTACCTAAGCAAGACTGTACTAGAGCAGATCTGGGCTGGACATGTAATTTAATTCACACTCTGATTTCTGGAGAAGCCTCAGACCTTCAGGATAATTACAGTGCATCAGAGACAATGCTCAGTGTCAGTTATAGCATTTAAGTTGTGTACTGTTTGTCTGACAGAGATGAAGCACTCAAATGTGAAGTTACCTTCCAGCTTCTCAAACCATCAGCTTCAACTTCAACTGTGTTCCACAACTCTTAAGGAATGACACTCTTAGTGAGAGGTTTTTTGCTTATACACAAGTATTTGAGCACTCAAGTTCTCTCTGACCCACCATTTTTCATTAGATAGAAACTTCTTCCTAACAGATGAGACTCTTGAGTTGGTAAAACAAACCCCTAACAGCTACACTATTATTAAACCTCTAGACCACACTGTACTATCTGTTGAGCTTCACCTTGAAATGCACTGGCAGAGTTAACGAGTTCTGAAATAAGAATTCACTGATGATAGAAACTTGACAGAAAATTGAGAGGCACAGTGGAATACATAGCTGATCAGAAGCTGAAGTAAATATGCAGCACGAATTCAAGTCAGCAAACTCACATGAAATAAATAATGAAGTGTCTTCTACATTTATAATGTTTTGGGCTGTTAACCACCAATACTGACTGCTCATAGCCAATTTTAGGACGTCGGCAATTGAAACAAAAATAGCAGCCATTGAAGTACTGATACCTTTGATCATGAAAAACATTATTACGATTAGCATCTTACGCCTATTTGCTCCAATCCCCTGAGATGTAAAATAAAACTGTAAACATTTTCAAAGTTATATGCCAAAAGACTTCTCACTATTAATCACACGCATTATACTTGAGGTTGTATTCTCAATTTCACTCTCATTAACTTGGTATGAAAACCGGCCCAAGCAAGGAAAAGTTGATGCTCTCGCACCACCACATTACTACCTTGGTACAAGCAATAGCAAGGAGAAAGCAGCTGTTGTCCTCAAACCAGAGGGCTAAGGAAAAAGAACAAGTCACAGATACGTTCACAGACAAAGTTATGGAAAGCAATGCAAGAATTTTAAGCCTACCACATGAGAAAGGTATATAGTCAGTCTAATGACAAACTTAAGACACAGCTCCCTGTTGGAAAACTCCTTGTTTCTCTAAAGTTCGGGAGAAAAGTCAGCTTATGGAAAAACTCTGGCAGGTCTGGAGAAAAGAAGGGTACGGTGCTGCACAACTCAGATCTGGGGTGGGAGTTATATGTATTCACAGCCCAGGGAGATGGGAGAGAGAAGGCATCGCTCTCAGCAGGCAGTAATAACTGGGAAACAACCTTCAGCAGAAATCCAACATTAGGGCATGAGAAAGTACAATTTGGTACAGCTTAGGAGGCCTCTCTCTAATATAATCATCTGTAGTTTTGTAACAGCTGGGAGTGGTTGCTGTATAGAGATGCTGTCCAATAATCAACTTAAAGCATTCTCTTTCCACTTTACAAAGGACATTGTTTAGAGAACAAATACTGTTACAGACAGTAACAGCAAGACAATACCAACAGCTTGTATTGTTCTACACTTGTACTTCTAGCAACTAAACTCAATCAAAATCTTGAAGAGGTAAATAAAAGGTCTATTTTAAGGGAATTCTAGAATGAGTCATTGAATTTTCTCCACAAATTTTTCATCCAGAGAAGGAAGTTCATGTGCAAGTAGAAAAATGTGTTCTTTTAGAGCAACTGTGTAGTGGGGAAACTCACCGTGTCCAAGAACCGCGAGATTGTAACCGCACTTCCACTTGGATTTACGATACATAATCAAAAGCCACACTTGCAGAGGGAAAATGACCTGTTGATGATGGTGGCTGTCAACAATGGGTTCAGATCAGTTAGCTGCTAGTGCAGACAGGACAACATTTTTCAACACTGCGAGAGAAAGTCAGAGTGAGACCATATGGTTAAGCCCCATCCACATTAGCACCAAGCAGCTAGCATCAGCAATTGAGAACTGTCAGCTGGGAGAGGAGTGGTGAGAAGTATACCTGTTGCTCACAGCCACTGTAAAGAATGGTTTTGTAGAGATTTATCAATGTTAGTTCTGCATCTACTGGAATAAATGCACTTTGAGAAAATACAAACAGGTAATTGCACACAGCATGTCCTTGTGTCCAATCAGTAATCCTAGTGCAGAGCAACTCAAGTACTTGGCTGTTTAAAGTATTCAAGGAATTCAGATACCAGTTGGTTTCAGCATGCTCAAGAACATATTCTGGAATTATACTGGGTAAGTTTTACATTTGCAGAAGATTGACAGTTACAGGTAAGCACCAGACAAGTACTGTCAGCAGATACCCCAGCTGTATGCTACACAAGACCATGCAAAATAAATGGATGAGATAACTGGCTTTAACTTCAAACTACTTTGAGTAGGGGGAGCAAGACTAGATGATCCCCAGAGTTCCCTTCCAAAACAAATTCTTATGATCATTGACAAACCTGGCCACTAATGCAGAGGCACGAGCTTTCATGCAGAGACTGAAGCACTGAATCACACTACTATTATCACCTACTCTCACAACCTGCAGGAATGCCTGCACTTAGTTGTTACGACTAACACAGAGCAGGAGCACATCCTGTAGTTAAACAATTTTAAGACAGCATAAAATACCACTGCAAAAGCAGCAGTCCTGCCTGTCACCCTGCATTTAGATGTAAGGTTTCTGCACAACCACAGTATCAACAGATTCACGCCCCAGTCTGTTCCTCAGTTGGATTTACCTGGTTCCACACATGCATCTGATCATAGACCAGGAACAGAGAGCTGGAACCACCTTTCCCATAGTAGACTTTGTGTTCATTTCCAGGAAAAAAGCAAAATTATGTATTTTTAAATGCATGGACTAATTAATAGTGAGATGTTAGAATCTGTTCCTGAGCAGTACTTAAAAGCTGTGTTTAATCTTGAAGAACAAGGGAACATAGCTACTCCTATTCTTAACTTTGGAGCTAATTCTCTTTTCTTTATAGTCACTCTTCTATTCAACTTACTTTGTCCCTATAAGTAACAAAAGCTACATTCATCAGCAAAACACAGCTTAGTACAACAATAATCTTATTAGCATGCATACTGAGTTAATACCAAGCTTATATGAGGATATTTGAAAATTAAGCTTGAAAACAAGCACAGTAACAGCAATAAACTAAAAATTTCAAATTCTGACTCAATTACACGCAACATTATTCTGCCTTCATCAAGTTTCGTAATTTCCTGTACATTTCTCCATAGGACTATTTTCTATTACTTTTTGCTATGCTTAGGGGTCTAAGACTTGGGACAAATTGAGACAAGAAGAAGGCAAGCACCATTAGTCTACTCGCTTTTGCAGCATAACGTTTCTCATAAGAACTGGTGCTACATCACCAAGATAAAAATGACCAAAGCACTTTTGGGAGGCAAAAATGAGGCGCGGTTTGTCTGCTAACATTAATGCAAGTTACTTCCATAACCAGTTGCTACAATAAAATGTGAGGTATACATTAACACATCTTAGGGTACATTTGCAAAAACTCTTCTACCAATAATTGTTTCAAATCAATCATCTGGTTACACACTGGGAAAGCATCTTCTAGCACTGTAGAAACTGAATAAGGCCTCAGCAGAGGTTCCAGAACATGTGTGCCAAGTTGGAAGGGAGACAGGTGGAGGACAGAAAATGGGGTCTCTGAAGACTGTGGGATGGTACCTGAAGATTGTCAAAGCTGAATTGATGCTTCTGAAGACTGATCACCACCCTTACGGAGTAAAGTCTGAACTATAAATTATGGCTGAGGACTAGACAACTAAAGATAAACTTAAAACCCCACTCAATCCTTTGGCATAAGAGCTAGGCCGAAGAAAAACTGCTGAGTGCCATGGTTAAGCCTACAGTGAAGAATTCCCACTTACTTCAATTACAGTAGTGACTATTAATATGGAGTGTAGAACTGCTTGTGATTTTAAGCGTCTGTATCAAGAGACACCTCTCTTCCCCACTTACATACATGTCTTTGAAGAGCTGAGCAACTTTAGTGACACTAGCAGAAGGTAAAGTTGCAAAGCAGAAACCACAACAGGCTATACCTTGATAGAAGGAAGCTCAGCAGGAGTAAAAGAGTCAAAGGGGGAAAACCCAGGCTTCACTGAGTGCCATGCTGTCCCACACCAGCACAATGGAGGGGAATCCTGCTCTACTCTGAGGGCTGTGAGCCACCTGGGCAGAAGCCATACTTTTGCACAGCTACTTGGCCCTGAGGGTTGAAAATAAAAGATGAACAGCCAAAATACAAGGCCAACAGACACAGCTCTCAGGCAGGGATCAGCAGACCTGCAGTATTATGAACACTGCAGCCCATGCTGGCTGGCTGTTTTGCACTATACCCTATCCTTTCCCTCAGCTATTTCCTTCCTTTCTTTGTCCACCTACCATAGCTCCTATTTGTGCTGTTTCTCACCCCTATCTCTTCCTTTTTTTGTCTCTACAGAGTCCAAGGTCTTAAAAGCAGGCTTTAATTCATACAGCCTACAAGCACTGCAAAATTAAAGTTTGCAATTTTTTGTATGTTTAGTTGATTGTAACATTAATTTCCCATCTCAGCTTTTTATTAAATTGCAGTTTCTTGAAAGACACTCAATGGACTGTGTTTATACTACTACCCATAGTCACAGTAGACCAGTCAGTATTAAAGACAAGAGTTCACAAATAATGTAGTGTGCTGATGTAGCTTCTATAAATGGAGAGTTTGGCCACTGCAGAGACGTCTAATCTACGGCTCTCACTCACATAAACAGTCTGCAGCCACACAAATAAAGACTGTCAAGATCCTTCCCCAAATTCCTGCAGGGAAAAGAAATTAAAATGATAGCAGATTGGATGGAACAGTTCTAAGAAAAATCAATAATGGTAGCTGTAAAATCTAAAATTAACGTAAGTCTGGTTTTGATGCTTTCAGTACAAACAGTACATTAAATTTGGCATAAGCCCAATGGAACATGAAGTTCTTGTGGACAATGTCTGCCAAGAGCTAGAAATATAGCACTTAAGTCTTTAAAGAACAATCAGAGAGGCACAGACCATTTCTACTTTATGCATCTGAAAAAAAATTAAATCAAGGTGATCTTTCTGAGGGAACATTTGTATTAAATCTAATTGGTGTGCTTTGTGCAATACTGAATTGAGTGAATGCCAACCGGCAGAGAATCAGTATTTGTCATTTTATAATGACTTGTGACAAAGGTTACAAATAACCTCCCCATATCCCAAATCACTGTGCTTTCCTCCTCAACATCAGGCTTGAGTCTCAAGGTAAATTCTGTACCTGGTCCGTGGTCATGCTGACACATCTAAACATCTGACACAGTGGAAGCAGAAGAAAGAATGTGAAGAATGAACTCGGGGAACTCACACTGCACTATCATTTTTTTTCACCCACCTTCACATTTTCTGGTACTTCATTAGTTTACATGCCTCAGAGCAGAGCAAGATTTGATTAGTAACTGAATATTAATTCTCATTTCTGTGGCAACCTCCAAACATTAGCAAATTACACATCAACACACCTGTGAGTTTCTAACCTTTATTAAAAATAAGGACAAAAATAAAGCAGAGGAGAGGGGGGCAGACAAGCCTAACATCCATCTGGGGCTTTGGAGACATCATCCATCATCCCAACACACAAGTTCCTCTCCCCACCACCTCCCACACACTGAGCTCTTAATTGGACAGGAGGGTGTAGTGCACTTCTAGCTTTGCTAGGTTTTCTGCTATTACACATGGGAAAGCTTACACATCCTTTCCCCACATCTCCCAGGGATTCAGAAGGGAACACACCCCTCCTGTCTTTAAGGCAAATACAAGCTGCTTGCATAGAAGGATCGCAGCACCAGCTCTGCCTTGGGAAACTGGCGAGCAAGAGAAGGGAAAACAGGCAATGTTACACTTAACATCTGCCCAGAGTGAGGCAAGAGTGAGTGCCCTCTCACTCTATACGTAAGCCAAGCACTATCTAGATCTCTAAAACTGCTATTTCTTGATGACTGAGGTTTTGAAACATGTAACAAAACAGCCAGATAAATCTGACTGCTAATCCTCTTCATTAATAGCTATAAAGTAGCAGCAGCATGCCTGCAATACTTGCTGTTGTGGACGCTAAGAGACTGAAAGACACCAGACACTTGCTACCCTTGCTTACTGACAGGATTAATAAGCTCTTCTCCCTACAACCAGTCCCTCTTGGCTTTAAGGTAAAGGTTAATTCTTCCCTCATCTTTTGGATCAGGCTCCTATCTCTGCTGCTGTTTAGACACTGCCAACTTGAACTCGCGCCTCCCCAAAGTTACAGTAAATGAAAGACACCAAGAAATAAGCTTGTAACACTTTCCCTCTAGAGGTAGGAGTTTCTCTTGCTAACTACGCGTATCTCAAAACAGTGAAATATGCATAGTTATTTCAATGAGAAAAAAATAAATAGTGTATAAATAGGCATAGAAATTCAAAAGCAGTTGCTACATCCAAGTCACAAGTGGCTTATAAGCCCCCACATTTTACTACAGCATCCTGGCCTTTCTTAGTCAGTAGTGAGGTACAAGGCCCTACTTTGTTTTCACATCTGCTGCTCAGAAAGCCCCAGACAAAGCTAATACACTGGCCACAACACTGATGAAGTTGTGTTACATCTATATAAGTGTGTTTATATAAAATATATATATAATGGTTTAACTCTTTAATAGGTGCAGAGACAGGAGATTGGAGCAGGAAGCAGTCCTTATCTGAAGTGTCAGCGCTACCATCACTCTGTTTTCCCATACATGAATAGCCACAAATTTCCTACACATGAGGAACTCTATGTAGTTTGTCAGAAGATTTTGACATCCTTGGTAGCCTGTTACGTTTCCTTTCCTAAACTCAGAGTACTTGCCCAGCAGAAAGCAGCCAGACCCAAGAGAAAGCAGATATCCTACCTGTGATATTAGCTAAGGGTTGAGGCCACTGTAGTCCCTTTCACTGTAGAACAGATGTTCAAAGTCATCATGAAAACCAGCAGCAATGTAAATACAGCAAATCAAATACCTACGTGCATTTACTTCTTCCATGTTGAGCATTCCTCAGAGCATTTAAAGTGGCTCAGGGAAAAAGCAAACCAAGCCAAACAAAGAAAAAAAGTGTATTAGTGGGATATGGCGGAACTGACATATTTTTAGAATTAGCAGTTTCTCCCAAGAGGTGCATTACAGAAGGAAAATAAGCAACAAGTTCTTTAAAAGGAAGCAAATTACTTTACAGTAATCCTCCATGTGCTATGAATTTTGGATTTTTCCCTTATCCTCATACCAAATAAATAGTTGAGCTACATGACAAAAGAACCATTACTTGTTTTCCCAGCTGAATCTTGTGTCAAACCATGATTAAGGCAATATTTATTCTTGTAAAAATATTGTGCTGAGCTGCAACTGCTTCATGAAAGCGGAAGGAATATCAAGGTGGCATCAGCCAAAAATCCCAGTATACATATTAACACTTCAGGAAGAGGAGCCTTGAGATTCTTAGCAGGAGTTCCTCAGGAACCACTTAACATTATTTAACATGACTAATTTGTCTTAGGACAAAGAAAATACATATGAAGTACTCAAGTTTGCATGAGTTTAAAATCAAGTCTTTACTAGTTAATACTGCTTGACCATCAGAAGCAGAAGGAACTGAGGACAGGGAAAGCAAGCACTCTGGGGCAGATCTGTAACCATCACAGAGGCATGATCCTAACACTAGAAAAGGAGCTACAAATACATAACCTTAAGCCTAGTTTTCCTATTAGTTTAATGTTGCCTTAAAGCATTCCAATGGACATGATGGTTAAGGGGGCCATATGTGCAGGCTACACAGACATGCTATTTCCCTCACCAAGAGCCCACAGTTCCACACAGGTACTTTGTGTGCTGCCCCAGCCATTGCTGATCACTTCTTAGACAAAGATGACTGTCTGGATGAAAGCATTTCAAGCTAGATCTAACATGGAGATACCAGTGTGGTTGCCCTGACCCAACAAACAATTCAGACAACACGAATCAACAATATGAATGATTGTGAATCAAAGAAATTCTTCATTTTAAGGCTGGTGAGACATTGGAAAGGGTTGCCCAAAGAAACTGTGGATAATCCATCCTTGGAGGTGTTCAAGGCCAGGTTGGATGGGACTTGGAGCAACCTGCTCTAGCAGAAGGTGTCCCTGCCTGTGGCAGGGGTTTAGAACTGTATGACCTTTAAGGTCTCTTCTAACCCAAACCATTCTGTCATTCTATGATCCAGGTCTAGGGGTTACCATCCTAGAGGACAAGCTGGCAGAAAGAAGGGGGAAACTAACTCAACAGCTGCTACTTTCCAGTTGCAAACTACTCCAGATGAGCCATCAGACAATTAAAAATAGAAATAGTGCTTCAGAAGCACTGAAGAGGCAAGCAGGACAGGGCAAGATGCTCAAATCAGATCACTAAGTTTGCTCTTGCTATGCCTCCAGAAACTCTTGGGAGGCCTTGAGTTCCACTGATGCTAATGGCAGATCTTAACAGTCATCTTAAGGAAAATAAATCAGTCCCTTTGAATTTGATGTCTACCCCCCCAGACTTTGCACATGAATTAAGGAAAAGAGGTATTCCAGCTCAGGAAAAAGTATTTTTAAACATTTGTAATGAAGTTCAAATGGTTATATAGCTGCAGAAACACTGCATACAAGCAACTAAGTACATCCAGGCAGATGAATTAGTTGGCAATGGAAGAAAAAACTCATTGATGGTGGTCTACTTAAGGACAATTTTGTCTAGGCAGGTTTTTGTGTTTTCTTTATAGTGTGGTTTTTTTTCTCTTTTGTGGTTTTGGTTGGGTTTGTTCGGTTTTCTTTCCCATCTTCAAGTCCTAGCTCAAATAAACTATTCCCCAAAGAATCTCAACCAAGCAACTTGCTTCAATCCCATATCTTGCAAGCATCTACAAAATATTTTTGATACATCCCACACAAAACCTCAATCAATCCACAGAGCAGCATTCTCTAGTAGCTATTCATATTATGATCTATCCTAATAACAAAAATATTTTCTGTATCACTTCTAGTCTTTCTAACTTCAGCTTTTTCTTACTTTCCTTGCTGTTCATTTCCCTGCTGTCTACAACACGGAGTTTCAGCCACTACAACAAATGTTACAGACCCACAAATGGAAACGCAGTGTTTAGTGACCAAAGCTTTTCTGCCAAAACCACCACACTTACCTCCCTGAACACTTAATATGTAAACTAACAGGCTGACAAAAGCACTTTATCAGCAAAAAGCTTGTCTACATCTGGGATTTTGATTAACTTTTGCAATTAGATTGTGCAATTGCTCCCCTGAACACATACATGCCCACCCTAATATAGCCAGACCAGCACCCCTCTGGCCCAAGTATCTCTGTACTATTAAAAAAAAAAATAGCTTTTCCCAAAAGGAACACTCTTCTCCCTTCTAAAAACACATTTATGCAATAGATCTGCTACAAACAGGGTCAGCACAGAAAAACATCTGGTTGATATAGCTGCACAGACAACATCAAGAAGGATCAAAAGTGTTTTGAGCCAGCATGATACATATCCAAAGTCTTCTATAACATACTCTACTGGTGAACAAGGAAAGTACTGCAATGTGTCAACTGAATGAATCCTCTTCTCAACAGGAATATAATTACGGGACCAGAGTAAGAGGTTTTGACTGCTCCTACTCTGACAACTACCATATACCTTCAATTAGAAGAGTAAAATTATAGGACACTCCCAATCCTGAAACCGCAGCCAGAACTGCAATGCCAGGTTCAGTCCACTGTGCTCTCGAGTAAATGAGATTCAAGTACAAAATTCAGCATTTATAGCAGTAAGTACCATGGGTAGCAGTCAAGTCAATATCATTGAATTCATCAGCATGAATTAAGAGACAAGGTTAGCAGATTAACTTTTATTACCTGTTCATGAACTGAACCGTGCTCCTGCATGGCAGGGACTGAAGGATACTGTCAATCCTTAACCAAACACTTCCACCCAGGCACTGAGTTCACTCTGAATCAAACAAGCTGCAGAACAGTTCACACTTGAGCCCACATCCCAAAACACCACCTCTCAACATTTACACCTAGTATGCCAACCGGGAGACATTGGTGGAGCAAGACTGGTATTGATAACCACCTACCTTCAGTACAAAGTGCCAGCAGAGGACAACAGACTTTCCCTGCAGAGCTTTGCAGTCAACTGTTTCACATCCATTCATGACTACAGGGTTATTCCAGAAAGGTAATTTTGAACAGCTAGCAACATTTGGTGCTCCAAATCACATGACACAGGTCAGCAATAGAAGTCTACAACACAGGGCTCACCTAGGTATCCCATAAGCTGTGCAAACTGACTTGTGCAAAGCACCTCTTCCTACTTGAAACAAGATCTCCTTTTCAATCAATAGAAATACAGAATACTTGGAAAAGAACATATTCATAGTTCAAGGCTGTAATTTTTCTGCAAATCAAGTTATTGTCAATAGATTTACTGCTCTTAGGAAAATGCTGCAACAGCATACAAGCTTGCCTTTCTTTAAGTTGCAGGATGATTTCTAGCATGCCAAAGAGCTTTTGTCTTACCTGGATTTTGAATCTATTGATTCAAACATTTTAAACAAGAAACACGATCACTTGTGAGTATTAATTGCCATATCCATTACAAAACATAACACACCACGATGCCTCAGCTACACAATGGAGAGCCTACAGCAGCATAGGGAGAGGGAGATCCATCCCAGGCTGCCTATGGGCCTCCAGAGAGGCATAGAGCCACTTCAGCTTTGCCCAGCTGACATGATTTGCACTTCATGGGATCAGACCTAAGCTGCTATTTTACCTTCTTCCCCATGAATCTTCCCATCCAGGCAGGCTAACTAGGCCCAGTTAGGGATGCAGTATTAATTTCATGAGAATTGAGGGACTATAGTAGGAGTATGAGATATACTGGTGCATCCTGTTAACCTCTAGATTGAAAGGAAACAATGCAGATCAGATGGAAACACGCTTACTTTTTCCACTGAAACTCAGCAGCATTTAGCTGTGCTCGACCTACTTCCTACACCATCTCTTTGCTGTCACTTCCTTTGACAGTTTGTCAGCATGCTTTTGAACCTGGAGATTAAGGAATGAACGTCTGGGAAGCAAAAGAGCTAGGCTTTTTCCTCTTGATGTACAGTCAAAACTTTTACAGTAGAACCAGCCAGCCGCACAGTGACCAGCTAGCAACAAGTACCTCCAATTACTGGCATCCTGCAGGAATTCCTAATCAACTGTGTAATTTTGCTTACAAGTACGCACTTAAATGTGACTGATTTCTCATGAAACACCCTCATTCTTCCTTTTTTAGCTCAGGGTATAGATTAGCATCTACAATCAGCTTTGGGTTTTCTGCTTTCCTGTATTCCAGAGTTCCTGTCTGAGAAGACATTTTATACCAAGATATACTTCCAATTAGTTCCTTCCAAATGAATAAGTGTCTTAAATACTACTGGCTCCAAGCAGATGATGCTCTATTTTGCATCTACAAACACAATCGCTAACCACAAATCCTGAAGTGAAAGGATCCTGTTTTCCATGCCTACTTTCTTAATAGAAACCAGCATTGACACCAAAGTACAAAACAGAGCAGGCAGACTTTATACTAATATGTAAATTCTGCTTTAACTGAAATACTAGTAGTTACTTAAAACCTTAATTTCCAAGGTGAACACTAGCATGGCGACCTGAGGTGTTGAGAAATACTGTGTTTAGTAAGAACAGAAACATTATGCACACTTCACAAGACTACACTCAGCGTAACATAGGTGCTCCTACAAGTTTAATTCATTTGAAATAGGAGACGTTTAAGCTTAAGGTAGCTGCCTATATACAAGCAAAACGCATTCCTAAAGCTTCCTGCCAGGCCATTCATACGTCTTCAAAAGAGTTAGGACACTTAATCTCACACAGCACTAAACGGGTCTATTTTTCCAACTAGGAGTGCTCCATTTTCTACATACTGGGGGTTTTCTTGTGGGGAAGGAGGCCAGGGAGAGGAGAGGCGCAAGTGTCCCGTGCAGACGCCTGAACTACATTACTCACTTCAAAACTGTCGGCCTAAAACATTACAAAGCCACACGGACCGCACAACACATCTGGGTAGCCTATTCAAGCTGAAGCTTTCATCTCCAACTAACCTAACTGGCACAAAAAGCAACAGGAGATGTATCATCAACAGGTCATCTGGCCGCTTCTTTGTAACAAAAAAAAAAGCCACGAAAAGCTGCTGAACAGAAACCGGAAACAGCCTTTTTTCTCCCCCCGACTCCCCCCAACGCGTGTTCAAAATGGAAAATATAAACCCATCGTTCTCCTAACGCTCTAGCTGAAATGCTTTGTAATTTTACTTGCCGAGTGCTGTTTTCAAGGCAGGGGAGTCCCAGCAAACACGAATGGGTGGCCTTTAAAAGGCCAGGAACAGGAGTGCAGTACAGCTAGGCTGCTTTTTGCTTGCATGTATTCTAGAAGCTGCATTCTGCAGAGATGAAGTAGCTGCAGGTTTTGAGGGGGTAGTTTAAACAAAAACAAAGGGGAAAGGAAAACCAGCGCAGCTTTCAGTATAAAAACATAGCGATTGCTTTAAATATCCTCTTTAAGAGGCAAGAAATATTCAGCTGAAAACACAACCACTCCTCCTCTCCCCAGCCTTTTAAAAACCCTTTTTTCCACGGCTGTTAGAGGCAGAAATGTTCCCCTTCTATCAGCTCCTCCTGAAACTGCGTTATTTAACTATTTTTTTTGGAAAAAAAAAAGGCAGAAAGAGTGAAAAGAAAAACCCGACCAAAGTTGCGCTGGATGCCAGGGTGCTCACAAAAGAGCCGAGCCTGAAGATCTGAAAGAAACATTCCAAATCCCTCCAGAAGCTTAAAATTAAAAAGGACACAACTTACCTACCAGCTATCTGGATTCCTCCGGACTGAAACAACATCAAATTCGGGCGAACTAGGGGATAAAAAATAAAGAATGAAGCTCTCCCACCACGATTTTGTAGGGTAACAACAGCAAAACAAAACCCCCCTTTGTTTTGTTTTCACCCGCCTGCGTGCAGCTCCCATTGAGCGCTCCGGCACAGGGGGCTGCGATAAATGGAGCCGGGACTGGGGCGGGGGGGACTCATTCCCCACCGAAAACAAATATATCGCCCCCACCGCCCCCAAAACCCACCCCCGATCCCGGCAAAGCCGCGGAGCGCGAACACAGAGCGAGTTCTTGGTCTGTTTTCCTTTCAAAGTGGTGTTCTTCCCGAGGGCAGGCGGCTCGGCAGCCGCTCCATGACAAAGAGCTTCCCCAGCACATCCAGCCCCGGAGCGGGGCTCGGCCAACTCCGGGTGGGTGGGACGGGAAAAAGGACCAAGGAAAAAGGGGGGGAAATAAAGAATAAAAGAAAAAGAGAACAAACTCCCCAAACCCCGGATAAAAAAAAAATAGAGAATTAAGGTAAAGACCGTAACAAAAAGGCAGCCCCGCCGAGGCGCAGCACAAAGCGGCAGAGAAAGAGGGTGAAGGGGGGGAAGCAACCCGAGGAAGCGGCCCCCAACCAGCCCTCACGATACAGGCTCTGTCGCGACAGGCGCGATACTCACCCTCGGTAGGAAGGAAGCTGGAGAAAGAGGCACCCCACGCCAGCAGCAGCAAATCCCCCGGGGAGGCCCAGAGCAAGGGGGAAAGGAAAAGGGCAGCCTCAGCCTCCGTCCACCGTCTCCTCACGGCCGCGTGAACGACGATAGCTCCGGTCGGGCGAGAGGAAAGGCAAAGAACCTCGGCAGCGCTCCCCGCAGCCCCTGCGGGCTCCGGCGGGCCGGTGTGGGGAGCGACAGACGGGGAAGCAGCGGCTGCAGCTGCAGGGAAGCGTCTGAAGAGAACACCCGATCACCGCCGGCTCCGCACCTCCTCCCCTCCCACCGCTGCTGCTACCGCCGCCTCGCCTCACCGCGCCACCCGCCCTCTGGGCCGGCAGCCGCTGCGCGCTCGCGCACCCCACCGAAGGGGGCGGGGCCACGCACGGCGCGGCGCCACGCCCCCCTCCAGCCCCGCGGCATGACGGGAGTTGTAGTTCCCCGGCCGCGAGGGTCTTCGCTATGCTTCGGTGTGTGTAGGGGTGGGTACTTGGGTATGTATATACACGTGTAAATATGTATATGTGAATATGTATATATGTGTACATGTCTGTATATGTGTGTCTATGTCTGTCTATGTATGTATAATACGTGTGTATACATAGAAACATAGAATCATAGAATGGTTTGGGTTGGAAGGGACCTTAAAACTCATCCAGTTCCAACCCCCTGCCATGGACAGTGACACCTTCCACTAGAGCAGGCTGCTCCAAGCCCCATCCAGCCTGGCCTTGAACGCCGCCAGGGATGGGGCAGCCACAGCTTCTCTGGGCACTCTGTGCCAGGGCCTCAGCACCCTCACAGGGAAGAATTTACTCCTAATGTCTAATCTCAGTCTCCCCTCTTTAAGTTTAAAACCGTTCCCCTTTGTCCTGTCACATGTAAGGCCGTGTACAAAGTCTCTCTCCAGATTTCTTGTAGTCCATTTAGGCACTGGAAGCTGCTCTAAGGTCTCTCCAGACCCTTCTCATCTCCAGGCTGAACAACCCCAGCTCTCTCATCCTGTCTCCAGAGCAGAGCTGCTCCAGCCCTCAGAGCATCTGTATGGCCTTCTCTGGGCTTGCTCAAGCATGTCCATGTCCCTCTTGTGTTGGGCACCCCAGGATTGCAAAGGGAGGATCTCATGAGAGTGGAGTAGAGAGGGAGAATCCTCTCCCTTGACCTGCTGCTCATGCTGCTGGGGATGCAGCCCAGGTCACGATTGGTTTCTGGGCTGCAAGCATACACTGACAGGTCATGTTGAGCTTCTCATCAACCAACACGCAGAGGTCCTCCTCAGGGCTGCTGTCCACTCAGTTTCCTCCCAGCCTGTATTTGTGCTTGGGATTACCCGGACGCAGGTGCAGGACCTTTATGAACCTTGTTGAACTTCATGAGGTTCGCATTGGCTCACCTCTACGCGCACATATGTATACATCTATGTGTGTGTATGTGTGTATATATATGTATATGTATGTATATATGCATGTGCATATATTCGTATATATATGTGTGCACATGCATACACTTATCCATAAATATGCATGTGTTTATATATAATACATGCATGTATATATGCACATATCACGTCTGTGGTGGGTTCGCAGGGATTCCTGCCAGCAGTGAGCCCAGCCCCAGCAGCCAAAATCCAGACCACAGCCTCCCAGTTCCCTGAACGTGGCTTGGCCATGCAGGGAGCTGGGTACCAGCGGGGCTGCAGGGCTGCAGCACACCCTGGGGCAGGCATGCAGTGAGCATTCTCCCTTCCTCTGTTGGCTTTCCAAACATCTGTGCACACCCGTGGATCTCAGTCCTGGCCTTCTGGTAGGGTGGAACACTGGGGCAATATACTGAGGATAGATGGCGGGGCAGCAATCCCCACCTGTGGGGATCCAGGGGCAGCAGCCACAGCTACACACGTGTTTAACCTTGGGAGCCTTACATTGTTTGGAAAAATTGAATGAGGGACTGATGGATCCTTTACAGATACAACAAACCCCTCAAAATTCTTTGTTACAGAAACGTTTCTGCATGAGCAAACCTCCCCATCTCCGCAAACCAAAGCCTCCCGCTTTTTAATAACACAAAGAAACACACTTGCTAGGAGTCAGGGGTGATGCTTAAAGGCTGTTACACAGGCTCAGGACTGAATATGAACTGAATGGAGCTGCTGATGCCTGGTGTGCAAGCCTGACACCACTCGGGCTCACACTCAGTGCTGCTTTGTGGAGTTTTAGCCTCATTTCTTTGGCAGAGTGAAATAAGTAATCCTGGACGTTATAGTCTGTGGTGTGCTGCCCTGATCCTGTCAAGATAAGTCTTGCTCTGTGTGTGTTTAAATAAATATAAAAAAACATATTCTGAGCAAGGCAGGGAGATTGCTCCATTTCACAGGCTGCTCTGGCAGTGCTGCTGCTGATGACTGTTGTAGTGGTTCTTCAAGAGCATTTGTTTGAACAAAATATTTTCTTGTAATAGACACCTTGAAATACTAGTTCAGCTGAAAGACTCTTCTAGCAATGGAAGAAGGAGTAAATTAACTTAAACAGGCGAAGTTTGGATTGGATATAAGGAAGAAGCTCTTTACTGTGAGGGTGGTGAGGCACTGGAATGGGTTGCCCAGGGAAGTTGTGAATGCTCCATCCGTGGCAGTGTTCAAGGCCAGGTTGGACAGAGCCTTGGATGATATGGTTTAGTGTGAGGTGATGATCTTTAAGGATGATGGATGATCTTTAAGGTCCTTTCCAACGCAAACTGTTCTATGGTTCTATGATTCTATATGACTTTTTTCTGTTCTCCATAGCTCAATGGAAATCACAGGCTGTGACCTTCAAATTTATTTTTGTTTTCTTGTACTTAGTGACAAACAAATAAATTGATTTTTCAGGGAAAAGGGCCTTTTGCTGCTGCATCTCTCAGAAAACAACATTGTCCTGCCCTAGCATGACACACAAAGTCATAGAGTCATCAAATCATAGAATGGTTTGGGTTGGAAAGGACCTTAAAGATCATTCAGTTCCAGCCCCCTGCCGTGGGCAAGGACGGAAGTTAATGATCATGCTTCTGTGGCTGTCACACTGAGAGCTACTGAGGAGTTAGTAAGGGTTAGAGATAGTGGTGCCGAGCTGTGTAAGCACAGCTCTACTCATCCTTAACCTGAGTTTCACTGGCCTGGGATTTTAAAAGAGAGATTAAGAGATATAACTTGCAGCTCCCAGATTACGAGAACAAAAGGGTCAGGGTGATCATCCCTTCTGACCTCTGGTGCACAACCCGGGCATCCCAAAAATAGCTTTTGCCTCAAAGGCGGTTTTTCTTTCAAAGAAGCATTGACACCTGAGATTTAAATAGCCCGGGTGGTAAACCCACCCCCTCTTTTGGTGACTGCTGCAAACAAAGCCCCATGTTAAAACTGAGCTCTCCATGGAGTGTTTATTGATTTGCCATTGGATTTGCTGTGGCTTTGTTCTTGCACTCGGCAGCCCATTATCTCTGCTTTATTTCCAACCTAGGTATTTATAGCCCTCTGATCGAGGTATCCTTTAATCCCCTCTTTTCTGAGCTACCAATACCAGCATCCCCTAATCCTTTGCTACAGGGCAAGTCATACCCTCATCCTTGAGCTGGAGGAACACAACCCGCATCTCCCCATAGCTGGATGTGTTGCTTCCCATGGGATTTGGCCATGAGGGTGTAAGGAACATGCATGCAGGCACATGGGAGATGGGTGGCAGGTGGTGGCAGCAAGAAAGTGTGGTGGAGAAGCTCCTGGCATGATCCCCAGCACCAAAAGCCCTCTGGGTCCCACCTGGAAAGAAGCCACATCTCCCAGGGTCCAGCTGTTTCCTTCCCTAGGATGGGAGGCGAAAAGCTGGGGGAGATGGGATGGAGAAGAAGGTGAGGGATAGGTGGAAAGCCACCTCATTCATGGACACGCATCACGCTGGGATGAGCCTGGTGCTGCCTGACCCCTGTGTGTTGCCGTACGTGCTTGGAGCTTTGCATGTAATGAATCACTTGCCACACGTGTGATGTAACATGACAGTGTTAATAGATCTCATTATTATCCAATTTACTAAGGGAAACTGAGGTGTGGAGAGGTGAATATTACGCCTGGGGCATACCGGGGCTAGATTGCTAGACCTCACGCTGCTGTCCCATGCTCACTTTACTAAGCCATATTGGAATTAGATGCAGCCAGCAGAAGCACCAGAAGAGGATACTGAAGAAAGCCCAGGGGCAGAGGATGAGCTCAGCATTCACTGTACAGAGCTTTGCCTCTATCATTCATGTCCTGACACAGCAAACAGTCCCTCTTGCCATGTTGAATGGGGTCCTATTCAGCTCCCAAAAGATACTGCAGACTGCTGTCATCCGCTATACTCTTCTGTAGTAGCTGATGGGCTTATCACTTTGACCCCTGGGAGGCTCTTTCTTTATTTTACTCAGCCATGCCACCCTGAGAAGCCTCAGAAGCCAAAGCACAGATGAGGGGTTTCCATTATCCCAGCATCCCTGCTGCCTTGCCAGCCACTGGCTCCAGGGGTGCTGCAGCTGAGCCTGGCCCTGACCCATGATAATATCTACAGCATCCACAGCGGGGCCAGGGCCAGTGTCCCATTGCGGACCCTCTTTTATTTAACTCTGAATTAGCACCTTTGTTCTGAATAGCCTTTGGCTTCCAGGAAAGTGATGAAATTGCCATCCCTGGAAGTGTTCAAAAACCGTGTAGGTGAGGCCCTCAGTGACATGGTTTAGTGGTGGTCTTGGCATTCCTGGGTTAATGATGGTTGGACATGATGATCTTAAAGGTCTTTTCCATTCTATTCGATTGTATGATTCTACAATGGACTTCTGCTTCATGAATTGGTCCAATCCCTTCTTAAGTCTGTGCAAGCATTTATCCTTCTCACAAGCGCCTGGCTTAGCCCTGCTCGCAGTTCCTTTTCTGATCTCCATCCTGCCTCAGGGTTCATTTCTTTCTCAAATACAGTTCAGAGGAAGCTCGAGAGACAAATCATCATTACAAAGCATTCCTCTTGTAGGAGGAACAGTTTTCAAAAAGCTTTTCTTTCCCCACTTTAAAAAACACAAGAGGAAACGGCTGAGTTTAGTGGCTTCTTTTGGTATTTCCTTATATTTAACACATGCCTCTTGCTATGGAAAAAGAGCCACCACCACTTGGGGCTGACAGTCTTCTGTGACATGCCCAGAGGCCTGGAGAAGCTAGTACTAAAACCTGGACTTCATAACACAGCTAGCTGCCAGCAGCAAGCCTGGGGGCTGGTTTTCCCTCTGATCCTGACACATTCCCCTGTCCCGTAAGCTTGTACCACTCCATGGTGAGACAGCAGGGAGCTGAAACATTAAAGACCCATTTATGGGGGGAGCCAAGCTGGCCTGAGGTAACCCAGCACCATGGATAATTGATTGGAGAAGGAAGGGTGGGTACGTGGAGCATCGTCTCTGCTGATCCATCTCATTTCAGACCATTTTTCCCCTCTTTTCCCCTCCCAGAACTGAAACATGGAGCTGCTGCCCAACAAAGTGGAGCTCTGAAATCATCTTTGATATTTAAACAACTATCTTCTGTTTTCTGACAGCCACTGTTCCAGTATTTGTGCTGAACAGGCTTTCTGAGCCAGACATAAAATAAATTGACACATGGTCCCCTCTAATGTTCCCATCAGAGCACGTATGGTCCTGTGATCTCACTGCAGCGATGAAGAAATCGTAAAGGCTCTTAGCCAGGTTTCTGTGCTGCTCTAAGCTGCATATGGCCCCAACTGCAATAGCTCATTCACACTGCACTGCTCCTGTCTATCTTATTAAATAAAACAACCCCAAGCCAAAGTGGCTTGGCTGGGCTTGTGGCTATGCTGCTAAACACCCTGCACCCCCGAAAGCAGAGGGCTGGTCCAAAATTCCCCTTCTGGCTCCGGTGCATCTCCTGACCATGCCCAGATCATCTTCTAGACCTGGGATGCCAAGTTCAGCCTGCTAGGATACTTCACCAAGTCCTTCCCAAAACCTCACTCCTCTCTAAACCAGCTGCCATCCCAAGCTGTGAAACAGAGGTTAGCATCACCTTTCTCATCCAGCCCCTGAGATTTGGAGGGTTTCAAACCTACACCTGAACAAATCTCACCAGGGACAGAAGGAACCAAGCATGATGACAGGACCCTGAGTGTCTGCTGGTGCCACAACGTGCTGCTGTGCATGCCTGTGTGGGTAACGACCATGGCTCGGTGCCATGAGCTGTGATTAAGTCATTAGTCAGACTTTGGTCACGTGAAGATATTTGAGATTACAAGTCAATGCTGAATTCCTTCTTGGAAGGGTTAAGCAAATTAATATTTAGCTCCAGCTGACAGGAGGTCAGAGTTTGTCAAACATATAACATGATGCTGTAACCCAGGGTGCAGACATCACCCTGATCAGTAGGTTTTTGGGTTCTTCAAAAGGAACATGCTAATTCCTCTGTCTCATTACAAACTCAGGCTTTGGTCCATCAAGGCTTACTATCAGATGATGGTTTAAAAATGAACCATCCTGGCAGCCTGTTCATACTTTTCCATGCCCAGTGATGTGGGTGTGTGCTTGTACTCAGTTGCTCTGTGCTGAGGCAGAGTAAAGGGGTGGCTGTGTAACTATTCACAATCAATCAGACTGATCGTGTGTGCCAATTAAATTATTTTCTTCCAACAGTTCTTAGAAATGTAATTTGCTTTAAGTTAATAAGCAAACATCTATCCTTTCAAAGTGTATTTGCAGAGATGTAAAATCAAGGGGCACTTCATAATGGCAGAGAAGAAGGAGGCATGGAACTGTTGCACCAGCGCAGTGTTTGGATGCTGCTGGCAGTCAGCCACCCAGATGGCCATGTATCAACCCCACTGAACTACGTCAATTGATGATGAGAGACCAAAAATGAAGTGCTTCCAGAGGACCTCCCTTTGAAGATAACAGTAAAAAAGGAGGTTAGCAGCCCATAAAGACTCCCACTGTCCCTCCACCGAGGACAGAACTGCACCCCGTAGGCTCTGGTGTGAATTTCATTGCTCTTCCTTGCACATGGGTCTAGATTGTTCAGCCTCTGCAGTGATTTCTTTACCAGCTGTACCACACTAGGTGCAGTCAGCCCTCCACCAGCAGCACCCCAGAAGCATCTCATGGGTGGTTCAGATGGAGGAAGGTACTAAGCTGCTGCTCAGTGGTCCTCCCATGGACCATGCAAACAGACATCTCAGCTTTCCCAGCCACCCACTCCCAAAATTAAAGTCTTTTTTTTCCCCTTCTTTTGTTCTCTAAAGCACAGTCTCTGAAGCTGTCCTTGGAAGGACATCAGCCCCATGCATTTTCCCAGAGAGGAGGACATGGTAGCACCTCCCCCTCACACAACCCATGACTCAACCAGCTAAACGGAGGAGGCAGGTGTTACTTGAGCAAGGCATATTTAAATGCATGATTAGGTGAAATGAAAACACCATGCGTTGCTCACTAGAGCTGGTGTATCAGTCTAGAGGGTGAAGTAATAAGAAGACCAGTACATAAACATCAGCTTGTGAGTGCTCCTGGTCCCCGAAGGATGGGTTCACTTCATAGGTGACCTCCACAGCCCCTTTTACACTTGAGGAAACTGATGTAGAGAAAAATGAAGGGGCTTGGCCCAGAACATCATCAGAACTGGGGCCAGTATGGGAGCATGAGCAATGGACATGCTGAGATGGTACCTTACTGTATTTTAAAAGCACTGGCAAGCAGTGAGAACACCCATAGCACCCACTTTCTATCCAGATGTTTCAGCCTCCCCCCCCCATACCCTCCTTGGAGAGGAGCAGCCACTGTCCCCTTCCCAATTTACTACTTAAAGATCAGTCCACGACACATCCAAGTCCGTGCTGTTTAACCAAGGGTTAGCTGAAGAAACAAAGCAGCTTGTAAGTCCTTGAAAACACACAAACCCACAGATGTCTCTATATTTTTGTTTGCATTCAATATATGCAGGCAAAGCTCTTTTTCTTTTTTCTTTTCTTTTTTTTTTTCCCCTTTTTTCCCCATGTCATGAAAAAAAAAAATCCCATGCTTTCTGCCTGGCAACTCATATGCCAGAAGTCCTGTTGTAGCTATGATTTAAGCTGCATGACCTGGCTGCATGGTAACAGAATAATACCCTTTCCTTGGCTTTCCCACTCAAAAAATATGATGGACATGGTGTCTTCTGGCTGGTTGAAGGCTGGCAGACCAGGAAGAAGCTAAAGGGAAGGAGGCCACCTTGGGCTCTGTTAAAACAGGGTTTGTTTAATCATTGCACAAGGGGGATTTGCAGTCAAGACCTGACTGAAAGTCCTGGCAGGGCCAGGCTGGCACAGCCACCTTCAACATTTCCACTCACGCTGAGGAGGATGACATGCCCACAGCAAGACCCAGGGTGGCCTGTCTGTGGCTGCACCCACCAGGTCTCCTCTGGCTATGTCCAGCACTACCCAAACAGAGTCTCAGATGCCCCTGGTGATGTGAGTAAGGTCTCTTGGGGTGGAACTGAAAGGCTCCTACTGACTGCAGATGCTATGAGCTTCCAGGGTTGTATGCCAAGTGTTTCAAATTTCTCATGTTCTCAATTCAATTGAAGGCTCTGTTGGATAGGGCTAGCAGCAGCTCTTGATCTTTCTGCTCTAGACCAGCCAGTACCCACTGAGTTTGTTCCTTCCTTGGGGTTTGCACCTGGATCCTACCATTGGTTTGGCATTTCTTTTTGCTTTTAGGGGTACTGCTGGATTTTGAAGTCAAGACTTTGCCATTCAAAGCTGTGTTTCATTCCCAAGCTGTTACAACCAATACCGAATCCCCTTGCTTTCACCTAAAAGATCAAAATGTTTCTTGCCATTGCACTTTAATTTGCATTTACTATCACTGAACTTCATTTGACACGACCTTGTCCTTTCCCATGGGAAAACTCCCCTTCCGCATACCAGCCCCTCAGTTTTACTAGGGCTATCCTGAAATAAATCCCTGCAATATTGGTGAGGAAAAACGCTTTGAATATTATCCAGACAATAAAGAACACCACGTCCTGGGCTGGTGTCTGCAGACTCCAAGTATGGCAGCTTGCTGCAACCCAGAATGAATCAGAGCTGTGAAAGCATAGGCTCACTATCAGGAGCCAGCTTTCCACCTTCCTAGCAAATGCTCACCTTCCCTGCCCACCAGTCTGGGCTCTGGTGGCTCCATTGGATCCTGTTTGATCCTGAGGAAGATGCAACATTGCTCCACTGACCACTGGTGGTCTCTGCCGTCACCGAATGGCCTCTAACTGTTTGGTGATAAATGGCCCACAGAATCAGTTGGCTGTGTCTGCCACAATAAAATAATCCATGCCAGAGCCTCAGCATTGTTTTGGACCAGGCCAATGAGCCAGAGCACTGCGTGGTTAAGAATTGCATGAGCTGGACACCACTCAGAGGAGGCAGTTTTCATGGGACCACCTTGTCTGGGGCTGCAGGAGACTTTGACAGCAGTAGGACATTGCTAGCTACCCTCAGGACTAGCAACTGTTGAGGACATACTTTATTTATTAATATATCTGTTGTCTTCGAGGCTCGATGGTCTGAGAGCCACTGGCATAACCCAAGCTCACGCTACTTCCTCCATGGCGGCAACACTGGTGGTCCTCAGTGTGAATGACCAGTGTGATGTTCATGCAGCCAGGGACCACAGCCATGGGAAACAAGGCTTTCCCAGTAAGAAAAGTAGGAAATGGAGGGAGAAACATGCTAATTTTTAAACACACATATCTCCATTGTGCAAAAAGGGGAAGGGAAATGAAACCATCCGCTCATGGAGCACCCCATGAGTCACTCAGATACTAAGGTGTGGTATCGCAGCCTGCATTGCTTGGCAGGTCCACCCTTGCTTCACTGCTGCCATGGTAGGAGCTGAGCAGTTTTTCAGGGCTGGATGTTGGTGCTGGTTTTGGGTATGGCCTGGGAAGACAGGCTTGCTCTGGGGCCTCCCAGCATCGACAGCCCAGCAAATCCCGACGGAAGCGAGCCATGCTCTGACACAGCCCGGCCATGCCAAGAACAGTTGCTGCCCTTGATGCTGCCAGAAACCATCGCTTACGTTGCTTTGGGATGGGGCACACAGCTATTGATTGTATTGCCTTGCACCGCCCAATGTACCAAAGGGAATAACAAAAGCTGCAGAAGCAAAGTATTGGAGAGGCCAAAAGGAGGATTTTTCTGGCTGCATGCTCATAGCAAAACTGGGATTTGACCTCTGAGAGGCCAGGAAACATAGGTGCGGTGTCCGCACCTGGATCCAGTGGCAGGAATTTTCCCTACATAGCAACAGTTGTTATATAGCAATAATACTTGTCAATTTTCAAGGCACTTGAGAAATATTAATTAATCTGCACATCAGCCTTGTCAGGTAAGAAGCAAAATATTTTCATCTGTGCTTTACAGCTTGGGGAAGCAAGACCAAAATCAGTGGAGCAGCTGGTCCATGGTCACAGCAAGAGAAGCTGCCAAGATGTAGGCAGTGCTCAGTGACTGTGTCAGGACAAGAGGGCTGATGCAAAGGAAAACCTGCACAACTACAGGTAGTGCATCAGGAGATTCAAAGGAAGCACCTAGTTTTCAATCTAGTGAAGCAAACCTTCCATCAGAGCAACTTTGCTAATGCTTGCACTGGTATTTCACAGCTCGGTTTAATTATACTAATCACTTCGATGATGACTCCTGACATTCACCTTCATTAGCCACTGGTGGCTGCACTCAGCTGCCTCGACTTCAGAGCTATCAATGTCTGCTTTAAATAACCCATGAGTAAAATCAGCTGGGAGACAGTGTGTCTGGGCTCTCCTCTGGCATATCCTGCATGGAGGTGGCTGGGAATGCAAGGCAGAAGCCAAAACTAGAGTTTAATGTTGGCTGAGCATGGGCATGACCTTTTTCTGGATGTCTTGGGATGGGGAGAGTTTTTTCTTTGGCACTGAGGGTAATGACTAAGTGGGAGATGGAATGATGTGCAGGGAGGACCAGGTGAAGTCAAGAAGTTCAGTCCATGGCACCATTTTCCCAGTTGGCTCAGGGATGGTGTCATTGCTACACCTCCTGTTGCATAAACACATAGCTGATGCCATAACCAGGCTTCAGCCAAAGGGTATTTTTGACCCAGCACCCATTTTCCCCAGACAAACAGGAATTTAGGTCACGCTGGGGGTAGTCACATCCTAAAAGCTGCAAGGGCAAAGCAGAAGGCAAGGGGACACATGCTGCCACAGCCACCTCTCAAAGCATAGGGCTGCATGACCAGAAGGCAAAGCTGGGCCTTGTTCCCAATCCATGAAGAAGATGGTGATTCCAGCCTGTTAGCAAACAATTTCCCCAATACTGCCCACAGTCCCAAAGCCTTTCCCTGAAATGTTTCTTTATGAAGGTATTATTCTGCAAACTAATGCCCATAATAAACCCACTTGTGCAGTTTTTATTAACAGAGACCAGTCATCCATTAACCATTATGGCATGCAATGCCTGCTTTAAACATAGGAAAGTACCTGTTTATAATTAAGAATAAATGAAAAGCATAAGGCTTTTATGTTGTAAAAGCAGCATCATTTTAGCATGAGTAGAGCTGGTCAAGATACCGGGTATGAATAACGTTCTTTGTGCCCATGGCTCTCCTGAATGCCTGGTGGGATGCTGCGTTTATGAATGACTGCCGTGGGGTAGTTGGACACTTAACTCTCATTGTATCTTTTGTACTTTACCATGAGATGACTGATGCTTTAAAAAAGAAAAGAAACTAAGGAAGAAGTGAAACGGTTTCACTGTGAAGGATGTGGTTTAAGTATTCCTGCATTTTATTCAACCTTTATAACTGTCATTCGCCTGACTGAAAGGGCATGGAAGAAAAGGTAATGTTGAGACCGTATTCTTTGGGAAAGAGATGGGCCACAGCAGAGTGCTTATCTTTACACTGAAAATCCTTGCTTTGCATCAAGTTCAGTTTCTTGGTTCTGGCTCTAAAGTCCTGTATTCTGCTGTATATTTTGGCTGGCTTCTCTGCTGTACGCCTTGGTTTCTGCTATGACACTCAACACACGGTCTCTTAGGACTGCAATGGACTTTTGCACTCTCATCAAGAAGGATGTTGTCATTGCAAATCCTTCCCATGGAGCCACAGGCGTGTTTCTGAAGGGTCCTCTTGGGAAGTACACACCCTCCTTCCCAGAAAGGCCATTCACCACCTTTTTCCTGCTGTAAAACCACATGAACATAGTGCCCTCTGCTTCAAAGGCAACTCTGAGTTGCTGGAGCAGATGCTGCCAGTGCAAAAGCCACCCTAGAAAGGCCAGGCTGGCCATGTGAGGAGGCAGTTCTACCCCCATCAGGGTCCTGCTTCACAGAGCAACCAGCTTTCTGAGCTTGTTTAAATGCTGTTTCAAAGGCAAGAGAAAACTTCTCCAAGTCCTAAACTCAATTGAGTCTGCACCCTGTTGCCACTGCCCTTCCCACACTCTGCTGCAGTGACGGCCAGGACTGCACCTCACTTTGCACCCTGCCTCACTGCAGGAAGGGAGGGGGTACGTGGTGTACATGATGTGTGCCATGTACTCAAGCCTTTCAGTGCTGCCAGTAAAAGCCAGCAGTTCTACTGGTTTCCAGGCGGCAGCAGAGGCAATGGCAGAGCAGTGGGCATGCGCAGGCATCGCTTGCAACCAGGCAACGATGAGGACAGAAGAGAGGAGAAAACTGGGTTTCTCTTTGACCTATGGCCAGTGGGTCTGTTTATGCCAGGGCAGGGAGGAGAGAACACAGCATCCTCCCAGCTTGGTCCTGGCTGGGAAGGACCAGGGGGGCAACAGACAGCATCGGGCTCATCCGTCCCCACTCTCTGCTGCTTAATCCAGCACTCTTCTCCCAGGTCCCCCTTCAGAAAAGGGGAAAAAAGTGGGGGGAAAAGAAGCAGATGGAAGCTCACAAAATCCTAGTTTCTGTATGTCTTCTCGAATACGTATACAGATTTTGATACAACAGACACACTATTTTTAGTTTCCTTTGGGGTATGTTTGGGAGCAAGCCCTTAACTGTTGCTGTGCTGCTATAGAAACCGTATCCATGTACACTGACATGTTTACAATTGTTTTAAACACCATAAACTTCCAAGGGCAAAGTCAAGCAGCTTATTTCCATTAAAGTCACTGCCCTGGTGTGGGTTTCTTGTACTATTACGTTTATTAATTTAGGACCCTTCTCAGCTTCATCCGGCCCCATGTAGCTTTCGTTTTCAGAAAGGCTTGCCAGCTCCTGCTGCCACGGTGCTTGGCAAACCTGGAGCAGAGCAGTTGCAAATCTGACATGGGGAAGAGAAAATGCTTTTGCTATCATCTCCCGTCGAGCTCAGGTGTAAGGGGGGTGCTTAGCAGAGAGCAGGGCACCCATGCAAAGCTTGCTCTGCAAGCAGAGCTGCCTGCCTGCTGCCTCCCCATGTTCCGTTCTGGAGCTGGGCAGTTGCTGCTAAAGGTCGCTCAGTCCTTGTGGCCAGCTCATGTCTATGTCAGACAGCAGAACAGTGGCCTAACTTTATTGGTTTTGTTTTTTTTTAAAGCACAACACAATCATTTATTTCAGACTTTGGGAAGAGGAAAGCTTGTCTTGATTTATTCTGTAAGGATTCCTAAAGTTAGGTTTCCCCCTCCCCTTTTGCTTTGAAGTCACAATCTTTCTCCTACAACAATTAGAAAAGGGCAGAGAAAAACGTGTGGGGTTTCTTCCAGCATGCCAGGTGGGCAGCAGATGTGTGAGAGAGGAATAACACATCCTTTCCTGAACATGAGATAATACGTATCATTTGAGATGGACAGGGAGTGCAGCTCTCACCTCATCCTTGAAGTGATAGTTATCATCTGCAAGGTGGGTTGAGATTGCAAGTGAACCTTCCCCTGGAGCACCAGTCCCATAATGACCATGCCAGGACAAAGGAGCTTCATTCATGACCAGGCAGGGACGTATGGCAGGGAGCACCCTGGGGTGGCTCAGCCCCCATTGGAGCACCCAAGCACACATCCTCTCCCTCTTGCACACTGTCTGAGCCATACTGTTTTGCTGCATGGAGCTGGACACTCCAGCAAAGAGAGACACAGGTTCAACCACACCAAACTGGTTTTCCCTGTCCAGAAGCATCGGGAGCAAAGCCCAAGGCAGGATTTGGCTTTCAGGGTCTGTGTCTGAATTGAATGCTGCCTGGTGTTGGAGGTGTGAGCTTTTGAAATTGGTCCTGTAAGGCTCTGTAAGTGCTTTGTGAAGCTTAAGCTGGGCTTCCCTGAGTTCCCTGAGATCAGTGGGAACTGGGTCTACATTGAGGTAAAGGGAACAAACGGGGCTTTGTGCTGAGTTTGCTCCTAACCCGATTTAACGTGTCCACCTACTTTGTCTCTTTCTTGTGCAAATATGTCTGCACTTACCTGGTTATTATTTGTCATTTCATCCCTGCCATGGTCAATTATTTGTTTGCTAGGTCATGCAATACAGAACAAAAATGACAACCAAATAAGTAGCATCTGCAGTAACACCCAAACAGGTAAATAGAGGCCAATGTCGATGGTTAGCTGTGGGTCACTATTTGCCTGAGCCAGCAGTTTCACCCTCTGTGTGTCTGCAGAGAATGAGAAAGTGGCTATGTGACCAAACATCTACCTTGGTGGGGGATACTGTGCAATGCTATGCAGAAAACACCAAGTAAGGTAACTGACTCCCATGTGATGCTCATGGGGCTGAGAGACTAATGGGTATGATGCTCTGACCCCTTGCAAGTTAAAATCCACAGTAGCCAAACCCCAGGTATTGTCCCAATGGCCCATTTCTGTCAGATTATCTCTTATTGATGTGCTCACTACAAAGCAATTAGAAGCTGGCACTCAAAAAAGAGCGTGTTGCCTACTGAACACATTTGCCTGCAGCTGGAGTTGGTGCTCCCACAAAAGTCCAGGCCAAAGAGGCTTGTAAAGTCTTTTAGATCATGGGATGTGCCACCAAATTCATCTTGGGTGCTGCTCAGGGAGGGACAAAAAGCCATGCAGAAGGGAATGTTCCTGAAGGCCCCGTTCCCCGCTGTCATGCTGCAGGAGCCCCCTTGCACAGCAAACCAGGCAATGATCCCAGTGTCACCGTCAGGGCAAAACCTGTTCCTGCTTCCTTCTTTCTAGCCCACTTCCATGTCCCAGCAACAGGTCCTAAGTGATGCTGCACTGCTGCCACATGAGCAGGGCTCAGTAGTGCTGCAGGTAAAACTGTCTCCACCTGGAGAGTTTTGACTCCATTTCTTTCACTGCCAGGTCACACAAACTTCTCATCACCCTTTTGGATATAGAACCCTTTGGGTGCTCAGGCGGGACCCAGTTGGGTGATCATGCAGTAATTAATCTGGTGCTCCTGCATTAATTAATTGAGTGCCCCTGAATGAGCTAATCAGGCACTCATGCATGAGTCATTTGGGTACTCATGCATGAACAGAAAGAGTACTCGTGTAAATTAATCAGGTACTCATGGGTGCATTAATCTGTTGCTCAGGCATGGATTATCTGGATTCTCATGCAGGCACTACCTGGGTGCTCATACCCAAATTAATGGGGTGCTCATGCACGCTCTAATAGGTTGATCATTCATGAACCCATTGGGTGCTCCTGTGTGAACTACTTAGTGCCAGTGGGTGAATGCAGTAATCCCTGCAGTTCTTGCCCAACTCGTTCCTCTCCTTGAAGCTTACCCTTAAGAGCTGCTTGAACACAAATCCATTATACTATCAACATTGTTATAGTCTAACACACGTCAGTTACAAGCTCCGCTCTTCTTTCCTGCAGACCAAGCAGAGGGATCAACACTGAAGCAACGTGTTCCTACACCCAATAGAATTTCACTCCTTGCCCCCTGGAACCAGAGTCCAGGGGTTATCAGCATCACAGCCCCCAGTTTTATCTGTTATGAGCTCCACCTCTTTCACCATGGACTAGATTATCAGGATCAATATTATCACATGTGCTTTCCATGACCTCACCTCTTGTCCCTAGGACCAGGTTGGAGAAGTTAATGTAAAAACCCGAATTCAATACTTCTTGTAAACTCCATGCCTTGCCCCTGCAAAACACCCAGGAAGGCTACAATGGTCTGAACACATGTCCATTGCAAACCTCACCCTTGCATTTATTACAAACATCAGGCCTTGCCCATGCAAGACAAAACCGAGGTCATTACAGCAGTTTGAATATATGCCCATTACAAATGCAACACTTTTTTCCCTCTGTGTCCCCAGAGATCTGGTCTCCCAAGTCACCAATATAATTTATCCAGCTCCCCAGCTCAGTATTGAGCTGACTGTTGCCCACCAAGGTCTGTCCTCTTGCATGGAGCACTTACTGACACCTCTTTGTGCTCGTGTGTAAGTTGTTCTGCTGCTCATGTGTAAATTAACAGGTCACTCAGGCATGAACTATTCTGGATGTGAAAGCACAAACTCACTGGGTGCTCATGTGTAAGTGAATTGTGTGCTGTTCATGGACACAGGAGAGCTGTCCATTTACACACAGCATGCATGGAGGTTGCATGGCAGCAGACCACAAGGTCTGCTTTCCACTTTGGCTTGTTTGGCTTCTTCTCCCCACTCCTTGCAGCGCTGTGTCTGTAAGCACATCCCTCAGCCTGTGCTTTAGGTCATGCTATTGGTGTTTCAACAGCTGCTTTTGAGCCTCAGATCTCCTGTAACCCTCATAGGCAGGTGACGGAGGGACAAAAGGGGATTGAGGTACCAGATCTTGAGTGATATTTTCCATGGACACGTGATGTTAGTGAAAAACAGTACGTGTTTCTAGTCAAAGGCAGAGATTTGGCAATCCCAGGGCTAACTTTGGGTTCTTTTAGTCATGCTAGTTAGCACCTTGCTTGGCAGAAGTCAATGCAGACACTTGAGGAGTCACAACGTGGCCCCTTGTCGGAAGAACAAGGGTGTTGAAGGAATGCCAAGAAGCTGGAAGGGGATGGGAGCTGGGTCTGTCTGCAGTGGGCTGCAATGCTTATGCACTGCTTCCTTCTGGAGCCTATCCTCCAGCCTGGACCAGAGCCAACACACCATCTGAGGGGCCTGAATCTGAGCCTCTGTCAGTGTGACCTGAGGACACTGACCTTTGGTGGCTCCCCAGCTGCTGACTGCCCAAGGATGGGAGTGCTTGGATTGGGATGCATGGTGCTCAAGTCTCCACTGGGCTTCAAAGATGAGGAAATGTTGCTGATTCAATGGCATCTCTGGTCCAGATCTGCTTAGTTTAGGAGGTTGAGAGACCTGGAGACTTGGTTTGTCAACAAAAAGCTGGTGTCCTTGCAGAAGGACAAGCCAGCTAAATTCAGGCAGGTAGTCACTGGTACCAAACAAACTTGGGGCTGCAGGGTAGAAAGGCTTGGTCCTCATCTTGTGACCTGTGCGTGATGCTCAACACGTTATTCTTAGAGAACGGTGCAACACAATTCTAATTCTCTCGATCCTTCGGGGCTGAGTATGAGCTAAGCCTTTCTCCAAAGGGCAGAATTCAGTCAGCATTGCAAATGGATGTGCAACACAGCTTCCAGATTTGTACATCTGGTGACAACAGCGTCGGGAGACGCCCAATCCACCCTAATGCAGATACAAACACAGGGGGCCTGTATCTGAAAACCAGAATTATTTCAAAGCCAGGATCAACCGAGCACAGCAGGAGCATGAAATTATCACCATGGAGAAGTAGCCTTCAGCACAAAGCATCCCAAAATAATTTCTTCTATGCCTCTGAAAATGGTTTACAGAAGCTGTAAACACATCACATACATAAACACATCTTGTGGCTGGGTTACTCCATGTGAATATCCAGGGCTGAATTCCTCCATATGTGAATTGCTCAACAAGCTGCACGTCCTCATCTCAGCAGCATCCACAAAATCTGCATTTGGATGTGCTCCTGTCTGACGCCACTGGCACCCTGTCTCCAAACCCATTTAAACAAAATGGGGGCTTTGGTCAGTTTCCGAAAGCCTCCCCATGACCCTGCTGAAGAAAGCCATCAACCAGCTTCAGACGAGCCTTGAGGACCACCTGGTGCCCCATGGATACAGCTCATCGCTTGTCCCCTGCCACCGCATTCCGCACAAAGAGCCTCTTGCTGCCCAGGAATGGGCACATGGGGAAAGCTGAGCATTAGGGATGGGTAAGCCAAAAATAAAATGGGGTTTTCATGGTATTGAGAGGAAACAGCTCTAATGAGAAGAGAAAGTTATGGGAATAGAGGGAAGTTTGAGGGCAGGCTTCCCATTGCAAAGTGGGAGGGGGTTGCTTTGCCTGAAGACAGGATTAGCTGGCATTTCAGGAAGATGTTGCTGAGGGAAGTCTTCAGTAGGAAAATTCACATGCTTCAATCATGTTCTGAAGTTCAGGGACGACTTTTATGTGCTTCTGAAGTATTTCCTGCCTGACAAAGCCACAGCGAGTCTCAACAATAACCAGAGGAAGAGGCTGATGCTGCCTCATGTGGCATCCCTCCAAGTAGCCTGTGAGCGCTCTAGGGGAAGGACTCAGGTTGCCAGAACAGGTATTTCTTGCTGCACTTTCTTCTCGAAGCAAGGACACCTCTTCATATATGTTGGTGCACACAAATATCTGGAGACCAGGCAGGCCTGGTGATACTGCATACTGAAAAAGCATGATGGGTGTAAAGAGCATGAAAGCCTTGCAAGGTGGTGGTGGTTGTGGCTATTAACTCAGAAGCCACTGAAAGCTAGGAAGTAATAGGGCTGTGAATGCCAAAATAACTCAAGAGGTGGGAAGAGGAAAACTTAAATACTCTGAAGCCAACTTAGCCACTGAGGGAGGACTGAAGAGCCCTGTAATAAAACAATGAGACTTAAAAAGTTGATGGTCCCTGTGCAAGTCCTGACTCATTGCTGGTCCAACACCGTATTTCAAGCTCATGCCATTGGGTTGATCTCAGCTGCAATAGCAAGAGAGAGACTCCAAGAGGTTACTACTCTTAGCCTCCTTGACTCTACCCATCATTTCACTGTGGAGAGGGCGTGATTGATTTTCATCCTTTCCTTAGGGAGGGCAGGGATCAAGGTGCACTTTGCACTTGCTCTTAGATCTTAATAGACCTTCAATAGATCTATCCTGCCCTGGGGTGTCCACGTGTTCAAAGGCAACTCTCCCTTTCCTCCTGCCTTTGCTGGAGACTCTGAAACAAAGGAGTATTCCCAGAGGACAAGCTGCCATTTCTTATTGATTTCGGGGGGTGTGTGAGCATGTTTCCACCTTTGTCAAAGGTGAACCACTGAACCGCTCAACTGGGGATCCCCTCAGCAGAACAGGCTTCAAAACATGTTTACAAGAGCTCTGGCAATAGAAGATGCATGTCAGGACAGCAGATAAAACACTTGAAAGGGATCAGAGCTGAGCTGAGATTGCAGCCACTGGAGTTTATTGCACCGGAAAACAGCCATATGTGGCTGGGTGAAAACTCCCTGACAGCAGGAAAAAGGATGCTCAGAGTCTCTTCTTCCTCCTCTTCCTCTGGTGCTGTGGGACAAGAACTCCCAACCCCGTCTCAGGCTTGGTTTAAATTTTTTGATGCAAAAAAAACTCCAAAAACCTATTTTTTTTTTTGTTTTGGCTCAGGCGTTTGTGTATAACTGGGAGCAAAGTTACTTCACTCTGTTTCCAAGTCATTTAACCCCTGAAAACCAACTTTTCCATTGTTTTCAATTAGGATTGTAGTGATTTTTAAAAGCAAACATCATTTTGAAAGAAAAGGTATTTGAAAGGATTTTAAAAATGTTTTAATTGTCTTAAAAGGCTGGAATTTTTTTTTCAAAATTGATTTATTATGGAAAATATCAATATAAGCCATGTAGCATGAACAAGAAGGCAAAATGGCACATTTTGATCATTTGGGGATTTCTCATCCTTTGCATGGAAACTATTTGCTGGCCATGGCCCTGTTCCTCACACGATTTTATGTCTGGAATACTGAGTTTCACCCTGACTTTATGTTTCCCTGAAACTCTCATTTCAGCCAGCCTCTAGCACGGCAGCCACTGTGCCTGTGCAGCACAAGTGTCAAGGGGGGGGCATAAGGAGTTTATGGGGAGCCCTGTGCAGTGAATACCTGCTCCTGCAGCCCAACGAGCCCAGATGGGTTCCTCTCCTTGAGTGCTTGTGTGCAGGTGGGACAGCACTTTGCTGCTTTCCCAGGGTGAGAAAAAAAGATCTATCTGCAGAAAGCGTTTCTGAAGATCAGGATTAAATCCTGCATCCTGCCCCCAGCATCCCTTTGGCTGACAACGGAGGAATTTCATCACTTAGTGGGGTCCAGGCACTACATACATTTGCCTATTTAAGGAGCCCCACCTATATGAAAGTACACCTTTGCTACAGGGTCACCTTTGCATCTCCTCATATGCAGCCCGAAAAAGATGCTTTTTGTTGCTGCGATGCAGGTGAGAGTCCCATTTCCCCCAGATGAAAGAGCAAACATCAGGAACTAAAGATTTCAACGTGTGTGATACAGACATAGCACCTGCAGCACAGGTTTGCTTGTGCTTTCCTTGTCCAGAGGGGAAAACCCAACCCAATTAATGCTGAAGGGAATTCATGAAAGCCACATTACAGATGCAGGAAACTTCTGTGTCTGCTCGGCTGCTCGCACTGGACCATGACAATCCCATAAAGGCTGGGTAATACAATAACATCAGTCCCTCAGGCCCTGGTTCAGGGAAGCACTTAAGCACCTGTTAAACCTTAGGTGTATACTTAAATCCCTGAGGTTTTATTCCCTTAAGCCCTGTACACTTTCTCCATGTGCTGAGCCAGGGTGCTAATGTGTTGGGTGGGAAAATGTTGTTTCAACCAGCTTATAACTTTGATACGGGATCAATACCTGAATGGAGCATCTCTTACAGAGGACACCAGCATAGGTTTTCTACATGAAAGAGAGCAAAGCAGGTTCAGCTCAGTCCTTCCACTATCACAATCCATCACGTAAGATCAGACCACAAACAGCTGCATGTACAGATGCTATATTATTTATTAGAGCAGGCTACTGATATTAGATATGGGGCCAAGAAAGAGGTGGAGTAGACAGCAAAGAAGATGAAAATATAGTATTTCTTGACCTCTAGAATAAATGGACATGAGAAAGAGGGATCAGAGAGTCTGAAGAATTTATGCTTACAGGAAAGACACCAGACATATGTTTTTTATAAGTGCTTTCCTACTTCTTAGTGAAGGAGATCACATTTTGCAGCATTTCCCCACTCAGAGATGCTGGGACTCCTCAAGAGACAAGCAGGTCCCTGAGCACTGCTGGACCAGTGCCTGCATTTGCCAAGTGAGCAGCTAGGGCTTTCTTGCTGAGTTTTCAGATACAATGACAAGATGGGAGGTAAAACCCCTGCCTCTGCCATTCAAAGTCAAAAGGAAGCCAACAGTAAAGCTTTCTTCTTGATGCCCCACTCATGCTGTGGTCACTGGTGCATCTTAAACCCCAGTGCAGGTGAATCACCCCATGGGGACCCTGGAGGCAGCAGCCTGTCCCCAAGAAGCACCACAGCAAATCAGTGCCCAGACAGCTCTGCTCAAAGCTCCACCAGCTCTTAGCTTAGACACCCCAAAATCAGCTGCTTCGATCCGTCAGCTGCAGCACAGGAGGTCCTTAAGAGCGGGACAAGGGATGCCTGCAACACCAAGATGCTGCGAGGTGAAAGACACTGTGGTGAAGTGACATTACCCTTAGGCTTATAAGTGTATAATATTAATAATTATTAATAATACATAATCACGATTATAGCTGACTGAAGCATTCAAGCAGGGGGAGCAAATTCTCCATCTCAGAAGAGAATCTGCTCTTCTTTCATGAACACAGCAGCTGCTGCTGCCACCCTGCTGCCACTGCTGCTGCAGAGCTTGGCTTCTTGTGCTGCAGCCGGGCTGAGGAGGTGCTGGGTGAGAAGCTGGGGACTGCAACGGGTGCTGCATCCTCCCAGTAGTTCTGGGTGCATGGCTGTGGTGCAGCAACGCTGAGGTTCATCCCACTGCTGAGCTGCAGAAATAGGCCACCAGACAGAAAAGATGTGAATACAAGGAAAAGGCAGCACCAGGAGGTCTTGGTGTATGATTTCAAACAGCTTCGGAGTAGCTGGAAATAACCAGAGGGGTCTGTTTCTAAACAGCTTTGTGCAGCATTTTTCTTGCATCAATGCAAACCAGATTGGGTTGGAGCAGGCGAAGCTGGTGGAGGTGAAGGGGAGCTGTGCTCTGCTCACTGGTGTTGAGGTGAGGTTGAGCAGGGGAAAAGCCTTGAGGGCTGATGAATGAATTAACTGCTGGGGGCTGATGAAATACCCACTGGGCGCTGGAAACCGGGGCAGTTTCCCAGCTCTGCTGCAGGCACGAGGAGCAGCAGAAAAGAGAGGTGATCATGGACCTCACTTGTTTTTTTTGACCCAGGCAGCTGTCTGCACACCAGGAGTCTCAGCACTGCCAGCGAGGGAAGGACTTGGTACAATTTATGGTTTTAGAGGGATAAGCTAAAGTCCTTCTTTCCCCAAGGCTGACAGCTCCTCCAGAGCACTCCCCCAAGCAGTGATGGGTTCCCTGCCTCTTCCTCCACCAGAATCCTTCCTCAGACAATGACTTCTTCATTTCTCATTGAATTTGTCCCCATCCAGTTCTTTTCATCCAATAGTTTGCTCATTCTCCTCCTTCCTCTGCATGTTCCTCTTCTCCCCTGCCCAATAAGCACAAGTGCCATGGTCTAATCATGCTTACGGTTGTCTCAAGGACAGTATTTATGCCACCAACACAACCACAGGACTGTGTTCACCCCACCTGGAGCATCAACCACTCAGGTCCCTAAATCTGCCTTGTAAGATGCTATTATCTCACCATGTCGCTGTTGTCCTCCCTCTTCCTCCTCCCATTACAGTCACATCACCTCCTTCTACATCAGGTTATGAGCTGTGGCCATGGGCCCATGGGTCCCATGTCCCCTTGGACACTCACAGCTCACTTTCCTCATGGTCAAAGAAATTATCACTTCAGTTACCACATATCTATTTCACTTTCCAACTCTGCTGGGTGAAAAAATGAGTGGTCTCCTGTAATGAGTGCATCATGTAGATAGAGCTGACATTGCTACACACCCTTTTCCCAAGGGTGTCACCCCCAAAAGTCACATGAAGAGATAGGACCAGTGTTTGAGAGTAGAAACAGCAGACAGAAACGTTGCAAGGATGGGTTGGTAGAAAGGGAACAGGGATGGTGCAGCCTTGGGTTGAGGGTACTTCAGCTGCGATTATGTGCTCCTCCATACATGAAAGCACAACCTCACCCCAGATTCCCATTGGGTACCCAGGGCTGGTCATCACCAACCCATTGTGCAGGAGGACTCGTACCCATTACCCTCTTTAACCAAGGGGGGGCCCTTTTGGATACTGGAGGTCTTCTTCTTCCCTCGGTCTCCTCTCACCTTGCCTGGACTCACATAAGGGCAGTGGGAGCTGCTACTGCAGACATGTCCAGGCACAATCGAAGTGCTGCAACGTGGAGTTATGTCTGTGCACATTAAGGACCAGACAGGCCTATTGCGTTAAAACAGTGCAAGCAAATTTTGGGGCTTTAATTTGCCTGAGCAGGGAAATGCAGCTTTATCTTTGAAACTATCTATATATGTTTAAAGGGGAAAAAAGGGCTTTGAAATCAGACTCTTCGAAAGAATAAGAGAAAACAGAGCTCAAACCCATTCTATTGCTTAGTGGTATTGTATTGAGCCAAAAACAGATGTGGAAAAACAAATACATCCCTACTGTCCCTCCTCTAAAATTCAGATCAGAACGTGTTAGGGGTCACATTCATGGCAGGTTCCTGCTTGCCAGGCATTAGGAATTGCAGATCAGGTAGGTAGGCAGGAAGCAACATCCCTCAAAGGAAAACTTCCCGGGTGGTGCTGGACCACTGCTTCCATCACCTCCTGTGCTCTTCAACACCATCAGGTCTTACACCAGAGCCATGACCCACATTGAGACTGTCCCTCCAATGTCGCAAGTGTCACACAAGTGCCTCAGGAAAGGCTTTCATCCTTGTTTTGATACCTTCTCAGGGCTGGGCTCTTTTTAGTGCAGAATTTCATTTATTCATATGTTCCTCATAAATTTATTAGTGACTGAGGACCCCGTTGTGCCATACAGCATAATTAAATGTATCAAAATCAAATCTCATCTGTTATTACAGAGGAGGCAGGTGAGATTTCTTTTCTTTCTGCATCAAGCACATAAGAAAATCACTACATTAACCCAACAAGATGCACACCTGAAGCTGAAGGCTGCACTGCAGAGAGGCTGAGGAGATCAAAGGTTTTTCTACCTTGCTTGAAGCTGTGCTTGAAACAAACAACTATTTTTTTTTCAAAACCCTTCATTTTATTTAAAGCTCAATGGGAGCTGATATCTTGCCTGTTTACTTTCAGTTGCTAGTGGCTTGTCTGCAACCAAATCAGTCTTTTCTTAACCCCTTCTTCACAACATCACTCAAGGGATGGGAGCTGTATAAGTCTCCAAGCCAGACTCTCGTGATGCCCTGGACAGCCCTTGAGTCTTTCATGCAAATTCTGACACTGTGTTTTGGGGATGTGCTTTGAGCTTTTACCCCTGCAAAGTCTCATTGCTGTTGCTGAGCAGAATTTCCTCTGCTCTCAAGGCTCTGCTGAGGGAGCCCGGCCCTCGCTGTAACCTGGTACAGTTGGAGTGCAAGCACCAAGTCCTATTTTAAGCAGAACCCATTAGAATTATTACATGTTACCATATAAATCTCCATCAGCTATGTCACACGGTGAGTGACATTTCCTGACAGTGTGCTCCATCATCACGGGACCTATTTTCAAAGCACTTCTTTAAAGTTACAGTGAGCATCGGGAATCAGCATTTGGCTGAAGCTGCCTCTACCCCCAAAACCCAAAGGTTTTGGCTCTTTTATTCTATCTGTCTTGGGAGGGGCTACACAACTCATTTTGCAGGGCTTCAAGCGCAGGGAAACATGGGCCTCAGCCTTCAGTTTTGGTTGTAAAGGCTTCTTCTAAGAGTTATGGTTTCCCTGGCGTGCACCGTCTGGCATGGTCCTGGTGTCCCATTAAGCTGGGACAATTCTTGCCTACATTCAGCAATCCGCTGCAGAGGGTTGCACTCTCCAAGACTGTAATTAAGGCTCCACAGGTTTGCACAGAGAGCAGTGGGTGGTTATTACATTAAAAAAATAACCCTACTAGTAGCTCCACTGTGGATGAGGCCTTAGGTTAGCTCAGCCTGTATCAGGCATCAGAGAATCCACATGAGAGAGCTGTTTAAAACCAGGCTTTTAGGTGCACTGAGCAGCTTGCTGCTGGAAAGCACCTCAACATCACATATGCACTTTACTCCATTTTGTGTCCAGGATGACTAATAAAAGTTATGGAGGATAAACAGAGAAAGGCTGAAATGGAATTTTATCCCAGTGTGCCATGTTCCTCCAGCACTTAACTCCAGATCCTTCTATTGTTTCCTTACTTCTCCTCTTCCTCCTTCTTGTCCTCTGCCTCCTCCTCATTTTTCTTGGTCTTTTTTCTTCTTCTTCTTCCTCTCTTACTTTTTCTTCTTCTTTTCCTCCTCCTTCTCCTTCTTCTTCTTCTTCTTCTTATTATTATTATTAGTCTTTGTCTTCTTCTTCTTTCTCCCCTCCTTTTTTTCCTCCTCCTCCTTCTTTTTGTTCTTCTTTAATAGTATCAGTATTAGTATTAATGTTAGTGTCAGTGTTAATGTTAATATTGGTGTTGGTATTGGTATTATTTATTTCCATTTCAGACAAACAGCCATGCTGGAGCCATGGTACTATCCCCAGGTGCCCTTGTGGAGCAGGGGTGCAGCACGAATGCAACAGGGGGGGAAAAGATGGAAAGGCGGAGGGTTACCTGGTGTCCCCACCAGATACAGTGGGGCAAAGCTTGGGGGCTGCTCTATGCTCCATGCACTCCACTGCCTGGGATCTGGTGCATTCCAGCAGGACTCGTTTTACATGAAGCACGTGTAAGAGTGGGAAGCAGTAAATGAAAGTTTCCTCCTATGCAGGGAGCAGGGTGAGTCATGGAGCGCTCACGGCTTTTATCCAGACAGCTGAAAATGAGGACTAGCTGCATGTGTGGGTCCCAGCCCTGTCTAGACTCCATCAATGTTCACAGAAGGAGGATAACAGGCAAAGGAGTTGAAGGGACAGGCTCCTCTCCCTGTAAGCAGCCCAGTAATTAAACAGAGATATGGTTAATCCATGGTGCTCTGGTACCTCAAATCCACACCAGTACCTTGCACCGACCTGCCCAGATGGGAAGCAACACTCCTCTGGCATAACCCACGCTGCCTTTCCCTTCAGTCTCCACAGGACACAGCCAAAAGACTTCCTTGATGATGTGCTAAAATCAGAAGACACCCAATAACACTGCTGGTGTGGCCTGAGGTGCTGCACGGAAGCCAAGTGCCCAAGTAGGCACCAAGATTCCACCAATTTCAGTGCAAGTGCTCAGATGGCTGGATAAAGCTCAGCCCTCTTGTTTGGAAAAGACACATGGAAATCACATTTCATGCATGACAGCACAAAGAAGTAAAACCGACCCATGAGAGGGAGAGAAAAGAAATGAGCCAGGCTTAAGAGAAAAAAGAAATGAGCCAGGCTTAAGAGTCTTAAACACTTCTTTGACCGCCACATGCAAGTCCAACAATGTCTCCTGAAAGGCTTGCACAGGAGTCCTGACTGCTACCAGGTGTTGGTGGATGAGAGCTAGGAATGGGATGGAACCTGCTGCCTTTGTAGTTTTGGCTATAACCAAGGAAAATGTCAAGAGCAGCAAGTTCAGTGTGGTAGCATGACTGGCCAAGGCAGAGGTTGGGGTAAGGGTGCTGTAGTGGCTCCCTACCAACCTGTTCCAGCCATAAGGAGACAGTGTGGGGTAAGGAGAAGAGGTAAGATCTTATATCCAGCACACTTAAGAGTTTTTGTCAATGAAGAAAATGAGGGAATGTTGCTTTTTAATTCCGTCAAAACACACTTCTTGCTCTCTTAGCAGATTCCTGTTGACATATGGGATACAGATATCAAATAGCCCAGTTTAAGAGAAAAATGAAGTAAATCTTTTACTGTTTTCTAACATGAGAGACCTTTCTGCAATCACCTGGCTTCAAACTGGCATCTTTATGAGCAGGAGCAGAAAACACCCAATCTAAAGAGGAAAGCAGCCTCTACGTCATTACTGACCAGTGAGAGTCATCGTGCTCTGAATAAGAACTTGCAGGCAAGCTCAGCGACTGCCTGCTTACGTGAAGAATCCTGTGGCTGCTTCAAGCTATGATGCCATTTAAAAATAAATCATTTTTGCTAGAGGAATCAGTTGGTTTTGGATCACAAGGCCGCATATCTGCGCTGCCATAAGACTTCCTCTGCGTAAAACAGGCAGCCCTCTTGACCCCAGGGACTTTGCTTCCTACGGAGGAAATCAAGAAGGAGCAAAGTTCACTGGGATCAAAATAACCCTTTGCACAAACCCATGTTTGCACACGCATGGCTGCGTGCAAAGAGGGAATGCACAGCCCTGCTGCCCCGCCGCAGCGATGGCAGATGGGCACTGGGATGTGAAAGCATAGGGATGTGCTTAGTCACCTCTAATGACTCCTGCATCAGCTGCGGGGTTAGGATGACTCATCTGCTCTGGGCTGGAGAAACGCTGAGGAGAACGGCAGGGCAGCTAACACAGCTCGATTTTTGCTGCCTAAATGAATTTGGCACCCAAGTAGCAGCCAGCAGTACTTAATAATCACATTGCACTTGAAGTGATAAGACAGCGACGCATGGCAGATGACAGGGGAAGAAACCAGCAAACGCTCGTGCTGGCTCCTCTTCGCTCTCATGTCTTCACATTGGGCAGGAAAGGGAGTCTCTACAAGCTGCCATGGGACCTGCACAAATGCAGCACTTGATCCAGAGAGATATTTTCACCACGGCTTCAGGTTTACTCTGATTCAGGTTTTCTCAAAGCAGAAGCAAGCCGTCGCGGCTCTGCAATTCAGTGTGAATCATTAGGGCAGCCCCAGCCACAATGTGGCTGTGGTGCTTCTGAGCACCAGCAGCCAGTGGGAGCGGAGGGTGCTCTTATGGTTGGTTGTTTCTCAAAGACACTGTGGGCTATTTTGGGGAAGCTGCCTTGGTTCCCGCTGCCTTCGGCCAGCTACAAGGCTTTACTGTGAGCATTACTTTCTACCACCCTGGTGACTGGGTTACTGGGGCCACCACTTTGGTGCTTGGGTCAGCATCTCTGCTGGCATCCTTAGCTGGGTGGATGGGTGTCAAAGGGACAATGTACTGGGGAGAAAGAGGCTTGGGGAGGGGGAAACCAGGATGTGCTCCTCTCTCCTTCCCACCCTATCAGCCAACAGAGAAGAAAGCAAAAAGGCTGTGGGAAAGGAAGGGAGTTCGAGGGTACACACTGCATTCACTCTGTTTTCCCATGGTGGCTGGAAGTGGATGAGCAGCATCCTGCACCACGGGGAGAAGAACATTTACCCCCAAAATGAGAGCTGTTAACATGAATTTTGGGAACCAGAAATAACAGTGTAGCATACCTGCATGCATGTCTGGCATTGACGAGTCACTGGGGCCAGTCACTTGTGACCGAGTAGCAGCAGAGCCCGTAGCAAAACGGACAGGGAGAGCATCCCTTTTATTGGCACTGGCTCAACGTTTCCCACTTGCAGCAAGTTGAGCAGCCGCTGTAACCAGGACTGCAGGGAAGCATCTCAGTGCCACTTGGCACAGAGGAAAGGGAGCGGGTTCATCTCTGGGGAGTCCTGGAAGGAGCCTGGCTCTTCTTGTCGACCTTTTAATTTTGCTTCCTTTAAAGGCTGGGGAGAGAAGGGAGGGAGCTCCAGGACAACTCAGTCTGAAAGGAGGAAAAAAGGGCAAGTTAAAGCTGTGGAGTGTTTGGCAGAGACCCAAAGCACAAGAGTACAGAGACCGTGAGAAAAATGTCAGTTTACTGTCCAACTGGATGGAAATCAGATGTCGCGTTGGGACTTCACAGCTCTTGTAAATGAATAAAGGACCAGGCAGGAAAGGAGGGAAGATCCAGCTGGGCTGGAGGAGGCCATCAAGCAGGATCCTTGATCCTGGTTAATATCTGTGGGACTTATTCCTATAGGCAGCAGTGAACATTCTGTCATGGCATAAACCCTTCATTGACAACTAAACCAGATCTCCTGAGAAAGAACGTGAGGGCTTTGATGTTGCAAGTAGCTGAGGAGGAGGAGGGAGGCATGAGGATGGGGAAGAAAGTCTTGCAAGCCTCACTGGATGGGCAGAGCCCGTCTGGTAAGGGCAGCCACTCCAGGAGCACTGAGCAGTATCTGTTGCTGTTCTCAGTTCACCCAGTGGGTGTTCTGATGCACGGCCTGGGGGTAGATAACCCCAAAGCTCAGAGTGGCAGGAGGAGGACAGAGGGGTGGCAGAAGAGAAAGGACACTGCCAGAGGACAGCTTGCAGCAGGATGGGCACACAGCAGCCTTCAGAGCTCGGGTGACTTTTGCTGTTCAATGTGCAGACCATGGTACGTACACTAAGACTGATGGAAGAAGTTGTCCATGCACACAGTCAAAACACAAACAATAGCATACCCTGCCTATTTGACTCGGGATACCACTAGATTCAGCATCTCCCATGGGACCTCCTGTTTGCAGCCATTTGGGGAAAGGTAAAACCACCGCAAGAAGCAGCAGGGACAGCTCAAGAAACCTTTGTAAGCCTTGTTTCAACCATGCTAAATAGGGCAACACTCAGAGACTTCTGCTTGCAACCACTCACAATTGCTCTTGGCTGAACAGCCATTCCTTACACAGCAGCTAAAATGGTCCACGATGACCCATGGCTGGACTGAGCGAGCAGCTCGAGGGCAGGCAGTGGTTGGAAACACAGCATTCAGAGCATCCTTTTTCATGCGCCGCGCTCTGCCTGCCAGGCAGGGACAAAAGGCTGGTCCTCACCATTTCCCAGCAACTCGCCGTGGGAAGCTCATTCCTGCTTGCCCTTGCTGGCTGTCAGCATGGGCTGGGAACACAGCCACTGCACTGGGATCCGCAGGGCCTCTTTCTGTAAGGAAATAAAGCCATGCTCTTTGCACAGGAGCGCTGTGGGGCTCCCTAATAGCCAGCCATGGTCCAGCATCCTGCTGCGCAAAGAGCTATAACTGCCAGTAAGGATGGCTGCTGCTCCAAAATGCTTCGAGTCCCACTCTGGCATGAGAAGGGATCACATCTGCTTGCTAGAGAGTTTGCCATGTTGATTGATGCGCCCCTTCCACCCTGCATGTTGTGGCCACATGCAACCTCTATTGTTAGCATCTGAGTGCAGAGCAAGGAGCACGATTCCTGCACTGCAGAGGTTCTCCATCTTTCTGGGGAGCAGCCCTAGGACACAGTGGACGAATACATTTTAGGACATACCTTCCGATACAAGCAGTTACGGGAAGTCTGACCAGGGGCATGGGTCACCCCAACCTTCAGCTTCAAGGATATGCAAGATTAAACATTTAATGGCTTTGAAGATTTAACATCTTCAACAGCATCTTTGGTTGCAGTAGCCATAACGAATGCATCTGTTCCACAGTGTACATGTCATGTGCTACCCTACACTGGCTGGTGGGAAGAAATCCAAGCAAGCTGAAACTGCATTCGATGGATTGCACAGCACTCAGTTTTGTTCCTTGTCCATTCTCCTTCCCTAAAATATACCACAGCATCCAGCTTTTAAAGCCAGACCTATGGGATATTGCAAGCTGTTGTAAGCTGCTCTTGAGAATGACATCTAAAGAAGAATGGGGTGGGCTTTGCATCCTCCTTTGCTCTTCCTCTGGCCATGAGGTCCCGTAGGAAAATCCTCTATGAGGAAGTCCTGAAGTGGGCTTATGCTTACAAGGAGGATGTTTAGCTCAGCCTTTCTTCAGGTCAAGGCTTACACAAGGATATGCATCCTTCCAGAGAAGAGTCTGAATGCTCTTGAGGCAGGAAGGGAAAGGGAAAAAACATAAACACTTAGAAAATGCAATTTGACCTTAATGGGATTTGCTTTGTGCCTATGGTCTCCCTGAAGCGATAACAGCACATAACAGATTGCAATTCATTAAAGATAGAGCAAGCCAAAGCAGAAAAAACGCCTTTAAGCAGAGTAGAGGAGCCCACGCAGTGTTCTGCTGGGCTCAGGAGGGGAAGGACATGGAGCAGAGCAAAGCTTTGAGCACAGGGGCTCAGTTAAGTGGCCATGGAGCAAAGAAAAAGGGCATGTTCCAGGCTATTTCAGTGCCACTGAGCTCCACAACTGCTAAGAGGGGATGTTGTGCACGGGATGGAGCTGGCAGGTCCCTGAGGAGTCTGGCTGTGTCTGTGCTCAGGGCTGCAGGAACCGGGAGCTTCAGTGCTGTCCCGGTACCTGCAAGCCAGGAGAAACGTTCTCCACCTCCCTGTGCTCAGAGGTTAAGGTTCAGGCTAGAGAAACACACCTCGTGAGCAGAGACCTAAATGCAAGCAATTTCCTTGGCCTGGTGGGATCTGTGCGGCTTTGCAGCCTAGTGGGTTGTTGCAGATGCTACAGATGCTTTTGGGGCCAGGGCAGCAAGGGGCCAGCGCTTTGTGAGTGCAGTGCCCTTGGAAGCCATCATGGGAGGCTTCCCCATCAAAGGGTGACCTCCACCCCACGGAAGATTTCACCCACCTCCGATGAGTTTTAAGGGAGAGAGGTGCTGGGGTTGGGTGAGGCGCTTGCAGAGGCAGGAACATGCAGAATTGTTCAGAGAGGGCAAGTGAGCCCATACGTGTAGCCAGTGAGGCCATTAAGGCAGTGTGGAGCCTTAAAGGAAAACAACTAAACCAACAATCTCCTGCCCAAAAAAGCCTGTATCTGGAAACCCACACAGCATCTTTATGGCCTCCTGTGACCCTGGCAGGGATGTCTGGGATCGGGGCTCCCTCTAGAGGGCTTTGTGCAGCCGGCGAATGACCGTGCTAGGGCCTCAGGGAGGGGATGGGACCGCAGAGAACTGCCTTCCTTCCCCTGAGGTCCTGCTTCGCATGGGGAGGCATTAATAGCATCCCCACATTGCCCTCAGCTAACATGTGCATCTTCAGCTCTGCCAAGGTGGGTGGCAGGGGCAGACACTCAGCTGGAGACAGCAGAGCCCTTGAGGTGAAGTATCTGGTGGCCACACATCACGGGGACTTGCAAGAAAGTTGTTTCATTGCTTGCTTAAGCCAAGCAGGATTTGGGGATAGAGGTGCTGGGAATGGCTTTGTTTCGCTGGTGCAGGCAGAGCTGAATCCACACTTGGAGATCCTGTCAAGGGAAGGAAGCAGCCTTGGGGGATGTCCCAGACAGAGACCTATGGTGCAGATTATCACCGACCAGACTGCTCCTGGCAGTGATTTACCGTTACTGCCTCGTCCTCACATATCTACATCTGCTCTTGTGCCAAGGGTGTTTTCACTTTCTAATAAACCTGCTTGACAGCCGTCTGAGATATTTTGTCATGAAGGGCAATGATACAGCTAAAGTTTCATTGCTAATAACTGCGTTACAGCGCAGACTGCCCAAAGCAATGAGGGACTTCAAACACGTCCATAGAAAAACAGAGAGACACGTTAACTCATCCCTGAGGTTTTAATTAGAGCAACTGTAGGTGGCAGGTAGGCAACTCTGCAGCATCTCACAGGCTTTGCAAGGGGGTCTTGGCTCTCCAGCTGCTCAGGCCAAAGCTGCAGATACAGGGAGGCCATGTGTCAATAAAGAGCACCAGGAAAGAGGATTTGGGTGCTTTTAAGGTCTTGTGGAACCAAAACTCCCCTAAATTCAAGACTCAAACACATGAAGTAGTAGGATACCTGAGATTCTTCCCAGGCCCTTTCACAAAGGCCACAACTGAGCTACGACAGAGCCAGAGGGGATGGTTTGAAAGAGAAGCAAACCGTTGAGTTACTGGCCTGCATGCGAGTCCATGTTACCCTGTTCGCAATGGGAGAGACACGAGAGAGCTAGAAAAAGAAGGACCACAAGAAGTTGCCTTTCTGATTTCCACCGCCCTGCTGCTGGGACCAGCTCCCCCATGCAAACCCTGGGAGAAGATGAGCAGGACAGAGCTTGCATCAATCTGCAGCAGTACGAGGACAGCACGGCCCTAGGAGCAGCAGCTTGCTCGCAGCTGATCGTGTTCTTCCCAACCTTCACTAGATGGTGCTCTGCATCCTCCCGTGAAGCCGCTTCGAAGCGAAGTGCCTTCCTCCCGCATTTTTAGTGGTACGCTTGGCTGGGAGAAGAAAGGGTTCTGCAGGGGATGTTTTCTGCACAGGCAAAACACGCTGCGCGGTGGCAGGGGGCTGGAGAAGCAGCCATCTCTCTGGCTGTATTGAAATGCAATGGGAGATGCTTAGAGGAAGAGAAGGTTGAGCAGAGGAAGCGAAGGGCAAGGCTACCCCTGTCTAAAGGTCCTGGTTCGCATGGATTTGCCCTCCACAGAGGAATTACATCTCAGCAGAGAATGACCCAGCTTTCCAGGACCAGGACTTAGCTGAAGGAGGATACTTCGCCCCTCTCCAACCACACAGTTTGTGGACAGCAGCTTCCAAAAGCGTCCTGGGAGCTTCATTGCCTCCAGTCACAGCAGAGGACCACAGGGCTTGTGTCTCCTCCTTCTCCTCTTCAAAACCCAAGCGCCAGCCCTCCCTCCTTCATGGGCTTGGGCAGCTGAATCACAACATCACAGAATCAATTGGGCTGGAAAAACCCTTTAAGATCATCAAGTCCAACTGTTACACCCGGAAGCAAAGCGCAACCTCTGCTGCCGCAGCTGGAGATCGTGATGCTGCAGAGAGCTGAAACCTTAAGCAGGCTAAATGACAGGTTCTGTCCCTGTGGAGCACCAGACACTCTCCAGCACCCTCCTGGCATCAGCCCCATGAGCCGGCCGGCACACTGGGAGGGAGGATGCCTCTTTTGAGCTTAGCAAGCTAAGCTCTTAAGCGGAGCTTGTCAGCCAACTGATAAACACACTTAGAGTGTGTTTATCACCCTTTGATAGGGAATGTGACATATGTTTATGTACAGTGTAGAAGCAGAGAGGCTTCCTGACTGTGCAAGAGAGCTACCCAGCAAAGGAGATGGGGCTGCTTCAGGTGGAAAAGGGATATTTAAGGTTTAAACAGTGAGTTTTCTCGCCTGGTTGCCATCTCCTGTGTTTCCTTTGCCAAGGGGGGGCTCTTCGTCTTGGAGCCTCTGACCCATGAGTCAATGTTTGTGCATTTGTTGCCCTTTTTGAAGCCTGTTCAAGCCCCCTGTGGGGAAGACAGAAAACACTGCTTAACAACAAGTCTGTCCTGAAAGCCAGCTTTGCAGGACAAAACCCCCCAAGAGGCTGCCTGTACCGCATGCCATGGATCCTTTCCACATATACAGTGTAAGATGTCGTTTTGACAAGCTGTCAAGAGCTTTCAAGAGGCTCTTTATTGCTCTATGCACACTGGCTGGGAAAGCCTGAGTGAGCAGATTGGCTTTATGAGAGTCAGAGGTCAGTCCTGTGCTGAGATGTGGGGGTTCGGGCACTGCCATCCTCCCGACCTTCGTTAGTCTTGTTTCAGTGTAACAAAATAATGGGGCCCAGCCTTAAAGGCATCTCCAGCAGATCTTCAGCAGGCATTGCTGCCGGGGCAGAATGGGAGTGTTCCTGCAAGGTTTGGGGTAGGTCTTTCTTCTGAGGCAACAGGCCCCCATTTCTTCAGTGTTGACCGGGTTTCTCTTTGCACTTCATCCAAGCCTTGGTACTGTCCAGGCCTCCTAAAAGGACACACAGAGGAGAAGTGAACAAGGCTTGGGAACCACAGTGAGAATTATGGGATGTGATCTCACCTAGCCTTGTCCAGCCACCATGTACAACACAGAGCAGATACTGGGATCTGGCACAGAGCCGATCTAAAGAGCACTGATAATGTCTGCTGGAGATGCTACTCACAGCAGCCAGCAGCAGCAACAAGTGCTGTTCCAGGAGCCTAAGATCCAGCATTGCTTTGGTTTATGATCAATTGGTGTTAAAAGACAGGAGATCCCATCATGGCTGAGGAAGAGAGCTTCCTTTCTATTGGAGTCATTACCTGGACCATCTACACCTCAATGCTGTGGAAGGCAGTCTGCTGGTAGCTGTTTCGGTCTTGCCTGACACCAAGTTTATTTGCCTTTTGAGAGATGTTTGAAGATCACCAGGATTAAAAAGGGGTGTGGGAAGATGAATGATGAGGAAACAACCTTCAGGAAGCTGCTGGGGCCAGTGAGGAAGGTGTCTGAACCCCTTATGCCAAGTCTTGCATCTTGGGAGAGGCTCAATCACTTCTCCATCTGGCCAGCATCAGTGGAAGAAGGTGAGAAGCAGAAGCTTCTTTTCCCTCATGGGCTTCTCTGCTCTACACATCATTGTCACAGGAAACCCTGCAAGTCATTCTCATTCTAGAGATGCTCTAGGTCTTAAACTCCCCAGGTCCAAGGCTTCCTGAGGGCTTTTTCCCTGCCCTTGGGCCCCGGATAGCCCTATCTAAGCTGGTGAAGGTATTCCAGCACCCCTGCCTGCCCATCCCACTGATACATCCGTGTTCCCTAAGGCAGGCAGGAGGAAAGCACTCTAATTTAACACCAGAGGTTTTAAGTGGGACTAAAATTCATCTCAGCAGTGCTTGAGCTTCATGTAGCATGAGGCCTGGTGTGAACCAGCCTCAGGACACCTCATGCTGCTCACTTCCTCCCGTTTAATAGACATGAAGCATATAAGGGGTCATTAATATTGAAAAAGAACTCATCTCAGTGCACCATCATGTGAATTCAAATCATCTCGACTGACTGCAGCAGCATCTCTGCACCCTTGAGTGAACAGCCACGTGCAATCGCCCTCAATACACAGCCAGCAGATTAAAACCTTCAGGATTTTAATGCAGGCTGCACTGGGCTGTGCTCAGAGCACATACCCAAAGGCCGAGGTTGCAATACCTGGCTGCTTAAGACCTGCACATTTGCAATGCAGCAACACCTCTACCCGCATTATGCCCTCAGGGGAGCCCCAGGGACAGGTTTGCAGGCAGAAAATGGGGTGGTGAGCAGAGCTGGCTTCTTGTACAGGGACATGGGTCAGAGCACCTGAGCCAGGTCACCAGGAAAGCTCAGCAGGGTGAACCGCTGCATCACTGTATCATGGGTATTTTGGGGATGGATTTTTGCTTTGCTTTGCTTCGCTTCAGCTCCTCCTTATACAAGCTGATAATGTGAATCTGATATCATGTTCAAAAACCTGCTGCAGAGAGCAGAGAAATCCACATGCAGCCACGGCTGGCTCTGCAGGGTTTGGTTTTGATGCAAGGTCAGGCAATAGTTGCTGCGTGGCATCAGTGTCCCCACTGCCACTGCAGGCTGGAGCTGCTCCAGCATTGGGGACACCTCAGTCTGGTGGTTGTCTTGAGGCCAAATTTCCCCAAGGGCAGCAGGGATCCTTCCTCCAGCCTGGGATACAGGTAGGAGCATCTCAGTGCTGAGCGCTCTCAGCCACCATCTCCCTCCACCTTTGTTATAGAAGAAAAGGGAAAAGCATCAGAGCTGCAGGAGCCCTGACCTCATTCCTTGCTGCCTGCATACACTTTGTGGTAGTGCTGTGATAATTATCAAACCTTTCCTTTCCATTTTCCCAGCCAGGCACCAACATTATTGCCACTGCCCCGTCTCCTTGTCTCTGCAGGAGTGCCCTCAAGGACCGCCTTTGCATTTGGCTGAACAAGATGTTCTTGTCTGAGGAACCACAATAGTGTTCTTCCTGGTTTTCCACCCCTCGTTGTAAACCACACCAGCAGCCTTTCTTCCTACTGCTTTGGGTAGGGTGCATTCTTCTTGCTGGTGTTATATATAAGGACAACAAGCCCATCATTTCCCATCAGCTTTTGGTTAGGTGAGCCCAGTGCTTCAGGTCGGAGAGCCTGATGGAGTGATAGCATGAGGAGATACAGAAATAGGGTATCCCAAACCAGATCGGGTGGTGTTCTCCGAGTGAGATGTCAGAAGCACCCCATCAGTGGCTTCTAGCATAGCAGTAGAAATGACCACAGCATCACTGGTGTGTAGGGCCTGTCCTGTGTATCAAGAACACAAATGTCCCATGCAACACCTTTGCCTGCTCAGCAGGTGATGAAGACATGGGTAGCCCTAAGCCAGTCTGGCCACTGCAGGTCAGTGGTGTACCAGGCATGAACTGCAGGGTTTGCTGTGCTCACCTGTGAGCTGGCAGTTAGTCCTTGTACAAGTGCTTGAGTAGCACATGTATGAGCACCTATTTAATCCGTGCATGAGCACCCAACTAATCCATGCATAAAAGCCCAATTAATTTATGTATAAGCACCCAATTAATTCATGCGTGAGGACCCAATTAGCCAACATGAGCACCCAATTAATTTATGCATGAGCACAACATCAGTTCACAAATAAGCACCCAATTAATTTATGCATAAGCACCCAATTACTTCATGCATGAGCATCCAAACAACTCCAACCATTAATTCACACATGGGTGCTCTAGGAGTCCATGCATTAGTGCTCAACTTGAGCAATCTCTTTGCTCTTCCATGAGCACCCACTTAAGTCCAGCATAGACTTCCTGTTAAGTCCATGCATGGGTGCCTGATCCGCTCGTGCATCACTGTACCGGAGTACGTAATTGCTTATGTTTTCTTTTCCTCATTACCAAACCAATGATCAGAAGTTTGTGTTAGTTTGCAATAGAATCATAGAATGGTTAGGGTTGGAATGAAATTAAGTAAAAATCCCCACTCCAAGAGCTCTTTGCCAGTTGGTGGGAAAGCGTGGTGCAGGAAGAAGATGCCCCAGGGATGGGGATGCTGAAGCTGGGGATGAGGGTGCAGCCAGGGTGGTGGCCAATGCTTCTGATGGCAGCAGTTACTCTGCTTTGACAACCATCACTGCTCCCCTGCACTTTGCCTGGCGTGTGCTCTCTGTGTGTTTTCCTGCTCTTCTCGTTTTGCTGTTTAAATGAAAGCTATGTGGTGCTTGCACCCAAGGTGTGCTTTAGCATCATCAAAAGCAAAAGCATGGACCAACCCTTTAGCGCTCATCCCACTTTTAAGGCTGCACATCTACACCTGCACTATTCCTGAGCTACCAGTAAACAGGGACAATCCTGCTTTTCTGCTCCGTAGACCTTGCAGAGCACCTCCCAAGCCCATTGCTCTGACTCCTGTAGACCGAGCTGATGGCTACATGGTGACCATGGTGGTGAGCATCTCCTGACCCTACCAGGAGACAGGCACAAACCCCATCACACTGCTCTCTTCCAGCACTCCCAGTTCACAAGGATAAAAAGCACAAGGGTGTGCTGGAAATGGACCACTTCTTTGCCTCTGGTACTGTTATCAGGCATGCAGCAGGTACCTTTTAGTAGTAATTACTAGTCTTTAAATGCATCTGGGATGAGCTTTTGTTCATTGGGACTTTTCATATCCAAGCCCATTGCCATTCTTAGTAAAACCTTTCTCATGTCAAGAGCAGTAGGATGGGGCAGAAACACATTTGCAGGGCACAAGGTGCCCCCTGGAGAAGGGGGCATGCAGTGGGTCTCCCAGGAGGCTGCATTTTTGTCAGGGACCATGGCCCAAAGCAGTGATAACATGCAGACTTTTTCTCCATCTACTTTTAATGGGCTTAAGGTGGGGTGAGGAAGCCCAGGCTTTGGCTCCCATGCCAGTCTGGAACAGCTCTTGGACATCTCTGCTCAATCCTTATGCTCCTCTCCCAGGCCTGGGGCCATCTCACAGCAAATTATTCCTTCATTCTGTTCCTGCAAAAACATGGCAAAATCTGTGTTGTGGGCAGGGAAAGCAAGAGCAGCCACAGGCATGAGCACACACACACTTTTTTTCCTCTCTTGGATGAAAATAATTGTGCCATGGGTCACTGCAGACAAATTCTTTCCAGTAACGCCCATTTTCCTTTTGAGCTCAAGTTTTTATTAGAACAACATCAAGACAAACCAAGTTGGAAGCTTCCAGTGCTCCCTAACCCTCATCAGTCCTACCCTGTGCAGGCAACATCCCTTCTTGGTTAAACACTACATTTTATCAGCTGGCTGGACAAAAGTCTTCAAGGCCCTTTCTTCCCAAAGTGGATGGAGGAAGCACAGCATCCTTGCGGGGCTGTGCAGGGGTTTTACTCACAGTTTCCAGCAGGGAATGCCCATTGCGCTGTCACACGGCTGATGCATGCTCTGGCTGGTACAAGGTCAGGCTCTTGGGCTGCTCCAGCATTTTTTCCCATGTGTTCAGCCCATGCATGAGCCTCTAACCCTTTGCTATGGTGCCTTTGGCAGAGGGAGCAGAGCCGATCTCCCAACACAGGGCTGTCCTGGCTCTATGCATATAAATATTTAGCTTGAAAGCATCTAACAGTTTGCAAAGAGCCTGGGATGGCCCGAGCGTGTTTAGACTGCGTGCACAGCAAAGGGCACTGATGCCTTTAATCATCCTCGTATGTATTCAGTGCTTTTATCCGGAGAGCTTCATAGCCCTCCACAGAGAGGCTTGTCCTGTTCATCTCTGCTTTGCAGATAAGCAAAAATGGAGGTGCAGCCAGGGAGGGCTGGATTTGCTCCAGCTCCAGAGGATGAGTGTTTGAGGCTCCTCATTTTGAGCCAGCCTACTTTGTGTTTCCTCTCCAAGGCCAACACTCCTCTGACAAGAAGTGACAAGGCACCAGCAAGAGTTTCATAGAACCATAGAATGGTTTGGGTTGGAAAAGACCTTAAGATCACCCCGTTCCAACCCCCTGCCTTGGGCAGGGACACCTTCCATTAGACCAGGTTGCTCCAAGCCCCGTCCAACCTGGCCTTGAATGTGGCCAGGGATGAGGCATTTACCACTTCTTTGGGCAACCTGTGCCAGTGTCTCACCATCCTCACAGTAAAGAACTTTCCTTATATGTAACCTGAATCTCCCCTGTTTTAGTTTAAACCTATTACCCCTTGTCCTATCACTACAGTCCCTGATTAAGAGAGTTTCATCCATGTTTTCTGGTGGTGATGGTGCCGCTTGTGCTCATATCTCAGCATCGCTGCCCGTGTCTTGCTACAGCCACCTCTCCTGGCTGCTGCCAGGCAATAGGTTTGCAAAATGGCTCCAAATGGTAGATGAAAGGCAATCCTGCTTTGGTGCTTTGCATCATGGTGCAACATCTCTCCATTAGGCTCAGTTTTATTTATTTGTTATTGCTTTTCACAGATGCTCTAATATAAAGTAATTAGTACCAAGGGTAGCACCAAGACAAGAACAAATCAGGTTGTAACACATCTCCTCTGCCTGGATGCTCCATTTTATGGGAGCCCAGCAGGAAAGCCTCCTGCCTGCACTCAGCTGAGCTCCATAGCCAAGAGCACCATGAAGGGAATGCAGTGCCCTAGGACTTGGGAAAGCACCACCCAGAGGTTGCTGCTGCTGGTGGAAGGTGTCAAAGGGATGCCTGCCCTGATCCCAGCATCTCCTCCACTCTTATGGGGGCTCAGGAGGAGCCGCCTGAGCCCTAAGCCAAGAAATGAGCATGTTTCCCTCTGGAAATCGCAAAGGCTTTAATGAGAGCCTGATCCAGGGCTCTATAAACTTCGTTTTTAGAGATTCCTTTTGAATTAACACATGTTCTCTCAGTTCAAATGCATATTTCCCCTGACCCACAGCCTATTTCACACAACATTCTTCCAAACCAGATTTTTCCCAGGAACTTTTACTGAAAACAACTGTCTCACAGCTTCAGTAATGTCTGGCTCAGCTGATACAGCCCTCCAGAGAAAATATTCCTAACTCAGGGGTCACCCTCGTATGGAGGCTTTCAGGCAAAGAGTGGGAAGGAGCCTGGGCAGGAGCTGGTCCCACCCAGGGGAAGGTGGCATCCCTGAGCATCCCTGGACTCAGCCCTGGGGTTGTCCAACTGATGTTGGCTTATAGAGATCACCCTGCTTTTCCCTCTCCCCCTGTTTAGCCACAAAGCAGATTCTTTCAGGGGATGACAAGTTTAAACCCAGCTTTTGGCATCCCAAAGGTACCCCTTCGCATTCCAGGAACCTTGCGTTTGCCAGCCCCACAGAGAGGTGCAGTGGCCCAGGGGACTTAGGTCACATCCCAGGCTATGAGACACACGAGCATGTAGCAGGGCCCTGAAATGCCTTTTCGTTTCAGAAACAAACCCAATTTTTTCAGGGTTTGGGTTCCTAAGGCCACCAGCTTTCCAAGAAATGCTAAATCCAGTAAAATTCACCCAAATCCTATAATCACTCATGGAAACAAAGGCTAGACTGGTTATTTTTGCTCAAAAGTTGGCAGGTTTCCAGCCTCATGACATGCAGCTTAGCTGAAAGAGAAATCTCTTGTGGGCAAAACCATGCATCAGCGGGTTTGGTTGGGTTTGGGGTTTTGGGGGGAGGGGGAGGGAAAGGAAGAAATTAAGGCATTTCAGGGGGAAAAAAAAGCCTTTAAAATAGCCTTGAGGTTCTCTTTAGCCCTAAGGCTGGAAGAAGAAGGTCCACGCTTACTCTATATCTGTTTTCTCCCCCACCCCACCTATAAGCAAAATGGGCAGGCAGGGTATTTTTAGGCTGCTACTCCTGCCTCAGATGCAAGGAAAGGCACTGTTCCTAAAGCTGGCCAGAGCTCTGTGTGCTCAAACAGCAATGGGAACCTCTGCCAGCCCCGGCTCCAGGGATATAGTGACTGGAGAGGGTTTTGGGGACCAGGAGCTCACTCGTGGGTGGCCAAATGGGGGTTGGGGCTAGCTAAGCTTTATCATCTGAGGGCAGCTGCCAGGGGCTTTCTCACAGGGAGGTCTGCAAAAGATGAACTGGGTGCTGCTGCAGCACCTCATCACTTCGATGCTTTCCTCATAGTTTGCTTTGGAGTGCTGAGGGTGGGAGAAAGAACACCCAGCTGTGTTCCATACACATCAAGGGGACCTCAGGAAAGGTGCTCCCAGCTCTGGGGTGCAGAGATGGGAACAAAGACACTTCACTCCCCAGTGCCATTGCTCTTCTCCAAACCTTTCCTCAACCCTTAACAATTACCTGTAAGTGCAAGGACCAGAACTGCACAGAGCCCTCAAGATGTGGGTGCACATCTTTAGTAGCTTTAGAGGTGCACAAGGGTGTTCTCAATCCTACTCCTTTCCTAACCATCCCCGACACATGGGTTGCCTCTACTACTGCCAGATGTGGAAACACTTGGGTGAGAATGGCTACCATAGCTCCAAGCTTTCATGCCTGAGTGGCTCGTTTGTAAGGTGAAGCACAGCCTGGTTTTCCCTTTATGCACTCTTTGGTACAACAGCTTCCACCATTTGTGCTGTTCAGTTTCAGTAGAGCTTTATGCAATTCCCCAGTCATCCTCCTTTAGCATCCCAAATAACTGTCGATCATCAAATTATCCCTTGGGTTTTAATGCCTACATTACCCAGCTCAGGTCTAATGACACAGGCCACCAGCAACCTCTCTTCCTGGAGAGAAACACTCCCTCTGTTTCCCAGCTTTAATCAGATACAGGAGGACATTGCCCTTTGTGTCATATAGCTCTAGAGCTTCTTTAGAAGCCAATGGCAATATAAAACAGTTCACCCTTACCAATGTGCTTTTTGAGTCCTTAAGAGAACTCAAAGAGATTTGTGAGACACAAGTTGCTTCTGAAGAAGCCCCGTTGACTCTCCTGGGGTAATTAATGCATTAATTACATCCTATGCTATAGCTTCTGGTCATTTGAAAGAAAGAAAGTCACTGAAGGCTTTGTTTAATGTCTGTGCAAAGGCAGTGCAGCTACCCTGGTCCAGGAGCTCTTGCATGAGAGGATGCAAAACACTTTCCAGGGCTCCCTGTGCTGCACAGCCTCGCACCAACTATTCACCTTGCCTGGACCCCTTAATCCATCCACACACCAGTGGATTTAATACCACTGTATTAAAGGCAGCAGCTTATGGAGAGGCTGCTGGGCAGTTATCAGCAGGGCTCTTGGGAAGAAGAGCATGTAAGCAGGAGGGCCCTTCAGCACCCAAGTCTTCACCTTCAATGGTTGAGGAAAGCATGATCAGTGGAAGCACCTGGCTCCAGCAAGAGACCAGGGCCAGTGCAGAACCCCAAGCACAAATGAGGCAGCAGCCAGGACAGTTACTGCAGGTGGCTTACAGATGTAGTGGAAGAGCAGTGGAATTTGCTGATTTACTCGAAAATAAAACATGACAAAATGAGAGGAAGTGCATGACACCGATTTAGTTTTGTTAAATGTAAATGCTAGCACATGGTGTTTTAGACAATTTAACCTTTGTAATAGTGTTGCAATGAATTCAGCATCTGAAAGCATCTGCCATGTAGAAACACTTCCAGATAGCAGTGATGCTCAAGTAGGCACAGGAAGTGGAGGCAGCGGTTTGACAACTCAGTCAACCCACATTAAGGCTTCCTGTGGTGAAGCCGCATGAGAAAGCACCAATCCACGATGAACTCACGTTATCAGTTCAAGTGATTTTTTTCCTTAAACTGGTTTCCCTTTGAAGCAGCAGCTTCACCCCGGGGCAGGTACCACCTCATCTGCGCATCTCCTCCTGCCAGCATGGCTACAAACCGTTCTCCAGCAGGAGGCATCCACCCAGCGCAAACTGCACTGCACAGCTCAGGGAAAGGCATCCCACAGCTCCTGCCTGACCCAGATCTCTCCTGTCTTATAGGCTAGAGCAGGAACAGCGAAGCCGCTGCTATTGTGGGTCACAGACAGAGGCGGTGACACAGTGACTAACTTAACTGAGAAAGGGAAAAACCAGGGCAGAGCCGCAGATGCTTCAGTGGATGCTGAAAGGTGAACACATCTTCAATTTCCAGAGCTACAAACAAAAATAGGTTGAAGGCTTGCATTTGTGTCAGAAATATTCAGTCACTCCTCCTCTCCCCCCTTGGGTATCAAGCAGAGCTGACACAGCACAGGTAGATCTCCAGAGCTGTAGTATCTTTATGATGTGGGAAAAGCAGCAGGAAAGGGAGCAGTTGCTGCTTGCAGGATTCCTGCTCACACCACAGGGGCTTTCAGAAACCCAGCACTGAATGGCCAGAGGCATGACAGGAGTCTCACTGCTCACCTTGGCCTTAAGGAAAATTAGTGACCAAGGAAAAGCCATACAGAAGTGCCTGTGCAAGCCCGCATAGTGCCTGTTGATAGTGCAACGGGTAGGGCCACAGCTCTATCCCAAACCTGTACAGGGCTATTCAGCTGAAAGGCCTTTTCCTGCACTGATCCAGAGTCAAACCAAATGAAGAAGGGCATGGATTCAAAGTGGGGCTGTGAGCAGCTGAGCTGAGGGAACTTAGGAGCAGGAGAGGTTTGCAGACAAGCATCTGTATTTGGAAGGGCAGAAATAGAGAGCATAAGGCAATTGATACTGGAAGGACAGACCAGCAGATGCCAGATCCTTTTTTCTCCATTTAAAGTATGTGCTACAACATGCCAGAGGTCTCAGGCCACTGTGCCCTATGGGTCTGGGTTTTCTGATGCTTCCAATGGTCTCCTAAAGAGTCTCCATGCAACAAGTCCCAGCCGAACAGCAAAAAGGAAGCAAGTGATTGCCAGCAGAACAACTAGAAAACAAACACAGAAGCACATTAGTGCATGAGAAAGTCAGTCCCTCTTGTCACATCACAGCTCCTAGTACAGGAAGCATTCAGGGAAAGAGGAAAACAAGAAACCCCCTGTACAGGAGCCACTAACCCCCAGAGTTTCACTGCTATACAGTCAAACACCCAATGCTTCCAGGTCAAGGAATGTCTAAAGGGGGGGGGGAGCATTATGGACACAGAAATAAAAGTGCATTACATTAAGAAAACACTCCAGGAATAGTTGAACTATATAAAGAAACATGCACTAGTTTGGGAAAAGCACATTCCTGACCTACCAGCCAAACAAGCTGAACCACTAAAGATGCCATTGCAGGAACACAGTGTGCCAGATCACACATACCCTCACATTCCTGGTGGCCATAACCATCAGATGTCTCCAGTGCCCTCATGCCTTTGGCAGACAGACTCTGCCAAGTCCTGTTGGGTTCTTTTGGGCACTACCAAGCTCCAGCTGCCCTTACAGCCAAGGGGAACACACTGGAGGGACTGCAATGGTGCCAGTCCAGACATTAGCTTTAGCCACTGGTCCATGGCAGCTTCTGCTGACGTTACAGTGGGAACAGGCATCTCGAACTGCTGCAGCAGGATCCAGAGCTCACACAGCTCAGTCCGTTTCATGCCAGTGTAACACCACTCAATGGTATAGCTTTTGCCAGACTGATTACACAGTATTTGGACAGCTTGAGCCCTTTTACAATGGATGACTACACTCAGCTACAGTGGCATGCAGCAACCAAACAATCCTGGGAAAACTGAAGGCTAGCCCAATTCTGCATAGGAGAGGCGCACGCACAGAGTTTTGAATGGTGAAATTTAAATACATCCCCTCTTTGGGTCAGAGGCTTATGTACTGACCCTATATCCTAAATGATATAGAATAAATGGAAGTCCACAGCCTTCATCCCAGCCCTCCTCTTCCTTCAGCCCACCCTCTGTCAAATGGAGCTACAAACAGAGGACCCAAGTGGATAATGGAGAATTGAAGGATAAACATATTGCACTGGGAAGTGAACTTGAGGTAACACAAAGTTTGAAGTCAGCCCCAAGGCTCATGGGCAGTGATTTCTGCTCTACTCTTTACTTTGCAAGATTAATATCTTCTAATAAATCCCTCTAAATACTACTTTCCAAGAGACAGTTCTAAATACTACTTTCCTGCCCTTAATAAACAGGAAAGATGTAGAAGTGTTTTCTCTCCTCCTTTTACAAGAGTTGGAAACAGCCCAAAAGATTCACCTATAAAAACACCATTTGTTGTTGGGAATGAAAACAAGAAGTTCTTGCATGCGCTGCCAGTCAGAGCTGTTATGACCACTGGGTAGACTGTGAGATTATAGCGGACATACTGGTCAAGGACAAAGTTTTCTAGATAAAACCTGTGAAGAAAAAGAGGCAAAGTAAATCTTTTCACCATACTTTGATTCCTTAAAGGAATTAGGCAAAGATTTTTTTCTCTTTTGGCAGGCCAGTTTGGACCAGAATCCAAAATTGTTCATTTACCTAGATTGAGAAGATAATTTTTTATTAGAAGTTTAGGTGGAAAAGCCATGTTTCATACTGTTTTCCATATCAAGCCCTTATACATAAAATTAGGGCAGGTTGGGCTCATCCAAGCAATCTATTCCTGGCCCACAGCATGTGCTTATTGGCATTGCTGAGGGTCATGGAAGAAGAGCTAAGCACAGGGTCCTTGCTCATCTGCCATGAATTATAAGAAACCATTGTACTCTGTGCTGGTACATGGACAGACTGTGAGTGAATTGGCACAGATAGTCCAGCCCATTTGTGAGAGGTTGGAAGGGTTTGGTGGGAACCCATGAGGATGCTTACCATATTAATAGGCTGAGACCTAGGATGCTGAGACAAGCAGTCGTTGCTGTCTCATTGGCCACGTTCCACTTGTAGATCAGCACAACAGCAAAGTTCAGCAGGGTGGCAATGCTGGTCCATGTTGCATACAGCGCCAGCCCATTCTGGACCTACCAAATGGCACAGCAAGATGACAACCAGTGATAAAAAAAGGCGATTCCCAATTGTCTTTGGTGATCCATAGGTACTTTGGCAATTAAACCAGCCTTCTGGACCCAGCTGCAGGGAAAGCCCCTTAACACTGAGAAGGGTTAAAGCCTTGGCTTGCTCAAAGTACCCCAGAAATCCACCCCAGCTGCAGAATTCTACATATAAAGCCCTGTAATCCCATCATGGACTTCCCATCCACACCCCAAAGCATACAGTCTGCCTAGCTGCCCAGCCCAGTTGTTGCAGGCTGCTGTAACTGGTGGAGAGAAAGCTTTCTGGATCTTAGCAACCTCCCAGCAAATATCTTTGCTACATGGAGCCTGAAGCAGGTACTATCAAGGGCTGGAATCACCCCTGAGCAAGGATGGGGAACCCAGCTATTCCCATTTCCTGTGTTACAGTGCAGTACAATAGCATAAAGAACAGCCTGCTCCCAGTTTGTACCAAGAGATGCAGACACATTTCCAGCAGGGTTGGTAGGAACTTTTCTATTCAAACCCTCCCAGCTTTGCAGACTCCCCCTTCACCAAAAACCCTCCTAGCTCCTTGGATGAGCATGTTAAGTTCTGTCACTGAACAATGTCAACATCAAGCAAAGGAAGCAAAGGTGGTTAAAGCACACACAGGCATGGAAGGAACTGCAGAGCGAGGTGTCCTGGGTGGGGAGGAAGGGGTCAGGGTGGTAGGTTTGAGCTAGGAGAGAGGAACAGGGGAGGAACAAAGGAGTGGTGAAGAGTATGTTTGTGTTCTCTGTGCAGTTTGCCAAACAAACACCCACTCTTCTCAAGGACAGCAGAATCATCATTTCCTTCCAGAATTTGGCAAAATTAAAGGCAGATGCACTTGAAACCTTGAGCAGTGTACAAGAAATAGATAGCTTCTTGCAATCGCATACAAGGGACATCATCAACTACAGCAACAGAAGCCACCCTTAGCAATGGCTTTTCCCTCTGCAAGAAATGTTCTTCCCATACCAAACACAGGTCTGCACTGAAGTCTTCACGCTTCATAGGAAACTTAATTCTGTAGCAGCTGGAGAAGTGCAAGGGATGTATTGCTCTGAATCTTTCCCATTATCATAGAATGATAGAATCATAGAATCAACTAGGTTAGAAAAGACCTTTAAGACCAAAGATCAAGATTATGCCCAATAAGAAAGATGCAATTAAGCTTGTGCACACCTGCAACAAGCACAAGGTGAAGTCAGCGCAAAAGCCTTTCCTTACCCATCTCCTGCCATTAAGCCTCTCTTGGTACCTGCAGCACTGCACAGAGCTTTTAGTATTTACCAACAACCTTTTGCCAAATGTCACCTACTAGGATGCGGATGAGCCAGAGCTCAGCTTTGTGGCCCTTCACAAGCCACGAGGAATGGGCATTCAAGGCTCGGTGTGAAATGATGAGGCAGACAAATGTAGTAAGAGTGAGAGCTACCAGGAGCACCAGGGCTGGGAGGAGGCATCTAGGACAAAGAACATACACACACAGCATACATTTTTTCAGTGGTGCCTTAATGCCTTAATTCATAGCTTTAGTGTTTGCTGGCTTTAAGTTAATCAGCCTTTAATAAAGGTAATCACTACATGGAGCCTTCATTTTAACATATTGCTGCTCTACTCTGCTCATCACAAAGTTATTATTTTCCTGGCTGCAACTGATTTCTTCATCTCTTGACAGTGGTGTTATTATAAGCCCTTCATGTGACCATGATTATGAAAACAAACCAAGGCAAGGAGCTTAACTGTATCTATGAAGAGAGGCACAGCTCCTGTCTTACCTGTGGAGGAAAACCAACATGGAACAGCAGCAACTTTAGGGGATCTTAGACTTCAATAACCAATCCACCTCATGGGCAAGATAACATTGTGCCAAACTTTTATGAAGGCTACCTTTAGCTAAGGCCTGCCTTGAAGTTTTGCAGGTCTGATTACGTGTTCACACAGAAGGGAAGGGCAAAAGAGAGTATTCGGACAGTACCAACAAGAGGTTTAGAAAGCATTTGTAACAAAAAGCAACTTACTCTCGGTCCCACAGAAACAGCCATGAAATATTGAGGCCATTGTTGAGTATCCACACTGTGTAAAAAGATATTGGCAGCAAGTCCGGCTTTATGCAGACACATCCAAATTCATTCCTGCCAGGAAAAGTGGTTATGGAGAAAGGCATTTTTCTTCTGCATTGACCAAACAAGATTTCCTGCCCTCATTTTCCTCATACTAACAGGGACTCTACACTGGAGTTAAGTATTTCAGCCTAAATCAGACTATTTCCCCTCTGCATCCTTCTCAGACACACAGTCCTTATGACTTTCCCCATCAGAACGTTGTCCCACAATACAGAACTTGCTGGTCTCTGCACATAACTAAGGACTGCTCCACAGATGATGCAAAGCTTGTGACACCGGTGGTGGTAGCAATGGTGTGATCATAGGATTTCAGCCCAGTTCCCAGGGAGAAAAGGTTTATGGGATCATAGTGTGAGCGCATATGTATGTACACATTTTATGTGTGCACACATACATGTATATGGACTTGATCACTCTTGTACAAACACATACATCATTCTTCTCTCAACCTTCAGTATTGCCAACTGAGAAATTATTACAAGTCATGTGAAAACAGCAGATACTTAAACTAAGCAGTCCATGGTCCCCCTTGACAGAAGAGCTGCAATGTAAGTGTATCCCACAGAAGACATCACAATACTACAGATACTACATGGTAGTACATGAGGCAGTTATTGATCTTACAGCCCCAAAACTTCCCAATGCCAAATCTCTGATCTCTAACAGCAAGTAAACTCAAAGCATTAGCTCCATAACTCATTAATTTTTGCCCCTATGGATTCTCAGCCTCTAGCAGTGGGTAAATACTACTGGGTAACAGTTAGATCACATGAATCAGTGGAAACCAGGCCTCACGCTCTGTAACATGTCTGCACATTACAACAGTTCATGTACACCTCCAAACTGCTTCTCAGCTTTGATGCTGAACCTAAAAGATGCTGAACTTCAGCATGTCAAGGGGAATGACAGTGGTTTTACTCTGATTAGGAGGCCCAGAAAAGGGAGTAAGAGACTGACCTACAGAAGGGAAACACCATTATCTCTTATGTGTACCATAAGCAGGGCAAATACCTTCGACAGATCCCCGACAAGGCGTAGAGAAGCCAGGCAAGCTGCCAGGCATAGATGACATTCCAGATGAGGAAAGTCCAGCCAGCTGGTGTGAAGTCAGTGTTGTACTTGGCCGAGATGTTTCCAGGGGTTGACCTGAACAGACCTGTGGTGGTGAACGTTATTGCAGGTAAAAGTGTTATTACATACCAAGGATGGGGAAAGACCCCTGAATTCCCTCATCCTGTAATCTTCCTCAAGGCTTAGGCCACACCTCAGTGGATCTGAGGGAGATGAAAGGATGCCTGAGGTGAAAACAAGCCATGTGCTGCAGTTGGCTCTCCTTTAGACACCCGTTACAGAATCACTGTCCCAACGGGGATCCCTCAGCACCTTCCCTCTTACACAGAACCAGAAAAGCCAGTTGCATGCAGAAGCCAGAGAGAAGCATAATGCCCATTTCTGACAGTTTCAGCTGGGAAGCGTTCAAACCAGGTGCCACTGCCCTCAATAAACATACAGCTTTCACCAGGATGGAAGGGCACTGTGTTCAAAGTCTGCCTTTCACCTGCCACTAGACCCAGGTTCACCCAGGACAAGACCATTTACTTGGATTTCAAGGACTGGATTTCAGTCCCCTGGCTGTAATTCCAGGATGCACCAGCTGCTTCCAGCTTTCAAAGATAAAGGTGTGTTTGGAGAAGCAGTGTGGTTAGAAACAGATCTAACCCACCTAAGGCACCGTAAATCATCAAATGATGTAATGCATGAAATCCACCTCTAAACAAAGCCAGTTTGTTTGCATTACCTTTGAACGTCCCAGTGGCATCTCCAGCATTCAGTATCACTACAGCCACAAAAACAGCCAGAGCCAGAAGCATCACCAGAATCTTCAGCTTGTGCATGGCATCCATTTTATCCTGCAACAAATTAAAGGTATTTTTTGGCTATCCTGATGCATGGCTGGGTTTGTTCCATGTCCCAGAGACTGTTTTTGAAATTGCATTGTAAGTTCCTCAGTTTTTACTGCTGACTTGCTTGTGGTGTTTTCACAAGAACCAAAAAGGCCTTGCATAGGCTAGGAGCATCTGCCTTTGAACCAGCATCCTCTTGACAGTGTCAGAAGCCCAGAAAACTGCCCCAAAGCAGGGCAAACCACCGATACCTCCCCAGAATCCTCTTCCAATAACTCAAGGATTTCTAGTGGTAGCATCTTTAATAGTGTCTCAGGGGGTTTTAAGTCTGCAAACTCTCCCCAGCTCATTGGATCACTTCATGGACCTGGAAAAACCTGTCTCCATGTTTGAGATTTTCTGTTAACAACCTTTACCAGCCCCTAGGACTGCAATGGCTTCCCCATGACTTTCAGATGGGGAGCAAACACTACAAATACCTAGGAAAGCTGCTGGGTTCTGGACAACACTGACCCACAGAAGCAGGGAGACCTGGCTAGGCTGCAGAGCAGCCTGCTCTGCCACCACCCATCCCTTACTGGCATAGTGCAAGAGAGAGCTTGGGTTTGGCTATGGATGTATTGCACAGGGTTTAAGACCTAAATAATTAGCAAGTGTAAGCATCATCCCATCTTATCTTACACAGCTATTGCAGTTTTAGTGAAGAAAACAGCCTATCAGTTTTGCCCACTTTAGGAAGAAATATGAAAACCTTAGGCTTGGCTTTGCAGGCAGGTCCCTTTGGGCTCAATGTAGCTTTTCACATTTACCTCTAATCCTACAGCACCTACAAAATAACTTCTCATGATGGTACGACCTCCATTTCTACTGGCTGCAAGTAAGATTTAAAGGCTTTATAGGTTTACTATTTATTTAAAGAACTTTATAGGTTATACAAACTACACACTACAGTTTTTCAAGGTTTATACATAGTGACTTGAGCTCTCCCAAGTGATCTCCATTAGGCCAGCATTTGTTCTATCAAGGAAAAGTTGTATGCCACCTGCAAGAGTAAGCCTACATGCATCCACACTATAGGCAACAGCTTTATTTCCCTCTCACAGTTCAGTACTTGAATGGCCTTCTCTATACAATGGCACTTCAGTGCCTTCGAGGCATCAGATAGTAACTGGAATGGCAGGAATAACTGAGTTGTTCCAAGCTGCTCAGCGTTGAACTAATAAACTCCAGTCCCCACTTCAGCAGACGCTTTTATAGTCCTGGGCTTTGTTCATGGGCTGAGCTGCATCCAGACACATCACAAGGAAGTGGGAGGGGAAATTCTGCTTTCTGTAAATCCCTGCAAGCTTTTCCTTTTCCAGGTCCATCAAAACAGAAACCCGTCTTTAAAATTTAAAATCCTATGTGGAAGAACTCATTTAACTCAAGACGTCAAACCCCAAAACGCAGTCTTCAGTGGATACACAGCAAGCTCTGGAAAGGAAAATCCACTTGCACTATTAAAGATATCACTTCTGTCTCAGGAAATAACTGACCTGCAGATTCCAGAAAGCAAGGAAAACGCAGAATTGGAAATATCACTGCACGCTTGTCCTGTTCTTGTATTCTTTCCTTGAACATTGACTTATGGCCACTCCAAAACAGCGCATGGGAATAGATGGTCCTTTGATTTCACTGTCAGGCTAAATCTGTGTTCTCCCGACAGTGCTGTAATTGAATTCAGCACCACATTTCTCTTTTCTTAGCATATTTGGAAGAGACTTGATTACACAGCTTCACAGAAGCCCATGCTTGCTTACAGAAGCCCAGGAGGAGAGTCCTATTTTAAAACCAATCGATAGTTTCACTACTGTCTGCCACCTCCTGCCTCCCTCTATTTATCGCCAGCAGTACTTCCCTGCCTGCAGTCATCACTCACAAACACCCTTTAGAAGAATCAGGAATACTACTCACAAGGATCCACACAGGCTTGTTGGCGGCGTCTCACAGCTGTAACTCAGCTACCACCAGTGCCGAGGAATCTCTGCTGCTCGGAGAGATTTTAGACAGCTCGCAGCAGACCGATAATCACGCATCAATGTGAAACCACAGCAGACACTTCCTGCCCGAGCTGCAGCCTCCAGCTGGCGGAAGCCTCCCCAAAACAATCACTTTTATCTTGCATAAGTGCTTACTTAACGAGGGCCTTTTGTAACAGGCAGAGCAAGGCGCGCTCCCAACTTGCTGGCAACACAAGCTAAAGAGTGTGTGCTCTCCGGCTCCCGCCTGCTTCGTCTTTCCCCATCTCTACCACAAGGAGGGAAGCTCAGCACTCCACTGCAAAGTACTGCATCTCGAGCTGATAGCTAGGGCAGCATTCCTGTGTGGGAATGGGGACACTCAGAGCTGCAAGAACAGCCTGGGTTTGGCTTTTGGGGAAGCTGGAGAGTTAACAAACAGCAAGGAATGGGTCCTGTGAGCAGCTACAGATCTTCCTATAGCCCCAGATGGAGCTAAAAGCTAAGCTTCTCTCAGGACTGGGCACTTGGGGACACTTTATAGTGCTAAACATCATAGCTATGAGTAACTTCTCTTGCATAGCAAGCACATGTATAGCTATCTTGTATTTTTATAGTTCATATCTATTCCTTGCAGGACAACACATACTGTTGAAAATCCCTGAACCTGGCCTTAAAGCTGGACTTTCAGGAATTACTACATCTGAAGGACTCTAGAAACCATAGGGAGAATCTTCCTCATGTCAGAGCCAGAAGGAAAAGGCAGGCAAGAAGATAACCCCAAACCTGAAGTACTTCATGGGCTTTTCCAAGATTTATTTTAAGATGTTTTCAAGCACTTTGTACAAGTAAAGTTTTTGTTCACAGATACAGAAAAGGCACCTACCCCCCATTACAAGCCAGTCCCACAAGAACAGAGCAAGCCACACCAGCTGATCAGTCTCTCCCTGCATCTCTGCCTGCTAGAGGACTGCAGCCTCACCACATCCACTCCATTCATTTTATGTTTCTGCTTGTTTCCCCTCAAATTTAAATGATTATGGCCAATCAAAAACATGCTTCATCATCAAGGTGTTCCTTATCTTGTGCAACTACAGTGCCTACCAAGCAGTCTTGCTGGGGACTTCTGCACATCAAATATAAAGGCAGTGAATAAACTAGCACCTATCTTCAACCATTAGAAGCAACATCATGGGACTGGGAACAAACCCTTCTGGAGCTTCCTTGGCCTTTGGAACAGGAACACAAAGCTTACTTGAACATGGATTTGCCAACTGCAGAGAAGGGCAGGGTATCCAGCCAACACAGCCGTTGCCCCTTATCAGTGTAGGTCTGCAGTCCTCCCTTTGAAGGTATTCTGATGAGGAAAGCAATGCCTTAAGTAGGATTATTTCATATCAGCCAGATATTATGCTCTTCACACTGATCATAAACTGCTCATGCATAACCTGTTCCTTGAAGAAAACTAAGGCCTGAACTCAGTGTGGTGAAGGAACCTTTCCTGTTTTCACTTTGTGTATCCCACCAGCTACATACATGGTCACTCTCCTCTTCCCTAGAAATGGCCCTTGAGTTTCAAGTTTACAGTTTATAAGCACTGTTACAGCAAGTATGGGCTGAAATACAAGTAGAACCCTCTTCCTAGTATATTAAAACCTACAGTGCACTTTTTCCACACTGGTCCATGCCTTATATATAGGCTACTGTATATAGTATGCATATAGGTCCTGGTTTCAGCTGAATAGCGTTAATTTTCTTCCCAATAGCTGGTATCCATATATATACACACACACATATATATATGTTTTTACTCATCAAATAATCTAAATGACCTCAGCATGTTAGATACTGCATTTTCATCCAGTGAATAGGTGGCCTGAAGTTCTTCACTTGATGCAGACAAGTTTATCTCATACATGCCTGTTAGGCACAGCTGATCAGCTAGGTCCACACTGATTTATATCCAAGGCAAGTTTTGTGCAGGAAACATTGGCCAAGTGGGAGAACCAACACATTTTTCTGTCCCATGTTCTTGCTGGTCATTTCATAATGCATCTGTTTTGTGGCAGAGACAAGTGGAACCAATGCCACCAGAGCATTGCCCTTGTCCTGTTTCCACAGCAAGCCAGGCAGGAGCTTTAGGCTCTCATTCTGGGTTTCAAAGCTATTTTCTCAGAATAAACTGTGACATGGGCCTTTGATGAAATATTCAGTTATTTTACCATGCAGCTTTACAGAAATCCCCTAAAGTATGTTAGTGGAGTACAGTGGAATGTACTTAATGCTTATAAATGTGTTAAAACTGAACAGCTCTTGCTTCGCTAGGCTGCACAGTGTTGCCAGACGTGGGATGCTTGGTGCAGCTACAGCTCTAAGATAACAGTGTCCAACTCAAAAGCAAGCATTCATGGAAAGGCCCTACCTTTCTAGTGTGTCTTCACTGAAACAACTTTTAGACTTATATCTTCCACAGGGATTTCAGTTGAAAATCCTTGCTGGCCTGTTGAGGAAGAAAAATTGTATTATTAGATGAGTGACGGATGCAGTTACATACATTTCAGCTTCAATGTTTATATGTACAAAGGGAAGCATAATATGATTCACATTCATGAAAGGATGCGTTTTGAAATCAAGATACTCAGCAACAAGGCTGAATGAAATCACAATCCCACAATACATCCAGTGTTCAGTACTTCAAGACAAGCTGCTTTGGTTTAAAAGTAAGTTTGTATTGATCCTGGGCCATGATAGAGGAAAACAGTTTACAGCTAGCAACCATCAAAGCAGTTTTCCACTGATAAGCAAAGGAATTTACAGACTCTCTTCCTGTACTACCAAAAACTTTTAAAGGGTCCATTTTTAGAGCCTCCGTTTGCAATTTACTAAAGGAAAAGAGGAAAAAAGTTGCTTTTCAAGGGGGAAAGGAGATCTACCATGCCCATCCCTCCCCACGCACGCTCCCTGCAGCACCGTGATGTGCTCCACCAGCACCAGGGCACCTCAGGACTGGTTGCAATGGGACCACAGCTCCACTGTCACTCACCTGTGCACTAGAAAGCAGTGTGAGCACTTACAAGGTGCTGAGCTAGCACAAGCAGACTTCATACTGGAATTAAAGCCCTACTGACAAGAGGAAGATCTTTTTTAAAGAGGAAAAGAAAACCATGATCTCTCCTTGTAGCAGCTGAAATAAGACATTATGAGCAGAGAGAGCTCAAGCCCAGGACAGAAAGCTGAAGACAATCACTTTCTACCTGAAGTGACCACTGTGGAGGCCCTGTTCTTTATTTTGAGTCATTTTGCACTGTGCAGGCACCGAGACAAGTCCACCTGTGGCCAGCTCACCCTGTTCATGGCACACACTGTCACTAGCAGCAAACTCCAGGATGCAAAGCACTAGAAAAGCCACTTTTCCTCACCAGGGGATACTTTATTGTCATCTAGGTCAGAGGGATTTCTCTCTTAACAGGAGACGGCAGAAACAGTTGAACAAAACCAGGGCCAGGGTATGGTTATATTAGCTTCCAGCCAAGCAACTCAAAATACAGCAGCCTATGAAAAGGAGAAGCTCTCAACATCAAAGGATGTGCACAGGCAGGGAAGAGTTGACCTGAAGTGAGTCCCAAATGCAGATGTAAGATACAACCCGTACAACTCCTTGTCCAGATACAGTCACCAGCAAGGATTCCTGGGGCAAGTCAAACTCTCCTTGCCCTGTCCCACAGCAAGCCAGGAGCTCAGCAGCTCCAGACCAACAGAGCCTTTTGTTCCCATGACCAGCACTGATGGGTTTAAATCCAAAAAGCATCCCCTGCCCCTGGAGCTCCGGTTTAATCTTTATAGCTGCTTGCTTCAACTCCAGCCTTTCCTGATGGGAAACTGGCACCCAGGAGTCAGTAAACCCATTGGAAATTGTTTTCAGGTCAGGTTCAGCAAATGTTGACAACCAAATATACTAATCTGCTAACAATAGCTCAAGCATCCTAATCCTGCAGTGGGTTAATCCGAGTGCCTTCAGTGCCAAGGATTAGCTTTTCCTCGCTGCTAGAAGGGATGGGATTTGCCCAGGCACACTAGGATGGACATGCAGTGGAGAGGATCTGTGCTAGCAATCCCCTTTGTGCATTTTAAGAAGGAAAATCATCTGCTTTTTATTGTTAGAGAACAGAACAGGCCCACCCTTTGGCAGCCGGGAAAACACCCTAGGCTTGAGGGAGCAAGAAAGGCAATAGGAATCCACTTATTCTCAACCAGACTTTCAGGCAGCTGCCATGCTGAAACTCACTGACTGATCTCCAAATCTTTACATCGAACTCTAGAGTAAGGACATTGCTGAAATTACATTTAAGTAACTCAAAACTAACCCCTACCCCACTCTTGAGAGAAAGGGAAAAGACAAAGCTCTTCTGTCTTTAAGCTAAGCATAAAGAGGCAGACTGAAAATACTCCCCAGATGTTCTCACTTACTGGTTAACCATTGGTAAGTTGCCTTCAAGGGCAGCCCAGGAGTCTGCAGCAGTGTCTGGCAGGCAGCATCCACAGCATCAGACCAGGAGCAGGCAGTGCTTTCTGGAGCTGGCAGGCAGCACCCAGCTATGAGAAACCAGAAGCTCTCATGTGCAACCCACCCCTTTGAACAGGATGACTGTGAAGAGATGACAAGAACAGCATTAAGCAGGGATGAGCAAGGACACATTTATATGGCTGGATAATCTTCATTTTGGAAACTTTAGTTTATTCAATCGCGTCACTGCTGTTGCTCACAGAACTGCCCCATGTCCTCCTCTGACACTGAAGGAGTGACACACAACCAACCGCATCCACTCAATACCTTGTTTGACCAGCATCACTTCTGTGTCCTTATTGACTTTAAGGATACACGCATATTAGCCTCCTGGGCAGCTTCTCTCTGCCCTCACCACTGTCACCCCTGAATGCTTCACAAGCATTGACAACTCCATCAGAAAGAGAAAAGGCACTGGGGAAACAAGCCCCTTGCACAGCAGATGTCCATAAGCAGTCAGTGGGGCTACTTCACAGTCCACACGGTCACCCAGCATGACCAGGAATGGAGACAGACAGCAAGGGAGAAAAGGCACCTGGATTGCAGTCAGGGCACAAGTTTCTCAGATTTCCATGAAAGCAGAGAGCTGCCTTTATTTTATAGCTGCAGCATTCAGGTCAGCAAGAACCTTTCATGCAGAAAGCCTGCTTCATAACCTGGATGGCCTGATTTCCTTTATAGCATTTTTGTGGCACTTTATATGCTTAAATGAAGAAGTGTCACCTCCAATGGACAGCATCCAATGCACCTCTCACATGGGCAATGGGCATCTGAAGCCCGGCTTTTAGAAAATGAGAAACACAGCAAACATTTTGATTGCAGTGACTTTCCTACAAGAGGAAAGCACAAAGCTTAAACAGACCAGTTCACAGCAGTTGAATACCTGGCTTTAGTATGAATACTCCTTTAACAGAACAATTTTGCAATCTAATTATTTAGGGGTTTTTTTTAAAGGCAACTGTAGGATATATAAAATACCATCACATGGATATATATCACCTCCTACATGAATCATTGGCAGAACTAGAACATTTAGTTCCATCATTGTGGAAAATGAGTGGAACAAAGCTCATCGCAAGGCCTTACAGATAAGGAAGGCGATTTGTACTGAAAAGAATCCAATAAGGCTGTGTGGATCCACAAAGAATACACCAAGCTGTGTGGTTCGGTTGATACGCTGGAGGGAAGGAATGCCATCCAGAGGGACCTCGACACGTTTGTGAGGTGGGCTAATGACAACCTCATGAAGTTTAACCATGCCAAGTGCAAGGTCCTACACCTGGGTCAGAGCAATCCCAGGCACAGCTACAGGTTGGGCAGAGAAGAGATTCAGAGCAGCCCTGTGGAGAAGGACTTGGGGTGTTGGTTGATGAGAAAATGAACATGAGCAGGCTTCAGTGTGCGCTCCCAGCCCAGAAAACCAACCGTATCCTGGGCTGCATCAAAAGGAGCGTGACCAGCAGGTCGAAGGAGGTGATCCTGCCCCTCTACTCTGCTCTTGTGAGACCTCACCTGGAGTATTGTGTGCAGTTCTGGTGTCCTCAACATAAAAAGGACATGGAACTCTTGGAACAAGTCCAGAGGAGGCCATGAGGATGATCAGGGGACTGGAGCACCTCCTGTATGAAGACAGGCTGAGAAAGTTGGGGCTGTTCAGCCTGGAGAAGAGAAGGCTGCATGGAGACCTCATACCAGCCTTCCAGTATCTGAAGGGGGGCTATAGGGATACTGGGGAGGGACTCTTCATTAGGGACTGTAATGATAGGACAAGGGGTAATGGGTTCAAACTTAAACAGGGGAAGTTTAGATTGGCTATAAGGAAGAAGTTCTTTACTGTGAGGGTGGTGAGGCACTGGAATGGGTTGCCCAGGGAAGTTGTGAATGCTCCATCCCTGGTGGTGTTCAAGGCCAGGTTGGACAGAGCCTTGGGTGACATGGTTTAGTGTGAGGTGTCCCTGCCCATGGCGGGGGGCGGGGGGGGGTTGGAACTTGATGATCTTAAGGTCCTCTCCAGCCCTAACTATTCTGTGATTCTATAAGTCGATTCTGTCCCATTCCCAATCTTCATCAACATACTCACAGGCAAACACCCATATGCATCCGTCTCGGTGCAGCAGAAAGCACATGGAGGAAGACCATCACAGCCTCACTGCATCTTCTGGGCTCCTCTACATTTGAACACATCTTTTACACCCTTTAGCAGTGGATACTACAATCAGTGTTGTACCTCACTGTCTGGCCTCACCCATCAAGAGTTTCAGGCAAAACTGAGTCTTTTACTTGCCCTGTCTGGGTATTTCACAGCCTCAACAGCGTTGGTCATCATCTTGATACCTTACCTCTACAGCTGCAGTTTGTTCTTTGTCCTCTGAGTATTTGTGTGAAACATGTGATGGTTCTGCAGTCACTGACACATGCCTCTCCTTTAACCGTTCATATGCTGTTTTCCTGGCATCTTCATCCATGTATTGCCATTATCACATAATATGCTAGCATTTCTGTCATGAGCCTCTACATGAGGCAGGTCTCAACCACAGGAGATCCTGGCACAGCTAATACCAGTTGAAAGCAATTCGCTTCCTGTGGACCAGGGAACAACCCTGGCAGCAAATTACGCAGCTTCTGGCCATACTGAAATGCAGAGGTTGAAGTTTTCTGTCTATTGTGGCAGATTCTAGACAGCAGTCCTTCCAGTTGGGTCTCTTGTGTAGACGTTACCATACAAGCTTCATTCACCCTTTTTCCTGTATCCTCCATCCTTGCCTGTGCATCTGCTCACCTCCCTCAATTCTCATTATTCCACACAACTGCCCTATCCCCTTCCTCTTAGGGAAAACCCCATTTCTAAAAGCTGCATCTGCCAGCCTCTATCCTTGCCTCTCCCACAAGGGTGTGAATAAGGATTTTTAGACCCATAACTTGACAGAATGACTTGGCTCCTTTAAGGCAAAAAACATACCGTTTGCTCTGGGTTGATCTTCCAACCAAATTTTCAACTGCCTTTCAGAACATGGAAGTGTTAAAATAATCAGTTATTTCAGTCAAAGACTTAAGACAAAGCATCAGTTTCCTCCTAAGCCTAGTGAAAAACAGCAAGACCTTTTGTACTGCAGCTTCTCAGAAACAAGCTAAGCCCGAGGCAAGCAAAAAAACAATGGAAAACGGCAGCAACAAGGGAAAACTGCAGCCAAAGGAGAAATTTCAGTTAAGCCAGAAGTGAGGAAATAGAGCTTTAGCAGGAAGCATAAGGATGCCATAACTGCAAACAATGTTGTCATTTTTTGCCTACAGTAAATGCATTTATGATTGAAGACACATGCATGCACACCCGCGCATCTAGATCCTCACAGAGCACTCTGCAGCCTCCCCAGGGTCATGCAGTAGGCTGGTTTTCTCATTCAGGCTGGAGACCAAGCATGACCATGGAAAGCCAGCTGAAGACAAGGGCTTTACCTCAAGAAGGTGAAATGCAGCTTCTCATGGAAGCATTTATGAGGCTACAAAGACCTTGTCACACACTGCTTATGTCTTGCCTACTCCTGCAAACGGAGATCAGGATCTAACTCAGTACATCTGCTGATTTAGGGTAACCTTTTCTGGACTTAGATGCAGCTTGATCTTTGGAGGGACTGGAATTCCTTCCTTGGGTAACATCAGAAGGTGTCTAAAGAATAGGCATCCTCATAGCAGCCTTCCAGGATCTGAAGGGGGCCTATAGAGATCCTGGGGAGGGACTCTTCATTAGGGACTGTAGTGATAGGACAACGGGTAACGGGTTAAAACTTAACCAGGGGAAGTTTAGGATTGGATATAAGGGGAAAATTCTTTCCCGTTAGGGTGGTGAGGCACTGCAATGGGTTGCCCAGGGAGGTTGTGAATGCTCCATCCCTGGCGGTGTTCAAGACCAGGTTGGACAAGGCCTTGGGTGTTATGGTTTAGTGTGAGGTGTCCCTGCCCATGGCAGGGGGGTTGGAACTTTATGATCTTAAGGTCCTTTCCAACCCTAACTATTCTATGATCCAGAAAGGTCAGCAGCAATATCAGATACTCTTTTGAAAGCCACTAGCAGCGGCTTGATGAGGACTGAGCTCCCACAGGGTCAACAAAAGCCAACCAGAGTCCCAGCTCTGCACGCCTTGGAGAGGTAACATCAGCTCTGCAACACCAGCCTCTTGCCACATTTTCCACTGAACACCAAGAAACTGTGTTGTCTTAGTCCAAACACCCTTCAGGGTTATCACGGTGTTCCTCTGCACAACTCAGTCTTCAAAGCAGTGCCTGCCCTTCCTCCTTTCCTTCCTACTAATTAACTTCTAGTGAAGCTTATGGTGTGAGCAGTTTTGATCTAGTTATTCCGTTGAGGTGTGTCCAAGTCAAAATCTACAGAGCCTTAGCAGTGCCATCACTGCAAGCTCGCTCTCATGCCTAGGAAGCTACGTGAACTGTCAGCTCTCTGGATAATGTAACATCAACCTTTCCTTCTGAGTTACAGCTTCCAAATGTCTGGAACTGCCAACAGAACGGGCCTTTGGTAGTCTCAAACTATAAGGCATCTTCCTGGCATGTAATGTGGGTCATGCATAGTACAGGTGGCTGGCCAGTCAATCCCCACACCTTTCATCAGCATTAGAAGCTCAGGCTGTCACACAGGTTGAGGCATATCATGACTTCTCTTGTTTTAAAGTCTGGAAATGACAGTCAGGCCCCATAGATCTACACAGCATCATTCCCACCAAGTGTGTATTTTGAAGTCAAAGAAAGGTTATTACAACAAAACAGATTATTTCTAGGCTACAATATTTATAGGCTATAATCTGCAAGTCTGCCACGTGGTCCTGCAAAGCTCTATATGTAAACACCAGCAGATGTAAGACCCACTTTGAACAACTACCTGTAAGCAACTGGGAATCAAGGAGAATCGGGCCTAGTCTTAACCACAAGAACGCTTGCTCTGACCACAGGTACTTTCTCAGAGACCTCACCAACAATATGACAATCAGAACACACGATTTCCTCCTTAAAAGTTAGGAAACAACACACTGAAAAGAGCAGACCCCAACAGGAAGGGTTGGTTTTTCTCTGTGATACAAAATAGTCCACGCCTGTCAACCAAGACAGTTTTCCTTAAGTGGTTTTGAACCACAACAGCTCCAGTGTTTTCTGTCCTAACGCAATCACCCTTTGCAGCAAGCGCAGTTCAAACCTAGCTGTTACAGTAATAAAGCAATAACAACTAGAGCCATCATTCATTATGATGAAAGGACTATCTGTCATGGCTGGACCACATTATATCAGTGTAGGCTATAAACATCCAATTTTACTCACCATAAAGAGCGCTTACCCAATCAGAGAAAGCTGTTGAGCCAGAGACATGATCTCAAGACATGTAGATGTTTTCCAGGAACACATCTCTCACTTGGCAGGGCTCACCTGAAAGCAGAGCCCTGGGTGATATGGCTCAGCAGTGAAAGCCTTCTGCATTGTGCCACGCAACAGAAAGTGGAAGTGTTGGAACAAAAGGAATTCACTTTTGATGCAGTAAGAGGCATCATGATCACTTTGTGAAACTCTGAACATTAAAAGCCATTACACTATGGGTTCACACCCTATGCACACCATACTGAAGGCTGCTCCACCCATCATATATGCCCTTCACAGATCAATTTCTACATCCAACAAAAAAGGAAGTTGATATTTAAAACCAACCCAACCCCCTTAAAGTCTCAGGAGACTCTACTACTTACCCCATCCTGACCATCAGCAGGAGGCTACCCATGCAAGCAGGATCTCTGCAGGTACTAACAGTTTACTCAGACCCCTGGCTGCACAGCACCAAAGCAACTCAGCTACATTTCTGCCCTCCCAACCAACAGAGAGGGTGAAATGGAGGCCCAAAAGTTCACTAAAATAAGAGCTTGGGAAAGAGCTCAGACAATGCCAGAAGCACAAGTGTTAAGCTATGCTCTCCCAGCTAGACTACCTCGAGTATCTTTACACCTTAGATAAGGATGGAGCTTGTTGCTCAGAACTACTGTGTCATGGCAGTCACAAGCAGCAACACTTCATCACGAGTCAATGCAGTTTGCAGAGGTGATTCAGAGAAACCATCTCATCCACAGCACTTAAAAAACCTGTGAAACTACCCCAGAACAGAAGAGAAATATAGATATAAGAAAACCAGTGAGTTTGGGCTTTCGCATATCTGAAAGCAAAAACCAGCTTGTGGGCAGAAGCCTAGCAGACAGCAAGGAGGTGAGCAAGCTCACAGACCCTGTGGCCAGCAATAGGGAGTCTCAACATGCTTTGGGCTGGTGATGGTTCCTCCATCATCCTCTTATGAGGAGACAGATCAGTTTGTGATCTTAAATCTAAACCTACTCCCTAGACCAAAATATTAGAAAGGTGGCTCCTGAGACAAATATAAGCAGAGAAAAAAAATACATATACATGTAAGAAGCAGAACTTCTATTGAAATATCCTGGAGGAAACCCCTTGGGAACAAGTGGAAGAGCAGCAATAGCATTTACTTACATCAGGGAGCAGCACAGCCTCACAAAGGGGGACAAGGAGACCCCAGTAGAGGCAGTGCCCTCATCCACAGGCACAGTCTCACAGTACCTAAGCAGAGCTGCGTGCTGGCAGCAGCTTCCATCAGCAGCCCCAGACACAGCAAAGGGGTGGAGCAGGTATAGTCCAGAGGCTGCAGTCAGTGACAGGGACAATAAAACACACCCAAGGACCCCATCCAGCCAACAAAACCAGAGACAAACCCACCTGCAAAAGGGCCCAAGGCTGAGCTTAAATAGAGCTGCTGGGTGAAGGCCCAGCTGAGGCTGGTCAGAGCAATGAGGACCCTTGGGTGCCCTGGGACCTTGTTGGTGTTTTCTATTGAAACCCCACAGCTGCACAGGTCACATCCATGAAGCTGGTGGAAGAGCAGGTCTGTGTCCTCCATGAGGAGCAATCACAGCAGGAGGACTTCTTCCCATCACATGCACAGCCCTTGCTTGCTGTGCAAATGAGGATGACCAACCTCCATGGTCCTTTGTTCTCTTTTTGTTTGTCTGGGTGTTGTGACTGTCAGGGATTGTAAGCATCAGCGCTATGGCTTTGGTGTTGATGCCAAAAGGCCAAGCAGTAGGAGCTGTACCTCCTCTTCCTTTCCAATATAAAATGCTGCAGCCAAAAAATTGCAACATTTATTTCTTTTCCTCAGTGCCACATAAACCTTGATGAAAAAAACGAAAACTCATGGACTTGAATGCTCTGTCTGGAAAGGATGTCTAAGCTGGTGCTTGATGAGTATAAAATGCCTCATCCTTAGAGCTGTGCTAGGGAAGACCTCCACTTTATTCCTCCCTTTTTTTTTCCCCCACTTGTTACTTTCAGCCGCTTCCATTTTCAACACTTCTTCTGGCATCAGCATCCTCTTTCCTGGTCCCACATAAAAATCCTTCCTTCACATAAAACAGCTTTTCACCATGCCTCAGGGCAGGTCTCCTCTTCCAGGAAAACCCAGCAGGACATTCATGAGAAAGGTCTGGGAAGGTCAAATTTGTCTCTTGGCTCCCAGGTTTGGGATGCTGGCAACACCCTGCACAACTGCTCCTCTGAGAATAGTTAACAGGGAAAATGCCAGTAGGTGGTGTCCAAGATTAGCTTCTGGATCCAGCAAGTGAAACCTGTGCTACACCCAGGGCTCCTCTAGCAGCTGTTGGCATCTGCACAGATGGGGATGCAGGATGCAAGGGATCTCCTCCACTCACAGCATCTTCAGATCACAGTGCTGCCTTCCTCCAGCCTTCAGGCTGCTTTACACACATAAGCACCTTTACTGGACGTTGCTCTGGAAGCTCCTTTCTTTTGAGATTCCTCCTCTGAGGGGTGACACATCAGGCTACCACCAGAACAAGGAGACAGTCTCCACTTCTCTCTTTAGGCACTTGAGGCAAAAACGAGCCTGTGGGTGCCTTTGAGTGCCATCTGAGCTGAAAGCCGTGAATGTAAAGTCACACCAGAGAATCTTAAATAGGAGATACATATAGGTACATGTATGTATATGTATATGATGTATATGTATATGTATGAAGCATCCAAAATGTCAATGACCACTTCAACTCCACTAGTTTAAGACAGCATTTTCAGAAGTGTATTTAAACCAGGAACAGGAGAAGTGTCCACCACACTCATTTCTGTCCTGGAGAGCATGTGACAGCAGCATAACCAGACACTGCTCATGGCCTGTTGGCCACAGAGGCAGAACTGATCATTGCTGTCTTTGGGATCTGATCAGGAACAGAAGGAGGGACTGGAGGTACTGGGATGCAGAACTCATGAAAGCTTTGGTTAATGAAAGGGGCAGAGAGGAGTGACTGTTGCTGGGGCTACTTTACCTTGCTGTTGACAGCACCAGCACCAGCCAGTATGGCTCTTGTGACTGCTCTCCATCAATCTGCTGCAACACATAGCCTACACTCAATGCTGGGCCTGGCCAAGTCTACTCTTTCCTACTGCTGGAAGCCTTCCCTTGCCAGAGCTGCATAGGGAAACCCCCTCAACCCATGTGTCTCTCAAGACAGGCATCCTCATGGTGCCTTTTCCCATGCCTGTGCATGAGAGGGGCAGGCAGCTGCCTGCAGGAAGGAGTTAATGGGATCCAGGCAAGGGAAGACACAGCAAAGGCTGAGTAGAGACTTTGGCTGTGCAAGCATAGACCAATACTGGATATGTACACTGAAGCTCAGTTGTCAGGGCTGTCCCAGGCACATTTCTGGCTTGTGTGAGTTGACGCTCATCTAGAAGTGCCTGGGAATTAGCAGAAGCCAGGGGAAAGCTCCCAGGAGACCGTGTAGAGCCAGGCATCACATTTTGACTGCTGGGAGAGTTTCATGGTGTGGACACAAGCTCTTCTTGCCAGTTGACCTCAGCACCAGAGAAGGGCCTCAGCTGTGATTTATCTACTAGAATAGATGTGACTTCAGAGAACTTCCTTTCTAATGTGAGCCTCAGCTCCAGCCCTCCTCTGACTTAGCTACAGACTGACAATTCTGTTCTATCACATTGTGATGTCCTGCACAGCAGCACTTGTGTATTTCCTGCCCTCATGTTGTGCTCCTGCTAATCCCTTTGCCTCTGGGGCAGGGGCTGTGTTCCTCCTGCAGCACAGTGCCTGGCTGGAGCCTCATCCTCGCTCACCCTTAAGCTTTAGTGGGATAAAAACAACAACTACACTGTCCTATAGTAAGCTGAACAAATGCTAAGTGTGTTTTCTGCTTGTCCGGAAGCAAACTCTATGATTCCTATTTACAGGTTTCTCTCAGCCAGCAGAGTCACCCTTTGGCACAGTGGTACCTACATCCACTCCCAGTGAAAGCAGGTATTGCCCAGGGTGTGAGCCACAAGAGAGCTGCTGGCTGTGCCAAAGCGTGTTATTCAGCCTGGAGTAGTAATAGCTTCTTGGTTTGGAAGCCTCACTGCTGCAATGTAGTAAGTCATCAGTAAATGCTAGTAAAAACTCATTCTGGGCATTTTAAATTGATTTGCTTCCTGGAGTTAGATAAATGGTTGCAGACACACACCACTGTGCTCAGGGAGCTGCGGGAGACGAGTCCAATCTCTTGCAGAAGCTCAAGGTTATGTTTTGACCTGAAACAGGAAAGGGATGTTGCTTGTGTAGTGATGAATTCTCACTTGCTGAGACGAATTCTACCACAACTGTAGGGGAAACAAAAGGTAAATCAGATGGGTGAAGAGACCTCCAGAGAGCCTCTGGAGATGCCCGGAGCACCTTGACTTCCAGAGCTGTTATAACTGGTGGTGAATAAGGAGGACAGGGTAGCTCTGAGCCTAGGCTGTGTAGGCATTGAGGAAACAGAGTTTGAATATACCTGGCCCAGGATCAGCGAGTGGGGTGAGAGATCCCTTCCTCTGCTTTGGCACTGTTTGTGCAGACACTGTAAGGCTATCTCTCTCCATCATCAGCCTTTTGGGAGAACAGCAGCTAAATGCTGCCTTTGAGGAATCAGTGCCTGGCTTATCTCGTCTCTTAGCACAGACTCTTCTTCCAGGCGTGTGGCTCGGCTTTCCGGAACATGGAGTTGCCCAGCGCAGCTCTTGGTGGCTGCAGGTCCTGCCTGCGCCTGCATGGATGGTGAGGAGCAGGTTGGAACAAAAGCAACACAGGTTGGAACAAAAGCAACACAAGTTGGAAAGCAAGAAGCCTAAGTGGATGGTGTAGGGTGTATATTGCTGTGGCTTCATCATATACCATTGACTTTCCCAACTGGGATAAAGCCAGGAGTCCCAGGTTAGCACAGCAGCAGTGGTGGAGAGGCAGACAGCAGCTGGACGCTGCAGCAGGAATTCTTTGCCACAACCAAATATAAGGATCATTATGAGGACAAAACTATGAGGAACAAAATGGTCCCTCAAGCATACAATGTGCGGGTTCCTGATGCTGGTCCAGGTTCAGAGTGCCAGACCATAGGCAATAGGTGTGTCCCAGAGCCACTTCAGCTCCCCATGGGGCTATCTGGGGACTCTTCAGGAGACCCTCAGCTTTGCCCCACTGGGACTTTTATCCCACTACCTGATAGAGATGGCACAGGGATCCAGTGACTAGGACATGGATGAGAGTCAGGAAAACTGGTTTCTGTTCCCATCTCTGCTACTGATTTGCTGTATATCCATGAGTAGTTAATTAAGCCTCCGCTTTCCCCACTTTAGAACTGTGATAATTACATTTATCTCTCTTTGTGAAGAGCAAGGGCTTGGAGACATTTGAATAAAACCCTCAAAGAACCAAGTGTTGTTATAGTGAGTTATGATAATCTTGGCCCTCCCTGAATTTATAAAAGTTGTCCTGTTCCAGTGACTCTGTTTCATAGGCAAGGCAGAAAAAGCAGGAGCATAATTACAGAGAGACTCCACATTCCGCTGCAGGCTCCTTACATTGCATTTATTTGGCTAAACCCAGCTCACCTACAGCCTGCTAGCTCCCTTGCCCAGGTGGCAGGGGAGCTGTCAGGATTGTGATGACATGACCATCACTGCAAAGCAACTAGACTTTTTTTGGTCACGTCGTGCTGGTGATTAAAAGGCATCATAAAAGCTTTTAACTTCTGAAATAGCAGTGCAAAGGACTAAGCTAGAGGGATTCTGGCATTGCATAAATGACCTTCTTCAGAACAAGGTGCTCTTCAAAGGTGTTCAGCACCTTGATTTCTCTTTAGGTGCCTAAATTTCAAGTGGAACTGCAAGCTCGACAAAGCAAATAGCTCAAGTATTACTGATGTTTACAGTGATGAGCCACTCCAAGTTTCATGAGAGACTTCCATGTACAGGGCCAGTGAGGAAATCTTACCCCTTCCACTCTGTATGAGCTTGTTTCACAGACTGCAAGGTCCAGGCTTAATGGTCTATGTACGTAATGCTCCTGAGGGCTTACAAAGTCTGAGGCAGAACTTGCTGCTTTTGCTGCTAACAGATATGAAAATGTGAGCAAACCTCTATATCAACAACAATATTTAATACATTAAACGATGCTTGGGAACAACCCTGTGCCCTGGGAGCAGATCTGTGCTGTTTAATTCACTAGAAAAGTGCCCGGTTTGACCCAGCGGGCTGCAGGTGTGAGTAACTCATTGCACAGACCTTTCCTGCAGTCTGCGTGTGCCTGGTCTGTGCTGGAAGCTTAGAGGGGGTTATTGTATGGACAGAAGCCTGTAGGACAAGTCCCACAGACCCCAAGAGCTCTGTTGTGCATTTGGAGAAGAATAAAGGAAATACACAGCAGAAAGGGTTAATTGTCCAGGTCAGATATGCTGCTCCAGAACTTAAAAGCTCTAAAAGAAGAGGGAAGTGTCTGCATTTGCAAATGTGTGTGAGTCTGTGTGGGTGTGAGTGTAAACATGCACATTCAGGGGGAAAAACCTTGCAAGAAAATCACACAATATCCACCAGCAGATTACAAGGAAAAGAGGTGCTGAGATCTTTGACTTAATTATTCTCAGTGAATCATTCTTACAGTTAAAAGCCATACCAGCATTTCCAGAAGAACTTTGGGTTCGGTCTATGTAAACAAGTATAAGGAAAACAAACAAATAGCTAAGAGAATTTGAAGATAAAAGGTTTGAGATAATAAGATTAAAGATGTTAACTGGAAAGTGCTCTTCTACAGGCTTCGACATCCATAGCTGTGTTTCTGCAGCTCTGACCTGCTGGCCTCAGTCAGTGTAAGCTTATAGCCCAGAAATCCTCTTGCCACAACCCACCTCCCTGGGCAGGCTTTGACTCGGCACAGAGGTACATGTTTAGGTGACACAAGTTTTGTGTTTGTGCAGGTATTTAACAGCTTCGGGTCTGGGTTTAAATACATAATAACAGGCAACTATCTGCATAAGTGCTCTGAACTTGGGCAGTGATACCCAAACCATGCATATCCCCTCCACCCCGCCAGCTTACCACTCTCTAGCTCACTCCATTCCTCACCAAGGATGCCAACACGTTGCTTTTCCCACCCCTGCTTCATACCCTGAGCTTGGTCTCCTCCATGTGCATATCATACTTGCTCTTCATGTGTAGTCCATGATTTTAAAGTCTTGAACTAATGAGCTTTCCAAAACAGACAGATAGTCTAATGCACAGGTGGGAAGAAACAGGGCAGAAGTTCCACGCTATGTTTATTTTGCTTTACACCCTAGATTCACGCCTGATGAACTCACGGGTAGTCATCTATTGTCCTTATTTCTGCTCAAATGAATAGTTTTACCTGGAAGGGGAACCAATGAATTAAAGCATTTGACCTTAATTATCCCACAGTTTTAAGTGTTATTCAGGTGATGATAGAAAATGCCTATCAGTTTTAAGCCTCAGTATTCCAGGAAACCACAGGGTGAGTGTGTCCACAAGAAAAGCATTCATAGGACAGACAATGAACACATCAGGGGTTGGTATGCATGTCAGTGTGACTCTTCCACTACAAAGAATCTTGGTTTGTAGGCATCATGCTATTGTAAGTGTATTGCTGCACTATTCCTATTGTAATACTACATCTGCAAGATGCCAGAACAGTTCTGTCAGCCAGCATTATTAGGCAAGAATCACACTTCCCATTCAGTTTTCCCCTCACAAGTGTTTATTCAGGCCCACTCCAAATGTTGAAAAAGATTAAAGACCCTTTGAAAAGAGTTCACTCCTTCTGATATGTCCAAACCAGACGAGGGGGGAAGGAAAGGCTGGTGCGATAAACAGAGATGGGCTAATGCATTGCAACAAAAACATTTCAGCCCAAGAAGCTGCTACTGCAGTCGCTGGCTGCCAGCAGGGCAGCGTGCCAAAATGCTTCTGAAATGTGACTGCGGTTGTAGACGAGCTTTGTAGAAAACACCTTGCATGCCAGTGCAATCCTCTGCTATCCCAACACAAAAGAGAGGGAACGCAAGCCCTGCGCAGTTAGGTGGAAGACTAGCCCCCATCTCTGGCACACATGCCAGACAGAAGGGGACAGAAGCATGCTCCCTCTCCAGTTTATAAATAGTGAGAATTCCTGTGTATGTAGCGCTTTTCAAACTGTTGCTCTGAAAATGAGAATCTGGCCTGGTTACGTAAGCTTCTGCTGTGTCAGACCAGCTCTGCTCCTGATGAAGCAGGACATGACTGTGCCTCTGGCTGGAATGCCAGGGGTTTCTTTAATTACCACCTCTGCTGACATCCCCAGCACCCTCATGCGAGTCAGGACGTCAGCTGGCGAAATCTGTTTCCAAGGCTGGAAAATTAGGCCACCCCTTGTCGTGCCTGTGTGGATGCTGCACCTCCCCAGGCAGAGCCGCCTTCCTGCATGGTGTATGGGTACAGTGCTAAGCATGGTGGAAGAAATGGCTGAAATAAAGTAAGTAAGTAAGTAAGCGGTTGGGTCTGCTCCCTCCATTGGTTTCATGTTTTTCCCCTGCAGGCTTTCCACGCTGCCTCAGCCTTGTAGACCTCTCCTGTAATCAGAGCCCGCATCCGCCAGCAGTGATGCTACATCTGAAGGGGAAGGGAATCACAAACTTCCCAAGGAAAACCTTTTCTAGCATATTTTCTGCTTGCCATGTGTTTACAGGGAAACATCCTCAGGGCAGAAGCCTTCTGTGTCAAGGGTTATATTCCATCGGTACCTATCAGATAATAAAGCTGGTTTTAATTAAAACAGGCTGAGCAGGGACTGGTGCCATATAACTGCAGTGGGTTCCGTGCCCAGGTGAGTGGGAAGTGAGACTGGCAGTCTGGAGGCCTACTGAAGATCTCAGGGGTCAAACACAGGGTTTAGCTAGCTGATACTGGATATTGACACTGTAAATGGCAGATCTGTGCTCATCTATAACCCGGCAGATAGAAATTGATTATTCTAGACCACAGTTCATCCCATCCAAAAGTCCTTTATACAGTCTCCAGCTGGTGCTGTAGTTGGTTAGCTGAAAGTGGTGAGATGAGTCTGACCCCAGTTCACTTCACCCCTCACAATTGCCCTTTGTCAGTATGTGAGGCTATATTTCAGTTTGGCGACCTGTGAATGAAAACTCTGTTTTGTTTAGAATTATATTCAACAACAGTACTGATTTTCCCAACATATAAACAATAATCATGTTCTTGCTAGCATAATTTACACTGATTCCCAGAACCATGCAAAACCATGTATTTTTATTAATAACCACATATAGCTTTGCTATGCAAAGACTTCAACATTTGAATGGCATAAAATTGTCCTTAAAAACAACTCTTTACTCAAGTAAAGCTCTTCCACAAAAAGCATTTCTAATGGAGCTGTACCTTTGGCACAGAACACTAGATATGTATCCCTGCAGAACACATGGATGAAACATGCCCCAGTATCTCACCGAAACTTTTGTGCTGTAAAGTCTGCCAGGTTAGGAAGTGGATTTACACATTTAAAAGCTACCCAGCTACTCTCTGGCACAAATCAATGTGATAGAGCTCCCTGATGAAACAAAAGCTTCATACAGTACTGCATTATTGTATATTGACCCTGAGTGTCTGCAGGGTCTGTCCATTTAACTAGCGTACTACTTTCAAAATGGGTTTTGGTGTGTTCCATCACACTGCATTTCTGCTTTTGGAATCCTGATGGATTGTCTGAATTGTTTTTTATAAGGATGCTGAAATCATTTTAGTTACTGAAACAAGTGGCAGGAAACACGGGCACCTCAGGACCAGCCACCCTAGCAGGACACTCACTCACTATTCGGGTCACGGGTTCTGGGGAAATACAGCAACCTTGGCTTTGAAGGGCAAATGGAAAGGTCAATTCTTCTGATGGTTTAGCTGGTAAATGCCCTTGCCCTGCAGCACTGCTTGTTAAAAAGGCATAGTGCTTCTTCAGGAATAGGAGTGGCTGGTGACCTCGATATTTAACTAACAATTAAATACGAGCATTGCAACACAAGACAAAAACATCCATTTTTACAGACGATTTTGGGAAGAGGGTTGTACAGGCAACCATTCAGGACATTCAGGTTGCCCTTGGAAAAATCTCTGCAGCTGGGAAGAAGGTCCCATGCCACTCTGGGAGTTGCCCGCCAGAGCTGAAACTGCAGGAGGAAGCCACAGAGAAAAGATGGGAAGATTAGGAAAAGAGAGTGATGTGGGGAAGTTGAAAGGAGCTGGGAGAGACCTGGAGGAGGAAACAGCTGGAAAATCTGCTTTATTTATCCAGTGGACAAACAAGGCAGCTCCTCCATCAATAACAATTACCCACCTTGGGCACTCTGGCCCCAGATTGACAAAGGGTTTAGGTGTGGTGACAGCAATTCCTACACCTCCCTTCCTGGTGCCTGGCTCCAGCGGTGAAATGCCCAAACCCCAGCTACTCACCTACACCTCCAATATGAGTGGCCATAACTGCTGGGTAATTGTAAGTAACACCTAAAACGGCCAATAAGAAAAGCTCAGAGATGGGTCCCCTGCCTCCTCAAGGTGGATTTTTAACCCCACTGGTATGTGGGCAGAAAAAATAGGATTGTTCTTTGCTTTTCCTTTCACAATGTCACGCCAAGGTCCAGTGCATCAACCAAGGGGACCAGGACACTCACCAAACACAAGGAAAACCTGGAAATGCCATCTTCAGGATAACACAGATCAAGCCAATACCTTCTGCCAAAGCACCCACCTTGACTGGAGGCGGGGAAATATTCCTGACCTTGTCTGGACATCAAATCAGTGGGCAGTGAAGAATATTAGGTTCATGAAACAGAAAAGACAGGGCACCATGACCACCTAGACCAGTAAAGAGGATATTCTCCTGATAAGTTGTGAAGAAGAGGGATCCTCAGGTAACCTTTCTCCACCACCATTTGTATATGTTCTCCAGAGAACAGCAGCCTGTAAAGCCTTGCTAGTCCAAGGACTATACTGGTAACCAACAAAAATGCTAAGTATCCACAGAAGAATATTACTGAAGCACCTGGGAGCGTAAAACATTCAATAACCAACAGTAGAATACGATCCACTGCTAATGGGTGAGGGGTTTCCCCTCCAGACAAACCACCTTGCCAAGAGTAACCAGACACATGGGGATCTCACCATGCTACAGCACCCAGTGGAATTGTTACTCACAGCATGTGGAGAGACAGAAAAGTCTGTTTAGCAAACCTGCTTTCCCTTGCAAACTCTGTGTTGAGGTCCTGTAATTTATAGTCTCCAGTGCTTTTGAAAGCACAGTTTCTCAGTGCTTGGAGAGAAAGCACATGTGAGGTAGGAGACCTGGTTTCTACACCATGGGCTCAGAGTTTTTGCTTGGAAAATTTGCCTCAGTTTTCCTATCTGGAAAACTGAAGTATTACCAGGTCTTTGAGGTCTGCCCATAAACAGTGCCTCTGGAACCTGTAACAACAAAAGTATGAAGAGATGCTCTAATAACAGAGATGGTAAACAGCATTATCATAGATTGAATGATACAATGCACTGTAATATTTAAAACATAAAGAACAAAAATCTGTTCCGTTTGTATATTACATCTCAGATTAATAATCTGAGCAGCAAATGAAATGTATTCAGGTCTGCTTGCAGACACCACAGAAGAGAAACACAAGGCAGAAACACAAGGCAAAGAGCCTGCAGGCTTTTATATAGCACATTTCACTTAATGATCTAGAAGGGTTTATTACTAAAACTCTCTCAGCCCTCCTGTGGGCTAAGAACACTATGCTGTGTCTTTTTAATTGCTGGATAATATGGACTGCATCAAGAAAAAGGAGCTGAAGGTCAAAGAGGCTGAATGTCAAAGCTACACAATCTATCCCTACTCTTCCCCTTTCAGAACTCTTGTCTGAGCAGAAAGCAGACAGGGATGCACTATGAATCCGATGCCATGTCAAAGCAGTTATCATGAAGAGTAACTACCAGTTGTGCAGCACAGCTTGTGACCAAGATAGACAGGATCTGTTCCCTGAGAGCATCAAGAGCTGATGTCCCAAGGACTGCACATCCAACAGCAACCTTCACACGTACAGGCATGAGGGGTGAGCTCAGACAGATGTTTTCACACATGCATAACTAGAGAAAGGATGCTTTTCTATAGACAAAGCCAGGATCTTGGGTCCTGCCTTCTGCTGATTTTGCTGCTTCCTAAAATATGAGCGGGACAAGCCCCACACTGTGTCTGCCTTTCAGAGGCAAATCTCTTTATGAAAAACACTCCAAGATCTTCAGTGAAGTCATGGCCACATCATGCCATTAAACTCTATACACTCATGGAACAGCTGTTTTCTAGTCCTCAGAGAGAAAGATGCTCTCTTCTGAGCTATGAGAAGCATTCCTGAAATATCAGGAGTGCTCTTTGGAGCAATTGTTTTCAGTTTTTGGCCACTGGCCCCTTGGCATCCACAGCATACCTTTAATGAGTCCATTATAGCTAAGAAAACCAACCTCTTTATCAATAGGTTTCAAATTGCCATCAAAGCTAAACAGCCCCCCCCAAGTACTTTCAGAGCTCACAAATCAAGAAAGCTTCAAAATCACTGCTTCAGAGTTTCACACCATAATTCCCATTCAACACCCCCCTCTTTCAGGTAACAAGATATGACAGGACCATGACCTAAGGCAGTATGGCTGCAGGCATAAAAAGTCTTCTCACTCAAGTTATTCATCAGATGAATAACCTGCATGAGTCTTAGGTCGTAGTGAGCCTCTCAGGGCTCAAAGATGCAGCTGCAGAGTTGGAAGTTCAATTCCGTGTCTCCCCTTGGGAAACATTTTTCCATAAGGTTAAACAACAGTGGCTACTGAATCAAGAGCGTGAACATCTTTGTTGTATCACCCTTTATACAGTTTCAGAGCACTGTTACACAGAAAAAAAAGTGTAAAGATCTACAGTTGGAGAGGGACTTTTCATCAGGGACTGTAGTGATAGCACAAGGAGTAATGGGTTCAAACTTAAGTGCCCTTGGTGAGGGAAAGGCCACAGTGGTACCTTTTGACTGCACCATCAAAGGCCAGTATCAGACAACCCTCGGACCACCCTTTAGACACAAAACCCAAGGACACCAGGCTTCGTTGACTCCATTGCTTGCAGCATGATTTGCTGCTCTCCCTGCAGTGTTGCTGTGCCTTCATTGCACTTGGGACCTGGGCCGTCCTCATTAGGTGAGAACAGGTTGGTTCTCCTCTGTTCCCTCATCTTGCCTGCAGTACAGGCTCAGGAGACTCCTGCCCCGCTTTGCCACTGACCTGTTAAGCCACTTTCCCTCTCAGCACCTTTGTTTCCTCATCTTTGAAATTAGGATTATGACCTCTATGAGACACTTTGATGTTCACAGATGAAGTGTGCTGTGGCACATATGAGCATTCTCTCTGTTTTAAATACTAGGTAATATATCATTGTGGGTGTTTTCCGTTTGTTTATTCTCCTTTATTTTCACCTTTATTATTACAAATGGAAATCAATGAATCACCCTGGAAAAACAAAAAGCTTTTTGGATCAGGTTTTTCGTTTGAGGCTAATAATGGGAGAGAAATCAATTCTGAAACAATGGATGGCAAAGTGCAATGTTTAGAAACTGTAGGGCAGAATGTATTTGTCTACCACACAGTTCACTGCTGCAGTATTCCTGTTCTCTTCCATTTTCTGTTATGTGTAAAACTCGCTTCCAAAATAAATTATTTAGCTCTGAAATGCTGTAATGCACAACAGATACCTGTCAGAGTTAAGTGTCACTGATGGAGGATCCAGATGGGAAGATGAGTTCAGACTGCAACAAGTCCTGGGTGAGAATACAGAACCTGAAACTGATGTGCATACAGAGCAGTTTCCATCTCTTCTCAGGAATGGCCTCATTCCCTGCCTGGGCAGATGTGCCAACTGAAGCTGGGGTGTTCCAAAGGCATTATTGGAGGATGAAATGCAGTTGTCAGTCTTACGCAGCATCTGCAGCTGTTTGGTACTCTGTCAGATCCTGACTCTGCTCTTAATGCACCAAACCAGCACACCACATTGCACCAAACAGTGATGCCCAGCAAATCTGCACTTTGTGCACAAACCATTGAGTGCAGAATTTGCTCTGCTAGGGCTGGCAATTAAAAGATAAAGATGTGATTCCCATGCTCCTTGCTTCATTGGCCAAAAGCACTATGAAAAAAAGAAATATTAATGCAGGTCTTTTAACTAGCAGATGAAGAATGTATTCTTGTGGAGCTTCTCAAAATAGCAAACAGCCCCAACCCTGTCCTGCATCAGGAAGCCTCTTCTGGATGGAGAAGTGTCATGGTCTGTTTGGATACCTTACATTTACAGGACAACATATTCTACACCTATATTCTATGAGATCATAAGGAAAAAAAAACAAAATCAAGAGGAAACCAAGGACACAATCCCCTTGATACAGACTGGTAAAACACGTCAATACGCTAATTCACTACTTAATTAATAAGGTTTAAAATCATGAGTTCTCTAATTCATTACTGGCAGTCCGTAACTCCTACCTTGTAACTTGAGCATGCATGAGCAAAACAGCTCCTGAGCTGACAGTGAGAGTGCTCTTCCTTGCTCCAGCGTCACAGTGTGTGTATTCCCTGTAGCACGCTGGGACGCATGAAAGCCTCAGCGCTCTGGCTGCTGTTGGAGCTTACTTTTTGGGTGAGGAGATTAGCCACAGCCAACTTCTCGGCCACCCTGAGGGAACAAGAGCACAAGGTTCATCAAGTACGTGTTGTTCTCAGCTGTCCCCACACTTGCCCAAGGCAGGAAAGCCAATGGCCATGCTGCACAGCTTTCCAGGGGCTCTCAGCCATTGGTCAAGGCTCCTGCTCAACAGGCAGGCTGCTGCCCATGCTTATGCTTTCAGCCCTTCCACCTTCTCCTGGTGGTCTGCTGCTTGGATGCCATCCAGTCCTTGTAGAGCCTGTTCATGGGGAGCATGAAGGGGATACTTTGGAGGAAGTCCTGTGAGGCCACGGCTTCCATGTGAGCCTTTGCACTCTCCAGGCAGGTAGCCAGCGGCTCCTCCATGGAGATGCAGGTCAGAAGTGGTCGCCTTCAAGATGACATGCAGCAGCATGGCAGGTTGGCTTTCCAGGTCAATGGCTGCACCCTAGTCCAGGGCCTCCTTGGGAAGGGCAAACCTGTCCACAGCAGCTCCCCATGCACTGTACTGCCAGCAGCTAGGCAGAATATCCCCTCCACTGACAGCCCTTCCTGCTGTAGGACAGCCAGCAGCTCCTGCAGAAGAGGTACGGGGACACTTGCTTGTCTGAGGATCTGCCTTCCAACAGTGCCGGCAGGAGCACTGCCCCACACCTGGCTCCTTGCTGGGGGCAAAGAGTCCAATCCCCTGTCTTCAGAGCTCCCGGGGACAGGCACCCATCATCTCCCCAGAGCACACAGACCGTGGCCAGCCTCCCTTGGGCTCCCCAACCAGCATCAGTGAGCACAGATCAACCGCTGGCAGGAGGCTGCCCTTCTTGCCAAAACTCACCTGGTGAGCAGCAGTCCCCCTTTGTGGCCAGGTGGGACCACTGGAGGGCTTTGCTTGCTATCAGTCTACAAGAACCAGGCTGTGCTTGGAGAGTACCCCTACAGAAGAAAAGGCCACCTGAGCTGCAGTCACTCTCACTTTTGCCTGGCCCCCCAGCAGACTCTTAAGGCTCCTGGAGCTGAATGTCCTCCTCTGGGCAAGAAAAGGGGGAAGAAGGTGAGCAGCAATGCTTCTGCTACTCAGCTGCAGGACCAGTGCTTAGGGACACAGCCCAGGCCAGAGAGAAACTCATGGCATGGCAGCAGCTCAGCAACTTCTCCAGGACTTGAAGTGATGGGAGACTGCTCTCCTGAGCTCTGTTGGCTCCTTCTGGTGCCCTGTGCACCAGTAAGGGACAGGGAGAGAGCTGGCTGAGCCCCACGCTGCCTCTTCTCTCTCGTCAGGCAGCTCTGCCCAAGCTGGGGACCTGAGCTGCGTTCCCTAGAGCGCTGGGCTCAGAGGCTCCTACTGCAACTTGGCAATGACCAGCGCCTCCTGGAGGAGAAGGCATCTTTTGCTCCTCTTGTGGCCCTGGGTCAGCTGCACGTCCATTCTTAGCACCAGGGCAGTGCTGCTCGGCCAGACCCTGCTTCCTCCTGGCACTGCTCCATGACAGCACAGCTCCATCCTGCCATCACAGGTGGCTGTTGGCTCCAATTGACCAACATTCCAACCCCAGCAGAAAATGTAAGTGGCCCTGGGAGGGCTACGGCCTAGGGGTTCTCTCCAGCACGGCTGTGTTGCCCTTGCTCTACAGAGCTCAGAGCAGGATATAGCCCAGGGGAAGAACCACCTCCCTCCACCTGCTGGCAATGCCCCTTGCCTTGGGCTTCACCACTCATTCCTGGCTTCTAGCTAGACTTGGTGTCACTGGTCACTCTGCTCTGGACTCAGACGCTCAACCACTTTTCTGTCCACTGCACTGCTCATCAGCCCATGTGGTGCTTGTTTTCTTCCAGTCCTCAGGCACATCTCCCTATTGAAGTGGCCTCACAAGGCCATCTGCCAGTTCCCTCAGCACCCCATCAGGGGGACCGGTGCATCTCCACTTTACTTAACTGTTCTCGAATCTCATCCTCTGCCACCTGATCCTTACAGATCCCCTTGCACTAAGGGTACATACACCTTTTTTGTTCCAGCTCTCTGCCCAGGTCTCTGGGGCCTGGGATGTCTGAAGGCTTGTCTTGCTAGCTCCAGCAGGACTGGCTGAACCTAGACTAGCCTGAAGTGCTGCTGTGGCTTAGTGATGGTCAAGAGAGTTTTAAGAGGGAGAAAAATAATTCCTAAAAATGAGATCAGTTCTTGTAGCAGTGGGGAACTGTGGTTGGAACTAGATGAGTTTATGGTCCTTTCCAACCCTAACTATTCTATGATTCTGTGATCACAACAGCTTTCACTGCCTTGTCCTGTGTTTGGTCCTGCATTACAGTGCTCAACAGCAATGGTCTTCACTTCTCTGTCAGCAGTACTTTATGCAGAAGCAGTGGCTGGGGTTTCCAATCAGCAGTAATGCAGTGTTGCCACCTGCTTAGCACAGAGATGTGTTGGCCAGGGGTGTGTGTGGCTTTCCCTGGATCACGCATGCTTGTGCCTTGAGCATTCATAGTCAGACCAACCTTATGTCTGTAGGTCTCCCTGGACCACTGAGATGAGGATTACAAATGCATCTTTCCTTTTTCCAAAATGGAAAGGCCACCTTGTTAGAGGAGAGGGAGAAAGAGGAAAAAGAGCAGTCAGTAATAATCTGAAATGTATGTAGAAAAGAGACTTCCTGACATGGCGATACTTATGGGTAAAAGCCCTTTAGGAGCTGTTTTCCACATCCACTTGTAGATGTGATGCAGGTATGATGCATCATGGACGTAAATTTCCATCTTTAAAATCATGAGGTTTGACTGAAAATCAGGAGTTTTTTACATATGTGTATTCAACTGTCTTTTTCACTTGCTGTTAGACTTCAGATGTTAGGAAAGTTGCCAAATTCTCAAATTTCTATCAACTGCCTCTTAAAAAATAAAAATACACCTGAATAAAACAAAATAAAATCCATGTACTTGTGATATGACACAGACCTCAAAGCTGAAACTGAAAGATGAAAGAACCAACATTATGAGATTCATGATACATTGTTGAGATATGATAATACCAAAGAAGTCCAAATAAGATACAGCAGGAAAGACCAGCCTCTATGCATTTGGACATGGAATCTCTGTAGAAAGCACTGGAAGAGTTGAAAGATCCTGACAGCAAACAGCCTTCAACCAGCAGGTACTGCCTTATCTGACATGCCTTTATGTACATGCCCTTGGTTCCTAGCGCTGATTCCAGTAAACAACCTGCAAGACAAGTACTTCTGATACGCATGTGCTGTGCACTGGACAATGCAGCAGCTCTGTGTGCAACCAAATAACTCCCTCACCAGGATCATCTCCTTAAACACCAGTTCAGACAATCTGTGTTACTGAGAGGCCCAGAAAACTGACTTCTCCACTAGATTCATACACAGCCAGAGCTTGACACTTTAAGGGTAAGACTCAGACAAGATTAACTCAGGGAGCAACAAGAAGCAAAGAAGCCACATGAAATAAACGTCAAAAGGGGAGTGCTGCTCCTGGTCCTGGATTCCCTTCTCCATCTACAACGTTGGTGACAGCACTAGCCTCTGAAAGCATACAAGTGTGCTGAACACTCTCCCCACACTGTCTGTACGAGTAACTGTCATCTGTCTTTCCCACAGGTGAGTGTGGAGGCAGGTTTATGAACATTTCCACAGGCACATGGCACCTCACACTTCAGACTCCGTATGCAACATAAAGGGAATCTGTTCTTGGGACACTCCGAAACCACGTGGCAAGACAGCAAGCACATCTGCTCTGCTGTGCAGCCCCTTGCAACATGTCCTCTGCCAAGCCCCACCTGGGGCATCCACCCAGGGCAAATTTATGCAAGGTTGGGTTTGGTCTCCTGGGTCTCTGCCTGAGGACTTGCAGCAGCAATACAAACGTCAAAAAAACCCACCTATCCCAAATAGTTGTTTAGCAGGAGCGCAGTTTTACTGCTGTAATTCCGAAAAGGAGGAATTCCTCCAAACTGTCATACCCTTGGCTCCAACCACTGCATCAAACTTATTCCCAGACTTTCTCCTTTACTGTATTAGTCAGCTTTTTCCGACTCTCACAAAACCCAGGACTTTGGTGCCTTGCCACCCAGAAACCAAAGGAAGCTTCCACGAAACCAGCAAACACCTCCCATCTTCTCCCCAATGTCATTAGAAAAGAAAAACAAACCAGAGAGGTTGTACAAGTCAGCCTATAAACCCAGGTGTGAGGAGGATAGTGTCAGTGGTAATGGGGCAAGAAAGGCAGGGTAATTATACCACACCAAAATTGCGATCGTGCTGCATTCCTTTCTGGTGAAGGCCAGCTAAGAATTAGATACACCTTTTAAAATCATCAAAGGGAGTGGCTGCAAGATACAAGGTGATGGGATTAAGATGAAGGTCTGGGTTTGCCAGTTCTCAGCAATGGCTTTGCTGGCTGGGCTGGGCACGTCATTAACTGCTCCCATATGGTGTTCACATCGTGCCACTTCTTATTAATCTTGATACCATTCTCAGTATTTCCAGAGTCCCAGTCTCCCACTGAGCAAAATCTGTATAAACCCAGGAATGGAAGGACAATACCTACCCACAAGGTTAGTTGTACTTGGTCAATGGACAGTGGGATTGAGTACACCCTCAGCAAGTTTACCAATGACACCAGGCTGTGTGGTTCGGTTGATACACTGGAAGGAAGGGATGCCATCCAGAGGGACCTTGACATGCTTGTGAGGTGGGTTGATGCCAACCTTATGAAGTTTGCATGCCAAATGCAAGGTCCTACACCTGGGTTGGAGCAGTCCCTTCATTAGGGACTGTAGTGATAGGACAAGGGGTAATGGGTTCAAACTTAAACAGGGGAAGTTTAGATTGAATATAAGGAAGAAGTTCTTTACTGTGAGGGTGGTGAGGCACTGGAATGGGTTGCCCAGGGAAGTTGTGAATGCTCCATCCTTGGCAGTGTTCAAGGCCAGGTTGGACAGAGCCTTGGATGACATGGTTTAGTGTGAGGTGTCCCTGCCCATGGCAGGGGGGTTGGAACTTGATGATCTTAAGGTCCTTTCCAACCCTAACTATTCTATGATTCTATGAATCAGTCAAGTTCAGTAACTTGTACCTCAGCATTATTTCAGTGGAGCTTACAAATACTTATCATAGAATCATAGAACAGTTTGGGTTCGAAAGGACGTTAAGGCTCATCCAGTTCCAACCCCCTGCCACAGGCAGGGACACCTTCCACTAGAGCAGGTTGCTCCAAGCCCCATCCAACCTAGCCTTGAACACTGCCAGGGATGGGGCAGCCACAGATTCTCTGGCAGTAGCCCCAGCTACTACCACAAGGTCTGCAAGCTCAGGTCCTTAAGCACAAAACTCCAAGGGCTCCTCTGTCGAGAAGGCTGGTACAAATACCAAACGGAGCCTTTTTGTGCAGATGATTTAACAAGGACTGCATGGGTGAGGGAACAGAGTTGTCTCAGACCTCTCCCATTTTCAGAAGAACAAGTGCAGGAGCTTAGATGGCTGCACACACCCTACAGCCCTTTGCAGAAAGGAACCTGCTGGGAAGATGGGTCTCGAGGAAGCTGCTCTGTGGGTTGGAGGCACAGTGCTGCCCAGAAACACAACCTTGCTCCACAGACCACTGGGCAGTGAAGAGTCCTTTTCTGCTGGAGAACACCTCCCTAGGAGAAACCAGAGAGAGGAGCAGCCATCACACAGGCAGGACAGCACCACACAGAGGCAAAGCTCCTGCTCTGCTGCCTCACCTTGTTCGTGGTACAAATGGGATTTTTCAACATCCTCTTGGGCTTTTATGGGGCAGGAGGAGAACTTGGCATAAAAACAGAAAGGCGCAGACCACCAGTGCCTTAAAACCATGGGAATGTCCTCCCTATTGTAACTTCATATTGCAGGTTGATCAAGTCAATCTTTCTAAAGCCAACAAAACAAACACTGCATTTGTGCTACTTTTCAGAAAACATGCCAAAAAAGACAAACACGAGGCAAAGCAGCGAGCCAAAAATGGCCAAGTCTTGCTCCCCAATTACTGTGAAATTAAAAACTTCAATTAAAACCAGCCACAAAACACAGACATAACGATGACCTCTCTCCTCACAAGAATTCGTGCTTTGGCACAAACAACTGGCTGGCCTAATTTTATGTCCAATAAATTTAATCTTACACAATAAAGCGTACAGCAGAGGGAAAGACGAGGTGTTCTGAAAGGAGCTCTCTGGGCATCATGTAACGCTTTACCACTAAATAAAAAGCTTAGGGCAATTTCTGTTCTCTTAGGCCAACACTAAGCATAATTCAGCTGGCATCAACATTGGTGAAGTGAGCAAAAGGGAGCGGACAGAACCATCAACTCCAGTTCATCTCTGTGGTGAACTCATGAACAGACTCAACTCACCACTCAAAACCCAACTGTTCCAATGTGAGGCGAGATGGGTTTGTGTTACTGCACTGTTTACAAATGCAGTTTCCTGGCAGTGTTTGAGGAAGGTGCTTTCGCCATGTGGTGACTGCTGATACCCAATATTCTGGCATGAAGGAAACAGCCCAATGGCTTTCCCATGCTGAGACCTGGGTGACAGGGATGCCAACTGTGCTGGTACAACCGAAGCAGCCACGACTTCAGTACGTGACTTCCGGCAGAGCTGTATGCACAAACAGAAGCCTCTATGAGCCATCTCTACCTGGGCATCCAGAGATGAAAACAACGCCAAATTAGTGGGCACTGCTGAAAAAGTAACCAAGCATGTGAACACTTGCACAATCTGTATTTACTCTTGATTTCTCAAATGGCATCACCTACTGATTGCAAGCATTTCCCAACTGACACACACCATCATACTGAAACCCTAAATATTGCAGTGACTTAGCTTCCTCCACTGCACTTTACCCAATTTAATTAATCCTCACAGCGCCTCAGAGGAGGAAGGACAGCGCCATTCACCAACCCAGCCCAACGCACAGTAAGAGGCTCGAAAAGCCAAGCACCCCACTCGAGGTCCCGCAGAAAGCAGGCCAAGTCACTGTCACGGTACTAAAGAGATGTCCATGCCACCAAACCCAGCGGTGAGGAAGAAAGCCTTCCTCAGTTTCAAACCCCCCCGACCCTAAACTCATCATCAACAGGATCATCACAGCATGCTTGCCAGGACAAGCCACTCCTGGTGTGGTGAAGGCGAGGGATTCCTGGCATTGCACAGCAGCCGCGAGCAGGGCTTGTGGCCTCGGTTGGAGCTGCCCAGCAGAGCGGGACACCCACAGACAGCGCCACGTTGCATAACTACGGACACCGCATGTAAATAAGGAGCTCCCGCTCTGTAACAAGGCATTGACAGCCGCCCGACTTATGCAATTACTGTGGCTCATTACAAGGCTGGCGGGGAGGGTTTCAAAGGAGCTGCTGCCTCGCTTGGCCAAGTGGCTGCCACTGCTCCAGCATCCACCCGCTGTGACCGGCCATGCCACCCTCCAGCAGGACATGTGTCCCCACCAAAGACCCCCCGAGGGTCCACACCAGGAAGCACAGTGATGGAGCTACCTCTCCACTTCTGGAGAAGCTAGTTAGAATCATAGAATGGTTTGGGTTCAACGGACCTTAAAGCTCATCCAGTTCCAACCCCCTGCCACAGGCAGGGACACCTTCCACTAAAGCAGGTTGCTCCAAGCCCCGTCCGACCTGGCCTTGAACACTGCCAGGGATGGGGCATTCACCTCGTTAGTTAACCCTCGGCCCCTTGGCCGGGGAGCCCCTGCTCAGAAATAAAGGCTCACCCTGAAACAAGGGGCGCGGGACTCTTGTGGCCCCTCTGCAAACACTCACCGCCCGCAGACCCGCGGGAGGGGTCCCCGGGCCCTGCTAGGCCCTACACCGGGCCCACCACCAACCCCCTCAGGACCGCTCCGTGCCGTGCCCCGCGGCCCTTCCAACCGGGCCCCGCCGCAGGGCAGGCTGCGGAGCTCAGGAAGCGGCCGCAACCCCCGCCCTGCCCGGGTAGGCTCGGCTCCCCCCGGGCCAGGGGCTGGGCTCCCCGCCGGGCGAGGCAGAGCCGGCCACCTCCCCTCCTCCTTCTCCTCCTCCTCCTCGCTTTCCTCCTCCTCCCCCTCCTCCTCGCCTTCCTACTTCTGCACCGGCCGCGCTCCGGCTCCGCCGCTGCCCCTCAGCCGCCGCGGGTGCCGCACCACCGCCTCCCTCCCCGTCCTCCTTCCCTCCCTCCCCCCGCCCCCGCCGGTCCCCCTCCGCCCCGGCCCCGGCGCCGCCGCTTCCACAAGATGGCGGGGACCGTGGCCGAGCGGGACGCGCTGGTGAGTGCCGCTGTGCCCCTCCGCGGGGCTCCGGGACGGGGCTGGGGGGGATCGGGAAGAACCGGGTAGGGCAGCGCAGGGCCCCCTCGGTGGGCACCGGCGGGGCGGCGGCGGCGGCGGCAGCGGGAAGGGCTCCGCACGTCCCTGGCTCAGCGCTCTCCTTTTTACCTGCAGAAAATAGAGGACGGGCATTTAAACAACTCGCTGGGATCCCCGGTGCAAGCTGATGTGTACTTCCCACGCCTGGTAAAGCACCTTTATTTGGGGAGTTATATGGGATTTTGTGTGGGTTTGAACCCCTTTACTCCCACCCCGCGGCCGCTGCTGCTGCCGAGTTGACCCTTCCCGCTGTCCTTTCCAGATCGTCCCCTTCTGTGGGCACATCAAAGGAGGAATGAGGCCGGGAAAGAAGATCTTAGTTATGGGCATAGTGGATCTCAACCCCGAGAGGTAACACCCGGGCAGGGCTGCTGGGCCCGGGGAGGGGACGAGGCGGGGGGGAGCCCACACGCAGGCACACAAATACAGACACATACACACGGATCCCTCCTTTCTGGAAAGGGATTATTTTTATCATTTTAAATATAGCTTGCTGATTTCTCCTTTGACCCATAGAGGGGGCATTTCTTTAAGGGATCCCGTTTCCTTACATTTCACTTGGGAGTAAAGGAGCATACAGAGCATATATAAGTGCATATATACACACATGTATGCACAGCACACATGCACACACATATATGTGTGCTATAACCATGTTCTTGTCCCTGCTGAGCTTTGGAGCACTCCCTGAATGAGCGGCTGCCCCATCCTGTGCCGCTATCCTGGTTTTAATAAGCTGAGAAATGAGACTGGCGGCATTTCGGGCTTCTTTCCTTGCTTCTGGCTGAATGAGAGCTGATCTGTTTGTGTTGCAGCTTTGGCATCAGTCTGACTTGTGGGGAGTCGGAAGATCCTCCTGCAGATGTAGCCATTGAACTGAAAGCTGTGTTTACAGACAGGCAGTTTGTCAGAAACTCTTGTGTAGCCGGAGAATGGGGAGAGGAGCAATCGTCTATTCCTTACTTTCCTTTTATACCGGACCAGCCTTTTAGGGTGAGTACAGGATGACAGCGGCATGCACCGTATCTGATAAAGTGCAATTTGATCAGTCTTGCAGCAGAACCTGACTTGCCTCTGGTGAAATCACAGTGTAGCTCGCACCTGTGGTTGAGACACCAGTCGCAGGGTTGTTTGTATCGACCAGAAGTTATGTGGAGATTCTGCTGCTGCGTGCCGCTGCAGGCGGTTCATATGGGGCTATGAACACCTCACCAGGGTGCTATGACAAGTCGCGGGTTGTAATTGTTTGTGATGGAGTGCACTTCCTCAGCTTAGTTTTATAGCTGTAAATTAAGAAGTCCCTCTATATTATTAATGCATTACAAGTTATTAGTGGAGAATGTAAATACTCTCTGAGAGTGCTGTATGTTTTGATGGTTCTCTTAATGGACAGCGTTTGCAGTTTAGTGCGGCTAGTAAGGAGCTTGTTCATCCTTTGTCTCCAGGGGCGTTACGCTGAGGTTGACCGTAGCCCTTCGTGTTAGCAGATTAAACAGCTAAGCAATAGTGGTATTCTTTTCTGAACCCTGGGATTAAATCTCCTGTCAAATTTAAGCCTGTAGCCACTTGAAAACAGTGTACATGGAAATGCTGTGGTGCTGTGGATGGACTGGGTTGACCTAGAAGCAAATTCCCATCTGTAGTGTTTATGGTTTCTTGAAGATGTCTTTGCAAATCAGGACTAACAAAGTATGCAGCTGCAGAGGGCCGCTTCTCTCTCAGCGGCTTCACTACACTGAGAAAAAAGGCTGCATGTCTTCTGCATGTGGCTGACCCAGAAAAACCCTCTTCCTCCTCCCCACCCCTCTTGCAAAACCTCACTGGCCCCTCTGCCAAATGCCAGTGCTCTGACGAGCTGCCAAACCCTTTTAATCCTTCTTGCCCCCAGGATAATCTCCCCCAGCCCCAAAAGCTAACCATCTCCCCAAGATGAGAGGGTGCTTATGACTGGTTTTGCCGCAAATTGGTTGCGCTCTACTAGCTTCTACAAACTCTCCCATTAGAACTGGCAACACCCTTTGGTGCATGTGGGAAGTACACTTGAAAGAGCTTGGAGGTTTGGTCCTGGCTCTGGCTGAGAGGGTTATGGTACCCTGCTGCAGTAGGTGGTGGCTGGGCCCTCAGACAAAGCAGACAAATTACCCAGAGCATGGGTTTTGGGTGTCCCCAAAACTAGTGACAGCTGACATTGGAGGACAGCAATACTGCACTTTGCCATGAGATACTATGGCAGGGGAGTTGTTCTTTTTTATTTCCGCCTTTTTTCCCAACTGCATAAATAGAATTTAGGCTCCCAATTGACTTTGTACCTTTGATGGTTTCCCTCTCTGTGAATAAATGAGACTAAGTGTTCTTGCCAATTACTTCTGATCTAGTCCAATTATCGTTCTGGCGTGGCCCAGGGTGATCTGGAAAAACGGATCAGAAGCAGTGTTGAGGCTAACCATATCTTTTACATAACAAGGCCTAAGGCGGGATGTGCCTGCTGCAGTGACACAGGAGACGGGTGTTTCTCTGCTACATGGTGTGCTGCCGGGTCCCCAGGAGTTTAAGCTCTCCTGCACCGTCTGCTGCCTCTTCCCCTAGTGCAACGTGCCCTAAGTCAGTCGGCCTTTGGCTCAGACAGTTTGTCACTGGCCCTGTTCTCATTTTTATACGCTATAATAGCATCAGAGTCAAGTGCCTGGAAGCAGCACTTCACTCCAGGCTACTGGCCTCTTGAAATGACCCAGGACTTACACGTGGTTTCGCTGCAGATTTTCTTCTTAACCTGTCTGGACCTGGAGGTCTCCAAGGGCCTGTAGGAGAAGTGCACGTTCTGCGCGCTCATATCCCTGCTTCCTGCTGGGGCACCTTCAGCAAAGCTTAACTACAGGGCACCCTCTCAAGCCACCCCTAACATCAGGAATCTCCCAACCTGTCCAAGCTTGTCCAGCTCCAGGCGTTGTTGCTTTTCCAGAGCATTTCTGCAGGGCTTTAGGGAGGAGGGATGAGCTGTGTCCCTCCCTGATCCTTTTTGTGTCTCATGCGAACTGTCTAGTTGAATTCAAGCCATCCATCATCACTGCAGCTCCAATATGGTCTATTCCAACAGGGAGTCCTGGGCTGACTGCAGCCACAATAGTGAAGGCTTTTTAGTTTCACAGCAGCTCTGTGAGTATGTGTTGGAGGGGAGGGCAAAGCTACCCCATTCTCGTGTTCACTCCCTTCTGGTAAATTAACATAAACATGGAAAGCATTGCAGAGGGAACTGCCCCCTCATTCCACAGCAAAAAAAAACATTCTCTAGCAAGGAATGCAAGATTTGTGTTACAGATGCAATTTCTTCCCCCCTGTAATAAGCAGTTTGAGTTTCTGGCATTATTCTAAGAGGCAAAACCTCCCTGATGCCAGTGGGGCTGGGTTCCATTTAAATTAGACATTAAGAAGAAATTCTTCACAATGAGGTGCTGAGGCCCTGGCACTGGTTGCCCAGATAAGCTGCGGCTGCCCCTTCCCTGGCAGTGTTCAAGGCCAGGTTGGACAGGGCTTGAAGCAACCTGCTCTAGTGGAAGGTGTCCCTGCCTGTGGTGGGGGCTTGGAACTGGATGAGATTTAAGGTTCCTTCCCACGCAAACCATTCTATGATTCTGATCTCCTTGTGAAGTAAGAGCAGATCTATCATAGTGTAACTGGTGTCACAGAGACAAACTGGTCTCAGCCCTGGCAGTTACATGGCACATAGTTAGCAAAAGGCGTAACTGCACCAGCACTGCTTAAAGGCTAACAGAGAGCCCTTTGTATTCTGTGAAATAGCTTCCCAGTTACACTGTGAACAACGTGCTTCATCATTTTATTTTTCACAGGTTGAGATACTTTGCGAGCATCCCCGTTTTAGAATATTTGTGGATGGACATCAGCTCTTTGATTTTTACCACCGTATTGAAACACTGTCAGCAATTGATACGATAAAGATAAATGGAGATCTTCAGCTTACGAAACTTGGCTGAGCTTGTGAGGACTGCAGATTCCAAACCGGCTCAGGTGCCATCATCCGTTTGGAGAAGTGACAGCCGGCTCTGGACACAGCTATGGTAGGAAGGCTGCCCCGTTCCTTTTCCGCATGCAGTTCTTCACTCCTGTGCCGATGAACCGGGCTGTTGTTTATCCTAATGAAGAACACTGTTGGTTAATAGACATTGAGCCGTTTTTCTTGGATCAAAATAGCCTACCTATACTGGATAATCAAATTGGAATGGATTCAGAAAGACTTGCACTCTTGTCTCAGATCTCACAGAAAGGCAATTTCTCAAGCGCAGCGCTAAAACCAGTTACTGAACAGCAGTGACAACAACAGAAAGTTTTTCTTTTGCAAATATTGTTTCTGCACTGAAGTGGAGTAGTGTAGCACAACATAGGGCCACGTGCTGACGTCCTTACCCAGGGCCTGAGCCTGGTTCCATGGAAATCAATGGCAAAACTCCCACTCACTTTAACTGGGTACAATCAAACTGTCTAGTCCTTAGTCAAGCACAATTCCCACTGATTTCTATGGGATTTTTGCACATGCCTGGGCGTCAGCTCTTCTGCTGGTCTAAACCAGCATCACCTCCATGGCTTGCATGGAGTTTTGCTGATGGCTGCCAGCAGCAGACTTGTCCCAAGGACTGTGCAAAAATGGAATGAGGGTATGAGGACACTGCCTGTGTATTTTAGTCAGGGTATTTGCATAGAATGTAGAACGTTACGAGTTTTTGCACAACGTATTGTTAATACAGTTTTTAAAGCTTATCTGTAGTTTATTTATTTATACTCATTGTATGTATTATTAGTAAAAATGAACAACCTTACTGATGGTTAAGAATCAAGCAAAAGTGTAAACATTTTGAATGTACAAAATGTCTTTTAGGTTCTTTGGGTAAACTTTACATATCATTCTTGAAAAATCCTGTTTCCTGTCGAGCATTTAGTTACATTTTAATGGAGCCCTCTAGGCCCTGGGAAAACGTGGGCATGGTAGTTGGTGGGGGTGGGGGGAACTTTTTGCATATTCACTCAAAACTGCTTTTCAGGGGTTACTAACTTTGCTGCATAGGATAGGTTTGAGTTCAAGTCAATCCTCTGAAAAAACAGCAAATTTGAAGTTGGAACCGTGCTTGTGTAACCTGAGAAAAAGTTCAGTTTGGCAGCCTCTTAGTTGAGGAAGAGAATGAGCCTCTTTCCAAGGGAGATGGGAGATTTTCTGCACTTGTTTGAGAACATATTTGGCCTTTGATATGACAATTAAAACTTGTCTAGACAGCCAAGTTATTAATGCTTGAAAATCAGCTACTGCACATGAATAATAACTTTTCAAGTAGCTTTTTAAATAGTAGGTATAGCTGTATAAACACAGTCATTGCGCTACACTATAAATGAACACAGCCACTTTTCTTGACTTCTTTAGGACTAAATACACTTTTTTCCTTGGCTGCTCACAACAGACTGTCACTGGTCTTTCTGAGTAGTTATAATCATGATAGAAACGTATATTTAGACAATTTTGAAAACATGTAATATAGGGACTTTCTAAGACACAGAATACAAAAACATCCTTTGTAGGACTGTATTTAAAGAAAAAAAGAGAGAGAGAAGAATCTCACAAAGAGAATTATGTTAAACCTGCAATAAAGCTGTGGTTTAAAGCAACTAGAACTGGAATACCCAAAGTTAAGGGTAGCATGCCAGTTGCAAAGCCTCATTTTGCGCTAATATGGCCTGCAGTTAAGAAGCCTTAGACTGCAAGCTGAAATTCCAACTGTGGCTCTAGTCCAAAGCCTGTTGAGGTCAATCAGAGTCCTCCGAGCACAGAAGCCTGATTCTTATTTCATGCAAGTGCAAATCTCTTTGCAAAACCAGGGGGGTGTTGTTGCTGCTGCAGCTAAGAATCAGGCTGCTGCCTATAAAATACAAGTTAAAAATCAAATTTTAGCCTTAACATTGACATTCCCTGACTTTTCCTTCCTTTTTCCAAATTGAAAACCTGTTGTTTTCCAGATGATCTTTTTAGCTGATGTGTGGCTTTTAAGTTGTACATCAGATCCTATTTGTACTCCAGATTGAATAAGAAATGTTCCTGTCTTGCTCTGTTTTTACTCTTTTACATGATACATGATGACTGCGTCATTTTTCCGTTGTATAAAGAATGCTGACAGTGTTTCGGTACAAGATATATTCTTAAAAATTATGATTATGATGATAATAAAAATCCAAGGGAAAGGTGCTTCTACACAAGGTGTTTGGCTTTGTCTCCAGCTTGGAAATGCTCTATGGTTCCAAAGCAGGTGCAGGCAGAAGATGAATTCTGTTTGGAGAGATATTTAACACCCTCCCTGCATAGTGTTCACTCCAACTACAGATGTAAAGCCAGGTTTGCTGATGTAGTGCCATCGCCTGGGGCTGTCCTGCTAGTCCAGTGGGCCTGAAGTAGGAGGCTGGGGAAGAGTAAGTAGCACCATGACCCTTCAGGAGCACAAAACCGAACAGGATCTGTCTCCCTGACAGCACACCAGTAGAGATATCCCCTCCATGCCTTTACTGTACCCCAGAAAACGCAATTAATTTGGCTGACTTCAGTTTTCAGCTACTTGGGATTCCTCGTAGGTAAGCACAGCCCTCAGACTTTTGCTATCCTTGCATGGGCTTGGCACAGCACAGTGCCTTCACCAGGGATGCTGAGATGAACTCAACGCACCACTGTTAGAGGTGTCTCTGTCAGGAGCAAGGGTTCAGGGATACTGCCTTGCTTCTGTTCCCACTCTCTGTGTTGGGCACTCCCATTTGTTCCTTCTCCAGTAGATTTCTGTCTAGGGAAAATGCTTTTTTGAACCCGATTCTGGTTTTGCCTTTGCATAACTCTACCACCCGCAGCACCCACCACCTGATTCTGCCCCATTGTGGTTTCTGAGCCAGGCTTCCAGGCAAGAAGAGGTTGTGGTTTGGCTGAGAGCTCAGGAAAGGGCAGAAAGTCACAGTTAAAGCTTCCATGTCTATTTGTCTGTCTAACACCAGTTTGGAAGCCTTTTCACATTTCTTTTGGGTAGTACCAGGCTATGGCAAGTGAAAGAAGGATAATGTCTGTGTAACCAAAGGCTGTTCCCTGCATGCTTGACTTATATTAGCTGATTCTGTTCAGAAGCAACTGCTGAACACTTCCATGTGCAATGTAAGCCAGAGGAAACTGAGGCCTGTTTCTGTTCAGTTGGACCTTGAGCCAAATCCAAATGTTAATTCTTCCCTGTGAGGGTGGTGATGCACTGGCACAGGGTGCCCGGAGAAGCTGTGGCTGCCCCATCCCTGGCAGTGCTTAAGGCCAGGCTGGAAGTGGTTTGGAACAACCTGATCTAGTGGAAGGTGTCCCTGCCTGTGGCAGCAGATTGGAACTGGATGAGATTTAAGGTCCCTTCCAACCCAAACCAGTCTGGGATTCAATGATCTTATGTTTAAGATGGGAGACTGTGCTGCAAAATTTACGTCTGATTTTTTTTGTCTCCACAGTTCAGGAATTATTCAGATATTGTGGCTATAAACCCTACTGGACCTGAAATAAGACCATTTCCAAATTGGGCCAGATTTGCAGTATGTTTTTCAGCAGGGACAAGTAGTCTGTGAGCTTCTTGTAAGCTGCAGTTCTTCAGGACTAAGTGTGTGAACCAACTTCTGAAATCTTATGGTAGAATTTATTAGCTGTATATCTCCATGGTTTCCTTGGAATGAGGAAAACTCATTCTGAAATGAAAAAATCCTTGAACGGCTAAAATCCATGTGGAGTGGAATCACTCAACTCAGCAAAGCTTTATTTTTTCCAAAGAGGAAAAAGTAACAACCAAAAAAACCTGACCAAATTCTTGAGCTGTGTTTGGAATGGACTGTGATAAAGCTGATTTAATAAAAAAAGGGGGGAGGGAAGTTATTGCCTACTCAGAAAGAGCCTTGAAATACTTCAGTGTCATGTGAGGTAGCCTGTGTCTAAACATACTTCACAGAAACACTTTTTCACAGGCAAGTTGTTAAAAATGTTACAAAATACCTTCTTTTGGTGTCACAATTAGAAATGGTTGCCCCACCTTGAAAGAACATTTTGTGCTAAATATTCATATGTTGTCTATGTGAACTTGCACTAACATACATTATATTCTTCCTCCCCTCCTTGACTAGCTTGAGAAGAAATAGGCGTAATATTGCTAAACCGGTTGAATGTGACATCTGCTTGAGGCATAGCATCTTTCTCAAGGGCTGTTTTGAGTAAACAGCCTGAAAACCAAAGGGAGAGCCTGATTCACCATTCTGCTGTGCCAGCTTTCCGCCCCTGTCACTCTCCTGCTGTGAGGCTGAGACTGAAGCCCTGAGATTTTAATGTGAGGGAGCAGCACTGAGATGTTTATCTTCTGGGATTTAGAAGTATTCACAGTGGAGGAAACAAGAACAGAGTAGCCACGGCACTCCCAAGCTTGGTAGTAGCATGATGTGCTGTAGTACTAAGGGAGTATGAGCTCAGAGGGAGGTAGTGGGCATTTCAGAGCCAGCCAAGAACACAGGCTGTGGAGCTGCATGACAGTTTCTCAGGGGTGGGCATTTGCCACCTTCTGCAACCCACAAGAGGACACACAGCAAAAACCAGCGTTGCTTACGAGTTTGGAAGGCATGAATGAGTTCATGTTCCTACTCGCCTTCTTTAAAAGAGGTTCTTTAAAAGTCATAGGAAAAATTAGGAGCAGCCATGCTCCTAAGGTATTTTTTTCCCCACAGCATATCTGATGTGGGGCTCATCTGGCTTCCCATCTACAAGAAGTGCTCCCCACAGAAATCTACAGCTCTGCTTTCTGCACTGAGGCTGCTTACAGTGACCTTTCCCTGCAGGTAACTGCAGAACCACAGTTGGTGGCAGCTCTAAGCAACCTCCCAGCATCCCTGGAACTGATATGAGTCTGAGGAACGAGAGTCAGGCTGAGGGCAACACTAAATGCTCAGTGTGATAAGCACAGATGTGAGAAAGAAAAGCTACACCAGCCTAGGCACAGTGAGTGACCTGGCGAGATTTTCTGCAATCGTGGGAATTGTTCTGATTTTCTCATGTGGATCAGAAAGCTTAGAGGAAAAAGTCACTGTGCCGTGAGTGGTGTGTGGGGTTAGAACCAAAGCCAACCCAAACGGGGAGAAAAAATGAGCTGCAGACGCTTTATCTGGCTTTGATACACCCTCCCAGCTCCTCCCAGCAATCACTGCTGTTATGAACATACACAATTACTACAACAAGGAGATTCAGCAGCATGTTCAAGATCAAAATAATAAACTCCTGCTTTGCCACAGGTCCTCCCTAGCTTCTGTTGCACGGCCTCTCCATCTGTCTGTCAACAAATAACTACATCCTGCTGCTTTTAAAATCCATGGCAAAAATCCCATTGACTTTCCTGGAAATAGGTCCGTAAGAAAAGGGTTATTTCGAGCTTTCCATCTCCAGTTATTTTCAGCTGGGGCATACTCTAAAACTGAGATTATTTTTAAGTATGAACAGAGGACTATTTCTGTCTGCATTATCCATTTGATAGAGTCAACAGAAAGCACAGCAGTTTCGCAGTTAGCTGGTGAAATGTCTTATATTCATCACCTTCTGATTTTAAAAAGTGGGGATGTGCACAAAATGGGCAATAACAGTAGTATGTATCACTCACCACAGATCTATTCTGATGTGTTGTGCCAATTTCATAATGAAATTTTAATAACAATAAACTGTGAAATCTTCACCAGGTTGTTCTGTCTTTTATCTGAATTATTAATGTTCGTTACACACCCTCTTGACTGCTTTAACTTCTACCTTCTTTTATCTCCTGACTGTTTCTCAGATGTAGCTCTTTCCCTCATAAAACCGTAGTGTGAAACTTCAGAATGAGATGTGGAGCTTTGGTAGCAGCTTGTGTAAAACTCCTTTACAGTTTAAATGCACTACCCAGATCAAATATCATTAGAGGAAAGAATAGCTTGCTTACTCATGCACGACTCCCGCTGACATCACTGGGCAGTGTAAGCCTCCGGAGTTAACAGGCACGACTCAGACCTTACGGCCAGGCCACGAGACACAGATTGCTGATGGCTTTTGCAGAGGATAAACCAGCCTGTCAGCAGTGCAACTCACACACGCGCTTCACTTCACTCTGCTGAATTCATGGGTGAGGGCTACACACGGTGTAAAACCACCGGATCAGCTCCAGAGACATGTTACTATGAGATTCAGTGTTTTAATTGTTGGCCTGACCCTAACTAAAGTTCACATTGACCTAAGTGCAAGAGGAAACTTTAAGGTCTCAGTTCCTTTCAATTAAAGCTATTGGAAAAATTCTGCATGTCCCAAATGGGAAAGGACTGTGCCCTACATCCAGTTGTGGCTGCGAAAAATGAGTGAGGTTTCTGTGGGAAACCTCAAAATCCAAACAGCACTGAAGCAGCAGGTGGACAGAATTTGAATGCAGCTAGTTCTGTGGGTTTGCTCCTGATAAAATCACTATGAATCAGATGCTCCCACCCAAGTTCAGCCTAGCTCTAACCCATGAGCATGGATCTGTGGCCATCCCTGCTCAAAACAACCTGAAATTGGCTCTTTGTTTACTATACATGACCCTGAAAGGGGGTATCTTAAAACATCTAGAGATTCTGAGCTAAAACACTGCATTAGGTGACCTAAATGCAAACCAGAAATGGCTGTGAATTGTATAAAGGCAGCATCTAGTCCCCACCAGACAGCAGAACATAACAGCAGTAAGTGCCTGTGGGGGATTTTCAAAAAGGGGAATGTATACATTGGATTTCACCAGTTGTATTGGCTGTCCTGCTTTTGGCTGGGATGGAGTTAATTTTCTTCCTAGTAGCTGGTGCAGTGCAGTGTTTTGGCTTCAGTCTGAGAACAATGCAATGCTGATAAAACACCAGTGTTTAAGTTGTTGCTCAGTAGCACTTACCCTGATCAAAGACTTTTCAGTCTCATGCTCTGCCAATGAGGAGGGGCACAAGAAGCCAGGAGGAAGCAGAGACAGGACACCTGCCCCAAACTAGCCAAGGGCGTATTCCATACCACAGACATCATACCCAGTATATAAACTGGGGGGAGTCACCCAGAAGGGGCTGATTGCTGCTTGGGTCAGGCTGGGTATCGGTCAGAGGGTGGTGAGCAATTGTATTGTGCATCACTGCTGTTTGTTAGTTTAGGGGTTTTCTTCCTGCTTAGCTTTTTCTCTCTCTTCTTGTTATTTCCCTTTTCATTATTATTAGTATTATACTGTACTTTATTTAATTATTAAACTGTTCTTATATTAACTATATTATGAGCTTAACTCTTTTCCCCCAGTTCTCCTCTCCACCTCACTAGAAGAGGAGGGAGCAAGCAGCTGCATGGTGCTTAGTTAAACCACAACACTAATTCCTGCAGAGACCCTTGAAAACCTCTCATTTGACCTGTAATACTGAATAAACTACAGGCATGGGGTTTGGAAGGAAGGAAGGGAAGGAGCTGCCCACTCTGCTGAGAGCACCTGATCTGGCAAGTGTCATGTGTCATTCTCTCCCATTCACTTCGGATGCTCCAGAGCTGGGCCTCATATTGATGGTGTGTTTCTGAGCTTGAAGTCAAGCCAATTCATGCAGAGGGAGAGGGATTTACTCACAGGAATACCACGAATATATGACTCTTTGCTAGCACTGCACTGGATCTTATTTTTAAGTTATGACTTTCACCACTCCTCTAAGAATAGAGGCTGGCTCTGGAACAATCACGTCGGCTCCAGCCTTCTCCACAAGTTACATATTACTCATCCTGTTCAGGTTTTGAGGTTTCAGCTTCCACACTGGTGCCTTGCTAGACCAGGGCTGGGATGCTGGGAGGGGCTGTCATCCTGTGAAAGACCCTGAGGAGGTTTCTTTCAGCAGCTCTCCCCAGCAGGGGCAAGGAGACCTGCAAGTCTCCCTCAGCAATCAGAAGCGATAACAATGTTGAGAGCTATGCTGACTCCAGGCTTGCAGAACACGGCTTCCTTGTGAAAGGTAGGAACAAAAGCCTGGTTAAGTAGAAAAACACTGAAGCTGAACAGTAGATCTCATCAGCAGAGAAAAGAGTTAATAGGCAGCAGTAGGAAATTTGGTGCTATAACAGCAAAGAGTCATGCTTCCTTGGTGTACAGAGGTTGTGGGCAGGCATCGCTTCAATTGGGCAGAGAGGCAGAGCTCCATTCTTGGAGCAGACTGCTGCCAAGTGCTGATGGGGATGCTGGAGGATTCTGAGTGCTCAGTGGTTCTGCCTTGACTTGGCTTCAAAAACCCTTGTGATGGGAGAAAAGCCAGTGCTGACAGTATTGTAATGTATGACAAGCTACAGTAGCAGCTCCAGCACTGTGTGTTTGAAGAGGCAAAGAGGATTCTTTCCTGGCTGCTCTCTAAGAAAGTTTCTGTTCAGTGGGAAAGATAATCACTGTCCAGAGGAGATCCAGACCATAACTAAGGACAGAATATGGCTCTAGGTAACAGAAATACTCTTCAAAAAGCAACCAATTCACTACTATCTCCAGAGGAAAATAAAATATTTTAATTTAAAAAATACAAAGGCCACAACAGTGATAGTGGGGCTTCTTTTACACCCAGTTTTGGAAGAAAGATACAATGAACTACAGTGGCTACAAAACAGACTCTAAAGCTCTGGATTACTGTGTGGGTGCAGAACACAGCTTCCACCTCCATTCCCTTCCATTTCCACTGCCTTTTCTGAGGGACGCCTGGTCCTGTCCATAAGAAAAAACCACTGCTGGAAACCCCACAGCCAGAGGAGTGGCTTCAGACCTTCATGTGTCCTCTACAGACACTGACCAAGGTGTACTTACTCAGCACCACCCACTGAAGAAATTTAAACACTGACAAACTTTGTAATTTGTATTAATTCATGACTGCTCCTTGCCATTTCCAGTATTACTGCTGCTATTCTGTGGGCAGGGAGAGGGAAGAACAGAGATGCAACAACACTTTCTCAGCAATCAGTGCTGTAATTTGGAATATACCAATTTGCACGCCCTTAATGTCTCATCACTGTGACTTTTGGCTACAACACTGAAGTTCAGGCTCCCAAGCCCCCTCCTGTGCTCACCAGGGAGATGTTATTCTGGGCCAGAATATACAACAGTAAGGTCGAGTAATGGTATACAGTGAGTAGCTCCTCTGGGATGTGGGGAGCTATTTGTAATGCAAAATCCTTCCAAAATATGGGGGGGGTTAATAGTGAAAATTGAATGGCAGCCCATCCATTTTTTGCAGCCTCTACTGACTCAGAGTGCTTTCAGTTGTGACTTAAATAATGCAGAAGAGAAGCTGGAACATGGAAGATCAGGTTTCTTAGCAGGGAGTTGCTTGCTGCACCTTGAATTCAAAAGATGATGCACACACACATTTCCCTACACAAAACACAGCAATCACAACCTGAGTGATGCAAACCGACAGATCTCTCTTGATTTGGGTGGAAGTGCACTGATTGATAGCAACTGAGATGGAGTATGAACTCGTTTAAGGTTCCTATAATAAACCTAACCTTTGAGCTATTCAAAAGATGTTCTCAGGCAAAGTAACAGGATTCTATTTAGCAAGGGGAAGTACATGACTGTTTTAATGCATTGTACAGCTGAGGCTGAAATTACGCAGGCTAGAAGATTATGTTTTTCAGTGAAAGGGAAATCAGTTGTAATTATGATTGTTGTTGTCTTTATGTATTACCAGCTGTATTGATTACCTGCATCCTGTGTGTCACTGGCAACTAGGAAACATGATACATTATCCCATGCTAGTGTTGGAGAGCAGCAGAGGTTAAAAACAAGATTCCCACAGAGTAATTGCAGCAACTGGATGATCGTACACATGCATATTAACATACCAACAGATGAATTCCTGGTCAGTGCCAGCAAACATTTCACTTGGGGTATGAGGAAAGGACAGGAATGAACAGCTTAGAAGTTCAACAACTGACCAGCACAGCATTTTTACCTCTAAGAATGTCCTTGGAGAGCTGTGTCTGCCTCACATTGGCCAGTGAATTTCACTTTATAGGATAAGGAGATGAGGTATTTGCAAGTCAGAGTGTCCACCTCTTTCCTGCCTTGATCGGTACCTTAGCACATGAAATTACCTCTCCGTGCCAGTAAAGAGAGCTGATGGCCATCCACAGACATCCTTCCAGGGCTCAGGCCTGGGTCTCAGCTGCCAGCAAGCAGTGTTTGGGGTGCCTGTGTAGTGCAGAGGCTCCTGGCTCACTAAACCTCATCAAGACTGCAGAAGTGGAACGTTTATTACTGGGCACAAAACTGTACAGATGTGACCACACAGCTGGTAGGGCCAAGCTGCCTGTAAGCAAACTCAGCTGGGAGGCAAGCAGGAGCTGCCTGTGCAGATGTAAAGCAGCATCTGTTGGGAACTTCTATGTCTTGTAAAGCATTTTTATGTCTCATAAAGCAGAAGCAGCTGCTTGAAACTCCCTGGGATAATATCAGCCAGGTTAACAGTCCCATCATTGGGCTGGTTTAGGCAGGAGTTGTACAGGACTGCTCAAAGTCTGAACCTTTCCACTAAAAGCCAAGCCAAGTGTCTCTACATAGACCACAACACAGGTCCACTTGAAGAAATAACTGATGCACACTTGAAGCATTCAGCAGTCATTCAGGTAGGTGTCAGAATGCCAGGTGTCTTCCTGCAGACTGTTGCTGTGTTCAGTATAAACTGATGATCACAGATCATCACAGGAGCACAGCGACTATTACACTTGATAAAACTGGTAGTTCAAACAGTCCACAGTCTTTGGCTGTGCTAACTGGAATGTGTTTTGGAGGACAGCACAGATGTCGTGGCAGACAGCTACAGCATAGGTGGCCACAGGCAGATTTTTCTTTCAATTCTCTTTAAGTAAACTTGGTCTGAAACCTGTTCACTAGTCTTGAATTTTATGTATTTATCACTGATATTGCAGTGATCATAATTGGGGCCTATTAAATGCCTGATCTTTCAGTATCCTGTCATGTTTATAGCAAAGAAAATTCCTGTCTGCCTTCAGTGTATCACTCTTCTGTGTCCTTACGCGCCCTGTTATTCTTTAATAGGTGGATGAATAAAGAAAAGACCCTAAACTACCTTCTCAGTATCATTTAGCTTTCTACATGCTTTCATCATGTTTATTACCACCTTTTTCAAGGTACACAGACCTTTTCAACCTAATGACCAAATAACAGCCAGGAAGCTTTTCTAAAACATGGCTTCAATCCACACTATAAGAATTAACAGTCACCATAGTCAAAGTAAATTGCAGGTGGTGGTATATTGCCTAACATCCTGATGCAAATGTAAGATAAAGGCCTACTCCAGGGGGTGTAATGCAACATGAAATTCACACTTTGCATATCAAGCTTTATCTTTATTTCAGAAAAGCCTCTAATTATGCTGAAATGTGTCCTTTCAACCTTCCCTACACCTGCCTTAAGGAGCCCCCCTACTTAACTGCAGCCAATGACTCCCTCCATGTCATTCTCTCCCCACAAAGGATTTTAGACACTGAATCTACATAGCCACAGCTCCAGACTAAACGGACCTCTACCTCCTCAGCCTGTTCCCACCTGCCTCTGGCCAGCCTCCAGACAATTTTTGTGGCTTACTTTATGTTCAAGCCATCCAATGCTACCTCCAGTGCTGGACAGGACTTGCCACATTTGGCCTCTCAGAACATACCACTCCACAGAGAACATCTTGTTCTAGAGAAGGCACGGCAGGAAGAAACATCCTTTATAGCATTCAGGGTTATGGGAGCCAGGCTTCAAAGGGGAGGCCACACCTTCTATTACCAGGGACTGCCCCTGTCCAAGGCACATAGCAGCTACACTTACCCTCTTCTAACCTGTTTGGTTTAGACCTCAAACAGATCCAAAGGGAAATGCTGAATACCTTCACAGGTGAGCTTCCATATACGGCCATGACGCCACAGGCTGTGGCTGGCATGCAGGCATATATCAGCATGTCAGAACTTCCTCAGCAACACGTAACTAGTATACACAAATACAATTACACATGCATTTATTGGGAGAAGGTGGTAGAGTGACTCGAACATGTGTCAACAGCTTCCCAGGGTGAGGATTCAAAAAAGCTATTTGGTGCAATAAAGACTGATGCTTAATACAGTGTCTTCCACAAAGTCAGCTTTTTTTGCTTAGGTGAGCTGAGTGGCTCCATTAATGGGAAAACTGAAAGCCTTCAAGTGAGCCGAAATTGCAGGGGTATATTCATGCCACCTTCTGCAGCATCTAATTTCAGCTGCGGTAATTCAGGCTGGTCTCTGTGGGTTCCCTATATAGGCAGTGGAAAGAGAGACACTGCTCCAGAGGATGATTTAAGCAGAGACAGATTTAATGCCCTGAATGGTCTTCCAGAGGCCTTAGCTCCTATGTTTATAAAGGGACCTTGAGGACACTCTCCTCCTACCAAGCATCCAAATGCCTGATGTTCCTATCACACACTTCTCCTGTGTTTGAAGTTTAAGAAAAGCAAGCTGGAAACAACAGGCCACACATAGGAGACTCCAGTTGCTTCTTTAAGCACCTGCTAACAAGAGGGAAACCACCACCCTAAGAAAGTGAAGAACAGCAAAGGCTTTCAGGGCTGAAGGCAGAGGATTATGCATTACTCACACAACAAAGAGAACACTTCCAGTTCTCCTTCCACAGGGGGTTCACCTGACTTGCCAGGCTTGGAAAGAGATGTGAATCAAAAGCCCTGGAAGGAGCCAAGGCACTTAGCATCCCACAGGTGATGCAAGCATCTTCTATGCTTAGGAGTAAGAAACACAACACGCTCTATCATCTAGAAACACTAAATGATTTGGAAAAGGCTCTTTAAGCATGTGACCTTCATTTATTTCTCATTACATACCATATTGCTGAGAGCAGAGTTTCTTATTAGCCAGATCCAAACACTTATTGGTTACAGGAACTTTCAGTAGCTTTAGAGCAGGTCCTGCATTGCCAGAAACAGGAAGGCAGTAGGAAAACACTGCATGCCTCCCCTTCCAAACCAACATAAAACCAGATAAAGCAGAATCATACTTCAAGAAAGCAGATTTATTGTTTTGCTTAGACTAAACAGGGTAATTATTTACTCCACCTCCTGTTTGAATTGTTCAGCTCCAGCAGATAAAGCAAAACACAGAGACTGTGTAGAACCCCAGCGATCAAATAGCTCTTGGCTGGTGAGTTTCTTTGCAAAAAGCACGGGAATGCTAAATGTTTCAGTATTCAGCCTTCATTCCATGGTTGTCTCCTGCTCTTGAATGCAGAGAAAACAATACTGGTACTCTACTGATGTCTAGGAGGTTACAGCAGCAAACAAATCTAACCTGAGCTGGTTTGGATTGACCAGTTTTGTGCATAGCTTACATTTTATCACATTAAAATGGCTGAATGCCAGAGATAGGTGAAAGTCCCACAGTCCCAGTCAGCCCGACAGTGATTCAGAGCACTTTACCAAAAGGTATAAATAGCAGGTATTCATTATTAAGTGACCACCTCTGGGTGAATGGGACAGAAGCAATTTGTTGAGCTCAGCCTCAGCTAGCACCAACGCTATGATGTATGTGTGCTCACCCTCCCACAAGGCCTTTACAAAGTGGGGGGAATGGGCAGAGTGCCTGAAAACAGAAAGGGAACAAGCCCGTGGCCCTGCACAGAGACAACAGCCCTCCAGCTGCTTATTTAGCAGCAGTCAGAATGCATCCCATTCTGTGAATCTGCCAGCGCACAGGAAAAAAACACAGGCATGAAACCCCTTGCTCAGCAGATGTAGGACACAGGCTTTTCACTTTCTAAGACAATATTATTTTTATATGCAGTCTCAGCTAAACTCAGGAGTCCTGATGTGTTCTTACTGACTGCAAATTCTTACTTGTCTTGTTTTGTCCAGCTGAAGACCGAGTAAAGATTTGGGCATAAAGATACTGATGGACAGCAGAAGCAGAGAGACAATGATATTAATCTATTTTGTTAAACCCAAAGACTTCAGAGACACAAAACTTTGCGTTTACAGGCTTTTTTTTTATTGCCAAGATAATATTATCAAGATAATCCATTTTAATACACCCCAAAGAAGTGAGAGGAAACCCCTCAGACTCCTAACTAGGTTAGCACTATACTAAACCTTTCATGAGCAAATACCTAAGCAAGGGTGATCCTAACTCTGACAGAGTGACAGCACTAAGGATGTAATTCAAAGATAACATGAGTCAAAGAAGGAGCTATCAAAGGACTGTGACACAGCTTTCTGGGTTTTAATTGCAGCTGGCTCCTCAGGAGTATCCTCCAAAGGAATTTTACATGGGACCAGTCCATTAACAGTAAAAGACCATACACAAAAGCCTCAGAAAATAATGCACACAAACAATATTAATTGCTGAAAAGAGCAGGCATCCCTTTGTTTTCTTTTTGTCCTTTGCAAGAAAAGCACAAATACATATGGGCAGTCACACAGATTATTCCTGACTTTCAAATTTTTTTTAATGCCAGTTAGTCCAAAGCCTACACGTGTGTTAGACAGGTATCACTGCAACTTGTTGCATTCTACCAATAGAGGAACTTACCACCTATGATCCCTTGGGAAACCGCTCTTTTCTAACAACCATTGCCTTGTTAAAACAGTGATTTTGGTTTTTCATAGCTGAGCGATACCAGTGCAATGGGAAATGCAAACAGCACCAGAGAAGGTCCTGTGGTGATGATGTTTGCTTCCTGGGAGGTGAAATGGTTTAATCCAATGTCAAAGTGTTATATCAGCCAAAAAGACTCATGGAAATAAAACCAGTACTCAAAAGCTCACACAAATGCTGTGTATTTCCCACAAACTAGAACTAGCTGCCACAACTGCAGAGATTATTTCCTGTTGTTCATGAGACTCACTTATTCACCATCATATTTTCTCTAATGAAGTCTTGCCTTCCAAGGGAAACTTGCAGACTACTGCAGAGCCTTACCTAGGGCCAGCTTTAAACTGGGGTCCAACACAGCTCTGATCTATTGCTGCCTGCCACCTCATATCAGTACCAGTGCAGAAAAAGCAGCAGTCATCTTTCAGCTCAGGGGTGTAACAGTCCTGCCTCTCCCACAGAAAGCCAGGCCTAACACTTTTCACACATGAAGCTTCCCCACAGGCAAGAATGAATCTTGAGAAGCTGCAGAGATAAGTTTATAATGCAATGATGACTCCTGCACAATCAAGAGAAAAAAAAACATGCCACAGACACTTACTGCACCAGGCCCTGGGGCATGCTTGTAGCTGTTTGCTGCTACCAGGGTACACATTAACAAACAGTAATAACAAGGTAATAACTGTGAAGGGGGAAGGAACCCATCTCATCCACTCTTAAACTGAATTAAAGGCACCACAGCAGCTTGCATATAACAGAATCTGACTCAGAAGAAACTGGTCCAGCTCTATAAAGCAAACCAGCCCTAAGGCAAACCAGAGCACAGCAGTGACTCCTTGTCATGCTTTGTAGGGGGTTATCACCTTGGTTTTTTTAGGTAGCACAGAACTGAAGCACTAGAAGCACAGCCTGCATCTCTGTCAGATGGGAAAGGGGGACTCTCCAGAGAAGTGGCCTAGCTAGTAACAGCGTAGAAATTGTCAGCCAAAACCAGGGATGTGTAAGTAACATGGGCTTCTCTGAAGGTGCAGCCTGCAGGATAATTTAAGCATGTCTTGATGGTGTAGAACTAGAGAGTGGAAAAATCTTCACAGTGTAACCTGCTGTCAAACTGCATCTGAAGACATTTATATGGGGAAAAAAGATGAGAAGACTTACGGCTCAGCAGCCACCAAGTGGAGATGCACCAACCATCCCTGACTGGCTGGTAGCAAGAGAAGAACAGGTCAGCATGCAACAGCCACCCCAGCAGGTTCAGTCTGTATCTTCCTCATCCCTGAAGCAACTCTGCAAAGGGCCATCTGATAGAAATCAAGTTCCATCAGCACAATTCAGAAAAAAATGACCCCAGAAGGTACAAAGACATGTTGGGGGGGAGGGGGGAGGAGCATTAATGTGCTAAAATGCTTATGTTATTTTTGAATGGAAGCTAGTGCACATCCCACCATTTCTTGCAGTAAGAACAAGCACCTGACTGGTGAGAGATGTCTGCAGTGCTCCCAAAACTCCCTCCTGCTCCACATGATGCCATACACAGGAGACTTTGCTCCTCAAAAAAAAAAAAAAAAAAAATCGAGGATATTGTCAACAGGTTCTGTACCAACAATGTGTTGCGCTCAATGAGCTGTGAATGAGCTCATAAGCTGCAACATTTCCAAAGTGAAACATGGTGCCAGGGAGACAGAGGTCTGATTTTGGGTGATAGCTGCATCACTAGCAAGGTCATGCATCTTGTCTCCTCCATAGATGAGAATTTGTTGGAAACTCCACCCAGTATGTAGACAGGGAGTTACTGAGGATATGGTCTCTGCCCAGGGGATTTCTTGTCTTGGAGAAATCCCAAGACAATGCCAATCTTGCCTTTGCCTTCACAGCAAAATATGGATAAATATGGATAAAATATGGATTGTGGCCAAATTTGAGAATAATTATATCTGTTCTGCTCACATAACATTCCACAACTGGGCAATTGGCCTAATGCCATTTCAGTGCAAACCAACTATAAGTCAGTCATTTAAATTCACTGATTTACATCTGACCGAGCAGACAGAAAAGACCACAACACAAACAATTCCATAAATGCAGGGAAATCGAGACAAAGATGCTCCTTTGAAACATCTGGCAATCAGTTTGTGTTGGGAAGACAGGGCTTGGTGCTTTTGGTGCTGTTTGGAGCCATGTTTCCAACTCACTGCATACACGGAAGAATGGGGGTATGAGAATTCAACATCTAGATTTATCTCAGATCCCTCTCAGGCCAGATGAAGGTACAGAGTCCAAACTGGTGCTCCGAAAATAGCTCTCTCAGCTACAGTGGGAATCAAGGCTCCTTGCAACAAGGACAAGACACTATAAACTGATAGGCTTGGGTTAGAGATGGGGTGGCTGCAGCTCACTGCTCCTTTGAAATGACATTGGCTGCACTTTGGCTGTACAGCTGGTGCAGAGATGCAGGGAATGGTGAGAAGTGTTCCCCAGCAAGGGCTCCTTCAAAGCACATCAGTGACACCCGTAAGCCTGCTGGGTTTGTATTTGCTTACTAGAATCAGGAAGGTGGCTCAGAGACAGCACCCTTTTCCCAGCACCGAAATGCAGCTAGCCATGATTTAGAAAGAGGGTTCCTACTTAGAGCCTACTGAATTTAAACAGATTGCTCAGGCACCTGGATTTAACTAATCTCATTTTTCCTAGCTCTCCTCATGGCAGTGAGTTGGTTCAGCTGCTCTCAAGAGATCTCCGACTGATCCTAGATATTGAAAGGGTAGAGGATGGACCACTCATCTCCTCATCCACCCCACTGCCTTTGTGCTTGCCTTTGTCTTCCTGCTGTTTCCCTGACCAGTTCTCCATGCTCCCTTCAGTCTGTTCCTTCCAACATTCTGCCCATTCTTGGTACAAATGTCAGGGGTTCACCCATGCTTCTTTCTGCTTGTGAGACAACTGCAGGGGACCACAGAGAGACCAAGAGGCGCCTCTGTCTGAGGATCACATCCTGACTGCTGGTGCAGCCAAAGGCCAGTACTCCAGGGCAGCTGAGACAGTACTTCTGTCAGCACCCAGAAACAGTGTGCTATCTCTCTAGATTCTGTGTTGTTCATCATTTACCTATGACAACAACCCTGTGAGGTAGTTCAAGACCATATATGGCAATCTCACATATTTCTCATGTAAGTGTTTTCTAGAAATCAACCCTGTTTTTCTGAGATCTACCCTTGTTATATGCCTACAATCCCAGATGCTTTGCATCTCAATGAACATAGATCAAGAAAGCAAACCCACTGCAGAAAAACATGATTGAGGATAAAATTGGCACATGTTCTGAAAACAGACATCAGATAAAAGTCTGAAAGACAAAGAGAAGGATTTTCACAAATACGTGCAAGAGGAACCAGCTTCCTTGCATGGCACTTGCTTTTGAGACAGAAGTTGTCACTAAACCAGGAAAACCTCAGCCATTTCCATTTTAAAACCTGGAACTGAATATGACTTTCACTTACACATAATGGAGATTTTGCCATTCACTGTGAAAACGGCATGATCTTTGAGAAAAAAGTCTTAAATAATTTTTATTTTATGCCTCACTGGCAGCCACACAACACTGGTTCATGAGTAAAACTTACCTAAAGCACCTGAACCTGTCACCTGAATTTCACTGACTGCATTGACATACAGATGCAAAATGAACATCTGCAATTACAAGAGGATATTGCAGCTCATCTTACATATATAGAATCATAGAAGCATAGAATAGTTAGGGTTGGAAAGGACCTTAAAATCATCTAGTTTCAAACCCCCTGCCATGGGCAGGGACCCCTCACACTAAACCATGTCACCCAAGGCCTTGCCCAACCTGGTCTTGAACACTGCCAGGGATGGAGCATTCACAACCTCCCTGGGCAACCCATTCCAGTGCCTCACCACCCTCACAGGAAAGAATTTCCTCCTTATATCCAATCTAAACTTCCCCTGTTTAAGTTTTAACCCGTTACCCCTTGTCCTGTCACTACAGTCCCTAATGAAGAGTCCCTCCCCAGCATCCCTGTAGGGCCCCTTCAGATACTGGAAGGCTGCGATGAAGTTTCCACGCAGCCTTCCCTTCTCCAGGTTGAACAGCCCCAACTTCCTCAGCCTGTCTTCATACAGGAGGTGCTCCAGTCCCCTGATCACCCTCATGGTCCTCCTGGACTTGTTCCAACAGTTCCATGTCCTTTTTATGTTGAGGACACCAGAACTGCACACAATACTCCAAGTGAGGTCTCACAAGAGCAGAGTAGATGGGCAGGATCACCTCCTTCGACCTGCTGGTCATGCTCCTTTTGATGCAGCCCAGGATACAGTTGGCTTTCTGGGCTGCAAGCGCACACTGAAGCCGGCTCATGTTCATTTTCTCATCAACCAATACCCCCAAGTCCTTCTCCACAGGGCTGCTCCGAATCTCTTCTCTGCCCAACATGTAGCTGTGCCTGGGATTGCTCCGACCCAGGTGTAGGACCTTGCACTTGGCATGGTTAAACTTCATGAGGTTGGCATCAGCCCACCTCACAAACGTGTCAAGGTCCCTCTGGATGGCATTCCTTTCCTCCAGCGTATCAACTGAACCACACAGCTTGGTGTCATCGGCAAACTTGCTGAGGGCGCACTCAATCCCACTGTCCATGTCAGCGACGACGATGTTAAACAAGACCGGTCCCAACACCGATCCCTGAGGCACATCACTCGTTACTGGTCTCCAGCCGGACATTGAGCCAGTGACCACAACTCTTTGTGTGCGGCCATTGAGCCAGTTCTTTATCCACCAAGTGGTCCACCTATCAAATTGATGTCTCTCCAGTTTAGAGACAAGGATGTCGTGTGGGACAGTGTCGAACGCTTTGCTCAAGTCCAGGTAGATGACATCAACTACTCTACTCCTGTCCATCAGTTAAACTTCCCCTGTTTAAGTTTGAACCCGTTACCCCTTGTGCTATCACTACAGTCCCTAATGAATAGTCCATCCATCCCCAGCATCCCTATAGGCCCCCTTCAGATACTGGAAGGCTGCTATGAGGTCTCCACGCAGCCTTCTCTTCTCCAGGCTGAACAGCCCCAACTTCCTCAGCCTGTCTTCATACGGGAGGTGCTCCAGTCCCCTGATCATCCTCGTGGACCTCCTCTAGACTTGTTGCAACAGTTCCATGTCCTTTTTATGTTGAGGACACCAGAACTGCACACAGTACTCCAAGCGAGGTCTCACAAGAGCAGAGTAAAGGGGCAGGATCACCTCCTTCGACCTGCTGGTCGCGCTCCTTTTGATGCAGCCCAGGATAAGGTTGGCTTTCTGGGCTTCGAGCACACACTGAAGCTGGCTCATGCCAAGTTTCTCATTGACCAACACCCCCAAGTCCTTCTCCGCAGGGCTGCTCTGAATCTATCTGTCTCTAGAAAAAAAAAATTAAAAAAATATGCAGCTATGGAGGTAACTTTCAATGCTCCAAAAACATTTAAAAACAAAACAAAACACCTGAACAGCCACATCTGAAATGCCTTAGAAATGAGAAAGCCTTAAAGTAGATGTTAATAGAGATTACAGGTGTATATGTTATTACCCTGAACAGCTCAGTATGCAACAGACTGCTGTAATAGTGCCCGTCACATACACAGAGTTAGTAGTTTGTAGCTCAGCATTTCCTACCAGCTGATTTACAAGGGTGTTTGGAGGCTCTTGACTCCTGTCATCACAGAAGGGAGCTGACACACAAGGAAGGAGAGTAGCTATGGAAATCAACTCAATTTTGGCCAGTAAATAAGTTGGATCATTAAAACAGAATAATAGTCTTCAACCATTGTTAGCACTTTTCATCATAAATGTAAAAAATTCACAAGCCATACCTCTTAAAGGTAAGGGACTGCCTTTAAATTAATGATTTTGATTTACTTTCTTATTGGCTTTCCACACTCAGAGCCTGTATTGAAAAAAAAATAAACAATTAGTCACACTGGAAAGCTCTGCTACTGAGAGAGCCAAAAAGCTTGCTATCCTGCTGACAGTGAGGTACTCATATAATACCATCTTCTAGGAGAAGAAAATAGTGTCAGCCCTGTGAGGAAACAGTACATGTTGCCTGTACATCATTTGGGCTGTCCACAGCTTGCTGACCTGCTACAACTGTCAGCTCTCTTCTCCTCTTAGCTTAACTAACACACTTAAATTAAGGCTGAAGTCAACTGTTTTCAGTCTGCACTCATCTTCAAGTTTGTTACATCTCCTTCACACCTGAACACGCCAGCACTGCCAACAACCTGCCAGTTTTTGCCAGCTATACTGGTTTGTCTCTTGCCTCTGCTGGCAAGCCTTGCTGTCATTCAAATGTACGTACATGAAAATACACTTTGAACATGCTGATGATGAGTTACACATAAAAATATGTTGAGGCCAAGTGTACACATAGTATTGCTACACTGAAGTCATTAACTTCTGCCACTTTGAGGATATGGTCTAAACCACAGGGGTAAAATGGGGCTGTTTTGACATTCATGAGCTGGCTAATCCACTGGGTAGCCCTCATATGTCAAGAATGTGAGCCTACACGTTCATTACATGCTCAAAATCACCTGTGTCCTGGCTTCAGCAACAGCCTGTAATAACCACAACAACCTGTAACAACCACGACAACCTACAAACATGGTCAAGACTCAGGAGTTTCTCAGAAGAGAAAAACCAAAACACCAAACCAACCAACCAAAACTAATCAAAACCCCTGCCCAATGTTGTTGTCAGTAGCCCAATCCTTGTCCAAATAAGCCTGAGACAAAAATCAAAGAACCTACATGCCCTTCAGATGCAGAAGATTTCTAAGACCCATCTAAAGTAACTGCCATTTCATCTGTTTTCTGTAACTATATAGGGCACTTTGTAGTTAACACATCTAGTATTCTTTAAGGATAATTCAGGGATTTTTAATGGCTTGTAAATCAAAAGAGAATGGGCTGCTATGTAGCAATGCCTTCTTTCGTACTATGGCTCTAATAAATATAACTAGGGACATTTGTAAAAAGTAATAAACTTGCACTCCAAACAGAAGATTTATATGTTCCATCTAAAACAACCACTATGATGTTTTATGTCATTACAACTGGAACAGATGGAGATGGTCCCTTCCTTGAAGAGCTGGGAAAAATTAAGACACCTTTGTTGGATCCCCAAAACAAGAGAAACCAGAGCCAGGTCATTCTGCATGCCCAGAGGTTAATGTTAAAGGAAGTAGTAGTGATGCAGGAGACATGGGCATTTGAGATGTTTAGAAGAGTATCTCAGTGCCTCTGAAAAGATCTGAGAGGTACTACAGCCCTGGGAGGAAAGAGAGACTACCATATAAGGGTTGTCATAATGGTTAACACCTAGCATGGGGAGGCCATGCTCAGCAAATTCCTTTCACTGTCAGCAGAGACACATGAAGACCACATGGAGCAGGAATTAATTCAGACACTGCCAAAACCACAGGGAACATAGACCCTCAGGATGTCTGCTGCACAGCCAGCTTACAGACCCCGATGGGGTCTTCACAAGGGGGTCCCTAATATGTTTGGGGGATGCCCTGGGGCCAAAATGCAGTCCTGGCTCCCTCAGCTCTAACATAGACAAGAGCTCTGAAGTACACCGTGGAAGAGCCGGGCAGTCTGGCTTTAATAACAGTTCATTCTCTGCTCAGCTACAGCTTTAACTTAGCTAACAGTAACCACAGGTTTTTTCTAACTGTTGAACATTTAGAAGGCAGCAGAAAGCATGTATTATTCATTCAGCTACTCTCATAATGCCCACCTTATGAAACCACAGCCACAAACAATTTTCACGTAAAGCTTGATTGGCGAATTCAGCCAGTAAAGCTCCTTCTGCTTGATAATGCAGTAGCAGGGGGTATTTCAGCTATAATGGACTAAGATAAATGCAGATTCACTGAATTAAAAACATTGCAGAGAAATGTGCCGATTCAGTTTCATGTCAGGATGAGAAAAAGTAAAAGCATTCTGTGAAGATAAATTGTAATGGTTTGATTTCCTGTTTTCAATTTGCTTGGGGTTTTTATATACTCCACAGAAATATTTGAATGAGATGGCATTGCCCTGCCAATAGCAGAAATGAATGCCCTTTGGCATTAGTGAAATGATCTGGTAGGTCTAAAGATCACTTTGAATTCATTCTATGGATAATTTCCAATTTTCAAATGTCTGATTCAGTAGTGAGTTTAAAACAAACAAGGCATGCTAATTTTTCAGGAAAGCAACTATCTAGTTTCTGATCAGCAGTATTGCCAAACACAGCAGAGAGGAAAGCAAACTGCCCGAAGTTTGAGGATTTATCTGCTCTTTGATTAGAACAAGTTTCTTCCCCATCCACTGAGCTGGGAAGCCAGGAAAAGCTTCCATTGCCAGGAGCCATGTTGTAGTGTACGTATTTTTGAAACTAAAAGAAAAAGAGGAAAAAGTGCATTATCCACTGCTAGCAGCCCAACATCTTTCAGAAGACATTCTGCATTACACTACATAATATATGGTACAGCTTATAGCACCACTAAAAGTTACATTCAGGAACCACGCTGTAAAACTCTAAAATGAGATATAAAAAGCTAAACTGTTTCCCTATACTCGATTTTCTTAAGAATTATGAACAAATTTTATGAAGGACATAGATGTAGACCATAAGAAGTTCTCCCTGCCATCCTCAATTCCCAATCCAGAAAGAGTGTCCGAATCTCCAGACCATGGTTTTTGCGAGAACCTTTCTGAATCATCCTAACGCATCACGATTCCTTTTCCATTTGAGACTTCTAAGAAGGCTGCGCCCTCTCCTGACAGTTCAGGACTCAGCAGCAGTGACTGATAAAACTGCTTTACTGCAGCCAAGAAGTTAGGACTGGACCTAGAGTTACCAAGACCAGCCCTGCTTGACTTAAAACGTTTATTGCACTATACAGAGAGGCTTCACAACAAGATGGATATCTCAAAGTTACAACGCTTCTTCACCATGCTGTAAAAAAAGAAATTGCTTGGGAAGTACGCATGTACAGGAAGAAAACGGCCCCTACCGTATGGTTGAAAAAGGATTGAACACCACTCTAGAATAATCTCCAAATAACACATACAAACATTACAAGCCATGCAATTCCATAAAGGAAACTTTCATATATTAAAAATATAACCTTGAAATTAGTGCTGTATCGCATGGATTCAATTTCACAGAACTACTAGAAAATATAGCTAATGCTATTATGAAGAGTCAGTCTGCCTTCGTAAGCAAATGTAATCTCCTTCGACCAGCAAAGCTTACGCAGGAGTGACTAAAGAAATCCCCCACATCTTGTCAATCATTCACACAATGCCCAAGTGAAGATCACCTTCATTTAATTTATGTGGAACGTTCGCCTCTCATCTGATCCTGCATTCAAGTTAAACAAATTTTAAAGACTCACAGATGCATACTGATCAAAGCTTCTGGTCCAGAAACAACTGAATACCACCAAGAAAGAAAAGGAAATTTCCCTCTGGTCAAACTGGCAGGGTCCATTTGGAGGGATTTTCTGCCTTTCTTTGTAGCTTAGGATATGAGTCACTTCCTTAAATCATCTGGGAATTTTATTTAACAAATTTCCTTCTATTCTAGGGCATAATTACTGACACTGTTGATTTTTCTGGCTCTCTTCTTGTGGTACATGGTTGTGCTTGTGGCTTTGGTCTTTTCCACAGAAGGCCTTTATTCTTCTCTTTAGGGTGCTCAGGCTCAGACTGTTGTCTGGGGAGGTTACAGGCAGTGTGTTTATTTCATACACTTACTCAAATCATTGATACATCAGCTGTGTAAGAGAAGATAATGATTAAATTACTTCCTCTAATTATAATATTTACAAAGTTGCCCTGAGAGTGATTAACACTTATGGTCAATGACTATCAAGTAAACACAGCTGGAATACGAAATGATTCTCCATGGACTAACACCACACACTGCTGTATATTCTGGGCCCCTGAAACTTAATGGCTACTGCCACATACAGGAAGAAATAATCCAGTTTGTTGCTTTACAACAACGTATCTCACTGCTTTTACAGATTCATCCCTGCATCCTTGCAATGCAAAACACGTTATTCTACTCTGCGTGAAGGTGAAACATCTCTGCAAAACCGCCCTACCCTCCGGTTTCCTCACAGCTTCTCCTTCTGCCCTGCCAGTGCTGATACGAAGTTGAAATACAGAAAACAGCCACCAGGCGGCGAAAGGTAACTAACACAGCCTCATTAATAGCCACCTATTATTATATTCAGCTACTTTAACTGGATTCCTACCGTAACAGCAGCTTTGTATTAACAATGTAATTTCCCCATGCTTCACAATAGCTTTGCTTATTAAATTAGTAGATGAATTATAATTACTTTTAAATGCATCTGAGGCATTTTTATTCCACAAGCCTACCTCAACCATTAAAAGTTCCACAAATAGCCTTGTTTTAAGCCTTCCTCAGCCAAACTACTGTGTGTTTAAATGGATGTTTAAACCTCTGTAGAAGCAAAGCTTTAATATTACACTTTGATCACTATTTTATTATTGTAATTTCCCAGCATGTTCTAACTACTGTACAGTGTAACTGCTGTACAGTGTTCAGTTCAGAGCTGCCAAAGGATGAATGGCAGACTTTGCACTTTATTTTAAAAGACATTATGCGTTTTTAAAGACCTAATGTGCCTGTAGTTCTGACAGTATTCACCAGTAAACAAGCATCAGAAAACAACAAAGTGTTTTAAAGCAAGAAGCACACATATGTTATTATATCTAATCATTTTGTGGGTTTGCTGTAAATGTTTTTCTATGAGCTCAAACTGTTCTCTACTTTTGCTCCTTGGGAAAGGGTAAAAAAGATCTTTTTAAAAATACTTTAAAATAGAGTATTTCCCTGTATGCCTTTTTGACAGTCTTTCTCCTCCTTTTTGATGTCATTTGCACAACCAACAAGCAAACAAAACAGTAAAAAGACAGTTCAAGTAAAGCATGACTTGACTGGTGGTGCACTTACAGGTTGCCTACATACACACCTTCTCTGTGAAGCGTAGGCACATAGGAACGTCTTTTCCAGAAACAAATGGGTACCAAGCTACTCTTTGAACTTCGGCAGACCCTGATGCCTACAGGCGGAGTTTGGGGCGCGATGCACGCACCCCTCAGGGACCCCAGCGGGACTAAGCGATGTGCACACTCTTTAAGTTGAAGGAACTTACCCTGCGGTCAGAAGGAGGCATAAAAGGTGGAATAGTGGTATGGCAGCCTGTTCCAGAGGTGGGTTTGGAGACAGGGCTGGGGAATCATACATATGGGATCAGACTGCTCTCCCCTCCAACTTCAAACGGGTGAAACTCTGCAATAAACCATTTCCTATGCAGAAACATCAACCTAGCCCTCGGGACTTGGAAATCAACCCTTTCCACAGCGAGGACATAACCACGATCGTATTCACGGCAGAGAAGCTCCTCTGGGGCCGTTGCCCCGGTACTACCGGTACCACACTTGACCCGCGAAGCGCAGCCCCTCCACCTGTTCTCCTCCCGCGAGAAGGGAGTCGCCCCAAGCTCTCTATTTCGATCCTGGATAGGTATTTTTTGTGTCACCGCCTGCTTTCAGCACCTCTCTGCGGGCAAACGCCCTCACGGCTCCGAACTCCCTCATGGGATCCCTGACAGGATCCCTAGCACCGATCGCAGGGCATCACCTATCGCAACCTATATAACACCCCTGAAGGGTAAATAAAACAACAGAGCTATAAAAACCTGAAACCGCCTTAATTTGCCTGCGCCAGGGCACGGAAAACTCCACAAACTGGCGCTACTCTCTTCCTCCCGAGCTCAACATGGCGACCGCAGCGTCCCCCCACGGCCTCGCCCAAGATGTCGACCCCACCACGGTGGAAGCAGCTTGCCAGCACTTAAGATGGCGGCGGCGCGGTTCCCCCGCTGTGTAACCCCACCCGGCGCGGGGCAGACACCGCCGCTCGGTAGTTTATTTATTTACTGAGCCGCTAAGGGAAGTGACGCCGCTCCGGAGGCGGCAGCGCGGTGCGGGGCCTGCCGGGAGGCTAAGTGGGCGGTGGCGGGGCAGGAGGCGGTGGCCGCCGGGAGGGGGCCGGGCCGCAGCGACGCGGTTCCTGTCGCCGTGACATGGGTTCCCCCTCGATGGCGGTTACCGCGGGAGGCCTCAGATAACCGGCCGGGTCCCCGTTCCCCTTCCCTCCCCCTCCTCGCCCGCCGCCATGCACGCCCGGGCTCCGCCGCCCCCTAAGCAGCCCGCAGGTAAGACCCGGTGCCGCCGCTGCCGTGTGGAGGAGGCGGCTCGTCTCCTCCAGGCCTGGCCGGGGAACGGGCACCCCTTGCCCCGCGGTGGCGGGTGGGGACCCCTTGGGGCTTCATCCCGGGGCCTGCAGCGGCCGGGGCCTGGTGGGGCACCGCGGTTTCCGACCTTCCTCTTCCATCCTCGGGGGAGGGCGGTGGGGCCGGGCCGCCCTGCCCGGCGGGAGGGCTGGGCAGGGGGGGTGAAGCCCCGCCGCGCTTCCCCTCACTGAGGCGCCTCTCTCGGTGCGTCCCGCCGCGGCTGGAGCGGGGGGCCCGGCCGCTGCAGGGCTGGCCTCGGGGACCGGCGGCTTTGTCCTTCGGCGGCCGGCCGCGGGGGTCGAGCGGGCGGGTTCCCGTAGCGGCTCCGGGAGGGGTGGCAGCCGGAACCCCTCGGTTCTGTGGGGTTCAGTGAGGCCGCAGCTGGAGGAGAGGGCTCCGTGATGTGGTGCAAGAAGTTGAGCTGTCCTGTGTGTTTGCTTTTCCTAATAAGCATATTTTTCTAAGGGGTGTGAAGCCTGTCAGTTGATAAATGCATCTGAAGATGACACACGGAACTGGAGTCATGATTTTATGTTTTTATAAGTTCTGAAATGGGGCAAAGTTGCTGAAATGCTTTTTAAGTCCTGACGCTTCAGTTTGCTATTGTGAGTGGCTACCTGATGAACCAAAACGTTCATTTTCCTTAAAGACAATCCCTTAAACCAAGGGTTAAACCTTGGGATTCCCTCACAGTGTCTGTAGGTTGGCTTCTTGATGGTGTCAGCCCTTTCCTTCCAGCTTCAGCACAGAAATTGAAATCAGAAGTCTGCTCCTTTTAAAGGAAACATCTGTTCCTAAATGGAATGAATAGAAGCGGCAGCATTGACAAGAACTGTAGTGAATTGGTCATATAAGTTTTGTTTTCATGAATGTTTTGCCTGAAGTGTGATGTGCTTCATCAGAACTATTTTTTTCCAGCTGTTGAGTCCATGGTAAAGTGAGTTTGATGGATGCTGCTTTTTAACTGCTCTCATCTTTGGAGATTGAACAAAATTAAGAGTATTTCCTCTTTGTTTTATTCTCTGAACAAATGAACCAGGCTTGGAAAACCAATTAGCCCACTTTAAGAATAAAAATGTTAGGTTGTGTTGTTGGTGTACACTATGCATGGTCACACAGGCAACACGGAGGTAGCAGCTCCTCATGATGAAGTTGGAGCTGTACCTTGAGGAATATAGCAGTAATTGGGAGAGCCAGGAGAGGAGACGGAGTACCTGTGGCTACTGATAAATTGTGGGTTTTTTTCAAACATATTGCTGAAAATAAATAGCATAAATTTGAGGATATGGTAATTTAAATGTAAAAATATGAATTAGCACTGTAATAAAGTGACTTCAGGAAAGGCAGTGTGGCTATGGTGTTCCCGTTCCACATAGTGTTTGCGTAAAGTACATGTTGGGTGACCTTCTAAGGTCATGTGAAAGTATGACCTCTTCTTTTTACTTCCTTAATTTGTTTATAAGCAGGCAGTTGAAGGAGCTTGGCCTCGGCAGATCCGTTTGTGCTGTCTGATTCTTATTTTTTAATTTTATTCTTATTTTGGCTTTATTTTTTTTGTTTGCTTACACCATGGCACTGGAATGGGCTGCCCAGGGAGGTTGTGAATGCTCCATCCCTGGTGGTGTTCAAGGCCAGGTTGGGCAGAGCCTTGGGTGACATGGCTTAGTGTGAGGTGTCCCTGCCATGGCAGGGGGGTTGGAACTAGCTGATCTTAAGGTCCTTTCCAACCATAACTGTTCCATCATTCCATGGTTTCACTTCACAAAGGATTTAATAGTCTATAAAATTCAGAGTTATACCCACTGAATTGTATGTGTGCTGCATGTTTCTGTTGGTGAAGACAGCATGTGAACTTATTTATACTTGAAATTTTCTTTAGTAACTTACTAACTTAATGTAAGCATTTTAACACCCTGAGTACATAAAATGATATCCTGAAACTTTCAGTACTTTGAGAAGACTTGCCTTTCACAGTGGAAATAATAGAGCAGCCTTCACTCAACACTTTGCCCTTTCCTCTTGAAATATTCATAGAGCTCTCCTTGCAGGTATCTAGTGGTATTAGTTGGAAACCCAGTGGTAAAGAAGCTGATGCTGGATCTGGTTGTTCTCACTATACTCAGCAGCATAATATTCTTTCAGATACTCATCTTTTTTGACAAAATGCTCAATCCTTTCTGTGCTGTTGTACTGTTTGACAGTTTAAGCTATGTCTTTGTGAGCATTTCAGTGCAATGACATGCTAACCCTTTCATGGGGATTCAAAATACTCATAACTTCTCTGGATAGTTCCCTTAAGAGAAGTGTCTTAGATCCCACTCATTGCTGGGCTTCACAAGTTTTGTCTGTTAATTTTATTTTTCCTTTGTGCAGAAACCACAGTGTAAGCAGCTCTTATGCACACAAAAAAAGGCCTTGAAATGTGCCTTATTTGAAAACTGACAGTCTCGTTTCCAGTATACTCTCTTCCATGCTAATGCCTATAGCAATTAAAGTTTTGGATTGATGCTGTGAGGAATGTTTCTGCATTGATACCAGTTGCAAGGTGATGTAATGAGTCTGCTTCTGTATAGCAAATAATTTGGGGTTTTCAATCCCAAGAGTGCTGTTTTGCAAGAACCACAGGAAAGGCAAAACTTGTCTTTGCTTTAATACGTTTGAAAGTAGGTGCCAGGGGGAAGGAAATGTGAAACTTGAAGTTCATATGTCTCTTGGAAAGTGGTGGAGAATAAATGTTGTTATTTGAAGTATTAGGTGTCCTTCTTGTATTGTGTTTATTATGAGATGACTATAGGTGGGATAAATGATGAATAATGTAAGCCTGTTCTTGCTCTGTGCTTAGCTTGCTTCAGGCAGGCTGCTTGAGGGTTTTGCCTTTTCCCCTCACTTGTTCTCTGCATGTTGAAGAAAAATATTTGTTCACTTAGAAACAAGAAGTTTGCAGTAATGGAAGGAGGACCTATGGTTGTTCTCCCTATGCAACTGTTTCCTCTGCCAGGCTGTGGGAGAACCTTTCGCGTAAGAGTGCACCTCTGAGTGTTTGTAATCTGCTCTTTACTGTAGTCTGTGTGAAGTTTGAAGGGTTTATATGTGATGAAGAACATATTGCTCTCTAAATAAATCTCTGAGAACAGTTGACCTTAAGTAATCTAGTTCTAATACTTTCTAATCCAGCATCTTTTTGTCTTAATTTAGAACAGGTTCCCAGCTAACATGTTTGAGGGTACTGTCCAGAAATAGATTTTCTCACTGAGTTGAACACTCTTTCAAAAGGAATTTAAGAAACGATAAGAAAGAAAACATCCCAGTTATGTGTTACTTTCGACATCTGTCTTTACACATTGCATGGATGTGTGCTGTACATTGGACACAAATATTGTGTTCCCACAGAGACAGATTTTAAACCTGATTGACTTTCCCAGCCAGTTGTGTTTGCCTAGATGAATTAAAAACACGCTTGTTCTTGCAGCATTTTTTCCCACTGTTTACAAATTTAGGTACAGACAATGTCTTTATCTGCAGCTGTTAAAGCAAGTCAGCAGATTTTGAGTTGAAAGATTAAATTTTAATTTTATTTTTTTTTTTACTTATAGTAACTATAAAAATAACCTGATCTTTTGGGTTTGGACAAGTGATGCTATTCTTGGTTTAAAAAATTGTTTTGTGAACTAACACATTTAGATTCATATTTTTCAAATGTTTCTCTGGTTCCACAGCTAAGCCAAATTGCAATAGGGAGAAGGTTGGATGCAAGGCTATGTTGGATGGGGCTTTAAGCAACCTGGTCTAGTGGAAGGTGTTCCTGCCCATGGTAGGTGGCTTGGAAGCAGGTGATCTCTAAGGTCTCTTCTAATCCAAACCATTCTATGATAAATGAAACAGCACATGTACTGAAAGTTGTTTGATTCCTTCCTCATATAATCTAATAAGGAAGATGTCTATATCCCAGATCTGTTTGAATTTCATGTTTGTGCCACCTAACTTGGTCTTCCTGTATTGTCAGCAATAAGAGGAAGAAGAGCACTGTCAAAGGTTTGAATCTTGCATAAGCTGGATCCTCTGAGGATGTCTGGTGTTTACTGCCAGCCTGGGGAGGTCAGGAGGACAGGAAGAATGAGCTGCCTGAGACAAGTACCTGAATCCTGAAGGCAGTCTCTTGAGTTTGGTTTCTTTAATGTTCATTTTACATACAACACCTTTTAATAGAAGGTGTCTAGCTCTAGCACATTTGGTGTTTGTTGAAACTACAGTAATGTACAGTGGTATTGATTAATTCCAAGTGTTGGATAATGAGAAATAAGGCTTAGATACATTTCCTTTACTGGAACTGGAGAACATTGTTTTCCTCAACTCATATGTCCAAGCAAGAATAAAAAGTGAAACTCGTGCTTTGGGTAATGGACCTTCTGGCTGTAACAGCATTACCTTCAAAATCGAAAACATTGATTTCTTGGAGGCTTTATGAAGGAAACATTTTCTTGCTGTATTTTGTTTTATTCCAAAAATAAAAGTAAGCTTATTAAACCAATTTAAGAACATATTGACTTCAGCCTGGACAGTGACTCTTTGTCTAGAGCGGTTTGGGGTTGTAGAAATGCTATTTTAACAGACTGGCGCTCCTCATTTACAGTGCCCCTTCTAGAAATAAGTTCTGAGATGCAGAAAGACTGTAAATCCATTTTCCATTGTTCATAAGCCAATGAAAAATAAGTTATAATAGAAGAGGACAGCTTTTTCTGCTGGAAGCCAACATTTTGCTGTACTGAGAATTCTAAATCTGGTCCTCACTGTGGTATTTTTGGTATGTACTTGAGGAATTCCCTTGCAGTAGAAGAGTTAAATGTTCCTGGAAAAATCAAATGCTAGCAGCTAATGACTTAAATCAATCTCCTTGCCACTGCAAGACTTTTACTGTAGGGCATTTCAGTAGCATTGTAGCTTCTGTCATGGAGATCTTGATCATGCCATTTCTGATTATCTTGTTTTCTTTATGCTCTAAGTGATGGGTTGCTTAACTCAGCTTTGCTTACAGAGTAATCCACAGCTGAGAGGTTATCCATTGTTTTACTAATGTTCATCTGAAGTTAAAGGGAACGTTCTGCTCCACAAGAAGTTTCTTCTTTTGAATTTACATGCCTCCTGCATTTTTTGAGAGATACTCTTTGTGCCCTCCCAGGTTTTTAGGTCTTATATAAGAGCCAGACATGCCATTTCAAGGCTGCCTTAGAAGACACATAGAGAAGGAACTATTTATACCTGCTTTTGTGTAATCACATTGTTCTCTGTGCTACCATGTCTTTGTTAGAATGTTACTATTATTCTACAAAAGGTAATGAACGAGGATGTGATGCGTGTGTGAGGAAAGCAGTTATTGTTCCCTATTTACTGAAATTAAATAAGATACCCTGGTTTGACAGTAAATGCTTTAGAAACCTGGTTAGTGACTTGAGATAGAATGGTATACATGTCATTGCAAATCCTTGCCCTATCAGAAGTTAAGTCAACTACTACTTCTTATCTTTTTCAGCATTAGTTATTTCTGCTTTCTCTCTTCTTCTAAGTGTTTTAAATTAACCTGAGTTACATTCTTAAATGGTTTAAACCAAGAGCTGCAATAACATAACTGAATCTTACCGATTACAATCAGCAGGTTGGGTTTTTTTTCTTTAAAGTAAAATGTCAATATATACTTGTAAGTGTATTAGTGAATTACATTTATAGTATGACTTCAACAGTTAATAATAATGAAAATTGTGAATTTCCTTCATAATGAATATTGAAGTATAAAGAAACACATGGAAGCAAGAATTTAACCAGTGTTTTCAGCTTTAAAAAATAAGTAGGCTGAAGAAAATGGCATCTGAAACAGACACAATTCTTTAACAGTTTTTTCCTGAAGAATCTCAAGCAACTGTGTGTCATAAGGAATTGATGTAAATCCATCATCAGTCTAATATTAAACTATTGTGATCTGAAAAATTAGCTGACACTTGTCAACATAAATCCATGATTGTAGCTAAAATAATTCAGTTTAAACACGAACACTTAAACTCTGTCAGATTCTACACTTCAGGGGGTAAGGTCTGCTGCCATAAACCTGGGCTGTTGTGTATTATGAATCATAGAAGTAGCTGCTTTATTATGTGTAAATAAAAACTGTTGAAAATTCCTCCCAAAGAAGAATCCTTACTGTGTGCTGTGTTCAGACAAATTGACGAGTTCTATTTGCTTAAAATTAGCATGTTTCAAGAGTTTTTAAATTTAATAAATGTGAAAGTTGCATGTTAAATTCATAGCTGACTTCTAAATTTGGGAGTCAGTTCCCTCAAAAATCTGGGGAAGATAAATAATCTGCATATTGGTTATAGATTTGTGCAAATTCTCCTTTGAGTTAAATCACAGCTTGGGTTAATTACTTGAAAAACCGGGCTTACAAACTTATGTAGCCTAGTGCTTGGAGCAAAGAGTATGTCTGAGTAGGGTAGAAGACCCCATTTGAGATGTCAGACAAAGCATGGATTAAGTAAAAGAACTAATAGACAAAGTTGTTCTGTCAAGACTTGTGGGTTTTCATAATCTTAATCTTCCAGTAGATGATAATGAATTAGGTTCAACAGTATATGGTTGGCAGATAGAACAATTTTGGAAGTCAAGAAAGGGGATCATAATGAAATTCTTTCTGAAGAAACTATATTAAGGCAAAAAATTCCCATGTTGTTCTTATGCTGCAAGTAGAATTGGGATTATGCCCCGTTTAAAAAAAAAAAAAAGAATTATCACTAATCAGTTAGTCAAGAGGAGGGGGAATTCTCGAATGACTTTTCCTTCTGTTACACTTTGAGTATGGTATTCTTTTGAGTAACCAGCAGTTAAATGGTGTTAACATAACAATCTTACACTCGTATACAATACAGATTCATACATTTTGGAGCTCTTCAACTTTTAAAATACAGCTGTAACATCATTGGTAATAGATGCCATTTAAAAAAACGTATACAAGTTAATATACAGTTGATTATGTAGTTGGTTCTTGTGGGTTAAACTGATTAAACATGTCGTAGACCATCAAACCTGTGATCAGATTTTTAAATGCACAGTTAATGTTCCTTGTAGATCCTGTTTTGGCAAGTGTTATTGAAACATTTCTGGAGCAGAGCATTGTGCTACTGGACTACTGCTGTGTAAATGATCCCTGTGATGTTTTAAAAATGCTTTGAAATGAAAAATTGAAGGAAGTTTCTTCTTTTTTGTGGCCAAAGTTGCAGGAGAGAAAATTTTTAAGTGGTCAGAGATCTTCCTACATATTTGATGGGGCTTTGGGGGCTTCAGCCCCCATGCAGTCTCTTCACATTATCTTTGTCCTCTGTTTGTCCCTGCTGTTCTTGTTCCTTGCCTCCCTTTTTTATGTTAAGTGCAAAGAAAAGGAGTCTTGTGAGTAAATCCCATTTGACTGTGATGCTTGCTGCTCTCATTCAGTTTGCTTTCTGAATGATGCATATTGGGGTTGTTTTTTTAGGGCATCCTTGCTTATAAGGATTTTCTCAACTCTATTATGATTTGGTTTTAGCTAATGCTAAGATAATACAGTAAATGGTTAAAAAAAGTTGTTAGAGTTGCTAGGATGGATAATATATGGACTTATGTCCAGTGTTGATAAGAATTAATTCTTAACCTGCATTTCTTGTCGTGGAGCTGTTACTAATGCAGAATGGAATGTGGTATTTCAAATGACTCAAGTGAAAACCAAGTTCCACAAGCCTATAAATCTGAAAAGACTAGACTTAAAAATAAAACATGTGATTTTGGTGAAACATATAGACAAATTTTCTTTCGAAAGGAAAGTTCAGAAGCTTTCTTTTGAGGCTTCGGATTCGTAGTGTTAGCATATTAGTTTAAGTAATATTGGCCACATCAGGAGTACTGTCTCCAGTTCCAGGCTCCTCAGTACAAAACAGACAAGGAGCTATTGGAGAGGGCTCAGCAGAGCCTGCAAGGATGATCAGGGCTCTGGAGCATCTCTCTTATGAGGAGAGATTGCAGGAGCTGGGCCTGCTTGGTCTGGAGAAGACTGAGAGGGCATCTCATTTAATGCATATAAGTATCTTGAAGGCTGATGCCAAGAGGATGGTGCCAGGCTCTTTTCAGTGATGCCCAGTGACAGGATAAGGAGCAATGGCCATAAACTAAAATATGAGGCGCTCCACCTCAACATGAGGAAGAACTTCTTTCCATTGAGGGTAGCAGAGCACTGGAACAGGCTGCCCAGGGAGGTCGTGGAGTCTTCCCTCTCTGGAGACATTCAGAATGCTCGTGGACACATTCCTGTGTAAGCTGCTCTGGGTGGCCAAGCCTTGGCAGGGGGTTGGACTAGAGGTCCTTTCCAGCTGTGATTCTGTATAATGCATGAGTTAGGAGGCTCATCAGCATCCTCTTGCATCTAATTCCTATCCATAAAGCTGTGGTAATCTAGATAGGCCGCTGAGCTGGCAGTGCTTCTTAGCCAAGCAAATAGTTGCAGCTGATCAAAGAACTTTCCAAGACTTTAGAAAACTTTAGGCTGTGGGAGTACAATGTGGATTTGTGTTATTACTGAACCAGCAAAACTACTTTGTCACTGTCTGTGTGGAGGGCTGTAGGTTTATATGCTTGCCAGTTGGAAATAAATTTGAGGTTGCTTCTATCTTTGCTTTTCCCTCCCTTTCTCATGACTTCTTATCAATACAGATAAGGTTTCTGGGAAAGAGAAGGCTGGTCTACCTAGATTTAGTCTCCTTTTTCCATGACTATAATTACTTGTATGACTTGATTATTCTGTTTCAAAAGAAGACATTTCTGATTCGTATCTGTATTTTATATATGCATTTATACCATATGTATTCACTTTGGTGTTAAACTTGGATCTTTATTACTCGTACTGCACTGAAAGCTTCAGAAATGGGTCTTGTGGACTTCAGAAATCTGGGTTTCAAAATCAAATGTGTTAGCTTTCTAGCTCTGATTTGTGTCAGCACACAAGCATTTGACTTTCTCAAGCATGTAATGTTTTACAGGCTACATATTAGAGAGTAATTGGAGTATATAGTATTTGACTTTCTGCTTCTCTGGGTTTAGTTATATGGCTTTTTCTTTCCAATGTAAACCAACATGCTGTAAATCAACATAATATTTTCTTTTTAAATGGCTTTGGACATGTTTTAAAGGGATTGTACCTCTCTGCTTAATAAATAATAAAACACTTAATCATATGATTAAATTGTTGTTGAGGTTGCAGTGGCTTCAGTCATAGTACTTTGTCTATGTACATAGTACTTGGTGGGATAAGCAGTGCAAGGAGCTGCTTATCCTACCCTCCCCAGAAGCCAGTCGGCATTTTTTTTAGTAGGATTCCCATCTTCACCTTCCTTTTTTCCAGCTATTTCATTGTTTCTGTTCAGCCTTCTGTTTCTTCTGGGATGATAAAGACTTATATCCAGTCTTGAAATAGATATATATATATATACACACACACATATATGTATATGTATATATATATAATATATACACAAATATGTATATATATATAATATACTTGAAATAATGCTGAGGGGTTTTTTTGTTTGATTCAAGAACTAGTTTCTTGCTTTTATGGTCTCTTCAGCTTTTGTCACATGGGATAACATGATAAATATTATGTTGACTAAATTTTCCAAGTAGGTGTAACAACTTTTGTTAAATTTCAGAGGTTTAACAATAAGTTTATGCTGTTGTCTCCTGAGATTCAAGTAGAGACTTGTGAAAGCAGGTTTAGTTACATGGGATGATTATTTTTTTTTATATAACCAAATGAGACCACTCCTTTTTATTAAAAAGAACCCCAATATATCCTTTCCTTTTTCCAGGAATTGGGGGGGGGGGGGGAGTGAGTCCCATCTCAACTGGTGCAGTTTTTTCTGTCCTTTCTCCTAAATGTCAGTGTGTTACTAAAGAGCTACTGATTCATAATGCTAGGAGTCATGAATTCCAGCCGTAATACCATTTACTGTTTAACCAGCTCCCCTGTAGCTTTAAATAGTGCTATCACCAAGATATGGTGCCTTGAGATGAGCACAGCTCATATATACCAATATCTACCTAACCAGTCTGTCTTCTACAAAAGAACGAAACCAGCACTTCCACCTACGAGGGCTTATCTTTATGTATAGCATATGGATCTTTGTCTGCAGTAAAACATTCAGAAAGCAGTTGTAGTTTGGATATACTGTGTATTTAATCTTAGTGTTGATGGCTGACCACAGTAGGTCTTGGAAATTTGGATATAAGAAAGGAATAGTTGCTCTGATACTTACAAAGAAGAAACGCTATTATTGTATTTGCTGGATTGAAAGCCCAGAGGCTTGGAAGCTAAACAGGTTGGAGTAATCTGTATGTGAACACAAAGTCGTGCTCTATAGACATCTCTGAAACGATCTTTACATGAGTGTGTACATTCAACAGCAATTGCTAGACCTTAATGTAAAAGGGAGAGTGCACTGGAGAGATGAGACCTCTGAGATGAGAGGGAAGGTCTTCTCTCAAATACTTTATTAAGCAGCTGCTGCTGAGTAAGCCTATGTGGGAGCCTGTTGACAACTTATTCTTTATTCTAAACAAAATTCCTTTTCAGCCTTCTTCAGTCTGCATGGGTTGTTACAAATTACTTCACGGTTTCATCTGATAAGCATGATGTTCTTTTATAACTGCAAAATACCTTCCCTAGCAAATACCAAGAGTTGTTTGGCTCAAGTGCTGGGATATGTTGTGCAGAGCTTCATTTGTTGTTGTTACTCTCTTTATGTGCTGTCATTTAGGTGCATGTACAAAGTTGTTTGATAAAGATGCTGAAGTTAAGGTTAATATTTTATCTGTGTGTCAGCACTAGTGTTGAAAGTCTGCACTTATTCTGGTGGTTAGAAATTCATATATTTACTAACATGTATAGGTTGTTTCCACTCTTTCTGTAGATAATGCTTGGTATGTTACGCCTTGTATTCATGACAAGTATCTTTCGAAATGGAAGGAGTTTGGTCATAGCTCTCCCTTTAAGGGCCTCTTACGGTATGAACTAGTGAGGTGATATGTGTACAGTTGTGAACCTATAACAATCTAGTTGTTGTTTCATTAATTACACACAATATCGAAAAAAAACATCAAGATCACTCCTTAGGAAGGAAGGCTTTCTATCCATACCTTGCTTGTTACTGTAATGGTTTGCAGATGGAGTTCTTAATCTGTTTCTATCTAGGCCATGGAAATAAGTCCATTTTTTTCCTTCCTGTGATTTAGTGATTTGTGTTTAAATATTTTATGGATAATCTTGCTCCTTTCTGCTTTTGAGAAGAAGCTTTGATGAAGTTTGTTTTGCTCTAGGCTTTGCTGGTGCTTATTCCCAACTGGCAGTTTATAAGACAAAAGCAGGCTAGTGGCAACAGCTGTGGAGACAGCATGTTGGCTTGCAGCTATTAAATCCAAAGAACAGGGACACCGTGAATTGGTAGAAAGAAACCTAAACAGTCGAGCAGCCTATCATAGCTAATGATTATAACAGCAGTTCCTCTTTCCATTCATTCACAGTCTCAAAGCTTAAGGAAATATCTTTCAAAGTCTTTGGTGCTACTGAAGGTGCCTTGTGTACACGAATGTGGTGACATAGTCTGTCGAGTGTCGTAGTTTCTGTCACACAGGAAGCTGTGCACACAAATGAGCATGGCAGAAGATGGACCAGGGTCGTTGGGTATTTTATGAATTGCTTGTGATGGGAGGTAGAGAACCGGTGGGTTAAAACTGAACTTAATTGTCTGTGGTGCACAATGGCTCAAGGCAAATGTGGTTTGTGTTCTGGCATTTTGGCACTGTCTGCTGAGGATATGATCATGTAGTAGCTTACAAGAGATGTGAACTGTCCCCAGTAGATTCTCTGTGACTTCTAAAACAAAAGAATTGGTTAGAAAATGGGTTTGGGGAATGTTTCTTTCTCATATCTAATATGGACATTGACATATGTACACTTGTAAACAGAAACATGAAGCAGTAGAATTAAAAAAATATGAATGACAAAAGCTAGCCAAATTCTAATATACTTCTTTTTCTCACTGTTACAGAAATATATTAACTTGAAGTGGAACTAAACGATGGAACCAGATATTATTCGAATGTACTCCTCATCCCCTCCACCACTAGACAATGGAGCTGATGATGATGATGAAGATGAATTTGGAGGATTTTCTGGTGTAAGCACTGCTGGAGTAGCTTTTCCTGATTTTGATACACCAGACTACGGTCATCCAAAGGAAGAGTTTATACCCACAAATCATTTCATCCCACTTCATGATTATTCTGACAATGTAGCCAGCATTGCAACTTTCACATCTGTTAAAAATGTTAAAGACTGTGTTACAGAGCTTCCTACTCTTACTAAGGAACTTTCTGATATGCCAGCTACTAATACCAGCAAAGAAAAATCCAAGTTTAGAACTTCAGGTACTGCTTTGGAAGATGTAAGTAAAAGAGGGGAACAGAGAGACAACACTGGGAAACCAGAGGGCTTTTCTTCTGGTATAGCAGTTGAGAGTCAGGATGAGCAAATAGATGCTTGTAATGGTGAGAAAATTCCATGTCTAGAGATTCTAACAAACGGATTTGCAGCATCAGACCCTGCAAATCCTCAGGGAACAGAAGATCTAGACAGTATTGGTGACTCAAAGGGACTGAAAACTGTTAGCACCCATAGTACTGAGCAAACTTTGAACTCAATGCCTAGCTCAGGTGAAGACTTTGCAGATTTTGCTTCATTCTCAAGCAAAAAGCCACTCCGTTTAGAGGGAACAGGAACTACAATATGCAGCGTTCTTCATGAAAGAGACTCTCTGAGCATTCAGGAGAACAACAGAATAAACAGAGTAACTCATATTGAAGAAGTTTGCATTTCAGAAATTAGTTGTGAGCAGGGTCCCTCAGCACTGGAAGATAATGAATTTGCAGTTTCTACTAAATCTCTGGTAACTGGAAGTTCAATATGCACTACTGAAAATGGAGAACACAGTGGAAGGAGAAGACAACATGGCACAGAGAATGGCAAAGATCTTACTAGGCCTGATGACTCTTCAGGAACAGAGTGCATTACGGTTGATAAGATCCAAAGCCTAAGCTGTGATCTTGCAGGAGAAAAATTGGGTGATTCTGAAGATCTTAAGAATGGTGGAAGTAGTACTGAAGTAGTAGCTTGCAGTGACACACATGATGATGATGATTTTGGTGATTTTGGCTCAGTCAGCAGTGCATCTCCCACCTTCAGTAATGCCCAAGAATCAGTAAATGCTCTAGATCTAGAAGGACCTTCCAAACAGCCCGCACATATTGGTGAAACTAATGATGAATTTGGTGAATTCAGGGACACAAGTACTGTTTCTCAGCAGCCAGCAAGGTTGGATCATGCTGAACTAAATCAGACTGCTGACACTTTAGAATGTGATACTACCAGTAAAACTTCTGGCTTAGACTTCCAGCATACTACTGAGGTAGAAAATGGTGATGACAGTGAATTTGGAGACTTTGATTCAGTGCCAAAACCTCAAGATGAGGGTGTTCAGGACTGTGACGACTTTGCGGACTTTAGTTCAGCAGGTTGTAACCAGGCTACAGACTGGAATGCTTTTGGAGATGAACAAAATGACAGTTGTTCTTGGGCTGCCTTTGGAGATGAGCAAGCTGGTGAATCTCATCACAGAAAAGAGACGTGGCAGTCACATAGGACAGATGCATCTGCCAGGATCGATGGTCCAGCATTACACAAGACTGACAGTTTTGCTTTAGTGTCTTCCCAAGGAACTACCAGTAAGCAATTTCAAGAGCCAGCACCTTCAGTTCAGGTAAGGGTGTTCTTGATTTCATTCAGTCCTGTTCTCTTGTGCATACCTTTCTTCCTGGTTCCTGCTTCTGCATGCAGCAAGTGTTTGAGTAGTCCTTGTTTGTCTTGTGGGAGAGATTTAATTTGGTGGGTGAAATGGACTGGTATGAAATAGTGCACTGTGTTTGCATTCTCTGTCTTATGCACTGTTACTTCCTGGAGAAGAGTGAGGAATGCTGGAACTTGTATGCATTTGTCTTGGTGATTACATGTGGTCCTTTACATAAACTGATCAAAGGAATAAGCCATCATAAGCATTTCAGAGCCTGGGATAGTTCTTCCTTTGCATTTATAGTTTATTGCCTTTTGAGGGGACACTGGTGTTGCCTTTTCATAAAACGGTGGTGTGACTGGAAGATGAAATTACTGATTCCCAAGATTTTTCATCACCATTTTCTTATGTTTTAAAAATCTGATTAAAAATGATGATTTGTAAATAGCTGCACTTATTTGCTTAGGGTAGAGAGCGGAATAAAACATGACCTATGGAGTTCTGTCCCTGGTATTCCAACTCCTGGGAAGTTAATAATTTAAAAGATACTTAAAAATAAGTCTCTGTTGTACATTATAGCAACATCACAAATATAGGAATTGATAACTCGTTAAAGCTACTGGTATTTCTAGTTAGGAGTTTCAGGGAGGGTAAAGTAGGTAGGTTTCTCCCATTCACCACCCCACCAGGTTTTCCGACGTAATTGCTAAGTATGTATTAATTCTTTTCACCAGTTATCTTTGAGGTCTGTGCCTGTTCATGCATAGATCATTTTTTACAAGGTATTTCATATTAGTTTTACAAAACTCAGAACAATTTGAGTTTTAAATTCCCTTCAATATTTCCTTTCAATCACGTCATCCCATGTGAGTAGTTTAGGGTATGCTCTGTCTGAAGCGTGCGGCAACACCAGCAATAAAGGCTGTTAGTGGTAATGTGTGTCTGAAAGGTTTGGATCTTCTCTGGAAATAAAAGGAAATGAGGCAAGTCCTTTTTTCCAGGACCTCGTGTAGGCTTGGTGACATTCCTGCCTCTTCCTGTTTCCTACCAGTGACAAGCGAAATGGCTTTTCAGAAGAAGGTTGTGCCAGCTGGAGCTTTGCAAGCATCAGCAAATGGAATGCAGTGTTTGAGGACTTAGCACTGATTTCTTGCCACGTTAAAAGGTGTGAGCCTTAGCTCCTGACAATTCCTGCTTGCAGGTTTGTGCAGTGAGTGACACACTGAATTTCAGAGTGGCTTCATGAGCCCAAGAAAGGCTCACAAGTGAACCTGCAGGTGGATTTCTGTGCCTATGCAAAACCTTACTCATCCTCACCTGAATGTGTGGGTCCATTTCTCAAGTTGAAAGCACAAATCTGTTGTTACCTATTCTGTTGGTCATTCATCCGTAGAACTAGAGAGTACAAAGGTCATTAGTGCAGTTGCCACTTGAAAGCCTGTCCAGAACCTGAGAAAGATATGGGATGAGGAGATGATTTCAGTCAGTCATCCATTTTTCTAGTTACTCATGATATTAAGGGAGAGTCTGAAGATTTCACACACTTATAACTGTCCATAATTTTATGATAGAGTTTCAATAGAAAACACTTTTCAACGTAAATATTTATAAAAGCAGAACCTTCGGAGGTTCTGTAATTTATTTCTTTTTCCACCTCCCTGAGTCTTCATTAACAATAGATAAAAGCCAAGTTACAGAGAAAGCTCTTCCATGATCTGCCATGAAGTCTCACAGTACTTTGGTTAGATTGCAAAGCATGTTTTAAGACTTAAATATTTTTTCATTCCTTTCCTTTATACTTCAGCCAGTTGTCATTGTTTGACTACAAGGTGAGGTTCTGCTTCCCTTGCCACTTAGGAAGTGCAAGTCAGAGAACGTTTTACACAAATGAGCTGTAGAGGAAGTTGAGCTGGATGCGTTTTCTCTGTTGCAATAGTTTCCTTGCAATGAAAGGTAGTTGCTACATTTTTTTCCTGTTAACTCTTAAAACAATAGTTACACATTTTCAAAGCATAATTTTTATTCAGTAAGTGCTTTAAGTTTTGGAAGGATCTATTGAACCTTTTTTATATTTAAAAAAATGTTTTGTTTTAATCTTAAGTAGTAATCCTGGTTTTCTTCTGTTGAGCCACACAATTAGAAGCATTGAGATTTGTTGAGTCAATATAAGCCAGCAGATAGGCCTGGTACTTTAAGTGCAGAGCCTTAGTAAAACTAAACTCAGATTTTGATTGGCTTCCTTACTTTATGAGAATGTCACTGAGGTCAAACCCCAAAATACAGCTTCTTAAAGAATTTACTGATCTTCTGTTTCCCACGGATTATTCCGGAGCGGTGCGATGCAAAACCAGAAACCCTTGCATGCAAAATAAAGGTAGAGATTGGTAAGAGAACAGAGGTATTTTTACCCTAACCAGAGAATGATAGGGAGCAGTATATCACTTGCATCAATGTAGTGCTGCCAGGTCTAAAAACCACATGCTATAGCAACTTAAAGGGAGCAGGTGGTGCAAGAGCAATACTGCATGTGTTAGACACTTGAGATAGATGTGAAAATTGAGACCTCAGCTTAGGCTAAAGGTGCACCGAGATCATTTACAAGATGTTGTATGTACTTGATCTGTGATGTTGAGGCTAGAAGAGTCACTGTATTGTGGTAGTGAAATAATTTTGAATGGTGTATGAACAGAGTGATCTTAATGTCATTCTTTATTTTTCAGTTTTCTGCTTTTATGTACTTAGCCAACAGCATTACTGTTTAATTTTTGCCCATCCAGAATGCACCATGAAGGGAAAGTTACTTACCAGTAGTTCAAGGTCCCTTGCCAATGGTCTCTGCGTATTTTCCTTTCTGGTTCCTTAGTTTGTGTCTTCTGGGTGAGGAGGTGGCAGCAGGGTTTTATGCTTCCTGAGCATGGCCTTGATTGTAAGGTACATGCCTGGCAAACTGATTAGAAAGTCGTGGATTTGGTATAATGTTTAAGTAGAAGTTAGGCTTTGCTTGAATTAAACTAATTAATCCAGTGTTTCTTACAAAATGTGGAATAAAAGAGAAGAAAGTAAAGGGAAAAGGTCACAAAATGACCTTATATAGTGACACATACTGACAAAAAGATCATTATGTCTTTCCTATTTTGCCTTTGGTCTTAGACGCTCCGAATCTTGCACACAACCTGCAATGTAGGATTAGTAACATGCTGACCTCTTCTATTCAGTAGTGCTGCATGGAGGGAAGAAGAAAAGGGCATGGTATATGGTATTCAGTTGAAACTACTGGAAGAATTTGCAACCCCTTAGAAAAGGTTCCAGTTTCAAAGGCTGATGGACACAGGTACACAGACTATCATTTGAACCCATAATAATACTACCATATACCTTAATCATTTAATGCCTGTCTTCAGCTGGAAAATGTGTAATAGTTGGTTTCGGTAGCTGTAGGTTTGTGTTAGCTATAGACATGCCTTTGTGTTTATTAAAACTGATGTAGGATGTAGCAGTGGGTGAACTGGCTGACGTAACAAGTACATGGGCTGTACCATATGCATTAATCCTCTATGGCATCGCATAGCACACTACTAAGTTCTGTTTATAAGGAATGTAAGGCTTGTAGAACAGCTTTTTCCATGAGATAGTGTTGAATGTTAGTCAGCTGGGGGGGTTACTCTGCAGTATTGTGCATTAAGAATATATATAGGACTTAGGCAGCATAGCGCAAGAGCCGTTATTACCCACAGTGATCATGTGGGTGGGTAATACACCTGTGCATAGCTGTGTTCAAGGCATATAGACATCTCTAGAGGAGATGAATGGTGGCTCGGTTGGAAGGCCAGAACTCTTGCCTGATTTAGCTGAGAGTTAACAAATACTGGAAAGAGAGGAAGAGAAACCTAAACAGTCCTCCAAGTGGGTTTTAAGATCCTATGCATATTAGAGAGCCTGTGCTCACAGGCTCTAGTGCTTCAGATTAATCAGACAGTGTGGGTGATGCACAGTTACTAAGCCACAAGTATACATCAAGACAAAGAAAACCCTGGATCACTGTCACTTAGAGAGTACTTTGTCTTGGATAATCAATAAAGTCATCCTCTTGGAAAAAAAGTAATTATGACCATAAAGACTTCAGCCTCTCGGTTCACTGAAGTAAATTAATATAGTGTTGGCTAAATTAAGTTCAGACAGTTGGGTAAAAACTTGCAGTGTAAATATATCTGTCTGGAAGGGTTTGGGTGTAGGTCCATAGCATGATTCTTAAGTATGTGCAGCTGAATAAGAGTAAAAACCAGACCATTAAAAGTAGTCCATAATTGTTGTATTTCAGAACAGGCTGGCTATGGGGATCTCACAAAAGAGAATAGTTTGGGAGGGGGCTGGTTTAGTGTTTCTGTTTATATACTTCCTCACAGAGCCTGGCTGAAAAGTTAGTACAACATGACCAGAAAATAATGACATGACCAACTGAAATGGGAAGTTTTATGTAGTCAAGATAAGCAACTGTTAAACTGCACTTTGCCCGTATGGAAGATCCAAGATTTGATACCTCCTTCACCTGAAGGAGAATGAATGTGCAAGCCTTCCAGCAAGAACAAGGGAGACAGCTTCATATTTCTACATTGAACTTCACTGTGGTTTATAGCTCTCTTGTGTTAAGCAGTAAAAAGACCAGAGAAGTCTTATTCTTCTTTCTCAAACCACTGCATTTTCAGATTTGCTTTGCTGATCTCAAGATCTTCACAGTTACTGTCTAAAAACGTTTTAGGGATATTTAGGACTATCATTGTCTTCTTTAATTCTTTAAATTATTGTAAAAAACCTTAGTCCTCATTTTGTGTTGGTGAGAGGTTTTAGCTCTTGTGTCCTCTTCTGGCTTGTAAATCTCAGTTTAGGACCAGTGTTTCCATTATAAATTGCCTGCAGTAATAAAAGTGAAATAATTCCATTTTTTACCTGTGAGAAATTTGTGGCACCATCTTAAATATACCTGCTTTTCCAAGGAGGTGCAGAAAGACCATCACATTTGAATCATGAGAAGATAAACTAGTGTTTGTCATAAGCTTAGCTTCTCTTTTTTTACTCAGGTTTTTTTCTGCCTGCAGCTCTTCTCTCATTGCTTTTGAGAAGGTGCTTTCTTTGCTAAGCAGAGTCTGCACAAGAGCTAAAGAAATAAGTTGTTGCTATGTGGAAGGGAAGCTGCTTCTTAGTTTAAACAGTCCATGAGCCTTTCCAAATTAAAAACTGCCCCCATTTAGCTAGGAGCTTAGTGATTTGTGTTATTTGTTTGCTCATGTGCACTTATAACCCACCCCTCCCACCCCCCATGAAAATGTGCCTTCCGTTACCTAAAGGGGCCTACAAGAAGTCTGGAGAGGGACTTTTTACAAGGTCATGTAGCGACAGGATAAGGGGAAATGGCTTGAAACTGAAGGAAGGTAGATTTAGATTAGATATTAGGAAAAGAATTTGCCCTATGAGGTGAGGCACTGGCACAGGTTGCCCAGAGAAGCTGTGGCTGCCCCATCCCTGGCAGTGTTCAAGGATAGGTTGAATGGGGCTTGGAGCAACCTGGTTTAGTGGAAGGTGCCCCTGCCCATGGCAGGGGGTTGTAACTAGGTGAGCTGTTAAGGTTCCTTGAAACCCAGACCATTCATTGTTAATGGTTCTTTCCAACCAAGACCATTCTTTGTTAATAGTTCCTTCTAGCCCAAGCTATGACTTAGTTGACTGTTCGTCTTTGTTTAATGATTGAGTCGAAAAGATTCTGAGACCCGCTGAAGTTGATTGGTATGTTCCCCATGGCGAGTTGCATCCACTGAAATCCTTTTTTCAGCTCCCTCATGTTAATCTGTGGCTATGTAGTTTAGCTCTTTAAAAAAAATCGAAAAAACAAAAAAAAACAAACAACCAAAAAAAACACCAACCAACCCCCCCCCCCCCCCCCAAAAAAAAAAAAAAAAGGAAATTGGGGGAAAAAAGAAGCCCTCTCCAGCCCACACACACATATGGTGAAGGTAGAGTTGTATATGGTGACTTATCTCCTCAAAGGCAAATGTGCTCCTGGAAAATATGGATTGGTTGTTAGAAACCCCAGCGAAGGGAGTTTCTCATTTAACCTCAGCTTTATTTTGTTTAAATGGTCATAAATACCTCTGTTAGGCAGTCTCCAGAGCTGTGGGTTCCTGATTTAAAATAAATACATAAAATCTCTCTGGTTAATCAGTTTCTTTTCTTGGCGTCTGGCCCCTGAGCTTTGTTCTGCTGTTTTTTGAGAGACTTCACTTGGCTTCTGAATCCTAACTAAGAGCTGATCGTGTCCATATGGACTTTATTCCTTTCCTAAATTATACATTTAGCATCTTGGATCCTTCATATGCTCATTTCTGTCTCCTTTCTTATGTTTTTCTATCAGATAAAACTTGAATATCTAAATATGCTCAGTCATTTAACTATTACACTGGCTTTATTTATTCTTAGATTTTCCAGTTTTGTGTTTGATAGATGCAACCAGCCCAGAGCTTGAGTTTGCTTCTTCTGTAGCCTCTTTTCCTGGCAGCAGGAAAAAGGAGGGCTGAAGATGTGCTCTGCTTTCAGCTCTTCCCCTTCTTAAAGCACCTCTGGATGCTGCCAAAGCAGAGATGCTGTGGGTTGTAACCAAGAGTGTGGAAAATGAGGGATTGTGTAGATAAGTGGGGCTGTCCCCTCCGATGGAAAGTGGGGTAGAAGGAGGGATAAGTACTACTCCACTGTTCAGCTTCCAGCATGAGGAGAAGCTCTTGTGTCTGCTCCGCAGCCCATGTGTCATTGGGACCATGGAAAGAAGCAAGAAGACTCTTGGGGTTTCCCTCAAACAACCCCTGTACATGGAGTTCCCCAGAACTTCACCAAGAGAAACATTACAGCAGTCATAAGGTGAAAACTGCTATTCCTGTCATAGAATCATAGAATAGTTAGGTCAACTGTTTCTGTAGCATGGCCCAAGTATGTTGTCTTTATTATCTTCTCATAGCTCTGAAGAAAGGCAGCAACCTGTCAATGTTGAGGTGACCTGGAGCTGGCTGAGGAGGATTTTAGTGTGCTGGGTGGCCTGCATAGATTTGCTGTGTTGAAGGAGTTCATTGGTTCTATAGTCTTGTGGTGGAAAATAAGAGAAAAACAAATTCTGCAAACTAAGTACTTTGGCCTTTCAGCTCTGTGGACTGGATCTTGCCCCCTTTTTAACTGCCAAGGAGATAAATTCTAATCCTGTGGTTGTCATTCTCACTTAGAAGTCTGCTAGGTCTGTGATATTTTGATTGTTTCAGGTGGTGATTGCCACATAACTTAAGTGCTTACCAAAAACTTCTGTGTAGTCACAGAAACTGTGGGGCTTTGCGCTTGTCACTGTTAAGAGAATCACAGTTAATTTTTAGAATGGCAGCTGTAGCCTTCATTCACGTCTTCAGTAAGTGCCTTTAAGAATTAATCTTCTCAAATGGCAGTGGAAAGCACTTGGGTATCAAATGCTTTCAGTGACATGAAAAGTGGAGAGAAGTTCTTTTCTGCCTTTTTTCCATCCTGAAAGAGGTGACACTACTGTGTATGACAGAAATAATACTTTTTTTAGTCTATTTTATACATGCCATAGATTGAGGTTTGTAGAAGATGGGCATTTACACTAATTTCAAAATCTTGGTAATGCCCTTTATACCTGGGAGTTGTGACCACAGGATTTCATTACCAATTAGAACAAGTTCAGCTGTTTCCACTAAGGACACTGCCACTGCCTGGGGGAATGTGTGTTTGTATGTTCTTCCCTGTGTCCATTTGCACACATAGAATTAATTACTCTGGTTTGCTATGGAAACCGTTCTTCTCCATCGTATATAAATAAGGGCTAAGCATTTCTGGAAATGTAGAAAAGATGAAAGGAAGTGTAAAGAAGCTATAATTAAACTGTTCCTGAAATTTTGGCACAATTCTTAAGCTCAGATTTGAAACCGGGAGCTGACTGAGATGCTGCTTGATTCTTAGAAGCTTTCTGTTAATTCTTTCATTACCTAAGCGAGCATATTCTTAGTCACCAGCATGTTCTGAAATGTTGATCCTTTTCAAGAAACATGATGCCTTGCTGTTTTCATGATCCAGTGTCTTTCGTCTGCCTCTCCCTTTTCACTGGGGATATGTATTCCTGCTGTATTATACAAATGAAGTATGCGTCACCTGTTCATGTGATAGGGCCAAGTGATATATTGGAGGCAAAATTAAGGTTTAAAACTTATGTAGAGTATGCTTTGGTATGCTGAAACTTTAGGTTAGAATCTGGAATACTATTTAGTTTTACCTCCTAGAAATGTGAATTGGTGACTTAGTTCTGGTCAACAAATGCAAAACAGCCCACAAGTGATGTGGCAAGTATTGTACCTTACTGTACAGCTGAAATGATTGGGTGTTAAGAGATGATTAAAAGGAAAATTACATACTGTAGAACATCACTCATTGTGGGCAAAGTATACCACAAAGGTAATGAGGAAAAGGAGGAAAAAAATGTTTGAGTCAGGTGTGCTGTGTAATTCAGATCCTTTACTAGTATAACAGCTACGGTATTTTGACATTGTGTTTTGCAAGTAACTGAGCCTGGTGGCTGTCCCTGTCAGGAATTTCTATCACAGGCAGCAAAACTGAAGAGCTGATGTTGTAAGCAAGTTAATTTTCCCACTTTTTGCAGTTAGCAGCCAAATAGCATAGACTGAACACGCTTGGTTCCTAGTTCCTGACTTACCATCCTGACTCCAATTCAGTCAAGATATTTGATAACATAGTGTTTGCCTCTGTTATGTTTCATATAGTTGTTGATGCATGTGATCAGTGGTTTGCTTAACTGAGATCAGGCAAATTTTCAGATAATTCTAATGAGAAATGTTGTTGATAAGTTTTAATTGTGAACTGTAAAGGTTTATCCCAGCTGTATTGCTTGGTCTAACTAAAATACATAGCTTCCACCTACCAGCCTTGCTTCTCTGAAACTGACATCATTTCAGTTGAACAAAACCCTCTGTCTGAGGTTTGTTTCTAAACAGCGTCGCTGCTGGAATATGCTGCATCTCCACAGGAGGGCTCTGCTGCCATAGCTATACTAGCACGCATTGTGCGGTGCCTCTGGGATTTTTTGCCTACTCAGTTTCTTTTCCATTTCCCCAGTAGAAAAGCAGGTATTGGAGCTGCGGGATACTACCCTGTGTGCAGTGCAGCAGAGCAGTGGAAAGGTGGCTGCTGAGGACCTCCAAATTAGAAAGATAGAAGTGTTGGGCTTGTGCCAGGCTTGTGTTTCTTCCTCTAGCAAGAAGAGAGATTAAGGTGTTTCTGGTAAAAAAAAAAACAAAAAAAAAAACAACAAAAAACAAAACAGGTACATTAAAGAAAGGCTTTAGTTTCATGTTTATGACCATACCTTGCAATTGGTACTTTTTAATACATGTGAAGAGTTCGACAGTTACCTGTGTTAATGGGTTGAGCTGGAGGAGGAAAAATGCATTCCATGTCAGTGCTTCATCTGATGTCTGAGACAGAGTTCATAGAGCTATAATAAAGTTGAAATTCTGTGTCTATATAGAAATACAGAAGAATTAAAGAAGAGGTAAGCATATTATACTTGCAAAAAAAAAAAAAAAAAAGGAGGGGGGGATTTTTTTGTTTGGTTTCTGATGGCAGGAGGTTGTTTTGTTTTGAATATTAAATCTTATCTACCAAGGCCCAGTACAGGCTGTGGAATTAAAATGCCTGGAAACCATGGTATGTGCTGTGTATATTGTTGATGCCCTATCCTACCCAACAGCAGAGATGGTGACACTGGTGGAGAGAAAAGCAGGAGACAATGCATTATGAAACATGAGAACCCTGTCTGCCTTCCTAAGATGCTTAAGTTGCCTTTCTCTCAAAGGCTGCTGAAGTAACGGCAACATCAAAACATGGTTACAACTACTTTGACAAGCAGGAAATCCTGCCTTCTCTCTCAAAACTGTGGAATATAGATCAGTAGCTCTCCTGTAGCCTTCCCACAAAGCTTCTGAGTGTATTTACATACTCTTGATATGAGTTTATAACACAAGACACCAGAAAGAAGGTCCGAGGAAAGTAACATTGATAAAGTTGTGGTTATACAAACCATGCTGCTATCTAGCTGACTTCTTATGCTGCTAAAATAAAAGTTAGTGGTGTTCTTGTTTTTTAAGTTATTTGGCTAGGACAGAAACACTCCCAAGGTTGTCTTCTAACCCCTGAAGGATCACAGCATTTAGCATTAACTGTCTGAATCATGAATTGGAGGAAAGGGAAATTGCATTGAGGAAAGTAATTCTTCTGATTAAATAATCTGTAATGTATAAAACCAGACAAATAAGTTTTGGGGCAAGAAATTAAGGAATTGGGGGGAGTGGGGGTGGAATTTCTTTGGGTTTTAGTCTGGAGAGGTACAAAACAAGTCTTACAAATACTTTTTGACAGGTGATGTTTAAATGCCTTAGTCTTGGCTTCTGCATTATACCTGACCATCACATGAACTATACCAAATGAAGCTGGAGATTATAGTTTTCCTACATCTCAGTCACTGTTAGTAACAGGGTTTTAGGACTACAAATAGCTTTTCCTTACTGTTTTCAGGGTTGCTATCACACCATGAACAAACGTTCCATGTCAGGCCGTTTTGTGTGACCTCTAACTGCATATACCTTATAAGAAGTGAATCTGTCTTCTGAAACAATGTTATATCTCAAGTTTGGATTGAACTGTATCATCATTGAGTGGAATTATATTGACAAATACTAAGCTTACCAAAAAGATGTTTGATAAAACTCGTAGCATGTATAGCTTTGGAGACTAACATATCTGAAGTAAATGTAGCAAAATACTTGTTGCACTTATTTTCTGCTAAATCATAGCAAAGACTCTTAACTCTGGTAAGAATGTTCCAGGCTTTCTGTAAGAACTTGCTTTGCAGAGGGCAAGATTGTTACTCTTTCTCAGTAGCTAGCAGCTTCTTGTATTTGGTGCTTATAAAGTCTTGTGATCCTCTGACAGTTAAATATTTGATGGTAAGTGAAACTCTGTATCAGCTATATATTGTTTTCCATCTTACTGTTATAATTTTGGAGTCTTTTAAAGCAGTTAACTTGACATAAATATTTTCTCCTTACTACAGACAACATTACTAAGTCGTCTGGAACGAATATTTGAAGTCTGTTTTCCTTCCATGCCTGTCCTTGAAATTGAAGAAGAAATCAGTTCCTTAAATCATTTGTTGGAAGCGGGTGAAAAGCAGATGACAACCGATGAGACCTTAGCAAATACTGGGTAAGAAGCCACAATGCAGCACGCTTAAAATGGAAGTAGAAATGTGTCTTTAGGAACTTAAAACATATAGCAGTAATTCAACATAAGTTGTTTGTTTCAAGCATTTTGAAAAACTATCGAGTAAAAATTAGTTATCTAGCAGAATGCTTGTTTTTAGTGACTACATATGCCAGGAATATTTCATTTAGCATATCAACTTAGTCAGCAGCATATCATCTTTTAAGTGATGTCTCTGAATCAGAATATGTCGTATTAGTCACATTTGATATAAATCACTGTATTTATTCAAGTGATGATGAAGTCTCCGTAGGCCTTGTCCTGTCTGCTCTGGACATCATTCTCCAATCAGAAGTCTCATCTAAAATTGTTCTGAGAACACTGTGCAGTTTTAGTTCCCCTGGGTATTGTGCTTGGGTGTAAGTTTAATTGGAACGTATAATAAGTCACTTGCATTAAAAACTGGAATAAGTATTCAAGGCTGTGAAGCTGTTATTCCTGTTGATAACTTGATTTATGATGGGTTCTATAGGGAACTGATGGATGTGTGGACAGAGCTGCAGGATATCCATGAGGCATATGGACTGAGATACCAGTGGGGTGGCTCCCACAGCAACAAAAAGCTTTTGTGCTCCTTGGGAATCGACACAAGAAATATTGTGAGTCTGTCCATAAAACTTGTTTTCTATATAATGAAGCTGCTTTAAATGTAGAGTCAGGTGAAAGTCTTTGTATGAATGCTTGTCTCTTAATTGCATAGTTGCACTGAACACTGCTTTTCGTGACAGACCATCTGACAACTTTTTATAATCCCTTTTAATATTAAAAGTTGCATTAGTTTTTAACCATCGTGTTATATTTAACATAGTATTATTCTCTGATACTAACCTTATACAAGTTATATAACATTGGAAAAATATTATTGTCACTGACACAGGAAACTCTTAGTAAATTTTGTTGTTGTCTTATCAGCTCTTTACAGGCAACAAGAAACAGCCTGTTATAGTACCCATGTATGCAGCAGGACTGGTAAGCTTTTTTTAGTATTGTTTTTTGCTATAGTTCCAACAGTGTTCTATAATGCAATATATTAAATTATATTAGGCACCAAGTGTGCTGAAAGATATTTTTTTAATTATGATTATGGGTTAGGCATCAGTAGAAATGCGAGAAAATACTCATCAGGTACACAATTTTTATTACGTGTGCAAGCAGATACTTTATAAACAGAAGTATTGGGTTACTTATTTCAGGAAGCAAACCGTTGAGTAAAGTGGGCTAGCTAGTCTAAGCTCAATTTAAGGCCCTTTCTAAAAAGAAACCTGAGTGAAGTAATCTGTTAATGTGTATGCAGCAGTAAAAAGTTTTTGAATTTTAACTGTTAAATATAAGGTGTAGATGTAAAAATATCAACTCGAGCTTGACACGAGAAACTATATCATTACATAGTTGTCAAAAATGACAAAAGAACATCAAAATTCATCAAAACATCAATTCACGTCAGCGCTTGTGGGAAGCTGTGGTGCTAAAGACCAGTTGCTTCAAAGGAAGGCAAAGTATTGCTCAATAGTTAAGATACTCTATCAAATGTGTGTTAGAAGTTTTCTCAGTGCTCTTAAGCATTCTTCTTTGTGCAGCTGTTTCTTTCATAGGCTGCTTGTTAATTGCTCGATTGCATCTCAGTATCCCTAGGTAAAGAATGATGCATAGTAATGCTTTGCAGTGTTACTGTCATATTCATAAAGGACCGACGTATATATAACAGGCTATTTATGCATACAAACAGCACCGTATAGCCAATAATGTTGTGTTGCCCCAAATGCTAGATAAAAACAGGAAGCATAATTTAGATCTCTGTAGATTAAATGAAACTCAAGTGACCCAGTGCAGTAAGATCAACTGTTTTCACTTATGCCAATATTCTGAAATTCCCATGTTTCAGACTCTGTGCAGTGTCTGCAAAAACATTTAGAAGATTTGCCATTTTTTGCTAGTCTGAGCAGAATAAATGATGTTCTTTTTTCAGAAAACTTGTGTGTTTGTATATATATATGTACATACAAACACACTTCTATATTGTCATTCACAAATTGAATATAAAAGGGTTACAGTCTTTTTTTGGTATACATTAAGCCAATTTAATCTGTAGCTTAATTTTGTAGAGTGACTTCTACAGTCATTTTCTAGAGCTGTTGTTTTCTGGTGCATCAAGGTCAGCTCATGCCCTTCTCTGTATGTAAGCGTGGTATTCTGATATAGAGGGATAAAACATCTCGTAGTAATTGCTGTTTTCTTCCTGTAATACATTTGTGAGCAAGACTGTGTATGCAACACATGCAGTTATTTTTTGCAATTAATTGGTATTGCTGGTTAATTATCCCCAAATTATTTTATATACTTGAGCACACAATAAGCTGGATAGAGATGATGCTAGGAGTAAAGTGGCTTGCAGCTTCCTATTGCCACCCTGCTTCAGGTGCTTCTCCACTGTCCAAAAGAATTGATTTAACTTGTGGTTAAATCCTAAGCTCCCTTAATATGGTGTAGAAGCATCTTGGTAACTGGCTTCCTGAAATGATTTTAAATATGCTGGATGCAAATCCAGTTATTTTATTTGGGGGTTTCTTTTCTCATACCTCATTGCGCCGAGACATGCAAACCACCTTGGCACAAACTTTACCCTATCTCACCCTCAATTTTATTAAGAGATTTCAGACATTTTCGTAGTGCTGCCTATCTTTGGACCACTTGTTTAAAATTAAAAATGTCATTTGATTATTTTCTTAAAGCTTTTTAATGCATTTATATCCATGTCAGTAATTACTGTTCTTGGTATCATTCTGCAAGCTGATAATTTGACTTGTTTCTTCTGAACTACTCAATTGTTGAAATGGAATGAATGCACTTGTACCTTTGTGATGGGCCATTTGATGTTTCTAGAATAGTCTGTACACACCAGGGAGAAGCCATCACCTTGTCAAGTAACTGTTCCCTCCATCTTAAATTACATTACTGAAAGCTGAAAGCAAGCTCCCATGAAGCACTTAGGTTTCTATTACTGGCTCTAAAATATTTCTTATGCCTAAGGAACCAGGATGATTCTCTTCCCTGTCCCATCTCCTTCCGTCCCCCTCACTGAAAGTGTCCAAGATACTGGTTACCCCAAAGCCCCTAGCTGAGGGTAGTACTACCTAGTGGTGTGTTTCCTATTTTATTTGCATCTGCAGTTCTTGGTATATATATGTGTGTGCTTTATTATTTTTTTATTTATTTCTCTATTTAGGGTATGTTAGAGCCTACCAAGGAACCTTTGAAACCAATATCTGCAGCAGAAAAAATAGCTTCAATAGGACAGACACCTCCTGTATCACCAGAGATGAACACCTGTCCATCTGATCAGTTCCAGGTAAAACATAGAGAAGGGGGAGGAGAGTAAAAGAAAGAATGAGGGAAACAATGGAATGCTTTGCCTCTTCCTTCATATTTAAATATCTAAATGGTGTGTGCAAAACCACCTGTATTTAAAGGGCAGGTGTTCCTTGTGTTAGATTGAAGTCTTGCTCTTGGGTCTGCTTTTCATGTGTGACTGGAAGGGAGTGCCTATGGTAAGACTAGCAGTTGGTGGCCAGCATTTGAGTCCTGATGATACCTCTGTTAGGCAGCAGTTTGCTTTAAAAGGCAGCGGACAGTTACTTCCAGAAATTTTAGATGTAACTGGATTTGTCCTTTTTTTGGCTAAGGTTCTTCATCTTCCCCTTTTCTGAAGCAAAGGTCTTGTAGGATGTCTTACAGGACATCATTCTACCTGTTGGTTAGCACTTGTTTCTTCTGAATTACTGTATCTACATGTGTACTGTTCATGTTCTTTTCCTTTTTTTCCTTTCCTGCCTTTTTCAAAGTAATATGAAAAACAGCCCAGCTGCCTGGAAGCAGATTCTGAGTACAGTCATTACTAGAATAAGTGCCTGACTGTACAAGTTCTATTGGCCCATTATGCCAGGTTTTATTGAAAACAGAAAGCTGCTTTGTTGCTTCTCTGTCTTCTAAGTCTGGTAAAAAATGAGTTCAGATCTGTTTAGGAGTGAGCTTTTGAATTTCATGAATTCTTTTCTTGCAGTTTTGATATTACAACATTAGAAAACCACTTAAATGCCATGCATGTTGCAGCGTGTGTGGTTGTCAACAAGCTAGTGAGATGTGCAGAGACATTTCATTTTCAATATCACTACAGTGGTACTCAGCACATATTCAGAGGGTCAGCTTAGTGCAGGTCTTGTTTAATCTACCCAGCATCTTTGGTTACCTGCTATGCTTGTCATTTAATGGCATTCCAGAATGGATTATCCTTGTTCTACAGCTAAACTTTACACTAGTTTTTTCTGAGTATAGGGATTTTCTTGCATTCCTTGCTCTGCCATAGTGCAGAGCTCTGTGACATGCTTATACCAGAGAATTTTTTCGCTGTAGAATAGCAGTATGTCAGTGGTCTCAGAACTGAATTGTTTTATATAGCAATTATACAGGTTTGGTGATGCTCCTGTGCTGCTTCTGTATAAATACTGTAGTAGAACTGAGCAGCTGGACTGGGCATTAGAAAATGTAACAGTAATGGATATCGCAACCAGTCTGAGCTGAAGAAATCACTAGTGTATTTCTGTATATGAAAAAAGTAGGAAAATTTCACTGGCTTTCTGCAGCATTCAAAGTTCCATTTTTTTACTGAGTGGAAAACAAATTAAACCGTGCGCTAAACATAGTGTAAAGAACTGCAAGAGCTTGAAGTAGCAGCATCTGACATGTGCCATTTTCTCAGTTGCTTGGCAGTTGTAGTGCTGAGTGCCAAAAATAAAGAACCTCTACTTATCAGAGGTTTTTTTGGTTTTGGTTTTTTTTTTTTTTTTTTTCCCTCTCTCTCTATGAATTTGTACTTTTGGGTACTCCTGCAGCAAAATTCCAAACTGTGACAAGCAGTGGGATAATCATAGAATAGTTTATGTTGGAAGGGACCTTAAAGCTCATCCAGTTCCACCCCCCTGCCATGGGCAGGAACACCTTCCACTAGAGCAGGTTGCTCCAAGCCCTGTCCAACCTGGGCTTGAACACTGCCAGGGATGGGGCAGCCACAGCTTCTCTGAGCACCCTGTGCCAGCGCCTCAGCACCCTCCCAGGGACGAAATTTTTCCTGATATCTAGTGTAAATCTCCCCTCTGTTTAAAGCCATTCCCCCTTGTCCTGTCACTACGTGTCCTTGTAAAAGGTCCCTGTCTAGATTTCTTGTAGACCCTTTTAGGAGGCTGCTCTAAGGTCTCCCTGGAGCCTTCTCTTCTCTAAGATGAGCAAGCCCAGCTCTCTCAGCCTATCTTCATAGCAAAAGTGCTCCAGCCTTCTGATCGTCATCTTCATGGCCCTTCTCTGGACTTGCTCCAGCAGGTCTGCATCCCTCTTGTGTTGTTGCCCCCCAAGATGGACTCAAGACTGCAGGTGGGGATCTCATACACCCGAGTAGAGAGAGAAAATCCCCTCCTTTGATCTGCTGGCCATGCTCCTTTTGATGCAGCCCAGCATACAGTTGGCTTTCTGGGCTGCATAATCTTGTCCCATCACTTGTTCTGACAAGACCGTCTCAGTTTCATAACTGTGGTCTATGAATACATAACCAGAAGCTTCTGTGCTATCTGTCTGTGCTGCTGGCCTTGAGTTTTTTGTTTTTGTTTTCAGAAAGACAAATACTGAAATAAGCTTTTGGGTAAGAGATGAGTTAGAGCTCTAACCATTAAGAGGCCACAGTTAAGTAACATTGAGAAAGCTTCAGGGCAGGAACAATCAGTTCTCCACCTCAGAGACCTTGTTTCTTTCTTGGCCTTATCTTCTCTTAATGTTTGGTAGCTTCTGTTTGCTTTTGGAAAAATCCAGCTTCACATTGTGCAGACTGCCTTTAGGAATATTCCAAATTGTAGTGGTATTATGATGTGCCCCAACTTTGGTAAACATTTCATTAGGAACTGTGCTATAAACATTGGTAAATATACAGTGGAAATATAGACAGTTTTGGTAGACACTGAAACTTCTTATTCTAAAGGCAGGTAATTTAGATATAACAATTTATATATCTTAAAGCTTATCCAGTTAATGCGTAATTATTTAATTAAAACTTCTGAATGCCTCTGTTTTCAGATAGTGATGGTGATGGGTCATTCTTATATTTAGAAGCTTCAGAATATTGACTTTCTTATTAGAAGGAGAGGCTCTTATCAATAGATTCCTAGGCTTTGCTTAAGGAAATGAGTTGTTTAAAGCCTGGCATACATGGGATTTGTATACAGATCAGTGCCTCTCTGTGTACATGTGTGACTTCCTGCTGAAGGAATAAGACTTTGGAAGAGAGACTGTGGTGGTGCAGAAGTAGGAGTGCAAAGAACATTTGTAGGAACACCGAAAAGCCTCCTAAGTTTTTTCTGTTGTAGGCGAATGGAGGAAAGCATGCAGAGATTTAAAATAGAGAGCATTCAGAATCAAAAGTATTGAGGAAAAAGCAGCAAATGATCTGCAGTATCTTTTCTGAGTTATTATGTAAACTCAGTGTCTTGGCCCCATTCCCTGCAGAGGATCTCACTTGGGTGGTTACAGTGTGGAAACAGTGGAGAAATTTCCATCTGAGCCATTTAAGCTGCGAGGGCAAGATTTTTGTGATTTCTTCTCTCAAGCTACTGAAGTTACTGACTGATCAGTCAAATTAGTTTGTTGTGTAAAGATGAGTTTTGTAGACTCGTCCTGTTTTGTATTTGAAGGTAGCATCTAAATTCTTCTCGTCTTGTTTATCTTGACAATTGAGGGGTCTATTTCTCTCTTTCTCTGTGCTCATAACTGTAAGGCAGGAAACACAGTATGAAATAATTCCCTGATTGCTGTTCCCTTTATCCAAGCATGGTATCTCAGAGGCTTCACAGGTCTGAAGTGAAAGACTTTATCAAGACACATCAGGTGTAAAGAAAGCGTGTCTGCTCACATAGGCAAACTTTAATTGTGAAACCTGATGCGGGTACCCTTCTCTTCTTCTTTGGGGGGGGTTTGTACCATGGCCATGTCTTCAGGCAGTGTGATTTAAATATATCTCAGCACTTGTTAAAATGGCTCCTGTCTGGAATTAATGTTGACTGCTTTCTTTTGATTTGATACTGTTCTGTGGCTAATGTTTTAAAGTTTATTTACCTGCTTCTCTTTGGCTTTCTTGGAAAAAAGCTGTCTTAAATTCTGCTCTTTCACTATTGCTTCAAAGCATCCTCTTCTGTTTGGGACTGTGTTTCTTCGGTATAGTCTAGCGGTAGCTTTGTCCCAGCGTACAGGATAAATAGGGGATTTCTTACCCGCCTAATTTTGTTTTGCGAGTTTTATATTGGATTAGAAATCTATAGTGACCCAGACCTTTCTAGAAGAAAATTACCAGTCATTCTTTTCTGCAGGTGCCCATTACAGCACATCTGCATGCATGTAAGCCACTGAATTAGGGATCAGGTTATAATAGAAATAAGTATCTTAAACTTGCTGGCTATTAGGGTCTAAGCCTTAATTAAACCCCATGGGGTGACAGTCTTAAAAAACACTTTTAATTATATAAGGGACCATCAGGACTTCTAACAATGACAGATGCAAACTACCATATTGTTGGCCACCAGCCAAAGCCTCCATCATGGGACTGCTCTCCAGTTACACACATGAGAAAGATCCAAGAATATATGTAGCTTTGTTGACAGAGAGAAAGGTTTGCAGGTAAGAGATACAGACCTTGCTATTGTATCAGGTGTGACAGTCGTTTGAAAGTGGTGTCTGAGAAGAATAACTTTTCAGGACTGTTGTAATTTTGCCAACGAATGCACACAGTGAAACATATGAATTACTTCCTTGTAAACCTTTCTGAAATGTTTATGGTGCTCATTTCTGGGATCAGCTAAATATTTATACTATATTTGTATTACAAGCCCTTCTATTCCCCCCCTCTCACAGCTTTAAGACAGCAAAACAGTTCTTTTCTTTCTTTTTTTTTTCCTTTGTTTAATTTTCCTTGGGTAATTATTGGCACAGAGACAAACATTTACATTTTACTCGTTTGGATTATAAAAGCTCTTGCATAATAGCATTGTAAAATTACTGTGTGAAAACATCTCTCTCTTTTATCAAAGAGAAATACGATGCAGTTAAACCAGTAGGCATTTTGCTTGCTTTTTCTCCCTTCCTTAACATTGAGAGTAGTATTCTGACAGCTGAATATACTTTTTCATTTTCTGTACCATGCCCTGTAATCTAAGATGGAGGGAGGACTGAGAGCAGTTTGCCCCAATTCTCAATATTCTTCTAGATTGGGTGTTTTTCCTTAAAGCATGTTATTAAAGTAATAGTTGAAGTGCAGTAGTCTAGCAGCCTTGCAATCTCTGAAAGGCAAAACATCATGTTCCCACTGTCTGAGATTTCAGTGCTATGTTCAGGTGTCCCTGTATAGTTTAGTTTTCCTGGGGCCAAGGACACAAGGAACAGAAAACTTTGTTTGGCTTTTGCCTCTGCTCTCTGCTTTCACTTTGTTTGCTGTTTGATAGAATAGAGCTTGTCAGCAACTTGTATAGATGGGGTCGGCTTTACTTGCCACCCTCTTTTGGAAGTGATTGAAGTCAGCAGAAGGGCCTCATCCCATAGAGCAGTTTAATATACTTAATATACTCTTATTGATTTTGAGTCAGTTTGGGGTTCTTTCCCCATATTAGGAAGAATTCATCACATCCTTTGTGCTCTGGCAAATCTGAGAATCAAGTCATCATTCAAGGAAAAAGCTTAGCAAGCCATTGGTACCACTATTTCCATGCAGTTCTGTCACACTCATGGGTCCTGACTCAGTCTTTTGACACAAAATGTAGTGGGTGTTTTCCTCAGTGAGAGTTGGTAGGAAGCTATTTTGTTTCAATTTGAGTTCATTTTGCTCTTTTTTTTTTTTTCTCTTTACAAGCCCCTTTTAATGTTCATGTATTTTAGATGTGACAAACCTTAACCAAGCTACAGATGATAGTGATCATTACTTCAAGTGTAGCTTCCACACTCCTAACATTATGTGTCCATGGAAATCATTTCAGTGCCAGTAACTTCATGAGCAAAGCAAAGTAAAAAGTATAGCATCAGCTTCTTAAGCTCCGTGGAGTGAATACTGTTCCAGTTGTGCTCAGTACTGGAAATACTTCCAAGTCATTAGGTAGGAAAGATTTTTCTAGGCAAGGCATTTACTATAAGTAAATACAGAAATCTCCAGGTCCCTTCATTTTTGTTTCCATAAACATCTGTCACCTAGCAAAAGCCTCTTACAGTTAGCTTAATTGTGCAGAGCTAGCTCAGGCTGCTACAGTCTTAATTTGTGATTCTACTTGGTTTTTCAGTGTTGGATAGTTGACAGATGTGTGTATGTGTATATATATATATATAATAAAACTAAAGAGAAGGTATGTCTCAGCCACTGGAAACTTGGCAACTAGTGATGCATTTTGAATAATGCTGCAGAGAACTTCCACTGCTTTTCTTTTGTAAGTGTGGTTGTTCTGTTAGAAGTTGAGGGCACATCCTTTCCCAGTACTTCTTGATACTTGACCCCGCTGGGGAGATAGCAGAAATGCAGTGCACAGAAGTAGAAAGATGAACTTACTTCAGCCATTTCTGATACAGTCCCATCTGTTTGCATCCTGAGAATACGAGAGGACAGCACTTGCAAGTCACACTGCACCTGAACACACTTCCTCTGTCAGCATGGTCCCTGCTGCTTGCTTGATTTACCTGTGTGTGTGTAAAAGACGTAACAAGAGGAAATGAAAAGGCAAGGATGGCCTCCTTGGAATTAACATTTCCATGCTCCTCTTGTTCAAACATTGTTACCAAGGGTTTGTTTTTATATCAGAATGAGTTAATAGTTAAAGGATAACAAGTTACAGGATTTTTTTTAAGGGTTGGGATGGGGAGGGTATTGATAGTTTGTCCCTCACACATAGGAATATGACTCTTCAAAACAAAACAAACCAAAACAATCACGGGCTCTTTGATGGTACATAACTTGATTTTATATGTAATCAGACAAAGAATGGATGTACAGACAGCTTTCACTAATAACCTTATTGTACATTTGCCCCATAATTGTGTATACATAACTTCTTATGCAAAATACATTGTCTTCCATGAAAGTATTAATAGTTTAACTTTCAACTATGCCTTAATATTTTTTTTAAACAAATTCATATGCTTTTGTTAATTTTCAAATCCTGTTAGAGTATAAAGGTTACCTAATCTGTACCGTTGAGAATTTAATGAGATTTCCTATGAAAGAACAAATCTACTTTGAATCTTTAGTGCATATTATGAAAATACTTGCCTCCTGAAAGTTGGGGCTTGCTCATTTAGTTGTCTTTTTAGTATTTAGATGCTAAAGAATCTGTTGTTTGAACTGCTTTGCATTGTTGTAACCTGAACTGACTATAAAATCTGATTTCTGACTTTTCAACTCTAGGAATCTCTACCACCTGTCCAGTTTGACTGGAGTAGCAGTGGCCTTACTAACCCTTTAGATGGTACGTCTCTCCGTAGAGCCTCTAGCACCAGAGCTAGAGATAAGAAAGCTACAAAGTTCAGACAAACATCTATCTGCTGATTATTTTTTTTTTTAAATACAAACACACACACATATATAAATATATATAATATTTATTTCTTACTCCTACCTTTGGAAATTCAGGCTTTCTTTCTGATTAACTGTGCCCCTGTGTGAAGTATTACGTAGTCTGGAAAATACCAGGTTAAGTATTATTTTAGATGCTAGTGTCACAGTGGCAATATTAACACTACATTATGCATAACTGCAGATTATAATGAAACTCTGAACAAAAGAGCATTTTGGATTGAGTTTTACTTCTTAAGAGTATTTTTCACCATTGAACTACTATCTCTAGACATCCTTTGAATGATGAACTTGTGTATAGTGGCTACTTCAAAGCACAATATTTTAAACTGTTTGCAAAATATATCCTTCTTGAGCTGAAAGTTTTCAGATTTACAGATAATTTTATATTTCAAAAATGTGACTTCATCTGTTATCACTTTTGCTTACATGCAAGATCTAATTATAGGTAATATATTAAAGAGGTAGCTACGAACTTATTTGTATATGTAAATGTATATAGTTATCACATAAAAGACCCTTCACATATGTCTATTTTAATAGCAGAGTGAGTTGTGCCACCACCTCCAGTCTCAGAAATGCAAGTGCATGCAAAGGAAACAAAACAAGTTTTGGAAACTTGTTTGATGGACAGACTAGAAACTTGTAAAGAAACACAGTTTTATGAGGAGCCTGCTAACAGCAGTTAACTCATGACACAAGTTGTTCAAAAGCAGGCTAAAATAAACTGCATCTCTTACTCCACTGGTGTTGCCTCATGGTATTGTTTCAGAACATGTGGGATGTAAGAGTTTGGATAGCAATATCATGGTGCTGAAGGAAAGCCTGGATGGACCCTTTTGCTGTTGTCTGGTGTCTTACTACTTCAGTCAATCATCATGCTTTCTTTTTTAATGAACAACTTCTCTAAAATGTATCTTGGTTTGATTTCTGGTTTAGTACTAAAGGGGAACAGTATAACTTACCAGTGAGGAACTGGATACAAGAGTGGCATTTGTTACCCTGCTTTAAGATAACGATAATTAATAGCTTAAAGCTGCTAAATAAAACTTTAAAGGGTTCTTTTGGTTCTTCACTTTTTGGGGATCTGCTAAGTCTTCCTGACTTTCCTGTTTTTCAATTGCAGTGAGGGGAGCAAAAGCCCACTATATTCTAACTATAAGTTGACCTGTATATTGTTTCCCTTTAACTGATCACATCTTTCTTTCTGGGTTGTGCTGGTTCTCTTTCATTTTTAGATTGAAATAAATATTTCTATTTTCAAGTTACTAGTGTTGATTTCCTTGCTGCATTGTACATAAGGAAATGTGCACTGAATTAAGTTGTTAACATTTTTAGAAGGTACAAACTAATATTGTAAGCATTGTTTTCATGTCAATTTTTAAATTGCGTACTGAGTACTAATTATAACTTGCATGTTCAAGTGTGTGTCTTACCCCTTTTTACACATAAACCCCTCCCTTGGCTTACCTTCTGTATGGCTGCCTACCAACACGGTCACTGAATTTCAAGCTAGTGGAGGTTCCACTCTTCTGAACCTTGATTTCTTTGGGCCCGTGGATGACAGTAGCTCTAGCAGCACCACCACAATCCCAGGTCAGCAGAGTGTTAAAACCACAACTGTAATATTATAATGACTTACTAAAAGCATGAGCACATCACTTGACTTTCCTATAAACAAGGAGAAATTTTGCATTGTGTTTCTCTACAGTGTCTTTCTACTGCATTTTTCCTTTAATCTATGTTCTGTCTCATGGTGTTTTGTATCGAGTGTGAAGTATTTAAAAGGTACTGTCAGCTCTGTATTTGTCACATGCTGAAGGAATGAATGGCTTTTATGCTCATGCAAATAAGATGTTAAAACACTTGTTTCAAATTTTGAGAGTTAACTTTTCTAAGCACTTGAAAAATGTTGCAGATGTGATGATTCTCAAAAAATGAGGCTTTTTCTCTCCTCTGAATGAGTGCCTCAAAGTTATAGGATTATGATGTTATTTAGAAGTTATGAGTGAATTTAAAGTTACACAGCTTAACATACCAAAACCCTGATGGGATTTGCTGCTACCAGGAGATTGTAAGTTTTTGTGTGTGAACTACTAATATTAATGATAAAGTGAAAAAAGTGTTTTAACATAATTCATAATAGAAAACAAAGATAGTTGCATGTTTGTGGGACATTAGAAGTTCATGAACAATAATTATAAAGCCAAAGCACTTTATCTCCAACCTTTTCCCTTAAAAAGGAGGTGAAAACTCCACTCTCAATTAGATAATACATGAAAGTAATTGAATTAATTATGATATGGTTTTGACATGCTCTATTTTGCGTGAGCTTGTGAAAACCTACACTTTGAATAAATTTCTGCAGGAATTTAAAGGAACATTTGAGGGATTTATTTTAGTGCATAGGTTATGTAGATAAGGCAAATATTCTTCCAGTATAATGCCTGAAACCATGATAATTTTCTTCATAGGAAGGTTTTGAGGTTTTTTTAATTTACTGGGGTTTATTTTTTAAATCAATTTTTAAGAGGTCTGGGGTTTTCCCCCCATTTCAAATAAGTGCTTAGAATGATTACTGCATTTTTTGTTTTTAAAAACCTGCTCTTTTCTGTTGTTTTGAAATCTGGTCATTGAAGGCATTTTTGTGGCATCACATTCCAAATGTCTTTATTCCACCCTTGAGAAATGTCATTGTCCAGATGAAAGGTGGCAGGTTTGTCATGGAAATGATAGGTAGCAACTTCAAGAAACTCAAGTCTTACAGATTCTTTTGTGTGTGCAAGTCTATCAACAGAAGTCGTCAGTGCCCTGTACATGTACTACTTGTGCAGCTGGGTGTGTTCTTGTGTCCTGATGATGTGCACACTTGAAGTGATTACTCGAGGGATACTGTTAGCCTTTTATTTCCCCTTTTTTTGTTGTTGTTGTTTGTTTCATTGAGTTACAGGTACAACCATCTTCCCTGGTATGCCCTAGAGTACCCTTTTTGGTTACTTTTATTTGGTTTGGCTTTTCTTTCCTTTTGACTTGTTTCTGGGAAAGTCATTTGTTTCTTGGCTTGCAGCTCGTGTGTTTGTGTGTGTGTTTAAGAGCTTTGTGTGGGGTTTGGTTGGCTAACTTTCCTTCAATATCTCATTAAGGTTTTGCAGTGCTTTCCTTAAATATTCTCAAATCATTTAAATAAAATGGAGAATATGCAACTCTTGAAAATAAGTAAAATAATTGAAAGGCAAATTGTCAGATCGTTTGGCTTAAAGAAGAAACTTATTAGTAATAGAAGTCTGTTCTTTCTCTGGAGACTTTTAGTTTTACTTACTATAGAGCTACACTGCATTCTTCTCAGTCTGATTTCAAGCCAAAATAACTTTTATTTAAAAAAGAATTGTATTCTGCATTCTGAAAAGGGAGTTACCAATTTCTAGTTTGTTCCCACAGGTTTAGTGTATTGTCTTATTTCTCATGGTAATAGTTCAACACAAATGTGGCTGAGTAAGGTGCCTGAAGATCAGTAAATTGAGCAGCAACATCGCATGACAATGAAAATGAATTCAGGACCATAAATGTGAATATCTAAATGATGTAACTTTGAAGGTTGCATTTAACTTCTGTTGCAGAGTTGCATGTCAAAGGACTCCTCGTTTCAATTAGTTTTTACAATTTGTACCTTAATGGGATTTCTCAGGCTTCTGCGAGTGAAAGTGTATTTCTTCAAGTCTTCCTCTCCCTGATTGAAAGTGGATATTTTATGGAATAGTTGGGCTTTTTCCTATTTCCAAGTTCTGTAAACATCTGACAATACATAAAATCTCTGTATACTGGGCTCAGGACAGTGCGTATTTTGTATGAAGCTGGACAAAACTTAACTTTGGAAACCCAGGCTTAAAAACCTGTACACGGAAAACACAGCTGTTAATTTCTAATCAATTCATACTAAGCGAATCATATCATCTCCCCGTCCCCACCTTCTGCAGCTTAACCAGGTGGTTTTCTTCATTTTACTCCTAGGTCAGCTTAGTTTTCTAACAGTGTGAGAGTACTTGTGCACAAAGGATGAATGATGTAGATACTGCGTGGGGAGAGTTCATGCAAAGCAAGCATCTGTTTGTGCACGTAGTACTGCAATTACTGGGTGGAAAAGGCAGAACTATAGGTGCAGGCATTTTCAGTTTTTTTTTTACTTAGTAATCTTTTGGTATTTCAGGAGTCTCTAAGAGTGTCTTGCTCCACTCAGACTGGATAAAAATCATCAGCTTATAAATCAGTTTCTGTATTAGGTAGCTACATAGGACCATCGTATCTAAGCATTTGCAGCATTTGTTCTGCACTGGTAATGAAATGCTTGTGTCTTGGCCAAACCAGCTGGCACAAGCATGACACTTGTTTAGAACACAGGTGTCTATCATGATGCTTCTGTACAAAAACTCTACGCTGTTTTTGAAGAACGCTTATTATTGTGGATGGCATATATGCATACTTCTTTTAAACCCGTGAAGCATGAACTAACTTAAACTGTAACTAGAGTAGTACCAGCAATGTAAAAAGCTTCTGAGCAACAAAATATGTTGTAACAGGCTTTCCTCTTGGTTTATTTTGATAGTTCTTATTCATAGAGGCTTTCTTGAAGAAAATACTTAATAACTGGAAATATTAGAGCTACTTCTTACCATGACGTGAAGCTTGCTATTAAACAGGTAGAATTTCACTCATGTATTCTTCTGGATGCAGTTTTCTATTGTTTGCACTGCTTTCAGAATGGCCTCTACTGATAAAATTTGAAATCCATTCGCAACATATGTGTTGTCAAAATTCAGCATCTGAGTTAGGATGTCTCAAACTAGGAAGTCAGGGCTGAAACATCCAGATACTTAGCGTGTTAGAAACACTTGAACGATTAAAAGGGATCACAGACCAGAATTTGTGGTAGCATTACACATTCTAGTATGCAACTTTTTGAATGCCATTCCACTTCTCCGTACCATAAGAGCTGCTTTTCCTCACTTGAAACATTTTTAACACAAAACGTTTTTAACTCTTGGAAGAAGCAGGATGCTAAAATGCACTCTAATGCATGCCAGTGCTGTGTGTAATCCCTCATTAAACAGTTGGTTCCTGGTAACATGCAGTGTTCTAATACAGTTGAGTTGAAGTAATTGAAACAATCTGTTTTACCACAGCTGACATTTTTACAGGTGTTTCACTGTAAAAGGTAAATCAAGTTTGTTTTGTTTACTCTTAGACTGAGACCTTGTATGCCAGACTTGATCCACTGTGTGTGTGTTTTCTAGTACAACTATAAAAGCTACTGAAAAGGGTGGGGACGGAGGATGATGTTTCAGAAACGCAGACATGTCTTGTCATGTTCTTTTCATGCATCTTGACATTATAAATGATTCAGATGTTTACAGAAAACAGTCTCTAGCAAGTTGGTCTGTGGCTTTTTATTGCTATACTTGCCTCCAACCATCACTGATTATCATTTTATACTATAAGGTGTGGATCCTGAATTGTATGAATTGACAACCTCAAAACTGGAAACTTCCAATGCAAGCAACAGAGTGACTGATGCGTTTGCGAGACTCATGTCTACAGTGGAGAAGGCAAGCACGTCCACAAGGTAAATACTTTGTTGTGCTTTTTACTTCTTTTTCCAAAGGTGGCATGAAGTGTGAGGAGTAAATGTGTGTCAGGTCAGCAGTTCTTGAATGATCAGAAGGCTAAAATGTAATTATTAAATACAAAATTCATAGTACTGTAATTCATATTTCAAATTGTCATAGAACTCTAAAATAAGATGGGAAACAGTTCGTGACGTAAGTTGAAAAGCTATAGATGAGGACTGAACTGGAGGAAATGACTTCCTGAGAAGAGGGTTGATTTCAAAAATGGAAGGGTAAACTGGGCCACGCAGATTGGTGTCTTTGAGAGAAGACTCTCCTCAGTCTTCTGTGTGATATATAGATCCGGAATGTTCCACAAGTAAAATGATAAAACTGATTAATAATAATGACAGTATTTGTCCCATGTATTTCTAGCACCTGTCAAAACTTACGTGAGCAAACATCAGATTAATTTTGCTGTTGCAAGTCAAGGAACAAGTGTGCAGTTGGTATAAGTTGTCCTTTCTGCTTCATGGATCTTGTGTGAAATTCTTCTGTACTTCTTTCTATAGGTAGAACTTACATAAAAGCTTTAGGTGTCAGATGTCTTACTTGAAGTCTGGTCTGTTAAATGGGTACAGAACAGCCCTTCCATTTATAAGCTTGTATTCTTCAGGTTTATTTTTTAATCTGTATTTTAGCAGTAGGACTGTCTTAAAGTGTAATTAATGCCCGTGCCTATTAAAAGAATCACTGAGTGATTCTCACCAAGTAAAACATTTCTGTTGTTGAGGAAGTGCATGCCTCAGCATGCAACTAATATTAGTTGATTTACAACTGATAGATAGTTTAACATATCCTCACTTGTAGGTGAGCTGTAGTTTTTATTCAGCACTCAAAACTAGATGCACTTCCATACAGCATAGCACTTAGAGAGGAGGCATGGTTAAAGAGTTTTGGCAAATGTAGTGATTTGTAATGGTGGGAGATAGCTGGCTTTCTTAAAATGACCAGAACTGTCGTTTGCAAGAGCTCTTTTAAAACATGTTCTTTCATTAAGAAAACTTTCTGGCTAGCTTTCCTGCAGTGAAAATGGTCAAAGTGAACACGGAATAAAAACAAGCCATGAAATTTCAAGGGAGAACCAGCAGAGGGAACTCCATACTTCAGTGCTGATTTTTGTGTCTCAGCTTTTGGAGTGCCTATTTTCCTATCCATGGAGTGCATATACTCTTTCTGAAAATGCGCTAGTGGCAAAGTTTGACTTCCACTACTTAGAAAAACACAGTTACAGTTAAACTACTTTGTTATATATTCTAAGTCTAGTTTAAAATTCACAGCAGAACATAGAAACTCTTTATTAATTTTTATTTCCACTCAGATTTATACCTACTTTCTTTCTTTAAGAAGTCTTAGCTTGCTTTTTCTTTAGACATTAACAAGGAAGTCTGCTTTGCTGAAATGAATGTTCATCTTCATTTTCTGTATTGTTTATTGATATAAGGGATTTAGAGTTTTTTCCAATGCTTTCCACAGGGCACTGGAAAGCTTTTAGTTGTGCTTTATTCACATGTCAAAGCTCTTCCCCTCTTCTGGAGAGCATTACTTACTGATAGGAAGAGGTTCTAGATCTGGGCTGCAGCAATACCAGGCTGTAGAGGGAGGGTGGGGACCTCAGACTTGGCAGTTAAGTTCAGTTACACACAAGGATTAGCAGTTTTAAAGCATCTGTTTTCAGTGTTTAATAAATTTTGTGTGTTTCTGCCAACTCTGAATTTTAAACATTTTTTCTTTCTTTAATTCCATGCTCTCCAAAAGAAAAGCAGTCTGTTTTTCAAGCTAGAAACCTTCAGAGAAATAAGGTCTTATCTCAACAGTATGCCAAATATGTTACAGAATGTCAGCTTTTTGCAATAAAATTGATTTTTTTTTTTGTTTTATTTTTTTTTCTTTCTTTCGTAATGAATTGAAGACTTTAAAATAGGGGTGGCTGGGTACAGCCAGCTCAACAAGGATGACATTCATGCACCAACCCGGAAATACGGACTATTATCCATTCATGATAACTGATCAGGGGAAGATGTAGCCAGTGGCTTAACATCACTTTGATGGCAACTTCAGTTGTGTTAAGGCTATCCCATGTCTGTAATTTGTCTGAACTCAGGATATTTAGGGTGAAGTTTAGAGTGAAAATACCATTGTTCAGCTGTAAAAAGTCATGTGAAAAAGTTGTCTTTGCTTAAAAGAGCCACATCTTTTGTATTCAAACCCATCTCTTAAAGCCAGAAAGTCAGTTTCGCAGAAGGAAAGTGTTGGGAGTGCAGGGGAGGCTTCTCCCTCAGCTTGAGCCTGAAACCCTGATGGCAGCAGTAAGTGTTGAAGGTCAGGGATCCAGTACAGCATTCCACAGACATTCTGCAGCCTTGCCCGGTTCCATAGAATTGGCAGAGATCAGAAGTTTATCTGCTGTCTTTTTGAAGGAAAACAGAGCACTGATATCTCTCCAAGAAACAGACGAAACCCTCATTTAGGCTGGAAATATTCCTTGGGGGAGGTGTTGGATGGAGTAGGCTACCTCTTAATTACAGAGTGGCTTTTAAAGTGCATTTCTCTAATCATTGTTGCTGTTAGAGTCTGGCCTTGCTGTTGCTATCCACAAAACCCTTTGCAAACATGAGAGATGACTGAAATCCTGAAAGACTTGAATGCTGTAGGAAGGGGTTGGAATGCAAAACAGAACAGTGAGGTGTGAGTGACACATCAGCAAAGTATTCCCTATTTCTTGCTAAAGTCTCTTCCAGCAACTTTTGTGCCTGTCAGTCTGGCTAATTTCTTGCAGCTTAGTGTTAACATGCCTTTGAAAAGGAAACTTCATGCCAACAGGTAGAGGGACAATTGCTAGGGTAAGGGCATCCCTTCTGTCTCAGGAGGAAATGTAATATAGTGTAATAGATGGATGGGGGCAGAGTGCTCTGTAGAGAGTAGTTTTAAATCCTGAATGAAGCAGAGACCTTGTTTTGAGTGAGGGCTGGGTTCTTTCATGATTTAGTAATCAGAAGTTCTGGTTCCAAAGCAGACAGTATTATAGAGCCACAGCTGACAATCTGCTCACTTGGGCATCCATTGTGTAAGCTATGGTATCTAGGAGTTAAGAGTACACAAGCAGGAGAGGCTCTGCAATGTGTGCCCCCAGACCAGGGTTTAGCAAAAGAAGGTCTTGACAATGGGAACATCTTCAGTAACAGTGGTGACTGAAACTAATGCACTGACATGGTTATTTTGCTTGCCTCCATCAAAAGGTTCCACAGTTATTAGGCAGTTTGGTAAGTTTTGAGGGTAAAAACAGTCTGCAGTGATGATGCTACCTTTGTCTTTTAAATTTAGAGAGCTAATGAGTAATCCTTTAAGGTTGTCCTGGTGATATCTGCTACCAAGGGTGCTGACTGCTACCCAGAAAGGGTACTTACAGCGTCCAGTTTTATTGTTTTCCAGAGGAGCCTGCCCTCTCCATCAAGGAGTGCAGACTTTAGGCTGTCTCATCCCTCTCTGCACTGAGATGATTTTAAAAAATACTTTGAGCCTCATTACCAAGTGATTGTATCTATAGCTGTAACTTGGTCACAGCTAAGCAGTGTTTACTGTATTAGTGTGTTAGCTTGTCCTTCTTTACAGATGCTTTCTACAGAACCCATTAAGTAGCTAAATTATTGCAAAGGGCCTCCAGCCAGGAGGGGAGTATTCAGTGATTGTCGAGATTCACATCTGACTGTGCTCACTGGTGCACATGTACCAGCTAGTACAGCAAGAGCAATAACATTATCCCGTGATAAAGGTCCGGCGTATGACCACCAGGTGAAATGCAGTGCTGCCTCTGGGATGCAGCAGTGCTGTTTCTTAGAATGCCACAGTTGAGCAGAGGAGGAAGAGGCATATAAATAGCAGGGAGTGTGTGAGCTCCATCTCCCTGCCTGGTTAACAATTACAGGAACTCCTTTTAATGCAGATCTTGGAGTCGGCCCTCTTCGTTTGGCTTCCTCTGTCAGATACTCTGTAGTTAGCTGTAAGTCCTTGATCACCAGGAGTTTGTACCTTTAAGAGGCTTGTGGTAAGTGATTACTAATAGTGGCACCAGATACTGATAACACAGTGGTGGGTGAGAACCACATTTCAACAGCTCAGAGATAGTCCTTCAAGTGCAAACAGAGCTGACTGTGAAGTTGTTAGAGAAAGAGGCACATATTGGCTCTGTGCTTCTTCCTTCAGTAAATCCAGCACACAGCTTTGTTTATCCTCCAGAATTTGGTAATCTGCCTAGTCAGTGGCTCATGAAATTCCACTGCAGCAAAGAAAATACTGCTATTCTAGTGAAGGAAAGTCGGATTTAGTATCTAGGCTGCCTCATCTAGAGATCTTTCATCAAGTGGAGATTTCAAGTAGCAAACAAAGTGATAGTTCAGTGTCAACACAATGATCAGTGATGTCAAGGATGAGTTTGACTCCAGCTTCTTTCTTTTCTTCTCCTTCTAGTTAAGAAATCCTGACACTGCTTCCCTTTGCTTTCCCCTCATCTCTGATCAGCCAAGGAAACAATCCCGATGGGTGCTGACAAAAGAAAATAGAAGTACATGCTGCTTTGTGGTCAGAGTGGTCATTGCCCTCTCCAGGGCTCCATTTAAAGTTTATAGCTAAGACAAAAGATACAGAAAGGACATTTCTGAAATGTTCTAGGGAAAGGCAGTGTATTTGGTTTCAAGCCTTTTGTCTCAGCTTTTTGCCCCAAAGACGAGGGAGCTTATTTAGCTAGAATTTCTAATGTTGTTACAGGGTACAGCAGGTGCCTTTTTGGAACTGGAATAGTGTTTGATGTAAAACTGAGTATCTCTAGTAATAGGCAGTGTTCTTCAAAGATAAACCATATGTCTGTGAAGTGTGGATGTTTGGGCAGGGGAAGGGGGTTTTCTGGAGTGGTCTGAGCCAGGCTTCATTTTCCTTAGGAAATGTAAGGGGTTTGCATAATAGTGAGAACCAAACTACACAGAATTCAGACCTCTTTATTCATTTTTGCTCAGTAATTCTTATGAATAAAGCAAAAGGCAAAATAAACAGCAGTGATTCCCAAACTGCTGTATGTATCGTGGCTACACGTACTACTGCACTTCAAAGCAAGTAGGTATAAGTTGGAAACCACCTTTTGCCATTATTGAGCCCTGGGGGGGAAAAAGGGTTCGTGGATCACAATATGTAGAGTAGCATGATGTATAATCTGAGAATAGTCATATTGGAAACACAGCATAAGTACCTTTTTATTTTAAGAGTATTAAGAAGTAAGTTAGGAACATCTTAATGTCCTTTCAAGACTTTTCCACTCTTATTTTGAAAGATTATACTGGATGTAGGTGCTTTAGAACTAATGCTTCTATTGTCTTATACCTAGAATATGGGCATAGGTATCTCTTCAAGTGAGTCTCTTTAACACTGGAACCTGCAAAAAAAAAAGGGAAACATTAAAATTAGCATTTGAATAGGAATTTTTTTCCCCTCCTTATTGCAACAATATACAGGGACATTTTGCTGACTTTCTGTGTTAACATTTTGTTGGTAGGCAGGTAGGTATTATAGCATTAGACTTCTCACGTAGCTTACAGAAGTGCCTGTCAGTGGGAGACAAACTGACAGAACATTGCTTCAATCAGTGATTCTTTTAGTGATGCAAGGGATATCAGGTACTGTATTAATGCACTTTGTTCTTTTCTTCTCCGCAGGAAGCCTAAAAAGGAAGAGCATCTTAGTGAAGAGGCTGCCAAGGTGATTTCTAGCCTTCCTGACTTAACTTTCATGCATGCCAAGGTGTTGATGTTCCCAGCCACATTAACACCTTCAACAAGCTGCCAAGAAAAGGTAGACTAAAGTGATGTGAATTGGACATTTTCTATTGATTTTTTTTTTTTCTTTTTCCTTCCCTCTGTGGGTCATAAAAAGCAATCTTGCTTTAATTAAAAAAAAAAAATCAAGTTCAGCTGATTTGTTGGTAAGCAGCACTAGAAAGGTATACATAGTAATGTATATTTATTTACATACCGGAGTCCTAAATTTATATTAGAGAAAAATGTAAATAATTGGGGGTAAATCTTTTTGAAGATCTATTCTTTTTGTTGTGCTGGGATGTACACATTTCTGTCTTTGTGAAATACACTGGTGGTGTCCTTCTTACAGAACAGGAAAAAGTTTTAAAAGATAAATAAATCCTAAAAACAAAACGCAAACTTCAATCTTCACGGTCTGTGAAGTCCCCCTTAAAGGTTTTCAGATTGCGTTGAGCATCTTTTTCTTTCCTGCATATATTAAAATACCTATTGCTGGGGAAAAGAAAGCCCAAAGGTTACATTGTCCCTTTGCAGGTTTTCGGTTTTATTATTGTTTCTTTAAAACCCAATAATTTCTTTTGTGTTTTAACAAGCTGAAGATGTGATTTGCCTTTTTCTTCTACTCCATCCCCTCCCCCTGTTTGATTGGCCGATCAGTCTTTATGTTCTTGAACTTCAATAGTATGGCTCTGTCACTATATAGCCTGTTGAAAGGTATGCTCTCAGTAACTACTCGTTCCAGTTCTGGCTCATTGTCTAAACACTTGATTTTTTGGGGTCATTAGAAGGTTGTCTGCTTTTAATCAGTTTGATTTAGAAAAGAAGGACCAAAACTGTATGAATGTCTTACAATGAAATTTACCTGTTAAAGGTTGGGTTTTTTTTATGTTCTGTTGTACCACTATTCCTGTTTGATTTTGCACAGTGTAAAATGACATAATCATAGATTGCTATGGTTTTAGGCTGTATATACAGTAAAAAACTATGGGTTGTAAATGTCTGGGAAAATTCCTATGGAAAAAAGAGAGCTATGTAGAAGAACCTCTAAAAAGGTCAATGTGCATGCCCAAGGTCTTTTGAGATTTAAGTGTGTAAATTTCCTTTTAGCTTACACAAAATAAAATAATTTAAAAGATACATATGTTTATAGTCTGCTATCTTTTTATATGGAATGGACACGTTACGTTTCTGTTAATGGTAAAATCAATGCCCTGCATTAACAGTAGAACCAAGGAACTGGTGGTGTGCAGTCCCACAAAACATGCCTGTCGGTCCTGCAGAAGAAGCAGCTTTTCTTTGATAGCCCTGTTAGTGCTTTGTGATGTAGTCTCTTATTTCTGTCTCCAGCTTGCCTTCTGGTTTACAGGGTGATGTGGCCCAAGGCATGTCAGTATTTTGGGTTAGGGACTTCTCCAAAGTACTTGGCAATGCTCATCTGTAAGAACACAGATTATGGTGAGGTGAGAGGACAGCTGCATCTGCCTGTTTCTTAGCTAGAAATTAAAATGTAAACACAGCATTCACTTGATTTTCCCAACGTGTTAGCTTGCACTGAGCTTCTTCAGCAACAGTCTCTTCAGGGCCTCTCAGTTAACTTGCAGGTAAGGCATGCTCTGGGGGCTGACATTCAGGGTGTTTTGCATGGGCATAGACTCTCCCATGTCTAACCTTAACTGTGAGCACAGCTCTTTAAGTGCTCAGTAGTCACCACCAGTTCATCACTTCTAGTTCTGAGAAATCTCTGATGCATTTTCTTACCTCTTCTTTGAGGTTTTTATCATCTGACTACACTTGGGTCAGAAGAGTTAAAGTTCAGTTTGGTGTCATTAGCCGGTAAGGTGAAATGTCCATGCGAAAGGAGGCTCGCTCCTTTCTGAAATGTCTTTGAGAGATGAGCACTGGAGTTTCACCTTTGTGAACACAGGAGTTTCTGCGAGTAGTGGCTACTCGGAATTGAAAGAGTAGCTCCTACAGTTGTGATAAAGTTAATTTGTAAAGGCTAAATTGGCTCCTTTGCCCTCTAATTGGTACTGCAGTGTACAATGCTGCGGTATCAAACTGCACCCTGTTGTAGCTGAAAAGGTTTATGAAAAAGCCATCTGCTTTACCGCGTCACCCCAAAACACTGCTGTTTGCTGCTTCTGCAGGTTGTCATTACAGTATTGACTTCATGCCTGTTACACATCAAAATCAGCTTTGCTAATCTCGCAGGTTAAGCACACTATTCTATAGTGCATGCTTATGATACCATTCCATTCTGGTGCTGGGCTGCTGTAGGTTAAAACCAGACCTTTTGTTTCCATAGCTGTGGCGTGTCCCCCGGAGCCGGAGCAGTGGTATAGCTGCAGCAGAGAGCTATGTCTATTGTTTCAAGGAGAATATGTTTAGGAGCTGACTCATGATCCTTGTCTGGCAGCAAGTGGACTGAAGTATTAAGGAGAGGTGGGGGTGGAAGTGCCAGCTGCAAGTTGATCTTTAGTCTCCTCACAATTGCCTCTAGAGGCAGCTGCCCATTTGTCTTGCAGTCTCCAAGTGCAGTACTGGTGGCCCGCTGTAGAAGGGGGAGGGGGAAGGAATGGCAGGGGGAAAAGGAGATTTCTATTGTGACTGATGTACCAATCTGAAACTTGGTGAAACCTGGCACTACCCAGAGTGTGTTTATGGGATTCTTAATGTTCTTTCTGCCTCCCCAAAAAAAGAAAATTGCATCCCACAGGCCTTCATGCTGCTGAAAGACATAAATCTTCCCTCTAAATTCACCCTTTTTCAGGTGGATGCTGGCTGCCTTAAAACATAGCATTGCTTTTTGTTTCCTAGCTTAAGCCCCTGTCTTTCCTGTCGATTGTGGGATGGACAGGCAGGATCCTCTGCCTCTCTCCTCCTCTCTTCTACAGGCAGCTTTGCTCTTACGCAGAAAGTTGTGTTTAGCAGATCCAGCCGCATCAGGGTTGTCTTTCCATGCGGTTCCCATTGACACAACATGCCTTATCTAGTTTGATCTTGCCAGGAGGTTTATGGGCAGGACTGCAATTGATACTTTCTGCACGTTCCTGTTGCTGTGCATTGTCATCAGATGTGTCAATGTGTATCACATTCACTCGAGAACTCGTGTCATTTAATAGCGAGGCATTTATGTGCCCTGTCCAACAGAAGCAGCAGAGGATGCTTGGTTCAAATGTAATTGCCAGAGCTGGAACATGGCCATGAAGCAAAGTCCAAAACTCCCACTGTGAAGCGAGCTGCAGGCCCCTGAATGACTGCTAGGAAGAGCTGGACTCTGCTTGTGTTATCCAAAAGGCTGCACTCTGATGCTCGGTGGTTCAGCGCTGACTTATCGGGAGCTTTACCACCTGCTGCAGGTGTTAGCAGTGATGCACTTCCCGCAGCACTTGAAATGTTAAGACCTTCTCAGAATATCATTAGCATGACACATTCATTTTGAGAGGCCAGAAATAAAGCTTACAAATAACGCACGTAGATGCCCTCAAATGCAATTAGTGTGTACTGAAGTTAACCCTTCATCACACTGGGTTGTTGCACAGGATTTTATCCGGCAATGAAACCAGCATGTGGAAAGGTTTGTTGTTGGGCTGCAGGACTGCTGCACTTGGGCTGAATATCTGGTAGCCTTTACAGGATGTGAGGGAGGCTTAGCTCAGTGTGTTCGAGATGGATCAGCCTTGATCCAACCACTTGCATCTAGATACATAATTATGTATTCCATTTCAGAGCAGTCTGAAAATACAGGCTAGCAGCAAAATACACTTTAAGATAATTTATAAAAGCATATGGCATCTAATATAATTGCATGGCATCTGCTAGGAATTCCTGATACAAAAGCAGAGAAGCTTTTCATAATCTGGCCTCCGTGCTGAAGAGCACAGCCTCTCAAGGCAGCAGGCAGCCTCGTCTGCTCCCTTAGGTGAACCTGGTACATAAAAGGAGATGGGAAGAAACAACGCAGTCAAATTCAGAGGACTAAAAACAAGGTAAGAGGGAGCTGGAGACAAATCAAGAACTCGGGAGAAGCTCTGAGTAGGGGAGATAAGAAGGTGAAGCAGGAGTGGGAGTGCAGGCAGCTGGGATAGCTATAGGAAGAGCAGGTGGTGGAGAAAGTGAGATTACAAGCATGAGGAGCAGGGGCATTTGGAGAGGGGAGAAAGCCTGGGATGGATTACAGGTGCACACACTGTGGCCCACTGGCTGCTCTTCTCCAAAATCTGGAACTGAGCCTCAGAGCCCCACGTCTCTGTTACTGTACTGCAGAGAAAATATGTCAGACCCATCGGGTGAGTGTAAGCTGCGTGTGTCACAACAGCCCGCCATTGCTATCAGTTACTTTTGGGAGAGAGCTGGACTGCAGACGTAAGGGGTTTAAATGCAGCTGCTGGTGCCTGTTTCAGCATTGATTCAAGCCCAGATGTTAGAAGACCTGTTTTAAAAACCATCTTTAAATAAGGAGGTACATTACAAGTCCAGACTGCAGGTATAAAATCAAACCCTCAAAAGCTAAGCTCCGCTGCTGTGATTTGGAGCTGCAGCTTCAGCCCTGTCATGCACCTGCAATGTGACACTCGTTACTTCCATACCATCCTGTCTTCACTCTATCTCCTTGCCTCGTGCCCTGCATGGATCTGTTCCCTGAATCAGCATAGTGCAGCAAAACTCTGCAGGGCCCCAGCTTCATATAGCTGAAGAGAAAGGATGGCCTTATGTGGAGAAGGCATCGCAGCGGAGTGCGATGCTCTCCTGGTTTGGAGCAGCCGGCCACAGCAGCTCTTCTGCAGGTCACTTGTGCAGTTCTGTCATTTGGTGCCCAGCAGGAGTTGCCTGATTGGGCTGTGTGGAAATGCTAATTTCTCCAGGATGTAGCTTAAGCAGTGTGGAACTTTGCTCATTTGATCCACAATCGAGGCTCTGCGACACCAGGGATCAGGTGCATGTGCTGAGAACCCGAAACTGCTGGAGCTCTCGTTTTCATGTTGTCAGCCTGTTCTTAAACCTGTGTTATACGTTGTTATCCTCGTTACAGCAGGGTTGCAAAGATCAGCTCTGAAACACCGTGCTCCTCCTGGTAGTTTGTCAGCAGTATCTGAGAAGGACTCAGCTGATAGAGGCATCGCACACATCTCAAAGGCACAGGGGAAGCTCACTGTTTCACATCTACATTCACTACATGGTCCCCAAAATGTACTTTTCCTAGTTTAGGGGCTCTGAGTCTTCCTCTGCAGATCTGCTGATTTTGTCTTCTTGTACTTACCTAACATCAAGGCATACACCTGCAGAGGTTCCTAACACTGCACTCCATACAGGAGTTAGGATTCTGTGCCTTAAATAAGGTTTGTCACTACTTGTAGAACGGGAAGGGACAAAAAAAGGCTTCTCATTGAACTAACAGATACAGTGGTCCTATGGAAAACAAGTAGACTAACTGAGGACTATTTGAAGGTGACGGAAATTAAGGTGTATTTTTGAGTGTTTGCATAAGCAGACTTAATGATCCTTCTGGCATGGTTTCCTCATGCTTAATGATCTCTTTGGCAGTGTTTTGTATGTTTAGAACACCCATGTGTGCAATAAACTGAACTGAAATAAAGCTGACCCTCTCGGGCTGTATGCCCTAAGATGCTCTGCTGAGCTCCTAGCCAGGTCCTTGCTGTTTGTGTGACCAAGGTGGCATTGGCTGCTGACCTGCTCCACCTGTGCTAGTGCTGGCAGCTGAGCTGTTGTGACTGATCCTTACTCATTAGGGCTGGATCATCAGGGGCTTATTAGTACCTATGAATGTGCAGTCCCACGCTGCAAGCATTTGTCTGGTTGACACCAGGTCTAGCGAGCAAATCCCCCCAGAATACAAGTAGGTTTCCTGTTGGGATTGTTGTCATTGTGTGAGCCTCACCTCCTGTATTTAAAGCACTGGAGTTATTAAATGGGCAGGGAGGGGCAGCAGAGGGGCAGCCCCAGCTCAGCCTTGTCTGTGCCTTTGTCTGCTTTTCCAATGAAATGTGTCCCAATTGTTTTTCAATCTTTAAGCGATAAAACACTTGGTGTTTGTTTCCCTCAGACAGGGAAGAACTGCAGTGAAGCCAAGCGGGGTTGTCAAGACAGCCCTAATCTAATGGCAGGAAGTGTTGTCTGGCCTGATCTGGTCTTCAGAAGGCATTACGCAAGGGGAGAAAAGCAAGTTCTTTGCATGAGACCTTAGTCTGTTGACTGGAGGATGCCTTGTAGGAAGAGATGCCCATCACACCTCAGGTAGCTGTAGCCTAGTGCCATAATGGAGCGAGCACTGCACACCTTGTGGTACAAACCCTGAAGACCACTGTGATGTTCATCTCTGTCCTAATGAGCTGCACGGTGTCAGAGATAGCCTGGCTCTGGACCTTTCGGGCTCGTACCTTGGGAGAACAAGCTCTCCCATCCCAACCTCTTTTTTGGCACCTTGTGCCTCTTTGGGGAATTTATCTGTAACAGAGTCCAACTTTAGTAGTAAAGAAGGCAAATTAACTTGTGTGCTAGTCCCTGTGATAGTTCTAACTGTTAACTGCAGCCTGTTCATGTAAATACCCAACAGAAGGTGCTAGTCAAGATCTGCCCTATTGCTTGGGATAGCAACAAGCCTTGGCCTCAGTGACACAGGGAAAGGGAGGGCAGTCCTGCTGCTCCTGCCACAGCTTCATCCCAGCCTGCATTCCCCAAGCCAGCACACAGCCCTATGGTCAGAGGCACGGGTTGATGTATGGTGGGATGTGCAGAGCACGTGTGTGGTCGTGGCAGAATTGGCTCTGTCTGGTGTCTGTTCTGGTGTCCCCTCGGGCTGCCTCTCCTGTCTGCAGAGTTTGTGCTAGTGACTGAATGGTAATTGTTGATGTGGTCAGAGCTGGTTTTTCAGGTCTTTTTCAGCTGGGGAAAAGAAGGGTGTGAAGACACGGCCTGGACAGGACAAGTGAAGGCTGGCAGCCGTGTGCAGACACTTCACGCGTAGCTGGACTGCTGATTTCCCTATTCCTTTATGCTCGCCGGCCCAAGGAGCTTACAGAAGACGAGGCAACAAGTGTTGCTGGATCTCTTCCTAGCGCCTTTCAGCTCCTCGTGGCAGCCTTGGAGAAGAGTCTGGGAGCGGCTTCCACAGGAGTTCAGGGCAGAGTGGGAAGTGTCCAACAGGCTCTCTCAGTGCAAAGCCTGGCTTTGTCCATGGGGCCTTTTGGATCATATTTTGGCTCTATAACTACAGGGAGCCTGAGTAGAAATACACAGCAAGGCTGGTTTGGAAACAAACCGAAAACACACGAAGTGTCCCCCCCACACCCCTCCAAACTCTCCCTTTCCCTCCCCAGCCCCAAATCTCACCAAACTCTGTCCCAGTCTCAGCAGCTTAGACCTGAAACTGTTTGCACAAGAGTTCTGCTACCAAAAAGGGGTTTTGTCTTGGCTGTGTTATTTCACTGGGCACAGGGGCCGTGTTTTCATTGGGAGCACTAAAGCCTTTTGTCACTTAGTTAATGCTGAGGCGAGTTAAGAATCAACATGCAGCTGGCAGTGGGTGTTCTGCAGCTGGTAGGACTATTGCAGGTTACTCCACTTTCTCTTGGACGGAGCTGCCTCCCTCTGACAATGGCAAAATGAGCAGTTGTATGGCTGCTTTGTGTTCTTAAGGGTACAATTTTCCCTCCTTTTCCATTTAGAAGGGGTGTCTCTCCCTTCCTCTCCATCCTTGGCCACCTCAATGAAGTCTGTTCTGGCAACTTTCCTCCTCTGTTGGCCAGGGAGGAGGAAGCAGGGTGGAAAGGGGGGAACAAACAGCTGTCCTTTAGGTTTAAATCAATGCAGCTCCTTAGCGGGCTGGCAATGTGAGCTCAGTCATTAGGAAAGCTGCTCTTTCATTCAGGGGGCAGCCTGAGCCAATTCTCCCCCAGTCCAGGACCAAGGAGGTAAGGAGCATGGGCCTTTCCAGCTTGTAGGACCCTTGCAGCTGGCACATCCTCCTGTTCCTGCTGTTTCATTCATGCAGGGCACTGGGGACCATGTTGGCACTTTGGATGTTAGCCTGTCACAGGGAGCTACTGAAGTGTTGCAGCGTGTGTGCTTGAATTCCCATCTCCTTGTGAGAGGCACCTTCCCTTGAGACTGGATGTAGGAGATGTGGATTTTCCCATTGAGCTGCTCAGGTTAAACCTCTGAGTTGAGTAGGTTTTAAGAAAGTGAAATGGATGTGGTCAGCCCCTTGAATGCTGCAGCTCCCTTTCGCCTGCCCTGGGGTCCTACATGTATGGATAGTGATAGTGAATACCAGAAGCTCCAAAGTGGTTCTGCAGGGCTCGAAGGTCTTACCTCAATCCTGGCAAGAAAGACGGCATCACTTCTGGCTTCCAAAATACAGGGGCTTTTTGTAAACTGCATGTGGCTCGTGGCTCTGCTCAGCTGATCTGTATTTGGTTGTTTTGAATCATAGAACAGTTAGGGTTGGAAGGGACCTTAAGATCATCCAGTTCATCTAGTTATTGTGTCATTTACATGTACTGGAAAACACTCTGAACCCCCAGGAAAAGGTAGACCAGAGTTGGACTGATGCACACGTAGATTAGACCCAAGCTAGCGCTGCCCAGGCCAGCCTAACGGCGCTGCAGCGTAGAGGGGATAGTTGAGGACCTGATACCAACCCGTTTCTGAGCTGTTCTGATCTCTGAAGTGTGTTTTGATCTCGGGGATGTCAGTGGGGAGGATCGCAGCTGAAATCTCATTAGCAAATGATAGCCTTGTGTGCAGAAACCTGCCTCGCTGATATCTTGATCTTATTCTGCCACTTTCTGATCAGCAGGGTTGAAATCCGTTCTGGTTTTTGCAATGTCACTGGCGTGGTTTACAGGTGATGGCGGAAAGAGCTGTGGTGTGCCGTGGCAACAGGGATTTTAGCATGTTTATAGGAGGTGTTTTACAGGTTTCCCAGTGCTGCTGTGAGGGAAGCTCATTTTTGAGGGATACAGAAAGTGCTGTCTACAACTATGGGATGTGAAAGATGAACATACCTGTAATGAGGCAGCAAATCTCATTTAGAAAGGTTCCTTAGTGGAAGAAGTACATCTTCCTCAGGTGCTCTGTTGTTTTCTCCATGAATTTGGGTGTCTGATGCCTTTCTGCCACCTGGCATGCTGTTAAGTGTTCCCTACATCAGTAGTGGTCCTCAAATCTGCGAGCTGGTGGGGTGATGACATCCCTCCTGGTGACAAGATGCAAAATGAAGTAATGCAATGGCACACCGCGCTGCCCCAGATTGAATAGTTCCACCTTCAAAAGAATACCCCTGCTCTCCTTAAAGAAACCTTTCCAGATGCTGTCGTGCTGCAGGCAGGGATGTATCTGTGGTGTGTTCCAGCAGCACGAGGAACTCGAGATTGCACCTTAGCACATGCATCCTGAGTGTAATGTGGGAGGAGAAGCTGCACAGCCGTGGGGTTGCATTGCATTATATAGGGGCACATGATACAGGGGCCTGGGAAGCCTCCTGGTCTTGTACGTTTGGGAAAGTTATGTTGATGGAAGACAGTTATCGGTGGTGCCATTAGCACCAGGTAGGCTTTCCTTGCATTTGGAGGGTTGTAAGTGAAGAGGGGCTTTGCAGAGGCTGAGATTAGCAACGCGGTTCTGATTGCGGGGAGCTCCCGTCAGCAGCGCTCCAGTTTTATGAAAAGAAAGAGAAAAGGACAAAGAAAATAAAAAGGGGGGGGGGGCTGTTTATTCCTCTGTAAGGACTGAGTTGGTTCTGCAGTGACAACGGGGTGACAGGCAGAATACAGCACAGAGGCACTAAAGGTTTCTCTTTGCTGCTTCCCTGCAGTGAGCCCAGCACTGACTTCTCGGTGCAGAAGCATTAGGGTAAAGCTGAAGCGCTGGGCGGCGGGGGAAGACTTTGATTTATGCACTGGTAGGGGCTGTTTAATCTTAGGTCTGCCTCGTTCTCTTATTTTCTGTCTGCGTTGCTTATTTCCATCTCCCTGGGTACCTCTCCCAAGACTTCTTAGCTCATTTTGTGTTTAATCTTCCCGATTTGTCTACAGCCCCGGCTGCTCTAATCTCTGCAGGTCACTGTGCAGTTGGCATGTTTGTTACTCGTCGGCTGTTTGCTGCCATCAGCACATTCGATCGTGGTTGAATTTACATCAAAGAAACACCTGACAAAGAAGCAGGCCTGATAATAGGCTCTGGTTTCTTCTCGGCAACCCAAACAGGTAGAGGCGGACGAGGGAGCGCTGGCAGGACCACAAGGGACTTGGTGCTCTACTTTCAATGCGGTGTGCTTTCCTCAGACCCCGCTGCTGCTGTGGGCTCCCCAGAAATAGAGCTGCTGCTGCTGGAAAAGAGGAAAACAAGGCAGAGAAAAGATCTTCTGCTAAACAGGCCCACACGTGGGGACGTCTGACTAGAGACAGGGAGGGAAAGGCTCTCCTGCAGTTGCTGTTGTAGCTGCACAAACGCAGCTCCCGAACCAGAGGTCCCTTTCCCTGCAAGGAGAGTTGGCTCAAATGCCAGGGTCAAGAGAGATGCTACAGTCATGGTGATTGTTTCCTGCTTCTTTGGAGTTGGTCAAGGAAGAGGCTTCTTTAGCAAAGGCTGACTTCTCTAGCAAAACACTTCAATATCTAAATAGGGATTTTGCCTTTGCTTTGGCTTGTATAATTTATGCTGCCCATACCACTTTTGCAGTGTAGTTTGCTGTTAGGAGCTGATTTTATGTAATGATCATATATAGTTACATACACTTATACCCCCACGCAGTGATAGATACATAGAGATAGATATATGTGACATTTGGTGCAGCTGGGACTATTCTGTCCAATACTGGGTGCTGTTTAGGTTGGTGCTAGTGTCTGGTTCAGGGGTGTCTTATGGATGCATTGCTCAGGGTTTGGCAGCACACAGGAGATGTTCATCCTCAGGTTGTGGTGGTGTTTGGGGTGCTTACAGAGCCCCAGCCCTTTATCCTCTGCTGAAAGGAAAGCTGGTGGCACGACATCACGTCTCCTACAGGCTTCCCCTGATGGTGTTCAGGAGCTGGTACTCTCAAACCACTGTATGAAACCTGGGTGTTTGGGGGCTGCTGTAAACTGTAGGGGAGAAGGGATGAGATCCTGTGGTCTGGCTGAGCTCCTTGGTGCTAGAGCTCCCTGGGCTTCCACTCTGTGGAAGTGTGCAGGGTTAAAAGCAGTGTTCATCAGGGGCCAGGTCCACAAGAGGGATGTGGACTGCTGGAGCAAGCCCAGAGGAGGCCATACAGATGCTCTGAGGGCTGGAGCAGCTCTGCTCTGGAGACAGGATGAGAGAGCTGGGGTTGTTCAGCCTGGAGAAGAGAAGGCTTCTGAAGGGGAGACCTTAGAGCAGCTCCAGTGCCTGAAGGGGCTGCAAGAAACCTGGAGAGGGGCTTTGGACAAGGGTGTGCAGTGACAGGACAAGGGGGAATAGATTTAAGCTGCCAGAGGGAGACTGAGATGAGCTCTTAGGCAGAAACTCTTTCCTGAGGCGTGCTGAGGCCCTGGCACAGGGTGCCCAGAGAAGCTGTGGCTGCCCCATCCCTGGCAGTGTTCAAGGCCAGGTTGGACGGGGCTTGCAGCAACCTGCTCAAGTGGAAGGTGTCCCTGCCCATGGCAGGGGACTGGGACTGGATGAGCTTTAAGGTCCCTTCCAACCCAAACCAGGCTGGGATTCCCCTTGGAGGGATTTCCAGCTCCTTCCATTGGATCAGGGTTGGAGCTGGCTGCTGTGTCCCTGGTGCGAGTGGATGAGGACGGACAAGCAGGACAGCCCTTCACACCTCACGTGCTGGAAGCACCGCTGCCCACCAGAGCAGGGGTGCCGTGCTCGCTGCTTTGGTGCCGGTAGCCGGCCATTTGGGGACTAAAGCTGCTCTTTATTTAGGAGAAGATAATAATAAATCAGACCTGCCTGCAGTGTTGTAGGGACTCCAGTATCCAAATGAACTCGTGATAAATGGAAGTATTGGCTCATCAAACATCGCTTTGGAGTTTGCCCTTGGGAAGGCTCTGGTTTCACAGCGTGCCTGCGATTGAGATGGTCCAAGTTCTGCTTTGTTTTGGGTTTGTTTTGGTGTTTTCTCTTTGTCCCGAGGCCCGCTCTGTGTTCAAAGCCACTCTCAGTTGTGAGCTGTTAAAACCATCGCCAGCAAACTCTCACTGCCCATCCCTGCCTGTTTGTGGGGTAGGAAAACAACTTGTGTTTTGTTTTCTACTGTTTTAGACCCAGGCCTGGGTATGACGTGTGGAATATCTGCTCTTTGCTCCTGACCGTTTCCACTGAGGAGCGTGGAGGGATGTCTGGAAGCTGTGAATTTACAAAGAGAAGCTGTGCTAAAGCTTCACATGAAGCAACAGTATTCAGAACGGAAACGTGGATAGATGGGATTTATCCAGGTGTATTTCTCTGGGCCCACGTGTTCCTGTCCCATATAGCCAGCTCGTGCACCCCAGACATCAGAGCCATCCAGCAGCCATTAAACTCCCAGCAAAAGGAGGGTGATGAAGCCATCCCACTTTCTGGAATTACATACGGATGGATGCCGTTTCTTCCTCTGTATCCCAAGGATTTAACCCTCGGCTGCCCTGGGTCTTAGCATTTTCCCACTGCATAGGTGGATGCAGCTACAGAGCACAAAGAAGCAGAGGCTTCCAATGAAACAAAACAGGGAATGAAATGGGAATCTCACTGTGGCGTTAAGTCCTCAAATTGCATCAGTCTGAATGGGAAGTCAGCATCCTGCATCCTGTGATTAAACATAACAGCACTGCCTTCACGGGAGCAGCAGGAATGCTGCTCATGGTTGGGTTAGAGGAGAAAAGCAGGAGCGCGCTGCAGAGCTGGCTCACAATAGCAGCAGCGGTGCCATCATCTCCCGGTTCCTTTCTTGCCTCGCTAATAAGAAGTATTATTCTTATTCAGTGTTCACAACGTCCCAGACCTGTGGCTGTTCGATTCAGAGCCTTAATAAGGTTCTGCTGCCGAGCCAAGCAAAGCTCAGTGGTTTTCAGCTCACTTTCTTCTGCTGGGTTTCAGTTTCAGGACACTTGTGCTGTGCCCAAGCCCTGTTTCTTTGTGAAGCCTGTATTCCTTCAGGATCACTGATGTCCGTGTTGAAGCTACCGGAGGTGTGAGTTGGTTGGGCTGGGGCTGGGTAAAGTCTTGAGCAAATAAAAGGGAATTTTGGCAAAACAGAAGCATTTTAGGAGCCGTTCTGATTTGCCAAAGCTTTTTGCATGCAGAGAAGCGGGACAAAAAGAAACCCCCGTTTTGTTTCCAACGAAAGCCTTTGAGCTTTTTCTCTTTGAAGCAACTTTTCGCTTTGAGTGCTCTCCGGAGCTCACTTCTGTGAAGGGCTGCAGAGTCAACACGAAACGTTTGTTTCGCTCGACCCCAAATGGATTCCCCCCCCCCCCCCCCCTTTGTCAGGATTGCCAGCGGACCGAGAAATCAGTTATTCACCCAGCTTTGTACCCACCGTACGCAGATAGAGCCTCGGAGCACCCCAGTGACTGCTCCTGGCGTGCAGCTGCCGCTAAGCCCTCCATTTATGTGTTGGTAAATTACTATGCTTCTCAGGGCTGCGTGAGATGTAAAGCATCAGCAAGCGCCTGTTTGCCTGCCTTGGGTTAAGAAGGAGGCGATGCTGCACAAAATACACCCCTAACGTCGCTCCCATCGCACGGCAGGTATTAACTTTGGCCGACGTGCAGTTGCAGGACCTGTTTGATGCAGAAGGCGTGTGTTAACCTCCATGGAGGCTTGGCTGCGGGAGGAAAGGCGTCACGTTAGGAGCTGGTGTGAAGCAGCAGGGCTGAGCTCGGCTTTGGGGGGAGCCGCACTTCAAACAGAGGAGCACAGTAACCCAAGATCAAGTGCCTCGTCTCGGGGTTAACCACAGTCAAACAGCACAGTTAAAATGTGCTTTTCCTATGGTGACTTGGATAGATTATGCATAACATGAAGCTATTTATTTAAAACAGGTTGGTTTAACTCTTTTCAGCAGGGTGCGTTTTCCCTTCATGAAACAGTTGTTTGCTTTCTGGAGCAAATTCCCTGGTTTTACTGCAGCTGTGGATTAATCCCTGCAGAACAGAACCAGGATACGGTCCTGCTGGCCTGGCGCAGACTGCGGTGTGCTGGGGAGAAAGGAGTCGGGCCAAATAGGTTTGTTCCTGCTCTTCATCTGAAATCTGAATTTAAGCTTGAAATCTTAAGGGCCTTCAGCTGCGAGGCCTCAGCATTTTGGGCAGCACAAAGCAGGCTCCGTGTGTGAAGTGCTCCTGAGGTTGGAGCTTTCCCTTTGTGCCGCTGTCCCACTGAGAACTGAGCAGGGTAAAGCGGGGTTTGCATGGGCACAGATGCTGGGGGGGCTGGAGGCATCAATGATGCTCTATGGTGCATCATTCCTGCTCTGTCTGAGCCTGGTGAGCAGGGCCAGGAAGGCACTGGATGGGCTGGGGTTACCTGGAGAGGGGTGTTCTGTGGTTTTAAATCTATTTCCTCTATTCCCACCTCTGGAGAGCTCTGACCCTGGCTTAGGATGAGGCACGAAATGAAGTTAGAGCCAAGCAGATTCACTATGGCCCAGGAGCCACCTGTGGACTCAAATGGTCAGATCTTCTCCCATCCCTTCTAAGGACACTTTGGTTGAGCAAGCCCCATGGCTTTGAAGCCCTTCTCCTTCCCCGGCCTCATTCACTTCATCCCCTGCATCTCCGCTCCCCACAGGCCCTGTTTTCTAGGCTCCTGTTTGATCTGATCCCACACCAGGAGTAAATTCTTCCCTGTGAGGGTGCTGAGGCCCTGGCACGGGGTGCCCAGAGAAGCTGTGGCTGCCCCATCCCTGGCGGTGTTCAAGCCCAGGTTGGACACAGGAGCTTGGAGCAACCTGCTCTAGCAGAAGGTGTTCCTGCCCATGGCAGGGGGTTGGAAGTGGATGAGCTTTAAGGTCCCTTCCGACCCAACCCATTCCATGCTCTCCGGGTGCCGGAGGGAGCGGTTGCACAGAGCCGTGCCAGGAGGGAGGTCGCAGCAGGAGCATGGAGCGTGGGAGGGAGGCAGGAATCAGTCTCCGGGAGCAGGGAACAAGCCGGGACTTGCAGCCATCCCGAGCGCATCCCCGGGGCCGCACGGCAGAGCCGTCCCTCCTGCCCAGCGCGTTCCTCTCCCTGCCGCCCCGCTCCCTGCCCCTGGGGTTGCACAGGCCGGGGCTGTCCGTGAGCTCCTGGGGGGGTTCAGACTGGTTGGACCAAGTCGTGGCAGGTGATTCAGGGATGTGTTCCAGCCCTCGCTTTCTTCCCCAGCGTTTGTCAGCAGCTTCCACCTTCACAGAGGTGCTGCTGCTGTCCTCCTGTGTCACTGCAGCAGGGATGTGCAAGTCATAGATCCATAGAATGGTTCGGGTTGGAAGGGACCTTAAAGCTCATCCAGTTCCAACCCCCCGCCACAGGTGGGGACACCTGCTCCAAGCCCCGTCCAACCTGGCCTTGAACACTGCCAGGGATGGGGCAGCCACAGCTTCTCTGGGCAACTCAGCACCCTCATTGTGGAGAAGCTAATATCTATTATTCTAATACCTATCCCACAGGTAACCCCCAAAGGCTTCTGAAATCCTGGAACTGCTCCTGGTCATCTCCCCCCAAAGCTCCTGCTTGGACTAAAGCTCCACAGCCAGGAGCAAGTCTTTGGGTTCTCTCTGGCCTGCTCTGGCCAGCCCCTGTGTGGTTTTGGGGCAGCACCACTGCTTCTATTTGTACTTGTTTCCTCTGGGGGACACGGTCGGGGACCAGACCCGGCTCTTGCTTCCACCCAGCAAAAGTTGAGATCTGTCAGCTCTGCTCATCGTCCCTCAGCCCCTGTGTACCCTAAAGCTGTGTCCCTGCAGCCACATTCACGGAGGTCCATGCCTATAGCCTGGAGGGAAGCAAGATGCTCTGGTGCACCTACAGCTGGTCATCTGCTGCTTTCAGAACGGAGCTGTACAGGACAGGTGGGAATAGGTGCTCCTTGCACTGAAATCAGAGCACTCACTTGTGTGTCTCCTATAGCTGTGGGCAGCCTCAGGGACCCTCAGCCCCGTTCAGGGCGGCAGAAACAGCTTCTTCCCTGTGCTGGGGGCGAGAGCTGTGAGGGCAGAGCCTGGGCTCACAAGCGGCTCTGGAAACCGGTATCCGCCGCGGGCCGGGGCTGAGCCGGGTGCCCGGCCCCGCCTGGGAACGCTGCTCCCGACCGGAGCAGGACTCGGAGCCACCCGCAGCCCCGAACGCTGCGGTTCCCCTCTGGACCCTGCCCCGGGGGTCTCCTGCCCTTCTCCCGGCTTAGCCTGAGGCTGTGTTGGGCTTCCCCATCGAGCAGCGGGGAGATGCATTGCTCGGTGTGATGGTGCTGGAGGACTCGGGAGGAAGCTGTGACTGAAGCCAGGTGCTGCCGCGGTGTTAACCCCGGGCAAGCAGGAGGAAGGCAGTGATAAGAGATGACGTTGGCACAGGGGGAAGGGGGTTTTGTCCCTGTGTACGGGATGCAGACCCCATAGCGGGCAGGGTTAGCTCTGCCGGGGGACTGTGAGCAATACAATAAACTCCATTTGGAGCAGCCTGAATGATCCATCCCTTCCTGTGTGAGCTGCGCAGGGAAAGCAAGGGTGAGGTTGCCCTGACCAAGCATTGTTTCCTAGCAAACTTCCAGGGGTTCATGGCTTTTTCCTCCCACATACAAATGCAGGCACAGGATCCGTGGCATCCCTGCTCGCACCAGCAAGGCAGATGCAAAGGCAGCAAGAAACGAAGGCTGTAGGCTGAACAAAAGGGAGAGAAAGCAAGGGGAGGAACAGGGGGAGGAAGCCCAGTGAATAGGGGGAAAAGGAGAGGAAACGGGAGAGGAAGTAGCCCCGGGGAGAGCAGCGCGAGGTGGGCACGGCAGGGCCAGAAGAATGGAAGGAAATCCTTGAAGAAATGGGTGATCTGAAGCCTGTTCCTTCTGTGCCCGTGATGTGCCTTCACCCGGCGGGGCTCTGGAGCTGGGGAGGAACGGGCTGGGCTGGGAAAGAGAGGGGGAAGGAGGGTGAGGAAGAGCCCTTGCCCCCGGAGCACCCGGCTTTACCTGGAACACTCATTGCAGAGGATGGGTGCTGGGGGGTGACCCCAGCCCAGTGCCACACACACAGGGATCCCGCAGCACTCCAGGGCTCACGGCTCTGCCCCCCCCCCAGCGCATCCCAGTGTTCAGAGGAGGAGCAGGGGGTGGGAGGACGAGCGGGCTGCCAGCTGCTAAGGCAGCTTCTGCAGGAGGGAGAGGCGCTGCGGGAGGAGGGAGCTGGTGATGCACAAAGGGACCGGGGCAGAGAGGAGCCCACAGCCCCCCGTGATGGAGGCAAGCGGGGCCGTGGGCACAGAGGGAGCCGAGGAGAAGGAGCCAGGAGGAAAGGGATGAAGTGGAAAACGGGGAGGATCAGGGAGCAAAGGCTCCTGGCACAGCTCAGCCGTGGAGGCGGCATCCCCATGGACCTGCCCCAGCTGATGGGTTAGCGCTGGTTCAGAGCAGCGCTAGGAAGCATTGCCTGTGGCCGGAGGGGGTTTATCCCCAGTGGCTTTTCCCTGCTGTGTTTTCTCTGGTGGGCAGCGGATGTGTGTGACCCGGGGAGGCTGTGCCAGGAGCTGGGCTCGCTCTGGTTGCTGGTGCTGGAACACTCACCCCCCCTACCCCCCCCCAGGCCCGGGTCAGATGTGCAGAGGCAGGAAGCGTTATCCCTCATGGGCAGGGGTAGGACAAGGTGCCTTTTGCTGTCCCACCCTTGCATCAGTGCCGCCTTTGAGTGCGTTTCTACCCACAATGGCACCTACCTGGGGAGGGTCTGTGAACGCTGGTGGTGGCCTGGCCACAACACCTGAATCCTCCAATTGCTTGCCCCAGGTTGGAGCGTGCTGGCCATTGTCTGCTGTGGGGTTGCTGCCCTGGCTCGTGGTGATGGGGCTGGATGCAGCCCTTCGCCAGCTCCGAGCCATCGCTGCTGGCAAGGAGCTCAGCACTGCAGCTCCTCTGCTTAAATCCTGCTCCTGGGGCACCTGGAGCTCCTTCAGCCCCGAGGACACCCAGGCTCCCATCACCTCTGTGTGCTGTACTCTGCTGTGGTGTCAGTGAGGTACCTGACCTGAGCCTTGCCTACCAGTACCAGTGCTGAACCCCAGTCCTGCTCCCCATGGAAGCAAGCTCGAGCAAGGGCTGGCTGTGCACAGAAGCCTGGCAGCTGCCCCCAGGCCAGAGCAAGCACCCTGCATGGGTACCCCGTTTTAAAAGCCCAAAGCAATGCTGGAGGTTGGAGCAGGCGGGAAGCCACTCACTTAGGGAAGGGGTGAGCAGGGCTTTGCATCTCTCACTAACAAGTTCCAGGTGAGGAAAGAAGCTCTTCAGAGGTGGCAGCAAAATCAGAGCAGCTTTGGGAGCACAACAGCAGCACCTGCACGTGTGCTGCACCAGCACGATGGGAAAGGTCTGCACCGTTGGCCAGCACAGTGCCAGCACTCACCATAGCCTGGGAGGGAGCGGAGCCACTGGGAGAGGGTTCACACCATTGTGCTGGGTGCGTCCCACCCGTGCTGAGCAGGCAGGATCCAACCCCTGAGTGGTTTAATTCTCCCTTTGCGTTTCTGGTGTCCCCGCAGCCATTGGTCCCCGAGCAGCAGTTGATGCTCAGGGCCCCGTGCTGTGGTGCTGCCTCCTGTGCCAGCTCCCTGCAACACAGGCCGGTTCCCTGGCATTGCACTGGGATGTGCGGCACGTCGGGATGGGGAAACTGCTGCTTTTGGGTCGCTGTAAACGCAAACTGGAGCAGTTTTGTCTCTGTGGGTGTAGGAGGGCAGAAGTGGGTGAGGATAGGAGACTCACTGTCCAGAGGGCACTGGTGGCCTGCACACACTGACCTAGATATCTTAAGGTCCTTTCCAACCTTAACCATTCTATGAGCTATGGCCACAAAAGGCTGGAGCCAAAGATGGGGTGAGATCTCCCTCCTGACTGGCCCTGAAAGCAAACAGCAGTCACCTGGGAGGGGGATAAAGGGGAAATAATAGGGCACTGATAAATGAAGCAATGGATTAAGGTATCAGATGTTTCCTGCTGGGATTTAATGCCCTAAAGGCCTAGTGCATTATATGTATTAGAAGTGGATAGGTTCTGCTCTCAGCTAACTAAGCAGCACCCTAGTAACACACAATCAGAGCCGCAGATTGTACTGCATCAGGGCTGAGCACCCTTGGCACACATTATCCATGAAGGGTGGCAGGACATGGTCACTGAGGGCACCTCAATGTGAGGAACAGGCCTCACACAAGGTGACCTGTTGTATAAGGTGAGGGAGGGGGTGACAGAGAGCAGGCTGTCCATCCCTTGTGTGCTCCTGACTCTTTACAGGCAATAGGAGAAGGGGGAATGGCTCTGAACTGACAGAGGGGAGATCTACATCAGACATGAGGCAGAAGCTCTTTACTGTGAGGGTGCTGAGGCCCTGGCACAGGGTGCCCAGAGAAGCTGTGGCTGCCCCATCCCTGGCAGTGTTCAAGGCCAGGTTGGACGGGGCTTGAAGCAACCTGCTCTAGTGGAAGGTGTCCCTGCCTGTGGTGGGGGCTTGGAACTGGATGAGATTTAAGGTTCCTTCCCACACAAACCAATCTGGGATTACCCTGCCAACTCCCACAGACACCCCGTGGTGGATGAGGCCCATGGGCTCTGTCTCCCCCTTTCCATCCCCTTTTGTTTGCGGAACAAATCAAAGCCAGAGTTTATTTTAATTGTTTATTGTATAATATAAAACTACAAAAGTAAGACTGCTCATTTCCATGTACATTTGTCCAATTGTTTTTTTTTGATTACAGCCCATACCTACATGTGAATACAGTAATCTGGTTTCAGATGTATATGTCTGTAATATTGCATAGAAAAGGCACAGCTCTAAGGTCTGTGGGAGGGGAAGGGGAAATACAGCCTTTTTTCTTTTTTTTTTATATATTTTTCTCTTTTTTTGACAATAACAAGCCCTGTTCAAAAATCCATGCACTGAACATGTCACACTATTTACACTTTATCCAGAATCCTGGCCCTTCCAGGCGCTCGTACAGGTAACGCTCCGAACTAGATAGGAGTTGAGGTTGGGATTTTATCTGCAATTGGTGTGTCTCAAGAGGCTCCAGAACTTGCTTAGTTTTCAGGGGGGAAAGAAATAATAAAGAAAAGAAAAAGTGCTTAAAAGGAACTAATTTCTTGAAAACTGTTCAGTCTCATTCATTAACAGAAGCACTGAAAGCAACTTGCACAGAAGCAGGATCCTGAAACCTGATGGGGGGAGAAAACCAAACCAAAACCAAACCGAAAGAAACCCTGTAACAAGAACAAGAAGCTCACAATGTGCTGGAGTGAATTAAACCGTTTGTCAGACAGGACCCATCGCGATTTACTCAATTTAATGGTGATAAAAGCACAAACTTCGGGGTTCAAACACTGGTTTAAAACAACCCAGGCTGTCGCCACGCAGCACCGAGGAAAAACCAAATTACCTTTCACAAGGTCCAGATTTACTCTCGCAGTGATTGCTTCAGACGGCGGCTTTACCGCGATGCTTTCCCCGCTGCCCGCAAGGAAGGCGCCACTGGTGGGTGCAGTTCTCTATGACGCTGCTCAAAGACGGTCTCTTGAAGAGGGACGTTCCCCTTCCTTTGCATACGGGGCTGCGTGGTCTTGCGGTGTCCAAGGACGGGCTGGTCGGACTCACGGGGCAGCGCAGGTCGCTTGAACCCTCTGCCGCACGTGCACAGCGCGGTCCTGGCTTCGTGCCTGGCCTCGCCTTCTGGCAATGAGGTGGTCGCGGCTCTGTCACCCCTTCCAGGGCTGAAAGGGGCCATCCTGTGATGTTCTCCAGCCCCGGGGACTTCAGCTGGGCTTCCCGTGAGTGACAGAAAGAGATTCCCCTTTGTCAAACATCAGCCAGGCCAGCACGACGGGGATGATGCGTTAGCTCCTGCCTCCTGCTTGTGGACACCGCCAGCGTGGACAGGGTAGGAGCCTGATTAGGATGAATTTTGAACCTAAAACTGTCCCTCATCCATACCTTTTTTTTTGCATATTTCAAACAACCAGACCCATATTAGAAAGAGTGGGGGGAGTTACAAAAATACTAGCATTGAACCATACGCAACCTGACTGGAACTCAATTCATGTTCTCTGAATCTGGCTCCCACACCCTCTTCCATAGAGATTTACATTCCTACAAGAGGATACATTCCTACCATACATTCTGTACATGTTACAATCCAGATGTTGTTAGCTTCACAATAAAATAAATATATTTACAGAAGGAAAAAAAAAAGGAATAAATAATTTATGAAAAAAAATCACTTCAAATCCAAAGCTCTTTTATTCTGCTCCCATCTTGTCACTTCATTGCACATTAATGTCAATGTCCATCCCTGCTGTGGAGAAACTCCACACGTGGCTGCTGTTCTGCTGTTAGGACCATGGCAAAGGCCACACTAGAGACAGTAAGTGACTGCATGGGGACAAAACCACAGCTGAGCCTTTCCCGCTGTAGCATGCACTACCTTGCTAACCTCTTGCCCAGTCCCATAGCTTATATCCTATGGGATTCCCCTAAGAATTCTGCTACAGGACATGTGCTTCAGCACCAAGGATACACAGACATTATCTTCTGTGTGGAAGAGAGGATTCAGAGATTGGCTCCTGTCCTCTGGATACAAAAACCAACTAACCCCACTTGACAGCACAGCTCTCCAAAATGGGACTGATGTCAACTTTTGCCTGGCATATGATATTTGTTTAAATGCATAAGGAATCCCAAAACCACCAGGCAGCTCCAGCACACTGCAGATCAGTTTTTAACCATGGTAAGGCAAGCACTTACCAAGTTACCATGGGAAACGTGGTAGCACTGACAGCACTGCCCATGTTTTCCCAGTTACTCCAGCTCCAGGAGGTGCAGAATCCAACAGGGCCATTTGTTTTCCTACAGGGGCTGCGGTGTGTGAGATGGAACCGCCCCCCCCACCTCCCACCCCGCATTTCTGATGGTCCCTAAAGCTACACTTGGTCAATGGTTTTCTGGCTGAAACAATAGCTTACTTTCTTTTTTAAGTCTATGTAAGGAAACTACTTCAAATCCATTGCTCCACTGAGTTCAGCTTGGGAAAAAGAAGAAAGCAAACCCACCCCCTTAGTTATTTCCCACAGCCCCACATCTCACCCTGGCAGATGAACTAGGAGCCAGAAGCACGTTTTGTACTTGTAGATGACGCATTTCCATTAGGAGTTCCTTCATTGCAAACCGTACTTGCTCTCTCACTGTGTCTGTGCGCACATCTAAGTTACATCTATCTATCTACAGACTAATAAATACATATGGCCTGGTTTAAAGTGCCAATTTATAAAAAGCCGCCTCCTCACAAGGCAGGCGAGACCCAATTTCATCCATGACAAGAAGGGAGCAGAATGGACTGAATATTGCCAAATGACGTAAAACATAATTTAAAATTTCTTAAATAAATATAAAAGTTATTCCTAAAGAAGCCATAGGCATGTCAACAATACAGGTTGTAACCGGCACTCAACAGCTAAAGTACCATTGAAAAACTAAAATGCCATAGCAACTTCAGCAATAGGCATGATACATTGCAAACGTAGGTCTTTAAATTAAATGTACACCACAATGAACTTAAAAAATGCTATTGGTGCAGTAATGAGAAGACTTCTCAGGTGTTAGGGGGAACGGGACCATGCATAGAAAGCTGTGTCTGTATATTCGTTGTAAAACAGGTCTATAAAGTGTAAAGCAGGTAACACAGTTGATACAAGAAACCAACCCTACGCGAGATGCCAAGTGATGCAACACGACTGGCTCCAGTTTCAACAGCAATGGATATTGAAGCAAGTCCATCCAGTGCAGGTTAAGAGATGAGCTTCACTGCAGTAATACTGAAGTTGCCTTTTTCAGCACTTAGCACAGTGAGGTGGGGAGAGGGAAGGAGAAATGCTCCAAGATAGGGCGAGTGGATGCTGCCAACGCCAGTCTTCTGCCCGCTCCGCTCATTCGCCCGTCGGTCACGAAGGTTGAGAGCTGGCTCTCGGTGGGCAATGGGCACGTTCCCCCTCAAAACCATTCATTCCCAGGAGTGAGGAATTCCATCCACACCTTCGGGTGAGGAAGTGCTGATCCGCCGCTGTGTTAAGGCGCTCCACGTCACGCGGGATGGACTGGATGCCCCGGCAAGGGGACACCGAAGCGGGGAGGCTGGAGCCGCGGTGGTGGCGCTCAGGACCTCTCCGGGTGAAGTTCCACAACTGTTTCCTGCCAACTGCTTCACATATGTGTTGGAAAAGGACATGGCTCTGAGTTTCAGGAATCACAGTAGTGCGCAGTGGGTACAGCAGGGAGCAAACACTTGTGAAACTCCGACAGAAGCAGCTCCCAGCCCTTTCTTAAAGCACTTTTTTGTTTGTTTGCATTCAGGGAAACCGACTGCAGGCTTATTTGATCCAATTTTCTCTTTGCACCATACACATATAAAACATTACAACTCTGTATAAAAGTACAAGTGGTTCTTGTACATCTGAATTATGCAGGAACTATGTGAGCAAATCCTATCAAAATAGCTATTTTTTTTGTGTGTATAAACAGCATTTGTTTTTTAGAAAAAACAATATCATAAACTGCAGAATCTGTACAAAAATATAAAATAAATTTGGGCAGCAGTTTCTAAACAGCCATGTAAATGCAACACTTAAAGAGGAGCAGGTTAATGCCTCCAAAAGGCTGAATTGCTAAGTCAACCTAGACAGGGCTAAAATGGTATTGAGATTATCTAAATAATAAAATTTTCTTTACCTCTTGCAATAAAACTTATAGAAAAAATAGACAAATATGCACATGCAATTTACAGCTTTCCCCAACATAATCCTTGTGCTTAGCTTTGACATAGTTTTTTTCCCATTTTTTTATCTTTTTTTTTTGTAGTAACATACCATTGTCTACAATAGATATTCTTCCCTATCCCAGGATATTCGGTCTTCCTTGAGGAACCACTTTAACAAAAATACATTAGAAGTGGTCAGACATGGATGAAGGCACTCCAACTCTGCTTGAAGCAAAAACTAGTGTGATCCTTTTCTCTTCCAAAAAGGCAAGCAAGGACGCATGCACAGTGCTGTGAATTGGGGGTGGGACTATGGAAATACTACCGAGTGTATATATTGGTACTTAAAATAATTAAAACAACAACAAAAAAAAAAATTTGCTATATTTCTATGCTTTAAGACCCAACGAGCACCTCCATGATGTGATCCAGTTCCGTGAGGTCCATTTTGAAAGGCTGATTTGGAGTTACTGGTTGACTGCTGTACGGAGCGAGTGTTTTTAGGAGCTCATCTGCTGAGACAGGAGCCATTTTTGAGGCAGCCCCCGTGGCAGATGTGCAGGGGTCAAAATCATACATGGACGTATCAATGTCAGCGAACAGGATATCATCCAGGGTCAAGTCCGTGAGGAACCCTGTGGAAGCTGTTATCTCAAAGTTGCCAGGAAGGGAGTCCATGAGTTTGGATTCAGCCGTTCTGCTCTCCGGGAGGCCCTCTGGCTTTTGGACACTGGACTCACTGGGGTGGTCTTTAGAGTCATCGGCTGCTGTTTGGGCTGCTACTGCCTCTGCGGAGGTAGGTGCTGGACAAAGCTCCTCGATTTCGTCCAAGGCTGAGGAGAAGCTGTCCTTTACTGGTTGGAGAGCAGGAGGTGGTGGTTTTGTGGGACCATCGGGCTGGACAGTCGGGGAAGTGCAAAACGTGTCGTCCTCGAGCAAAGAGGCTGGGGTGAGGCAGGACTCCAGGGGCATAGTGCTTACGAAGTCAGTGGGGAGAAGGGGCTGGGAGGCGAGGTGGCTGAACGCCGGCTGCGCCTCACGGAAGTTGTCGCTGAGAGGGTCGGCAGGCTGCGAAGCGGTCACGAACACGGGCCTTAAGCTGCCTTCTTGTTTGAGTTCTTCCTGGATTCGCCTCAACATGTTGTTAATTAAAACTGTCTTTTGCAAGCTTGGCTCAGTTAATGGCCTGTGGTTATAAAGTTTCATAAGGGAAATGTTGAAGATAGTCTGACGCTGTAAGGTGTAAGACACCTTAGAGGGACCGTCAGTAGGAGACACCACTTTGCCTTCCAACCCATCTTCATGCTCGTCAAACTTCCGCTTTCCTCCTTTCCCCAACATATATCTGAAAGGAAAAGAGTAAAGACTGATGAAGCCAGCAAAGCCTGAAGCCTGTTCTTCCTGCCCAAGTCACTATCCCAATCCAACTACTCCCTTGCACAAGCAGTATGGACAGATTGACCACTCTGTCTCTGCCTTACTTACCCCTAACAAGTGGAAATCAGTCCACATAAGCACAGCGGACACCTTAACACAGTGCTCTGGTCCACCACGTTTCAGCACCGCTACACTGGTAAATTACAAGCAGGAACTCAAACAGCATCTATAAAACTCAAACCCTTGCACTCTTGGCAGCAAATTTCCCTCTCGAATATGTTAAACGTATGATCCCCAAGTATCTGCACACTGGTGCACAAGCTACAGATGGTATATAGAACATTCCTTTAGATTTCCTGACTGATGCAGTACTATGCTTAGGAACACAAACCTAATAGACCAAAGTTCTTGCAATGCATTTCCCTTGTCATTCAAGAGCATGTTGACAGGGCGAAGGAGAGCAAGGCTCAAGCAATCATATACTGAGAGAAACCTCTCCGGTGAAGTCAGGAGATTGAACCTTTCAGCACACCAAGCTATATGCCTATGAGACCTTGTGGGATTATTTAACTGATTGCCTAAGGACTTAACTACTAAAGCAGAAAATGCAGTTGGTACACTCAGAATCAGATAAATTACAGATGAAGATGATGATCCATCAGGTTTTTCAGTCTTAATCCCCAAGACCATTCTCCACACTACTCTCTCCTGCTGCAACCAGGGCCTTCAATCCTGACAGTGCCTGGGTACCAGTTTGAGGACAGGTGCATCTGCCTCAGAAAGCTTCAAACGATTTTGGCATCTCCTGAAGCTCTGAGCATCCCCCTGGACCAGACTCCAGGAGCACCCCTGGTCCCACATTGTGAATCCATATGGGAGTGTGGACCTGCCGGCCCCTTGCACTAGGGTGATGCCGCTGCATCCTCACTTGCACATGAAGCAATGGCAGCTCTGACAGAGGGCTGTGTTCTCACCCCCTGCTCTTCTGGGTATGGGAAGCGTTTTCACATGATGGTGTTTGAAAACCTCAGCTTCTGCCTGGCTAAGGCAATGCCAGCAGCCTTTGCTTCCTCTGGCAAGACTCTCGGGAGCTTGCTAGCCACAGACAAAATAGCTTTTGCACCAGAGCAAGGAAGCATCACTCTGGATGCACCATTTGTCTTTCCTTCCCCCCATCAAAGTGTTTCTCACTCAGGGCTACATCCATGTCAGGTTTCATTTGAGAACAAAAGAATGGTGGAGGGCTTTTTAAGGAACAAAAATCAGCATAAATGTGTGCGCTTTTCTCCTGCTCAGATGGCAGATTTTGAAGAGGGAAACAATGGGAATTTTACCAAACTTGCCCCCGTATCATAAATAATTGCTGAGCTAAGAGTAAGTAGGGCAGTTCAATCCCTGGTGCCGTCTCTTCCAGGATGCTTCCGGGCGCCTGGAAACGCTCCTCTACACAGCAGCCTCATTTTGTCACCGTTATTTTTGTGACATGAAGATCCCCCCAAACACCGATGAATGCAGCAATTGCTGCGCCGTGACAGAGGCACAACCTAACATTCTACACCTGAAAAGGAAGGTGTTAGGGACAGAAGCCCTCTGCCCCACACCACCACCCATCTCCAGTAAGTAGCCATGGTTTGGTTTGGTGAAATAGCCGCAATCACATAGGTGAAACAGCACAGGCCTTGGGACAGGGACTTCCTTCAGTGCTGGTGAGATGGCAAGTTGCCTCCAACTCTCCCCCCCCCCCCCCATCTTCATGGGCCAGTTTCCCAATGAAGCTGTTTTATTGCATCTAAATCAAACTAGAAGGAGCAGAGGCCGTTACCACACTTCACTTGCCCATCCCATAGGCTACATCAGATCAGCCAAGGAAAAGTCCTGCACAGACAGGGGTAGGATTGCAGGGCAGCACCCTGGCTCCGCCTGCTTCCATGTCTTAGGGCAAACATTCAGCTTTCCTTATTTTCCCAGATAGAGCAGTGAGGAGCTGGAACGTTAACCCAGCTGCCCTTTCACTGGCATTCCAGACAGCTCCCTGTTCATCCCTGCATCTCTCCCTCCATTTAACAAAACGCTAACACAATAGCACGAAGATTTCTGTCTCGTTTTGAAGAAGGAAATAAAATGGAAGTTGCTTTCCAGCCCCAGATACCCAGAGAGAAGTTGCAACAGCCAAATAGATTTTTAACCCCAAATCTGACTCCTCTCGTATGAGCTTTATTACCTAGTTATTGCCTAGCTATCATTCAGGAGACAAAATTTGCCTTCCTTATTTGAGTACAAGTCCCAATTCCTCTAAACCGATCTGCACCAGGCAGGCATAACACCAACTCAATCATTACAGACTGGTTCTGCAGACAGGCAAAGCAGCTAAGGACTTGCAAACCTCCCCAGGAATGGGTGACAAACATATTAAAAGCAAAGAGCCCTTGAGAAGCAGGAGAAAGGGGCAAAATAAGTCAGGGTCTCAATGCAGAAAAAAAAGGGCTTCAGAAAGCATTTGCTGGCTGTTCAATCCAAAATGAGACTGGGTGAAGTGAGCCTCTTCTGGTCTAAAATAAGTCCCAAATCCAGATCATTTTCTAACATATTATGCAATTAAAGAAGGAAAGGCAGGGGGGAGAGAACAAGCTGAGCGAGCTGAGGAACAGGTAGGCTGTCATCCAAGCTCCTTGGCCAGCTACCAGCAATCCCCGCGCCTGGAATCTCGGGTGAACAAAACCTCTCACTGCTGCTGAAGCCTGGTTTTTCTCTGCTCCCTAGTGTGACTTCCATGGACTACTCCAGAGCTGTGCATATGGGTCTGGGGTGCAAGGGGGGGGGTTGCTGTTCAAGATGGACATGCACCCTATCACTTCAGACAGAGCAAGGAAGGGAGCACCAGGCTACCAAGAATTGACACCCTTGCCCAAGTCCAGCAATGGGGAGGAGGAGAGCTAGGAGCTTTCTGTCCCTTCTTGCTACCTCTTCCCCCTGAAAGAAGGCAGACTCTGTCCTAAAGACATAGCAATGCTCTTTCCACAGTGCTCTATTTAAAGGAGACATTTTTGAATTGCTTGGGGACTATCAGAGCTTCAAAGTTTGTCAGGCTCTGCCAGGAATGTATAAAAATATTCACTGCACAAAGCAAACCTTTTTCCCCCCAATAAAGGAAACAGACCGTCTGGGTGGCCACGCTCAGCTCCCTGGGCTCAGCTATTAGCTATTATTATCAGTTGTTATTATTATTCATCAGCAAGCATTCTGGATGAACCCAACTGAATCCACTTGCATCAAAGATTGAGGGGCTGGTAGTTAAGATGCTGTTTAAGCTGATCAGTCAGAGCTATGGGATCATCATTAGTAAACACGACAGCCTCTCACTACGTCATTTTCCAGGAAGCTTACAAATGAGTCAAGGTTTCCTGTATGTATGACTATGAAGCTTCCACATCTTACTCAGTCTTCACATAGCTTGGTTCAGGGCTTATCCTTTCAAAAGATAAAATAGATCAGGCAACTCCCAATGTCACCTACTAGCTTTTCAGCACAGCTTTCAGTTTCCTTTTCCCCAGTAACACTCTCTGAAGCGGGTCTAACCATTAAAGGAGCAAAGCAGGATGCCAGCCTAAGCAAAGGGGTTTTATTCCCCCACAGAGGGGACTCAAATGAGTATGACCAGACTCTCAGCTTTATAAAGTTTCATTTTATTCCCTCCAGCATGCAAAGGGGAATTGTGAAAACATTTTCCTCCAGTTTCCATAAATCACTTTATTCATTCTAGCAAGCAGGCGGTATCTTTTAGCCCAACTGATAGACCTGGTAAAAACACACATGCTTTCAGGCTTGCAAGCCTTTCTCTGGGTTTCCATAAAGGAATTATATAGCTTCTGACCACCAGAGCTTAAGACGTTGCCTGTTTGTTCTTTACAGTTCAAACATATTTTCTCCTTCAATCAGCAGCTTCATGCATACATTTAAGAAATCAGTGTTGTACTTCTTAAGATCTTAAGATACTGAGTAACGTTACAAAGTCAGGATGTACCATGCCAGCATTTGATCTAGCTCAGGTCTAGCTCATCTCAAACTTTGCTCCTAGCCTTTTCAGCTGAAGTTCCTGCTGGGAAAAGGAAAACACAAAACTTAACAGATCAGGCTGGCCAAAGATCAGTACAAAAGGAGACAGACCCACACCCTCCCAAGTGGCAGAAGACAAGAGTTGGCCTACCAAGTCTCATGGCCATAATGGGACAGTTGGCCAACAACAATCCACCAAACACAAGACTGGACAGGCAGTGACAGACGGTCATGTCCATAGAGGGTCTTCCAGGCATCCATTTTGGCTGAGCAGCAGTCCCAGCCAGATGTATTTCTGCTATATTTCCATCTGTCTGCCAGCAAGCATCATTTTGGGGCCAAGCATTAAGAGTTGAGATGGGATGTCACTTTGTTGTTGTTTTAATAAAGGGTGTTGCAGGGTTTTGGTATGCAAGCTAGTTTTCAATGTTACTGAGTTATGTGGAACCAGAAAGCTGATGAAAGGCAATGGAAAAACTGCATTTATCCAGGGACTGGGGTAGGGGGAGTTGCTTGGAGATCTTCCCAATATTACCCACCAGTTGGCTCCAGGTCTGGCAGACCCAGACCCAGAAGCTGAACCACTGTTGCTGCGAAAGCTTCAACTTGCTTTTTTGCCCATTTAGGGTGATTGCACGCGCCTCAGAGCCAGCAAAACCCTAGCATTGTCTGGGAGTTGGCTTTTCTTAATTGAAAAACAAAAGTTAATATATATTTGTATGTCATTTAGCTGCCTGTTATTGGCTCTGCATCCTCTTCAGACAGAGCTAGGGAAAAAAATACAGCTGGGGCTCAACAGAAGAGATAATCAGCCTGGAGCGGGTGGTTCTCTGGAGTCACCCATCCTCGATTAAACACAGCAAAGCTTGTGCAATGCCTGACTATGTCTCTGAACCCACTCAGTGATGAATCCTTCGCTCTCCAGAAGACAGAGGTACACAACGCATTGTGAGACAAGTAATGTATTTATCAGTTGTACTTAGGACATTATACCTTGTCTCTGCTGGACTATTTCCGAAGTCTTTAATAATCGGGAGATTGCCATAGGGAAGCACTAGGTGTGTAAAAATGAACGGTAAAAGTGACTTGGTTATCTTACCAATAATAAAAATACCCTTTAATGTAAATTCTCAAAGGCTTTTCATAGTTTAGTTAGTCTCTCAAGACTGAGGGCTTTTCTTGGAACTCAATTCCACAACCCAGCAGTCCTTCCCTGCTCAGAGGAACTGAACACCAAGAGGCACAGCAGCAGAAAAGGGTTTTTAGTAAGTCATATCACCTGGTCTAGAGGATGAACAGCAGTACAGTGAGGTTCACTTTTAGAATGAACACCACATTGCTCAAAAAGGTAAAAGCATCAAGCCTCAGAGTCCACAGGTCACTACTGCCCCCATGACAGCCCAATGCTGACAGATGTGAACAGCGTGGGCCTGTGTGAGAAATGGAGTTTAAATCAGGATCAGTTACTTTCTGAAATCTTGGGTAATTAAAATTGAAGTGGGGGAACAGAGGACACAGACATGACTTGATGGAATTTAAGTAAAATACTGCTTCACACACGTGCACAGAAAAAATGAAACACAAAAGCCCCCCTAAAAGCCTCCTGAACCACAAAGAAAGTACTGAACTTGCACATTTCATTCCCAAAACAAAGTTTCCCAAACCTCAGGTACAAATGAACCTCACATCAGGGTTTTGTAGAGTCTCTATCCAGTAAATCATGCACTGTGTCACTCCTGGCACATCAAGTATTATTTTCCTCTCTTCCACCCCTCACTCCTCATCCTTGAGGGTTGCACTAGCTGTACCCTGGCCCAGCCATAGTCAATGAGTGTTCTGTTACTGACTTCAGCAGGATCAGGATTTGGCATAGATAGCTGCAGGACCAAAATTAAAAGGCCTTTTATGGCAACTGGGTTCAACCTGCAAGAACGAGGGCTAGATCCTTTTAGCTAGCAGAGGTAGGCTGGGCTGCAATGGGGCATTTTAGTGCTGCCAGATCCAGCCTAAGGGACCACCTGCACTTGTAACCAGCCCCATGACTTCAAAGTATGTCCCCTAGAGCTAGGGAGGCAAGCCTCTCTCTCCCTGTGCCTGTTTCCACATCCCCAAGGCCATGGCAGAGCGGCTGGCATCTCAGGAAGACCCCCTTAGAGCAGGACCACGGGCTCACCCACCTCAGCATGATGCTCCTTGGCCTGTAGGATCCTGGCAAAGCAGAGCAAACCTGCCCTGGCAGCTGGGAGCTGGCCTGCCCTCCGAGAGCACAGGCATCCTCCTCCCATTCAACACTGGAAAGGAAGAGAAGCAGTGGAGGGGAACGCCAGGATAAATCTGGCACCCTCTCCCAGCCTCGCCTAGCACAAGGAAAGCTGAACAGCCCAGGTGCCGAGCTCTAACTGCAGGGCTGGAAGCAATCAGCAGTGTGGACTTTGGGAGGCGACAGCCACAGCGTGATGAAAATCCCCGCTCCCTGAAGATTTCCTCTGTTGACACTGGGGTCTTTAAATCCTGGCTCGGCAGCATCCCTGGGAGCCAGTACAGCGTGTACCGCGCAGCAACGCACGGCTACGTTTACTGTGCTGCAGCTGGCTCGCCGTGCGCACGCTGACGGGTGCTGTGGGGTTTGCTGCCTGCTTTTTTTCCCCTCTCGCTTCTTTTTCCAAGGCTGCTCCTCAGGATCTGATGCAGATTTGACTTATTCAAATGCAACACGTCCATATTGCCTGGCTGGAGACGACTCCTGGCAACCGCTGCCTGGTAAGAACTGGGTCTCGTGTCACACATGAGTTAGAAAACAACACCCCCAATCCTAAACAAGAGGAATGGAGTTATGATGGGGTGCTCAGACATTCCCCATTTACAAGGTTTGTTTTACCCCAACACTTACATTTTATATTCATTCTGGCTGCCTTTTTTCTTTCTTTTTTTTCTAACCGAGTGAGGTTTAATAAGCACTTACAAAAGTCTCCTTTACAGCTCTATCAAAAAATTGGCCTCCTGGGTAGCTCTGTGCTTCCAGAGAGTACAGGGAATTGTTTTTATGTTCGCAAGCCTTCACTGCAAGGCTGCTGGTGGCAGCAGTAACTGTAAGTGGCAGGAATTTCTCACATGTACTTTATAGGGACCTAACTCTTCCCATCTCCTGTGGTGGACGGGTGGACCTTGGCTCTTCCAGAAGAAGCAGAGAGGCAAGCAACACTGCTCAGCACCCCGCTGCTGCATTTAGCAAGAAAGGCAGCATCCCTCTCCCTACAGAAAGCAGCCTTTAGGCACTCACAAGTGAAGACTGGGGGAGAGCAATCAGCAAGCTCAGTGATCTAGGTCTTTTCTAGCCTTGAGTTAAAAACCAAAGGAGGGAAACCATAAGTGGGTGACTTTCAGAGGCCAGTCTAAGCAGGAATTAGTTAGGGACTGTGCAAGGAAACCTCCTGGCAAGCAGGACACACCAGAGGAAGCTCAGACTCTTATCTGAGGAGCATCTAAAGTCACGCAGCTCTCATAGGGGTTGACTTTGGTGCTCGAAGCCTGGAATCCCCAAGTCCCCGAAGGAGTGTCCATGTTAATGAGGCAGTAAGGTGAAGCCTCCGGTAGCAAATAAGCAATGCAATTATAAAGCCAGTCAATAGTGTAACGCCAGCCAACGTGTTCCAGCGATATTTTGAAACTGTAATCTGATCCTACTGTTTCCATCCTCGTGCCTTGCCTGCTCTCCCTTGTTGCATACTGTACTATTTGAGGCCCAGAGGGCAAAGCAAGCGCTGGCTGTTTGTTAATGATCAGAAACTGCGTTCCGAGCGAGAGCGCTGCCTGCGCCGCCCACTGCACTTTCTTGATAGTTCCTTCAACTCATGGCCTGCACAAGCCCTGCAGAAGGCTTCCCTGCACAACACAAGCCAGCAAAACAACCCCAAAACACAACTACAAACTCCACTTCTGCCTTCGGTTTCCAGCTCCCTTTTACCGCACTAAAAAAAAGGCAAAGCCACAGTCTAAGGCAATCTCCGACTCTGCAGTGTGTTAAGTCTTGCAGGAAACATATGCTTCTATTAAATTGGAAACAGCTTCTAATGCTGTCAGTTTGCTAAATGTAACACGTTCCCTTGGAAGAAGTGGAGCAATTTTAATGTTTTTGACTAACTGCACACACCAAACAGAGTATGTCTGATAAAGCTGGAATGGGCTCCAATAAATATAGCTTAGAATAAATTACTGCCTCATTAAGTAATTGTTTGGAAAAAGGAGAGCAGGTTTTCCAGATTATAGCTGTGTTATTAAGGGTGTTTATAATATTAGGAATTCTATCAGGGTAGCAGAACATAATGCAAGTTTAAATCAGACGAGCACTTGTTAGCTTGTTAAACCATTAAAGACTACCCTGGCAGAATGAGAAGGCGAACAAGACGGCACAGGTCCTGTGCGTGGAAGGCTAGCGAAGCACGCTGCAAACCAGCCGTGAGGCTGAGGAGCAAAAGCTCTGAGCAACTCTTGACAACGTATTTTCTGTACAAAGCGAGGGGGGATGTAGCTTTGTAATGTACCTGGGCTAGAAAACATTTATTCAAAACGGGGTTTATTCACGTACAGGAAGGCAGTTGTCTTTACTGGAAGAAAAGAACAGGCTTGGATTGCCCAGACCTTTCTCTTTCAAAGGTCTCACACAGTCAAAATGTCATTCTCGCATGTCCTGCTTCAGACAGGACTTCTCATCAGCATCTTTATGATAGCAGCCACCAGATGCAAACAAGACCCCAGCCTATCCTTTTTGGTCTTTTCCTTAACTGGAAGCTTTATGAAACAAGCCCACAGCTGCCAATGCCACCTCAGCCCTTCACAGGCCTGGTGCAGATGCAGTCCTGTTGACCACCAACTGCAGCAGTACCTGCTTTGAGTCAGACTGGGGTGCAGGATTCCTCCTTCCCACTCCCAGGAGCTGTTTTGTTAGGGCTAGTCATTGGGAGGAGGAGAGATTTTTGGGAGGATGGCAAAGCTGCCCTCTCCTTGTGTCAACTTTGTGCCCAATCCCCTTTGTAGCCTTGCCCAGGATGACTGCATGCACCAGCAGTGCCCGTGTCACCACAACAGCCTGGCTGATACTCTGTGAGGTTCTTCAGAGAACCACCCAAATGAGCTGTGAAGTTTGGGTCTCCACGTGGCAGCCTGATGAGCATGGATAAAATTGTCCTGTGCTGTGTACACACAGGCTAAGCAACTCCGCTGCCAGCATCAAAAGCTCAAGGACCGGGAGCTGCATTACACACCTGGGCATTGGTAGTAGGAAATCAAAGCTGCAGCAAAGAAAACCAGACACAGCACTAGGCCAGGTCCTCTGACTTTACTACATGATTAGCCGATTATTCAGCAGACTCTGCTTGTTGTCACCCGAAAAATATGTGAGGGCTTCTATGCACAAGCCTCCCTGGATCAGCCAGGAAGCTCCCCCTGCTCCATATCATGGTTTCTTTCCCCAAGTCCAGCACTCTGAGCCTCCTTGCACAGGAGCAGGAGATGCTGGTCCCGGAAGCAGGATCACAGCACAATGAGGTCTTCCCACCAGCAGGCAAGGAGCCACGCCAGAGCCGGTGCACACAGCTCCATGCTGGAAGAATCAGAGCCATAATCTCTTCAAGCAGTGGCGCAGCAGCAATTAAGACAACTGTGTACCGCTCCAGGGCCCAATTCAGCCAAGGGCTGCCCGCCTTCCATTGCTTCCCACTGCAGAGCCAGCAGGCACAAGCACAGCAAAAGCGCTCTTTTTAAAGAGGCACCTTACTTGTAAATTAAATTCAGAACAATGTGAAAGAGCCACACAGCCACCAGTAAGTGACACAGGCTAGCAAACACACGCTCCCTTTTCACTGCTAAAATTACACGCCTGTAATGACAAGATGCTACTGGTCAGACTCTAAGGGAGAATGATGAAATAGCAACACCGGCTACGCACCCCTCCTCCCCTGCACCGTCGCCCTGAACAATAGATTACAGCAACACTGTGTGTTGTATTGTACAAGACATCTCTATTGGCACATGCATGTCACTGTATAGCTGGTATTTTTAGTGGATGGAGAGACTGAGTATTGTAGGCCCATCTTCCTTGGATGTGTGTAATTCCTACAAAGGTTAATGAGACTTGTGCATGTGTCCAAGAGAGATGAGACCCCTTTGTGTTTAATAAGAGTTTCTTCCACGTACGTCTAATTACCTGGATTGAGTCCTTGTTTTCAAGTGTATCTTTTCCCCAAAGATACCTTGTTTTTCCCCTTTGTCACAGACCCTTAACAAACACATGGGGGGGGGGGGGGAAATGCCCATGCTACTGTGGAAAGAATTGAATGGTTTCCCAAAAAGTAGGTTATTGCTCTGAAAACAGTGCTGAATAAATTATCACAGTCAAACTGAAAAGCAACGAAAGGCAGGGGGAAGAAGAGGCAAGGAAAAAACCACCTCTATAAAGCAATGTATACTGCAAAACGCAGCACACATCCCAGCAATGACAAGTCATTTTAGCTTCTGGGCTGCAGATTTTATTTGCTAACCAGTTTCTCACCACTGAGAGTTAAACGTAGAGAAAAGGAAGGTGTTTCCCTGGCATATTTAGAATGCAACTTATACAGCATATGAGTTGTTTTCACTGTTTTTGCTTAAATGAAGTGAAGGCAGCCCTGAAAAGAAGTATATTCTGTGAGAAAGCACCCACTGAAAACAAAACACACACACAAAAAAAAGCAGTTAAAGTTTGACAAGGAAGTTTGCTAAGACGGTGTTAAGTGATGTTGGACAAGATGGTAACTGCTGGCCCCTTCAGTCCAGCTCATGCTGTATTTCAACAAGCGCCTGTTTTCCACGTCCTGCGAAGGAGCCTTCTGAAAACTGATAAAGGGAATTTTGGCCAGCCTTGAGCCATTCTCAACCTGCAACAGCTACAAGTTAAGAGATGAAAGTGGTCCAGTTTTTCATGGCACCTGCTTGATTTCACAATAAAAACTACTATACCAAAGCGATACCCTAGAAAAAACAGCCACCATGGGATCAGCCTAACTTTCATGTGTAGCAATTTAAACATGCTCAAATAAATCTTTTAAACTTATACGGGGACACCCTTTTAAATAGCATTTTTTTAACAGCATATGTATTAAATCTGTATTTCAAAGGAGGCTTTATACAGGTCAATTAACGAACAAGCTTAGCCACAAACTAAGTCTTTGGAAATTGAAAGCGGAAAATACAGAGGGGAAGAGATCAGGAAACTGAAACTAAATGTCCTAAACTTCGTTTCATATTCAGTCAGGCACAACCCATTCAGCTCACCCAAGGTAGTATTACACTGATTTTCCCCACAATTAAGAAAAGACCCGCCTCAGAGCACATATGTATCATGTATGTTCCACTGCCAGAGAGGGGAAGCACAGCAGCAACAGGAAGCTTTACACTGCACATTACACACACAGAAAATATTCTCTCTTCTACTCATTCGCAAGTTATTTGTGGAATACTTTAGTTAGAGGAGGAAAGGGGAAGGGTTGTTTAGAAGAGCCAATTCTGCCAAACAGATGGAGTAGGAGGCTAAGGGAGAGAGTGAGCTGGATCACAGAAGGGTAACCTAAGCAGGTTATTGTACCCCTGGGACAGCCAGCAGAGTACCCTGCTCAAAATCCCTTTGACCACAGCAGAGAGTAATAAAGTGTAAGTCACTCCTCCTACACAGGGATGGGTGAAGGCACAAGAACAACCAGCCACAAATCATTCTATGCCAAAAAAAGCTTAAATAGAGTGGCTTCTCTCTCACATGCACACACACAGAGCAGTAAGAAAGCAAAATGTTACCACTGTTTAAAGAGAAAAAGACCTGTGGTTTGCGCATGAACGCCAGCCTCCTATCTTGATGAAATCTGTATTTAAAACCTATGCAAATGATATGCGTGCACGTGTACATGTATCCATTAAATGCTTCTTCCAAGGGGGAAATGGTGCCTGTAAAAACACATGAGAAGTAAAGAGTTTGTGGAGGCACCGGAAGATGATGATGTATTCCTGCATTAGGTTTTAAAACTTCATTTTGCAGCTACCTGAAGTTAAGACAAAGCTGCCTTTAGGCATCTCAAACTAGTCAGACCTGCTGTAGCAGTTGCAGTCTGCTTCAAATATGCCCTCCACGCTCCTTTCAACCTCCACCCCAACATATATCCGCATAGTTTACCTCCAATCATGGGTGGTTCTTTCTATAGCGCAGTTCACTCAACCTTACTGCCTGGCATGACAGGAGATTTTTAAAGAGTAATGTTACGGGCTGCTATAAGAAACTGTATGAAAACAGCTGATAACTGTCACGTTTCCATTAGAGGTGAGCATGGCCCACACAGCACAAGGGTTTTCCAGTGGGATGGAAAAATCTAGGATCAAGAAAACAGCCTAATTTGTCACAGATCATCCAAGCAAGTTTGAGGGCGAGTTTAGATCTTTCCACCACCTCTGGGTTCCTTTGAAAAGGGAACTTCTTTCTTCTGCTACTCCCATATACTGCCCAGTTTTAAAAATAACATTAAAAGGAAACAATCCACATTTGCACTTCAGTCTTTGTATTCTGCCTTATTAAGAATACAATTATTTGAGCTTCACTAGAAAAAGAAGCTGTCGGATGAAATCCAACACATCTTACTGGTGTGAAAACAAAGTAAACAGGCTTTGCCTGCTAATAATTACACAGACTTGAGACTCGTGTCATTCAATACCACTTAAAATTCAATTACAGAGCAATATTAACAAGAAATTCCTCTTTAAGCCCCCTGCTCCTCAAAACACTGATCATGTATATAGGTTGGGAACTTCAGATTTTATACAGCAACACCTATAGTTTTACGTACCAGGCAGCATACTGAACCCAGCCCCATATTTGGAAGGATAATGGTCCGAGCTTGCCTAACACAGGACTCTGAGCATGGTTTTAATATCACTGCAGCAGCCTGAATCCACACTCAATCTGATGTGGTGGTGGTGGCTGCTGTCCCACTTGAGCTTGCAGAGTCTCCGCCCTCAAAGAAGGGACACGTGAAAAGTAAAAACTTGCTGTTCGGTGAGGTGACAGCTCCTCCAGTCCTTTCAAGCCATCTTACTCCTCATCACGAAGTCAAGCTGCTTCTGAAGGCCGATGGGCTGTACTACCAGCTACCCAATGCCCCTGCAGACTGCCCCAACTCTCCCCTGGAAATGCCCCTCAGATCAGCTCTTCCCCACTCAGGAATTCCCCTCTGTGCAGGAGGAATCTCCCAACTGTGGGTTTAGTGCTTCTTCACAGCTCCTCCTGGCCACTTCGCAATGACACCAAGCATCTCACACGTTCATCAGGAGCCATCAGTGCAGCAAAGGTCGCTGTGCAGTTTCTATTCTACACAATGACACACCATTTCATTACCATGCAGCCCCAACCAAGACTGAGGGTAGGGACCCTGCTGTGATGGATGCTTTACAGCCACAGCACACACACAGGCCCGTTGCTTCCACAAAACCTCTGCCACACGTTTCTGGATTCTGTTTTGCTTGACTTCAGCTCATCCAGCAGCAAAGTGAGCACTGCATTTACAGAGCTCTCTTTCCCCACTTGTGGTGAACAGTCAGCATTGTTATCTTATTTTTTTGTTATAGTGTTTGCACTGGTAATGCTGAGCAAACCTGAAGCCTCCACTACAGCAAACACAAAAAATAAGACTTTGTTTAGAGAAGAATTAAAGAACACACACATGCTGGGGGGGGGGGGGGGTCGGGTCCTCTCTCCATTTACAGAAAACAGGTACTTATTCCTGACAGCACAGTTGCCCTGACTGATCGAATTTAGAAATGCAACCAATGGCACAAAACATGCAATTATATCCCCCTGAAGCAAATGAGTGCTGTTCTGAGATTGGCAAATTCCATTTTCTACAAACCATTAATTAGCAGGAGATTCATCTACGCTCAAGATCTGTGCTTACTGCCAACCTGCTTGCATTTAAGCTGGACCTTGCTCTCTCCTTTGGAACAGTCCTGATCTTTGGACTTGGTAACTGAGAGTTGCCTTTTCTGGCACTGATTTGGGTGCCTGTTACAAGGAACTGTTGCAACTGGAGCTCTCTCTTCGTGAAATGGTTACACATATAAAGCAGAGTAAAAAGACAGCGCCTCTCCTGCTACCCAGCCCTTATAAAAGTAGATCAGCAGAAAACTACTTACACTTTCAAAGTACTGCATTCCCCTTGACAGATTACACTTTAAGATGTTACATAAAAGCAAAAATAGTCACAAGTATTTTGGATCACCTGTCTAGTGTTAGCACTGCTGGAGACAAACTGTGCCAAGAATGTTTTACATCAGTGCGAAAAAAGAAGTCAGAGTTCCTAAAAAAATTCTTTTTCCCTATGAATTATTTATTGGAAAAATAAAAGCAGCTTCTGTAAATGATGGCAAAATCCCCTTCAAAACAGATATTGCATAAGATCTGTTGTACTTCATGGAAGCTAGGAAAAAAATACAAGACTATGAAATTTGATGTTTTCCTTGATACTAGGACATTATTTCAAATTCCTCAATGCCTCTCAGGCAGACAATTTGAGTGCTTGGATTATTTACATTATTATTTCCACCAAAACAGAGAAACTCCTTATTTCATCTTTCCCATTAAAATGAACAGGTGTATAAAGGAATACAATTACAATCCTTTATAAATCAGCACCTACAGACACATTTAATGCTCTTTTAAGACTGCTTCTCCTACAGACAAAACCTGAAGTACCTACGGCTAGCAAGTTTCTTTCTGTTTGTTTTTAACCGGCTTCAGAGAATAAGAAATCAGCTTGACAGGAAAATCAAAGCAGCGTCTTAACATGCACAAAGTCTAGCTTCATTCGTTAGCAGTCCAATCCAGTTCCTGCAGGAAAGGAGTGGGTGGTTTTTGCTACCAACTTAAATGGAAGTAGGATCAGTCACGAAAGGAGGAAGAGCCATAGCTGTTACGTTAGATGCTGCAATACTTGCCTGGACAATGGAAGGATTCCCTAGGACACATTCTGGGATACCTGTCTGGCAGCACAAACGGCTAATCCTCCTCCCATCTCCTACTACCACCACCACTAGCTCATTATGGTAAATCAGATTCCAAAGATACCATCTTATTATGTAAAAAACGTATGCCTTTTAACTTCAAGCCGAAAGGGCTACTTTCAGTTTACCCTGCTTAATCGACTGCTTCATTTCTACAGCAATTTAAGCACAAGCAGCGGCAACTTTTAAGAAAGCACAGTTAATTCCTACAGTTCTTTTTACCACGTGAAAGCTTCCCGTGCACTTAGGTGGAAAATGAGGTGCCTCAGTCAATTTTGTACCCTGCGAGAAGCCCGTAAGACACAGGCACCTTCATTTGTGCAGCTGAATACCCCAAAAGAAATCGGAATAAAGAGGTGGGAAGTGTAATTTCAACTCGCACAAACAGAACTGTTTATTCCATTCGAGAGACACGAGCATAAAACTGTTGTTAGGGGGCAGCCAAGCCCTCTACCACCATTGTTCGAGCAATAGCGTGTTCTCCGGTGGCCAGATCCAGCACCCACTGACGGCAGCGAGAGCCACCCCGCTGACTTCACCGGGCACTAGCTCAAACTGCCTGGACTTTTCCTGATCCCGGGAGCTTTTGGCTTGTCTGGACACAGACTGACACATGCAACCGCTTTGGTGTGCTGCGCTGAAGTTGGGGTGAAGGGGCTAAGCCCCCCCCCCCCCCCCCCCCGATGGAGGTGAATTGGGCAGATTCGCTTTCTTTTACACGGGCAGCTGACCCGTAGCTGTAAATCAGCCACCAAAGGGTCCCAGGGGGACAGCATGCAAACCCCTCCCGAGATTTTCAACGCAAGTGGCCCCGGGTTTCCCAGCTGTGCCTCACAAAACGCAAGGAATGACAGCAGGTAACCGCACTCGCTCTTTCCACGCTTAAACAGAACGTACATTCCCGGATCCTGACACACTGACACGAATAAAGCAGCAAACGCTCTAAATGAAAGCAGCACCGCAAAAGGACCTTTTCCAAGTATTCCCCCATCCTGAAGGCAATCCCAATAAACGGGGGCACTGCTTCTAAATGCACCCCAAACGCCTGTTTCTCCGTTTTGGCGCTGCTCCCAAGGAGGAGGGCACAGCCACGCTAATTCCTGCCCTGCTGCCGCCCCAACACCAACCCTGGAAGGGTCCGGCCAGCGGGGCCATATGTCAGCTTCGCTCCGGCGGAGTCGCAGCCTCCCCCAAGCCCTTTTAGCCCTCCCGGCCCCACAGCACGCACTTTTAAGGGTAGCCCGAAGCCCCCGCTGCTCTTGCCTGGGTAAACGGAGGCACGGCTGCAGCCGCCTGGCTCCGAGGCGCACACGTTCACTTACCGGGGTAAGGCTTCGAGTCAGGTGTAGCACGGCTCTTCGGAGCACAACCTCCCAGCACTACCGGGGCCGGCACAGCAGCCCCGATTAAAAGTATATTCCAACTCCACGCACGCACCTGCTCCAGCCCCGGGATCCCCGCACATCGGCGGCGGGAGGAGGAAGGGGGATGTAGTATTTTAAGGATCAACTCTCCCTCCTCTGCTCATCTCAGCACGGAGGAGAGGGGGAGGACGCCCGCCCGGGTACGAATTTAAAGGTAGAGATAAAACCAGCCCCGATGACTCGCAAAGCCGAGGTGGGGGTCACGGCCCCCCGCTCCCCCCTTGCCGCCCCCCAGCTCTACTCACCACATGCAGCTCCACCTGAGAACTAACGCATGGAGGGGAGGGGAGGTCGCAAACTCTCGCCCTAGAGCAGCTCCATATGTCGCTCCCTCGCCGCGCCGCTCCGGGGAGGGGCCGGGTGGGATGCGGAGGAGAACGAGGAGGAGGAGGAGGAGAAGAAGGAGGAAAAGGAGGAGGAGGCAGGCGCAGGCGGCGTGAGGATTTAAGCCTCCGCTCTCCCCCGGCGGCTGCGATCACGCAGCATTATACAATGGAGGAGGAGGAGGAGAGGGAGGAGGCACCAGCCCCAGCTCCCAGCACTTGCCGCCAGCACTGACGACAGGGGCGGCTCCGGCGAGCTCCTCGCCCTCCGGCCCGCGTTAAAGCCCCGCCTCGGCCCCGGCCTTCCTCCCCCCGCATCCCCCGCTGCTGCTGCTCCTCCTTCTGCTCCCGGCTCCCTGCGCTGCCCACCCGTGCCCCGACCGCGGGGGTTCCCTGGGAGCGCTGGCCCGGCACAAAGGCGGGTGCCAGCGCGCCCCGACCGCAAATATGACAAGTATCCCTGCGATCCCCGACCAGGACCCCGCCGCGCTGCCCTCCCCCCCGGGTCGGACCGGTCATAGCCCCCCTTCCCCAGCCATCTCCCGGTCGGGCCAAGCGGAGCGGGGAGGGATGCAGGAAAGCCGGGGCGCTGCCTGCCGCCCCCCGCCCCGGGAGCTCACCTGGGAGCCGAGGGAGGCGGCGCCCCCCTCCGCGGGATCCTCGGTGCTAATTTGGGCTGTGCAGGCACCACCGAAGCACAAAAATGAGGCCAAACGGAGATGCTGGAGAGCACGAAGACTTGGGGGGAGGGAGTGAGAGCTCGGCACCAGGCGCTGTCTGGAAAGAAGATGATTATTTTAAGTTACCTCCGATGATTGTGTTTGGAAGGGGGCTGTAATCTCAGGCGACGATGTGAACACCTTCCAGTTTTGGCTGCAGCCCCAAAGGCATCTCGGATCATTACCAGCCTTTGATGTCCCACTAAACCGGTTGTATTTCGGGACAATAAAGCTTTAAGACCTAACATAAAGGCGATTATTAGTCATTAATATCACGACTCGTTTAGGTATTATGCTCAAAATGGCCTGTAACGATTCGCGATCAATCAAGCTGATGGTCTTGTTCGAAATTAAGTTCCATTTTCAGCTAGAAAACTGTAAAGGAAAAGGAAGGGAAGATTTCCTTAACCTGGAAATTGTATCTCTCAAAAATCCACAACGGGGGAAAAAAAACCAAACTGGTGAATCTGCCAAAACAGAAAGAGATAAAGGGATGATTTTATGGATTCTTAAAATTACAATTGAAAAGACCCCATCTAGTTGAGTTTTAAACACCAAGACTGGTATTTCAGGTAATATTCTGCTGAAGTCACTGCAGTGGGAGGAAAGGGCATCACATCTAAAAACCACCCTTTGACTTCGCCACTTCTGGAGGCCTGGGCACCCCTTTCCCTTCCACTTCTGCTCAGCCATTCCTTTGAGGAGATCCAAACACTCTCAGCCTCCCTTTGCCTGCAGTAAAGAGGGAGCCCAGAACCAGATCTGCAAAACAATTCACGAACCATTTACTGCCTTTTGACGAGTGACTTACGAATTGCTCCAGAGCTGGCAAAAATTAAAACCAGAATTTCCCCCAGCTGGATTCTTTCCAGCAGCAAGGCTCTGAAACGCGGTCCTTCTACTCAAGGAAACAAACATCTTGAAATTACAAGTCATACTAAAAATGACTAAATAGAAGGAAAAGATTCCTTTTGTTTCAGGCCTGAGTGGTGCCTGTTCAGTGGGCTTCAGCCTACTCAAAAGCCACCCAGAGTATTTGTAATACCTGTACATGTTTAGTGATAGGAGGAGAAGGAATGGCTCTAAACTGAAAGAGGTTTAGGTTAGACATCAGACCCCGTGAGGGTGGTGAGGCCCTGGCACAGGGTACCCAGAGAAGCTGTGGCTACCCCATCCCTGGCAGTGCTCAAGGCTAGGCTGGATGAGGCTTGGAGCAGCCTGCTCTAGTGGAAGGTGTCACTGCCCATGGCAGGGGGTTGGAACTGGATGAGCTTTAAGGTCCGCTTCCAACTCAAACCATTCTACGGTTTTTGGCAGAGGTTTTTCTTTCTGCATGCTGGATCAATTGAATTTCAGGGCCACATTCTGCCCTGCTTCACACCAGATTTGTAACACAGCAGGATCTGGCCTTGCGTAACCGCTCTATGGATGCACCCAGATGAACCTTCTGGAGCTCAAAGTCCGCAGCAGGTTTGCAGTCCCAGTGCCTGGGTGTGTGCACACTATCACCGGCACCATAGGCACAACCACAAGCATTTGCTAAATAAGCAGCTGGGCTCCAGTCTAATATCCAAGGCCCTGATCTTGCCATGTTACACTCAGCAGTAAAAGGCCTGAGCCTGCATCGTCTGTTTTAAATGCTTCTGACTTTGTTCGGTTGCTCCAATTTTACACGAGCATAAGAGAAAACTCACCGCCCCTTCTGTTTCCTACTGTAACTCCCCTGGGCCTTTCTTGGCAGGAGTTTATAGTCACGCTGTAACTGGGATTATTCCTGCGAACACAACTAGTACAACCTGCATCCACACTCTGAAGCACTCTCAGCTGAGCACAGGTCACAATACCGATCAATACGAGTAGAGCTCCTTCCTCTGTCTCGCACGCAGCAGAGGCTCCATCGTGGCGGGGTGAGGTTGAGCTATGCAAGGTGAATAATCCTACCACTGACTGCTCCTCAGATTGCCTCCTACCCGATTTAACGAGACCTTGCTGGCCTCGAAACTCCGTTCTGCAGCTCCGGAGTGATCTGACCAGAAGGTGTCTGCAAGGCCCAAACACAGTTTGCCCAAACATGTTAGTAAGCACAGAGAAACAGCCTGCAACCGAGCCACGAAACGCTGTACGAGGAAGTGTGTTGGCAGAGGCAAGAGCCTGCAGGAGAGGGGAAAAAGTCTGCATGTCTGCGAGGAGGAGCTACCCAAAAGGCATCCCATTTGGAATGGTGCTTCCTGATGAGCAGTAGCACAGATGTAATTTTGCAGTCATAGCCTTGACACAGACCCTCGCCCGTGAAGGCCACACACTGAAAGAGAAGGAGCCTGACTGCATTTTTCTACACTGGTACGGACCTGATATGGGCCACAGGCACAATCTAAGCACAGCCTTGTCTGTGAGCTAGGATAGTCAAAGCTTGCCTGATTAAGGCCATGTCTCCTGTACATCATCCCAAACCCTTCTGTGTTAAACAAATGAAATAACAAAGATTGGAAAGACTGGGAGGGGGGAAACAAGCACCAGACTTCATAGGGCAGTTTATCAGAGCTACTCTGGACTTTTAGGTAATCTCTGCCTATCAACACGTGTACTAATTAGGAAAGAGTAGCAACATTTGGTGTGCTGGAACATTGACATCCCTCATGTTTTTCGAGTAAAGAGGCAGTGAACTGCTTCCTACGTTTCTAATTGTATCCTTGGCCTTTTTTTTTCTAATTGCAGTACACATTAACACTGAGATTTCATCAGGTAATTGTATAACACATCTTCATTTTCTCCCTGGATGTTTTTGCTGCAGTGCATGCAGGAGCTGGCAGGCAAATACCCAGTACTGCCCCCAGAGCACACAACTGTTTGCAAATAAAGACCCCACCATCACCTGTAACTTGTGGCCAGGAGAGCCAACACTATCCTGGGGTGTACTGGGAGTACTGTGGCCAGCAGGTTGAAGGAGGTGATCCTCACCCTCTATTTGACCCTGGTGAGACCACATCTGGAGTCATCTTTCCTCAGTAAAAGAAAAACAAGGAGCTATTGGAGAGGGTCCAGCCAAGGGCCACAAGGATGCTCAGGAGTCTGGGGCATCTTTCTTATGAGGACAGATTGCAGGAGCTGGGCCTGTTTAGTCTGGAGAAGACTGAGCAGGGATTTCATTAATGCATATAAATATCTCAAAGACAGGTGCCAGTAGGATGGTGCCAGATTCTTTTCAGTGGTGTCCAGTGACAGGATGAGGAGCAACGGCCATAAACTACAACACAAGAGGTTCTACCTCAACATGAGGAAGAGCTTCTTTATGTTGAGGGTGGCAGAGCACGGGAACAGGCTGCCCAGGGAGGTTGTGGAGGACCCGCCTGGACATGTTCCTGTGTAACCTGCTCTAGGTGGCCCTGCCTTAGCAGGGGGTTGGACCAGATGATCTCCAGAGGTCCCTTCCAACCCTAATGATTCTGTGATTCTGTGAGAAGCATAACAAAGGACCTACATACAGCCAAGGATGCTCCTTCCACCAGATCCCCACTGAGGAACCAAGGTCTTACAGATAAGACGAAAGCACGCTACAACCAAAGGCATGTAAACATCAAAACCTTGTGCCATCCCTGTTCAGGCCAGCTCTGGAGTCAGTACTGACCTTCTAGAGCAGGGCCCTTCTTATGCAAGGCTCAGCCATAGATAAAAGCAAGGCCCTCAACAAAAACAAAGTGGGGTACTGCATTACTGCACTCTGCACCTATATGTTAGCAGGGAGGAAGCTGCACCTTGAGATTTCAATTGCCTTTTTGCCTTTTTTCACTGGTGCAACTCTCCCACTGTAACAAGGCTGCCCCACACATCCCAACGCACAGGAATCAGGTAAAAGCAAAGGAAGGAAAGCTTCCCCTTTCCCACTCCAATTTTAGCTCTTCTTTTCCCTTTCATTTTCTGTGTTAGTTCATGTTTTTCTCCTTTAATGTTTTTGTGGCAGTAGGAGAAACACCGTTCCCTAGAATGCATAATATGCTTAATTATCATTCTCCGTTAGTTCTCTAGGAAAAAAAAAAAAAACCTACAGGAGAAATCAGTTTAATTAATGAGTATGACCAAATGCAGCCTTAGTTCTAATGCAGTATCATATATTATACGTCCAGTTGGGCAGTTGGTCTTACTTGGGTAAAATGAACAGAGATGCAGAAAACCATGGAGCTCATGAATCAATATTCTCAGCGCAACTAACCCCTTTTGTACAGTTATTCTAAGCCTTCCTACAGATTTCGATGCCAGCGTCTGTTCCCAAATACTGCTTTTGGCTTCAGTAACGCAGGATCGGGCTCGTACAGTCTAGTAATAGAAAGCTGTTGCTTGGCAGTACCAAGGGTTGTGCCACATGGTAAATTCATTAAGTAATTAAGAGAAAAAACACAACAACCTAAACTCCAAGATAGGTCTGAAACAGTCAAATACCCAGTAAGAGTCCCCAGTGTGTGTCAAGGACAAGGGTGGCAAGGTTTCATCTGAAAGTAGGACTTGGTGATTTAGATGCTTTTCAAAAGGGCTACTCCTCACATACTAAATTATTAAGGAAATATTATGGAACAGGATTATCAGGAAAGGGAAAAAAAAAAAAAGAAGCAGTGTGCATTAGCTGGCTTAGTCAGAGGAGGTTTTGCTGCATTCCTCATGCAGGGAGATGACTCCCTCCCTCTGTAATTCCCTGTGCACTCCCAGTCCTCTGGAGACTGCTGGTGTGCATCATCCTCACTCCAGCTGAAACATTCTGTCCTGACAGAGGTTCAGGCTGCCTACCATTGCTGTTTATCTTCTTACATCTTTTTGCCTCTTCTAAATAGCTATGTTCTTTGCCCAAATCCCATTCACACTGTACCACCTGCAAGATGTACTTCAGTTCTGACCCAGGCCAGACTGCTCACACCGATGCCATTTGTACGGCACACAGGCTTCTCTACAGTCTCCCCTTTCCACTCATGCTTCTCGAGACAGTGGATTGTACTTTGCATTGAGTTGAGTTTTAAACACTTTCAGGCTGCTTTTCTTTCCCTTTCAGATTCTGCTCTGCAGTCTCTAGCAACAGCACAAGTCACTCTTTTCTGGAACACTCGGTTACTTTTTTTGCAGAGATGCTACATCCTGATATTCATCTCTCACAGGGACCAGTGGAGTTAAGAGAAGAAAAGAACTATCTGCAGACAAAACCAAAGGCTCTGTTTTACAGTCGAGGGGAGAATACTTTTAATAAAGAAAAACATAGAAATGGTGGGAGCAAACGCAGAGATGGCCAGTCTTCAGCCTAATTAACCACTGGTGTAAACAGATGTCGATGCAAGCAAGCCAGAAGCCTTTGGCCACCCACTAGCCCTGAGCACAAACCCAACATGAGCCTGAAAAGCTTAACAACATGGGGCTCTCAAACCTGCAAGCCAGACACACACACTTAATACAAAGGATGTCACCGTCTCCCTTATGCAGATGGAATACCTGCTCCTTGTTCACCAGGGGAGAGCAGCTGTACTGGTGCGGCTTACACCATGCACTGCACATACTACAGCTCTTTCCTGAAGCAAAGCTATTCCAACAGAGCTCCATATGGAGCCATACGTTTCTGGAGCGCTGATGCCCCCCCATATAAGCACTCCTGAAACGTGAAAGATGCCTGATGCAGAGGCAAGTTGGAATATGTTTAGCACTGCTCAACCCCACTCTGATGCCAAAGGCTTGAAAGACCAAACAGGGACACCAGTGGGGTGACGAGGCTTCTAGACCTGGATGTTCTTGCTCAGATTTGTTGCACTGAAGTACTGTACAACGGTAGCAATGTGTCTGAGGCTGGTGGTGTGGCTACCCTTGGATGGAGGGTGTTAAATAGTTTCACAATACATTATGTAGGACTTAAAACCATGTCACTGGAGTTTACCGTGCTCACGATCAGATGCATTACCAAAAGAACACCTAAAAACTATTTCAATCCTTATTTACATGAAAACACAAGTTACTACATCAACATCCAAATGAATGCACCCACCACTAGCTGCTTCTGCTGCCGGCTGGAATACAACCTGTAGAGCATATTAACACTCCTACACAAATTGGGGTTTGGGGTTTTGGGCATTCTGTTTAAGACTAGTTTCTCCATCGTCTTAGAGCCACTAGATTCAAGGAACGCTTACCAATGAGACATATGCAATTCCAATCTGCAATAATAAATCTTTCCTCTGACTGTCCCAGGTGCAAAATTCATCAGAGACAATGTTTATGTGTACTCTTTTCAGACAGGGGTTTCTGAGGGTCTCATTTTAAGTAAACAGTGAGTTGTCCTACACCACCCCTTAAAAACACACCCAGTAAAACAACCAACAAACCCCAATAAAACAGAAGTTGAAGCTGCACAGCTAAATTTAGAAAAGAGGAAAAAAAGAAGAGCTGGCAAAAAAACCTAGCACGAGAACATCAAATGTAGCATAAACTCCCACTGCCATTCTGTTCCACTACAAATAAATGGAGATCATATAGAACTGAACTCATTGAGCCAATGCAGTGAATGCACAAGCCGTTCTGGTTTAACCCTTCACAAAATGCATGATTCCTGGTTATGTGCAAAGAGGAGATTAAAAAGACTGAATGAGTACATCAGATGCTTTTACTGACTGTGCCTGTGGTAATGATTCATTTTACCTCCCTACATTCCCTCCTGCAAGCACGACTAAGAGTCAGCAAAAGCTCAGGCAGGTAAACAGGCTGTGGGTGAAGTCTGTGTTTCTTTAACTCTACCTAAAACCACCCCTGTAACGGTCAGAAATCCATTTCAGTTTTCTGAAGAAAAAGGGAACTGCACAAATTCATTTAGGTTCTGTTCTCCTCTTGCCTTTTTTTATGCTCTCTCACTTTAAAGGAAGCTGTTCATTTACAGTGACCATTAGCCAAAGGCTAAAAGAGGTTTACACCTAATTGGTATTCCCAAGCAAAGATGAAACACTGTATCACTGCAAACCCACCCAGTATTTAGGATCTATCACCAGCACAAAGAGAAAAGCTGAGAATCCACCATTTATCATAACAGTCCATCTTCCCTTCCTTTCACACCTCTTATGCTCCCTTTCTCCCTCCCACAGTGGCTTTGGGGTGCTAATGACCTTGAAATGTGGCAGGGGTCTGGAAGAGGGAGAGGCAGCTCTATCAGGTCACTGCCATCTCACACAGTACGTGACAATCAACGGAGATGGGGGGGGGAGGCGGACAAAAACTTAAAGAAATAATGGAAAAGAATGAAAACACCGAGCTCTATTGCGGGCAGGATGGCAAGGAGCTAGAGAAGCAGATGCTGCATGTGGCATACTGCTCCCTAAAGCCAGCAGTGGCTTTTTGAGACACAGACATAAGCTGCTCTCTCAAACAGTAATATTTCTCCCTTTTAATTTTAGCCTTGGTGGGAGGGCAAAAAGGAGACATGATGGGAGGACAGAGGAACAAGCCAAGGAAAAAGAGTAGACCCAAGAAAACAGGGAGGAGGAGCTGCATCCCCATCGATGGTGCTGCTACAGAGTTCGGAGCATTCTCTGGTTTGACCTTTGGATAGCAGGATAAGAAAATACAATGAGGAGTATCACTAAGGCTCTCCTTGCTTCTCCCAACCTCGAACTTTCCTAGCACAAAAGGATGGGCAGAAGGCTCCCAAACCCCTCTCTCTTTCACAGAAAGATCACCTTCCCATACAGATTCAGCTTCACAAGCCAGCTTCTCTCAGTTTTTCGTGCAGAATGGCTGTCTTCAGCCATAACCAAGAGTTTCACAACCAGCACGAGAGCAGCCAGGTACTTCACAGAAAGGCACCAACCTATTTGCAATAGATGGGCAGAAACAAGTACCCTTATCAGGAGGCTCACAGCCGGGGGCCAGCCAAGTCCAGGAGGGATGACTGTCCCATGCCCCAGAGCATTTACTAATTAATCACCCATATCCAGGGGACATTCCTAGTGTGATTCCTGCTAGAGTAAAAACCTCATAATTAACTCCATTTGCTTGCTTACCTACTCCTATAGCACAATAGCATTAACCTTAAGGTTAAATACATTTTTTCCACCCCCAACCTTCTCTTCTGCTAACTTTCCTTTACTCTTAACTGCGTGTTCAGCCCCTGCCATAACAGTGAGTTAAGCAGATGCCAAAGTGCTGATAATTCGACTTCACACACATGCCCAAATACTGTTCCCATGCAATTGAGCAGACAGAAACCTCTTTTTGCTGTCAGTGCTTTTCGAATGAAACCTTCTCATCTGAGCAAGTTGGGAAAGTGCAAGTGCCCACTCCTACTCTAGTTGTGGGGTTCGTAGAAAGACTTGCTACCCAAGAACACCAGTGTGGAGGCCTGGCATTTGATAAGTTTGGGTTTAAAACCCAAGAACAACCTAAACCACCTCTATTAGAGAACCAGTGTCTTCCACGAGATGTTCAGGTGAAAGACCTCAGGCTCCAAACAATGTATTTTGCTAGCTGTCGCTGGTGATGTGGGTGAAAGGAGAAGGAAATGCGTTTGTTGTTTTGAACTTTTTTCTCCCGTTTAGCAAAGATTCCCCTTAAATAAATGGAAGCGGGGAGATCTTGAAATAAGCCCTAACAAGTTTTAATCACACTTTTTCTTCTTGTGAGCGAGCCATCATTCAGTAGCTAGGTGGTTCTAAATAAAGAACTCTAGTCAACAACAGGAAATAACTCCCACAGAAAAAAAAGGGCAGAATACAAACTCTCAGCAGCTCTAGTACATAGCTCACAACGGCCTTTTGTTCCATGCACATTAAGTCCAAAATCTTTACTTTTCAGAACATGTTCTTGCTCTAATTTAAACTTTGTTTTTCCTTGTCACAAGTATGGATCCTTTCCTTGCCTTTCTCCTGAAACAGTTACATTGAGGAGTCAGAAAATCACAAGCTATTCCCATTTCATTTGATCAGTAAGGACATTCTAGGAACACCACAGGATGTCCAGGATCTTTTAAAGTTATTTATGGTGGGGTTTTCTCTTTTATTTTTCCTTTTCCTTCCTTTCTTTTTTTTTGGGGGGGGGGAGGGAGGTGCACTGCTGTGTCCTCAGCTGTGAACAGTTTACATCCTTCTTAACGTTCAGAAACCACTTTGTGTTCAGCAAATACAGAGCACCTGGTCTGCACTTTGTTGGGAGGGGGATAAAGGAGAAACACATCTCTAGCGACTTCATAAAAACTCAGGTTAGTGCTTAGAATCATCAGCTTTTACATTACACAAGACATCACAGGCCAATCACTGAGCACAGGCACTGAGCACAACATCCCAAATGAACAACCAAAATCCCTGGAAGAATACACTGGTTGACTCCATCTGGCTTTGAGATGTGGTTTTGGTTGTGCTGGGGGTGGGGACATTAAAATGGCTGCTGCTTGTTAGCTGCCATGGACAGATCTCTGCAGGAGGTGGGAAAGCTTCCTCAGGAACATTGCTATCGTTTGTAGCAAGTATCTTCTGGAGTACCAGCATGTATACAGCAGATTTTAGTGGTCAGCTGACCAAGCAGCTCTCCATCAAATCTAATTCGGCTCTGCCACATTACAACCTAACTGTAAAACCCATTTCCATTTTAGAACTAAGTCCTGTTTGAATTAGGCAGCTGCAAGAATCAAGGTTACAGATCCAGACTGGATTTTTGTAGTTGGAGTATGTGTGTCCTCCTGCAGCTCAGCAGGCACATGTGTATACCTGTGTGTCTGTGTGCACATGCACCATCAAAAGTCTACAGGAAGAGCAAATCAAATTTGCTTCCTAAAGCAAAATGAACACTCAGGATGAAGCATCTTCACATTCAAGTCTAACCCAGAATAAGTCTTGGTTGGTTGTATTACAAAGTCCTTGAAAGTGGGTTCAAACCTGAACTTGCAATTACAGCCTTTTCTGGTTTAGAAAACAGATGGGACTGCTGAGCAGTCCAGACTCTGCTTGAACTTTCAGAAAGGCAGAAAAATCAATGTATTAAAGTATCCTGGAGCAGCTATCCCACCACCATTTCCCAGCTCTCAGCCATTAGGTTAAATACTACAGTGATTTCAGTGGGACCAGCACACTTTAAAAGATGCAGTCTCTGTCTTTTTCTCTCTCACTGAATGATATTTCTGCCCACATGCACTGACACATACAGTGTCTAACAAGGCTGTGATTCATTTTCAGTTCTAGTCATGCTCACAAGTGATGGAGCATGCTTGCTGTGCCTTCAGGATCTGCGTAATTTAGCTTCATTTTCTCTGCCCCCACCCTGCATTAAGTGAAGTTCCAACAAAGCCAAGTCATCTCCCACCAACTCACCCTCCCACCTGCCTGGGGGATGTGTACAGCAGGAGTCTGAATAATAATAAAATTAAATTAATTTTAAAATATTTAAAAAAAAAAGAAAGGGAGAAGAAGATGAGGGCTTGAGAGATACCGTGAATTGTTAGAAAGCTTTCTAACATCTACAGGGAGTGAAGAATAATAATAATGGGATGTATACTACCAGATCGTTGAAAAGCTGTATCAATCCTGAATCATCTCCCCTAACGTGTTAAAAGCAGCGATGTGTCTTGCATCGCATCGTGCATGCTCATGCTAATAAATGACTGATGGTAAATCTGAATCCCTGATTTATAAACACCTCCTCAGCCTCTCCCACTGTAACCTCGTAGTGACCATTCACTTGTCCTCTGTCCTGCTGCAATGACTTTGACCAACTGCTAATGTCAGCAAAAGCTGTTAGCACGTCCCAACTGCGAACCTCTGGTATCCAGTGGCTACCATCCATCATGAATTACACACGGTGCTTTTGTGATACAAATTACAAGCAGCTTCCGAGCTAAACTCCATGTATTTGAGGCATGAGGCCAAGCTTGAACAAAGTGAAAGACGGGCTTTTTATTTGATAAATCTCATTATCTTGCTGGCATTCAAAATTCATCTCACAGAAATGCATCACAGAGTAGTTCTCCAGTTACTTGGAAGAGCCAAGATGCTTTAACATGCATGTTAAAAGGTGGTTACACCCCCATCACACTAACTTTCTAGCTCTCCCCCACCTTCAACCTCGAACTGCGTTTTGATGGAACAGAAATCTCCATTTTCAACAGAAAAACAAGTCGACTGCATTTCTTCAGTACATGTCCCCAGACACAACTGAGTCACTGCAGACTCAGATCTCAGTGATCTGTATGATGTCCTTAACCCCTAAACCAGTGACACAGGGAAAGAACACCAGAAGCTAGAAGGTACTTCAATATTACAGGCATAATACTGCGAGAGTTGCTGTCACCACAGAGCTACACAAGACATATGTCATGCTTCTTCCTTTACATGAAATGCATATGCAAGGCTCTCTACCACTTAAGACCCTCCCACTGCCCCAGCTAAGCAGCTTCTCCTATTGCTGACCAGCATTCATGACCTACAGGAGCAAGCCAGAACTTAAAATTCCCTACTTGCTTTAGCAGCTCATCTCCTTTTCCTCACCCACTGAACACTCAGTTTGGCCACACAGCTCACTTACTAGCATGTCCCCAGTTCGGGCACACTTAACCATCCTGCAAAGGCAGAGCCAAAGGAGACATCAGAGTTTTGGGCCATCCCCCAGGCCTGTCCACACCTAATGGTTGGGGGAGGTGGAATGTTGCTCTCTACCTTCTCACCAACATCCTCAGGAGCTGAAGAAATGCATTTCCTCATGGTCATTTGTTCCTGATCCCTTCTCCTCCTCAGCAGCTCTCAACTCTGTCACAGAAATGGAGCAGTGACCACAGCCAGAGAAGGGCTGATGTGCAGCTCCGTTTATATCACACATAACTAGGAAGGAAATGGATCAATCCACAAGGCTGGTATCATGGAGGGTTCTAGGAGCTCTGAAACATTTGGAGGAGGACAGTTCCTGTGGCTGGATGCTGGTTGGGAGTAACGGGTCAGCAGAGCAGCGGACTGTCACTGCAGCAGATGGCAACTGCCTCATTTTGCAAATTGAAGAAATGAAGCACAGGGAAACTACAGGATGGCTTATTGTGGAAATGAAAGTCGAGGCCATGCGTTATGATTTCCAGAGCACTCAACCCAAGTCCAGCCTTCCCCATCCACGAAGTCACTTCGTAAACATCCTCAGGGCAGGGCCTGCACCTCTCATTTGCTTTACGTCTGTGGCTTCCAATCTTTCCTGGTTTGCAGATCCCTTCATGCTTTCCAATAGGGCTGTGCATTCAAACCTGCTGACGACAGGCTTGCTTTCCCTGGCTTTCCTGCACATCTTGCACGTAGCCTGTGGATCCTCCTGAGCAAAAACCACGGTATGTTCTCTGCAGCCCTTTCTCCAAATTCCCCTGTATCCCTCTTCCTACTGATCCCTACCCACCACAGGCATTTCCAAAGTAGCCCTAACTCGATCTAGTTGCCCTAATTCAAGACAAAAGCACAGAGCTTCCCTGTCATTTCAGCGTTTCCCATCTCAAGGTATGGGAGCTGTTGATCTCCCACATGAAAATGCATTATGCTGTCAGCCCAGCCTAAGGGCTGTTATTTAATTTACTTGAGGAGGTAAGTGAAAGCCCCTTCATGCAAATGCTTACAATGTGATCTGGAAAACAGCAGGCGTAATTAGATAAAATGGCAGCAAAGCCCACCAGGGAAATAATGTTAATTCATGAGGATTTTCCTCTCCACCTCCCTCTCAGCAAGGTTTGAGGCCAAGGAGGGAAAAAAAGGGAAAAAGAAAAAAAAAGAAAATCAGAATGCACCTCAATGATCTATCTCTTGGTGAAGTAGGAAAACAGAACAGCAACCAGTGGGGTCATCGAAAAGATGCCCCAGCGCAGCACCTCTGGATTGGCAGCCCATGTTCCTAAGTGATGAAGCACTCATTGAAAGCAAAACTTGCTCTGTAACTGTCACAAGTTATTCTGAGCCAACATCCTTAAACTTCCCATGGACTCCTGACCAAGGCCTAACCAGGCGACAGAGATCTGTCACATGATAACATAATCACTGCAGCCCCCTACCCCCAGTAGTAATAATAAAAGCAGAGCTCTTGCAAGCTTTGAGAGCAGATCACAGAATCATAGAATGGTTTGTGTTGGAAGGGACCTTAAAGCTCATCCAGTTCCAACCCCCTGCCATGGGCAGGGACACCTTCCACTAGAGCAGGTTGCTCCAAGCCCCGTCCAACCTGGCCTTGAACACTGCCAGGGATGGGGCAGCCACAGCTTCTCTGAGCACCCTGTGCCAGTGCCTCACCACCCTCATTGTGAAGAATTATCTCCTAATGTCTAACCTAAATCTCTGTTCTTCCCCTCATAAATGAATTTCCTACCAATATGAATAGCAGCAATGCTCTGTTACCTCATGAAGCTGTAGCTCTGTGTTTCAGCTCCTGCTGGCTTCTCCCTCCCACCTAGAATCCAGCCAGGGAAGTCACCTCCTGATTGCTGACCTGCCACTACCAAAATGGATTCCAATTAGCCAATTCACTCACGGCTATTAGGAAAGAGAGACATTTTTTGTTGTTGAGTAATTACTCCTCATGAAATGGCTTACATCCCTAGATGATTAGGTCACAACACACTGTGAACAAACTGATGTAACAGAGATATCTTTAACCTGATAAATTAAGGCATACTTTCTCGATATAGAAAGCTTAATTGAAGCTGTGCACGGGGTACTTACCAAAGGCATCTAGACACAGAACTGTAACATTCACAAACAATCGCTGAGATCAAAAGACAACCCATACACTTCTAACTTGCATATTAATTTGGGGGGGGAAAAAGCTGGCTTGTTTGCTTGCTGTGAGGATAGCAAATGACTCAAAGTGAACAGAGTAGTTTGACATCAGCAGTTAAATATGTAATGGCAATATTCAGGTGGTGCACATGGAAAAAGAGATCTGTTTGTTTCTGTATATACTTTCCTCCAACTAACAGAGGGAAAACCTCTTTTTCTAGTCAGGAATTCACTTGGTAAAGCAAATTTACACAAAGCCCAAATAACCACCCAGTAAGGGTGCCACAGCAAGGGTTCCCAAAACACAGCCCATGCAGCCCCCCCAGAAGAACCTTCAGCCACAGGGCTGCATTGCAAATAAGTCTGATTACATTTTCTATCCCTTCACAACATCCCAACCTTTAGTGTCTCTCCACAAAGAAAACTTCAGCTGCCTGGAGAACAGCAGCTCCACCACCATTTCTGTCAAGCCATCCATCGTAATACGCTGGTTTACTTAAAACCAAACCCAATTCCCCATGCCCGTAAACACCGATGACTTCCTGATTTTGGAACTTGCCCGACTATTAAAAAGGAAGCCGTTCGCTTTCCAGCCCGTGGCCCTAATCTTTCAAACAGTTACGCCTGTGCTTCGCAGGAGCACGCGAGCACTTCAGTCCAATGTAAGCATTTGTCGAAGCGAGGCCAATATTTCCTGTTGCAGTTAAAAACACATTATACAGTTAGGATGGAAAAATATGACTGCGACAAAATCAACCCTTCTCTTCCCATTTCAGGGCTGGGGGGGGGGGGGGGGGGGGGGTCGGGAAGCACTTGCAACATAAATATATGTGACAAGGGCTTGGGCAGAGTGAGTGCCATGAACAGCTTTATACCGTGTTGGCTTTCTAAGTCAGGAAACCAACTGGGTGTCATTTAATCTCCTAGATTAAAATCACTTAGCGAATATTGTATTGTTTCCCTGCTCTCGCTGTCATTTCGGCGCGCGGGGCCTCGCCGGAGCTCTGCTGCTGGCTAACTCGCCGCTAATGAAACCTCGCGCAGGAGCAGCTGCCGGAATCTGTGTCAAACTGCATCTGGCACCCATCTATCTTCCAGCCATCTAAATTCACCTCTGAAATCATACAAAAGCAGCCGCAGAGCTCCCTGCAGCCACTCCAACACACCAGTCTTTGTCTCATCAAGCCTGTTAAGCAATTTAAAGCAATTTATGTTTTTTAATTCGCCTTGTATTTTACAGCAGCAGCTTTTTCAAAAGGAGTGAAGAAGTTAAGAAATAAATGGGGGGAGAAGGGCAAAATGTGCCTTTGTTCCCCCCCCATGTTTTTTTTTTAAAGCCTGTCAAGCTCTCAGTAGACTATCATTAAACCAGTTTTGGCTGAAACTGTATGTTTAGGGGTTTTCCAATGGAGACACTCTGGTGCCTGCAACACTCAGACAGGGAGGGGAGGCTGCTATACAATTGTTGAATTGTTGTCATGGCTATTAAATATGCTGTAGCACAAATGCCCAACAGGGCTGAAGGTTTGCAGTGTATTGGCTCTGGAGAGGTATTAAAACCCCGGTATTAACTAGCAGATAACTAGAGTTACACAAACACTGAATAAAAGATTAAGTCAGAAGTTTTAAAAGGTTTAACAACTTCGCTCCAATCCCTCCCTCCCTTTTCCTCCTCCTCGCCCCTCACTTGGGGCTTAAAGCACCCTGTAAATTCAAGATATTTGGCATTTACTGTAGTGTTAATCTGACCGAGTCTCCTCTAAGGTTTGGGGTAAAACTGCCTCTTCTCTCTTTGCATTTTCTGCAGAGAACAGGAGTTTTGCTCCACCATCTCGTTTAGACTTACGAGTGGCAGCTTGGGAGAGGGGCACAGTAAAGCCACGACTTGCTGACTAAAACAGGTTAATGAAAAACAGGCTAGTGACTGAAATTGAAACTTCTCATTTCTCTCAAGAAAAGGGTGTATTGTCAAGATAAAGTAGAGCTTGGTGTGTCTATTAAGCAACTCTCAGAGAAGAGCGGCTCCAAACAGCAGCACCGCAAGCGCCACAGCCAAGAGGAGGGGACATGGCCCCCAGCACAGGCACCAGGAGAGACACTGTCCTCTCCATGCCAAAACTCATCCAGCTGACAGCAAGAAGCGCTTAAGAACATGGTGTGTGGAGGGCACGGGATGTGCTGGGCTCCCCTCCCAGGCTGAAGTTGTCCATCCAGCCAAACAGGTCATGAGCCAGGTCTCTCTGACATCCAGCCGCACAGCGCGGAGGACTCTTAGAGGACTCTAGGTGAGTGTGCCAGGTCTACCGTAAGGGCACTGGTGGGCGAATCCAGGAGGCGTTTCCTAGACTGAAGGCTGCAAACTGTGGAAGGAGCAGGAGAAACAGGATCTGTCAACCCATCTAATTAAGGTGCATCTTCCCCACGCAGACTCAACATGTCTCTCCAGGCTATAAGGCCCTCCTTTCTTGCCTCAACCCAAAACAGACTGAGTGTATTTTGCACTTCTATGACAATTTGTCCTTAGCACTTCTCAGAGAAAAGCACAAACTATGTGTCCTAAGAAAGTCTTTGCATGCTCAAAGATACCTCCGTTTTCTGCTGCTAATTGTATTGTGTCCATCCCTCCAGCAGCTAATCTGTCGCAGCCACTGGCCCCGTTACTCCATCCTAACTCTACCTGAATAAAAATAAAAAAATTAAAGTAAAAGCATGTTTTTGTCCTGTGAGCTTCCCAAAGTAACCGTGCAGACAAGAAACAGTGTTCTTGTGCAAAGGCTGCTGGCATAGTTGCTCTCCTACACACTAAGTAAAGGGAGATTTGGTTATGCCCTGCATAGGATCACATTATAAGGCTGCCTAAAATGAAATCACCAGTGGTGAGAGGCTGAGTGACTATCCCAGGCCCTCTAGTCCTCAGTTAAGCTCTGCACTGGGACTGACGACAGCCCCAGTACTGTGGCCACTGGGAAAAGCAACATAGATCAACAACTTGTTTTTTACAGGCCAGTGGGCCGACCTCTGGGCAGCACTGAAACGAGTCAGCATAAAGGTGACAAAGCTCTGTACACTATTATAAATCATGCCAACCAGCCAGCAGAAAATCTGTACACCCATGGAGCTAGCTTACACCTTCCTCTTTTTTCTCCTTTGTACACAGTTCTCTCCCCTTCATCTCTGAGCACCCATCTGGCAGGTATCATGAGGGGCGTTCGCACATCCCGCTCTGTGAGCAGGCTGGTCCTGCTCACCAAGCGCTCGTGCAGCACACTGCATCTCACCGCACGTCACACCAGCAGATGATGCAAGCAATGCCTGTTGTTTAGGTGGTAGTCTGTGACCTGCTTCTGGGCTACAGAGGTTTAGTTTGGGAGGAGTGTGCAAGTGATAGGGGTAGGAGTGATAGTGAATCGCTGTCAGAAAGTCAGGAATGAATCCCAAATCCTACGTATTGGCTCTGTGATTTCAGAGGAAAGCGAGAGGCCAAAACAAAAGCACAGTGTCACAGCCTCAGGATACCACCATCAATCTAGAGTGGAAGTATCAAGGGGAAAGCATCCCTGCTGTGGGAAGTAGAAACTCTGGCTGCTTACAGAACTCATGTCCCCAAAATCTGGTTTCCTTAAAGGCACATGGCATCAAGAAGGAGAAATACTTCAAAGATACATAAACAATTCCTTCCTCCCCTGCCTTCCAGCAATCCCATTCACTCAAACACAATCTGTGTCCCTGCCTGACCATCAACAGCCATCACCTGCCAGCACCACTACCAGATACCTCAGGTTTTATGCACATAGAAGCTGGCCTGTAACTGGCAGAAATGTATTCTCTGTTCATCTACCGAGTGGAGTATTTCTTCAGTCATCCCTCTCTCACATAATAGACACAACCAAATGAGCTCCGTAGCAACAGGGTAAATTTTCACAGCTGACTCTCCCTCTTGCAGGATTCTCTGTGGTTGGTTTGTACTATGTGGCATGTGCACACTCCTTATCCAGAAAATAACATAACAAAAACCCTCTCCAAAACACCCCATTCCCTCTACTGATTATGGAAGTCTCCCCAGTTCCAGTTACTCCTGGAAAAGCAGGCAAGCCTTTGTGCCTACATCCCTCACAATGCCATTTGAAGAAAAATGTTTAAATAATAAAGGGAAACCTTTTTTGATGTGGAAAACCAGAAAATTGAATATAGCTGGTTTTGTACCAGGTGCAGTGTTCATTTGATGAGCTTTTCTGTAGTGCAATAATTTTCATAACAGGGCAGCCAAGAATTCCCTTCTCGTTATCTATAAATCAGGGTTGCAGAGAGAAGAAGAAACAGTCCCAGAGTGTGGTATGCATCAGTCTGAGCAATCACTCCAGCAAGTCATACAGGTAAACAGCCACACAGCCTCAATTAGCACAAAAAAAGGGTCATCTATAGACAAGGGTACAGAAAAACAAAGCTAACAACTCTGCCAACTAGCCAGGCTTATCTGTTTAAAGAGGGGGAAAAATGCAGTTACCTCCCACCCCAGCAGACACTGCCCAAAGCAAGCAAAGAGACCAGGTTCCACTTCTAGGAGTTTCTATTGCAGTAAGACCACCAGACACAGGTACAAAACCATTTAGCAAGGCAGTCATCATGTCCTGACAGCGCTTCTCCATGAGCTGTGTAAAAGCTCTGGCTGACAGGTAGAGGGGCAGCCTTAGGCTGCTTAATGGTGTGCTTGAGCCATACCTCAGAGCATAGGGCTCACTAGATGAAGGCACTGACATCAGAGAACAGAGGAGTATGGACAGAGCAAGGGAGGAAAGCACCTGAATAGACGGAGGAATAAGAGCTAGAAACTGGGCAAGAGGCTTACAGGCAAATACGAGATAAAATAAACATATACATAAACATACACAGCTGCAAACTGGCACAGGAAGATCTTCAGAGCAAGGAGGGAAAGGCAAAGGGAAGAGGGAGATCCAGACCTGACTGTAGCAGCAGGAAAGAGTTCCTCCATCCCCTTCATTTGGAAATAAGGACTGAGGAGGTGTGAGCCCAAGAGGCCAAGGATGGGAACTAGAAGCAAAAGATGACCAGTTTGGACAAGAGGTTTAAGCAGAGGGAAATCAAGAGGAGAGACGGAAGTTTGGAAACTTGTGTAGAGAAGATAACAGCAGGATTTAGCAACCATAAGGAATGGGAAGGGGGATGGGTAAGGAGAGGGGAGTTAAAAACAGCAGAGTTGCAAGCTATGCTTCATGGCACTAATTCAGCAAAGAAACCGCCTCAAATGGATGTAAACAATGGACTATTCATTAGGGGTTTCATTCCCTGCAACCCAGCAAACTATTGTCTACAAGTTTTAAATACTCCCTTCACACACACACACACACACACACACACACACACTAAATTACAGAAAATGGGAAACATCAGATAATCTCAACAACTTGCCCCAAAACCGCTGCCCTCCAGCATGCACTGTGCTTGGCAGGGTCTGCTCCAGACCATCTGCCAGCACGTGTAGGAAAATAAACCATCAGGACCCCAACGCAGCAGTTCCATAGGGGTCTGACAGTACAAACCACTCCGCAAACATCTGAACAATACACATCATGTTTGCGAAGCTTAAAATGCAGTTTTGCTCCTGTCATTCTCTCACATTTGAAGCAGGAGGTGGCTGTTCCGTGTGTCTTATCCAATAGCCACAACACCAGCAGCAATCTTGGCAGGACCAGAGCTGGTCAGGCTCCCACATCTGTGCCCTGCCTGCCCTGGTGCCAATGTCCAGCACAGGTAATCAGTCTCTTAAGTGCTATGCCTTGCTTTCATACCGCCTGAGACACTGGGGCCACCAGAGAGCAAATTCTGGCCTGCAGAGCCTAGCAGCCAGGCTCAGAGCTAGGGAAAGACACTGCTGCGCTTAGCTGATGGCTGCTTAAAGCAGCCTACACTGTGCAAGTAATTAGGATCAGGGTTTCAAGCCTATAAGCCAAGTAGTGCTGGTGCAGAAATCACCAAGAGATAGCACAGAGGAAATCTGATTGTGCTATTTCCATTTGGCTGTGACAGGGCAAGCCTTGACCAGCTGGGATCAGACTGCAAGCTACATCAGCCCAGCCTGAAACCCATGCACAGCTCTGCATCAGTGAAGAATGGGCACTGACTGACAGCAGGGATGGGTGAGCTCTCTGGGGACTTAAGCTATCCCACCCCCAGCAGCCTTCCCACCTTGCAGCAGGAGCCCCCCCCAGCTGATGAAGATGATGCACGCTTGTGTCTCACACAGCCCATCATATACAGAAGCTAAACCAGCAATTCAAAGTTTGGGGCTACATTCTCAGTTCTAGAAGGTACAGATGCACAATTTCTCCTAATGCCTCAATTACAGTAACGGGCACCTTGGATAGCTAGAAAATACGTTTAACATCTGTATTTGCTCATCTGAACTTTGCTTGTTAGAGCTCTCGAGTAATATCCCTTCCTGAGCAACCAGAGCGCATGACAGGGCATGCCAGTATCAACCATATATATATCCTGCTCTTGCTCTCAGAGGGGACTTGGCTCTTCAGGCTGCCTAAGTGCAAGCACTCACTGGTTCTAATCCACAGACCCCTGCAGGGAAGGCTCTTGTGCTTCCCAGTGAAGGGCTAGCAACCATGGGACACATTTGCAGGGCAAGATGGAAGAAGAGGCAGGTTACCTAAGCTTCCTTTTTCCTCCCCTATATGAAGGCACCTGCATAAAGGACTTTTCATAACGCGTCCTTCCTGTATTCATGGGCAAAGGCTCAAAGGACCTATCTAGTCTGCAGACCTGCAGAGCACAGGCTGTACAGCCTCGCTCAGTGTCTCTCATGTCTGGCAGGATATGACCTGTCTTTCAGGAATACAGCCAGCCCGTCTGGAGGACTGCAGGGAAAAGCTCCTGACAAGAGGCTGTCTCACAGCATTTCTTCCTCTTGCTCAGGCCCAGAGTTGCATGAGTGCAGTGCCTCTGCTCAGTGCTACGTCACATTGCTCCCACCATGAATTCCAGAGATATAAGAACAACCTGGGCCTCCCTTGAGGTTTTCACTCAACTTCTTCAAACTCTGAATCCTTGTGCTGAAGGTCTAAGGAGAGGAGGGAGAGGAGAGACCACAAATCTTCTCTTATCCTTAGTTTTGGCCGTATGTGTGACAATAAAGCACCTAATTCTGATTTGTCTGTTATCCAGAAGTGTTGCGTGTTTCATTGAGCCCTGGAAGCATGCAAGCAACACAGCCCACTCCGGAAAAAATAACAGCCTGGAAAAGTGGCAGGAGGAGGGGAAGAGCACTACAGTTTTCATTTGTGTCTTTTATATTGCATGGAACACTCTTTGTCCATGTTACACAGTGCACAAGTGGCACAAACAACAAAGCGTTGTCCACTACAGTGGAAAAAATAAAGACAAATAGGCTGAAAATAGGTAGATCCATTTACATTTCCCCTTGTCTCAGCATGCTTCTGTGCATTTGATTCACATTTAGGGTTCCCAGAGTGAACAATCACACACTGACAACTACTATGGTTTAGGGACACCTTCATAACTGCCACGTCAGCAGCAGGAAACAAAATACCTGTGTACAACACTGAAATTCCCCTTTTCACCCCTCTGAAAAGCCTCTGAGCTAAGTATAAGACAGCGTTTGGGGCTGTAGAAGATGAGCCCCAGAGCTTCTGCAGCAATGTCTGTGTTTTAATTTTAGCCTAAGCTTTCAGTGCTAAAGGGAACACAATTTCTACCTCTTTCCATGGTGAAGATAACCACCAAAATGTGAACTGGAGGCTGGGCTGGAAAACTGAGGAAGCGCAGAGCGGGTGTTGTCAGTCACATGTGGTCTCCAGCATATGGGTAACAGTCACACTTAAATAAGGAAATCAAATGTCAGTCCACTACTACCCTTTCCAAAATGAATCTCTCTACTGACTCCCATGAATATCCAGCTTCAAAGGCTGAGTGCCTGCTCGCAGGAACAGGCAGACAGTCGAAAACACACACTGACAGAACCTGAGTTTGCTCTGCTTCTCTCTTCAAAACCTTTTCATTAAGCATTTTTTCTTCGTCACTGAGCTGTACAAGAAAGACAAGCAGGAGAGGAAGGGGCTGGTGGGAGGAGGGAAGGGGGAAATACGGCATTTCCCATCAGCTCTACCGGAGGAAAGGCATGGTGGGGAAACAGTAGCGTAGCTGGCTGCAGACCTCATCCAGCCAGACAAGTGCAACCGAGGAATGAAAAGGAGAATAGAATGGAAATCAGGGAAAGGAAAACCAGCACACAGGGGAAAGACCAAGAGAATACGTAGGAAAGGAAAAGAGAGCAAGGAGGCGCTTTTGGTGGGACTGAGGAAACAGCCAAACACATACAAGTAGGTTAAGAGTCAAGGAGAAACAGATGAATGTTTGAAGCATCCAGACGCAGAAGAGCACAGGCTCTGTCTGAGTGTCCTGGGTTCAGCAGCAGCAGTCATTTTTCTCCTTCTTAGTAGCTGGTGCAGTGCTGTAGTTTTGACTTTCAGCCTGGGAACAGCGCTGATAACACCAGTGTTTTCAGTTGTTGCTAAGAAATGTTTACTCTGACCAAGGACTTTCTCTGTCTCATGTTTTTGTTTTGAGTTACTGGCTGGGCTTAAGCCGCAACAGTTCTTCGTGGCGCCCAGTGTGGGGCTGGAAGGGCTGAGATAATGACAGATCTGACCAGAGTGTGTCTAATCATATTTGTGATAAGCATTCATTGGTTTGGATTGTCACTCATCACAATGCTGATTTATTGGCTCTCAAAGTTGTTGCTCTTGATCTCAGAGTTTCAGCATGTCATACCTTACTTATAGCCAGTATTTGCTGGTTTAGTGTTTATCGACTGGGGTGCCTGGGATAAGGTTCTTGTTTTGCTGTACTTTATGGTAATGACTTGTAATACAATAGACTGATTGATCATGAAACTGATCTGGCTTGCATTCCGACTGTGGTCACCACCTCTATACTTTGGGAGGTATATAATAGCACTGTATGGCAATTACATATCTTTTTTCCCCTCCTCGGGTGGTCAGCCTATGAAGGAGACATTCCCTTACATTCCCAGCTCCCCCACCAGACTATTTACAGCACCATTTGAGAGTTTTGAAGGTTCTGAATGGCTTTTGGGTACCCTTGAGACCTGCCTGCTGATTGTGATGGGGATTACCATGGTGGCACACATGCAGAGTGTGTTTTACACGTGGAATCAAAATGACTGGAGACAAACATGTCTGGAAAACACCAACAAGAAAAGAAATGCTAGCAAGCAGGTGGGGAATAAAGGTAACAAGGTTAAAAAGCAGCATACAGAGGTTTGCTTTCTTTTACACATTGAAATCTTCGCTCAAGTTTATATCTAAGTTCAAGTCTCAAATCTCAATTTCAGCAGAAAAGCTTCAAGTTTGAATTAGCCCATAAAGGCTATTCTGCCACCACATCTAATTAGGCCCTATCACCAAAGGACATGCCGAATATCTGAAGTAGATTCTGTTTAAGAGCTAACCCAGTACCAGTAATAGTAACAATTCCTGGCTGAGTCACATTTTCATTTTAAGCTCCAAACATTACCCATTCAAAGGGTTTTATTTGAAAATTGTTATTGTTGAAACTTGTTGGATTTTTTTATAGTATCTCAGATGAGTAGGAACAACATTTCCTGTACTACGGATGAGATGCTGCTTCGAACATTACAGGGTTTTTCCTTCCTCCTTTTCCCAGCCCTCAGACACCTCTATTGGTGGGAACTTTCCTTGCAGACACCGTCCTTCCCAAGGACAGACTGAGAAAAGGCAATTCCCTCACACAGGTTTAACACCCACCTGGGGCTGATGAAAATGGTCGCTTGGGTGTAGTCTGTGAGCCCATGGAGCCGCAACCAAATGTCTTCACTCTTCCTCTTGTAATCTGATACCTGGCTTTAGCCATCCCTGCAGCTCTTGAATTAGGAATGGAAAATATGAGAGCTCTGTTTCACAGCAAAGGTTCAGACACAGGGGGAGGAAAAGAAAGGAGACATCTCGGGGCTACTTGCAAACAGTGTTTGCTTTATGCTGGACTTTAACACCTGACAGCAACAACACATGTAGGCTCTGTGTACCCACACATACCTGCAGCCGTGCTACAAAGCACTGTCAGTTGGTAGTCGGAAGCCTGAACCCAGATCAGGCCTGAAGCCTGATTTCTAGCCATTCCTTTCACTTTGTACCTCTCTGCTCCAGCTGCTTTGGGTGCAAATAATGACATTTAAAAGCAAACAGCTACCACTAGCTGCTGAGGGAATGAGACATTAAAGATGCCAATAGCTGCTTTCTGCATTACTGCAGTTTGTCGCAAGAGTAGAACAGAATGCTGGGCTGAAGGCTTTGTAACAGTGTCGTCCCTAATCATCATCCTCATCTTCCAAGTCCTTTGACAAACATTTTTAAAGCATCTCTCTAGTTATACGTGCTCTCAGCCACACAACCAGCACATTTCAAATCCCAAAGCACAGTACAAGGACCCCTTCTAAACACAGCACTCGGGCACATCGCAGCACAACCAGCAATCCCAGGCTGCCCTCGTGCACCAGGGAAAGGGATGATGCATCCGCAGGCTCACAAGGCAAAACCTTTTCCCTGAGCACTGTGGCTCAGCCATTTCAGTGACACAATCACAGCGTTTGCCAAGTAGCTTGCATCATGTAACATGCTGTGAGGCTTTTCACGGCAGCATGGCTCACGAGCTTCCCTTCAGGGGCCCATTCCCAAAAGCCCTGCTGCAAAGTGCTGCAACTCCCGTGAGCTTCCCCCCTACCTCTGCCTCAACAGGAGCAGGAATCCTGCACCTCTTCTGCTCCCTTCTGCAGGAGGGTGAGCCCTGCCGAGCTCAATTTGATATGGGCTCCCAGGGTTTACAGGGAGTGATAGCTGTCACCTTTCAGAACATCACCAGAGTCATCTTCACAAGAAGGTTTTCATGTAAAGCAGGTGGGAAAGTGACAGGGAACCAGCAAAACCACTTTTGTTGCCTCCTCAGGAATATGAATTTGTGGTACCACAAGGGTCAGATTTCAGTTAATGCAGGATTAAATCCTGTCCTTAGAGCCATATGATGATACTGGCAGGTAATCCAGGTGAAGATCCAGGTGGAAACATAGCCTAACTTTGCCTTCTTCCACTATAGCATGAAAGCATTCATTTTTACAGACTGGCTACAAGATTTCTGAACCAACACACTACAGCTATGAGATGACATATATCAATAAAGCTATAGCTTTGTCGGGATGGTGAGAAACAAGCAGGGTGCAGTGCAAACTAAACAGTACAAAAACACAGCGAACTAAGCAGTTGGTTCCTGAGCTGAGGTTTGTAGAGATCTGGTGAGCTGCAGGATATTGGCTCCCCATCTTGCTTCCAGCTGCTTCTACAGATGTCCGGGCTCCTCGTTGCCAAGAAGAGCTAGGAGGCTAGTGAAAGCAGCTGGAAGAGAAGGAGGTGGAGGAGGAGTCAGGCTCGCTGCCTCTGGGGATGGCACAAAGAGGAGGGGAGGGAAGCAGGCATTGCCCACACATGCTCCCCAACTTCAGCTGAGGGTGCTGACCACAAGGAAAAGGCACAATGTCCAGGGAGAGGGCAGTGAGGTACTGGACATGTTGCAGTGGGTTTTCTTCCCCTTTTTTCCTTCTTTTTTTTTCCATTTTTAAAGGGAGCTGGGGAAGAGAATCAAGTCCTCGGGTAGCATCTCTGCAAGAAGGTGGGAGCAAGGAGGGCAGAGACTCAGAAACCAATAAGGAGGGGGAGAGACAGAAATAAAGTGATCAGATATTAGTGGTGTATGCAAGAGCAAGAGAATCACCGAGCAGATGGGAGGAGGGAAGAAGAAATGATTAATAGAGAGTGTGAGGCCCTTCCCCCTCCCTCAAGCAGGACTAATCACGTGGAAGACAGCAAAAATGTTACTTCCTAATATTGCTCTGCTGCGGTAGCTGCCACATGACAGCGAGAGTGAGCCTGTCCCCAAGGCAGAGATCTCCCTAAGAGACGGGAACAGACACCTCGCAACAGCATGACCCCCATCTTTAGGCTGCTGGTGCTCCGGGGTCATCTGTCAGGATGTGTCTGTCACACCCCACATCCCAGGAGCTTATCTGTAGTGCTCCTGCAGGACCACCTAGTCCTGCAGCAAGTCTGAAGCAGCATTCCCTCACCCTGCTCACCTTCAAGCTCCCAGTGTGAGCCAACCACCAGTGTTCAACTTCCCTGCATCAGGAGCCAAAAGTCTGATGGGCTGATGTCAGAGCATACCTCTGACCACGCATCTGTGGGGCCACACCTGGATATTAATCCACTGCCTCCTCAGCACGAAAGCACGGCGTGAGCTCTGCCATTACACGTATTGATCAGAGGGGCAGGTCAGCTCTGGAGCGGGTTGCTCTCCGCAGCTTTTGGGATGAGACAAGAAGCACAGGCTCCCTTTGCACCACACGTTTCTCAGGCTGTCCACCAGGGAACAGGAGAGAAGGGACACTGCCAAAGAAACACAGACCCTAATAAGTATACTTGCTACAAAAGAGAAAGAGGCTCCTTTGTGTTTCTGGTGACAAGTGTGTCACCAGGACTGCTCTACACACAGCTCCCATGAGAGACACAAGTACACAGCTCTGTTCCCCAGGTGCATGCGAAACAGTTTATTCCTTCCTGCATTTTACAGGTGCTGTCGCGTCCATCCATCACCTCTGCTGTTTTTATTTCTATGGACTGAACAACCCCAGTACCTTCATTTTCCCCTCACAGGTCATGTCTGCTCCATCACCAATTCATGCTCTTTTCCTCCCTGTCCCACTTTTGAGTTGTTTTGCTGTTTCTGAAGGCTGTGAACAGAAAACTGGTTCATGACTCCAGCTGAGACCCCACCGAGCTGAGCTGCATTGAAAGATCACTATGCCCTCTTGCTTGTAAACCCTTTCACAACCTTATGAGCCTGGTGACTCATGATCAGCATGGAATCCATCACCAAATCCAGCCCCTTTCTGCAGTGCTGCTGGGACATCTCCCATTTTGTATCTGGGCAGCCCTTTATCCTCACCTAAGTTTACAACTTTGTGCTCATCCTTTTCTGGATCACCTCTTACTTTTTCCAGGTAATTCAGCCAATGCTTTGAATCCGAACCCTGTTTTCCAAAAAGCTCAGAGCTCTTCCCACACCAGTACTGCTTGCAAGTGTAATTAGCATCTACAGCAGAAAAATCCCCACTGTGTCACTTCTGTGGAGGACTCACAGGAATTGACCACTGTGGACACAGCCTGGTCCTAGTGCACTCATGGCACTGCACCCCACAATGGCAAGTCCCTGGAATTTCCCCTGTAAGTAACCTGAGAGCCATGATTAAGTGTGGAAGATAAAGGTGTCATGGTTGTCATGCAAATATCCTCTGCTCACAATGGAGCACCACGCTATGCCAGAGGACATAATAAAACCAATTCAGATCAAATGCCATGCTGCAGCTCAATCCAATGTGTGAGGGCCAGAGCTGATTTAAAAACCAAGGTGCAAAAGCCTCAGTAAGACAAAATTAAAAGGAGCCTTTGCCTGATGATGATGGTGGAGCACCCAGATGAACCAACCAATGTTCCCCGCCAAGAAACACACATGGTGCCCTAAAAACTTTCATCCGTAAGCATCACTTCTTCTGCAGTATTCATCAAAGCCACTTAGATCCACACAAGACATCTTTTCCACGATGTTCTGTTTCTCTCCAGAGCTTTGACACTACACTATGACAGCAGGTATCTTTAGACTACAGAAAGTGAGCAAAAATTCCACTGTGGCTAAAGGCAAGAAGGCAGAAGGGGTGGCTATGTCTGCATCAGACAACTAATCTTAAGAAAGGGCCTGAGGGCATTTTACACACCAGTTACCCCCCTCAGCCTCCCTGTGAAAGAGCAGCAAACACGCTCTGGGTTGCAGGAGGTCCTGATCACCATCCACAGCTCATGGGCAAAATGGCTGAAAGGCACTTTGATCCCAAAGCAGTGTTTCAGGGCAGCAAACTGCAGGTGTCCTACAGGACACTGCTTATTAATCCCATAGAACACAGTACTGAGCTATAAATTCCATCAATTGCCCACTGTTTAAATAAATTAGTTTTCTTAAGGACAGGACATGCTGGGACCAGTTATAAACACATCTGACTTAAACCCATCCTATTCCTCTCCCAGTTATGCAGCTGGAAAGACTTCTGGCTTTATACTGGGAAAAGCAGTGCTCAAAATGTGACATGTCCTTTTATTCCCAGGGCTCATGCTTAACTGAAAAGCAAAGAACAAAACCCAGCCTGTGTCTACTTTTATGATTTGAATAACGAGGCACGTGGGACAAGCCTGAATGCCAGGGAAGTAAGGAAATCCTGGACCTGAGGGGCTTCCAGCACAAAAAGTATCTGGTCAAAATGCCAGTGGAGTCTCCAATGCTTCCTTAGGAATAAAAAGCCTCCTTTAGTGTGGTATATGGCATTAAGATTGCCAAGAGATTACCATAATCACAAGCACTGCAAACCTTGCCATTGGACTGTTTCAGCCCCAGAATGACCAAATCCTAGCTCTGAGGCCAGACACTGTAACCACCAGTGAACTAAACAGTGCCTGTGGTGTTTTACAAGAGGATGATGGCAGTCTAAAAAGGCACTGTGGGTGGACCACTTAAAGCAAATAGAATGCATTTTATTTATTCCTTTATGCCAGATCCTTTAAAAATTGCAGCAGGAGATTGCAGTAGAGACAAACTGAGATTTTTATCTGTTTGTTTCTACTTTGGGGAGAGCTGCCTCACCAAATGAGGTTCACACAGTACGGGAACCAGAAAGAAAGAAGGAAAAGAAGAAATTCCATCCTCTTCACCATTTCATTAGGATCCCTTTCCTAAGCTCAACAAAGCTCTGTACACCGCACGAGTGCCCCGATCAGCAAGATTTACTGCTTTCGGAAGTCCTGGGTGGAGTGCTCCAGCAGAACTGGACCACTGCTACAGCAGGGTTTAAAGTGATGTCAGGAAATGGGTGGGGGCAGGGAAAGGGAGCACAGCAAATGACATAGCCCACAGTCAGGAAACTCACTTGGCAGGATTTGTGGAAAACCGGAGGTATAAAGGAGTAAAGCCCCATAAAGCAGTGCTCGGGCTTCTCCCACCGCTAATCTGTTCCCGTTATCAGAGCTCAAAGAAAAGAGGACACTTGCCAGCTCTGGAGAATTGGGAATGGTGCCAGCTGATGACACGCTGTGACAGGCAGCCGCTCGGGTCTGGGTGAGGCCTGCTATCATGTGATGTGCGCTTGATAGCTAGGGAACAGGGGAGGAAAGCACCAGCGACAGGAAGCACTGACTCTCTAGTTACTGAATAAAGGTAAGAAGGATGCAGCAGGGAGGAGGAAAAGAAAGCATCCTGCAGCTCTAAGTCAGATGCAGCAGATTACTGTTACACAGGTAGTTTTACCAGGGATGGCAAGAGCAGGAGGCTTTACAGCAACACACATACTAGGCAATGCCACTCTTAGCCAGAAGCAGCTGCAGTGCTACAGGGGGAAACCAGTTGAGACAGAAGCAAAGCAGGAAAGCCTTTTAACACCTGCAGACAGGCCAGCAAAGCCCCTAAACTTCACCAGGAAAGGAGTGACAGCAAAGTCACCCCAGTGGGTCTGGTTAGCAGAGGCCAGGCTCCTGGATAACCAGCACTGCACCTTCTCAGATGGCATCTGTGATATGGGCTGAAGCAATCACAGAGCCTCGGGGAAGGAGAGGCCAGGATGTGGTGGGATACTCCTAGGAGGTTGTATGTGCTGCAGCAACTTGCAAAGGAGTGTGGCTTTCTTGTTCCTCCACAGAGGAGTTACCTAGAGACAAGCAGCCTCAAATACAGGAGCTGTACTCAATGGAAATATAATCACAGCTGTCCTCCCCTGCGCTGGGAGATTCACTGGGGTCCTGCTCTGCACATATATCCATGCCTGGACACAAAATTCTGTGCCACACATCTTGGAAGCTAAACAGATATGTCAGAGGGATGGGAAACAGTAATATAATCATCAGGAGTTAAGCACAGCAAGGGGAATAGAAAATGTAATGCAGCAAAGGGAATGTTTCCTGAGTTGCCCTTACAGTTCTGCACACCCCCTGTTCTCCTCTCCTGTATTCCAGTCTTCTGGAAGACATCTGTTTTAGGAGAACTTAAAAAGAAAATCAATATTATGCAAAGCACCTACACTACTGCTAGGTTAAGTATTAACCAGATTTCTCCCTCTAAAGAAACCAGTAAACCCAAATGAAAAAGCAACACAAGCCAGCTTTGGAAGCAAAAAAAAAGCATTAGTGTAGCATAATCAGGACAAATTTGGAGCAACAGGGATAAGATGGAAGTACATATAACAGGTAAGAGTTAAAGCAAACCCATCCAAAAAGAGGATAAATCAAAAGGATGAAGGTCTCTGAGGTCATCAATATTCTTCCAACAGTTTCTAGTCATAAAACATTAGGTACCAAACAATAAAAACTAGGTGTTTCACTTGAGAGCACCTCAGACTGCAGAGATACTTGGGTGGGCACCAACTGGATTTTGATGAACAGGAGTGCAAGACACAAACAGCTCTGCGTCACAGGCAGAGACTCACAGCTATGAGTGAGCAGATCTAAGAGCTAGACCAGGTTAGAAGCAAGGGAATCACAGATGGAAATTTTACCTACACCAGGGACCATATTAAAGAAAAAAGGGCACCAAGACTATGCATCCCTTGGAGCATCCTATTGTTGTGTTTCACATGCACAGTTACCCCCAAAAATTTAATGTTTTCATTACTTCATTTCACTACCAAGTAGTTATCGACTGAAAACACAGAGTTGAGCCTCCTCACCTTATTCTGCTAAACAAAAACACACTCTGCGGCTTCCTTCCTCCATTATACTCACACAGAGAATGAGAAGTTTTACTTTCCATAGCCGTTTTTTTCTCATACGCTCACACAGACATGCACATCTAAGAAGTGAGGGCCCAATTAACACTTACGTGCGGGTACTTTTTGATAAGCCCTAGAAATTTCCCCTTCCAAACCAGCCATCCTAGGCAGCCTTCCAGCGCTCTCACAGGCCTGCACACTCATGACAGATACCACTTAAGGTTTGGCAGCCTGATGTCATGGAGGCAGATGATTTAACACCACATATCTGACTTTCCAAGAGACAGAAACTACTTGGATATTCTTAAGTAAAGACACAGCTAACACTGAGATTGTATTCTTTTTGAGACTGTTTAATTAGGCCATGAGTCACACATGATACAACAACTCGCAATGCAGTTTGGAGAGGACCAGTTTACTTGCAACTGCAAGATACTGGGGTTTAGCCCCTTGGCCTACAGGAATCTGGTTTTCCCACTGATCAAAAGAATTCAAAATTAGAGGCACAAAATCAATCCATTGTGGCTGTCTGAGTGGTACCTGGAAAGCTGTTACTGGCACTATAACCTAACACTCCCTTGTGCGCGCTGTCTCTGCCATGTGAAACCAGTACAGTCACTACCTAAACTAGAATCACCAGTTTGGTTTAATTTCATATGTCTAGTTATTGGTAATTCTCTCTCTCTTCAGGTGTCTGTGCTCCTGCCTAATTACCCTAAGTCTCTGCCTCTGGGCAGCTCTTAAAGTCACACACCCGTATCTCCAGTTACATGAAGGAAAGTATTTTCTGCCCCCTTTATGCAGCAAGTCTAAAACCAGTCAGTTACACTGTCACATCACAGTCAGTAGCAGCTATTTTCCAGGGCCGAAGTTTTATACCAACTGTTTTGCTGATTTCCACAACCATTATCATGTCCTTGGAGTAATTCGCATGTTTTAACGGCTGGTGGCTTCAAAAGCTGCACTAACTTCTAGCAGCAGTAGAAGTACCACACTTTCTTTTTGCCTTGTTTTGCAATTTCGGCTGCCTTTAGATCTGAAAACAAGGCTTCTCAGTTTTGCTTGGTTCAGTTTTGAAATCATGCAGAGATGGTGAATTTTGTGACATTTATGACTAACTTCTATCCCAGCCTCATTTAGATCACTGCTGAAATTTGCTCAGTTCACCCCAGGAAGTGTTAAGGTAATGGAAAATTCATGAAAAAGAAAATGTGAAGTCAAACAGATCTTTGACCAGTCAGTTTCTGGAACAGAAAGAGGAGGAAAACAGAAGAGAAAGTGGTTTTGGTATATGCAACCAAACAAAACCAATGCTTTAAGAAAAGCACTTTGAACAGGAACACATCACTAAAAATATTCCAGTGGTCACATATACCTAAAGGACCACATCATACCTTGAGTTATACCCCAAAACCAGCCCTACTAAACCCATCAGGACTGCCTGATCATGGCTAAGGATAAAATTTGACCAGTTGTGCAAAATGAAATCAGCTGAAAGCAAGCTGAAGTGTGAACTCCCTGTCCAAGAGTGGCAGCTCCAGAGACCAGACTGACACTACGCACTGAAGCCCAAGCTGAAATAACCAAAACCTAAAGAAATAATCTTCTCCTTGGAACATACAGAGCTTCCCTTTCATTAATTCATAGACAGTTTTTGTCCCTGCAAACTTTCTGGTACATCACCTACCAGAACTCTTGCAAGCAGCATAAAAATCATCAGTGACCATCGCAAGAAAACATTCTGAGCTTCAGCTCCCTGCATCCCTCCAGAATGAGGTCGCTTCAATTTAAGGCTGAATGGTCATGTAAGAAAACCATGAGGGTATTCTGCCCATGCTTATGCCCATCCAGAATAAGAAAAATGCTTTGGAAATGGTTTAATTAAGGGATTTTGTCCTTTTTTTATCCTGTAGTTCTCAAGCATCTGTTAAATATGCTCTACTGATAATAGATGAAAAGAGAAATGCATGAATGCTTTGGCTTCATCATTCGTTAAGAACACACAGAGCAGTATAAGGCTTCCTGCTCATTGATACAATCAGTGTCAGGCCTCACACTTTCATGCCTAGAGCCATACCACCTTTAGCTGTGATCTAGGCAGTTCCTGCAAGGCAAGCAGGGTCAGGTTGGGTTAATACGCAGAGGAGAGGCCCCCAGGGAGGGATCCAAGTGCTGCAGATACTAGAAGCGGTAGTGATGTAGCAGCACTGCTCTTCTCTCACTGACTGCCTACCCCCAGGGAAGCTGCCATACAGTCACCTGGCTGCCTATCTGCAGCACAGTATCTTACAGCCTAACAACTCTCTGTGTAGATATCCTTGCAAAAGGTCAGATGCCCTTTTGCAACACAGATCACTCTCAAAGCAGATACCACACTACCCATAAAGGAGGGGAATAAGGCAGAGCACCTTGTACATTGCCTTGAATACCCTATGCTCACTAACTGCCCTATAACCAAACCTGGAATAAAGTTGAACCAAAGCATAGGTTTTCATACCTCAGGGAAAAAATAAAACAAAAATCCCCATCAAACCAAGAGTCCACACTTTGCAGAGAAATAAAACTTTCTCAGTCAGCCAACTGTTAAACCCTCATGTCCCTGTTAGCTTCCATTCTGGGATACCTTAAAATTCTTCCCAGTTTCTATAGGACACAGTTCTACTTCTTGTCCCAGTACCGTATGTGCTGTTATGCTGTCAAACAGTTGCTGTGTTCCACCCCAGGCTAAGGAGAGAGAACAGTTCCCATCTTCAAGTATGTATCCACTTGCAAAGTGCATTAGGCTTTCTTCTGTGATTAAGCCCATTAGAAATGCACACTGTGGAGTTACTTTTGTTAGAGTTATTAATGGAACACGGGGAAAAAGGTGTCTGAAAAGCACAGAAACTCTTCTTCAGCATTTATGTGTGAACAAGGGCTAAAACCCTTTGAAAAAGTTCATGGCAATCTTCAGTATCAGTCAGTAACATGATTGGGTTTATACAGCTCAAGTACACGGGGTAGTTCCTGCCACCCCTGTCAATTGGACCTGACTGGAGAAGATATAAACTGAGGGATGTGTTTTGCAAAGAACTTTGTGTTCATTGCAACGAAAGGAAGCTGCAAGAGTCAGATGAGGAAAACCCCCAGAAGTATCTACCCTTCAGAGTCAAGGTGATTTCATAGTCACGCAGCTTTAATAATGGGACTTCCTCAGGGACACAGTATTAAACCATTTGGAGGAAGCAGTTGAAGAGAAACTACATTATCAACTTGATTTCTAATCTTTTCACTTTAAGATACTTAAGAGATATTGCAGAGTTGTTCCTAAACAATGCAAAGTGACTATCCCTGGCATTCTTTGTGGGGCAGGGTTGGGTACTCACCTTTTCTCTCATTAACACTTTCTACAGATAAAGTTCAGATTTTCATTTTTACCAATTGACATCTTTAATTCCTCAGTCCACTAGCTTTAATATTCAGACAGTGCCTTTGATAAAACACTATATGAAAACCAAAAGAACTAACAAAAGAAGCCCCAAAACACAGTTTCACTTTCCACTGATCTTGCAGTAAGTAGCCCATCAGAAACTCTGCCTTCTAAAACATATATATGAAAATGGAGGGGACAGGAAGAGAAAGCAAAAGCAAACCACTAGAATCCTTTTCTGCTGCCGCTGCCCGCAGACTCCACTATCATCACCGAAGGAAAAAACAACTGGATTATTGTACACAACTCATTTGAGTGAAGTACAGGATAATACAACTTCAGGCTGCCTCTTGACGTTGTTTGAGGAAAACCTCCACATAAATCATTATAAGAATCATTAATAAAACTTCTCACATCAGGAAACTGCACGTAAGATAACCTTAGGAACTCCTCCCCCCCCCCCCCCAAGAAAAACTGATTTAAGGACACTGCCTATTTTTCCTCTGTGTATCAAGGGGCACTGTGCAACCAAAGAGCAAGTAGGGAGATCACTACTTGTTAAGAGTTGACAAGTCTGAGATAAATTTTACTCTTGGATGCACATCACTTTTTTCTTCCCCCCACTGATTTCACATATGACATTAAATAGACCAAATCTCCACGTACTCCTTTACGTATTAAATTTGTTTTAATCTGATGAAAGAGTTAAACAGCCAACTAGTCTTAAGAGGCAGCAGAGAAACCTATGCCTTGCTTTAAAAAAGCAACAAGGCAAAACAAAACACTTTCTGGAACTTCCATCCAAAGGGAGACCTAGCCAACTCTGGAACAAACAACTACAAAATAAATGAAGCAGGGTCTGAATCTTTCTTTAGTCTGCTCATCCTCTTGTAACTTTACAGACGCCATGTCCCTGTTAAAATACGTACAGATACACCTTTCCTCCGAGTTGCTCTGGAAAATACTGCCACTATCAAGGAAACCTGTCAGAGCAAAAGAATAAAAACCAAACTAATGACTCACAAAGCATTGTTCAAAGGCAGAAACAAGTTAAAGAATGGGTTGCGAAAGAAAAGTCTTCTCTGATATCTGCCACTTACAGTAACTTTCTAAGTCAAAGCTAATAGAAAAATGTTTTCAGATTCACACGTCGCTCTGTTTATCCCCTTTTGGCTATTTTGCTTAAAATAACATTCCTTATTCATAAAGAAAAAAACAAAACCCACGTTGTTTGTGAGAGCTGGGGCCTAAGAAACTACCCCGAGATAAGCGGAGTCCTGCCGGTCGTGCGGAGCCTGCGCTGCTGCTGTCACAAGAGGCAGCTCTGCTGAAGGCTGTGGTTGGCGAAGGCACACTGTGTGCTTGGCACGGGGCACCCACGGCTCCTGGCTCCTCCACGGCACCCTGCCAGCGAGCAGTGGCGCAGGAGGAAGCGGGCTTGGGCCAGCAGATGTTACCAACACTTACGCCTGTCACAAACAGAAAGGACAAGGGAAATCTTCAAGAGGCAGCAACTTGTTTTCTTCAGCAAGAACTGGGAGACGGGGCTGGGGAGGAGGGAACAGGATGGCACCTCTCAGGACTGCTACTCACAGTCTTTGTTGGTGTGCCATTGCTTGGCCATTATTGCTACCGAAGAGAAAATACAATCAGTGTTATAATTAAAGGTTTTCAGCCATTTTAATTCTGCACATTATTGTAGTAATGAGAAAATATAAAGTTTTTAGTGGTAGAAACAGGCATTTCAGCTGCAGATCTTTTTCTGGCTTTGGCTGGGTTTTGTTTTTGTTGGTTTGGTTTGTTTGGGATTTTTAACCATACTGGTTTATTCAGGGTGAAAAAAATACAGAGGCAAAACTGGGGCGCCTTGATAGGGAGCACCAGTACCACGCTGCTGAGCTCTGTACTTTACCAGTGTCCAAACAGCAAACAGATACCTGTTTTGCTCTGTACTGATCCACAAAAGTCCTCCTGCTCCTCACCACCCTTCTGCTCTGCTTTTCTTCATCGCTCCCTCCCTGTTGGGGTTTCTTGGCATTGCCAACGAGAAGAAATCAGGTAAGGTGTTTTGTGCTTGTGTTTGGCTTAAAGGGCCAAACGAGAACTTTTCCAGTCTGAGAAAAAGGTGGTGAGGAGCTTTGGGATCCCTCTGGGTGGGACCGGTCTCCTGTTCAGTGAGACATGAGCAATAATTGAAGAGAAAAATAAAAGGAAGGAGCAGGCCATAGTGGCTATCTATCTCTAAGCTACACAACAGGATCACTATGGCTCCCTGCCTTTGAGCTCTTGCTGATCTCCTTCAGCTGGAAACCCAGACTTTATGCTAATAAGTTGTGAGGACCTGGCTATGGTATGAAGCCAAGCCTGCAACTTGTTCTTGGGTTCCTGAGTTTAGGTAGAGCCGATGTGAGTTGCAGAGCTCTCCTGCTCCTTCACTTCCCAGGAGTGCCAAAAAACAAACAAGAAATGCCCAAATCCCCACCATCTACTGGGGACTGTCCTCCACCTTATTAACCTCGCCGATGCACGTGCTTTAGCGGAACAGATCAGAGAGCAGCTCTTGCCTTATGAAGCAGCAAAGCACCAGTGGTAAATGCTGGTACGAATCCTTCCTCCCTCAGTCTTGCCTGTTTGTGCAGTCTGCTCCCATCTCACATTGTGATCATGTATGGGGAAAGGCCATTCTTTACCCCTCAGAAAAGTTGTAACCATTATGGAAGTAGAAGGGGCAAAGGCAGGAGCATGCAGTGTTGCAATAACTGAGAATTGATTAAGTAACTTCAGCTTCACTTTGTTTCTTTTGGTTTTTAGCCCTTACATTACACAGAAATCTTGAAAATACCAACCTGCAAGGATCAAAAAAATCATCTAAGAGCAAAACTAAGTACTCAGCATCACTCCTTCAGAGGCCTTGCAACATGACTTTGAAGGGTCTGACCACAAGATTTTTCTGAATCTTTGAGGAAGGGTAATTCCTTTTAGGACGCGTGACAAAATCATACCAAAATTACACCTTGATAGCAGAGCAGGCTATTTAGAAGCCTTTTTAGGACTATCTCCATAAAACCAAAAGCAGAATCAAGGTTTTTTTACAACTGGTTAAGATTCCACATTGTTGGATCCCTGGCCACATTAAAGCTAAACTTAATGCTTCACTCAATGCAAAGTGAACCATAACCTCAACAACCATCCAGTAAACTTTGTTGCATGAAGAAGAGAGCCAAGCAGGGCTGGCTATCCAAGAGGCTACTCTGTAGGCTCCCAGCAAGAGGAGACACACCACAACATGTCTCTGACTTGTGGTTTAGGTCAAGGCTAGTGTGAGCAGCTCTGGGTTACTCCTACCACTGGCAGTAAATGCAAATGCTATCCAGTTGGAGGTAGAGGCACAGTGCACAGGCCTTTCCCACCAGCTCATCTCCTACTTAAAAGCAGTAGCAAGCTGGTAGGACAAGATGAGAGACAGTAAAGGAAGGGGAAAAAAAGGAACATGAACGAACTTTCCCTTACTGTATGTCTCCTCCCATTCATGCCATAACAGATCTTCAGCAGGGCTGCAGCTGAGAGATTAACTGTGTTTGCTAGTTGCTGGTATGGTTTTTGGAAGGGGAAGTTCTGCTGGGGGTTGTGACAAGCCCTGTGTGACACACAGTGCTGCTGAAGTGACCTAGCATTAGATCCCTGCTTAGCTAAGTCTGCTGTAAGGAGTTTTACAGTCTTACAAGTCACAATTCCACCTTCCCCAGGCACAGCCAGACCCCAGAAAAGGGAGGCAGGCTGGAAGGGAAGGGATGGACAATGAAAGAGATGATAAACAGACCTAAGGCACCCTGCTCCGAACTTTGTCCACAGGTTAACACTGTCACACCCGCAGCTGAAGAGGCTTGCTTTTCTCTTATACACTGGCAAGTTCACATTCACATGGGGCCAAAGTCGTGATGCTGGCATCGCCCACGGGCCTTGAAGTGTAAGAAGTCTGCAGTTGGGAAAGGTCACCTTGCCACACTGATGCGGCTCCAGGGCCTCACCACCCACTTCACAAGTCTCTTGTGCTGCAGCAGAGCTCTGGCTCTGCCTACAGCCAGTCATCAGCTCACCCATGGCCTGCCTGGCTGTTCAGCCTGCGATTTTAGAAGGTATTGCTCCAGCCGACTCCTCTTGAACAAGCTCCTTACCTGAGCTGTCAACTCTTGTGCTACTGCAGGCTTTCAAGCTCAAGCTTGCCAATGGCTTGGCTTCTAAAACCATCCTGGGCTTTTCTGATAAATCAAGAGCCATCAGACCCTGCCACATGCAGCCCCTGTGGGACGCAGGAAGTCTCCAAGGACATTCAGACTCACAGAGAGCCTGGACTTTCCTGGTTTTGAAAGAGCTGCTGTTCACCCTTCCCTTCTCCTCACACAGCAATCCCAGTTGGATCGTTCTCTTGAGGAGATGCACAGATCACACCTGCTTTTGTTCTCCAGGAATTCTCTGAGCTCAGACAGATCCTCACATTCTTGCCCACTTTCTGTGGGATGTGAATCTTTGAGACTTGTGCATCTGCATCAGATATGGCCAAAGGTTTAAAAGCTACTAACAGGACAGACACCATCTTAGACAAACTCCAGTTTTTCTTTCCTTCTCTCACTCTTGTCCCTCCCTACTAAGGCAGTTTTTATGATTAACCCAGTCTGAATATACCCCAAAAGCAGACGTAAAAATTAGAAAACGTTTAATATTGGCAGTTATTCACATTCCCTTCCAGGATTTCACAAAACTGTGTCAATCCCTCGTGACGGGACCTAAATGGAATATGAGCTTTTTGCTATCGTTGCAGCAGTACAAGAAACAAAGCAGAAGTCCATGCACTGTTCTTTATATCCTTGAAATATTTGCTTGGAAGTGTCATTGGTTCAAGAATAGCCCATCAAATAGTTATTCTGGTAGCTTTATCAACCTTTAATTTTAACATTCCGATTTTCTGTCACACAACACAATGATTTTCATGTTTGTTTTGTCCTGTTACCAGAGCAAACCATTCATTTTTAACTGTTGGTTTTGGCATAAGAGCACTGTAAGTTCATAATGGAAATGTGTTTTCAGCAGTAGTACTGAACAATAGAGAAGTCTCTTTCAACTGTGGGGTTATGAGGAGAACCATCTGTTATTAAATTTAAGTCACAGTGGCTCTGTTTCAGAAATGCAGCAGAGGCTTCGCTAACTTTGCAGTCAAGGCATTTGTAGCATTGCAGGGAAACAGCTACTTTGCTAGAGGCCTTATCTGGAACCAGCACCACAAAATGGTACTTTGATTCTAGCCTAATTTGATAATGATGAAGAACCAAATATCATTCAAGTAAACCTTTTCTGGGTGTTGTGGTCACAATTTAGGGCCTCTGTGATTTATACACTCGTATCCTAGTAATAGACTGAATATACAGAAAATAGTAAAAATCTCAGCATCACCAGACTCGGTTCTTTGAGCTGTATCTACAACTGAATAAAGCAAACATCAGGAATTAAAATCATAATGAAAGTGCTTAATTCAACACAATAGCAAAGTCAAATTTCATCATCTGCTTGATTGACTGTTATATGGCACTTTAATTGTTCTCCGACTTCCAACATGGAACAAATGTGAATTCTACAGAGCAGCCAAGATTTCAGAACCTGGAATAACACTGGAGAGAACAACTGCAGCCAAAGAGGTGGGAATCAAAAGATGCTTTGGTGCAAGACTTAAAACTCACCTCTCCACCCCATATGAAGTTATCAGGAATTGCTCTATTATTTCTGTCATTAGCCACCATTCCTCTCCCCCACCTCTGCACCAATTCCTCTCAAGTTCAGCCAGAGATTATCAAACCCAGCGATAGCCTTTCAACAGCTTGGCCAGTTCAAAAATCTCTCAAGTTATACTGCTATCAGTGCTGCGTAAGCTGACGTCAGGCTGTTGTTTACTGCAGATGGGATGGTGCCAATTTCCACTGAGCTGAAGACAGCCCTATCCAGCCTCTTTTGGCTGCGCACAAGCAAGAACAAACTCCTTGTGTGCGTTTGCATGCGTGCGCACATGTGGGAGAGAGTGTGTGTCTAGTTGTGGGCACACAAAAATGTGGGGGAAAAGCAACTTGCTTTTATTTTCTACTGCAAAAAGAAGTAAAACCAACAAAAAAATGCAACATTCCATCTCCTCTGAGAAATTGAAAAGGAGAGAAAGGGAATCACTGACAGCTTTCTTGCAAGAACTATCACAGCATAGATGAAATCATCATTAAAATACCATGGAGTAAAAGAAAGCTTGGGATACCCCTGAAATCCCTACAAAGAAGCTTAGACAGTTAAACAGTTTAAAAAGCAATGCACAGCCATCAATAAAAAGACTTCAGATGAATGTTTGCATGCTTGACAGTGTAGAAGAAATAGCTATGTTTTACTAGGACTATTAAAGTTTTCAGAGTAACTGCATTCCCCTTCTCTTCTAAGAAGAGGAAAGCCCCCGGTTGATGTTAAGTAAAATCACTTAATTAAAATTTGTTATATGAGAATATGCTAAAACATATTAACAGTCCAGAGGAAAAAAATAATGCAGCAAAGTCTGACTTTTTCATAACATTTATCCACTTATTCCTTGTAAAGGGGAAGCCTATTTGTGAGTGAATGTGTGCAGATGGGAAGGGACGGAAGATACAAGTCCTGTTTTCAAGCACAACTTTTACACATTACAAATATAATTACCTCAGTGGCTGTAAGGATCCATTTGAAGTTTTAAGTGTTACATTATCATTTCTGCCTGCAAAAACAGGCCAGCATATTTGAATATGAGGAATAAAAATGCAACTGTTTGCCCCTCAAGTGAAGTTTCCAGTATTTGCCTCCAAGCACGGACCGCCGCTGTCATCTCAGTGAAAGAAGTAACTGCACTGAAGATTTCTGGTTCCACTTGACAGCTTCTTCCCCTCAGCATCTAAATACACACTCCTCTGCCTTCTTACTTCCCACAAACACATCACAAGAGGATCTTCATATGCACACCAACTCGCTCTCCTCATGATTTTAACTCCCTCTTATCCCATCTTCTCATGGAGCTTCCAAGTTTAAACAATTTCTCAGAAGTTTCTATTGAGTCAATTACCTGAAGAGGCTTCACAGACCATTAATACTACTCTGTAGGTTAACCACAAACAACATAAATAATTGTTTTCCTCCTCATTTAGGGAACTACTGAGTTTTGAGATCCCCCCTCTCAACATCAGTGACACAGTACACACACAAAATATGCAAAACTTACAGGGGAACTTAATTTGAACTATTGAAAATAGTGAATTTAATTCCTTAGGTCCAATGTTCTGTGTATACATTTATCAAGTCAGCTTGGCATCAGGACATCCATCCCAACCCCCAAAACAGCTAAGACATGAAAGAAGCCAAAATATTTAACCTTAACATAAAAGGTATGAAGAAGGCACATCGGCTACAGCATACAAGTTAGTCAAGACCTTGCAGTCTGCCTTGACAAGAACACTTCGCATCATTGATACACTATCAGACAATAAAAGATACGCTCCTTTCGAGTCTGTGACAAAGTTTGAGGGCTGGTGACAATTTTTAACATGAAAGTTTGGAACTTTTACTCTGAAATGACAAGTGGCATCTCCTTATGTTACTGTTTCCTCTCAGTCAATTATTTCTCCTCCATGCAGGCTCAAAGACACCAGACAGGATATCACCACCTAAAACAAAACTGAGAACTGGCATTTTGAAGTCTAGACATGATTTCCTCTTTTGGAAGTCTTCTCATCTCTGTACCTTCCTCATGTAACCACACTGGGGTAAAGAGTTCTCAAGGTAGGCTCAATTAGACATTTTGTATACGTACAGCAACTCAAATAGCATTTACTTCTTTAAACCAGAACCATATGCTAATAACTTGGTCGATAACTACATTGAATCAAGAATTTTTAACACTTTCACCTTCTGTTTCAAGTGTTTTTAACACTTTCACCTTCAGGGCCAAGGGGACACGGCACGGGTCATACACACTACTGGTATGCAAGGACCTGTACACCAGTATCTCAACACAACTCTTTAATACACTCTTCCTTGAAATGCTTCTTGTATTGTTTAAGAACACTGCTCAGCACATACATTTGTACAACTGTGTTTGCAGAGCGTTTCCAATCAGGCTTATGAGACTTTCTATTCCATAGCAAAGTACTACTGCATGGTATTGAACTACAGATACGCCAACACAGGCTTTGCCACATGGGTTGATCTTATGCCCAGCAGGTGAAACTGAGGGGGCTTATTTTTTCACTTTTATAAGGCTGGCACCAATCCTTTCTGCATTTGTTTGCCTGAAATTTCCCTGCACCCAGCTCCAGCACCTATCTGGAAATTCATTTTCTGTGAAATTGCTTGCCAGTGCATTGTAGAGCTTTAAAGGGTTGCTTCAAACAAGGTGACCCCCAGGATCACTGTTTCTGTGGTGATCTTGGTATTATGTTCTCCGGCTATGTCCTTTTGAACTCCTGCATGCATTCTGTGCTTTGCAATTTGTTCTGATGACAGGCTTTCAGAATGTATCATTGCATATATTATCTACATATATGTGTGTTATCTACGCACACTAATATCCCCTGGGTTGGCCACCTTTTTATACTGCAGCTTTATACTGCACTCTCCATATGTATGGCAAATAGGTTCAGTCTCTGTCTGCATCTGGTCTACAGAGTTTGACCTTTGTTTAGCTCTTTTACTGCTTTTTCATTAGGGAATCATTTTCTCTTGCCTTCCACATGCACGTTGCTCTTTGGAAAAAAACTCAGCTCTATTTCTGACTGTGACTGACTTCCAGTTTCATCTGTTACAGATGGTGGGAAGTTTTTTGGTCTGGAGAACTATTTCAAGGGCACAGTGATGTTCTTAATAAGGGAGGTGAACAGTTGCGATTACACTCGCATCATACAGGAGAGACTATGAGTGTTAATGAGCAGTTGGGGTGACTACAGCTCCCTTTCCCTCTGCAGGTGAATCTGTCCCATGTTATTTATGTTCAGCAAAATGTGGATTCAGGAGGACTGAAATAAATTTTAATTCAATGAACATCCCTTAAGATTGCTATTTCTCTAAAACTAGAAAACTGTTTTCAATCAGTCTTTAACCTAAAGGAGTTCAGACAATCCAAAATACTTGGGTTTAAAGTTACCCAAAATCTTAATTTTTCATGTTAGCAAAAGATTTTCATCTTTTGAGTTCAAACCAACCCACATTTTTGGTTCAGCCACAAAATCAAAAGCACCACAGTTAATCATGGCTCTAATCACTTCTATCTCTACTCCCTAATCTGCTAACTATTCAAAAATAAAAATCTCAGTAATGAGTTTTACGCTACTATGTAATAATGCTCGAGCAAATTGTCTCAGCTGATCTTTAGTTCCTTCTAAAGAAGGAGGAATACTCCTTTCCGAGGTGGTATTCCTCATCCAAGTACACACAGCATTCAAACAACCTTCTGGGAGTTTGTAATCCTCTCGATTTCTCCCATTGGAGCCTACAGATTATCACATATGCTGGATTCAGAACCAACACAGAGGATTTCAGCCTCTCCAATTCCCCAAACACAACTCCACTGAGGCCAGGAGGATGTGCAGTGCAGCCAGCATCTCCTCTGCCAGGCACCGTTCTGCACACCAAACAACTCTAGCATCATTTACTCAGTGTTTTTCCTGGTCTAGGACACAGTTTATTCCCAGCTCCAGTCCCTGAATGTCAGTCCCTTAGGTGCACACAGGGGATTGTTTCCTGCCTCTTGACACCTGACATGCTATTCCCTCCTCTCTGTGCCAACGAGAAAGGAGGCAAGCCAGCAGCAAACGAAAACCCACCCTTGTACAATGTGTGAACATTATAGATCACAGCCAGTTACCACAAGAGCTTTGATCATAAGCTCAAGCCAATTCAGTTACAGGTTTTCAGCATATCCCTTTTATTTCTTCCAGTGAAACAAACTCTTTCTTTCCAAGCCCCCTCCCTTTCTTTTGGTAAGAGGCTGGCAAACTTCAGTATGAGAAATGCAGCTCCTGATCTCCAAAGTCTCAAGAGACACGGATCACTGCTGTGATCTTGTTTGTCAGGGGGCCTTGATGCTGCCAAAGATGCAGTTTCCCCACTTGGTCGTCTTCAAGATTCCAAGTTTGAGATTCACAGGTTTTGTTTTATTTTGTCTGGCAGAACATACTTGAGAACGGCTTCTAGCAATATCAAGGGAACAAAACAAACACTTTTGGTAGGTGAGCATACCAGCTGTATCCACTGATACACAAGCAGCACACAAAAGCATGGAGCCCTCAGCGCTGGGTGAGAATACAGTACATCAAAGTCTATACTAGTGCTCCACGCAGAGCTATATAAAAATTGACAGCCAAGTGAGCCTGAGGAGAAGGCAGACCTCAGATCTCAGCTACCGACCTCTGAACTCAACCAGGAGATCCCATGGAAGGTTAGGGTCTACTTTGATATTACAGAAATCTCTTTCAAAAGACCCAAGGCACGAGGGAAAGACCACTGGCTGCATTCTCCAGCCTGCACACTGCTTCGGCATCATTCCAGGTCGAGAAAGCAGACTTTTTTTAACACAGTCAGCAACACAAGCAACAAAATGACTCCCACTGCCAACTTGTTTTTGCACAGGCAAAGCACCAAGGGGCTCTGTGGACTTATTGACTGTTAAGCCAGAAGCTTGTCAGGACTTCCTGGAAGGGGGAGGACATGGAGGAGCTCTGCACCTTCAGTGGTTCTTGTCTAAGTCAGAAACACACGTCATGAGCATGCTGTGGTGAGTTACACAATCAAATTAAATGCTGTACCTAGTACCCAGTCTCCTTCTCCCTACCATGCCGCCCCCCCCCCCCCACATGCACAGTGGGAAAACCCACTCCAAGCAGTCCCAAAGATCCCTCAGTAACCCAAGAGTTTGGTTCTCTGATAAAAAGAAAGGCTTTTACTTGTGCTACTCCCTATCTTCAGGGACAAGAGGCTCAAGAAAGGCTTTTATTTGGGCTACTCTCTATCTTCAGGGACAAAAAGCTCCAGGTTGTTGCAGGCTCAAGGCCTCAAGTCAGAAGAACAGCACAACTTGTCTTTCCAAGGACCAGCCGTCTCTGTGCACTGTGGTCACGTCAGAAGGACACACAGGCAGAGCACGGCTGTCAGAAGCATCATGATCTGCGCACAGACATGACACTGGCCACACACAGCTTCTGCTGCTTGTGCCTGTGAAGGTGCCAGGGCTGAATGCAGTCAAATACCCCAGGGTGAGGGGAAACCCTCAAGCCACAGCTGCTATGCCATTCGTATGGTGGAGAAAAGCCCTAGTAGGTAGAGAGGCACAGAAGGAGCTGGCAAAGCACTGCAAGTTTTCCTTTGCTGTCCCTTTTCTAGGCAGTGGCAGATGATTTTGCTGTGGAGTCTCAGGTGTCCTGAACAATAGCTGCAGAGCCATTCCCTATTTTGATGGTAGAAAAGAAACTGGCTTTCTGGGGAGAGACACAGACAAGTCAAGCCAGTTCCAGACTGTCATTTCTCCTACTGTCTCATTCTGCTCAAATCACAAGCTGGAAAAACTGGAAAGGTAAGCAGTCCAAATTAATGGGAACATCAAGTGAACTGGTTTGTTTATGTATTGGTTTAACTGGAACAGGGAGCACAATTCCAGCTTTGGGCACTAGTTCTGCAGACATTCCCTTAGCTTACCTTCTACCTGAGAAAGCCATATGCAGGCCTGAATTATTCCTGGTCTGTCCTCAAAACACATCACCGTCTCTTGAAGCTTCATGCTTGCATGGCACCCATGACCACAACTCTTATTATGGGATGGCAACACTCATATCCTACCAGCTCATTCTCCCAACTCCACATAATTAGGAAGTTAAAAAAAAAAAACAACAACCCAAGATGAGAAACAACACAGGGCAGGAAGTTGTGTTTTTCCTCACACTGCTCCTTACGCATTATTATTGCCACCATATCATTTGCCCACCAAACTTATATTTTTCTTATGGAAGGAGAAAATGCAGGTTTTAGGAGTCTTATAACTGGTCGAAAATAATCAATTTAAGCCTAATGATTTAAAAATCCCCAGGTACATATTTATAGTTAATTTCTACCATAGAGCAGGCTTCACCAGATGCTCAATTGCATTTCATCCTTAAGAGCAAACAAGGGCTCCTGCAGATCAGACCTTTCCAGCAGAGCTGCTGCAGATGGGCAGCTCATGGTGTCCTGCTAACTATCACCGAGACCACAGCAGCAGTACAATGATTCTACTTACTGGAAGCAATAAGTTAAAGTAAGTACTACAAAGGGAAGAAAAGTGGCATGGATCTTGCACATCACTTCTCTTTAGATTCTTTATAAACTGTAGGATGGACCTATATTCTGCAGGTGGGGAAATTCAAGAGTAGTAGCTTTGTTACAGAACTCAGTGCCTGATACCCCTGTACACCAGGGCTGGTCATCCTTACCTCCAACTCGTAGGATAAGCAATCCAGAAACCAGTTTCTTGTGTGTGCACATTAAAAGCCTGATTGAGAACATAAACGAGTCAGACGGCCTTGCACAGTTTAAAACTACAGCATGACATAACTGCAAGTCACTGCCATTAAGTTAAAAAAAGAAAGTCCACACCTGCCAAATACAGCTCCATTGTCCACTGCTGAGTTTTAATGACAACTGCTGCATCTTGGAAAGCTGTTCGCTAATAGGGTATTACATTTCCCCTGCAGGACCAGAAATCAGGTACTGTCGCTTATCTACATAAAAGGCACACATAGGAAAATATATCACAGCCGTGTTGCTCATGCAGCAGTCAAAACCTTGGACACCCTCTGCACACAGAAATCTGCTCTTATCACAATATATTCCAGTTGGTCAGCAAGCTAAAAGCTCCACTCAAGATTTCTGGCTTTTCCAATTAAGCTTTATAGACAAAAAGTCTTTTTTTTCCTTTAATAACATTGCCATCTATTGCAAAGCTATGATGAGTTCTTATCTCCTTGTGATGCCCCATGGTAACTCATTATTCACTGAACTTCACTTTTTGATGTATGAGGACAAGCAACATATACTTAAATAACTCTATTTAAACAGGGCCTATAGTTGAAACAAATCATTCCAAGAACAGCACTGTATTACAGACAGAACTGCTCAAAAGCTTAGGATGTGATATTCTTCAGTATTCACAGAGTTTATAATCTTCAAACAGAAATTACTCAAGCTGATGTATCTCTCATTAAGTTAAAGTTCTTCCAAAAGAGAAGAGGATGATTGATAGTCAGAGATCACCAGGGCCAGGGCAGTGAGAGATCACACTCTTTATGGCCACAAGCAAGCCTGGTAGGGCTCAGCTGCCCCACAACCAAACACACTGGGAATGCTGCAAAGCACCCCCAGCACCCCATGTCTGAGAGCCCAAGCATCTTCATCATTCAACACATCTCTCTGGTGCTGACAGGTAACAGAACATAGCCTAGTCCTTTCAGGCCACAGATGCATGCAAGCATTCGGACTTAAAAAGGGAAAAAACAAAAGAACCCACAAAACCAGCAAGGAAAACAACCCAGAGCCAGAAACCAGCACGGGCACTATCATAGCTCCAGGCCTTTCCCCCACCCCTCTGGTTACCCTCCTGAAGGTAAACGCTGCGAGATGTCAGGAACTTTCCAGGAATAAGCAGCTTGGATCAGGTTCTTTGCTTATCTAACACCGATGGGATCAACTTGAGAATTCAAACTGGACCTGGGTTAGAGGTGGCAAGTGCAGTTCAGAATGTCTAGAAACACTCTGGGAAGTGAAAATACTGCCACTGGCCTCGACCATTCACTACTAGCTTCCTACATTTGATGCTTACGGCACAGTGGTATCACAAGAGAGGAGGAGCCAGATTCACATGCTCTAAATTGCACCTAAGTCCCTGTATCTTTTATTTCCTTCCAGCTGACTCCTGGCCTTCAAGCACAGAGCATTAGGTGGAATTTAGGTCACGAGAACATAGCCTTCAGCCTCTCAGCAAGTGGAAACACCCACCGCTTACTCAGACTGGAAGATATTGAACACATTACAGCAGAAAATATACCTGCTGAGCATACACATACGAACAGCAAAGCAATTCTTCTGCCTCGGGTCCCCAGACTTTGAACTCTGACCTGTCACACAAAATAAATAAGAGATGAATTTATATACATGGAGCATACGTTGCAACTGGACACTGCAGGTGAAGCATGCAGTGGAACAACCTCTGCATGCTGACCATGCTCTGCAGCATCCAGATGCCAATTTTCAAAGCAAGAAACTACATATCACCCCTCACCCCTACTGCAATTGTATTACTTATCAAAGTCAAGCTACTGAAATGCTTCCAGGAGCATCAAGATCGTTGTTTCCATAGCTGTTATGTATCAGGAAAGATCATAGGCAGACAGTATCCCAGGCACAGGTAAGAAAGATGGCAGAATTAACATATCCAGGTCTTTTTCACACACAAGCACACACCCTGAAATAAGCCAGAATGCCAATTGTGTTTATTATACTATAGTATAAACAGCAATCACGAAGCTAATGGAAGTAACAAAGCACCCCTGCCTGAAGGGTCTTCTCCAGACTATAACATATCAGAGGAAAGATAAAAGCAGAAGCTTAAGACACAGTGGAAGAAAAGCCCTCCCCAAATACAAAGTCCAGCACTGAGCCCTAATATGCAGAAGCATTTCACTCCCCAGAGCACACCATTGGCCATCTCCTTCTCCCCCAAACCTAAAACATACTAAGCAACAGGCCAGTACTTCACACCCCTGAGCTCAGAATGTTGCTGGCTGCAGTCATCCAACAAAAGATGTTAAGAACAGGGCTGCATCTTAAACTCAACCATCACAAAGAAGCAGAAAGGATGTTCCTCCATCCATGCACAAAGACAGGAACCTGTCCTTCAAAAAGCCAAAGTTCCCCACTTCATACACAAGGCAGTAGCGTAAGTGGCCCTAAGCCTGTATCCTCCATGCAGCAGAGCAGGACTTAGCTACCCCAAGTTGAGGTAGACTGATGTTTCCCCCCCCTTCCATACCCATCCCAATAAAGGCTGAGGTCTTGCAGGAGCAGTGCCCTAAACTTCCAGACTACCCTGTGCAAGATGGAGAGATGACTTTTGTTCCTGCAGAAGAAGTAAGCCTGCCTTGCAGAACAGACCCTGGTTAAAATGCAGAGCAGGAACGGGAGCAGAGAGGCTTCCTGTTCACTCAGCACTCCCCAGAGAGTGCCGCTGGTCCCAGCTCTGAGAACAACTGGTCCAAACACCAGCTCATTAAATGCACCAAAGACCCTGAGGGCTGGCAGCGCATCCTCAACTCTCCTCTACCTCATCTCCAACTGTCCTTCAGAAGAAGGAAGCAGCAAAGGCACATCCAATCCCAGGGACACATGTTTGGTGAGTTTCAAGAGTGCCTCAAGGAGCTTCAGAAGAACATCCAGCTTCTACAATTAGGTTTGAACTGCACATTGAGCTGGGCACTGCTGCAAGATGAGGACATTTTCAGTCATGCTCAGCAATAATGATTAGCAGGTTTGATGGAACAGAGTACTGAGAGTAAGGGGCCCATTTTTTTCCTACTGCCCATTCTGACACCACATTAAACACTCCTCCACAAAAAGATGGGAAATTAATACAAAATTCTTTCTTGACATCACATGAGCACCTGGGACTAAGTTAGTTGAGGCAGGGCCTCAGTCTTCTTGCAAATCAAGTGAAGGGCAGAATATACACAACGTACTGAGTTTCCATGAACAGTGTATGACATTTTAAAAAACAGACCTTTTTTCCTGTGCACTCAGTACTACTAAATGCTGCCTTGTCCTTTGCAAAGCATACAAGGTTAGAAGCAAAACAAGGTCTTCACCCACACTTGGTGTTACACTGGTAGCGCAAGATGCCTTGCTACTCCTCTTCCCACACCTGGGGATATTCCACGAATACCCCACTGCTTCCATCCATTCCATGTCACACTCTAATAAAGAAAACCAGTTTAGTGCTGTTACTCCCACTTCCCAGTGCTTGGGCCACCAAGGAGGCACCACAAACGAGAGCGAACAACATGCAACTGCTCTGTTTGCATGTCCTGAGACTGGCTCTGCACACTTGTGCCTGAAGAAGCAGCACATTGCAAAAGCATTATTTTTCCAGTGGCAAGCTGGATGGGAAAAGTGCCAGCCACTAGCTGTAACCCTTTTGTCATGCCAATTGCTGGCTGCTATGAGGATGTATGTTAGATACCTCCATAGAAAAGATCTCTGCATCTCATCCTTCCAGATGGAGGAGGAATGATTCATACACACATAAGCAATGCTAGGATGATGGCTGAAAACATTTTCTTTCTGTTTTGTGTTACAGACATGCTCAGGGGCCTTCATTGCAGCAGAAACTGAACTGAAGACGATGACACTTTCTGCCCCAAGGAATACACATGCAAAACCCCAATGCTACTTCTCCCTGGCCTTGTCAAGCATCATGTTGCATGCAGACACCTCACGTGCCTCATTCCCCTGCTTTCCCATTTCCACAGCATTTCTCTGCACAGAACATGACAGAATAACTCCACTTACACAGCTGTCACATCACACAATGACAAATACAGGGGAAGGCGTCCAAGAGATGGATCAAGTGTCGAGAGCTCTAAACTGACCAAGGACTGACTTGTAATGCAGAAGCAAAGCAAAGGATCTCTTTCCTTTCCAGACACACCAGGGACCAAAACTCACACATTTATTAGGCCTAGATGGCTGATAAATGCAGAATGGATGGAAGGCCCAGCAGTCAGAGCACTTGCCTGCATGATGCCTGTTTTCTTCTTGGAGGCCAATTCAGGTATCCTCCTCCCCACCTCACCTGCACAGCACCTTTGCCACACACTCACATGCCTCTCAAGGGCCCTGCACCCTGTGAATGTCATTCTGTATCTCAGTACTAACCTGTAAATTCCCACCTATTTACTTTCCTCCGGCCTCTCTCATATTTGTGAAGTCTTTGGAGCAGAGATTATCCGTAAGAACCTGGAATATCCTGAGTTCTAGTGCAAGTAAACCAACAAACAGCAATGCATAAGCATGCAATATGTATATTAAGCCAAGCATACAGCAGTTATCTCTGACAACAAAAGTGAGGCCAGTAGCTTCTTCCCCTACAGTGACAGAAAATTTGCACTTTGGGGTACATCCACTGACCAGGAAAACCTTCAGATTTGCCTTCTCTGGCACCCACTTCCTCCTTCCCCCAGCACATTATCCATTTCTGAAATCCATGCCCCACTTTTTATTATAAATTATTCTAATGGGTTTTGTGGCATGGCAGAAATCCAGCAGAGCCTTCAGAAATACGCATGCACACACTGGCTATGCAACAACTTCATTTTATAGGGCTTTCACAACAGCCTGGTGCAAAGTCTATAGGGATTTGGCAACCTTTCCTAGCAGCAGCCCCATGGTGGTGACCCTTTCCTAAAGGGTGCTAGATGGATGCATTCACCTGCAGTATTCCTCTCTTTGTAGAAGAGGGATTTTTCCTTAATGCCTCATTAAAGACAGGGAAAAGTGTTCAAGTGGGAATTTTCCCTCCACTGTTTTTCAGGTTGAAAAAGTGAGACTTGGGGATGACAAAAGGGTGAGAGAAAACATCTGCAGTCCAATGCAGACCTTTCTCACCTTAACCTTCTTCCGAATGGAAAGATATAAGATAGGCTGGGTTATAGCTCCAGCTCCTTCAGAAACAGGGTTCAAGCAGGGAAGAAAGGGAAAGATAAAAGGAAAAATGAAACCACAGAAAAGCCCCCGAGATAATAAGGATTTTCAGCTTTTTGGGGTAGCACAGGCTACTTCTTTAGCTCTTGAAAGAAGCCCTGTGCAGTTTGTTCACTCATCCTCTAACAGCTCCAGAAGGAGCTATGGCTTTCCCATAAAACTAGTAAGAAGATCTGATTCCCACAGTGAGGAAGGAGAATAAGAAGAGCCCACAACAACAAGCAATTTAAACACAGAGCGCTACCATCTTGTTAAATAATACGTTAAGAGCTCATCTGCAAGCCTGTCTTGGCCAATGAGGGACATAAATCAGGAAGATACAGTAATACTCACTAGCATGCAATTAGTCACTGCTGTTAGCATTTTAACTCTGGATTTCTTGGATTAAAACATTTCAAACACTGTTGTTTTATAGGAGTGATAGGATAGCTGTCCAAGCACCACAACCAAATTATGCCACCAGGACATTCGGGCAATGGATTATCACAGCAAAGGAAATGGATTATCACAGCTTTTATTCTGAACAAGGGAAGAGTATCTCATTTTGAACATGGCAGAGGGGAGAGTAGAAGACTATACCTGAGGGGTTTTAATTTTATTCCCTGCCCCTTTTGGACTTTCTGAGGTGGAAATGCCACAAAAATCTGCCAATGTGAAAAGACAGACACTGCCTTTCCCTAGAATTTGCACTGAAATATCTGAAAAGAGGGAATAAATCAGCCTCTTTGGATTGTCTGAATGCTGGAAGGATGCCCTGTTCCTGGGCATTCTCCCACTGCGTATCTGGCTGCTACCTCTTCCACTTTCTATCAGGCAATAATCATCACCACCACAAGGCCTAGAGACTTCGGCTCCGTTTCAGGAACTTTACTATCACATATGCTCATTCTCACAGGAAGGAGGGCTGCTCACCTTCAAATCCTTCAAATTAGCAGGTTCAGCAAAGAATTCGTGTTATTCCTTTAAAAATGTTTAATAGTTTGAAGGTTCTCCTAAAAAGGCTGCACCTTTTATCTTTACATCACCACAGAAAATCCATCTCATTTTATACCTTCGTTCTCACACTGCATCACAAACCAAATGTTAGCTTTTTTAACGCCACAAACCTTGTTTGTTTTTTTTGTAAAGAGTATTTTGGTACCTTCAGCACATACAGACATACTTTTTGGTGCATGGTATTCAAGAAGCCCTGATTCTGACCTCAATTTCTTTGGCAACAGCCAAACATCCAGCACAGGATGAGGGAAAACCCAGTAAGTCTTTATAACATCCCTGCGATGCAGTCTGAGAGGTCAAGAGTAGCCATGATATACTGAAGACAAGACTAAAACAGAGAAGACACACAAAAAATAGAACAAGAAGAACATATATATACACATATATATATGTATATATATATATAAAACTGAGCTCCACAAAGCATAGAATCAGCAAACCTCCTGCTTTGCTACAGCACAGGGCACGTGCCTGAAGCTGATGACACCTGGGTATTATTTCTGGCTGTGGTCCTGACTCCTTCAGGATAACTGCTCCAACTCATGTCACACCTCCAACAGGCTCTCCCTTCACATTTTCCTTCTGGACTATGGGTCAGCAATGGTGAACCTTTTCTTTGCCAAGGGCAAAGAACACTAAATATTACTGGCATCTCATACCTCAACATGTGCCTTAGCACTGCATGACAGCAGCACAACCACTCACCATACCAAAACCAAGAAGTGTGGGCCACAAAAATCAGGAGCTGGATCCCCCAGATTTCACATTCCCACCGTAGCTTTTTAAGGAACGCTCAGTTGCTATTTATTTGTACCCTGCATAGAGAAGTGTTATTTGGAGCTGTTAATGTGATTCTATAAGCAAGCATCAACACTGGTACTTGATTAAAACTAGAAAGAACAATAAATGGGGAGAAAATTGGCTGGAAAGAAGTGGAGAATCAAAACTAACAGAAAAGGAATTCAGCGGGACAGAAAGAAGGAAAGCAGATGATTAAAAGACTATTAGAAAAAAGAAAACCAAAAAGGATAACCAAGAGTGACAAAGGCATCCACAGGAGTATCTGTTGAACAACTTCATTTCAACATAAACTAGGGTGCATTTTGTTTTGGTTGTTTTGTTGGTTGTTTTCTTTTTTAAAATGAGAATGTTGAATTTGGATAATCAAACAGCAGTATTTTATTTTGCCCCACAGCAAAGATATGAATATAGGCTTTTAAACCTTGAAGAGGAAGAAATCAAGCTCTCAACGCACTTGTTCTCAGAACTAATGCTTTAACCACATCAGTAACAGCTTAGGAAAGGACAGCAAAGTGACTACAATGCCTTCTCTATCTAGGAGCTGTTTTTTTCAGAGTCACCATTACTGCTGTAATTTTGCAGTTATGAAAGACTTTATCCTCATCATTTCTTGGGTTCCTCCCTGTTTCACACAACAGGAGCTAAAAAGGGTTTGTGTTCAGCTGAGAGCTCTTCATCCCCCGTTTTTCTTCCCTCCACCCCACTCCCACTCCCCCTGTGTTTTTAAACTTAACTGGACACCCATGGCAATGCTGAGATAGGAAGCACTGTGGATCACTACAACTAGAGGCAAGTATTTTAGAGAATGGGGAGTTCACTTGCACACTGTCACTCCAACTCCCCCACCCTTCCTGTGACTTCACCTGCTCATAATCATTAGAAAGCGGAATGTCATTTCTAAGCTGTAGCTGAGCACTAAAAGCTTAGATATTGGCCTTCACTGGCTCTAGAGATTAACAGAAACAATAAGGCATAGGGAAAACACACACATAATTTTGCCAGTCTCTCAGTAAAAAAGGTTTGGGTTACCAAAGAGATAAGAGGGAGGCTGTCCATTTTATCTGTGCAGCCGGAGCAGCGAGTTTACATTCACTGGAACCACGCCCCCATCAGAATTCCCTCTGAAATGTCAACACGAGCCATATTATTAATTTTCCAAGTTGCTGACCTTTACTGTTGCTTGCATCATAAATCCAGCATTCTGAACTGTTTCTATTAATACAAGAACATGCTCCGCACGCCTCACTGTATCTGCACTCTGTACATACGCTGCTCACATGTCACAAAACAGATGCTCCCTACAGTGTCCCTGGAGAAGCTTCTGAGTTGGACCTTCCTAGTTCCATAAAGTCCACTGGACTGCCATTAGTTATGCTGCCCACCACTAAGGCAGACAGGTTTCCCCAAAGCTCTTAGTGTATCTTTACTTGAATAAAATGTTTCAGAGTATTTTATCAAGGGTCGTAGCATACAGATGTATTAACACAAAAGAATTTTATTATGAACTGAAGTTTAATTTCAGTGAGGAAGAAGAAAAAACAAAAGTCCTTGGGTTAGATAACAGCCATTCCCATTTACTGTTCCTCCCAATTAAAATGTTTTATATAGATGATCAGAACTTAATGCATCATACATGTTACACAGTACTCAACATAAGGCTGTCGATCTGTCATTTCTCTGTAGGCACTTAATGTGATGAATGATCTGGTTACTTGTCTTTCTGGTATAAAAGCAGGAGAAGCTTTGAGACAAAGAAATAAAGGCCAATGGATATTACAGATCTTACAGTGATTAATATCAGCCCTCCTGACTCACATCTCTGAAAACAGTTAAAGTCACTATTTCTCTTTCATTTTTTTTACCGTGGATTTCAGTGCATCTCATCAGAACTCTCCAAACACTTGAGATAATCTAATTTAAAGCAGAAGCAGGGATGTCAGGAACATACAGCATTAGGGCTACAACAATGCCACACCAGCATGTCATAAGAAAAAATAAGTGACCTTCACTCTTGCCTCTACTGACAAACAGACACCATTGAAGCCACTTGCAGGCCAGGATGTTAGTGTGATTTCTGAAAGACAATCTAATAAATAAGGATTTAAAAGAGTTAAAAAAGAAAAAACCCTGACTACTTACTGTCTGAACTGAAAAACCTGCCTTTCCAAATCAACTAATGGTTTGGCAAGCCTACATGAAAAGCAGACAAACAAACAGCATCTTTTCCTTTTAACATGGAATCTGCAATAAGAAATCAGCATTTTATTGATTTCCATAATGCCATCTCTACAGCTTAACAAACTCACTCAGCTGCTAATGCTAATTCACTGATGCTATGGAGCCTTCCGTATAATTATACACCCTCCACTCCGCTGAGCCCCAGGGCACTGTTTCTAACTTTCCAGAGGACCACTGCACTGAAAGCAGAAACAAAAAAAAAAACCCTTTCATTACCCAAAGCAAACTGCAAACCAAATTTTGCTTATTTAAATGGGAAATTAGAGACACTTCATTTTTAAGACAGGGAATAATCTGCTAGTCTGCATCTATTTTTGGATTCAGTATCGTGACAGCAAATTCTCATTTAAACTCTCCCCACCCCTATTTTTTTCTTCCCGAGACTATATAACAATATAGCATATAAATATTGCAACAATTACAATTTCTATGAAGAGATTCTAATGTCCTTCTCAGCTCACAATTGTTTCAAGGGGGCGATTCCAAATCAGACATGGAGACTTTCGTGAATGTCACTATAACTGACATTATAAAATGTTACCATTGCTATAGGGAATATGTGTATTTCAAAAATATTTCAATAGGTTTGTCATTTTAAAAATAACCAACACCTGGAACACCTTTTAAATCAAATTAAAGGAAGATATCTTCTCTAAGTCTAGAATCTGAAATGTCGTGAATAATTAATGACAAACACTGTTATTTTTCTCCATTTCTCAACCATATTCAGCAGTCCGCAACCAAGCAGACAGCTCCAGCATACTTCAGTGAGAGTTTTGCTCAATCAGGGACTGCAGAATCTGGCCCAATTAATCTAGTACTGCCTATCTGGAAAGAATGTGGTGGAACTCTGCAGTGTAAACACCCTCCCAGAACGCCTGTACCTAATTCTCTTTCTTGCTCCCCGTTTACCCTGCCTTGATGTCTCAGATCCAACCGTACTGTATTCACCATCTCCATCAAGAGTCAATGCACCATTTGAGCTAAAAACAGCTTAATTTTTCTATGCTTTCCCATGCGTGTATTAATTTGGAACCAGTTAATGTATTTTGTCTGAGAATGGTGAAATGTCTGGATTTTTGTTCACCAAACAAGCTGACAGTATCAATATGGATTTAGAGAGCCTCTAAAAACAATTTAGTTTTCATAATTAATGTTAATTACAATAACATCTCACTCAGTGACACAAAAGCTTAGCTATGAATACAGTCATAGGAGGAAGTGAAAACATGAAACAAACATGAAAGAAATGTGTCTTGTTCTGGAAGAGTATCAAGCAAACTTTCAAGAGATTTATAAATAAGATCATGAAGGCAGAAGTCAGCTGTGCTTTGTTAGACATATTTTCTTTACAGGCTGCTTAGTCCAGAGCTTTCTTCTGAGATTGTAATAAGACAGTGGATTTGAGCTGTGGACACACCAGGTAATATTATCATTTTACAACTTCACATCCAGCCATTATCAACTGCTTTAAAGAAAAACAACTGAGGGCCTGATCCTGCTGCCAGTGATTTCAATAGAAAACATTTAAACAATTCAATGTGAATTGTTTGGGGGGGTCTGGAGGAGGGGAAGAAAAAAAACCCCAAAACAACTCCAAGTCAAACACAACATGTAGGTATGGATTCCCTCAGGCACAGAGGAATTTCAGGACAAGAATGAGTTTTTCAACTATTTTTTTCCTACTTTCCATAGCAACAAGGGAAAGCTAAACACACAGAAAACTTACCTGTTTCACTGGTAGCACATAAGCCTTAAACGGGGAGGGGGTTGGTACGGTCACTTAATAGAGCACCTTTACATTTAGTCCTCAGAAGTTTCCTTCGCCACCCAAGAAAAGTAGTTATCCAATATATTCTTATTTCAAGGGAAGGGGGAAAATAAAAAAGAGTTATGAAAAAATAAGCACCACTCTACCTCACCCGGACCGGTACTGTTGTACACAAGTAGTCATACGAGCATCGAAGGGAGTACTTGCGCAGTAAAGTACCACTCAGCATGAGTAAGGGTGGCGTAATTGGGTCTGATGAGAGAAGGAATCAGAGCTTGTCACGTCACTACTATAGGGGCCTTCTAAAATCATGGGTTTCTTGATTACTTTTCACATTAATGCAAATTCACTCCATTAAAGTTAATGAAGTTACACCGTTGCTAAACTAGTACCAGAGGAGAAAGCACGCCCACTTCATATTGATTTAAGAGACCACAGCTCAAGGACCCGCCCCCCCCCCCCCCCCCCAAGAAAAAAAGGGCAAAATAACAATTTAATAAGTTTTCAGGTTACATTGGCCAAGTTACTCTTTGGGATAACGACTGATTTTCTGTTTGGTATCAGTCTCAGGGATGATTTTTTTTGTTTCCTCCCTCTCTTTGTAGATAGAAAGAAGACAAGATGTGTTGAAGGCTTCATTTCCTCTAGAAATTTGCTGATCTTAAGCATACTTAAGACTAGACTTAAGTAGTCACTGACTAAAGCCGTATTTACTACTTCTTATTTACAAGAGTGCTTGCCTTGAAAAAAGAAACTTTACGTGGAGGATTCTCAGAACGATGTTGGCCTTTCCTCTTAACAAAAGTTCAGCAGATTTATTTTTCAGATAACCGAGAAAGATGATTTTTGGAGCACTGTGAGGTTTGGTAAGCCTTCAATTCAGCAATTAGTTTCCATATGATATGAATTACAAAAGATCGAGCAATTAATATTAATAACTAAACCAGGCAAAGTACTGAGGCTTCAGATGCACTGTGTATGGAAACGCTGCTGGGGTTTTCCATGTATCTACTGTATTTTAGCTACTCCAAACGTATGGCACACGACGAATGCACACCACATTCACGTTGCTAAAAATACATTAAGGAGGGGAAAAAGAAATAAAAATCGATAGCAATGAAACAGAGACATAACCATTTTACATTGAGCTCTCCCCGCACCAATCCAAGCCACCAAAACTGCGGATTTCACCCTACAACACCCGCATTTTCCTGCCACGCCAAGTCAAGCCTAGGTAACAGCGAAGCATCCAGGCACGGCAGGGTGGGGAGGAGGATGGTGCACCTGAAATAAGAAAGGTGGGTTTCCCTGGTTTTCCATTAGGACAGTATCCAGAGCCTGGGCTGGAGGGATCTGCTCGACCCGGGCAGCTTTCGGGAGCCCCTTACCCTTCCTATCAACCTTTGCCACAGCCTCAACCGCAGTTTCAAGCAGGAGTGGGGGAAATAAAACAGAAATTACAGACAAACGTGTCACCGGCAGCATGACATGCATTTGTAGGTGGCAACGACGCCGGGTTTTTTATATATATATATATATATATTTAATGTCCCCTTTTTCCCCCAGTCCGAGGAGGAAAGTGCCTCCGCGGCCACTGCCAGGCTGCGCTGAGGCGAATGCCCCCAACTTTCAAACAGTTGGCAGCCAGGGGAGACAGCCGGCCCGCAACCGCGCTCCCCCCGCCCGCCTCCCCGCACAACCGGCGGCTGCCCCGGCCCCTCGCCCACCCCTTACCCCCGCTTCCCTCCCATCCCAGCAGGCAGAAAGGAGCGAGCCCGGGAAGGCCGTGCCCGGCACTCACCCGCTCCGGGGGGCTCCTCGGCGAGCGCCGTTGAGGACTGTTGAGGGAGGCGGTGAGGGGAGCGGGGGGCGATCGGGGGTCAGAGGTTGGGGGGGGGGAGAACGCACGGGTGAGGAATGTGAACCGGAGAGGAGGGAATCAGTTTAAAAGAGCGTGCGGCGAGGCGCCGGGCTGCGCGACGGAGGCGGCGGCCAGGCGCTGAGGCGGCTGTGCTCTATCCCATGCCGCTGCGGTGGCCCCGGGCGGCGGCGGCAGCCGAGCTAGGGGGGAAGTTGGGGCCGCGGCCGGTGGGGAGGATGTGACACCGTGACAAGTACGGCCCGACTGCCATGTACCGGGGGAGGAGGCGGAGGAGGCGGGGGAGGCGGCCGCCCGCGCGCAGGGGGCCGGGGCAGCCCAAGCAGCGCCGCCCGCCCGCACACGGCATTTAACGGCGCTGACGGGCCCCGCCGTGACTCACACACGGGAGTTAGTCACAGGGCGGGACCGCGGAGGATGGCGAGGGACGGGGGGGGCCGTCCTAGCCCCGCCCTCCGGGCGCCCCGCCAGCCTATGGGGCGCTGCGGTTAGGCAGATTGACACAGTGGCTGGCCAATGGGCGAGCGGATCTGCCGCCAGCGCTGGAGCTGCCCCCTCGGCCCAATGAGTCTTCTGAGGACACTGCCGCGAAGTGCTGGGGAGGGCTGGAGGGATTCCCACGGGGCGGGAGCTGTGTCCTGGCCTGCCGCCGCTGCCAATCAGCATTGAGGGTCGCGTTGATGGGCGGCTCGGTCAGGCCAATCAAAAGCGTGTGGGATACGGGGAGGGAGGGGGGAGAAGCGCCTGCTCCCACCCCCTCCCCGGAGATGGTCACGCAGGGAGCGGAGGGCGGGGGAGGGAGCGTGACTGGAGCCGGCGGGCGGGCGGCCCGGTACTGCCCGGGCCCGGGGGCGGGGCGCGGGCATGGAGCCGGCCCGGAGACACCGGTGTGAGGGTGTGGGCGGGGGTTACCTCACCGAGCGGCGGGGGGGATCATCGAGCTGCCCGAGGCGGGGGTTACCTCAGCGAGGGGGGACACCGGGCTGGCCGAGGCGGGGGTTACCTCAGCGAGGGGGGACACCGAGGCGAGGGTTACCTCAGCGAGCGAGGCGGGGTGGACGGAGTGGGCCCGGCGCCTCCGAGACCCCGGGGAGGGGAAGGGCTCGCCCATGGGCTGCCTGTGGAGCGGGGCGGTCGGGCGGGAGATGTCCGGGGCGGAGAGCGGCTCGCCCCCGGGCAGCGCGGAGCAGCCAAGGTCGTTTCCCGCGGGAGGAAGGAGATGGGAGCTGGGGCCTGCTCCGGGGGAAGCCGGGGCGGCCCCGCTGGCACCGGGCGGGGAAGGGCTGGCCGCGTGCCGGGTGGGAGGTGAAGAGCCAGGAGGGGACAGGGAAGGGGGGTCTGGATGCAGCCAGCTCACTGTGAGAGCCTCGGCTTCCGCCGAGCAGCCCGGGCTTTGGAAGTGGGACGTTGGGTTTTGCTGGTGTTTGACAGGTGTCGTGGCTCAGAGTCTGAATATTGCCACTTCCTCCCCCCATCTTTTCTTATTTCTTTATTCTGACACGTTTTTAGAGAACAAAGTGCATTTCGGGTTCAGGCGTGTTGTCAGAAATTGACCAGATGAATGAAAGAATAAAAGTAATAGCTCTGACAGCCACGTTACAAAGCGGAATGGCTCTTGTGCTGCTGGGGGCAATTGACAGGAACGGTATCAGTGGTGTGAAAAAGCTACGCTGTTTTCACAAATGATTAATATTGGATGAATTTATTTTGGGTAGAGTGAGGAAGTAGTGCCCACTAGGAGTTTCCAACAAATACTGGAGCCTTACCAAAAACTTAATCCCGGTGAAGGAAATGAGGTGGTCAAATTGTGTTTCACCCCTTCATCTCTACACACAAACTAGGACCTGTGGGGTTTTGGGGTGTTTTTTTTTCAGTAAAAGCATAAAATACCTGATAAACTGGTGTAAGTTAATGAAGCAGTGCTATCAGAATAAGGGACTACATTGGCATTCTCCCAGGCTCCAAAAATAAACAGTTTTGTTTGCTTTAAAAACTTGTTCCCTGGACAGAGCGATATAAATACAGATTTTTCTTAGTTTGGCATCCGCAGTAATTGAAGAGCTGAAAAACTACAACCTGCAATAATTTGTTGGGTTTCTCTTTAGAAATAATGGGGCTAATTGCAATTTTTTTCCGGCTTGCTTTTATTGAGATCCAGGTTGCTGAAGAGAAGATTTCAGTTACTCATTTGAAGCAGGAATGGTAAATCACACCCAAAAAAAAGCCCTTCAGAGTTGCCTTTTGGCATCTAAGGCATCATCCTGCCAGCTGCCCTATAGTCTGTAGCGTCTTGCAAGAAAGCCAGGGTGGGCACTACTCACATTGCTCCAATATGAAAGGAAGAAAAGTAAGACCAGCAAGGTTATCATGTCAGGAGAAAAAGGAAGAAGGTAAAAAAGCCCCAAACATAAAGTGGTGGTAGACAGATTTAGTAGCGTAGGAGTGGGTTATTTCTTTCATCAAAGAGCAGAAGAGGGGTCTTATTTGTTCTTGAACATCTCACACTGGCATACAGTGAATGTTAAGAAATTAGCTGCAATACGCTACAGTTTTACCCCTGACCACTGTGAAAGATACCTGGCTTAATGCCTTGGGGTTTCTCCTGCCTTCATGGTGTGGAGGGTCCAGGAAGTTTCTTACATGCAGAATTCCTTGGGCAGGGGACTATTATCCAACAGCTTCATAAAGCCATTAATCCTTCATATCTAAGATAATATTGAGAAAATAAAGTCATTTAGTTACCCCATCTTCCCTGTTTCTTCAGTCTGATTTGGAAGCATCTGAAGCCTTCTCCACCCTGACTGGCAAGTTCAGAAAACTCTAAGGATTTGTTGACTAATATTTCCTTTCCTGTTGGAATCTGCTGAGCTCTGCTATTGCAAATGCTGCTGCTTTAACTGCGCTTGGATGAGAATAAACCAAATCCACTCTATTGTTCTTCTGTTGCTCTTTATTTTACACATACTGCGTTTTGCTGCTCTTCTGAGTGATTGGCAGCGTGCATTAAAATGTATGAATACGAACATGCATTTTGTTTGCCACAGACTATTTCTATTGAAACCCAAGACTCTTACCTTGGCATAAGGGATTCATTTCAGCTAATCATTGGGAATAATAAACGACTTTTGTAAGTGATCTCTGTATTTGAATTGATAGCAAGTGCAGAGAATTTAAGGTCTGTCATTAAGTAAGAGGTTAGAATTCTTGCAAGGTTCTGCAACCCTCAGCAGTGCTCACATGCTGATTTGTGCTTCTGAATGCTGCACAAATGAGGGATGTGCATCAGATTCTGGGCAATTTGGCAAATAAAATGAAGAGCAGAGCATTTACCATTGAATGGTAGAGACATAAATATATATATATATATATCTTTAAAGAACTGAGAGGGGTGGGAATTTCCAGGGTAGATGATTGTCTTTTTGTAGTTGTATCTTCTTTAACAGCAATATTCTAACGGAATTGAGACAGGAATCGAGCTCATGAATTTGGGCACAATTGCTTCTGGAGGGTGAAAGTCTATAAGCAATCATCCTGCTCTGCTGCTACAACCTACTACAGGGGCTTCACGCGCACGCTCCCAGAGACAGCGGCCAAGGTAATATTTCATATCATCACAGTACTGCAGCTTTCCCAATATACAGCAGTTTTTCTTCAGGGCCAGTGCTGGCAAGGAAGCAATTATATGAAGATCTTGGCTTTTACATTTAAAATCTCAATTTTGCAGTTACAGAGAGAAGTTTGAAAATGCAGCCACTGCCGAAGGTGATTTCTGTCCGAGGTGGTTTATTTTGGGGTTTTGCAAGTTGGGTTCTTTAAGGTCATTTGTTTAGGAGTGTGTTTCCTTCAGTTGAGCTGAGCCGAGCTAGTCCTCAGACCAGGTTTAGAAACTGCAGCATTTCTACTGAACTGCTTGCAATTAAACTAGTGCTGCTTAGATAGGGATCAGCTCAGCAGGGATATGTGTTGTCCCTGGCTTGGAAATTCGGTAGCTCACCCTCTGTAATTTGTGTGTGTTACAAAACTCTGAAGAAAGGTTGCGCATCTTGGCTTTGGCTCTGGCTTTACCTGAAGGTTTCCACAGATGCTGCTACAGAAGTTATTAGAAAGAGCCAAACCACAAAACCCAAAGTAAAAGGAGCTCTGGCAACCAGGTCTGCTCAAGGTGCATACTGTACATGTAGACAAGGTGGGTCCCAGAAGCCTGATGCCCCTCTTTCACCCTTGTAAATGCAGAGTAATTCCCCCAAAGCCCAAGAATTTGAGGTTTCAAAGCCCAGATGAAATGAGGGTGTGGCAAGAGGAGCCTGATTCCTCCCTATTGCATGCACATCTCAAGCAGTCAGCAGTCTCTGACCCTGCAGGTACCCTGGTGACACAAACTTTACTTTCAGCTACATCTTCCAGGGAGCATCGGTGGGGTGTATCATGTTGAAGGGAACACCTGCTAAAAAGACTTGTTCTTTTGAGCATTATTGCGATGATTTGGTAGATAGTTTCACACAAAGACCTCCGAGCCTGACTTCCTTACTGCACCATAGCTGTTTACAAAATAAGGTTGTTTAGTTAGTTACTGACCTCGGGGAATACCTCTAAAAACCTGCAAATACTCACTTACATGTGAATAAAAGCAGTGAATTTCCTTCAGCTGTGTTTGCTTTCTGAAAACATTCCAGTCAATTAGATTAGTGGCTAGAAATGTTTATGGAAAGAATTTTAAGCCCATTTTAGAGGGTATTCATGGAAAGCAAAATTTTATCTCAAAAACACAGTCATCTTACCTACCGGTGTTAATTTATGTTCATCGACTCAGGGAATGGAAACCAGTGGTAGATGTCTGTTTTGTTCAGGTCCTGTGCCTCTCCTGTTTATCCAGTCTTTTTCTGCTTTGCTGCGCCAGGGATGGAAAATGTACCATTTTATTTGTTCACTTCACACCTTCTGCATTTCCCTCTGAACAGAGGGCTCCTTTCTTGAGCAACAGTGAAAGTAAACCGCTATCACAAAGCAAACTTGGGGCCCTGCAATATAAAACCGCTCCCTGCAATATTTAAATTCCTTTGAAAACCATCCCCTGCCATATGTCTATAAACACTGTCCAGCTGCAACAAGCTTATAGATTCTTGGAGACCATCTGAATTCAGCAGAGAAATAACAATACCGTGTGCTGAGATGGAACCAATTGCCATTTTAAACATTTCACTTAGAACTTCAGATACTTTTTATTGTTTCTCTGTTGGCAGTGGTTAGGTAGAACTGGAACAAAGGTATTACCAGTGTAATATACTTATTTTTCTCAAAGGGTGTTCAGCTTTCTAAATAGTTATATTGAAATTATTTGTTTTATTACAGGACATACAGTATAATTGTGCAGTTTAAAAGACTGAGGTTTGAGTTTAATGTCATTATTGCCATTACACAGGCAGGCTAATGTGTGTGCTCCAGCAGTTTAGCATCATGTTCCCGATCCCTTTACTTCACAAGTGACCAAGAGAGAAGATCCAGAGCTCTTGTTGCAAGAAAACAGACCCTCCTTTACTTAAAGGGGAAAAAAAATAAATCTCTGTAATGGTTTTTATTGCTGAAGTATGCCACTAACATGCGTGCTCGTAAGCTGCGCCTACACCTTTCACCATGCTGCTTCCCTTGGCTGTCCGGTGTCACTGTTCCTGCACAGCACTGCCAAACACCAGCTTTTCATGTAATTTAAAAACTGAAATTACTTCCCTAATACCTTGTAAGCACTCCTGCTCAAACAGCTTTATTGCCTGGTTTACACACATTTCTGATCTAATACGTGAATGGATAATGTGCTGAGTTGCTCGTCTTACTCTTACCAGATGCCATGGGATATTTGTTGTATTAAAATACAACACGGAACACTCTTAAGTCTAAAGTCCAAACCACAGATTAAATGTGTTAATTTATTTATTTTGTCCCTACATTTATTGTCAAAACTAGCAGAACTTTTACACAGGCCTCTCAAATGCCTAAGGGGTATTTGCAAACTGCCACAGCTGAGTGTACTGGAAGCTTTAAGATGACCTGCAGCACCTGGGTACTGCCAGTTGTCATCTGAGTGCAGCTGAGGTGGGCCAAAGCTGTAGGGATTCTCCTGCTTAGGAATGAAGTGGCAGAACTGGAACACTGAGAAAAATACAATAAATAATAGCAATGAACCAAGCAGAGTTCCTCTGTCAAACACCAAGTGTCAAGTTCTTGTAACAGGGATGTTTTTGTGTGGTCCTTGTGAACAAGGTTTAGTTGTAGGAAATACCTGGTGAGAGCAGAAGGAGATGTCTCTAGCGCCTGCAAGTTCAAAGAGATAAGCATGGAGCAGGGTGCCACACAAAAACAGAGAGGCGAAGTGATTTATTTAAGGGTAAGACTCATCTCTCCCGAGGAGACACCCCTACCCCTCGATTGCTTTATCTCTGCGGTGCTGATGGGGCTGCAAGGAATGGAGTCTCCCAGGTAGGGCAATGGTTAATTCAATGAGAAAGTAGAAGGAAAACATCTTGTGACAGATTTAATTCCCACAGTTGTCCTCTCTTACCCATGTTGTAAGCCCAAGGGCCTGCATGCGGGCGGGAGTGCTTCTGTTAGAAATGCTCCTGACAATAAATACTGTGAAAATCAGCATTGTTTTGTTAAAAAAAAAAAAAAAAGGATGTGTACCTCCAGTGACCTCTATTTTTCACTTCACTGAAGTGATTGTAAATGGATTTACTTCTCCATCAGCGCCTTTGCTGTGGACACTATTCATGGGTTTTACCTCGCTGCCCATATCCAGGTGTACAGATTTTTTCACTCACATTTCCAAACGCTGCCTTTGCCCCGAGCTGGGGCAGACTGTGCTCCTGCAACAGCGATCCCAAACTTCCTGCTGTGGTTATCCACTCTGAAGGATCATCTGTCATTGACACAATGGTGCTGTTTCATCTGCGGCTCAGCTTGGTCCTCATCAACTCACCCACCAGCCCAGGTGCAAGTCAGGGGCTGGATAGACGCATCAGTGACAAGGGTACTGACCTTCCGTGAGTGACCAGAGAGCTGTAGCGTGGCCCTGTGGTCAGGAGAGCACCAGAAGATGATGTGTGCCAGAATAAGGGTCAGGGCTCAGCCTGCCTATTGGGAAGAGACACACAGGGAAGCGCTTGGCAGGAGCTGGGGACATTTGTTAAGCTCAATAGAGAGGTCTCCCCCGCTCTGGGCTTCATCCAGCCCTGCTGAGGAATAGCCAAGTCAATGCCAGGAACTGGAAAGTGAAACTGCGCAAAAATGGAGAGGGAAAAGAGGAAAAAAAAAGAAGGGGGGAGAGAGAGAAAGAAATCCAGGCTGAAAAGCTGGAGGGGAGAACACCAGAGCAAAAAGCTGGCAAGCTAGAAATGGTTGTTCAGACTGAATGTGCCTGGTGATGTGAATAACAGAGGGGCAGAAACTTTACTGTGCTCGGGAATGTCACGCTTGGACCCACTGGTTTATTTACAGCATTTCTTTGCCCCCCCTCCTGTGCTGAGCTAAAGCCAGTGAGCAAGGCGGAGAGGGAGGGGGGGAGAAAAAGAGAGGCCGAGAGCCTTCTGCGGTCGGCGGGGGCCTATAAATAGCCGGTGAAGTCTTCTAATACCAATCGGGTGCGTCATTATGGCCCTCCCCGGCTCCGCTCGGCAGCAGCCGTGCCAGCAGGAGCGGGAGCTGCAGCAGCACCCGGAGCCGAGCAGCTGGGCTTGGCACGGACCGAGCGGGGAGAGGGAGGCCGGGAGGTGCAAAGGGGGCTGCACGCTGCCTGCCGCAGTCTGTCTCGGGGAGGAGAGGCAAGGGAAATGAGCCACACGTCCTGAGGAGCCGCCTCGCCTCGCCTCGCCTCGCCCCGGCACTGCAAAGCCTGTTCTGCTTCTTGCTCTTGTGGCTGCCCCGGTTGGCAGCGGGAAGCGTCTCTTACCGGAATAAATGGGCATCCAGGTCTGCGCCTCTGCCTGACCTGGATGTTGGGGGGGTTTCGGTCCTCCTCACCCCATAGTAAGGGTCAGAGGAGGAACAAGGGGTGCTGGAGTAAATTGGCAAGATGGGCAGGCTGGTTCAGTGCCACCAGCCAGTGATCCCTTCCCCATAGGTTTAAATACTGTTCTCAAACGGGACTAAAGGCAAAGATCTGGGGATGCTGGAGAGAATTTCAAGCCCAAATTTCCCTTCCCTGTTACCACCACCCCTCACCACTGCAGATAACCCTCTTGTAAATAAGGCTGCTGCTGCTACCTGTTTTTTTTTAAACTGTTGCAGTCTAAATCCACATTTCAGGGCAGTTTGAGGACCTGGTGCTTGCTTTTCCGAGCTCCCACTGTCAGCCCCATAGCAGCAAGCTATGGTAAAGCACTTCCTGCAAAGAACCTGTGTCTAAGACAGTATAAAGTGCTTGCATAAATACAAGGAGGACTTTTTATCCTAATTAAAATGAGATTCATTTTCTCTTTCTTTTTTTGCAACACTACTATATTTTCTGAGCACCCTGACCTGCTTCATATCAGTCATTTCTTCATTGCTCTTTAGGAGGGCTTGCAAACTCAGATGCAATTTGGTGCATATGCAGGAACACAGTTAATGGAGATCTGCTTATCAGGCACCAGTTTCAGTGACTTATGATAAAAGTATGAGGACGGATTGGCCAAATCTCATTGGTTTCAACTGTCTTCCAAAAGAAAACTTCCACTGCGGAGTGTTGTGGAAATTGCGCACCTCAATCCAATGGGAAGAAGTGGATTAACCCACTGGCAAATTCTTCCTATCTATCCGAGTCAATCTGCTCAAAAATCCACTGGTTAAACAAGAAGATGCCAGGCTGACACAGGCAGGTCTCTGCCAAGCCAACGCCATGCGACTTTTCAAGGAACATGGTAATTTGTCCCAGTTTGGGGATCTCCATGGGGTCCACCAGCACCACATCAATGCCAGTCAGAGGAACCATCCCACTGTGAGATCGCACCACATCCAGCAGCTGGAGACCCCTCCAGGCATCCTGATTTCCTAAATCTCCCAAAGATGCTGAAGCTCTGGTGCAGCTTGGAGCTGGATAAGAGCAGCCTCTGCCAGAGGAGGTGCAGCTCTCTGTGGAAGCTGGAACACCCAGCACAGAGAGAGGAGAAGGATGAGAGTTAATCTGTTTTGCTATCAACACTGGTCACTGGCACTTAATGAACAGCCCATGGTGGGCTCTGCTGTGTCAGAGAAGACTGCAGTGCTCGTGGCAAGTAATTAAATGCCACTTAAAGAGAGTGGGACCATCCCACATAGGAAGTACTCCCTCCCAAACTGTTTGACTCCAAGCATCACTGTTTTCTCAGTGTCTGAAAGATGTAAGCTTCAAAACACTTGGTTTTGTGAGCATTTTGGAAGGATGGGTGCAAAAAAAACTAGCAATCCTGCCTTCCCCTCAAAAAAAAAACAAACAACACCCTAAAATCCAGTGAATAAAATTCTTGATGTGAAGCTTGTGTCTAGGCTGACTTTTAAGAGAAGACAGTGGGTTTGGGAATAATCAGTAAGTTATTATAATAATAATATACCATATACAATGTTATAAATTGAACTCTGAATGTAGGTGCCAGGCTCCCCTTCCAATGCGCTCTTCTGACTCCCTTTGCAGCAAGCCAAGCTCTGTACAGGTTGCAGGACACTGGGACAGAGGCGGTTGTGCCATGTTCCTGTATCCTCTGCACCAGACAAGTCCCATTCACAAGGATGTGATGTCTTTGGGTGCCCATGTCCCACTGGCCACTTGCATTTCTCCATCATGCTGGAAACGTCTCCATGATGGTGACTTGGTTCTAGGCTCTACTGTCAGCAAAACACAACCAAAGCAAGAGCAGCCTTCCCAGGCAGACCTGCCTCAGTCCCGGGGAAACCTCAAACTCTGTTTCCTCATCAACCAGCAGCCTCTTCCATGTCCTTGTTAATCCAAATAGATTTGGGTATGTCTATCTTTGTACAGGGAAAAATGAAGGATGTGACTTAAAAGAGGTTCAAAACATAGAATCATAGAATAGTTAGGGTTGGAAAGGACCTTAAGATCAGCAAGTTCCAACCCCCCTGCCATGGGCAGGGACACCTCACACTAAACCATGTCACCCAAGGCTCTGTGCAACCTGGCCTTGAGCACTGCCAGGGATGGAGCATTCACAACCTCCCTGGGCAACCCATTCCAGTGCCTCACCACCCTAACAGTAAAGAACTTCTTCCTTATATCTAACCTAAACTTCCCCTGTTTAAGTTTGAACCCATTACCCCTTGTCCTGTCACTACAGTCCCTAATGAAGAGTCCCTCCCCAGCATCCCTATAGCCCCCCTTCAGATACTGGAAGGCTGCTATGAGGTCTCTACGCAGCCTTCTCTTCTCCAGGCTGAACAGCCCCAACTTCCTCAGCCTGTCTTCTTACGGGAGGTGCTCCAGTCCCCTGAGCATCCTCGTGGCCTCCTCTGGACTTGTTCCAACAGTTCCATGTCCTTTTTATGTTGAGGACACCAGAACTGTACACAATACTCCAAGTGAGGTCTCATGAAGTCTCACGACATCTCTTTTCCTAACAGTGAGGTCCATGCTGACAGACTTGATATGAGCTGGGATCTACCTTTCTGTACTGAAATCATGAGGGTTACTCACATCTTTAAAAATGAGCCCATGTTGAAATTCCCTTGGATTAAGACCTAAACCCTGCAATTTTCACTTTTCCCACCAGAGGAAAGTGCCAGTGGCTTAACTAAATATACCATCCCCATCGCTGCCTGCCGTTCCCAGATTGTTTCTCTTTCCTCGTTCACTGGAACTTCTCCATCTTTAAGTTTATTTTACTTTTAGGTTGGCTTGCTTTTTTCCCCCCAATCCATCACTTTTCCTGCTACATCCCTTCCCCTGAGCTATTTGTGATCTCTCATCCTGCCCTTTCCGTTTCTTCCCCAACCTTCTCTGCTCGTTTGCCACCCATTGCTTCAAACTCAAGAGAAACTACCCAAACTATGCATTTCTGCAATCAGTGGAAAAAATAAGGCCAAATTCATCCTGAATTTGTGTCTGTTCCATGCAAGAGCTGTTAAAAGCTTTTCCAGGGTTGGGGCAACTTGCTGATAGGGATTCCCTGATGTCTAGTGAGAGTTATGCTGACACAAAGCCATGACCAGGTAGTGTGCAGTCTTTGGGATGACTCTGATGCAAAAAGTGAACTCAAGGTTTTGTCATACATGAATAAAGAGCAAGAACGAGGAAAAGGCAAGGATCTCATGTGAGTCCACTGGTTTACTCTGCACTTACTTTGCTTTGAAACAAAATGTGTTCACGAAGAGCTTTTAAAGCGCTTTGGTGTTTGTTTATTCGCCTGGTTTGGCCTCTCTTCCCCTTTGCAGTTTTCCTTGATGAAAATGAAAAGAAAATGCTAAATTAAAAATGAAATTAAAAAAAGGAAGGAAAACAAATTACTTTTGAGAAAAGCTTCACAGAAACCCAGAATAATTCCATTACACTTGGAAGCATAGCATGGACCAGCACCCCTGCTTCCAACATAGTGCTGACACTGCTTGTTTCCGGGCACAAGCTGAATACCCCCATGGTGTGCTCTGCCTGTGGGCTTGCTCAGGGACTTGGCCAGACCCAGCTGCTTCACTCCAGCCCTCGCCATCCTTGGAATTGCTCAGCCTGGAGCAGCGCTGAAGGCAGCTTTCACCCTGGTTGCCAGCCAGCCCTTGGCTTGCCAGCCTGATTTCAAGGGGCTTGGGGAGCTCATGGGCTGCCTGGGTGCCGGGTTGCTCCCTCAAACGCCGCTCTGCTGGCTGAGACAAGGCTGCCCAAGTGCCTGCAGCTGCCACTTGGAGCTTGTTTAGGCTGTGATGGGGCTGAAAATGCAGCAGTAGAAGTATGCAGCGTTGTGCTGATCACTTAAGCCACCAGCACAGGAAAAGTCCAGCCATACCTGAGCCACTCCTAACGCAGGCAATACCATGACTCCACAGGACTCCCCTAGGAGAAAAGAAGATGTCGGCTCATTACTTTTCCCTCAATGGGGCTTTTCTACCCAAAACCTTGGGGAAAAGCTTTTTCTGTGCATTCATCTGACATACTGATAAATAAGAGAGCTGGGGAGCAGCCCCAAAGCCAGACACCAGGCTCACTGTGTGTTCCCTGTGCAGCACCCCATACAGTGCAAAGTCATTCTTGCTATTTTTGTTGGTTTTTTTCAGTGTTTAAAATAGCATCAGCTCTCAGCTGCAGCCAACCAACAAGAGGTTTTCATGGTGTGGTGGGGACAGGGGTTGTGCATGCCCCAGAGGGCAGCATGAGGGTGTTTGGGTGCAGAGCCTCAAGGGATAACAAGGGAGGATGGTGGCCAGCAGTGTCAGAGCTGAGACACAGACACAGCCTTTGGGTCCCTTTCCATCTGATGAATTTGGTTTTTGCTGGAGGGACAGGACTGAAGGGGAAAAGAGGAGGATGTCAGGAGAGATACACCATAGAGGACTGAAGGGATACCTTCACAGCTGACCCTGGAGGTGGTTTGAAGTGTTTCAGCTGACTTCACCACTCTAATTTACAAGGCATATCCTTCCCTAATGCTCTCACCCACTCCCATCTATAAGGTAACCCCTTAGGGGTACTAAAACAGCCTGCTCACTTAATGATACCAGCTCAGCCACCACTAGCACTGTTAATGCTTCTTAGCTCCCATTGATTGCCAGCAGCAGCTCCCTCAGCCTGTTCCTCTCCACCAGCAGCCTTTCAGCCCAGGACAGAGCGGGAAGCAGCCCAGGGCTCACACACTAGTCAGACATACATGATTACCCAGGAACTGGATCTGTCCTGCACCCCAAAGGGTTGATTTTACCCATGTCAGGTCATGATGTTAATTCCAAGACATCTCTCCTCTGCTGTTGTTTATTTTTGCTGGAGCCAAGAGGTCACAGCCATGCCTGGCAATTCCCTGAGAACCTGCACACTCGGGCCCCCCAAAATCAGCTATCTACAAAGCAAAGAGGTCTTTGTGTTAATAACCCTGGTGTTTTGATAGCTCAGTCAATATTTTGGTAGCTTTAGGGAGCACCTATAAATCTTGATGAGTGTGCCGATGCAATAGATCGCTCTCCTTAGCTGCTGAGAGCCAGCTAATGAAACAAGGTGAGGTTTCATTCTTTTCTGACCATCTCTTTCCACAGCCTGCTTGCAAGGGCTTAATTTTTCTGTCATCACAGCCCAATCAACCACTGAAACGCTATAGCGATGACTGTGATTTAATTGCTTCTCCAGTTCAGTGACACCAGCTCTGTTAGATGCCCAGAGTGTAATGACATGTGGGGTACTTACCCGTGTGCAAGGAGGGTGTTAAATGCTCTTGAAGCACAATTACCACCTTGCTTCAGTGCAAATCCACCAGCTATGGTCTTGGATAGGCAAAGTGAAGACACAAGCATCATTTCTCATAATGCAGTGTAAGCTACCCCCATCCGTGTTTACAATAAAAAGCCTTCTCTTGATGGAAGGAAATAACTTTGCCCCCTTTTTTCCTCCTGGGCTTCCTGGCCACTGTATTGATCAGTGTCTCAAAGGTATCTTAATTCAAGTGGTTTCCTAATGCACAATGTGTCCGAGATTAAGCTTTTTCCAAGGGTTTGCTGATACAAAAGAAATGTATTTCACAATGAGGAAAACAATTGCCATTATAAATATCAAAGCACGATGATACCCACTTTGTAGTTACGTTCCAGAGGATGCTTTTTATTCAAATTCCCTCTTTTCAGGAGCTTCCCCTTCTGAATGTTCTCGCTGTTGATGAGTAGCCCAAAAGGGGATTTTGTTTGTCTGTGTGTGTGTGTGCATGGGAGGCTTGGCATAATTCAGTCAGGATGTTGTGGTAATAGGGTTATGCTAAGCATGAAACAAAATAATTTTCATGCCTTTTGGAAGCTGTGCTCCTGTTTGCTTAATATCAAACCATTTCCCTTTCGACATGTTACTCCTGTACGCTGCGGCTAATGCGATGCTGCATATCCCAGACAGCAGGGCAGGACTGATCCTGACATGGGCACCGGGCTCTTCTCCATCACCTGGGGTAACTCCCACCAGTGTGAGCAGGAGACATGTATAGAGCCAAGGAGAAACCACAGCCCCTGGCTTCCTTGCTTGCGCCTCCCAGCAAGCCCACTCCATAGCCTGGAGGTCTGATGTCAGCTCCCAGAAGAGATAGGGATATCCTGCAAATTTGGAGGTGCTGGAAGCAATCTTTCCAAGCTTGCTTCCTCACTGGGCTGGGTGAGCTGTGATTTAGGGGGCGTACTCAGATTCTTGTCTCCTCACCAAAAAGAGGAGGCAAGCAGCCAGTGCCTGATCTTACAAAGGACACATCCTCCCCTCTATCCCACTTCCCCACATTAGACCCCATTAACCATGGGGTAGATGGTTTGAGTGTATTTAGCAGCCTGGAAGTGTAAATAGAGGTTCAAAGTCCCACTGACAGCACAGGGAGTTAGATGCTGAACTGGCTTAGATGCTTTTAGACCTCCCTATCCCATAGCAAACTCCTGTTGAGCTCCTTGCTGTATCTTTAGGGATGAAATGGAAGTTTGACCTGTGAGCATACACATTATACACACATGCTTTGCTGATTTAGAGTGGGGGGACTAAGCCTTTGAAATGCTTTCCCTCAATTTGAGAATGCTATGATTAACAGCTGATTTTTACCGTATCCCAGTCCTTCTCACTGTTATCCTGAAAGGATAATAGCAGCACTCATGATTATGACAATGATTTATAACACCTATAAACACTGCTACCATTGCAACTAAACCCTGCATCCCCCTCCCTCCCCAATGCACGTGATGCTGTTATTATGGATGTATAAAACGCACGTGGCAAGCAAGAGTCAGGGATTTCGGGAGCCCAGACCCACCACGCTCCAGCGTGACAGCGCTGCCGGTTGTGCCAGGCAGAGGAGGGATGAAGCCTTGCCAATGGAGGCTTTATATCATCTGGGGGCTGCCCGTGCTGCAGCTGGCAGGGGACCAGCGCGGCTCCTGGCATCCTTTCTCGCTGTCTCAGGGCAGCTCTGATTTATGCCTGGCTCCCTTGGCCCGCCAAGGGCTGTCCCAGCTGAGGCACCGGGTGCTTCCCTTATCTCCTGGCCATCTCCCATCATTTCCACCCCAAGCCTAGTTTAGGGCAGCAAAACAAGGATTGCTATGCTTATGCTTGGTGTATCTTGACGTCCCAGCTATACAGGAGGCTATAATCTTCATGGCAGACAAAATACTTGTTTGAAATGCAAATTGATCAATAAAACCACTTTTTGGGGGTGGGACTGAGCATGTATTTCCCTGGCAGATGAGAAAGGGGCATTCCCAGCCCCTGAAGTTTACAGAGTATGATAAAATAGCACTGAAAATTCAATGCTGAGCTGTGAAATGACAACCAGGAGAAAGGCTTTTGTTTTCCCCCTCCTTTTCTCTTGAACCAAACAGTACCTAACTGTTTAACTTGCAGCTAAGGATTATTTATGTAGGGCTCTTGTGTAGGTAAAGCACCACGTCCTTGGCCCTGTGCCCACGTAGCGCAGCGCGGGATCTCTCGTTACAAATTGCAGCTGTATAACATAACAGGAAACGTGGGGCTTTAAGTTATTCCACTGGAAAGATTAATTATTTGGAAAATAGTTATGCAGCGGCTTTGTGTATTTTTGGAGCAAAGGTGACCGGCACCATCTTAAATTTAGAGAAAGAAAAGGAAGAAAAAGAGGCGATTTAGAGAGTGCAAATGTTGTGGGACTGGTTTATTCTTAGTTTTTAAATCATGTTTGAATCCTCTGCTGTTCTGGAAGGAGCAGAGCTGAGCTCCACAAAGGGCAGCCCCCAGCAGGGTGAGGGTGGTGGAGGGATGGGAGCTGCTGGGTTCCTTGACTTGATCCTCCAACCTAGTTGATTCTGTGATGCTATTCTATGCCTCTATTCTATTCCCATTCAAAGCATCCACCTGCTTGAGGGGAAGATGCAGGAGTCCTGCTGATGGGGGAGGCAGATGAGAAGAGAGCTTGGAGGCACAGGTTGTGGTGTCCTCAATGTATGCTGCAGACAGCCCATGGGAAGACACCAGGTCCTGGGCAGCCTCTTCCCTCCAGGTAAACACTCCTGAAAAGACTAACACGGTGTCTGCAAGGGATCTTCTCTCATGGGGCAGAGGATGGGGTGACAAGTGATACCTCCTGCTCATGTCATGGACACAGTGTGGCAGCACGGCCAGGGCAGTGATTGTCCCCATGTACTTGGCATTGCTGAGGCTGTACCTCGAATCCTGTGTTCAGTTCTGGGCCCCTCACTACCAGAAAGACATTGATGTGCTGGAGTGCATCCAAAGGAGGGCAAGGGAGCTGGTGAAGGGCCTAGAGAAGCATTGAAACAGGATGCTCAGGGAAGTGATGGAGTCACCATCCTTGGAGGTATTTAAAAGCCGTGGTGCTTAGGGACATGGTTTAGTGGTGGAGTTGGCAGCAATGGGTTAACAGTTGGACTCAATGATCTTAAAGCTCTTTTCCAACCAAAGCGATTCCATGATTCCATGTCAGCCCATCCAGCCTTGTCCACCGAGCTTCTTTATATAGCTGAGTTCATGGGATTTTAATTTGCTCCTCTCCATGCGAGCAATCACCCCAATTAAAGAAAGAACTAAACCAGGAACCTCGCTGCAGCAGTGTGTAGGCATGGGTGATGGCCAAGTTCTCCCCTCACCTCTGCAGATGTTACTCAGTGACTTCAGAGGGGTCTGTGGCCGAAGTGAAATGTCTCCCTGATTAGGATCCCTCTTTGCATCCAAATGTGCTTAAATACCAGAGCTCTCGGGAGGGATGTGGTTTGGATAAAGAAGCAGTAGTTATTTTTAGGCAGCACAACGCACCTCTTAGTAAAGTTTTTCCACTCAGACACTTCACCCGTGGCCATTTCGCGAGAGCAGCTATCCTACACCTAGCTTTCTGCTAACCTGGTCTCCCAGGCCTGTTGCCCATGGATGCGACAGGGAGCTGGTGGTCCTCCACTGCTCTGCTAGAGCTGCCAAAGTGAAATCCCTGAGGGAGAAACCCTCCTCAATGAGCATCTCAGTGGATTTGGGGAGGAACAAAGTGAAGATCATGATAATTATGCTCCTGGATTCCTCTTCTCCCCTGCAGGCAGTATGTGCCCCAGAAGCAACATGATGTGCATCCCAAACCACGTCCATCATCCCTCCCAAACCATGTCCGTCGTCCCTCCTTCCATCAACACACAGGGGAAGCTTGTTTTCAAAGCAGCCCAGTTTTCCCCGTCTGTACTGGGAAAAGTACAATTAATAATGAATTACTAGTAGCAATGGGCTGCATTCAAGGTGTAAATGTCTCATAACTGGTGCAGGATGGTCCATTATTTTTAATTCTTATGCTCCAGTTCCTGGCAAAGAACATCAGATTAAGGAGGAGCAAAAAGTTTCTTATGAATTCAAGAATGCCTCCTATGTCAGCAGCAAACCAGAGAGAGCAGTCTCTTAACTTTCCAAGCTTTTCATTTCTGCTCCATTTGCTGCTACCTCAGACTAACCAAAACTCCATGTTTGTCTAATAGAAAAACACTGGTTTTGCAAAACTCTTCCAGCCACAGTAGTTGAGCTCTACCACAATAATTCACCACTCTACTATAGCAAATGTTAATATATGAAAAACCTGCTGGGTATTGGGAAATAAATAAAAGAGGAGGAAATTACTTAATTTAATGCCTTGAAATTTGATAGAAGACAGAAGGCAAAAAAACATGTTAGTAGAAGGTTACTTTCCTCAGTACGTTGCACCTCATGTGCTTCTTGGCTCTTTTATACCTGCAATGCATTCCCAAAGCAGATATCCACAAAACCTTTATGGTTTGGGAGCTGGAGAATCCCACCCTGCCTGAGAGCCCAGATCTTAGCCCAGGTACCTGTGTTAACTAACTTGTAATCATCAAATCACTAAGCTAGCCAAGATGGGACCATGGTCATTCAAGGCTCCATGTAGACTCAGTGGAAAGAGAGGCCCTATAGAAGACAATCCTGCCTAGCTATAACTCCTGCTGAGACAAATATCTCTTATGTCTTCTGGGGCACTGACAGGAGCAATAGAACTACTAATTTAGGTTTTTCAGAGGGCTGCTTGAAGGTGGGTGAAACAAACAGAAGGCAACAGTGAGGTGTGTCAGGAAAAGGTCAGCAAGCCTTGGTGCAGTATATAACATAAACCTTTTATGTGGAAAGAAGAGGCCACTGTAAATAGCAGAAGGGTGGTTAGGTCTGAGGCTAGCAAAGAAGCTCAGCTGGGAAACAAGGGTGCCATAGATAAGCTGAGAAGCTTCCAAGAAACCAAGTCCTTTGGGCAAAGCCACAAATCTTCTACGTCCAAAAGTCACCTGAAGACAGAAGGTGGCTGGAAGAGCAGGGTCTTACTGCCAGCTCACGTACGTCCGCATTGTACAACCAAAAGCGATGCTGGAGATGTTGTTCAGCGTGAGGATTGTTTGGGTTTGCCAAAGAGCCAGATGTTCCTTGCCATGGGGAAATTATCTTCCTCACCTTGGCATCTGTTTCCTGTAGCTGCCAGTAAAAGAATGGGACAGACACAGTGTGCAGAGGGGCAGGTGGCACATTGCAGTGGCTTTTTCAGATCATTACTGAGAAGAAGTATTAAGACAAGATTTGGCTTGAAATGATGCAGATAAATGCTGTGAACAAGCTCTGTGAATGTGGCTCAGGGAGTCACTGAGATTAGCATTTACTCCTTGATATTGCAGAGTGCTGGGGCGGAGGATTTCAAGAATGAAGGATTATTTGGCAATAAAATGCTGTTCCTGGTGCTGTGCGCATCAATGAGCAGCCAGGCAGGCTATGAGTGATCGTGTGCCCACTCGCACTGACTTGTACTCCAAGGGGTGAACACCAAGCCCTTGCTAACCTCCCTGCAGGGTTGGGTGTTTTGGAAACCTATGAGCAAGCAAAGGGCTTGGAAAATCAGGCAGAAAAATAGCAAATCTCTTTATACTCCATTTGAGGAATGAACAAACCTCTGGCAAAGAGGATTTTGCAAATCTGGCATCTAAATTATGTGCTGGGGCTAGACTATTGCCTTTGTAAGGCACTGTGAGGTCCTCCTCTCAAAGAAGGTGTTATCTAGGTGAGAAATACAGGATGAGCAGAGGAACAACAGCTCCAAATTCCCTGCTCATGGGAAGGGGTAAGCCATTGCAGATCCCCCCAGGGCAGAAGTTACACCAGCCTCAGCACTCTGGATCCTGGCCTCCAGCCAGTGCCTCCCATCTATCCCTGGCTTCTATTCTACCACCATCCCAATTGGACTCTTGCTGATCTCCAGGAGGCTAAAAAAAGGTAATGGGAAAGTCTTAAGAAGATAAGTCTGGAAAAATCAGGAATGCTTCCTAAAACCCTGGCTTGTGTGACATCCATCTGCTCAGAGCACACATTGGCAGGTTGTTTCTTCTAAATTAAAAGCTGTGATAAACTCAGCTGCTCTCAGGTCCATCACCATCTTTATCCTTGGGAGTTTATTTGCAGAGATGGAAGGGACTGTTCCCACCTCCTATATCCCTACTGGCCCAAGTTGCCTGCACAGACCTCTGCATCCCACCATAATTGATCATGGGTCTGCTCTGATCTTCTCAGAGCTGCCAACGGAGCAGGGCTGAGGCACAAGCAGCACCAGGCATCCTTGGGATGCAGCTTGGACCACACGTGGTGGACCTGCTTGGCTCCTGGGTGCTGTCACCATAATCATGGTGGAGCCTGGCAGACGTCTGAGCCACTGACACTAGCAGTTAAGTGTAATTATCTAAGAGGGTGGGTGTGTGTTATATGGAAACAGAGCCCTGCTGTGATGCTAATGTTAAAGGTAAACACAGAGCTGAGCAGAGAAATAGAAGTCAACTCTGAATTTGTAGTTATTTTGTTTTCACAGACCTGCTCACTGTTACAGAGCTCAGCCTTTGATTTGTTCTTGAGACCCTGTTCAGGTGGATGAGGGACATCCCACTTCCATAGAGGGAGGAGGATCTGGCCACATCCTCTGTGCAGAATTACCCCAGCAGATCCTGCCCACGGGGGCATTGATGAGACATCACCACTGGGGAGTGAGAAATCTCATGAGCTCTTGACATGACAGGGGAATAGGATGGAAAAGGTGAGGTGAGCATCCAAAGGATGGGTGAAGATGGACCCTGCTAACTGGGAGTGCCTGATGTTATGGTTTATATGTGCGTTTAGGTTACCTTGAGCGGCGCTGAGCAGGAAAGTAAAACAATGACCCAGATAACATTCCTGGTCAAAACAAAGGAGGTGTTTATTGGGGAGTAGCTCCTTGCTTGGCTCCAGCCAGGCAGGCTGCGAAGAGTTTACTCTTCTCAAGGCTGAATCTGAGATAAAAAGGAGATTTCAAACATTAGAGGACACCAGGGCCCAGCCAAAGCTTAGAGGAGGAGGAGAATGGAGAGGCTACAGAACTGTGCCTGCTGCTGGTGGCCCAGAATGACTGTGTCTTTGAGATGAATAAAAATGGCTTTACATTGGAAGAGGCTGGTTTGATGTTGAGCACGTGTGCCTCCAGACCAAAGGGGCCACTGGACAAAGTCCTGGACAGATGTGCTGTAGCCACATGGGAGGGCTGTCCCCATGCCTTGGGGGACCTTTGGACCACCACACTTTGGCTTTCATATGTTTCATACAATCATAGAACAGTTAGGGTTGGAAAGGACCTTAAGATCGGCTAGTTCCAACCCCCCTGCCATGGGCAGAGACACCTCACACTAAACCATGTCACCCAAAGTTTCATCCAACCTGGTCTTGAACACTGCCAGGGATGGAGCATTCACAACTTCCCTGGGCAACCCATTCCAGTGCCTCACCACCCTTACAGTAAAGAACTTCTTCCTTATATCCAACCTAAACTTCCCCTGTTTAAGTTTTAACCCATTACCCCTTGTCCAATCACTACAGTCCCTAATGAAGAGTCCCTCCCCAGCATCCCTATAGGTCCCCTTCAGATACTGGAAGGCTGCTATGAGGTCTCCACGCAGCCATCTCTTCTTCAGGCTGAACAGCCCCAACTTCCTCAGCCTGTCTTCATACAGGAGGTGCTCCAGTCCCCTGATCATCCTCGTGGCCTCCTCTGGACTTGTTCCAACAGTTCCATGTCCTTTTTATGTTGAGGACACCAGAACTGCACACAATACTCCAGGTGAGGTCTCACAAGAGCAGAGTAGAGGGGCAGGATCACCTCCTTCGACCTGCTGGTCACGCTCCTTTGGATGCAGCCCAGGATACGGTTGGCTTTCTGGGCTGGGGGCGTACACTGAAGCTTGCTCATGTTCATTTTCTCATCAACCAACACCCCCAAGTCCTTCTCCACAGGGCTGCTCTGAATCTCTTCTCTGCCCAACCTGCAGCTGTGCCTGGGATTGCTCCGCCCAGGTGTAGGACCTTGCACTTGGCATGGTTAAACCTCATGAGGTTGGCATCAGCCCACCTCACAAGCATGTCGAGGTCCCTCTGGATGGCATTCCTTCCCTCCAGCATATCAACCGAACTGCACAGCTTGGTGTCATCGGCAAACTTGCTGCAGGCGCATTCAATCCCACTGTCCATGTCAGCGACGAAGATGTTAAACAAGACCAGTCCCAACACCGATCCCTGACGGACACCACTCGTTACTGGTCTCCAGCTGGACATTGAGCCATTGACCACAACTCTTTGTGTGCGGCCATCCAGCCAGTTCTTTATCCACCGAGTGGTCCACCTATGAAACTGATGTCTCTCCAATTTAGAGACAAGGATGTCATGTGGGACAGTGTCGAATGCTTTGCACAAGTCCAGGTAGATGACATCAACTGCTCTACCCCTGTCCATCAGTTCTGTAGCCCCATCATAGAGAGCCACCAAATTGGTCAGGCAGGATTTCCCCTTAGTGAAGCCATGCTGGCTGTCACCAAGCACCTTGTTGTTTTTCATGTGCCTTAGCATGCCATCCAGGAGAATCTGCTCCAAGATTTTGCCAGGCACAGAGGTGAGACTGACTGCTCTGTAGTTCCCAGGGTCATCCATTTTCCCCTTCTTGAATATGGGGGTTATATTTAATGTTTGACATTAAATAAAAAAGGAGAAAAAAGGTATTGTGAGGAAAAAACAGCTTTGCAAAACGTCTTTATTTGGGATAAGGAGCTCTGGGTGGCATCAGGCAAGATTTTCAGAAGTGGCTAATAATCATAAAGCAGGAAGTCCCCTGAAGATACCTGGGGGAATGAATCTGGCTCAATGGGAATAGAAGGGGACAGTCCGTTATATCCCCATAACTCTAAATTACAAATGCCTCAGGCCAGCGAGGTTTTTACATATCAAGCAGAGCACTTGGTAAGAGGCGTTGAGGTGGGAATGGCAGCCCTTTATTTTTCTGAGCATCCCAGAAATGCATCAAGGCTGTAGGGAATGTTAATATGTTTTATTGGACAAGCTGCTGGAGCTGGAAACAGCTTGTCAGCTGTGGGGCACACGAATGCTTCCAGAATAAAAGCAAAAAAAACCCTTAAAAGCTTTTAAAAAGTGCCCAGAAATGCTCAACTCATGCCAACAACACCTTAAATAAACCATCAGAAGTAGCCAGACAAGAACTAGGAATATCCCCAGAAAGCAAAGATCCGGATCAGCTTTGGGCAAATTATTGCTGGTTTGCTTGAAAGGCAAAATCTTTTCCTACAAATTTTTCCTAGAATGTGTACTCAATTCTCCTTTTTTTTTTTTTCCTATCAAAACTCAAAAGTGTAATGAAGAGATTGACTGAAACCCAGCCGGGCTGGACATGGATGGGACACCAGCCTAAGCAGTTTTGCTTTGATTCAAAATCCTGATTTTTGTCTAAAAATAGCACTATAGGAAATCCCTGTGGATTGGCAGGGTGCTCTTGTGGTTGCTGGGAGAGCCTGAGCAACCCAGGCATCTTGAATGAACAAAGCCTGATGGCAGGAGATGTATTGATACTATGAATGAACCCAAACTGGAGAATTCCGGCTCTGGAGCCTCATCCTATTTTGTGTTTGATCGTATTCGGTGCCCAGGACCAGACAGTTTGTGAAGCTCTCACAGTCACTTGGGGTGGTTCAAGATTTGATTGAAAAGACAAGACAGAAGTCAAGGCAAAATAGAGTATTTCTCATTCTCTGTATTCTTTCATGCTCCTTCCTTTCCTATTTCCCTTGTTTTATGAGTTGTAAGGAAGATCAGACAATTTGCCATGAACCTGTAGATCCAAAGAGTTATTTAATCACTTATTACCCAGGCACTTGCTGCCTGCTTTGCCTATCTAAAAGGCATTAAAGAACCAGATGAAATGTTTTTGTTCAAGTATATTGCTTTGACATTCCTCATTCATATTCAGAATCTGTCACGTTGGGTCAAGCTGTGGTGTTTATCCCTGCATCCCCTCTCACTCTGAGCACTTCTCCATCTGAAGAAAGGGAGAATGTTACAAGCAAAGTCCACAGGGCTCGTTTCTTCTATTGCTATGCAAAAGGCACTTCAAGCGAGGTTGACATCAAAGCACTACCGCAAGCACCAAGCATAATGAGCGCCAAGGAAGGACTGCCACAATTCATACATCAGGAGAGAAACAGAGGCTGCAGAACAGCGTTTCCCTCTCTTTGGGCTCCTTATTGTGGTGAGGTTCTTGTCAAAGGCACAAAAAAGGCAGCCCCTTGCAATATCAGACATTTGTTTAAGTCATGGTGGCTGCCAGAAGATAATAGCCGTCAGTGTAAAATTACAACTCATTCTGCATAATGCTGTGCTGATTACCATGAAAGCAATGGCAGTATTTGAATTTTACTCCCTTTTTGTCCTCCTTGTCTTTGTTGCTATGCTTAGCTGAGGAGCTGGATGTGCCAGCCTCACTGTTTTGTACTCAGACCTGCATGGCTGGCCTGATGTCTCTTATACATAGCTCTTTCCCCTCAACACAAAAGGTTCAGCAGGTACCTTAGGCCGGGTGGACAATCCTACTGCACAGCATCCTTGTGGAAAGCCTTTGTGGGCTCGTCCTTGGGTCCCCCCTTCAGCAGCAATATGGCTCTCCTGTGATGGGGGAAGCGCTTTTCACTGTCCTTTTAAGTCTGAAGAAGGGAAGCATAAAAGCTTGAAGTCACTTGTCTGTGTTCACAATGCAAGTGGCATAAATGGGCTTTGCAGGTGGATGTCTGGAGTCATGAGGATTGACATACCCAGCATCCTCCAAGTGCCTCTAGCAGCACTGGAATCACAATGCTGCCACAAAACAGAGCTCAGCTAAGGTTTTCCACACCACCAGCACCTTGAGTATTTACTGAGTATTTCTCTGTAGTCATGGCTATGCTTCCCTCAAAACACTACGTGGCTACACTTCCCTGAGGTAGGTTGTTTAAGCTGAACTCGCGTTAAACCACAACATCGGTGTCGCAGTGTTTTTGTAGGAGGAAGGTCCTGGAAATGTTGACCAGGGGGATAATTAATGAGGGTTGCTTGGGAAGGTACTGTTTTGGGATAAGCAATTATCTGAAGGGAATCCTCTACTGAGAGAGGAGAATGTTTTGTAGCCATGATAAAAGCTGGCACTTATTTCTATTTGATGTGAAGAACAAAAAGGATTATCATCAACATTTTTATGTGCTGCAGAATGAGACTGCTGGAGGGAGGGACGTTGCTGTGGGAAGTCAACTGGATTAAAGAAATAGTTAAAGGATATGTAGGAACAGAATATGGCAAGGGGTATAATTACAAAACAAGGAGCAGAAGGATGGCTGATGTTTCACCCTAGGAAACCCAGTCAGGACGGCTATTCATAGAATTGCAGAATGGTTTGGGTTGGGAGGGACCTTAAAGCTCATCCAGTTCCAACCCCCTGCCATGAGCAGGGACACCTTCCGCTAGAGCAGGTTGCTCCAAGCCCCGTCCAACCTGGCCTTGAGCACTGCCAGGGATGGGGCAGCCACAGCTTCTCTGGGCAACCTGTGCCAGGGCCTCCTCATCCTCATAGTAAGGAATCTAAATTCAATCACAAACAAGATGTATTTCAGTTTGCCTGGTGGGGCTCCCGTGATCACCAACCATCCCCTCACCCCCCAAAGCACACCTATGTGAGCAAAACCCAAGACAGCAGCACATCTGGGCACCAGGGTAATGTTTGGACAGCCAGATGTGTCTGTTGGCTTCATGCTGTACCCTGCCTAGGTCACAAAGGGTTTGCTAAAACATTGCAGAGCTGGAGGTGCCGATGCTTGCCTGGTTTGATGCAGCCAGACTCTAACCCAGGTTAATTATATATGTGCTCGGCTTCATAAACATATAGGTGTCTCTTCCTTCTGTCCTAAAGCAATTTAGCTGGCAAAACTGCAATTCATGTGGTGTGTCCTTGAGTATCTCTGCTGCACCCAGTGCTGCTCATGGTGTCTGAAGGGGGAGAATGTAGATGGGATTTGGGGTGATGTTCATGTGCTTTCCTGATCCCCTCTCCCTCCACTACTTCTCAAAGGACTCTGAAGGGTGTTTCTGAAATGGGGTTTTTGGGCTTTGGGAGGGGTTATGCATCACAAAAGCATCTGGAAAACATGCCAGGCCCTCTAAAGCATGAGGTCCTTCAAAAAAAAAAACCCAAACGGGCATAATGCCCTCAAAGGAGCTGACACGTCCCCTTCCCATGCAGGAGCCTTCCCCATCTACCTTCAGTTTGCGGTCAGGCTTTCCAAAGCCCAAGAATTCACAGCAAAAGAGGCTTTCCACCTTTAAACCCACCCCTGGAAATGCTGTTTCCCCTCTCCCTGGTATCACAATGTTGCTGGCAGTGCTACCAGAGAGCAGAGAAGAGCCGTTCATCTTCTTCTTTAACACCCTCAGGTTTTGCTTAGGTCAAGACGTGCTCATCTACCGTTCTCTGGTGATTCACAAGCCAGAAAAAGATCTTTCATAGGAGGGATGCACGAAGTCCTCAGTCACTGTGAGTCATTTCTCTGCCAAATGCCAGTTTTGCATCAGAAGCATGTTTTACTTGTATCTTGAGAGGGCTTTTTTCTTTCTTCTCGGTTCTGTCGTTCGAGGACACAGCCCTGCCTGGGAGGTGGTGAGCACCCAAAAATCCTGTGAAACTGGTGGGTGCCAGAGCCTCTAATGTGGGATCTGGGACTAGAGCTTCCCAGTGTGTTAATTAGTGCAAGACCTCCTGGTGATGTAGGAGTAACTTAATCAAGTTTGTAATCAGTGCAGTGGTCTAAGGAGGATGTTAAAAACTAATCAGAAACGTGAAGCTTCACGTAGGCTCCTGCAAGGAGGAGCGTTTCTGAGGGGCTCATTGAGAGCACAGATTTTTTCACTTCTTTGCTCCATTTGTTGCTATTGTGCTTAAGAAACCTTCTTCCCCAGTGGCTGCAATAAGGAAGTCTGGAGGGTTTTATGGCACTTGCAGGACTTTTCCTCCCTGGCAATCTGCATACTTCATCCTGATCTTTAGTTATGTCCTTCTCCCTTAATTTTATCAAGCTAAACGGTGTGATTATTAGCTGCCATAGTAAATACATGTCAATGATCCTGAGTTAGAAGGAAACAGAGCAGTTGATACCATTGCAAGCTTCCTTTCTTCTTGCAGATACAAGTTATGGTAGGTTTGTTGGATCCACACATGCTGTCATGTTTGAATGATTAAACATTGGCCCTTGGTGGTCAATGCTTCAATATTATGCAGCAAAGATGAAGCTTGCAGAGGACATCCCTCTTCCGTCGTGAAGTCAGTGAGGATGCTAGTCCCTCTTCCCTAGTAAAAATGGTACAGGCTGTGCCACAAGCAACCACATGGACGTTTCACTTCTTCTTCCTTTTCCATCTAATTGAAGGTTATAGGTTTGCACTTTAGAGTAGAGGCTACAGACACAAGAACCTCCAGAGCCACACTGTGAGATGCCCTTGTTTGGCAGGGTACAAAGAGTAGCTCCATAGCGAAACAGAAACTGGGGCCAAGGTGAGAGGGAAGGAGGACAAGAAAAAGTAGAAAGAGAGGAAGCAGAAGCCATAATATTCTTCTTTGACCTCCCTTCCACCATACGCATGACCATTGTATGCTCACATGAACACTAAGTGCTAGTGAAACACTAGACAGAGCACAACCTGCAGCACAAGGGGCAGTAGAAAGAATGAAGAGAGATAAATGTTCTTCCTCCTCCAGGAGATGTAGGGAAACCTGCTTTGCTTCTTGCATGATATATGCCCGAGCAACATCTTCAGTGCTTGTTTCCCAAATGAAGGCTCCTAATTATTTATGTACATCAGCGATTGTCTCCGGTTGATGCTCATATATCTGGTTGTGTGGAAGCTCCCTGGGGAGGGATAGGAAAGCCCTGTTAGATCAGTAAGTCTCTCCCCTGAAGTGCAGGCCGTGTGCTCTGGATCTGATAGAAACCGATACTGCAGTTTATCTCTGTCAGAAGTGCTGTGAACACTTAGTGCCCGTCTCTTAATCTCATTGTTTCCTTAAAACACCATGTCCTTGGGCTCTGCTGTTATTTCAGCAGAAAAAGGGAAACAGGAAGGGAAGATGCTGCTTAACCAACCTGATTGCCTTCTGCAGAGAGGTGATGGGGGGTTGTTGGGGGAGCAGTGGATGCTGTTATCTTGACTTCAGTAAGGCTTTTGACACTGTCTCCTATAGCCTCCTCATTAACCAGGTGAGAAGTACAGGTTAGATGAGTGTATGGTGGGGTGGGTTAAAACCAGATGAATGGCTGGGTCCAAAGGGTTGTAGTCAGTGGCACTAAGTCCACTTGGGGTCAAGCAGTGCACCCCAGGGGTTGGCACTGGAGCCAGTGCTGCTCCACATCTTCATTAATGACCTTAACGATGGAGCAGGCTGCATCCACAGTGAATTTGCAGACAATACAGAACTGGAAGTGGCTGATACGCCAGAGGGTTGTGCTGCCACCCAAATTGTCCTCAACAGGCTGGAGAACTGAGCTGTCATCAAGTTCAACAAGGGTAAATGCAAAATGCAGCCCCTGGGGAGGAATAACTCCAGGCACGGGTACACACTGGAAAACAGAGAAGAACCTGGGGGTCCTGGTGGACACCAAGTTGCCCATGAGCCAGTAGTGTGTCTCTGTGCCAATGGCAGCCGAGAGATGGGGCTGGAGGAGCTGATCCTTCATCAGAAGGGGTGTTGCCAGCAGGTAAAGGGAGGTGATCCTTCCTTTACTCAGCACTGGTGAGGCCACACTGGAGTGCTGTGTTCAGTTCTGAGCTTCTCAATATGAGGCACATATGGATATACTGGAGAGAGCCCAACAAAGGGCCAATAAGATCATTGAAGGGACTGGAGCATCTTTCATGTGAGGAAGGGCTGAGAGAGCTGGGACTGTGTGGCCTGGAGAAGAGAATGCTCAGGGGGATCTCATCAGTGTGTGTAAATACCTGAAGACAGGGTGTAGAGAAGACAGAGGCAGGCTTTTCTCAGCGGTGCCCTGTGACATGGCCAGAGGCAATGAGCATAAAGTGAAGCACAGGAGGTTCCTCCTGAGCATGAGGAAATGCTTTTTCACTGTGAGGGTGACTGAGCAGTGTCACAGGCTCTGGAGTCTCCATCCTTGGGGATATTCAGAAGCTGTCTGGACATGGTCCTGGGCAGCTGGCTGTAGGTGGCCCTGCTTGAGCAGGGGATTTGGATCAGATGATCGACTTCTACAGAGGTCCCTTCCCACCTCAACCATTGTGTGACTTTCCGATTCCCTTTCTGACTTCTTTTCCAGCTGAGGAGCCCTTCTCTGCCTCATGTGGCCTATATTTTTGAGGCACCATCAGCCAAGGTGTTTGTCATCATCAGCCAAGCTTTCCAGTATGAGGAAACTGAGTCCTATCCCCAGGGCTTCAAAGATATTCAGCAACAAGCGCTACCTTTCATCAGGTATTCCACTGCTCCTCCCCAAAGGGATGGTATCATGATCATCATCTTCAGTGGGTATCAACAACTGTGGGATTTTTTACCCAATAAACCAGTGCTATAGCACTGTGATATTAGCAGGGTCTTCCTCCTTTACATCTTGCCTGTAAATTATATTTCAATAGGGGAAACCATTCCTAACTCACCATCTCCTGAGCTGGCCAAACAACCACCAGCCTGCTGCTAATCTGCTTTTGCTAATGAAAGCATCAATTCCTAGCAGCGATAGTTGTCATTAAATCAATAAGACACGTAACCCATTCTTCTGGTGCCTCACACGAACACTTGAGCAGCTTGTTAACGAGATTGGCTGATGCTGAGCTGCCACAGTCCAGAAGTTTCCCACCAATGCTCAAAACTGGTACCTGGTACCAAAAACGGTACCAAAAAGTGGTACTTGGATTATGGAAGAGCTTTCCCAGTCTGCTTCGGTCTTCTAAATATTGTAACCCTGTTTTCCTTCTATTCTTCAGTGTTAGAAACCTGTGGATTGGCTTTGCTCAAGTGGAGGCCGTTTGGGCTTGAACAAAGCCCTGACAGCAAAGGTCTGCAGGTAGTCAAACACTGCCACAGAGACAGTCAGTTCTTGGTTTGCCCACCTATTTATTTTCCCCCTAGAGAAACTAGGGGGAAACTAAGTCCTAGTTATCCCTAAAGCCTGGGATTTGTTCCTCATATTGTTGTCTTAATCACTTGAAAGAATAACTGTGGTATCCCAACACTCGTTTGCTGGGAAAAAAACCATTCCTGGAAGTCTGGAGGCCAGTTAATGCTTTAAGGATGAGGAGATGACCCCAAGGTTGGCAGCGTTGCTTCCAGAATACTTGCTGATGTTAAAGTGCAGGTGATGTGGTTTATCTCTGGAGCACCAAGAGCAGCCTGTTCTGTAAAGGGAGTGCTTTTTGCCATGAACCAGCCTTGTGTACTGGTTTTACAGGTTTATGGTGGCTGGGTCTGACCATCTTTCCAAAAGACCTTCATCCTTTCTACATGCATGTTTTGTGTGCGTTGACATAGAGGGATTGAGGGCTGCAAAAATAAGGATCATACCACTGACTGCTGTAATTAGCTTATGACTGAAAAGCACAGCAACAGCAAAATGTTTCATGTGTGTCTGTTCAGAAAGACAAAGAGGGAGGTAAGGAGGGTGATGATGCTGGAGGAAGAAGAGAAGCATAAAACAAGCTGGCAAAGAGAAGAAAACCAGAGGTGCTCAAGGACAGAAACACAAGAAGTCAAGCCGATTATGGAGAAGAGGCTGTGCTTCAGAACAGGAAGGGGAGCAGCACAGAGAGATGCTAAAGAGCAGTAATGACAGGGAGATGCATCGGATGGGCAAGCTGTGGATTGAAAGCGAAAGCACAAAAGGGCAAGGACAGATACATACGGCTTTGCAATTAGCGGCTGTGATTTATGTTTGCTTCTTTGTCTTATTATCCTTCCCTGGCAGATGTCCTGCAAGCAGCAGCAGTCGGGGGGGTATCTGGGGAGGGGAGAGAGGGGATTTTAAGTGGTCAGACTGACTGTGAGGTATGGAAAGGGCTTTCTAGCAGCCTGTGCAATAATTCTCTGCATAATTCTCATTAGAAATTGAGTAATAGCTGACCTTTTGTTACTAATTTTAAGAGATCCCCTCTCCCTTTACCCCAACATTTGTGCTTCTCACAGCAGGTTTCTGTTCCCTTGGGCACTCAAAGCTGGTTTGGGTTTCAGCTGATGGCTGGTGAGGGGCTGGAAGGAGGGAAGCAGGAATGAAAGTGGCACAGAGGAAAAACTTGCTTTGTTGGAGCTAATCTGCTGCTCTCCTCCCTGATCCTTTCTCCTCATCCTGAGCATTCCCTTTCCTCTGTACACACACACACACATACACATACACACAAAGTTTCTGTTCCATCCATTGTGCCCAAGCTCAAAGGAGCATGTTTGCACGTCCATCACTTGATCAGCTGGTGAGGCTGTGAGGCTAACAGAGAAGCTTGAAACCGGGAAAGGGGCTTAGATATTTGACTGTGGTTTATTTCCAATGAGTTTTCCCCACCTCTGCTCTCATGGCAAGATCAACACCATAAGTAGGGAGCAATCGGCTATTCTTAACCCAGGGCTGGCCGGGAGGGAGCTCCATCACCTCCAGGAGCAAAGGAGGACCTGGGGCTGCACAGGAGGAGAAGCAGGAGGCAAACAGGGTGAATTTGGGAAAGGAGGGATGCACTCCCTTGGGAGCAGAGGTCAGAGAGGCTCAGCTGTTTGTAGGGGGCCTGCTGCAGCCATGGCAAAGGGCAGGAGGGATGTGTGGGTGACCACAAGCGCCTCTGCTGTGTGTCCCTTGGGGAGTGAGTCAGGACCTGTGGGCTCACCCTTTCCTATAATAGCTGGGGCCAAGGGTGTTTACCCTGTCTGCTCAGGAAGCCCAAGCACAGGCACCCTTTGTAGTCCTCTCGTCCCTGCAGGAACCCTCCCGCAGCTCCAGGCTGACCGGCTTCATGCCCAGGGCACCTCGGGACTCATGTTCCTCTCGGGGGAATCAAGCAATAAAGCTCCTGGGATTGACTGTGTTAATAGCGGCACTATAGACCTATGTATAAATGCAACTACATGAATATATTAACTTTGCTTCGCTGTTCAAAAGCTCCAGGAAAGCTTATGTTTGGAGTGAGCACACCTCAGGAAATCACTCCCAGACACCTAATGGTTGGCCTGGCAGGGCTCACACCATGACAACCTGGGAATAAGACTGAAAGTGCATTGTTTTCCCCCCTCCCTTAGTCTTCTTTTGGAATTCCCTTTACTGTTTTTCTCTTATCTACAGGTCCTTTGGGTGAGCATCTGCTGCCTGCTTGCCCAGCTTGGCTGCCTTTTCTTGATATCCCAGCCTTTTCCCTGTCTTCCTTGGAGGCTGTAGCTGCTCCTCTGCCCTTAGAAGAGTTCAGGAGGAGCCTTGCCTGGGAAATGGGGATTTGCTGCCTCTTAGGTCGAACAAGAGCACACACTCGTGGTAGTAAAGCATTAAATCTCCTCTGGCATTATGTGTAAGAGATGCAAATCCCTGTTTTTCTACCTGGTTTGGGGAATGGACATCCCCGGTTTTCCTCTAAGGGAATGTGTGAACAGCGGTTGACAAACACAGCTCAGGCAAAATATAGGGATCCCCATTTCCACTGGCAGCTTTTAAGGCAGTCTGGATACCCTAAAAAGGCTGGAAACAGCCTTGCTCTTGGCCAGAGCTCATCCCTGTGTCTGGAGGTGACTTCTCCTCCCAGCTGTCTCCTGCCTCCCCCTGGAGCCAAGAGCTTGCAGATGCCTGTTAAAGATGGCTGGGTTGAGCATCTGCGGATCCCAAATTAAGAAATCAAAGGGAAAAGCGGGATCCTTAAAGAAGTGAATCCATTTTTATCCTTGGAAAGCAAAGGTTACTGGCCCAGCCTGGCTCAGTGTGGAGCTTCAGGGTTCAGCTTTGGAGGAGAACTGGGGTTGCCCCTTCCTTGATTGGAGCAGCTTTGATGGGAGGGAAGCAGTGGGAAGGGGCAGGAATGAATAAAACAAATCCAGGGAAGAGAGAACTTCCACCTGTTATTATTCTCTGCCCAGTTACAGAGAGGGAAAAAATTGCTTGGACATTTGTTGCACTTCCAAAAACACATAGAAGTGAAACTGCATAAACAGTTTAAAACCCCAACATGAGTTAAATAGGATTTATCTGCCAAAGCTGAAGGGGGAAGGGAGAGAGGAAAGAAGAAGACATCAATTATAGGGAGAGGAGAAAGTATTTTGATTGAAAAATGTCAACAAGCTCTCCTGGAAGCTAAAACAAGCAGCAGTGATTGTGTTTGCACAAAACAAGCCCCTCTTCCCTATGTAGAAGATTGGTTTTGTTTTCCCCATTTCAGATCATCTACCTTTCCCAGAAGAAAGCCAAATAAAACCCTGTACGCATCCTGATTTCCCCTGTTGAGCTACCCAGAAAGCTTTGGGTAACAAAGAGGAGAAAGGAGGAAAAGAACCCTCCGAAACAGAATCCGACAGCAAGGTCAAATCCTTAAAGACCTAAAAATAGCTCTGAGGACTGGGCTGTGTGTTGGTGATGATGTTCCAATGAAGAAGCTCTTCTTGCACATCCTGGCTCCTAACTCAAATCCAGGCATGGAAAGGGATTTTGTAGGTGTTTGGGTTGTTGCAGGTTTAGTGTCTCGCTGATGACTTCTAGGTTTTTTAATTCCCTAATCCTACATGAGTGTTGTAGGCTGAGAAAGACATAATCCGGGCTCCTTGAATGAATCTCGCAGGGTTCTGTTCTTAGACAGAAAATGAATTAGGTTAAGCAGGGATTAGAGGAGACATGCCACATGCCCACTCTGCCCGGTGTGGGTGCAATTGTTTATGTGTGAGCTGGGAAAAAAATGGTTGGGCAGAAAACAGTTATAAAAATTAATGGGGTTTCCAAAGGAAAAAAACCCAAAGTAAAAAGGAACCTCAGGATGTTGGGGAGACTTTCTCAAAATCACAGAATCACAGAATGGTTTGGATTGGGAGGGACCTTAAAGCTCACCCAGTTCCAACCCCCTGCCATGGGCAGGGACACCTTCCACCAGACCAGGTTGCTCCAAGCCCTGTCCAACCTGGCCTTGAACACTGCCAGGAATGGGGCAGCCTGTGCCAGGGCCTCAGCACCCTCACAGTAAAGAACTTCCTTACATCTAATCTAACTCTCCCCTCTGTCAGTTTAAAGCCATTCCCCCTTGTCCTGTTACTACATGACTCTGGATGAAGTCCCTCTTCGGATTTCTTATAGGCCCCCTTTTTTGTATTGGAAGACTGTTACAAGATCTGAGCAGCCCTGGAGGTCCATGGGAAAATATATATAGGATGGAGCCAGCATCCATGGAAAGATGGAGGTTCAGTGGCTGATGGAGGATCAATGGTGGGCCTGAGAATACCGAGACAAAGCTTTGCTGCACAAAGAAGGGCTGATAGGGAGACCTTAAGACTACAGAGATCATGACACTCTGGGTGGTGTTTAAGAACCTGCAGTTGCAGTGGGTGGGCAGCGATGACCCAAGGCCTGTCCTTAGCACTGGTGTCCCTCCAACCCTGAGATGCCGTATCCTGCTCTGCCTGTGTGCCGGAGCCAGGCTTGCCGAGCACGGAGCGCGGTGCCCGCTTTCTGGATCTTCTATTTTAAGCAGCTTCCGTCAGAGGTGAGGAGTTAAAGTTGCCATGCCGACAGGGAGAAAGCAGCCCCTAAAATAGTCAAAAGTTGCTCCTGCGTCATGCGAGCGTGCGTATGCTTCCTGCGAGGGAGGCGAGGACCAAGCTGGGAGCGCAGGGAGGCTGTAAGCATCCTTCCTGTGCAGGGCATGAAAGGCCCCCTCGCGAGAGCATCTATAGGGTGCTTTCAGACTCCTGCCTTGTAGGTATTCACCTATAGGTGAATGAAGCAGCAGCAGGCAGGGCAGCAGCAGCGATGAGGGGATCCTAATGGTCAGAGCAATAAAAAAGGGACAGATCATTCCTGTTTTCACTGCTGATCTCAGCCTTCAGACCCCAATAAGGAACCCAGTCCTCGATGTGAGACACTGGGAGCAGAGGAAAAGAGGCTGAGTGGTTTAGGAGGGAATGTGCATTTCCCAAGGAGGTCTTGCAGTACGCTGGTGGAGCAATAGTGATCCACCACAATGTAAAAGATTTGCAGCTGTGTGCTGGAGATACCAGAGGGCTGCAGTAAGCAAGCTGTGTCCTGCTGATCATGGACCTGCAGCATCCTGTAGTGCATGAATAAATGGGTTTGGGTTTGCATTTTCCCTCTTTAATTTGCTGTTTAATTCAGTTTGATCAAAGATCCCACAATATGGATATTTAATATTTTTAAAGTTCTTTAAAACTGGGGTGTCCCCTGAAAAGGTGCCCAAATCACTCAACCCAGTGACACAGATCTGCCAGGGGCTAGGGGCTGGTTTTGCCTCTTGTACATGCTCAGGTGAGGTTATTCTCCAGCCCCATAGAAGCACAAATGAAAACACTGTTTAGCCACCTCTGAGCAAGGGGAAAACCAAGTCACTCCACATGCTCGGAGCCAGGCACGCTCCTGACCCTAACGGGTGCTGGAGCATCTCTGCAGCCACCAGAAACCAACCCCGGCACAGCCTGGGAGGCTCCTCACCACGGTGAGGCTCAACGTGTGTTTTGTCAGGGGAAAATCACAGCTCACCTTTCATTTCCCACGTTCTGCTTTCTTCCCCCTCTGCCTCGCTCCCATTGTCTCTCCCTGCTTGCCCCTCCAGCCACTTGTCTCTCTGCAGCCCACACTTACAAATGCAATTTCTTCTGATGTATGAATATTTCACAAGCGCTGCCTCCCCAGGGACGGAGCCTGCTGAGGAGGAGGCAGCCTCTGCGGGGATGGAAATGGTAGCAAATGACAATCTTAATGAAAGATCTCTTCTCCAAGGGCGTCTCTGCAGAAGAATACACCATGCTCCCAGCTCATCCCAGTGCTCCCTGCTCTCCGGCTGCTTGAGTTGCCTTTGGCCATGGATGGTGGATGTGTAGAGAAATACAGCTGAGCCTTTTCCCAGGATACACCATCTGGAGATGGGTTGGGATGCTCTGGTCTGAGCTCCTCATAAGAGTGATGGAAATATCTTCTGTAGATGCACAATGCACAGTGGCATGATGCTTTGGGTGAATTTATTTCCACTAGCAGATGAAATACATCATGTAATTCCCTCCACCCTGATGCACACAAATAGCACATACCAAATCCAAACAACAGACTAATCATCCTTCAATATGCACATGGCCCCGTTTTTCCCTGTACCCTCCCAATCTCCTTGCTACAACTACAGGCCACCAAGAGGGGCTGGCACCCAAAGGACATCTTTTTCCCCCAGATCCATGCAAAGTTTCCCCAGCAAGGCTGGATCTCCCTCGCTGGGGTGGATCTCTTGCTTCGCACCAGCTTTCTCTGCCCCATCCAGGCTCAGGATGGTTGTGTGCTTAAATACTTGCATCTGCCTGCCCCCAGCAGTATGTATACAGCTATGTGTATATGTCCCACTGACTGTATAGAGCTGGTTATAGATAACCTACCTGACTTAGGTACCTGAATGGCACATCTCAGTTATTGGAGCAGCAGGCACAGCCCATGCTGAGCAGCAGCAGCGGTGCCGTTTGTCTTTCCGACAGTGGGTGGCACTATGCAATCAGAATAACTTCGCTTCCCCTTTATTGCGGGTTTTCAGCCCGGTGGGGTTTGAGCCGTGCGGTTTGAGAGGGACGGGGAGCACGGGTTTCACACCGACAGCATCTCGAAGCTGAACTGCGGGCTGCCTGGAGGATGCTGCCCTGGGAAAATCAGAGATGTCACTCTGAAGGCTGAGCCCAGCTTGAGCTGTGCTCCTTGTCACTTGTTTAATCTTTATTTGAGGAGCAGGAGGTGTCTATGAGAAAAAATAGAGTTTGGTTGCTACTTGGTTGCCCTTTTCCCTTGTAAAACAGAGTAATTGCTGGTCCACTTTATCAGGATGGCGTTAATTTGTGGCACTCTCCTACAAATAACTTCAAATTACTGGGACTTCTTGTTGTGGCTCTCCCTTGACAAGAAGAGATACGGAACTCAATTTGTGTCCGTTGAAGTAAGTTTTCCTTGCATTTCTCTTCTGTTGGAAATGAAAGGTTCATTCTCGGGTCTGGCTTTTATGTGCCCCATCAGCACGCTCTCCCTGATTAGCTCCCATTGCAAAGCATTTCCCCAGATGAACTGAACCACAAGTGAGCAACAGTGAGATGGTGCAGTCCATGAGTCCGTGACTGATGGCACAAGGTACCATCCCTAGGAGAAAGGACACGGAAATGTTTGCCCAGACTGCTGGGCTTGGCAGGAGCGCAGAGTGCATGAGCCTGTATGAAAATGATGTTCTCAAATAAACTGATTAATAAAGAATTAATTAATAAAATAAATTAATAAGGGGTCTGTGGCGTTAGCAAACACTGAGCTGTATGGCAAACTGTATTTAAAAGCTGAATAGACTTTTTTTTACCTAAATCACACCCTTGGCAGGGAAAACAGTGGGGTGATGAAGAAATAACGAGAAAACAACCATGTATTCATGATAAAAAAGCAGAATTCCCGAAAAGCTCAATGGAAGACCTGGGTTCAAGGTGGCCCATGCACCAAAATCCAGTGTGTGGTGCTGGGGGTACCCCAAACCAGAGTTCCCCAGGTGATGGCTGGTGAATCATTTGCAAGGGATAGGTTATACCAGGAGGTGTCAGTGTCTCCTGCCTCTGCTCTGAGTGCTTGCCGGGGTTTTAAGGTAGGAGCTGCTCAGTTTGCAGCTGGGACTTGCGCTGGTGCTAGGATGTATTCAATGGAAAATAACCCCTGCTTTGAGCGGAGGAGTGGGACCAGCTTTCAACAGCAGCATGGTCCATGGAGCAGAGCAGCAGTGTTTAAAGTGGTCAGTAGGGGAATTCTGGCTTCTGTTTGGCTCTTCAAGCAGGACAGGGGTATATCCACATTCGTGCAAGTCCTGGTTTCACACCAAATGAAAGCCACCCCCAAAGAGGATGCTAGGAGCAAAACACTGTGCTCACGCTTCACTCATGCAGCCCAAGTACTGTGGTACCCTGCTGAAGTCAGGGTGATGGAAGGTTTGTAAAACCACAGTGCATCATCTCCCTGGAGGGTACTTACCCAAGGGTCCCCTCTCAGTCACATCTGGGGCAGTTCAGCTTCCCTGAGGTGGATGAAGACCCAAGTGAGGAACCTGGAACACAAACAGATTCAGAGCCAAAAGCGTTGTGTGGCCCTGGGAGCCCCCAGGGCTCAGCCTAGAGGACAGGCTGTGCCCAGCCTGGCACGCTGACGGTGTGGACACATCCATCAGCAAGGACGGAAGTCACGGCAGGGAAATAAAAGCAGACAAAGCGAGTCTGTGAACTGGAAATGCTTGATGGCATGTGATGGATGGGGTCTGCACTGCCAACCAGGAGAGCTTAGAGTGACCCTGCTTATGGTGGTGATGTGGGACCAAGCTTCCCTCCACAAGGAGAGCATCCCCAGGGCCTCATAAAGCTACAGTTCACCCTGGAGTTGTGCAGGAGCCAATCCTTCATTCTCTTAGGGGTTTGAAGGAAGTTTTGGGAGAATAACCGCGTTTCTTTCACAGGCACAGACTAGGGAAAAGGAGACTTTCACAGCACTCAGAAGCCTGGTTCCTACATGCAGGGAGAGCAGTGATGGAAACATCAAATCCCCCTGAAGTGCAGTGAGGGGCTGGGCAAGCATACACAGGGTTCATGCAACGTGATGGACACTCATTGCACACCCCAAAAGAGCTACATCAGCAGAGGACACCACTGTACGAGTACTGCTTTTTCTGCTTCCAGAGGAGACCTCTTTGGCAATTACAAGCAGGCCAGAGTGGGTGACCGGTGTCCACTTCAAGGGATAACAGCTCCTATGAAACCACACACAGAGTGTGTGTCTGTATGTGTCTCCTTTCACAGCTGTATCACAGTCATACCCTGATCTTTATGTTAAAGCAAATGACTCTGTGGACTTTATGCCAACACTTCAGGTTCTCTAATGTCTACACATCAACCTAGCCAGCTTCAGAGACCAGTGGGTTTACATTAGTTCATGCTTGCTAGTGGCTGGTGCAGCCTGTTTGCTGACAGCAATGCCATATGTTGTAGTGTAGCTCCCGCAAGCCTCATCTTACTGGGACCAGATGGGAAAACACAGGACTCATGTCCCAGGGGAGATGTCTGGGTGTGTGAGAACACCAGTTTCCCTGAGGCACACTGCTTTGTGCACGTCAGCATCCGAAGACCTCAACACAACATCAGCCTCCCTGCTCTCGTTTGAGTCCCAGGGGTTCAGGGGTTCCAGACCTTCACCCTCTCCTTCGCAGCATCTGCTCCTCTCAGATGGATGGTTCTAGATCGCAGGGGAGCACCAAGTGACAACATCCACTGCTGTGGGAGCTGCTGCCAGGGTGGTTTGAGTTTAATATATGCTGGTGGAAAAGCCAAACTCTGCCTGTGCAGTGAAACCTGGGAGGTTTAATGTAAAATCAGGCAAGGCAGCCATGGTCTGCCATCTATGCCAGAGTCTGGAGTGGCCAGTTTATCCTATGATCACTGCCACCAACCCCCATCTTTCTTCCTCCAGCATTGCCCAATTGCTATCCCCACCATTCCCTTCCCATGCAGCCTATGACCCAATTCCTTGCCTTTTGAGTGGCAAAATTGAACTCTGCCTACGCAGTTGAGGAACAACAAGCTTCGCCCAGACTTGTGCCTGTCCAGTGCTCAGAAATGATGCTCAGAAAGCCCCAAGGCTCAGACTTGTCCACCCAGCTTTGTTCTCCACCACTCCTCTTCGTGCCAAGTGTGGACATTATATTAATGTGGAGGACTCACAGCCCTGCAGGACTTACCATCAAGATGCCCTTTATGTAATTATTTCTTTTAGGGTCACTTAATAAGAAGCATTTTGCCATGTTTTATCTCGGTTGGATGCCTCGGTGGGACTGGAGGAGGTTTGCTCCTGCAGGGCGAGAGTCTCGCCCATGAGCCAGAGGCTCTCAGAAGTGGCTTTGGCTTTCTCAAAGTGAGCTGCTTGTGACTCACAAACTCGTGTCTTTTGTTCAGATGAGAGTGAGAGATAGAGGGAAGATGGGTAGGTGGGCAGACTGGTGCAGGTTCCATCCCTGCAAATTGCTTTAGCTAAACCAGGGATGTTGCTAGTGGGCTTTTGACATGCAGTTCCTGCCTGCTCCTCAGTTAACCCTTCCCTGGGGAGCAGAAAGTGAAGGGATTTAGTTTCCCCACCCGGACCAAAGCACAGTGCTAGGAAGATGAAGTGACCCATCTTGCTTGTGTGCCACTATGGCCTGCCAAGCAGCGTGACCATGCAGTGTGTACAGGGCTCCATCACGGCTCTCCGTATGGCTGGGGACCTCTGGGTTTGTCTAGAAACCCTTTACCAATACCTGTAGCATTTCCCACCAACCTTTCCATGTGCCTGAGATCTGGAGGAGGAAACTCCACGTGCAGTTATCAGTCAGCTGCAGGGAGGGCTAAGGAAGGAGCCAGCAGCAAGAAGGTGGGTAAAACTGTCCATGTCCTCTTCATGCTGGATACCTGCTTCACACATGGTGGGTGATAAGCTCCCAGGAAGTGATTTCTGAATACGCACAAGGCTAAAGGGGAATTGCTGTATTGCTGCTGGTTACGAGAGCCAAGGGTACAGTTACACACCTTGTTCCCATGGTTTAAGTACCAGAAACTTGAATTTCACTGAATGCATTTGGTGAAAGCTGTGTTCGCCACTGAGGCTCCTGATACAATGACAGGAGAAGCTCCTGAGATACTTGTGGGGTTTTCACTTCTGGAATTGATTTATCTGGTGCTAATAAAAGTCTAAGCATAGATTCAGAAGCTCCCTCACTGCCAGTCAGAATACATATCCATCAAGCCCATGTCCTGGGGAAGGGCTCAGGGTCCTCAATACAGTATTTCACATTACCCTATGTGCATGCAGGTGCTCTCACACAAACTGACACATCCCTTCTTGTTTGTCTGGTTCAGCCTCTTGTGAAATACCTCCACCAGATTCTGTGCATTTTCAGCTCAATTGCTCTGCATGTAATTACCCAATCTTGCTAAAGCTGTTTGAATGTGTTTAGCCAATGTAATTATCCAATAATAGAGCTGGTCCAGAAATTGAAAGCAACAGAAAGGAAAAGAGGGAGGAAAAGAGAAAATAGAGGCATTTGCATCAGATCTCTTTTTCTTTATTACTTTCCACATTTGACAGAATGGGGGGAACAGTTGTCTGAAGCTGGAAAAAGACTGGTTTCAAAGTGCAAAAAACCCCAACCCTGCCTCATCATCAGAATTCATTCCTGGAAAACAGTTTTCTGCCTAAAAGTGCTGATCCAGGGAAGATTTTTTGCTGTTTTCCCTGCAGTCCTCTTTAGTCACTCAGAAGCACATGGAGATGGTGTCATCTTGTTCCACATGAGCGGGATCAACCGTGGTCAATGTCCCGTGAAGAAAAATGCATCCAGAACCTGCTGGAGCTGGCTGGTGATGCTCTCCTGTGAAAGACACTGATCCCTGGTGATCACTTTGTGTTCCCTGAGGAATTATCCAGGGATGAAGCAGGAACCTTGCTCCAGGCTGCATCAAAGTGCTGCTTTGTGCTCAGCAGCACCCCAAAGGTTTGCACCCTTCTTCATCCGAAGTAGTCTTTCCAAGAGCATCATGTGGTCACTGCCTTAGCCTTTGCTGAGGTCTCAATCCCTTTCTTTGGTAGCTCTTCACCATTTTCGGCACCACATGAGCAGGCATGTTAAACCTTCAGACACCAAACCAACACAACTCTCCCAGCACACTAATGGAGGTTATAAGCCAGCTGAACAAGTCGAGGCTTACTTCTGGGCATTCGCTTTTCATTCTTCATCTGACTAATTAAGCAAGAAACCTGGCTCGTAAATTAATATGATTAAAAGAATTGAAGCAGTGTAGAATGCACCCTTAACTGTGCAGATCATAGGTCACTCCATCTGTACATGTTTGCTTAGCCCACTCAGGACAAAGTCCTGCCATTTGAGCATTGAATTGTCAACTCTTCGTTTTTCATGGTTCACTGCTTGCAAGACCACAGATTGAGAGGCCAAATCCTGCCCCATCCTGCCTCACTGAACTGAATCAACAAGCTGGGCAAGCATGATGCCAAGGGTGGGATGTGGCTGTGCCTGGCCGCTCGTGCTGCACTTTGGATTGAGCAGAAGTAGAAGGCAGCAGTGTTTTACCACAGAGGAATTTCCTGCCTTGCAAGACCCACGGTACCAACCTCCTGTCCCCGTCAGCTTTGCCTTGTCAGCTCAGGCTGGATCCCACAGTCTGGCTGTTTCCAACTTGGATCAAGGGGCAGCCAGTCTCCGATCATGGAGCTCACGGAGGTAGTTCATCCTTGTGCAGGTCCTGGGGTGCCCTGGCTGCTCCCCTTTCTTCCTGCTAAGCACCATATCGTTAGGGGAGCGAACACCATCCAACCACCACTTGCATGAATGTGCTGCAGCACTGTAGCTATCTGATCTCTTTCTGGCAGCACGCATGGTCCCGTGGAGGTGAATTGATAAGAATACAACCATTTAGTTTTGGGGAGATCAAAGTGACCTGCAATCCCATCTCAGCCGTGCATCTTCTGGTCGTGCTGGGGTGAAAATGCCATGAGGCTTTTGCAGGCAGGTCTCTAACCCCTTTGTTAACTGGACACAGTGCATCTCACCTGCCTCACTAGGAGCTGTGCTCCTGCACAGGTAAGTCAGGATTCGGGATGGATGCAGGGAAGGGCAAACCTCCAATCACCAGTGTTTTACTTGCCCCTAGGGTGTAGGTGAGACAAAGCATCTGCTGGCTTAAAGTGGATATTGTTACTGGAATTTGGGATGCCTTTCGGATTAAGCATCATGCAGCACTCACAAGGCTCCACTTAGCTGACATGCCTGAGCTCTGCCTGGAAATCTGATTTCCCTGTCATTACTTCTAAAGCTGTCTTTGCCTCTCCTTCTTTCTCTTCTGATTCTTTTAATCCTGGCCAGTTGTAACATGCACCTCCCTGTTATGTTCTTCAGATGTCCTGCTCTGTTTTCACTTGAACTAAGTAATTCTCTGTGCTCTTTTCTCCCCTTTTCCCAGTATTGGCTCTTTCCCCAAATTCCTGGCACAGCCAGTTTGTTTTCTATGGTTTTGCTTCAGCTGAGCTCGGTTATTGAATGTACTTTCTTCTTTCCAGAGGCTCCTGGTCCAGCCCCTGGGCTGTTTTTCCAATACATTGAGTGTTTCCATGTCTTTTCTCTCCCCAACTCCGAGAAGATTTAGTTTTATCCTTTAAAAAAGTAGCAGTAACCTTTTACATCTCTGCTTCTGGCCTGTTGCATTTAATGGTGCTATGCATGGGTACCTATTTGCCTACCTGTTGATTCCTTCATAACTTGAACCCCTTGGCCAAATTTAATGAGAGGGGATAGAGTTTAGGGGCTCAAGGGCTTCACGTTCTGAAAAGCCTCATGCATATGTGTGAGTGAGGAGACAAGAAAGATGCTCTGAGTTTTCTAGCCAAAGGTCCACATCTATACTGTGGGTTTTTGGGGGAAGCTCAAAAATATGACCCAAGGGCTCCAGATCCAAAGGCAAATGGAGAACATGCACTTAATTTTCCTTTAAACCCTGTGGGTTTTGAACCATTAAAGCCTCATGACTTTGGAGAGACTGGACCCACAACTTTAAAACCCTTGGGTGTGAAAACAGTTGGGTTGGAGTCTCCCTGCAGCCAAGAGTAGTCAGGCAGAGTCTGTGCAGCATCTACCACTACAGGGTTCCCACCAGGTTGTGCCATGCAGGGAGGGACTGAATCGGGTCCAAATAAGTGATAGTTAAGGGCATGGTAATCTCATAAGCGTCACCTTATGAGTGATAAGGGGATAGCCTGGCACTTGGAGGCATTTCTCAGGGGCTTTGCTCCTTGGATGGTGCCCCTTGGCTAGGGTTTGTCCCACAGGCACTCGTCCCAAGCAGCTCAAAGGAGATAAAAAGCTGAGATGGGGAAAAAGAAAGAAATGGAAGAGCAGGCAGGAGAAGAAGACAGAAACCAGGAGACAGAGAGCAGGAAACAGCTCTCTTGTCTCTCGGAACAGGTAACAGCTGACTCAGAGCAAAATATTCCCATTTGAAGACCAAAAAGCTTCTGTAGCCGCAGCCTCTTGCATGCACAGACCCTGCACAAGCAGGCGGCATGGAGAAGCTCAGCACTGCTCCTTGCTGAGGAGCACAGCTGAAGACAGCCACATTTGCTTCCTTCAAGAGTTCAAGTCACTCCCTATAAGGTCTGGTAATTCCAGGGTGTGCATTTGTCTTCCTTCCTAACTGTATTTGGCTGCACTATGGGTGTTTTACCTACAGTTCCCACACGAAGTAACCCAGCTTCTCCCTTCCTGCAGACAGCTATTTACAGGATTTGAATGGGTAGGTCCGAAATGACTCCATGTCCAGAATCACCACTGCCAAAGGAAGGAGACAGGGGTCTTTGCAAAGGGCTTTAACAATCTCCCTGTTGCTCTGGCTGGCAGCTTTCGGCATGCATCCCACATTCTTCACTAGCCCTTTCCTTAGCAATGAATAGGCTTTTAGTGCGCTTTCATAATGGTTTCTTTTCCTGTGGCACTCAGAAAAAGCTTTCAGCCTGCTCCAGCTGCCTCCTCTGCTGCCTCTCCTTATCCACAAGAAAGATGTGGTGGCTCTGCTCAGCATATCCTCTGCCACTAACAGGGCCACTCTTTCACCTCTGAGAAGAGGTGGCGTGTGAGCAAGGGGTGGAAGATGGCTTTGCTCTGCTCATGCTTCTTAAAGCTCCTTTGCAAGCTGGGGGTTACAAGGCTGAGTTAGGACCTCTTCACCCCTCACCAAGAAGCACACGTGCCCTGCGCTCAGCATGCAGGATCCCCATGCAGGATCAGGGGGCTTCAGCCTGGGCTCTGTGGCTGCACCGTGCCACAGACTGAACTTGCACTCCCTGGATGTAACTTTTCAGGTTATATGGATATATGTAAGGATATAAGGAGGAAGTTCTTTACTGTAAGAGTGGTGAGGCACTGGAATGGGTTGCCCAAATAAGTGGTAAATGCCCCATTCCTGGCAGTGTTCAAGGCCAGGTTGGACAGAGCCTTGGGTTACATGGTCTAGGGTGAGCCATCCCTGCCCATGGCAGGGAGGTTGAAATGAGATGATCTTAAGGTCCTTTCCAACCCTAACTGTTCCATGATTCTATCATTGTGTGCAGGAGGTCTTGGCTCTGGTTTGAGGCAGATGGAAAGTGCATGCTCCTCCTGCTTGTTTGCCTCATCTTAATTCCCATCAGGGCTGTTATTCCAAAGCCTGCAGTGACAGGACTCGTGCACAGCCACAGCAGTGTGTAATCTACTCCACATGTTCTTCAGCTTTTTCTCCTAGATTTCATAACGATGCTGATTAATTAGGGATCCAGAGTTGCTTTAGTTCAGGCTAATAAAAGGACTTTTGGAGCTTGCAGCAGTTATCTCAGATACCTACATCATCAGGTACTTTAACCACCCTTGAACATTGTACAATAGATGTAAGCTGAGATTTCAAAGGCTTTGAGATCAGTGAGAATGACAACTCCCAGAAAAGCATTCAGTACCTGTGTACTTGTCTGGCTCTGGCTAAGAAATGCCTCTGAAACTGTGGACTTCAGCAGCAAAAGCTCATTTTCCTTGAGGCAAACATGACGTGAGGAAAGGGGCAGAGTGGCAATGCAGCACGCTGCTGTCATGTATCAAGAATTGAAGGTTATTTTCATACTAACCTGCGGTCTCTCCTCTGGTTTTGCCCATTCTCTTCACTTGAGGGGTTTTATTTGTGGCAGAGGAAAGCACTGAGTATGTGTTTACCATTTCCCTTATGCATATGTGACTCCCAGACACCTCCACTTGTTTCTATATATTGTTTCAGGATTAAAGAGAAAATCTATACACACACACACACATCCCCCTCTGATATTGAGACAACTACTTTGTGATTCACACGGAGTGTTGGGACAACGGTAGGCATGAGGTAAGTTTTAGCCTGGCTCCTAAAGAATTGTACAGTGGCACATGGCCTGGGAGATGTGTCCCTGTGTAGCTCCTTATGTCCGTCCCTCACTGATAGCTCTTGATTTGAGATCTCACAGGCAGCGTATTTCTATGAGTTTCATAGAAACAGGCAGGTTGGCTGAAGAGAGACCTCCACTGAGGAGCAGAGGATTCACAGCCCTGGAGACCTACCATCTCATTAGATGGGTTGGTTTGGGGCATCTCCTGGGCCTGAATGCCGAATTCCATTCATCACAAAGGAGGGAATTGCACTCGGTGGCTGAACAGCCGCCTCGGAGGACAGAGGCAAAGAAGCTGTAACACCTCCTGAAATCTGTGCTTCACACATACAGCAAACACAGCAAGTTTACGGTGGTTTGGGACTTTACACATCTGGTTAATACGCTCACTTGGTGAACCAACCATGTCAGAACACATCACTGGCCAGGTGCCATCTTCTGCAGTAGGTCAGATGCAGCCCTGGTAACTACCTGCCTCTTACTGCCCTAAAGGAGATTTACACACCCCGGGGGGCTCGGCATAAATGACCAAGTACTTTTTTCTTCAACAGCCCCCTCTTACACCAAGCAGGTGAAAACTTCATGTTTCAGGGAGGGGGAGAGGGCTCTGCACTGGCCACTGACATAGATGTTATTTCGGATACCCCGATGATGAAGTCTAGCTCTTACAGAAACACAGCATCTGACTCAGGCAAAGTGGTGCATGGCTAAAATAGCAGTCTGAGAAATGGAAGTGTCTGCTTTCTCCTCTGTGCTTTTACTCCTGTTACAGCATTGCAACAACACCCACACATACACACAGAGCAATCGCTCTTTGCTCCAGGCTGGTTACTTTTCTCTCTAATCATGCACAGCCATCAGGGGCCTTATAATAACTGGCTGTGCTTGAATCTGCAGCCACGGACCTTGGCAGCAGTGTTAGTGCTCAGTGTCAAGAAGGGAATCAACTTCTCTGGTTTTAACACCCTGCCTTTGGTAAACTCTGCTGCTTTGGCTGTAGCTGGCAGGGAAGAGAGGAGTTTCCACCTATCATCAATCTGTGCCACTCTCTTGTGCTCTGGTCTCAAGGGGTACAGAGGGACCAGGAAAGGTGTAGAGGGTGCCAAAGCATGCAGGGAGCTCTGTATGGGACTAACAATGTCTCTGGGTCCAAAAAGCCCGCAGACAAATCTGCAGGAAGAAATTGCATAGAAGGCTTTTAAATCCCATGGACTGCACCTGGAAACTGCTGGGCTGCAGATCATTGGATACTTAGAAAGTATTCTTGGAAAATACCTCGTGTTCTTGCTTGGCTTATGATGTTCTTCCTTTGCAGTGTGACTGCTCTTAGGACATTTTGCTGCTCTTTCTGCATGGCCCCAGGGATCTCTAGAGCTGCAGGTACTTCTTAGACCTGTTTGATGCACGTGTATGCTCCCATAGCACCACTGACAGTGTCTTGGAGCAAGCTGGGGGCATGGGAAGACACCCTCACAGGCCAGTGGGCAAAGGGCAGCTGCACGGTCCCCTGCATTCCCTGGCAGAAGCTTTACCCCTCCTGCTCGCTGTCATCCCAGTTTACTGTCACCCATAAGCAGGGATACAGTATTCATTGTCATGCCGTAATCAGGGATAAAATGTGTAAGGACAGAGATTCCCCTTGCTGCTTCTAGCCACTGAATCACAAGTAATGTTCAGAAATTACTCACGCTTTGTTCTCTCCCTAACGTAGCTTTTTATAGCCTACTCCATACAGCTGATGTAAATCAAGGCATGCTCTGCTTGTGTGTTAATCCCTGAATGCCAGGGAAATCCTCAGCTGTCTCACTTACCCGTCTCCTGCCACCAGCGAGGTGCTTTATCAACCCACAACCATGGGAGAAATCAGCAGGCAGTGCTGCTTGGAGCAGTTGCAAGTTCTTCATTCAAGAATGCTTCCCATAGTGGAAACCCTCCCGTTGTTTCCCTGGCTTCTCCAGTAGCAAAGCTTCACCATAGGAGGAGATCACGCAGCTTGTTTGCAGAGCAGCACGGCTTGTTTTGAAAAGCCTGACCCTGCATTTTCCCCACCAGCTAGAGGCAATGCCCCCTGCTAGGGCAGGGCATGTGACACGTCCAAGACCTCGAACATCTGCACTTGTTCTTGCCCTTTTTTCCTGCTTTTCCCTCAAAGAAAATCCCAAGGAGACCCTACAAAGGAGGAAATGGCATTCCTTTGGGGAGGCGAGTCAGGGCCCTTCTTTTCCAGCATGTACCAATTTGTTTTTCTTCATGTATGTACATTATTATGGTATCCAAAAAGGGGACAACACACCCAGTTTTAAATTTACTCCTGTCTCAATTTGACTTTGTTTCCAAAGCCATTCAAAGGAGCTTTATGGTAAGCAAGGTACTTGTGTGGGGGGGTTATTCTATATTATTCGTCTTCATGCTGTCGAACTGCACATGCTTTTGGAGGATAAAGTTAAACATTTACCCTGGGTCAACCACCCCTGGATGCAGAGTTTATGTTTTGCTGGAGTTTGGGCAAACAAAGTGGCATTTGCTACATTCCTTGCCTGCCTCTGCTATTAGACAATGCACTCACCAAGGCCTTTATTTGGTTTTACATCCTCAGAATAGTTTCAATCAATCAGTTGTGAGGACTTCCCTAGCCTGGAGAGATGGTGAATCCACGTGTGGCATTGTATTTGGGACTGGGTTATTGTGGTTCCTAGACAGGAAACTATGTGCAGCAGGACCTGAGGACTGTTCTTGGGAGCTGTCATCACTGAGGGCCAGGGGGTTTTGGATGTCCTTATTGTGGTTTTGGATGTCCTGAAATCACGCTCATCCCAATAATCCAGGTGGCTGGTCCTGCTGGTCAGGGGGAATGGGAAGAGCTAAGGAGCACACTTCATGTACTTCCCAGAGGCAGGCAGAGAGCACTTCAGCAATGGGGATGGAGCCTGTTCAAATTGTTTGGCATCCCAGGCGCAACAAAGTCTTCCTGCCAAGCTAAAGTCTGCATACCAAGGAAGTGCTCTAGCCAGCCAGCCTCAGCCAGCGTGCTATGGCTCTTCCGAGGACTCAATCTGGCCTGTGGGAAAACAAGGTCTCTCCCACATGCTTTTCATGTATTCTCCTCAGAAAAAGGCCACTCTGTAATACAGCCCCTGAGGATACTGCAGGCTGCCCAGGACATCTCCCTCGGGGTGTTTGGGAGCACCTTTATTCAAGCTTCTCTCAAACACACAAAGATCAATCTCACCTCCTTCCTGCCCTGGTCCCTTTCATCTTTCTCCCTCTGCCTCCCACTATGGCTTTCAGGCATCAGTCTTCCAACTACTTCAAAGCAGTCACGAGAGATGAGCTGATTGATGTTCTCATTCAAAGCCTACAGAGGTTTCTGGTAGCTGTCCCAAGAAGAGGGGGTAAACAGTGGCCGGACCCAGGGAAGCTCCTGAAAGCTGCAGATGACCTTGCTGGTCTTACAAAGAAGGAGACAGCGGCAGAAGGACCGAGGGAAGCAGAGGTGGCACTGTGGGTGTTCGCTGCGCTCCTGCTGCACGCAGCTGGTATGTGTGCCCAAGGGCTACTCTAACCTGTGCCGAAATGGCATGTACCAGATGAAACAGCGCTTTGAAAGCCGCCTTCTCCTCCCCTAGCAAAGAAACTCAGCTCTGATTTCTTTCAGACTTTGTGTTGACCTTCCTCAGGTGTGGAAAACCTTCTCTTCTGTTTCTTACGGGCTTTTTCCACCCTCTGGAACCAATGTCACTGGAGCTCTTTTGTGCCAGCAGCATAATGTGTGTTGATGTGACTGTATGAGTGACAGAGAAAACACCCACCAGATGAGTTTATTATCATCATAGATTATCAAAAGTTAAGGGTGTAGCAGTTACTTCTTTATGTCATGGGCTTTGCTCTCTCGGAAGTATTTGTTACATATAGTCTATTATACTTGTACTTCATGGTAGTACGTAACAATACCTAACATATGCAGTAGAACAGATAGATGCTGTGTAGCAATGTAAGGTGGATTCTACTTTTTTCCTTCCCCAAAACCAAAAATCACAAGGCAGAAGCTGTCATTAATACTTTCATTTCTGGCTGAGATGAGCAGCACTGTCCAGCAAGCGGTTAAATCTGACTTTCTCCAAGATCACAGCTGTTGCTATCTAGAGGTTTGATGTTATTACAGAGGCCACCATGAAGTTCAGAGCTAGCTCCAGATGTGGATGTCCTCAGGGCCAGGGTACATTTATATTTTGGAGGTCAAAGCGGAAAGAAGTAGGATACAGTTTGAATGCCAGGATCTCCTCTGAGGAACAGAAAATCATCCTGAGTTTGTAATGTTGGGTGAGTTGAATACATACAGAAGTCACAGAGGGATGAAAATAGTGATTTGCTACGGTATTGCCTGGTTTTGTGAGACCTGCATTATAAGTCAGTGATGGGGGTGTCACACAATGGAAACTGCCTGAAACCTGGGTATCCTTAACCAGCTGTCTAGGTCTTCTCCACACTCAATGGAGCATGGGAATTTCATGTCATCTGCCTCAGATGCACCTTTTAGAAGGTGGGGGGGTGTGACCTTCCATATATGTCTATTGACTATGGAAAAAGCAAGAATTAGACATTAAATTTCTAGGTGGCAACAGTCAGCTTACAGAGATCCCATCCTAAGTGTCTATCCCACTGATCTGCAGCAAGACTGTGGTAAAAGTTAACAGTGGGAATGGATGAGCAGCAGGAAAAAGGCATTGTAAGCCTGTCCTTGGATAGATCTTGGTATCCACTCAACAAAGCAGGACCTTTTCTAAGGGAAAAAGCTCAAATTAAGTCCTGTGCTCTGCTTGCTTGGTGCTCCAATGTAGAGGGGAAGGACCTAATTCCCTTACAGCATCAAGATCTTTCCATTCCCTTCACTGAGGTGGAATTTCAAATACCCACCTGCCATGGTTTAACCCCAGACAACAACTAAGGCTCTTCCACTCCCCTGCAGTGGCACGGGGAACAGAATCGGAAGGGTAAAAGTGAGAAAACTCATAGTTTGAGATAAAGGCAGTTTAATAGGAAAAGCAAAAGCTGCACACACAAGCAAAGCCAAACAAGGAATTCATTCCCTATTTCCCATCAGCAAGCAGGTATTCAGCCATCTCCAGGACTGGGAGATGAGACAGGAGAAATGGTGTGTTGCATGGAGCTATTGGGCATCTAAGTCAGCTCAGGTCGAGTCACTGCTGGACTTGCACTGCTTCTCGGAAGACTTGTCCTTCACTGATTTTAGTGGCTCCTGCCATAGTAATTCCTATAACATGCAACTAAAATCAAGGTTCCAGCAATTTAAAGGTATTTCCATTACAGTCTTCACCTCTGGTCCCTTTGCACCAGAGCATAGGGTTTAACATTGCAGTGAACTCCTCCCCTTGCCTCCGCTCCAGCTTGGACTTCCTCACAGACTGCAGTCCCTTAGGGCTGTACCTGCTCCAAATGGAACCTTATCTATGAACCGTGGTCTCTCCAGGGGTGTACCTGCTGTGGCACAGACCCATTCACTGCCACAGTCCTTTCAGAAGTAGACCTGCTCAAAACATGGCCTTACCCATGGCCCTTCAGGGGTATACCTGCTCTGTCATGGGCTTATCCATTGCCACATGCTTTAAGATGCTCCAGCATGACCTCATGCACAGCCACTGATGCTTCAGAGTGTACCTGCTGCAGCATGGGCTTATCCATGGCCACTGATACTTCAAGGTGTGCCTTCTCCACCATGGACTTGGGCCATAATCCCTTCAGAGGTATACCTGCTATAGCAGATATAGCCACAGCCTTTGAGATGTACCTGCTGTAGCATGTCTTATCCACTGACACTGATGCTTTCGTGGTGTCCTGGTCCCGCATGGACTCATCCTCAGGTCACAATCCCTTCAACTTGAGCTCACACTGGACTTCCAGCCTATCCAGTACAGCAGCACAGAAGCAGCAGCAAGGCCACAGCTGTCTGCCAGCCCGGGCACATCACCACTGCTGTTATCAAAACGCCACCATGCACAGCAGAGTAAGGTGATAAGCAGCACTGCACTACAGGAAGCAGTGGAAGTGAAACCAGTGAGCTCCAGACTCTGACAGACAGCAAGGCAAGCAAGTCCCATGGCTTTCAACTAACAGCTAAACAACAACAACAGCTACAAATTCAATCTACAACATTCCAATCAAATCTGCTGTGATCTTGAACCCTTCATGCCCCCCACTGAGCACCAAAATGGACTGTCATGTTTCAACCCCAGCCAGCAGCTAAGCCCCACACAGTTTTTCTTCCACTCCCCTGCGCTGGGAAGGGGAATAGAATCAGAAGGGTAAAAATGAGAGAATTCATGGGTTGAGATAAAGGCAGTTTAATAGGTAAAGCAAAAGCTGCCCACACAAGCAAAGCCGAATGAGGAATTAATTCACCACTTTTCATGAGCAGGGAGGTGTTCAGCCACCTCCAGGACAGTAGGGCTTCATCAGGCACAATGGCTACCTGGGAAAACAAACACCATCACTCCCAATATTCCTCTTTTCCTTCTTCCCTCGGCTTTACTGCTGAGCATGATGTCATGCAGTATGGGATATCCCTTGGGGTAGTCAGGATCAGCTGTCCTGGCTGTGTCCCCTCCCAGGTCCTTGTGCACACCCAGCCTACTCATTGGTGAGGAGCAGAACAGCCCTTGATGCTGTGTAAGCATGGCTCAGCGGTAACTATATCACCTCTGCGCTATCAACAAATCCAAAAATAGCCCCATGCTAGATACTATGAAGAAAATTAACTCTATCCCACCCAAACCAGCACACCACCACCAAAAAATGGTATCAAGCAGAACTGGACTGGAAATCCCAGGACCTCTCCTTCCTGTGCCAGTGGTGAAAACTGTGTTGGCTGTCTCTTCACTGAGAATGAAAAGAATGTTAACATTTTATTTAAAAGGAACTGGATTTGGTTTGTTGTTGCCTGTTTATGACCCCTGATTTAGAATCATAGAATCACAGAATCGTTAGGGTTGGAAAGGACCTGAAGATCATCTAGTTCCAACACCCCTGCCATGGGCAGGGACACCTCACACTAAACCATGCCACCCAAGGCTCTGTTCAACCTGGCCTTGAACACTGCCAGGGATGGAGCATTCACAACCTCCCTGGGCAACCCATTCCAGTGCCTCAAAACCCTCACAGTAAAGAACTTCTTCCTTATATCCAATCTAAACTTCCCCTGTTTAAGTTTTAACCCGTTACCCCTTGTCCTATCACTACAGTCCCTAATGAAGAGTCCCTCCCCAGCATCCCTATAGGCCCCCTTCAGATACTGGAAGGCTGCTATGAGGTCTCCACGCACCCTTCCCTTCTCCAGGCTGAACAGCCCCAACTTCCTCAGCCCGTCTTCATACAGGAGGTGCTCCAGTCCCCTGATCATCCTCGTGGCCTCCTCTGGACTTGTTCCAACAGTTCCATGTCCTTTTTATGTTGAGGACACCAGAACTGCACACAAGGCTCCAGGTGAGGTCTCACAAGCGCAGAGTAGAGGGCACTCTAATCCTGTGCAGGTAAAAGCCAAAAACATCCTTCAAGTCACAATAGGGAAAGTCAAACCCCTAATTTGGAAGCACCAGCAGGGTGGACATCGGAAACATGCAGACTCACTCACTGGAGAGCTCCCAAGACCGACAACCGCTGAAATGAAAACATGACATAACAGATCAGTCAATGGTTCCTACTGAATAAGTCAGAGGGCTTCACAGTTAATCACTGCAGCCATCCGTGAACTCTCACAGGGTGCGGACAAACAATCAGCTTTGCCTTTGGGATGATGTCCATTCGATGGCGGGAGGCCCACATGCTCTGATTTCTTCTTGGCAAAAGCCTTGTTATCTGAGGATGTGTTAAGAGAAGAAGGATAACTGTTTGGATCAGTGCTAAAATCAGAAAATCAAGAGGGGAAAAGGAGGGAGGGGAAATTGGGAATCTGAATTCTCACAGTGTCATTGACCAGGAGGCTTGATGCGAGCATCCCTACATCAAGGTGTAACTCATGAAAGGTTGGCTGTCACCAGCCTTAGCCCTGGTTGAAAACCATGCAGTGGGATCCACGCCTCCGGAGGTGTGTGTTCCTGCAGGTCTCCTGGCTGTGCTCTTGGCACTGCTCTCATCAAAGTCAGCCCTGCAAGGACACGGGGAGATCCCCCAAAAGAGAAGGAGCCTACTATTGATTCACATGCTGGAAGAGGCTCTGTTTTCTCTCTTGTGCTGATGTCGTACATGTGCTGCTATGAACGAGTTCTCCTATTTAGCATGTTTGGACTTCCCTGAATCTCTCCCCTTGCTTTTCAGTTTGTGTATGGAAACAGCATTTCTGGCCAGTGGTTTTAGACTCCTTTGTCAACTGTAGCATAGAATAAAGACTGACATATTTTTGTATTTATTTTATATTTTTCTGTTGTACTTTCCCTTCCCCTTTTCTCTTCCCCTTTTCACAGGTAAATGGAAAGAAAAAAGGGTGAGGTGGGTAGAGAACAGCTGGGAAGAACGTAAGGGAAAAAAAATGAAGCATGATGTTTTGAGGAACAGTCTCAAACTAGGAATGAAAAATCCATTTTAGAAACGCTTCCGATGGGGAAAGAAACAATTATTTTGGAGGGTTAATTCTTTATTATTCACAAGAAAAAAGCAATCAAAACTGATTTTAAAAGAACCACATAGCTTTTTGTTGCTTTTGAGGTTGGTGGAACTGAATGTCTTGACAGAGTTTGCAGATACTTGCTTTCCTGTTTAGTTTAGTCTCTTTCCTGTCTCTGATTACCCTAATTTGGTGGAATATTCATTCCCAGACTTCCACAAAGCAAATGTTCCTCAGAGGGAAAGTTATCGAGAGAAAAGCATTTAAAAACAATAAGAATATGCCCGGTATCTCGAGTCAAATTTTGGTGCTAGGGCAAGCTGGGGGTCAAGACTTTGCATTGAGCTCTGGGGTAGGTGGTGGGGGATGCAGTTGCTTGTCGATGGTGTAGTTACTTATTTAGACAGAGATGATTCCCAGGAGCTCTGGCCATGGTGTAGGGATCATTAGGTCTGTCCATGAGGCTGGAAAGCAGAAAAGAGTCTTATTAAATCAGGATTATGGCCCCATCATGCCCTCCCAGTCTCTTTAGCCTGGTCTACTCCAAAAGCAGATGTGTGGCTGGATGTTTTCACAGTGTTTTCTGCTAGGCTGTGCCTTGCTGGTGCCAAGGGGAGGAACTGAAATGAATCTCCTTCTAAAAGCCAGACATTGGCAAAGCTTGGGCAGTGGGCTCTGTACAACCACGGCAGGGCTGGACCTTCACGGCGCTTGTGGATTTGAAAGCTCCAGGTGCCCCTGTCAGACCCTTGCACCGTCAGAGACATCGTCTGCTCCTCAGACAACCTGCTCCTGACAACCAGACAACCAGGTTCAGGCTGGTTCCTCAAGGAAGCATGCTCAGAGCCCATGCTTCCATGCTGCCTGCCACCCAGGAGCCTGTGGGATGGATGGTTGGACTGTGGGGACCCGGAGCACAGCCACAACCTGTCCTAGAGCAGAGGGTGGCTCCTGCCTCTCTGAGGGGTTCCTGGAGAGAGGAGGGGGACACTGAGAGGATGTGTGTGATCTGTGGGGACACTGTGGGCATGTCTGTGAGGCATGGGGACACTCAAGGGGACACGGAGGGGACATGTGCAAACCATGGGGACACTGCGGGGGATGCTGAGAAGAGATGAGTGAGCTGTGGGAATGTTGATACAGGGCCATGTGTGTGAACCAAGGAGACACTGAAGGGGTGTGTATGAACCATGGTGAGACTGAGGGGACATGTATGATCTGTGGGGACATTAAGGAGACATGTGTGAGCTATGGGGACACTGGGCGGGACACTGAGAAGAGATATGTGTGCTCTGGGGACACTGACAGAGACATCTGTTGAACCATGGGGACATTAAGGGGACATGTGTGACCTGTGGAGATACTCTGATGGGAATGTGTGTGAACCATAGGGACACCGAAGGGACGTGTGTGAGCTGTGGGGGCACTGACGGGGACAATGATGGGGATGTATGTGAACCATGGGGACACCGAAGGGACGTGTGTGAGCTGTGGGTGCACTGACGGGGACAATGATGGGGATGTATGTGAACCATGGGGACACCGAGGGGACATGTGTGAGCTGTGGGGACACGGAGGGGAACACAAACACGGATGTGTGTGAACATGGGGACATCAAGGGGACATGTGCGACCTGTGGGGACACTGACGGGGATGTGTGTGAACATGGGGACACCGAAGGGACATGTGTGAGCTGTGGGGGCACTGACGGGGATGTGTGTGAACATGGGGACACTGAGGGGACATGTGTGAGCTGTGGGGACACAAACACGGATGTGTGTGAACATGGGGACATCAAGGGGACATGTGTGAGCTGTGGGGACACTGAGGGGACAATGATGGGGATGTGTGTGAACCATGGGGACACCGAGGGGACATGTGTGAGCTGTGGGGATACTGATGGGGACACTGATGGGGATGTGTGTGAACCATGGGGACACCGAGGGGACATGTGTGAGCTGTGGGGATACTGATGGGGATGTGTGTGAACCATGGGGACACCGAGGCGACATGTGTGAGCTGTGGGGACATTGATGGGGACACTGATGGGGATGTGTGTGAACCATGGGAACACTGAGGGGACATGTGTGAGCTGTGGGGACACAGAGGGGGGACACAAACACGGATGTGTGTGAACCACGGGGACATCGAGGGGACATGTGCGACCTGTGGGGACACTGACGGGGATGTGTGTGAACATGGGGACACGGAGGGGACATGTGTGAGCTGTGGGGGCACGGAGGGGGACACAAACACGGATGTGTGTGAACATGGGGTCACTGACGGGACATGTGCGAGCTGTGGGGGCACGGAGGGGACTCGCATGCTGGATCCACGGTGACGCCTTTGGGGACCCTGAGGAGACCCCGGAGCGCACACGTGCGAGGTTGGCGCGGACACTGAGAGGGTCACGTGCGACCCGGCGCGGGTGGGCGGGGCCGCAGGGCGGGGCGGGGCGGGGCGGGGCGGGGCGCGGCGGCGGGGTCCGCGCTGTCAGTCTGGGCGCTGCCGCTCGGCAGCATGGAGGCAGCGCGGGACGGGAAGGCGGGCAGCGGCTCCAACGGCCATGCCGAGGGCCCGGCGGCGGAGCGCGGCCCGGGGCGCCTGCGGGGCTGCCGCGGCTTCCTGCGCCGCAACGCGCTGGTGCTGCTCACCGTGTCCGGCGTGGCGGCCGGCGTGGCGCTGGGGACCGCGGTGCGCGGAGCGGGGCTGAGCCCGGCGCAGGTGGCCTACCTGGCCTTCCCCGGGGAGCTGCTGCTGCGGATGCTGCGCATGGTGATCCTGCCGCTCGTGGTCTGCAGCCTGGTGTCGGGAGCCGCCAGCCTGGACACCCGCTCGCTCGGCCGCCTGGGAGGCATCGCCGTCGCTTATTTCCTAGGGACCACGCTGCTGGCGTCCGGCCTCGCCGTCGCGCTCGGCTTCATCATCCGTCCCGGCGCCGGAGCCGCCGGCCTTAACGCCCCCAGCCTGACGGGCGCCGTGCCCACCAGCAAGGAGACGGTGGACTCCTTCCTCGACCTCATCAGGTGAGGCCGCCGCGCTCCCCTTCCCCCGCCTTCCCCGCCGGAGGATGATGACAGACCCGGCAGTATTGCATGCTGCAGCCGCGGAACACCCCCCGTTCCCCCTCCTCCCCTCCCTCCTCCGCCTGGCTTTCCCAGCGGCGCCGCTTGCTGCCCGGGTACCCGGTCAGGTTTAGGGCCGCGTGGTGCTGAACCTCTCCCTCCTTCAGGCTTAATTGTGGCTCGAGGATGGGCCGGGGCTTGCTCGGAGATCTGGGTGCCGGGACCCGTCTTTAGTCACGCCTGGAGGGAGAGCGGCTCCTGGGTGCTCGCTGCAGGGCAGGCATGGCTCGCTTAGCACCTTCTCCTGTCCCGCTGCCTGGCCTTGCCCGTGTCCCGCAGGCAGGGAAGGGCAGGGCAGCTCTCCACATCCCTCTTTCTTTTATTCCCCCACGCTTCGCTTAGTCTTCATACACAAATCATAGAATGGTTTGGGTTGGAAGGGACCTTAAAGCTCCTCCAGTTCCAGCCCCCTGTCCCAGGCAGGGACACCTTCCGCTAGAGCAGGTTGCTCCAAGCCCTGTCCACCGTGGCCATCCAGGGATGGGGCATGCCAGCCTGCCTCTTACAGCACCCTCTCCATTGGTGCGGGCATGGAAATGCAACCCCATGTTTCCATCATATCCAAACATAGTCCTGGTATGAGGACACGATGTTAGTGAACTTCATTCCACCTCTGCACCTTGTAAAAGATCACCCAAACTAGCTAGAAGCAAGGCTTCCACTCATAACCAGGTTGCAGTCTTGGTTTATCCTTATTGCTCCTTGCAAAGCTGCAGACTTCACCATTGTTTTTTCTCAGAGCTGAGTTCTGTCCAGCTCTTTAAATAAGAGAGGAACACTTACATAAATGAGGCAAACATCCAGCCAGCTTTTTCAGTGCCGGACTTCCAGTTGCAGACTCTTGTGCTTTGATGAATCTTGGTGCAGAGCCCCAGATGTGAACAGCTGATGTGGTTTTGTTATCCCATGTCTGGCTCTGCTGCTTGTTCACATCCAAGCAGTGTTGAGCAGTCATGGAAAAGTGTATTGCAGGTGCCTGAGAAAAGCAGTGGAATAAAAGAAAACCGTGTCTCTCCCAGTGAGTGTAGCTGAGGGGGTGATGGGAAGTGATAGCCATCAATAGAGAGCATGGAGGTTTGCTGAAACATAGGAAGATGAACAGCTTTGGAGGTAGTGAATGTTGCTATGAAGATGCAAACAGAAGAGCAAAGGGAGGTGACCTGCATACGAGCAAAGTGGCTGGACAGTTGTGCTTAGCAAATATCTTGGTAATTACAAAGCTGTAACCCTAACTGTGTTTACAAATCCATGGTAATGCCCTTTTCTTTCCCAGAGAGAAGTATATTCCCTTTGCATAGAAAGCAAGCTCTGCTTTGTCCCATTGGCAACCACATGCTTCATGTCCTCAGCTCACCTCTTGTTCCTGACAGAGCGCGCTGAGAAGTATAACAGGGCAGTGGGAGTAGGTGGGCTGGCAGTGGAGTGACTTGGAGTTGAATGGAAATGTAGGGAGGTGAAGGAAGATTGCAAAAGAAAGGAATCAGCACAACCGGGATAGTTGGGAAGACGACTGCAGCAGCGGCTGCATCGGGTGCATCCTGGCGTGGCTGCTGTAGCTGGTGTTTCAGTGCTTTGTTGCCATGCAGCACAGAGTAGGCTGTAGCTGAGAAACAAGACAGGGATGCTCCAGTGAGCTTCAGGCTGTGGGTAACATCTGTGAAGTTGGGAGCAGAAAGCAGCATCTTGCTCTGGCCTGTAAATGCAGGTGGAGAGTTCATCTTGAAGGGGTTATAATGGTGGTGGGATTGTGTCCTTAACTCCAAAGTAATGCTCATAATGATGAAACTTGGGTTAAGCATGTGGGTTGCAGAGGGATTTCCTTCTGGGAAGTGAAGGGCCAGGAGCTTTCCCCCAGTGCATGTACAGTGGACTGTGAATTCAGCTTTTCCTTGGAGCCCCAGGGAAGGGCTGTTGCAGCCACACTGTTGGGCAGTCCAGGTGTCACAGCAGCAACAGCGAAATCCAGTCCAGAAAAGATGTGTTTGGACACAACCATCACTGAAAGTCCCAGTCTTAGCGCAAATCCCCAACAGCAAGTGATGTGATTTTCTAGAAATAATATCTTTCTCCCTCTGCCTTTTAATTTATTATGACTTTTTTTTAACTATTCTTGAAAATGTGAGTGTTCTGGTTTGAGCACTGATCTCGGTCCCTGCTGTGGTAGAAGGTACCAGAGTAACCTCATCTTCACTTAACCCTTCAGTCTATTGGGCCTGTGGGGCTGAAACCTTTTCTTTCTGTGTGAGTGGGTCTTGCAGCATCCCACTCTTTGCTTTTCCTTTTCTCTCTTTTGGTCACGAAACCAAAAAAGCAAAAAAACTTTGGTTTCAGTTGTGTCCCAAGAGTGGCTGTGTCCTTCAGAGCTTCACTGCTCAGTTTCTGATAATGGGTAAAAATGAGGCACAAATGGGTAAACTGAGTCCGTCTGCAGCACTGAAAGCAGATGTAAAACGTGGACCAAGGAAGAAAGAGCAGAGGCAATCACAGCTGTGAGTCATGGCTCCTTCCGAGATGACACAGGGTGTCCTTTCCCAGGATGCAGATTTCTTCTGCTTTTGGGAAGGGTGTTAGTTAATGACCAAAGACATTGGTTTCCGTTGTCACAGCAGTGTCTGGAGGCCAGCTTAATTCCTGGTTGCAGTTTTCCAGTTTTCCATTTCCACGTCTAAAGCTTCCACATAAACACACACATACGCATGCAGGCATGGCCTCTGGAAAAGACATTTGTCTTGGGCTTTGATAGCAAATGAATGATTACTCACTGGTGAATTGAAAAGCTGTCTCTGTTTTGTTTTGTCCATTGACCATAACCTCTGGGTCTAATTTGTCTGATGGAGCACCTTCCTAGCTTCCTTTCTGGCAAGTGCAGGAGGCAAGCCTTGAGTGTGTCTGGCCACTAAACTCTGGGACATGGGGTGGGGACAGTAGAGCTGTCCTGGAGGTGCCTTTGTGCCCCACAGCAGGAGTGGTGACGGCCCATCTCATCTCATCTCATCTTGGGTCTGTCATGTGGGCAGATCTTGGAGCTCCCTAAAAGATGAGCATGGCCCAAGGCAAGGAGAGGCTGCAGCTTAGTGATCATGGAAGGGATCCAGCAATTCAGAGGTGCTTCCACAAGGCTGGTGACTTAAAAAAGCCAAGATCAACAACAACAAAAGAAGTGGGGTGTGCTCTGAACCCAAAGGGTGACCTTGGATTTCTTAAACTCTGTCCTACACCAGTGAAGAAGGCCAGGCTCTGGAGCACTCTTGCTCCACAGGGTCTTAACTGAAGATGGGCCTCATGAGCATCTCCAGAGCATCTGGCATGAAGAGCAGCTTGGGTGTACCAAATAGGCAAGTGCCAAGCACCAGCAGAAGATGAGGAGAATGGAGGGAAACTGGTTTTGTCCCTTACTCATGTGTTGATGGAGAAGGCAAAACAATGGAGAATAAAGAGTGCTCGCCAGCTTGGCTATGAAGTGGGTAGCAGGTGGAGGAAGATGCTAGGTGTGATACCGTGGGATTTGGGGCTCAGCATCCCCTTGGGTAGGTGACGGTTTGGCTCTGATCATGTCAGATCTCTAACCAGAGAGAAGCAGGTGAGGAGGAGAGAGATGGTGACAAGGAGGTGCCTCCAGCCACCAGCTAACACAGCCTATATAGTTTGTTGGAAAGCAGTTGAAAACCACCAGGGTCAAGTGTTGTGCAAGAGTCTATTGATTAGTTACTACTTTTGACGGGCAATTGTCAAGAGTGCATGTTTTGATAAGGTCAGAGTTTTGATTCAGCTCTGATTTTTTATTTGCTGATACAACAAAATCAGACAGTTTCACAGAAACCTATTGATCCTGTCAAAGTTTCCAACAGTGGGTGATCCTGGCAATTCATTCCAGTGAGGTCAATGTTTTCCTGTAATTTTGTACAAAAGACTTCAGTAGAAAATCTCAGTCATCAAAAAGGAACAAAATATTTTATAATATATTTTTTTTTAGTGGCTTTCTTTGCCCGATGTTGGGATGAAAACATGTTTTGAAATTGCGGGACTGGCTTTGGGAAGGGAATCCTGTTTCTAATCCAGCCCTAGTTGTAATAGTCTAGGGAGGGAAGGAGGTGGTAGCATCATCTGCTTTTTATAGTAAGGGTACACAGAGGTTCAGGTGTCTGCCCTGAGTAGGGTCAGGGTTCCTCAGCCTGCCAGGCAAGCCTGCAAAAGCAGTTTACATTTTATTGCTCCTCACTGCCCATTCTGTCTCTCTGCCAGCGTTCACCAGCAGTGCTGCCAAAGGGAGTACCCACAGCACCATTAGCAAGCCCATGCATTGGCTCTGTGTGCCTTCAGAGCGGGAGGGGAGGCAGGATGAGCTTGAGTGCAAGGAGAAGCATCGGTTGTGTTCCACTGGCTGGGCTGCAGAGCGGGTGGCCAGGGTGGACCGTGGGGTCCAGAGCACTCAGCACCAGTCGCTCCGGTAGCACTTGTTTCTCATAGCCTTGGCCTTCCTGGTGAGTCACTCAAAAGCAGCAACCATGAAGGCTCTGGAATCCCAATGTGGAAAGAGAGCAAAGCTTGAGGAAAGGAGCGGGAGATGGCACCTTTGTAGTGATAAATAGAGCAAGAAGTGGCTGGGGAACAGCTGCAGTTACACCACAGCACATCCCTGAGATAGGCTTACCACTGGGTTTGCAGCTGTATCTTAACTCTGGGTACCCTCAGAAAAAAAGGAAGTAGTAAATGTTACTGTCCACTTTGTGTCATTTTCTGAGTCTGGATCCTCTCTTGAAGTATAGGGCGTCCTGACTGGGTTTTCTAGGAAGAACTCTGCTTTCTCATTCATGTGCTGGCACTGTCTGATGGGGTTTTTAATGAGCCTCTGAACATTTCTGCTCTTTCCTTTTGTTCTTTATATTCCCTGCCTTTTACTACTGACTCCCCCTAGTTACGGTTTATTTTACAAGCAACGAAGATACAGACTGCACCATTAAGGCAAAAAAGGATTAAATGATCTGTTCTAAGTAAATACGTTTTCATGTTTCTCTGTGTTAAAGCAGATGCACGCACTCATGTATCTGTGCAGGACATGCATCGTGCACTCACGTACATGTGAAACAGCAGATGAGGAGGACTGGTGTGTGATACTGAATGAAAATCTTGGGACAGGAAAACACTAAAAGTACTGGAGCAATCCAGGCTGAGCTCTGGCAGGTTGCCACCGATGGCAGTGAAGTTGCTGTCAGTGGACTCCTACCACTGAAAACACTTCATTGAGACAGGAATAGGAGATAACGCAACAGTTTTTTCTAGGCTTCCTCACAAAAGTGTGTTTTCCTGCAGCAAGGGTTTTGGCCTCAGAAATGGAACGTTTTTGTAAGAGGCAATGCAAGAGGAATGCGTAGTATTTTAGGGTTTTGTTCTGCTTGCCTGGATTTCCCTTCATGCTTTTGCTGCCAGAGCAAAGTTGTTTGCAGAGCTCTAGCAGAAGAATTGCTTAGAAACAGTTATTAATGATAACCCTTACACATGCAATGAAGGAGTTCCGGTGCCATCCTTATCCCACTGGTGGGAAGCTACCGGGGTAAAGAAGAGAGGAATTTGACCATAATAGCAAAATTGAGAAGGAGGGGACCTGAAGCCCCTTTTTGCTTCTGTTAGATCTTGAGGTTTCTGTAGGCATCTGGAATTCACAGCAGTGGATGTTACAGCAAAAATACAGTGAGACTTCCCTGCTAAATTCGGGGAGTGATGGTCCCTTTTTGAATGGTAGGAAAAGCTTTTCACTGGAGAAGAGGAAAAAGCTGCATTTATCCAGATGTGCATGGGGAGATGGTATGACAAGCACAACATTCGAGCAGGAGGTATTCAGACCCTGAAACTCCTGTGACTTTCTGGTTCCTGTTTTAAGAGGATGTGAGATGGGTGGTTTCTCACACTGTGTTTCGCAGGTACATGAAGGTTTCCTGGCTCAGGCCAGCTGCCAGTTGAGCCCCAGGACACGGATGTCACCCTTGACAGCTCTCTGATGGGTTTGATTTTGGTGGGGGTGGGCTCTCTGTATAAATCGCAGCAGGCAGAGACTTTCCTGCCTGGTGCTTAATAGGGGGGTACAGTCCCTCTGTATCACTTACTTTGCCTTTCCACCACAAAGGCAGTTTGGTCCGTAGGTGGTTGATCCATCCCTCTCCGTGGAGGAGATCCTGGCAGCAGTGAATCACTGGGGTGCATGCAGCCCATCTGTCCCTCTGCTGTAACGTCATGCGTCGCTGGCTCATCTCATTCTTTCCACGTACAGCATGTTTTGTCTGTTTGCATCACGGGGCCAAGGCTGCCTGATCCCAGACTCCTGTGCTGGGCTTCTTATCACCCAGACTCAGGGTTTCCCCAGTGGTGTGCTCTTGAGATAGCTCACATCTGCTTCAAAAAGGTGATTGTGTTCTGCGGCCCATGGCATGGCAGCAGCAGGGATGGGGCCGTTAGAAACAGCAGCAACAGTCAGCAGTCCAGTGATACAACCATGATGATTTTCGTAAGCTCCATGTTCACATCTGGTACAAGCTTTCAAAGCAAAAAAACCCCTTTCTCAACATTTGCAAAACCAGCTGGCAGACACCCACATTTAATTTGCATGCCCAATTACCCAGCTCATCAGCTTTCCTGTGTGCCGCTTCACCCGGACAGGAGGGATGTTCACACATCCCCATGCTTGGGCTGCTTGGGCTTGGGGACACAGTGGATGGCGAACGCCAGCTCGCAGGGACAGAGCTGGGTCTGGGTTTCTGCAGCGGGTGAACTTTGCCTCGCTGCGCGTGATGAGCAGTGCCTGCAGGCACGAGCGCATGATGAGCCCAGGCAGGTCACCAGCCTGCTTTTGCCTCTCCCTGCAGCACACAGCATCCTGACCCATTGTTCTTTGTAGGTGCCGCTGGGGTGTTGTTGCATGAATCTATCTTAAGGTGAAATCCTGTGGTCTGACCCACCTGTAATTAAAGCTTAATTTAATTTGCATGCTGACTGATCTTAGGTGAGCAATGAGTGTAGTCTGTGCAGAACTCGTGCCTCTGAGACAAGCCATTTATTTCTTGGTTGCTTTTTATGAGCTGATGCATTTTGTTCTCTAACTCCAGGATTTGAAGCGGAGAGGAACAAATCATTACTTTATGTATTGCTGGGACTTTGCAGGCAGGTGTACCTAGAAGTTGGGTTGAACAAAACAGAGCTCCCTCTAAGCTGCTGAACTAAGATCCATATATTTTACTTGTTGGATTGTCAGAAAGGCTCTTTGCTGTCCTCAGAGTCGAGTCCTGTGACCAGTGCTCCAGGGATAAAGAGTAGTGAGTGCTATACGCTTGTATTTGAATAGCTTTAGTGCTATTCACACTTGAAGCAAGAACCTGCCCCTTGTCTTGCCGTAGCAGGGCTGGTGGCATCACTCAAGTATGTGCATTAAGTATATGCTTGGAGTTAAGGTTGTGTTTAATTACTGAGACCCATGACTGACAGACTGTAAATTACGGAGGGTTTGGTTTCTTGGCCACATTCAAACGTTGGAGAGCCATATTATTTAGGCTTTAGGATTGCTTCCTTTGGCTTTGTTTTGTCAGGACAGAAAAGCTGATTTAAAGAAAAAAATAAAGTGATCTGATTCCTGGTTGTGTTTCAGTCTTTTTTCATCTCTTTGCTTCTTCAAAACCCAGTCAATTCTTTCCTCTTATAAAGCAATCATCCTGCTGTGAAAAGTAGAGGGAAAAAAATATCCTCATTATCCCAATGGCATGTTTTCCTTCTTTTGGTTAGAAGTGTGCATTGAGCCGGGCCCATTTCTGTATGTGATATTTTACTCCTGATAAAAGTAAGTTTGCTTTTATTTTTCATGAGGTTTTTACCAGGTGGCTCCAGCTGTGCAAGTATTGATGCACGATAGCGGCTCCGTTGCTCTTATGTGACCAGTTAGTTCTTAGTGTCTTTGCAGCGTTAGAGCTCACTCTCTCACTTTCAGGCAGACACCTATTTTCCCAAATTTTAATGGGAAAAAGTTGCTGTTGCTTTCATGCTCAGTGGAACATGGGCCCGAGAAGCCAAGTTATTCTTACGGCAATTTGGCTTTTGCAGCTGCCTCCCAATACACTTGTAATGCTACAGATAGAGGCTGAGGTAGTTCCCAGCAGCCACTTGCTTGATGAAGGTCCATGTACTTTACCTTGCTGTCAAGGCTGTGGGAAAACCCTCGCTGTATGGCAGGATAATGGAGTTATGCCATGAAAAAGACCCAAGTCCTTCTCTGTGCCATATCTTAATCTCCCTCTTGCTTTCAACGACTGGACTCTGCTGCTCTGTTCCTTGCTGCTGTCTGGATTTGCACTTTCCATGTAATTCATGGGCTGATCACAACCGAAAGCCTGGTTTAATATTGGGTTTGTCAGAGTAACTGTGGCAAAATCCAGGGGGAGGTTGGCAGGGCACAGCCTGCAGGTAGCTGCAGCTTCCTCGGAGCAGGACAAGGAGCAAAGGATGGGAAGAAGCTACCCCACTGTTACTGCTCTGGGTAATGTCTTTTGTTTCCATGAGTTCTCACGCCGCCTTGATGCATTTGGCTGGGAGTATATTCAGTCCATACCCCTAACCTTCCTGCTCCCACCAGCAGGGTCCTGCTGTGACCCCAGAGATCAGCTTTTACTCCTATTTGCTTTTTGTCACAGCAACAAAGGCTGCCATTTGGGCTAGGGGAGCACAAGCTCTTTGCCTCATATAAGGGAGGAAAGGAAGCATAGCCTTAAACCAACTATAAAGTACAGCAAGAAACAACTTTTTTTCTTACATGGTGCAGTTAACCATTTTTCCTGTCCTTGTTGCTTCGCAGATGCATGTAACACTGGAGGCCCAGTGGAAATGTACATCACTTTGCATGCTGTCTCCTCCACACAAGCCTGATGCTCGATTTGTGTTTCTGTATGAAGGCATTAGCAAATCCAGATGTTGCAGCTTTCCATATGAGCTGCCCTGCATTCATCTGTTCTGTTTAAGCCCTTGCAGAAAACTGTGGCCCATGTATGTCAGTGTTGAGGGAAGCTGACCTTGTTGTATTGAGGTGTTGAGCTGTTCTAAGTGGATTTTGCCGACTGGCTTGTCCTTCGTGTTGATGCAGTGAGCAAAGTGTAATCACATGAGTAATGTTAAAAGTCTGCCTGACCCTGGAGCTGTTGCTGCAGCTGGTGTGGCTAAGCCAGCTTCAGTAACCACTGGCTGATGTATAGCTAGCATCGTGTCTGATTGCCCCTGGTGTCTCTACCCACATGGTTAGGTGTGGAGACAGGCAGGGACCTTTTTGTGTGAGCAAAAGAAGATGGCATTCACACCTCTGGAGATGCAGCAAGACGTCTGCCCTGTGCTGCCACAGTATCTTACATAGTGTGTATCTCACTGATGCCAATACGCTTGCCTTTGCAGAAGGAACTCGGTTTCTGAGGGTAAAATCTTGTGGTGTGTTTGTTGTAGAAGTTCTACAAGAAATATTTCATTCTCTTGTTTGTATTTTACAGAAACCTGTTCCCTGCAAATCTTGTTGCTGCAGCTTTCCAAACGGTAAGATATGTGTGGGCTTCGGACATGAGCTACAGTGCACAGACAGACAAAGGGACTCCTCTTTTGTAGAAAAGGACTAGTCTCATAGAGTCACAGAATAGTTAGGGTTGGAAAGGACCTGAAGATCATCAAGTTCCAAACCCCCTGCCATGGGCAGGGACACCTCACACTAAACCATGCCACCCAAGGCTCTGTCCAACCTGGCCTTGAACACTGCCAGGGATGGAGCATTCACAGCTTCCCTGGGCAACCCATTCCAGTGCCTCACCACCCTCACAGTAAAGAACTTCTTCCTTATATCCAATCTAAACTTCCCCTGTTTAAGTTTGAACCCATTACCCCTTGTCCTATCACTACAGTCCCTAATGAAGAGTCCCTCCCCAGCATCCCTATAGGCCCCCTTCAGATACTGGAAGGCTGCTATGAGGTCTCCACGCAGCCTTCTCTTCTCCAGGCTGAACAGCCCCGACTTCCTCAGCCTGTCTTCATACGGGAGGTGCTCCAGTCCCCTGATCATCCTCGTGGCCTCCTCTGGACTTGTTCCAACAGTTCCATGTCCTTTTTATGTTGAGGACACCAGAACTGCACACAATACTCCAAGTGGGGTCTCACGAGAGCAGAGGGGCATGGTGCAGAAGATACCAAAAGTTAATTTACTTACAGTAGGTTGGATTTTTGAAAGCGCCTGATCCAATCAGACACCACTTCCATGGCAAATGGTTTGATTTTGAAAAATATTCCTCAAGCAAAGGCATATTCATAGCCTATTTCTGTACCTCCACCAGAAACGTTCTTTAAACCTTTATACTACAGGTGCTGTGTTGGGCAGCAGTGGCAACTCTGCTTTGTGCCAGGCTGCTGGGACAGCCTTCCCCTGCTTTGTAGGGAAACCCTTGGGTACATAGTTTGGAGCTGAGCTCAGAACAAGCTAAAGACTTTTAGGCTCCCATGCGTGTAAGCATTACCTGTTGCCTGCTGCTTTTATTTGCTATTTTTCCATTGTATCCCTTGCTGGATTAACTGTTCAGCCTGGCTTCTCTTCCGGCAGAGGACAAAGTGTGGTAGGGTGGCACTGACACCAGAACGTAGCATGGTTTAAACTGATGGGTAGGAGCTGTGGGGCTCCTAGAAGATTTTATTTAGTTTTTATTGCTTATTTTAGACATTGGGATAAACACTGTTGAAAACATTGCTATAGGGCAGAGTGATTCTTTACGGTACAGGAGCAGAATAGTAGTTTTTGCCTTCATGGTATTCTGTGGGTTTGTTTTTATATCAAAACTAAGGTCAAACTTTCAAAATCAAGTTCCATTTTTAGTGTCTATATAATACTGTACAAGTCAGTATGCCATAAATAAAAATAGGAGCAGTACAAAAATACAAGTAAGAAAAGGATATTCTATGATATCTCAAGTGTCAGGGTTCTGTATGTTCAGGGTTGAAATAAAGAAGTACTCCTTTCCCCTGTGCTGCTGTTGTCACTGGTTGTCACATAAGCTTTTCTTTCCCCTACTTTAGATCTAAAGAAAGCAATCCCAAAGAAGTGCCCTGCTTTTGCGAGGTGTCTCACTTATTTATCAAAGTAAACTGTTGCCCTAGATTTTAGGTATTTTACTGACAGTATTAATGCCTGCCCTGCCGTTTCTAACAGTGAAACAGCCAAAGTGCCACTTGCCTTCTGCAGGAGCCAGTGTGACAGCGTGGTGTGTGAGCAGCAGCAGGGTGGAGGGAAGGACAATTCCTTGGCTGCTGCCCAAACCTGGTTGCTCAGGGGGTCACTGAGCACTTTCTCTGTCACCACATAGGGAAGGAGCCGCATACGCTGCGACTCCCTTTCCTTGCACAGGGCAGACTCCTTACCTTTCTCAGGAGGGTCTCCAGAAGAGGTCTTCTAGCAGTAGTCTCCTCCTTGTGCAGTCCTAGATGATATGGTCATAGTGATGGTCTGATCAGCAAACACTGTGGTTGTGTTTGTTTTTCTTACCTGCAGTATGCAACAGACTACAGGATGCTGTCCAGAAACACTACCTCTGGAAATGTCACATGGGAAAAGGTAAGGTCACTTCTTAAGTTCCCATACAAACCCGTGTCAACTGTGATATTTGACTGCTTTGCAGTCTTTAACCCTTTCCAGCAGTCATTGGAAAGAAACAAGTACTTTTCTTTGCATGGAACTGAGACGCACGCAGAGCAGATGAGTTACTCGCAGCCACACAATAAAGCTGCCGTGGACAGGAAACTCGGGCTTAGCCGATCCTACCCTTGAAACCTTATTTTTAGGCATCCTTTCTTAGACCTGATCTCACTTGATCTAAATTTTGATTAGTCACTCTGTTATTTCCAAATAACTTTCTGTAGACCTGGAATTAAACAGCAACCAGGCTGGCTGGGTCTGTCCCCCAAACCTGACTCTGCAATAACAGTTTGGGGAGAATGAGCTTTTTTCCACTACTTAAGGCTATTTTAAGGGTTAGTTGAGAATTTTTTCTTGTTGCTATGCTGCTGGAATTTTGTTTGAAGCGGTAACAAGTGGTCTGATATAGACAGAACATTACAAATAGGCATTCACCCCATCTGACATGCGTGCACAGCAATGACTGCAGAAGGGCCATGCGATCCTTAAAGAGTACTTTCTCTTCTCGCGCCATTGCATCCTTGGGCAGTAATTCCCATACAGCCTAATGCTGCTAAAAACCAAGTTCAGTGTGAAAGGCTATAACAGTGTGCACTTAGAGTTTGCAGGGTGTAGTTATTCTTCAGGTACCTTTCATTTCCCCCTGCTTAAGACTCTTATTTACCTTCAGTGTCAAGTTGATAAGGGCTCTGTGGCAACCAGGCATCGATCAGGGCCAACCATATCCCCTGGACACAGACTTGGCTGTTGAGTATTTTTTTAATGCTTGTTCACAGCCATCACTCTTCTTGAAGATACCAGAATGCATCTTTTGGCAATTTAAAATGGGAGGTGGTTTTTCAGTTTTCGTCTTTCCTTTTCCCACTTATCAGGCTCCTGTTTGATGCAATATCAGAAAAAATACCCCAAGTTTGTCACCAGCACCTGTTTTTGCCAGGGGTAATGATGTAAAGGTTATTTCTGCTATGATTTTTCCAAAACTTTTCATCAGATGTTGGAGCAAAACCAGAGCTGAGCTGCTTTAATTCCACAAGACGCCCGACTGGCCCTAGGGAAGAAAGGACCAAATAAAAAGAAAGCATTGTCTCAGTTTTGTTAGCTCAGTTTCAGTACTGCTCTGACCATATTATTTATGGGTAGATGAGGGTTTAGTTTGGAAAGGAAGAGTTATGATTTTTGGATAATATGTAGTATAAATATCAGAGAGATAGAAGCTGGGTTCCAGGGAAAAAGATGCTATTCCTATATAATGTTTTCTTTAATCAGCAGAATACTTGATTGAAGAGGAGTAATGTTTTCTGTTTTCCATCTGAATAGGGTAGAGCAAAATTTTCCATTGATTATATTATTTTCCCCCTCGCTGGTTAATAGGTCTTGTCTTCTCTTGCTGTTGATAAGAATAGTGGGGCACGTAGATGTCTGCTCAGCCTTGTGGTTTTTGTTGTTTCACATGCTCCCTTCATGTTTACCTTGCTTTCATGGCTATATCCTCTCCGTCCCCTCAGCAGCAAGGTTTCCTGGGGCACAGACTATCTCAGTTCCCCATCTGCAGCACAGGGAAGCTGTGGGGGGACTCTGGGTTCCTCCTGTGTAAAAGTACACAAACCAGCGGTTGCTCTTCTTCCTCACATCACACGGCTGCATTCTCTTTTCAGCCGCCTACTACTGGGAGAGCTCAATGGCAGCAGTTGTTTCCTTGATAAGCATTTCATTTCAAGAGCTAAAAAACAATAGGATTTTCAGAGAAATTCAAGGACCAGAAGAGCTCCCTGCATCTTGCTACCAGAACACATGATTTAAAGCAAACAATAACGCATCCCATAGTTTATCCAGGAACAAAGCTCTCATTAAAGCTCTTTTTGTTTGGTGTCCACAATGCTGCTTAGTTTGGCAGCTCCTTTGGGGTGATGCACTCTTCTATTACAGTACAAAAAGGCTGTTCAGCATTGGCCAGTTTTAGGGCCTGGGATTGAGAGAATCTTCCGCTGAAGATTTACTGCTGGACTCTTTCCATGTTGTGCTCCAAGGAGGTGAAATTCCCTGGATGCTGGCAGATTGTCCTCTTGATTTGCAGGGAGCAATTTCTTGCAGTAAGTTACTAGTCTGTGCAAATGATGCACCTTCTGCCCACATCTGTGGTGATGGGAGGCAATGGTGAATGTTGGGTGACATAAAGAAACTGGGTCAAGAGAGAGAAAGGGAGAGCAAGACCTGAAAACAGGGACCTAGAATAGCCCTGGCCTTGTCTAGCCAGGGAAGTGGCATTCCAAATTAAGCACTAGGAGATTTGGCCACGGTTCTCCTGTGTGCCTTCCAAGCTCTGTCCTGCTCTGTGATCCTGTGTGCCCTTCACAGCTGGTGGGAAGCTGAGCTGAATCTTACAGATTCAGTATACTTCTGCCCTGTTCCTGAGAGTAGAGCTGTGAAAGCCCAAAGGACAGCTGGTTGCCTCAGGCTCGTACAGACTCACACCACTGCTTTCAGTGAGTCTCCGGTAGAAGGAGCTTATAAAGGACAGATGCTTTGCAAAGCTTTCGTATAAAGTAGTATAATGGAATTCCCTCCCAGTAACATCCATGTGGGAATGCTGGGCACTTCCAGCAGCTTAAAGCACTGAATTTCTGTTCCACAGCAGAGTCTGATGTATATGTTTTTGTCTGAATGAGAATCAAAAAAAAAATCACTCAGTGTCTTTAAGATTATTTTGTGTGTGTGCATGTGGAAAATGTTTGGGCCCATTATGGTAAAATTGTTGAATGAACCCAATATAAGATGTTATATTATAAACTAATGAGTTGGGAAAAAAACCAAACCCTAAAACAACCCCCCAAAAAATCCCAAACCAACAAGGTGAAAAGTTGTGTCAAAATGAGAACGGGTTGCATTCACTCCATATGCATAAAGTGTTTCTTTTCCGATGTAAAAACGTTCACATTTTGCCCAAGTTCCCATTTCCCAGAGAAAGCTTTGGTTTTGATGAACGGACGTGGCAGTGTTATTTTACTCCACATCGACTTTCTTCCTGTTAATGAATCAGTCCTATAATTTGAGACTCGTACATAGATTTGTGTTTGTACTGATAAATTGTCACTGAAATTCTTAGTTTCTCTTCAGCCTCATGGTAAGCTGTATCTCCTACCTAGAGTTATGTTTTGCCAGCAGAAGAGAACATGTGTGCACCACGTACACAATCAGTTCATTCAATAAATAGAAGAGTGTCATTTTTTTGTCTTAACTTTTCTAAGCACAGAAGAGTTTAGGGCTTTCAGGGACACAAAATGGAATATAGACAAAACTGTCCAGAGAGAAAAGTGTTACTGTGTGCGGAGAAAACAGCACATTTATTCAGATAGCTTTGGAAATAACCTGTGCCTCGTTCTTAATACCCTGTTCATGACTGCAGATCTTTCAACTGGAATGCTGACAATTTAGCCCTGAACAAGTAACTACCATTACATTGCAGAGCTTATATCTGATTATTTTGTAGGTAGCTAATAAAAAAGCCATAACCTTTGTTGTTCGTAAACGCTTTTGTTAACAGCAGTTCAGAGTTAATGCTTTTGTGTATAACTCATGGTTTATCCCCTTCCCTGCAGTACTTTATTTCCCCCTGCCACTGAGAGACAGGCCAGGTGAGCAGTACTTCCAGCAAAAACATCATCTTGAGCAGGCTGGATTTATAGAATCATAGAATCACAGAATAGTTAGGGTTGGAAAAGACCTTAAGATCATCTCGTTCTAACTCCCCTGCCATGGACAGGGACACCTCACACTAAACCATCTCACCTAAGGCTTTGTCCAACCTGACCTTGAACACTGCCAGGGATGGAGCATTCACAACTTCCCTGGGCAACCCATTCCAGTGCCTCACCACCCTAACAGTAAAGAACTTCCTCCTTATATCCAATCTAAATGTCCCCTGTTTAAGCTTGAACTCGTTACCCCTTGTCCTGTCACTACAGTCCCTAATGAAGAGTCCCTCCCCAGCATCCCTATAGCCCCCCTTCAGATACTGGAAGGCTGCTATGAGGTCTCCACGCAGCCTTCTCTTCTCCAGGCTGAACAGCCCCAACTTTCTCAGCCTGTCTTCATACGGTTTAGCATACCAGGTTTAGCCGCTCAGTATCCCAAGTTCTTTACTCAATGTTCATTTCAAGCTTTTAGCTCAGAATATGTTTTTCTTTCTTAAGGTTGAGCCAGCGTCTACTTAAACCAGCCAAAAGGCCAACACTTGTACACCGACCTAATCTGTTTGAGAAGCTCTTCCAAATAAAACAACAATTTGACATGAGCTTATGCTGCCAAGGTGGGGAGAAAAAACACTGTCAAAGCAGTTGTATTTTTATGTAGCCACAAGAACACTCATTCAGTTCATAGGATACTACCCTGGCAAACCAGCTCCGGTTGTCTTTGAGAACTGTGAAGGACCAGCAGAGCAGACTGGTTTTTGTCAATAGGTGGATCTTGGTTTTCTCCTCTGTTACTGTGCAGCCGCATGATTTTTGGGAAGGGGAACGGGTATTTCTTCTATTCTCTCTGCATCTCCCACAGCTGACATGGACAGATGAATGAGCAGTTTTCACAGTTTGCTACCTTTCTCTACCCCTCTCCCCCCTTTCTGCTTCATAACGTTGGTTATTTGCCCTGGTTTTCACCTTGGTATAAATATTGCACTAAAGCAATGGATGGAGCTGGCAGTTTCTGAGAGCAGATTCCCATCAGTGGTGTCAGAAATACGAGATGTTTGGGGCCAGCCCACTGCAAGCCTCTTGGAGGTATGATTTGTTTAGGCAGTAGAATATCGTAGTGTCAGCAGTGAATGATGCTTTGTGGAATAAGCAGAGGTAGGAAGTCAATATCACCAGTATCTGCCATTTATGTCTGCGGTCTCTCCAACACCCATCTTCTTTTATGGGGAAACAGGGGTTTCAGTCTTTTAACCACAAATGGATTTGGTGCCCTTACTGTTTCGCATCTGCAGTGGAGCTTGTTGTGAGTAAACTGGGGATGTTTGCTGTTCAGGTCACTGAAAGCACACATTTCATATTGAAGGGAATGAGGGAAGGTAGCGTCAGACCCTTTCCTTCTCCAGTGAATCCATGCCAGCTCATAACTAGGAAGGTTCGTATCTGGACTGTGTCCAGATCTTGTTTGGTTTCCTTCAACAAATAGGTTCTTCCTTCCCAAGGTAGGTTCTGCTTGTTGATTTCAGATCAATTGGACAGCAACAAAATGAAGTGATACCTTTGTTGGGTTTTGTGCTGGTCTTGCATCTAACAAACTGCCGGTTTTCTGCCTCTGCAGATCCCTGTTGGTACTGAGGTCGAAGGGATGAATATCCTGGGACTGGTGCTGTTTGCTCTGGTTTTAGGAGTAGCACTGAAAAAGCTTGGCCAGGAAGGGGAAGATCTGATTCGCTTCTTTAATTCATTCAATGAGGCAACTATGGTCGTGGTTTCCTGGATTATGTGGTAAGTGTGTGACTGCAGTGTATCATTATGTTTAGCTAAGGAATCTCACCATTTATCCATCTTTCCAGCTTTTTCCTACCAGATCTTTCATCACAGCAAAAGCAAATGTCATTGTGTCACTTGATGGGGTCTTTCCTTCTTGCTTGTGCCTTGTAATTAGTCAGTCACATACCTTAAGGTACCAGTCTGGAACACTTCAGAGGCTCTCCAGGACTCATTTTTGATTAATCAGTGGAAATGTGGGTTTCTACTTCAAAGCAGCATAAGCCGATGGCTAGCTGCCATCATGTGCCTAAAGGGACTGACCTTGAATGAATACAGGAGATGGAAGCAAGTGAGGAATATGGTTATGTGAAGGCCAGGAGTGTCTGTGCTTGGAGTGCACTTGCAAATGCAGTGTGTAACTAAAATCATACTCATAGCTTCATGCCTTCATTTTTCTGTTGGTCAGAAGGTTACTTTTAGTGACCTGAAAGATATCCAAGGGGTTTGAGAGAAACCCTGTTGAGTGCATGAGTACAGAGCACCACCTCTCCACTTGTATCAAAGTGTGATGGAGAACCTACATCCCTTTGTATAGAAGGGAGAAACAGTCTCTAGGGCTATGCTCTGAAATGGTAGTGCTGGCTATTGAGTGTTTGCCATTGTTGCCAGCAGAGCCTGAGTTACACAGTGGATTTTAAACCTCTGCTCCTCTTTTAAGATCTCCCTTGTTTTCTTGGGTAAAGCAGGAATTAATGTTCCCAGCAGCAATCAACTGTTTGTGCTTGTTTCTCCAGAGATTCTTCTCTTTTCCATTTCACATCCCTGAGAGTAGATATTTCCTAAGGTTGATCTTTTATTTTGTCTCCTGCTATTAATGAGCAAATCCATTGTTTCACTTACTTCCCTGTAGTCCAGACCTGTTTATAGGCTGAATGTTGCTCTGACCAATCTCACAAAGCTTTTGGCACCAAATAAAGTCTGTATGTTAGGAACTGGAGTGCACTGAACTTTCTCTCTAGGCAAGAAACCAGCAGTGGAGGAGGCAGGCACCTCTAGAGAGCAGTTCAGGCCACCTCAGCTGGGGTAGGACCAGCCTCCTGACTGGGTTTTGTGTCAGGTAGGGTGAATCTGGGCCTCAGAGCAGTATTATGGCTGGTTTTGTGCAGCTGGATGGGTCTAGGCTGCTCCTGTGAAACCAACAGTTCTAATACCTCACACACAAAACCAGACATATTCCTAGGGACAGCTAGCTAAAAATCAACAGTGGGACATTCCTTGCTCCCTTTCTAAAGCTGCTGGAAAAGCTATGAGCTTATCTTAGAAGAGGTATTTTTATTCCCTTCATTCTGCATTTTTCGTTCCTGCTATTTGCTTCCTTCCAAGAAGTAAAAAGGTTTTAACAAACCACCTGATTTTACACAGGCAGATCTCTGTTAGTTGCTGTCATAAAGGATTGAAAAATTCAAAGTCTCAAAGTAGCTTAAGTCTTTTGAGTGTAATTCCTTGGACACTGAATACTGATACGAGGCAGTTCTTGTATTCAGCTGATTGCAGTGCTAACACTTGAAGCCAATCAGTTGGTATATAATCCTTTACTTTATGGATTATTGGGACCACAGCTGGCTCTTAACACTGCAGTGCACCGTAGCCCTTACTTGTTCTCTTTCCTTACTTACAGCTCTTGTGTTGTCCTGGTATTTATTCAAAGTCTGTCAAGCTGCATGTACCTCCCAAAGGATATTTTGGAATGGGGGAAATCATACTACTAATTAAAAAAGGCAGCTTAAGCTTGTATTTAGTCCCATGCAACAGCAGCACTTTGGTCTCAACTTTAGTTCCCTCCCTCATCAATGATCCAGTCTCAGCTCTGAATCAGTGTTCGTGTTTGCAGAGCTTGCACAGAGCCAGGGCTCAGCTAGATCTGGCTGATTGGGGTGCTAAGAAGCGAGGTTCAGAGGCAGTATGTGCAGAACTGGCAGAGGCTAAGTGGGGACAGGTCAACAGGTTCCCCATGAGATTTGACCGAGGGAGCACAGAGGGAGTGTGCTCACACAGGCTACGAGGAGCTCATAGAAGGAGTGATGTGGGTAACTTTAAGGCTTGCCCCTTTCCAAACCTTTGCATGTGTAACCAAACGTTCTCAAGTTTTGTCCTGACTCCACAGATCAGCTTTTCTGAACATGGGCAGTGGATTGGAGGGAAGAGTGGGAGAGAAACCATTCTTTATTCCCTTAATGTACAGGCAGATCTCCTGTAGTCATGTGTGTGCCTGGGACAGGGTTCTGGGGAGCTGGGTGATCTTTTTGTGTTCTCAGTCTTAGAAGCAGAAATCTGTGGAGCACGGACAGCATCTGTAGAGGTGCTCATACACAGGCTTCCCAAGCAGAACTCCAGAGGAGCTGACCCTGGGCATGAAGTGATTCCTGCAGTTCATTAGTAGATGTGCTGCTGTAGGAGCAAGGGCAATTCTGTGTTTTCAGGGCTGTTCCCAGCTGGGACCAGAGGTGTGGCTGTGGCTCGCGGGTTGGCCCTACCCCTGGATCAGCTCCAAGTGCTCCTGACGAAGGCAACATCAAACAAATGCTGACGTCCTAAGACGTGGCACGTTTCTAGATAGGGGGCATGGGAGTGTGTGTGTACGTGGCTGTTGGCTTGAGTGTTGCTCTGAAAGCCTGGTCACTTAACTTCGTCTTTGTAGGCATATAGCAGAGTTAGCTGCTGTCTTTGGCACGTGCATCCACAGCCTTCAGCTGCTATGGGCATAGCTTTTTCTTTCCTGCGCTAAATATGTTGTCACCCTGTATGTCTGCCATTGGAATGACCTAACTTCATACTTCTGCTGGTAGTCACCGTGTCTGTAAGATCCTACTCTTCCATCCCTTTCTGTGCTCCAGTGACATGACACGGCTCCTTTTTCTTTCCTACCATCTGCTGTCCCTTCAGCAGTGACTTTAACTTTAGGTCTTTGCCTGCCTCCCTGATAGACTAAAACTCCACACCAGTGTGTTGTGCTTATGGCTTCTGCCAGCATTTCTGCTTCCCGCTTGGCTTCCCTCAGCATTCTCCTAGCTGAAACAGAGCTCTTTCAGTTTGACACTCTTCCAAGCAAGAGTGTTAAGAGAAGCCTTCCAGATCTGCTTAACCTGTGCGTGTGATGAATAAGGTGTTACCCTTCACTAGAAGCAGCATATTCCTTAGGAGAATGCTGTCTCCAGGACAGAAAATGCCATATTTTCCAAGACCTTTTTGTTTGTACTTAATGACAGGCACTGTTTCTTTACACAGGTACGTACCTATTGGCATCATGTTCCTTATTGGGAGCAAGATTGTTGAAATGGAAGATATTGTGGTTCTGGTGACCAGTTTGGGAAAATACATCTTTGCCTCTATTCTGGGCCACTTCATCCATGGAGGAATCATTCTGCCACTTATTTATTTTGCATCCACACGTCAAAATCCGTACCGTTTTCTCTTGGGACTTATCACACCATTTGCCACTGCTTTTGCCACTTGCTCCAGGTGGGTTTCTGTGCTTCTTTGGGGATTATAGTCTGGTTACATTTGTCAGTGGAACCTGGTTATATCCCAACACCAAACTGTTTTGAGATTTAGGTGTGAGTATTGTTCCTGAGATTGCAAACAGATACTTGTGAACATAGAGGGCCTCGCTGCTGTCAGCAGCTGCCACACAGCACATACTGGTAAATAGCTGTTGAAAACAGTTCCTCAAAGTATTAGGACTGTAGCATGATGCTGAGTTGGAATTTTGGGGGGGGAAATGTGAAAGAATTGGCCTTAAAAATGATCCTGCCAGCTCTCTTTTCAGTTTTAAGTAAAGTGAGGGTCAGTGGTGAGGGACTTTGTCCTGAGAATTTCAGTTCTCCAAGTTCAGAAGGATCTGGAACAAGGTTAGGCTAATTTTGCAAGAGCAAAGCAGATGACATGGGTGACATGATTTAGTGTGAGGTGTCCCTGCCCATGGCAGTCGGGTTGGAACTGGATGATCTTAAGGTCCTTTCCAACCCTAACTATTCTATGATTCTGTGATATATTAGTTAGTGTAAATGGACTTCATATTGTTGATGTCAAAGATTTGGCCTGATCAACTTCCATTTGTCATATCCAAGCTGTCAAGCATTTCATTTACACTTCTCTCAAGAGGCAAACACCTGATCAAATACCATAACTATACACAGTCTTTTCAGGTCATCTCCAAAAGCAGATGCATGTCTGCCACAGGAGCTAAGTACATCCAGTAGGAGAGGGTAACTTATAGTGCAAGAAATAAATGCAACAGTGTTCATTCTGTTTGTTCACTTGAGAAGGTACTCGTACAACGTTAACAGAGATTGCTGTTGCATGTGTTGTGTTTATTTTGGCATCTGCCAGTGTCTTTTTGTGGGTTGAAACTTGATCATGCCACAGCCCTGCTAGGCTGCATTACTGCGTTAAGTCATGAGTTCTTGCTTCTGGGAGATTAGAGTTCTTATCAGCTATTTCTGGACGGAAGCAGATTATTAAATATCACTGCTCAAGACCAACAAGGCGGTTCCCTCATTGCTGTCGTGTCAGAGAGGGACTGTTGAAATGGCATCGTTGTCTTGACAGCCCTGTCTGCAGCTTGTTAGAAACATGAAAGCCATGAGCCAGTGGCTTTCCATTCAGTGCACCCTGACGCTTTTGATGTTTGATTTTTCCCTGTTCTCTGTTTTCTAGCTCAGCCACTCTCCCGTCAATGATCAAATGTATTGAGGAGAACAATGGAGTTGACAAGAGGATCAGCAGGTTTATCCTTCCTATCGGGGCGACTGTAAACATGGATGGAGCTGCTATCTTCCAGTGCATGGCAACTGTGTTTATTGCTCAGCTGAACAACGTGGACCTCAACGCTGGGCAAATCTTCACAATTCTGTAAGCTGCTTGCTATTGCAACCGCGTCCTTCTGGCCCCCAGACACATTCATGCCTGTGGTTTCTCTGTTAATAGCTAGCAGTTTGCATTCCACATCTCTGACCTAAAGCTGGTGAACTTCTATGAAACATAATTACAGGGTGATTAAAGGATGGAGTCTTTCAAACTTGGTAAGATTTGCCTGAATCTCAGTACAAGGTGGAACCTGGGAAGGGTAATTGAATTCCGAAACAGACTTTGAGCTGTTTAAAGCTGTTTCTCACATTCCTCTCCTTCCTCAAGCATTTCACTTCCCTACCCTAAGCTAGGTAATCGAGGCATGCTGCTCTACCCAGAAAACTACCCCTGATTCCTCCTCTGGATGTCTTGGAAGATCCTTCTGCCACCTCCTCAGTTCCTTATGTATTGATTTCATATGAAAGACTCTGCTCCTGCTTACCTCTGCCCTTCCTACCATGATGTCATTGCCTTCCCGGGTCAGACCCGCTATCATTCCCCTCCTGGCTGCTTTGCTCCACTATTCCTCTACCACCTCAGCCCTGCCTCCTTCTGTAGGACTCTCTCCCCTCCCATGTCCCATAACCTATAAAGTGTCATTGCTTTCATTTCCCTGCTCCTGAAATGAGGATCCTACAAGGAGTTCTAGCCCCTCACTGCTAAGAATTCAGACCTGTATCCACCAGATGCCTCTTAAGGCTGGTTCCTGGCATTTTTTACCCTCCGTGGCCAGGTTTTATTTCCTTCCTTATTGCATTTCTTGGTATATTATTTGTTTATCTAAGGCAGGGCTGGCCCATTATTTTCTTTGCAGCTGGTCAAATTAGCCTTTCAGGTATTCTTAGTGAATCAGGAGTTAACACAGGCCTGAGGATTACGCAGTGATCATCCAAGGAGAACTCAGTTGTAGACATCCGTACATGAAAAGGTGTGTGGTCCATGTCTATACCACATGGACTGCAGGTTTCCAGCTCCTGATGTAGGGTTTGTGCTGGAATGCAAATGAGACAGAGAAGGGGCAGTACTCTGTATGTCAGGGTTTACCTTTATACACTTAGGGGCAGGAGGCATGATGTACTTGGCATATTTGAAGTGACAGATGACTTGGAAACGGATATATCGGTAAGGCAGCAGGATCTGGTTGTGTTGGTTGGGGTGTTTTGCCTTTTTCTGAAAGGGCAATCACTGTATTAAACACAGAGCCATGGCCTTGATAGCTGCTGCGGATGCCTGCTGAGCCACTGGGCTCTGCACCCATTACTTTGCATCAGCAGGCAGGAAAAAGATTTGCCTGGGAAGCAAATGATCCTTGTGTCCCATGCTGGCAAGTTTGTTTACAATTCCCATAGTGGGGAAGCGTGGGATGCGAGTGTGGAAGAGGAGCTGCTGCTAACGGGGTGTGCAAATTGATTTGCAGTGTGACAGCTACTGCATCCAGCGTGGGCGCAGCCGGGATCCCAGCCGGAGGAGTCCTCACCATCGCCATCATCTTGGAGGCCATTGGACTTCCAACCAACGATCTTTCCTTGATATTAGCGGTGGACTGGATTGTGTAAGTACTTCAGGCCACACATATCTGCTGTTAATGATGTGTAGATGGAAACATGGAGCTTCGTAGTCAAAACAGTGCAGGGTAAAATAAAACCGTACAATATATGGTTGCCTACAGGACTCTTGATAGATAATGGAAAAGGGGGTCCCTTCTCAATTAAAGCAGTAGGATAAAATCAGAGTCACAGAATGGTTTGTGTTAGAAGGGACCTTAAAGCCCATCCAGTTCCAACCTCCTGCCATAGGCAGGGACACCTTCACTAGAGCAGGTTGCTCTAAGCCCCATTCAACCTGGCCTTGCCAGTTTTGAAGTCCTCCAGTGAGTTAAATGTGGTTGCACACTCTGTTCTGCTTTCACAGTGGTGCCTTTGAGCAGGCAGTTCCTTATGCAGCTGGAACTGGATGGGCATTGCCAAACATTTCTCTGTGAGCACTTGGCAAAATGAAAACATATTTCTTCCTGGTCTCAATTTCCGTAGGAAGATTGTTAAAAGTTTGTTCAGAAAGTGTTGGTATTGCTGGAAATCAGTTGGAAATTCGTGTGGAAAGGGGGGAAAAAGGAAATGGAGTCTGCGTGGTGGTGGCAAGCTTTTTTTGTCACAGGTGGGAAGCAGTCTCCATCAGAAGCAGTTGTCGGCTATTGTTGTTTGAACTGTTTTTATAGTTCAAGACTGGTCAAAGCAACAACCAAAACGTCACAGAGAGGTGCCATCCATTGGCAGGGTAGGGACATAGAGGGTTTGTGACACTCATCACAGTGTCACAGCTGGAACATGCTGCTGGGAGTTCCAAGTTTAATACACAGTATTGCCACCTTTCTTTTCCATCTTCTGGGAAACCGATAAAAGGTCAGGATTTTGCTTCTCTTCTTTACAAAGCCCATTCCCTCTGCCTGCCTTCGTTTCAAGATGTGTAGCATCCCTCTGTGGTCAGCAGTGTTCTAATCAAGGAACTGAGCCTTGTGGTAACAAAAGGGGAAAGGAGGGAGGGAGAGTCCAGTGTCTTGTTTTAGTGCCAGCTGTGTGATCACCAGAAAGGACCACAGTTACATGTTGAGCACATGTTGAAGTTAGGCTCCAGAATGACCAACAGAAGTCTCAGAAGGCACGAGAAGAAATTGTTCTTCTTTATGACCCATAAACTGCCTCCATTAGACCTCAGGACACAGTAGTTTTGTGACATGGAACCAAAGCTACTACTGGCAAGAAATCCAGAGAACGCAGTCATTCTGCCTGCTCCTCTTCAGAAGGCGTTTGGGTTAAGGTACAAGTCTCTATAGTTAAAAGAGGGCTGAGTGCTCTGAGTCACCTTCTGGATAAGCCCAAATTAAGGTCCTGCTCTGAACTTGCATTTGAAAGCTGCTCACCTGGGGAAGGGGAAGAGGAAGGAGGTGGGCTGGGAAAAGCGGGATGCCTGAGAAAGAGTAGTACCATTGCTGCAACCCACTGAGAGACCAGAACCTGGTCTGATAGTAACAGTTGGGCTGACCTTAAACTAGCTTTGGTGCACAGTTTTGGTTCTGAGATGGTGATGATACTTCTGTGGAAAATACCTGTTGTAACAACCTCTCCTTTGTGTAGCTCCACTGAAGCCAGTGGATCAGCAGGGCTGAATCAGCTCCTCTTCTTGTGTTGTAACTCTCTTAAGCTAAAAGCCTGCTGCTTTGTTTCTTGTTCCTGTTTAACCAGGGACCGAACCACCACAGTTGTGAATGTGGAAGGGGATGCCCTGGGAGCAGGCATCCTCAATTACCTGAATGAAAAGGAAAAGAAAGACAAAGAGCAGGAGCTAAAGGAAGTCAACGTAGAAGCAGTTGCTAACAGCAAGTCTGAAGCGGAAACATCGCCTTTGGTAACCCACAAAAACCAAGTCTCCAACACGAGCAGTACAGCAGACCCTGAATCCAAGGAATCAGTATTGTGATGAGGCTGTTCGTCAACACATGTCCTAGAGGTGGACCAGGGACTTGCTAACGCACCTAGACCTTTGCAGTGCTAACAAGGGCTGGATGGCTCTTGAAAGCTTTCAGTTCCAGTCTGTTTTGGGATATGCTGGCCTAGGGAAGGAGAGGGAGGTGGGGTGGGCAGAGCAGGGGTGTTGAGAAAGAACACTCCCTTTATAGTAGTATTTTGATAATTCATGTGTGTACATGTGTATGTGCTCCACACGCACACACATATACATGTACGTGGAAACTGCCATTGAAACTTCTGGTTTAACAAGGCTTCTGTTAGTAAAGGCACATATGGGTTGGAGGTGGGGAAGTAGAGAAACCCAGTATGTGCTTGTGATAGGGAAAAATTAGTAAGCTTATTGTGCTGCTGTTCGAATGGAGATGCAGGCTAGAAACTCCAGAGTGGGGGAAAATGTTGCTTGAACTTAGTTTCTGGCCTGGAAACACATATTGACCGTTACAGACATGATATGAAGCAACATTTTTCACCTACTCCTCTTCCTCTCCTCTTCTCCAATCCCTTAAAAATGTCAAATATGTCCTGAAAAATAGCTTTGTTTTTTTTTCCATATCTGAATTAATAGCTTGTTCCATCCCCCCCCCCCCCTCCCCTGCAGTGCAGCTCATAGCAGCTTTTCTGCCTTTTGGTAAGTCACTCCCAAACTTTGGGACCAAACATAGGAGATCTTCATGCAGATCAAGGACTGGTCTTCTTTCCTTTAACCAAGCTGTTAAGGAAAAAAATCCAGAGGAAACACAAATTTTGTTAAAGTAATCCTTCGGGAGCTGAAGAAAATGCAGAGTCTGTTCCAGCATAAATAGGTCTGAAAGAAGCTTGCCTGTGACAGCATCAAGAGATCAAGAAGTCAGTTCCCTTCATGCAGACTCCTTCGCTAGCACGCTATGTGCTACTCCTGTTTATTTAATGGGCCAGTCCAAACAAGTTACGTCATATCCCTCTTCCAGCAAAATTGAACAGGGGAGGAAAAAATCTGAGCACACATCATGTGGGAACTGGCGACAGGCAGGTCTGAGTGGTGGCTGGAAAGGGGAAGAGGCGGGTTTATAACACCACGTAGGTCAGTGATGTGTGTGTTGGGGCAGCTGCGTACCTGTTACTGGAGTCTGGTCCTTCTATAAATGTTTTTCTGGCAGCAGCTTAACGTTTAGTGCTTGTGGGTGGTGCCGGGCCAGGGTAACACGTAGTGGCAGATGGTAACCGTTGCTTGAGGCTGAGCAAAACGCTTCTGGATTCTGACTCCATCTTTTTCCCTTTACAACCTACTTCCTGAATTTGCACCCCAAACCTGAACCCAGTCCAGCAGAACTCATTGCAAAACTCACATTGATTTATCTGGGCTTTTTGGACAGCACATAGTTATGAAATGATATCTGTGCATATGCCAAGATCTGCCTGGACCTGCGACACTTCCCCTTGGCTACTTTAGCAAGATGACTGCGTATAGTCAGTCTCCACACAGTTAATTCAGCAATATACATTTACAGTTAGCTTTGACATAAAGTAATGCTGAGTCTCCCTTTTTTCTTTCTCCTGTCTTGCTTCAGAGGAAGCTATCTTGGAAGGATACCCAGCTGCTGATGCGTATGGTCACGGCACTAGGAAAAGGCACCTTCAGTTTCATGCACTTAAGTTGCAAAGCATCCTTCCTGGTAAAGGGACACAATGAGCGTTGCAAAAAAGATGCTCAGAGTGAGATGTGGCTGCCTCTGAGGGAAAACACAGTGAGTGCATCAAACGTGGCTCTTTAATCATGTGCAGGAGGACTGCACAAACAATTGAAGTAGGAAAGCATTAGTCAGCCCACTGAGCAACTGCAGGTGGACTTTCTTTTTAACCAGCTTATTTATAGCCATGTCCACAAAATTTGGTCATTCCTTGGCTCATCTTCAGAATGGAAGGAGACAAACACAATTTTCTCTAGGGACATCCTTTGCCCAGTATTTATTATTCCATTTTTAGCAGATCAAGACTTGCTGAAACTTTGCATTTCCTCCCATTAGATTTGTCCCAACTCCTTTCAACTCAGGAAACCAAAAGCGCGCTTTGTAGCTGACAGTGAAAGTCAACAAATAAGAAGTGTTTTGAAAAATGTTGGAGGTTTGAAAAAATGGGTCTCAAAACCCTTATTTAAAAAAAAAAAAACAACACAAGTATTTATTTGAAAAATCTGAATTTACCAGAACCCCAAATACTTTGATTTTAAAGTAATATGTGTCTGTCTCAAGGAAGCTGAAAAACAAGACTGTTCCTTGTGGGCTGGGTTCTGTAGTTGCATTTCATCCCCCATCAGACAGCTTAGCTCCTGTGATGTTCTCCCTCACCATGACACATGCAGCTGGGATGAGGACGTGAGAGCAGGCAGCACTCTCACGACATTTCCCATGGAGCATCACAGCACCATTGTAGACTAGAATATTTCCCAAGTTTTACTTTTTTTAACCCAAAGGCTGTTACTGCTCACAGTTAAAAGTACTCTCCTGGACAAGTCCAAAGGCTGGGCTTCCTCAAAGGCAGCACCTTCCCATTGCTTTCTTCCTTGTGGTGCTGCAGCTTGATTGCACCTCCCTTGTAATAGTGTGCCATAGGCTGCAGCACATTCCTTCATCATAGAATCATCATGGAATGGTTTGGGTTGGAAAGGACTTTATGATCATCTAGTTCCAACCCCCTGCCATGGGCAGGGACACCTCACACTAGACCATGTTGCCCATGTCCTTCTGACAGCAGATCCCAGGAAATGGTAAATTAAGGCCAATACTTAAGAGCTGTCATAGTATTTTCCAGTATGCAGAATCTCAGTCTTTGCTGAAGGATGCCTCTCCCAGTCCCTCCTAGTGGATTGCTACATTTGCTACATTCCATTTGGAATGGCTAGTCCCATGTAAAGCTTGTTAGAGCAGTCAGATTTAAAGAGGTCAAATCATTCTCATAGCAAGATTTTAACCAAGGAAACCTAACACTCCTCCTGGAAACAGGTGCTGTGGGGTTTATATGAATCACTAGTATTTGGGTTTTAACCAGAAATCTGTAATCTTACAGAAGCCACACTTTAGACTTACAGAGATGCCAGTTCTGTTGTTCTTGCACAGCAAGAGGGATCTATGGAAGCAGGAATGCTGGGTAGTTACTGCTTGTCAAAAGATTTTCTTTGTCTTTTCTTTGTCAGCTGTGTCAGAAATGGCATTTCTTGGTTTTCTGTGATGTTCCCATTCCTCATGATAGCCATCCCGCATCTCCTAGGGCTCTCCACCCGGCTTCACATTGTTTTTTCTTAAGGTACAAATGTGAAATATCCAACATTACACTCCATTGGACTGTAAGATATTTGACACATTCCAGGAACTGCCCTTGTAACGATGTGAATCCTGATCGAAAGCCCGATGAGACAGAAGACTTGCCATGTGCTCCAAGTGGTCCAGGTCTTCAGGTAAGGCCACTGGGAGAGAACTGAAAGGGCTGTTGAAGGGGGTGCATTTCGGATGCTGTCCTGGACCTGCAGTGCAATGTGTTATACTGGGAACTTCCTATTTCAGCCTCACTCCAGAGGCTGAGCTCAGAAGGTGCTCAGCAGCGGTGCAGGTACAGCCGGTGGGACCTGCTCTGCTCTCACCCAGGCACTCCAGAGCCTGGTGCCGCTGTGGTACTTCACTCCAATGCCTCTGGACCAGATGTGTGTTTTATGTCCTCCCAACGTGACTGTACAGTGGAAGCCTTTAGCCAGTTGCTTCTTCTTTCAAGGAAATAAATTCCGTCGAGAAAACACTAATTTTTTCTTTCTGGTTTTAGTCTCTTTCTTTAAGGTACAAATTCTCTCCTTAGGAAAGCAGACAAACAGCTGGGGTCCTGCCCTCTAGTACAGCAGTTGCTTTTGGGGGGAAAGATACAGGAATACGGAAGAGACGAGTCTGCAAGCCTTTGGCATATGCACTCTCATTTTGTCTCTGATGCCGTTTATTCTTCCACTTTTACCTTCTGTTTTTCAGTGAAGTTTATTTGACTGTTTTGGACCATCTTTTATTTATTTTTCTCCAGGATTGGCTTTCCACTCCATGCTTTATCCATCACTGCCTGGAATTCCACTTCCTGGAATGCCCGATGCTGGTTTTATATATAGGATGCTCAGGTATAAATGGGAGAGTGTTGAGGGCTCCAGCTTGTCCTTGGAAAAGTAGTTCACATTCTGCCTTGCTATGATGTGCTTGGTATTTCAGTAAAGACCCATTATTCCTAGGAACCAAACTTCAGCTGGGTCTCGCTGGTGTGTTGGTGATTACACTACAAGAGGCAGTAATTACAAAGGGCATTAAACCCTTCTGGGGGCGTCTTGTGCAGTCGGGGTGGGTTTTGTGTTGAGAACAGTCTAGGGCCAAACCCAGAGCTTCCCCTGCAGGGGTGTGCCCTTTGGGCATGACAGAAATGTGGAGCCAGCCGAAGTGCCACATGAGCTGGTGAAATAACCTCTGCTTTGTCTTTTCCAGGCAGCCCTGTTACTGTCTGAAGAGGTTGGAGGGACAGTATGGGGGCAGGAAGGTTTCATATGTACTTGCTCTGTTCCTGTGCTCTTCCCTGGGTGCTTGCTGTGGCCAGGGCCAGAGATGGACATGACTCAGTGTCACCATTCTTAGACTCATTCTGCTGTGGTTCCTCTGTATTTTACAGCAAGAACACAGATGTTTAGGCAGTTCCTCTTTCAGCTGAGTCAAAGACCCTGGTATCTTTGTGACTGGCCACCCTGCCGTATGTTACAGGTTATGTCCTCGAGTGCTTTTAAAAGGTACAAACCCACCTCCTCTTTCTGCAGAGATTTGCAGTCCCCAGTCCTGACTCTTCACTCTGCTCCTTTGCTAGCACAGCACATTTCACCAGCCTCTGGAAAGCACCTCCTGTTGGGAATCATCATTTTTAATCCTGAGCCTCCCACAGGCAGTGAGCAATGGGCCTCAGGTAGGAAGTCCAAGGACCAAAAGACAAGCTGTTGAGTTTACAGATACTTTACCTGTGTCTCACAGGCAGTAGTGTGGAGGATAGCGAGTTGCAGTGTTTGGAGAGCACTCTTAAGACAGAGAGCACTAAATCTTAAATAATAATGAGCTTTCCAACACTCTGAAGGGAATCAAACAGCTACAGTGTGCACCATGAAGTCAGGATTGCATTGTGCTACAGTATGAAGGACTGATGGAAAGGAGATCTAGTGTATGCATTTGCTGGGCTAACTCAGGGGAAGCAGGGGAGCTAGTGTCAGTGTGAACTGCATTTCAGAAGGCAGATGTGATTTAGTCAAGGGGGCACAGTGCCCTGTATATCTGCCTCTTTCCATCTTCACCTGGCATGCCATGAAAGCACACGTTCAGGTAAATTAACAGACCTCACCATGAATTCAACATTAATTAGGAGCCTTGACAGCTTAGTTTCTGTCTAGTTTCAGTGGGAGAAAGTGCTTTTCAGCTGAAAGAACAAGTTGTCTTGTTGACAGTATTGGTGAAAAGAGGGGAGAAAAAGAAGGAAGAGCTGGAAGGATGCAGGGGGAGCATTGCAGAAGGCAGGGTAACAAAATGGATAAAGAAGCTAAGACCTGAAGGAACCATCTCTCCCTTGGCATTTCAATACAGACAGCATCAACAAGACCGCAGGCATCTCTCCACCATGTAGCAGAGGATGAAAATCCCTGCCCAGGGATTAGCAGGGAGAGGCAGACACGAGCGTTGGTGTTTCTGAGGTACATCATCACTGAGCAACAACGAAGCATGCAGCGTGTCAGCGTGGAGCTCTGATAAGCTGCTCCTGGCTACGAGCCATGACCACAGACATAACGGTGCAGTTCTGGATCAGGGATTGACCCACATTCCTCCTTGCAGGATAGCTAGGACAAATGCTCCTCAGATAAATGCGTGGTAGCCATTATTCTCTGGGGACAAAGACGTTGTTATCTATGCGAGCATACTGATGAAAGCCATGTTCGCTTGCTGCTTCAGTGTCAGATAGGAGGGCAAAGGGTATGACGAATGAGTTGAAACCTTTTCCAGGCATTGGGCAGCACATTGAGACAGTTGCCATTGAGTATTTTAAATCTGTTGAGAAGTGATCAAGAGCCCTATTTGGCTCGCGTAGCTCTGTCTTCACATCCAAGCAGGAGCTGGGAAATGAATGTTAACATGGTATTCATTCCCTGCACGGGGTCTTCACAGACATTTGTGACCAGCAGGCACTGTTTCACAGCTGCAGCAGTGAATGCATGCAGAAAAAGGTGAAAGAATGCTTCTTTGAGTCACGTGAGGAGTTGCCAGGCAAGCGAGGAGCAATCTTGAATCCTGAAACCAAGTTCATTTTTAACTATCACCTCCCTAAAACCACTAACATTGCACGTTTGTAAGTACATTTGAGTATTGATACACAGCAGTGTTAGTGCAGGGTAATACCTTCTCTTTTTTGGAGGAATGGAAGAAGTGTAGACGTACGAGAGCTCTCTTCCTTCTACGACGTTTCTTTGATGGAAAAGGGAAAAGGAAATCTCTTTCATTCAAGAGTTCATGGTACGGTTCCCTATCAGATCCTGTCTCAGTGTCAGCAGTTACATCATCCTCACCAGCAATGAAATCTCATTGGGTTTAACCACTGATGTCGGTGCCAGCAGGAGGTGAGGACTGCGGACGTTTCAGCAGACCAAGTGCTCTTGAAGTCCTGCTCAAGAAATATTTGTACTTGTCTTTCCCAAGGCCACAGATGCTGTTTGCCTGCCGACAGGAACCAGAATGAGGAAATGAATCTGGAGCCAAGCCTGTTGTAATGCAAAGTTAACAGTGTGGGTTAAAGCCACAGAAACCAAGAAAGTTGGTATTGGATTAGATTCAGATCCTTAGAATGACTTTCACTTGATCCTTCTGATAACAGAGAAAGTAAGACCCTTCTGCAAGGATGTAAGTTAGCGGCTGAAGCTAAACCGCGTATGGCATGTTGGTGTGACTGAAGTTAATTGCAGCTACAGGCTGCAGAAAGAAATCGCCAAGGGAAAACTCTGTATGAAGCTGTTTCCACATGCCTGAATCCCCCTGGATTACATTCCCACAGAAAGAATTGTGCTTAGCCAGAAAAGAATACTGCAAGAGTTAACTGGATTGGACTGTAGCTTAAGGACCAGAAGGAATGCTACCAAATGGACAGGCCAGGGCCTTCACTGATGTGCACGAATGCAATTTCCTAAGCTTACAATGGCCTGTGGGCTCGTGATGGAGATGATACCTCCTTAGCAGTGTAGGGGTTTGGTCTGGTCCTCTTAAGATGATCACGTTCAGTAAAGCAGCAGTAAAGGAACATGTTTAAAACCCCTTGGCTGTAAGTAGAGTCATTTGTCATGCTCACGGTATTCTCATGCCGTGGTGCCCTCAAACACATTGTCTTTCCTAGATAGTGTTGATGCGGAAGCAAAGCTTCCTCATTTTTTAATTGGTTTTCCTTCTCCATATCCCTCCTGCAGAGTCTGCTGCGGTCCTTGGGAGTCTGCCCAGACCCCAGTAGGTCCAGGCTCCTATAGTACATAGATCAGAGATATTAGAGTCCCACGTGAGGACATAGGCTGTCTCACACCCTGTTACGAGGGGATGAAGATGTAGCTTAAACTTTGGAGGAGGGACTGCTTAATTAAGACAATACCTTCATGATGTTTTACAGTAAGTCAAATAACTATTGCCAAGCTGGCCCAGCCCTGGCTGCCTCCCTGCGCTGCCCCACGGTATGTCTCTGCCCCTCTGGTGACATTATTTCCCTAAAAACCAATGGAGGAATGTGTTGGCCATCCATGAATATTCAAATCTTTTACAAATATAATCTTATTTAGACTTTCTCTGTTGCTATCCTGGCTACTCTTTCATAAGGTCATCCACATGCTGTAGGCGATGGAGACCACTTGTAGCACTACAAATAGCTGAGTGTACCTCTGCTAAAGGGAGATGAGCCTCTTCTGTCTGACTAGCTTCATGGTTATAGCAAATTGAGACTGACGCACCCACACCTTGTGAGGGTGAGGATTTTGATTAGATTCTGATTAATCCCTCTACATTCAGGGACAGCAGGACCACTCTAGGACATGAGGAGTCTCCTTCTGCAGCAGAGGTATGCAATCTGCCTTACTATCCTTAAAGGTGCCTTGTCCTGGTTCCCTTCGGGACAAATTCCAAGTTGCTATTTGGCTTTGGAATACAACTATGCACCAAAGGTGAGAGAATCCATTATCCCCGAAGACAGGAGGGAGAACATGATGTCCTGGTGTGGGACAGGGAAAGTGAGTTTCTTTTCTTTATCCCATAAGCTCTCTGTCAGCCATCCTGCCTCTGATGTGTGTATGCGTGTGCGTGCTTTTATTTCTACATGAACACAAATTGCTCTAATTAGGAGGGAGGATTCTTGTATTTTTATATGCTAAGCCATTTTGATTAATTACTTTAATAAAATGACAGACAGATGAACTCTGGAATTCACTGCCATCTGCTCCAGTACAGTTCACTATCACCGATACGAAGGTGTCGGCCTTCAGATAAACCCTAGTGTTTAGAGTAACCACTCCATTGAATAAGTACTTGTGCCATGTGGATGTATTGATCCTTGTGAACATCTGCAACTATTCCTCTGTAAAAGCTATGGGTTTGATCCATGTGGCTCTGTATCAGCCTTTTTATTATCTACCAAGAACAGATGTGTGTGCATATATGCAAGAACAAACCATATTGCTGTGTCTGGGGGTGTGTGACCCTGGGGTAGATATTACAGATGTTTATTGTCTAGCGTACCCTTTGGTGTAAAACCTCTCCCTGCCTGTCCAGGAAGAAAGCAGTCCTGTGGCTCAGGTTGAGATGGTTTGTTGTATTAGAAGGGTGACACAATAGGATGCTCTCTTTCTTCCCTTCTCTCATGGAAATGTATATTTGTTCTTTCTTCGTGTAACTTCTCAACCTGAAATAAAAATCACTCCGAATAGAATTCACGTTTCCATCTTTGTTTGGAGAACATCCAGAGTTTTAGCTGGGTCAGCCTTCCATAAGCAGCTGTTGCCTTGCTGGACCGGGCTTTTTGTCTCTGTCACCAAGCAAGCTCTCTGTGACTCCTTTGGGAATGCCCCTTAATGAGAACTGTAACTTGGTATTCGACTTCAGCTTCCCAAACTGTGCCCTTTGCCAGCATGCCCCCTTTGCCTGCATGCTGGTGTCACCGGTTACCAGCATACCACTCCATTTAACCCCTTTCCCTGGAATCCAGGGCAAGTCTACCCAGGGTAGCATTTCTGCAAGCCCTCTGCGCAGGTACTCAGCTCTCAAGGGCCTTTGGGAGAGCCCAGTTTAGTAGGTATTTGTATTGATGTGCGCCATAGTGGAGCAGCAGGGCTGACAGACCTGTTGCCTATTCTGCCAAGCAAAGGGACTTTGTTCCCTGGAAGAGGATTGACAAGTGGGAGAAATGATGGAGCAAATCCTTTGCAATGGGCAACTGGGATGGTAAGGTCAGGGAAATCTTGCATTTGACACACAGAGTGAGCAGTGTGCTGGCTCCCCAACAGAGGGCCTGGGTTTGCTATCAAAGTGGGTTTGATACAGCTTTTCCATTAAAAGCCTACATATCTCCATAGGGTAGACTTTATCCTGAGATGCACAAAACAGAACATCAGAAATCCTGAAGAAAATCTATTCAAGTGTAGTGTGGTTAATTTCAAGCATGAAATTCTGCTCCCAGAACTAATAATAGTGCAATAGTTGCAAGAATTGCAAGCACCAGAAGAAAGAAGTATCATTTGAAGACCTGCCCAAGTATGACTTACAAATTGTGACTGGTATTGTGCCATCAATGTGGGGGCTTCCAAAAAGCCTATCTCAACCCATGGCTGTGTCTTTGTCTTCTCACTTCCTAGCTGAAACCCCAAAGAGATACCTGGAGGAATCCTAGACCAGCAGTTGACAGACATGTCCTCTTGCACCTTAGCCTCTGTCAGTTTTGGATGCAGAGATGGCTGTTGCCTGAACCAAGCAGGTAAGTGGTGGTTGTCAGAGCTGTAGCGCCTTGCCATTTGAAACCCATGAAGCTTTATGAGACCTGCGGAAAAATGTGGCACGATCGCTTGTCTTTAATGAGAACTGAGTCAAGACTTAGACTGAGTCCCAGCTGACTCAAGCCAGACATTATTAGAGCTTGCTAAGCCTCATTATAGATAAACAGGTAAAGTTTCTTGTGATATTTCAACAGAGATAAAAGTTGGAAGAAGTTCTAATTAAACTTCAATGACTTTATTCTGTTTTCATAGAATCATAGAATAGTTAGGGTTGGAAAGGACCTTAAGATCATCCAGTTCCAACCCCCAGTGGTGGTTTCTACTACCATCTACCAATCTGGCCATGTGTTCCTCATTTCTGCCTTCTAAAATGTCTGGGCAGACAATATACATTTGTCTAGTTCACACGAAGAGAAGCATTTCAAACTAAGTATGTAACAAAAGCCACTGCTATTGTTGTAACTTAATATTTGCAGAGGAAATCCAATTACAGCCAAGGAACAGATTAGTCCTTTTTGATTAGTCCTTTTATTTCAATCCCCAGTTTGTCTGATTAAGATAGATATAATGACAAGGAAGTGCTTTGTGAGTTAGTTAAAGGGAAGACAACACCACTTTGTTCTGCTGTGAAATGAATGGTTGGAGTCAAACAGAGTGTGGTAGAGCTGTGCTAAGAGGTCATCTTTAAAACGTGGATGGATGTTAGCTCATTGAAAATCAAACCTCTGCTACCTCCCCATTATGAGCATTCAAGTGAATGTACAAGTATGTTGTACCTCTTGGGTGTCTTGTGAGCTGTGATGTGCATGAAAATAGCTTGACAAGCTTATGGCTAGCTTGCTGTTCTTGCAAGTTCTTGCATCTTGGGTGGTAGAGTCAAGCCATCATGCTATGGAATACACCTGTGGTTTTAAACCGGGCAAGCAGGGTGGCAGCTGGAATTTATTTCCACATTTTGAAAGTTATCCTCCTGACTGTAAGGGTTGGGTTTGCCAAAATACATACCAGGGACCAGGCAAATTACAAACTGGCTCTGAAACCTAGGACCGGAGATGCAATGCAAAGCTTGGGTAACAGGACTTTGCTGTCTCTGCAGGATACTGATCAGCAATGCCATGTAAATGACTGTAATCACTGTGTCACCAAAGCATGTACACAATCAGGCGGATCTGGATTCTCTTCATCGTACTGTGCTAGAGTATAACCAGATGGCGATGCCTACAGCTACTGGAGTTTGAGGGAGGCCTACCAGCATTCACAACTGAGTGGGTTTCAACCAACAGCAACCAAATCATTAAGATTAAGCTTCCCTGGTACTGCATCATTAATCAGTTCAAGTAATTTGACTCACCAAGCATCCTGAAAACATCAGGCTTTGAGCTTTTAGCAGTACCATTCTTGCTAAGATAGAAAACCAGCGTAGCCAAACTCAATATGAGATCTTACAGAAGGGGAATATGGTATTATTTACATTTCAAGCTGATTTTACTAGCCTGCACTTGTTCTCGTATAGATACAATTCACTCGATGCTCACAAGCAATGAAATAAGTTGTTGAAGTGGTCTGGCCCCAGTCACTTGCATGCAACATACACAACAAGGGATGACAGCTGTCAAGTCTTCACTAAGCCTCTCAATTTTGGGACAGTTCTTAAATAATCTTTAAGAATTGGCAGTTGCTTTGTAGTGATCCTTGGGTGCAGTCTCTGCTCCTGCTGGGCTGCCAGGAGAAGGAATGGGATGTGATACAGAGGGTTTTTCATGAACGAGTTGTGTGTGCTATGGGCTTATCAGTGTGCAGTCCTTCTGGGCTTAACAAAACCAACATAGTCTCAATTGTTTCAGCTGGGAATGGTGTCATTAGTTATGGATACAAGTTGTCCTTAACCCCCCTGCCCTGCTATTCCTTCTGACACTTCTGACACTGAAACGGATTTTCATTCATACCAATCCCAATATTGCTTTTACAACTGGCTCCTGCAGATCCCAGCTCCGGTTTTGAAGAACCTCTGGGTTTTGCTCATGACTGCATACAAATGACAAAGGGCCAAGACATTCCAGTAATTAAAAGTGAAAAATAAGTCCCTCACTGACAGCACAGTAAAACCTCACGTTTAAAAAGCAAAAATAATTCCAATTATTCATTTCCCATTATAATTCACATTGATCAAAAGCTGCCATCACCTCCTGACCATCTGGCTCCTATTGCTTTCACAGCCATGTGTCACCTTCATCCAACAAGAGGAAAGGTGAAGCACCTGGACCACACGAACTCCGTCCCCTTCGTCCCCTTTGTCCCCTAACCCTGATCTGCGGCTATGGGGTGGTATAGAGGGGCTGGATAGAGGCAAGGAGATGCTTTGTCCTTCAACCTTCAAACACCTGCCTTTGTGGCCGGGTCTCTTGCTGCTGGCAGTCCATCCAGGCTGTTCGTGGTGTGATGGGTACATCGTGTGGCCAGAAAGGAGAAGTGCACTGTCTAGTTGAGCTTTTTCTTGGGCTAAATCCTTCTGCTCTGCCCAGCTGAGCAACCGAATGATAAAGCTCTGAAGCTGCCCAGCTGCTAGCACTAAAGCTCATTGCTCTGCACTTCAATGTTTGCATTAAACCAGATGTCATTCTAGTTTTCCCTCTGTTCTTTATTAATCCTGCTTTACATGTTTCATTTGTTCAGCTGCCTTGGGTGTCTCATTTTCAGGTGCTTCTCCAAAATCAGGAAGAAAAAGCAGCAGCTACCTTTTTTTTTTTAGGGAATATTTAGCAATAATGCAGTGGAAGCTATGATGTTGTACAAGAGTGAGGGAAAGTTTGTAGGCTTTCAGTGAACCTTTTCATAACCTTATGAAGAAACTAAAGCAACATGGCTCAGTTTGAACCTGCTTATTTAGACCCTAAGGTGAAGGACTGGATTCCTCAGGGGCCTTCTGTAGGTCCAGGACCATAATTAGTGAATTAGTGATACAAATGTCAGATCAGAGAAAATCTGCACGTCCCACCTGGAAGAAAAGGTCTGGGAACACGGAAAAGCGCAGGGCTGAAATTCATAGCAATGAAAGAACTGGGAGAGGGTCTGGGAAACATGGAAACTAATCTAGATGTGAGTAACTGCACTAATACTGGTGGGAAACGGTGGATTAAGGAGCAGGATCAGGAAGTTGAGGGCAGTCAGAAGCATGAGTCAATGCCCTGCGCTATGAATAAGGCAGATACTATACCAGGGTGTGTAAACAGGAATGCATCCTGGACTACCATAACAGTTTTGCCTAATTATAGCCAAGCCCATGCTGGAGTTTTGGACCAGATTTAGGTGTTGAGCATTAAAGAAATGTGGCCCAAAGAGTGAGAATCAAGAGGAGAACAAGGGGAACAGTCCAAGACGTGGAAATCCTGACTTGTGGGGAAAAGGGCTGTTAGCCTCAAGAGGAGAAGGACCTCTCCCTGCAACCACCTTTGAGAGAGGGGTTAAGCAGAGAATTTGCCAGCCGGGCCGTCCTTATGGAGCTGGAATGCATTGCTGTCGGCTTGCAACATAGGTATTTTTATAAATCAGTGCCTGAGCAGCTTTACCACAGGAGAGGAATAGTGAACACTTCAGTGTAGCCAACAGAAGCAAAGGCAGCTTGCGGCAACTCCTTCCCATCTGGATGACAACACTGGAAGATAGGCAGGTGTACTAACAGGTTACATGTAATATTAACTCTCTGGCTCTCTGAGGCACAGCATCAGAAATGGGACAATTTTCCAAATGCAGGCAAATCCTCCCCACAGATAATGCCAAGAGACGACAAAGTGATTACAACCAGATTTTCTGTTCCCTGCAGTACTCTAGCAATACTGCTAGCAATGCTCTGCGAACAAATAGGTCAGGTCCATGCCCTGCATTTGCTGACATCTCATCCACCCCAACCATTTGCATTGTGAGACTGAAATCTGATGCCAGAGATAGTGTAGATGCTATTCAAGAGCATATGGTGCACATCCAGGCCTCAGGTTTCATCGCAGAGTATTAACTGTCCAGCTTGTAGTGTGAGACCATCCAAGGTAGAAACAAATTACAAACTGATGTGCCAAAAGTTCTGGATAACAGCATAACATTGGTTATGGGCATATTAAAACTCTGGATACGCACAGCTGGTGCTCCTGATGGATCTGGTTCTGTACAAAAACATGGATATTCCTGCCAAGAAGGTAGAAGTTTTTTGAAGACAATGGATTCTTCCTATCCCAGCTTCTCACATATACTAGAAATGAGCCACTTTCAAATGTGATCATTGTACGCAAGCTCTACTTCACGTCATAGGTGAGGGGATTACTGCTGAATTATTGCATCCACAGATGTGGTGAAATCATTTGTCTTTGCTGGGGAGCCTTCTTGCTAAAAAAAACACAGGTCTGAAACATCTTGAGGTCTAAAATCAGCAGAAAATACCCATGTTCGTCTTTGCCAGCCTTCAGTGACTTTGGGTGGGAGTTTGGCTGGGTCTGACCCTGCATTATAGATCAAATACACTAGTGACTCTTCAGCAGAGCTCCTAAGAAAGGCCAGATGTCAGCAGGAAAGAACCACTAGCGTTCCCTCAGCTTTTAAATACTCTCTCCTCTAGATCACCAGTTTATTCGCCTTTGTTTATTGACATCCTCCCAGCGTGAGCCCGAGGAGAGGGGAACGATTCTGCATCGCCCTGGCTGTTCCTGCAGACATCCTGGCACTCGTTTGATCGGAGGCGGAACAGGACGCAAACCTTTCCTGCTGGGACTGAGACCGCAGCCGAGCGCTATTCAGCTTCGAGAACAATGTCTGGCAGCTTGCGAGTAACTTAAACCAGCTAAAAACAGCCGAGCCCGGGTATGAATCATGACCTATCCGTGTTTGCTTCAGCCTGAAATCAGCGCGGCCTCTACTGGCAGGCAACCGGCTCCCTGGAGAATAAGCAATAAACAACATCAGAAAGGACTTCTCTTTCACAGGGGCTCTGCCTGTGTTGAATTCCAACGAAAAGCCAGCTCTCAGAAGCGTGCATCCGAGGCAGGGGAATGGATGTGCAGCCCTCCGGAAGAGCTCCACCAAATGAACCCCAACTGCAGAACTGTGATGCAGGAATAGAGATGATGCGGGCTTTTCCTTGGCTGTGAGTTCTGCTGAGAGCGCCGTGCCATGTTACACAGTGGCATTACAGCTCTGCTTTTTGAAGCAGCCCTGAATCTGATATTCCCACTCTCTGTTCCTTTAAAGAGAATAAAGAAGGTCCTCCCAGATGGTAGATGGGCCCGGTTCCATTGAGGTCAGTAGAGTAAACCTGTGTCACAGCAGCTGGGAATCTGGACTATAATACATAGAGTGGCAGACTGGAGCATGCTGCACGGGTGAGCACTGTGGCCAGTAGCGGTAGCCAGGGACTTGGGTACCTACCTGAACGAACCTGAGAGGTCTCTTTGGTCCTTCACGGCCTAAAGCTGGCAGCAATGTCTTTCATAGATCCCTGTATCAGATAACCGACCTCTGGGAAATCTCAGCATTGCCTAAGAAACAAGCTCCAGGAGCAGGTGATGCAGACGAAAAACAGGATCAGACTCTGGACACAAACAAGGGGAAAGGTTTGTATTTTCCATGGGATATGGGTGCTCCATCCACCAAAGAAGGGTCAGGTAGAGCCCCAGAGCAGCCTGTTTCAAACCTGTGGTGTGAGCATTTACCCAGAAAGCCGGGTAAACCTCCAGCCTAATGGAGGTAATTATGCTCAACATCAGTTTGTACTTAACGTAGCATCTTCTGAGAAACAGAGGTACCGTGGTCAACCATTAATTACTGCACATCCAAACTGTAACTGTAAAGTTTGCTCTGACATGCCAGGCACCACTGGCACCCAATGGGCAGCCCCTGAACACACTCACAGCCTGCTCCTGAACCAGACCCCCTCTGCTGCACTGGAGGAAGCTCCTGGAGCGGGGGGGGTGCAGGGCCTTTGCCTCGTCCTTGTAGGATGCTAAAATCCATTTCCGATTGCACGTACAGCCATTGCCCATGCAGCACCACTTGTACGTGGTTTTCCATCCAGGAACCCCGCGGGGAGCGGGGCAGCGGCTGCCGGGGAAGGTCAACGCACAGGCTAAGGGAGGCACCCTGAAGCTGCCACTGCTTTTCAAGGGCACTGGAGGTGACGCTGCTCCGACACCACCACCCGGAGCTCCTCAGCCTCCGCTGCCCGCCGGCTCCTGCGCTCCGCCCCAGCTCGGCCGGGGGCCGGAAGAGAACCCGCAGCGGAGCGGAGTGGGGCCGGAGCCGCGGCGGCCGCTCCCCGCCCAGCCCAGGGTCAGTCCCGGCCGTGCCTCGGGCCCCAGCGCCACGCTGCGCTCCCATTGGCTGCCGCGCCTCAGGGGCGCCCCGTGTGACGAAAACCCCGCGCTCCCATTGGCTGAGACGCTTGCGGTGGGCGGGGCGGCGGGGCCGCCGCTCGGTAGGTGCGGGCCGGGGCGCGGCGGTGGTGGCTGTCCCCGGGGAGGGATGGGGGGGGGGGGGGGGAGCATGGCCCGGCTCTGCGCGCCGCCGGGGCCGCTCGGGGGTTCGGGTGTGCGGGAGGGCGCAGAACGGGCGGCTTTACCCTTCGGAAGCCCGTCCCCGTTACCTACAGCGCGTTCTGTGCGTGCCGCCAGCAGTTCAGGGCACCCCGGGGTGCGGTGCGTGCTCCGCTTGTTGCCTTTGTGTCGGAATTGTTGCGTTTAATACGCGAGTGTTCAGCTTTGGAAAGGTTTGTTTTCGGGCAGAAAGCATGTCAGAAAAGGAGCAAAAAGTACGAAACCTCACATCCCGCAGGCCTGAAAGGCAAGAGCGGTGTGGTTTCCCCCCAAAACAGACCCCAAACCACAAGAAAACCAGAGCTGGTGGGAGACAGAAACTATCAGCGGACTCTGCCCTTGTTGGAGTCTGCCAGCCAAGGGACGATGCCCACGGGCAAAGGGGGGTCTCTGGCTGGGACAGAGCCTGCGTTGTCCATTGGGTTTTGTGTGGATCTTTGGCAGGCGGCTTCTGGTGACGTGGAAAGGAGAGGGATCGCTTTCCTGGAGGGCTCCCTGTGGACCTTCTCCCATTGGAATGAATGAAGCGGCCACTGTCCTCATTTCCTATCAGTCGCGGGTTGTGTTTCTGTGCCGCCCCGGCGCTGGGGAGACAATGGAAAGGGCTCGGGTGTAGCCGGGATTTCTGGCTGGGTTCCCTTGGGTTTAAGGGCAGTGGAAAGTCTCCGCCGTGCCCAAGGCTGTGGTCGCACGTCTCTCCTCAGAGCAGTGCCTGTCCTGACCGAGGACTGGGGTTTGCTTCTTCCTGGCGTGAGCGTTAATCTTGGTGCGGCACCGCCACTGGACCTCTGAGATTGAGTGGTTTTGGTGGAGAATGGTGAGAAACCTCGTTTGATGCGAGCCTGTGTAGCTGGGAGGTGCACTGCGTGGCACTGGCGTTTTCACCTTGGTTTTAAATAGGACTCTTCGCCTGGTTGTCCTGTGCATGGGGTGTGTGTGACTTCCCCATCCAGTTTGCATCCAAGTGTGGTTGGATGTCCACCTCCCTCTGAAATGAGCTGAAATTAGCTGCCTGAGTTAGGGGCTTCGGGAAATAAGCGAAATCTCTGTCATCCCTTTGACTGCCTTATTCTGAAAGGAGCAGATTTACTCTCGCTTGTGTGTGTTGGCAGGTTTCCTGGGTTCTCTTTAGCTTCCAATTAGCTTCTGGAGATTTAATGAACCTGTGAAGCAGCACTTGCTCTTTTTTTAATGACTGATGGCCTCACGGAAGTGTGCATCACTGCAGTGCTGCCTCCGTAAGATCAGCAAACAGCCCTGAAAGTTCAGATTAGTCCAACCTTGGCGCTCCTGCAAACAGCTACAGAAATAACAGTTGGGTTCTGACCTGTAATTTCTTCTAATGTTGTTTCACACATGCTGTTTAGATTTATGGTTAAGCTTATATCTGGTTTATAGTTGTTTTTACTGAGCTGACAACATGACTCAAGCCACTGCATCTGTTGGAAGTAATGATGTTTGAATTTAATGTGGCACCGTCTTAAAGGTAAAGATGTGCTGTGGGTGAGTGTTAATTGCTGCACATTCAGTTTGAAACTTTAAACTCGAATTTGATGCCTTGTTAAGCTTTTCTTCCTTTTCCGCATCTTTTTAAATCACTGCCCAACAACAGAACTGGTTGTTGAGGCGTTTATGTCCTAAGCTACAGGTGCCCAGCACCCTCCTCTTTGTTAAGGTTTCTATTTACTGGGTCATTTTTGGATGTAAGGCACTGCCAGGTATGTGCAAGGAGGAGTTAGAGCTGCTGAGATGCCTGTTCATATCATGGTAATTAGTGATGTTCTCTGCTGAATCACCTGCTTGTCACAGGGGAAAGCACCCAAAATGGTGAATTTAAAGCTTTGAAATGGATCCTGGAATTGAATATGTGCTCATTAGGTTTTGGTTGGAAGAGGAGGTATCCAACCAGGGAGCATTGTTTCTCCCTGTGGCCAAGGCCCTAGCTTTCAAAGCCAGTAAATATATCTCAGGGGGTTTTCTGGGCATTTAAATCACCTGTAGGCTGGATTTGGCCTTTGATTCACTAATGTTTGCTTGCCTGTCTGTTTAAACAAAACTGATTCAGAGGGACCAAACAGGAGGTGGTGAAGGCTGACAGGTAACAGGGGCTGCCTGTGGGGGCTCAGGAGACCTCTGGCCTAAACAGTCTCTATGATGGATACGTGAAGAAATCATACACATGCTGTGTGGGAAACACTCATGGGTTCCTGAGTGGTTTGGGATACTCTTTCATCAGAAATCTATCTTCTGTTGAACAAGTTGTATATGCTTACATGCATTTTAATGATACACCGTTGTATAATATGTAGGTAATTTAGCAGGGGTGGGATTATCAATTACATTTACTGCAGTCCGCACGCCTTTTTGTTTGGATATACAACCTCTCTGGGGGAAAAGAGAGCAATGCCATTGATTTTAGGGTAACGTGATGTGCGTAGGGTTGTTCGATAGTGACCGAAGTGATGGAGCGGTTGAGTCCAGGTATCAGCAGAGGCTTGCATGGAGGGCTGGGAGAGCCCAGGCTTCACTCGCCCTCTCCACAGCTGCTGCCATGCTCAATATAGCTGTGGCCCTCGGGGAGGGGAAGGCAGCTGCGGTGCCGGGGTTCGGGCTCCTCTGGAGACCCGGCATGGCCCTGCTGCTCTTTGTTCTGTGCACGGGCTCTGCCCATGGGAAAACCCCTGTCTCCGGGAGGTGGGATCATAAAACGAGGTTGTGACACAACAGCTAATGGAGGATGTGAGTACCAGCTTCTTCCCCATTTCCAAGTGTTGTTTGGGAATACTCTTCTTCCTTCTTTTTGTTCTTTATTTGAGTTTGCCGTTGATGTTCCCGTTGCTGCCTCTCCATCAGTGCCCTGGCACTAGCTGCATGAGTACCAGCAAAACCACTCTGCCAGTGTTTTCCTAATGCCAGCACTCTGCTTTGGGCTGGAGTTGCCGAAAGAAGCTTTGGTATTGCCAGCGCTCTGAGGATGTGACTGAGCCTGGGGAGGGGATTTTGCCAGTGCCAGTTTTGGTGCTTTGTGAGTAGCCCAATGGGTGTCACTTATATTGAGAGTGGCTTCGAGTCCTGCTGGCTTGGAGAACGCAAGCAGAGGTGCTCAGCTCTGGTGTTCACTGAACAAGATCTGTTGGGTCTCCTTGGTTTGGCTCTGCTGCAGCTCCTCACTCCAGGCCAGTGAGAGGTGGTGGTGGAGCATCTCTGTGCACAGAGCACTCGGGGCTCAGCTTTGAAGCATCTCATGTTAGAAGGTTCTGCAGCAAGATGCAGTGGGCTTGGCCATGCAGCGGGCTTCAAAATGTGTCACTGGTTGAGCAAGTCTTCCCATTAATTAATTGCACAAGGAGTTAATTCCATGAGCTGAGCTCGAAGCTGCCAAGTGCCACGTTTGGGTTTTGCAGCCTCCTGCCTCCCCCTCTTATTTTTTATATATACTTCTCACTGCTGGGTGGTTTCCATTTCAAGGCTTTGAGTTTGCCTCTTAAAACCCCCTCAACTTCCCATCCCAACAGCCTTCAGGGCTCAGCCACCCTAAAAGGTGCTTCACGTCCTACTTAATGTCTCATTTGGGCCCAGTTACCGCATGGGGTACAAGCTGTTTGTGAGATTGGCCATTGATCCAGGAGACAGTCGCGCTGTGCCGGCGAGGTTTGAAGCACAGGTTTGGTCTCAGTGCAGCCAGAGCTTTAATTAGGTTTTCCCTGTCTGTCATGTCCTCAAAACCAGAAAACACTGCTGAGACACAAAGGTTTGCTCTTTCCTCTGTCCCACTCGATGCCCAAGATGCGATTTTCAGGTCTGACTCAGTAAATGCTTTATCCCTCCATTATTAGACATACCCAGTTTCCTTACTTGGCATGGAGACGAGGGGGTCCAGCAAGTGCTGCTACCGTGTGTTGTGTGTTTCAGAGAGCCTGAGGCTTGGCATCATCCTGTCCCAATGGCTGTGGATGTGGGAAAATCGCTTTCCGAAGCCTCGCTGAGTGGGAAGGCCGAGAGCAGCGGTCGGTGGGACTGTGCAGAGGTGGAGACGGACTACCCAGAGCTTGCACACAGCCTGCGCCGGGTTGCAGGGGCAGAGCAGGCCAAGCCCTGCCCGCAGGGGATGGACGGCGTGGCACTGAGCAGGCACAGTCGCTTGGCCACTGGTGTTACCCAGGGAGGCTCGAGCTACCACCAGGAAGTGCCTTCAGCATCCGCATCCAGGCTTCCCAGAGCAAGGGGAAGCCTCTTGGAGGCAGAGGCGTTGATCTATGGTGACAGTGGTGATGTGCCTCTTCACGTTAGACACCGGTTCCTGTTCTCAGAGGAGCAGCAGGTGAGCGGGGTGTACATACGGGTGTTGCTGCATCACCACGAGGTCCCAGGTGAGGTGGGGACTGGTGTGTTTGGTCTGTCCTAGTAAGGGCTTTCCCCCTCCTGCACGCAGAGCGTGCCCTGGGCTAAGCCTTGAGCTGGGGAAGCGCTTGGGCTCCAACGCCAAAGCCGTTGCCTCCATTCCCATATTGCTGCTGCGGAGCTGGGAAGTCACTCGGGACAGGGCTCCTTAAATAAGTGCCTCTCGCTGCCAAATGACTTGTGCAGCTTCCCAAGCCCTCGGGATGCCTTTCCTTAAAAACAAGCCTTACTGCAGGCTTCAGGCAGCTGCATGCCATCCTGCAGACGGAGCAGAGCTCCCCTTCCAGCCTCTCCTTGCAGCAGGTCCAGGACTGGCCTTTCATCTCCATACCTAGCACAAAGGGGCCTTTTGTTTGGATCCTGTGCTTCATTTTATACCTCTCTCTCTCCCTTTCCCCCCATCCTGGAGCAGGTGAAGGCATCGGGCTGTTGGGAGCCCGTGTCCAGCCCTCCCAGCTCTGCAGAGGAGAGCATCCTTGCTGGTAGCTGCCACGTTGCCGGCCGGCAGAGCCAAAGGCTGGGGGCTCAATCCCCACTTTCCTCCACGCTGGAGCTCCTGCAGCCTCAGACCCCACCGAGCCCCAGGACCACCCTGCGGAGCCGCTCCGCATCGAGCTGCTCCGCTCTGTCTTCGGAAGAGAACGGCCTCTCCGAGGAGCCATCCCGGAGCTTGCCGGCCAGCGTGGATGTGCCTTCCCCTGCCACCAGCACCCGGGACCTGTGCCGCCGGTGGGGAGCAGCACAGGGCAGGGCGCTGCGGGTGCGCAAGCCCTTCGGTGCTCTGCTTGACTACCGCAGCACCGGGGGGTGCATCAGGGGGATGTCATCCTATCAGGCTGATTACTGGGCATGTGCCCTCCCGGATTCATTGCCCCCGTCTCCAGACCGTTGCTCGCCCCACTGGAACCCCAATAAGGAATATGAGGACTTGCTGGATTATGCTTATCCACTGAAGCCAAAATACAAGCTGGGAAAGGTGCCGGATCCTTTCTTCCATGACTCGGGGATAGGTTTGGACAGCTTTTCTCTTTCCCCTGAAGGCACATCGAGGTCCACCAGCATCTATGGCCGAGGTGGGCAGGCTCAGGGAGGCAGAGAAGGTGGACGCTGGGGGTTCATGGGCTCTGCAGAGAGGTTCTCTACCGTGGAGCCTGGAAAAAGGGGCCTGTCATCCTGTGAACCTTTACCTATTGCAAAAACATCCTCCACAAGAAGTGCTTCCTCTCATCCTTCAAGAGGCTTTGCTAAGGATGGAGCCACGGAGTCAGCTGGGACGGGCTCATCTGGCCGCCCTGCTGCGGATGGGAGAAGCTGGTGCACCAGAGGGAGCCCCTTCCCAAAGGACAAAGGGCAGGCGAAAAGCACTGGTAGGTTTTTACCTACAACGGCAGTGCTCCCCTTGAGGAAGGAGTGGGACGGTGATGAAGAATTCCTCTCTCTGCCTCCGAGACTGCTGGAGCTGGAAAGGCTGGCTCAGTTCTTGTCTGATCTTTCCTTAACTATAAGGACTCCTGGGCATGACCATCATGAACTTCCATGTCACAGCAACAGCAGGAAGCCCTGTTCATCCCAGTTGGCTCCTTTCGGAGGAGCAGGTGGCAGGGATGGAAGAGGGAGTTTTGAGGGTTATGCTGGGCTGTGGCACCCCTGCAGCTCTCAGAAGTCCAGCCAGGAAAACACTGAATTATGTGGCCGCATCCATAGGGATCCTTTGCAGGGGCTTTATCTACCGACTGGTCTCAGAGACACGTTGGATGGCAGGTACCTAAACGAACCACGGGTCAAGGGGCATCCCAGGAAGAGCCTTCAGAGCGAGTCCCTTGCCCAGTGCATTAAGGTAGGCTGAGACCAGAAATAAGGTTTATTATGGGGAGCTCTCACATGAACTGTGCCTGTGTTTATGGCACAGTTACTTAAGGCTTCCCCTTCTGCATGGCGTTTGGTGCCTGGCAGCTGTGTGTAATTTATGCAGGGGGGGCTCACTGGAGCAGATAATTCTTTCTGATGGAGCAGGAGCCCAGCTCACTTCTCCTGGGGGGATCAGCTTCCCACCACCCATCCATCCTGCAGCACTGCTGCATCAGGGAAGAGGCCGGAGCTGCAGCTGGGGCTGGTGTGGAGCCCAGGGTTTGCTGCCTGCCCCGTCCCTCCCACTGTTCAGTGCTATCCTTCCACTGGTGCTGTGCTCCCCACCTTCCCCTCCATTGTCTTCCTCACCCCAGCCCTGTGCTGCATTGGGAAGCCATGGTGGGCTGTTGGCTGGAAAGTAATTATTATCCTGCACGCAGCTGCAAACACCAGGGCAGCTCATCCCCTCCTCTTGCATGGGGATAACTGCTGATTTAAAAGGGCCTTTTCTACTGTCAGCATCAGGGTGTATCTCACCTCAAATCATGGTTCCAGGGGGAAAGTAGCTCAGCTTTATAGCAAATTCCTGACTCCTGAGGAGCAGGAGTACGGCTGCAGTCTGGTTTCAGTGGGAGTGTTTAGGGATGCTTATATGTATGAATGGGAGGACAGGAGAGAAGCAGGGAGCAGGCACTTTCCAAAACAGTGTGGGCTCACCTGTTCCTGTCCCTGCCGTGTCTTTGTTGCAGGAACAGATCAATAACCCCTTTTGTTGTGCTCTGTTGAGCAGATGTTTTGCTGCCAGCTGGAAGAGCTGATCCGCTGGCTGTACAACGTCGTGGACATCACTGACAGCTGGGTACCACCCTTGCCGGATGCCAAGAGCATGAAGGCATCGCTGCACCGCTGCTTGGTAGGCATCACCCCTGGCTTTTGTTTCCCCTCTGCAGTGCTGGCATGGTCCAGGCAGGTGATGTGGGATGCATTGGGCGTGCAGAGCTGAATGTGGGAAACTGCTCCCTGGGCAACCTGCAGTACATGTGTTTCTTCCAAACACCCTTCTAAGCAGCGCTCCCTTCTCCTGTCCTTCCCAGGAGTTCAGGAAGGACGTGGCCAACCACCGGAGCCTGACAGAGAGCGTGCTGGAGAAGGGAGAAGCTCTCCTCGACTGCATGGCATCAAATTCACCAGGTGAGGAGGAGCAGCTGAGCAGGGGCCGGGGACACAGCTGTGATGCTGGCCATAGCCTCTGCCCCACAAAATCCCTGGCCCCTGTGTGTGTGGAAGCAGTGGGCACAGCTTGCTCTTCAGCAGCTGTATGGGAAGAAGGGGTTTACATCTCCATTGCTGTCTGGAGACTTGAAGCTGAGGTGTCTCAAGGGTTCAAAGTGGTAACTTTCAGCTGCACCATGCCTTGACCCTTGCCTTGTGCCGTGCCATCCACTGTGGGTGATGGATGTGTTTGCTCTCTTATAGGTCCCTTAGGTTTTATCTTTACTGCAGCATGGCCACTGGGCTGTGGGATGCTGCCAGCCTGCAGCTGGGAGATGCTTTGGCCTGGTGCAGGAGGGGTGATTTTCACACCCTGTTTGCACTTGGTGCATCCCAGGCTGTGGCATGGCACATATGGAGCAGCCGCTCCGGTGACCTGGTGCATCCTGCGTAGTGTGTTTCTAAAGGGTTGGCTGCATCTGCAGTCATCAAAGGGGCTTTAGTGGCTGAGTGCTGCATTATGGGATGGGCTTTCTGGCACAGTCCCAAAGGTCTTCTTTAGGAGGCCCTATTTCTGTATCTTCCCTCTTAACATGGAGCCTCCCAGGTCCCTTCCCACCGTTTCCAAACTCTGCATCACATCTTGGATGGGGTGAAGATCAGCTAAGTGATTTCTAGCACATTTCCTTCCAAAGCCTGCCCAGATGAGTGGCACGCTCTCCCTGCGCTTACAGACATGAAATTCTCACATTACTGCCACCTCCGTTCATACATTCCTGTTTTCCAGTTCTGAAGGACACGCTGGGTTTGATTGCGAAGCAGTCAGAAGAGCTGGAAACCCACGCAGAGCACCTGTACGAGTCCGTTCTAGCTGCTGTGGGTCCCATGCGGGGCAAGGATGGGGTGGAGGACAAGGGGGTGCAGCAGACGGCTGCTCAGTGGGTAAGGAGGGGCAAACCAGCCTTCTGAGGCAGGGGGAGAGGGGGGAAGATAAAACACCTAAATTAGCAAACACCATCCATCAGGCTTCGTTATTATTTCTGTCAATCTGATGCTTGGAAAGCCGAGAAGGAGAAGAGAGCAAGGGTGAGCTCAAAAGGGATGCCCCATGGTCTGTACGTGTGTGTCAGGGAAGAGCAGGGGGGTGGTGACCCAGCTGATGAAACCCAAGAGCACGATGAGAGCGGTGGCAGCTCCTCGGAGGGACACAGGGAGCGGGCAGGTCACTGTCAGTCAGGGTGCAGAGGACAGCAGCAGAGCAGCTGCTCTGATGGAATCACTTGGGCAGCAGAGGGAAGACCAGGAAGGGGTGTTTTGGGGGGGGGTATTTCCTCAGAACCATTCTGCTTTGCTGTGTCATGGAGGGAAGGGGGAGCAAGTGAATCCCGGTGTAAAAGGGGCTAGAAAACTTGTTTGCTGGTTGTGTGTCCAAAGGGCAGTGAAGGGCCTGCAGCACAAGTCTTGTGAGGAACAGCTGAGGGACCTGGGGGTGTTTAGCCTGCAGAAAAGGCGGCTTTGGGGACCTTATTGCTCTCTACAACTGCCTGAAAGGAGGAGATGGAGCAAGGTGGGGGTCAGTCTCTTTTTCCCCCATGTAGCAAGTGATAGGACAAGAGGAAAGGGCCTCAGGGTGCTCCAGGGGAAGCTTAGACTGGATACTGGGAAAAGTTGCTTCCCAGAGAGGGTTGTCAGGCACTGGAACAGGCTGCCCAGGGCCATGGTGTAGTCACCATCCCTGGAGGTATGTAAAAGCCGTGTAGATCTGGTGCTGGGGAGCATGGTTTAGTGGTGGGCTTGGCTGTGTTAGGATCATGGTTGGCTTGGATGATCTTAAAGGTCTTCTCCAACCTAAATGACTCTGTGATTTCTTGACCATCTTCTTTCAACTAAAAGAGAGGCAAAAGCATCTCCAGAGGGCACGGCAGGAGTGCCAGTGAACAGGGGTGCAGGGGTGGCAATGGCACGTGGTGTCTGCAGGCAGAGGCACCACCAGCTGTGTGCTGCCATGGGTAACCATGTCTGTGTGGAATGGAACGCTCATGGGTGCTGGCGCTGGGGCCAAAGCACAGGAAGGCTCTTGGCAGCTTTTAAGCACCCAAAGGCAGGAAGTTAGGAACTGCAGGATAACCTTGGCCACCCCCTATTACCTCAGACTGTCGACATCCCCACAGCCTGCTCCATGGCACGCCGTAACATTTGGAGTTACAAAAGGGAAACGGTATTTCCAGCACTTTAGAGATTAACAATAGCTTAAGTGTTCAAGGCCAGGTTGGACTGGGCTTGGAGCAACCTGGTCTAGTGGAAGGTGTCCCTGCCCGTGGCAGGGGTTGGAGCTGGATGACTTTAAGCTCCCTTTCAACCAAAACCGTTCTCTTATTCTGTGGTAAGTAGCCTGTTTGTTTAATTGATAAATATACCTCTATGAGAGCTATATCCTCTCACTAGTGAGCAGCTCTGGAGGTGATTTAAGGAAGTACAGCATGAGTGTTTTCTTTGGCTGTTGGATTGCAGCCAAAGCACAGTAGCAAACTTAATCCGTTTCATTTCAGGTGCTGCCTCTATCAGACCTGGCCTTGATCAGCCAGGCACGGGATGGCTGAGAGCTGCAGCAAGCACCAAAGCACCTCCTTCCCCTCCCACAGAGACGCCAAAACACGTACGAGCACTGTGTAGGGAGTTAACCAGCTGGGGCTGATTTTGTGCTGGTTCTTTACTGTGGCTTGAGAAGGGCAAGCTGTACAGCAGTTATCTGGCTGCTGGGCTGTGTAGCTCATGGTTGTGCGAGTGAGGAATGTGCAGCTGGCCTTTTGGGGTTTGTTTTTTAATGTAGCTTTCATGGGGTTTTTAATCGAAGTGGCTTTGTTCCATGTGTGAGCAAGAACGTCAGGAACACACCCGTTTGTAACTGAGTAATCCACCGTGTGCCGTGCAACTCCCTCCTAAGTAAAGCCGTGTGATTTGAATAGCTGTGGTCTCATGGTTTGTTTGTGATCTTCAGAAATAGGTTTGAGAAGCCAAGAAATAGCAACTCCTCCTGCATCTTGGGAGCAAATGGAACTCCTGTTTATACTTAGCCACAGTCCCTGATGGAGAGGGATTCTTCATCGGGGCTGTACCAACAGGACCGGGGTGATGGGTTCAAACTGAAACGGGAAGTTCAGGTTGGATATAAGGAGGAAGTTCTTTACTGTGAGGGTGGTGAGGCACTGGAATGGGCTGCCCAGAGAAGTGGTAAATGCTCCATCCCAGGCAGTGTTCAAAGCCAGGTTGGACAGGGCTTGGGTGAAGCATCCCTGTCCATGGCAGCAGGGTTGGAACTGGATGATCTTAAGGTGCTTTCCAACCCTAACTATTCTATGATTCCTGTTGAAGCAGAGCCTGTTGAACCTCCAGCTTCCTTAGGCATAAACACAAACAGCCAATATACTATAGGAATCTTAGTAATAATCCGGTGAGTACCCTCAGGGTTATGCATAAACTGCTGCTTGCTGTTACTTGCAGTAGTGGTCTTGATGCTGTGCTGGGGTCCACTAGGTGCAGCTCTTGCCCTTCCCCTCTTGCAGCTAGCATAATTCATCATTGTTCACGTAACAGTCACAAAAAGCCTCCATACCCTTTCTGCAACAGAAAAAGGCATCTCGAGTAGCAGAATGAGAGCAGTAAATGCCCAAAGAGTTACAGCCAACTCTAGAATGTTGGTACTTGGCTTTAATTAACCTTTCAACTCAATGGTGATCAGCATGTTCTGGTGCAGAAGATGTAATTTCCTCCCATTCTTGTGAGCAGAACAACATGAAGTTTCTGCACTGCACAAGCACAAACTGAAGCAGTTACAAATGACAAGTAACTCACTGAGTCTTGTGGGGTCTTTTTGGTACTCTCCCGTCTTGCACGTCCTCAGCTTAAAAAAGGGCAGTGTCTTTTATTGCCAAGGTGCAGGTGACAACTCAAAGAAAGCACCAGGTGAGGCACTGGCACAGGCTGCCCAGAGAAGCTGTGGCTGCCCCATCCCTGGCAGTGTTCAAGGCCAGGTTGGACGGGGCTTGGAGCATCCTGGTCTAGTGGAAGGTGTCTCTGCCCTTTGGCAGGGGGTGGAACTGGATGAGTTTTAAGGTCCCTTCCAACCCAAACTATTCTGAGTCTAAATTTCAGCAGAAAGGCTCAAGCAAATGGTTACAGCAAGACTGGTCTCACTGGCATTGCCAGCACCAGGTCCCATACCTATGGGCACTCAGAGTAATGCTTAAACAGTTTGCATTTGAGCTCACAGGTTAAAAGACAACAGTGCCCTTGTTCCAGGTTTCTAGGTCTGCTCTGCTCTCTTCCACACGCCTCCAGCCCGACCTCTGCCGGCTCTAGCATTTAATAACACCAACCCGGTAACTCGGTAATGACTTAGGGACAAAAAATAACCACCAAACAACTGGTGTAGCCCAAGCTGGTTTTGCAATGCTTTTATTACTGTATATATTAACATTGTTTTGGACAGTATGTAGCAGGCATCTTGACATTTAAGTTCATTTGTGCACTTCTCTGCAGGGAAGATGTTTTACCCTCAACACACCTCCTCCTGGTTCACTCCCTGATCTTGGCAGCACTCACTACTCCTACTGCTCCTGCTCCCAAGGAGGAGCAAGTCACATTGTATAATGAATTATACCAACAAGCACATCTCTAATAGAAAGCACATCACTTTATTGTGAAGGTCTCAAGTGGAAGAGTTCAACTTAACCATGACAATACTTCATGTATTACAATTGCCTGTTGATTTATGCAACTATGTTGAAGAAAGCTGTTAGCCAAAGTCACCCCCCCCCCAAAAAAAAAAAATAATCAGAGGATATTTGCACCAGTTTTAGTTTATACCTCACAACATACCTAGGCTATATTTTTTTTTTACTATCACAGGGTGTATTTACTACTAGGGGAATGTTACATGGTCTTTCAAACATGAGACTATTTACAGAATAGGCTGAACATTGGAGTTTAGATAAAGCTGAACAATTTTACATGTATAGGAAGTGTTATAGGCTAGCTTTCCTGTGGCTTTTAGCTAGACGTCAGGCACTAATGATTTGATTAGCTCTGTACAAAGAATCACACACTGTCCAAAACCTCCTGGCTGCTGGTTAGTTCCAAATTGTTCCAGATAGCGCCTACTTTGAGCAACAGGCTGGGGTGGGGCCTCCCTGTCCCATTGCATCCTTCTGGTGCCTCTATGCATAACAGAATAGAAGCTAAGCTGTTGCACTAAGTCAGAAATGGACTGATTAGAAGAGGATGGAATCAACAGTATATAGAAAAGACATAATATACTGGTAGAAAGTTATACCACCTCAAGGTTACACTGAAGTCATTCATGTTAGGGAAACACTGTTCTCTACCCCTGCTATCAAAGCGGACAGGAATTCCCTAAGTAGAGTCCTTGAGAAATAAATTAAGTTCCAAGACCAAGTTAGGGAACTGTTGTACATTCAGAGTGCATTATGCCTCCCTGAACATCGGCTGGGTGCTTCTGGTACAGCAGATGTGCCTTAAGCACCATGACCACTCAGTCTTTTGGGCCACAGTCACTAGTTTTACTTGCAAGGAAGGGCTCTGGTCTACTAGGAGGTCTGAGCGCCATGGCTGCACACAGATACATTTTGTGCACAATGCAAGCCTGATTTCCCCCTTAGCCATACAAATTAAGACAATATTTATCACCATACAGTTTGATATTACTTCCAATAAGTACAATATTTATTAAACATTTTCTTCAGTTTTGTTACATATTGTGCAACAAATTACAATATTCTGCAGCCACAAATTATATGCAGAGTATGAAGAAACTATTAATCAGATAGTGTGATCTCTCCATTTATAATTCTACAAGAAGGAACTAGCAAATCAGATCTTACATATATCTTACTAAATTTTATGCATGGAAAGTGACAGACACTGTTGTGCTGTTTGATACAAAATGGCTAAACTTCATCTTCAGAAGACTAAACCTGACATCTAAACATGCCAATAGAAACATCAAAACAAAAATACATCCTAACCAACCACAGGAAACAGTCTGGTATCAGGAAAAGCAACAAGGATTACACGTTTATAAACCAGCACACAAAGGTTTAAAACAGTTCTGAAAATGAAGTTAGCTGTCTTGAGTCAAGGGAATAAAAAAAGTCAGTATTGACCATTTACAATCTCTGACCTTTGTGGAGACGGTAAGAATCTGTTGTAGTGCAGCTACATACAGTACAATTCAGGCAATTTTTTTGTTTTTCACTTGGGTTCAGATTGCAAATTCATTGTTGTGAGACAAAAAGGGGGGAGGAGAGTTTTAGCAGCAACCTCCACTAGACTGCTTGACTGGAGTGCTCTGAATTTTAACATTGGACTTCTCTGCACCACCAGCTGTCGCTCCGGGGCCCATTCGTTTTTTAATCTCAGCAGCCATGGTCATGAAAGACTGTTCTACATTTGTGGCATTCTTTGCACTGGTTTCCAAAAACGGAATTCCAAGAGAATCTGCAAATTCCTGCAAATCAAAAAAAAGTGAATAGTGAGCTCACACGCTGCTTAGTACCTCACCTTGTTTCCTGGGGCATCGCTGGGTAAGCTGCAAGTTCCAATACCACCACCCCATTCCCAGGCTCCAGCCTGATGAAGACGTGCATTGCATGGGGTCAGTGAGCTGCTGGCATTTATGGTACCTTGACATCTGCATACCAAGACACGTCTTTGCACTAGAACTTACTCAAGTGTGTTACAATCCAGATTAGGTGCTCAACTGAGCAAACTCATTAACATCAACATACCTTTGCTGTTGTATAGTCTACTACTTTCTTTGTGGTCAGATCACATTTGTTCCCCACCAACAACTTGTTGACGTTTTCACTGGCATAACGGTCTATCTCCTGCAGCCACTGTTTTACATTATTGAAAGACTCCTAGGAGATAAGAGAGCAGTAAGCAAGACCCTTAAAACTAAGAGGAAAGCTCAGCATTATTCAAGCAATGACTTGGAAAGAAGATAAAGCAATGTACTTCATTTATCAGTGCAGCTCCCAACCACAAGAGAGCTCCCTAATGCTACAGTACTCCCCCTGATTGCCTCAGTCAACACAGGGTCTGTGCAGCTCCTCAGTCCAAGCCCTACACAATCAGCACTTCTTCCCCTCCTGCACTCCCCCCCATTATTTCTCCCTGCTCCATATCCTGACTATTTAGCTTCTTTCATCTGGGACTCTTCCTCCTCTTCCTGTAGCACAGATAAGACATAGCCCAGCTAAAAGCAGAAGAATCCCAAGCATTTACAAAGCACCAGGTATTAGGTGCAAACCACACTGCTGTAGAGATGGTGGAACAACCTTTGACTCCAGCAATGCAGAACTGCCACACTGCACCAATATCCAAGTTAACAATTGAACCCAATTGTTCTTTTTCTATCAATTCAGGAAACTCTACACTTCCCAAAAGCCCTTCAGACAGGGCTACTGCATCAGTAATCTTCAGAGATCTTTCACAGAAGACACTGCCTCAGTTGTACCCTGCACACATGCTGACAATGTTCTGCTTCAAATGCCAGGTTTTGCTGCAGATCAAAGTTCAAATACCTTAAGAGATGTTTCAACAACTTCCACCAGTAACTCAGACTTCCTGTGACCAAAAGCAGGGTGAGACGTATTCACATTGAACAATCAATTACCCGCCCAGCAAGTTTTAGGTTAAGCCTGAAATAAAATGGCTAGAAAGCCACAGATCCCATTGCTCCTTTTATTTCTGTGTTTAGCCCCAAACCAAAGACTAAAACATACATTCGGCTTCATAAGCTTTTAACACAGCCTGAATAATACGGTCACTGTCTCCTTAGTTAGTGCTCAGTTGTTGAATTCCCAGTCTTACTTATCAACCTAGTGTATTCCACTAGGAGAAACTCTCCAGGGACAGGTTTAGCACTTACCTGATCTGTAACATCATACACAACTATGATGCCATGAGCGCCTCTATAGTAACTGGAAGTGATAGTTCGAAACCTCTCCTGTCCTGCCGTGTCCCACTACAAGGCAAATAACAGGACTGGTTATTGCAATGTACCTGTTCCAGTGTTTACATACTGGCTTCAGAAATACAGCTCAGCTGATCAGCTATCCAACTACAAGCACCTCCAAGTCACAGCTACAGGAGCGGCTCTGAAACTGTGTGCATCAAACAGAATTTGAGAAGATCAGGATACTTTAACTGAGAAGAATTACACTTCAGTAGGTACTTTTCTAAAGTGCTCATTTGTTTGCTTTCAGGCAAGTACAGCCAAGAGATCTCACCAAGGAAAACATTAAGCAGTTGTGATCCATGAAGGAGCCATGGTTCAGTAGTCAGAAGAGCAAACATGAACCAGGGCTTGAAAACCTGCTAGGAATAAGGTCAGAGAGATAGGGGTCTCTAACATGGACACTCCCTTCAACTTCCCTTTGTACAGGAGCTGCAGCAATAGATTGAAAGGCAACATCCTCTTCAGAGGATGAAATGCAACTCACACCAAGCCTGGTTCCCCTCCAGGGAGAGTTAAGGAGTAACACTGGGTGCTTGACTTCTCCCCCCAACCAGGCCAGAACAGCACTCACCCAAACACCTCTCTGCCTGAAGCCACATCAAGAATAGGGCTGGCTGCATATAAAAAACAGTCACTCACAGCCAGATGTCAGGAGTGACAGCACTCCTAGTGGGCTGCTCTGGACTCGGGACGCTCACAACAGTCTGGAGGCTCAGACTCGGGTTTCTGGCTGTAAACTCTACTTCTGCTCCACAGTATGGCCTGGAATCCCTGAGTCACTGCCTTCCAGTCCTGACAGCCTCTGCTTGAGCTGGAAGCAGTGGCTGACAAGGATTGTGTGACCTTGCACAGATATTAGATTTCATCACACCAGTCACCCTTTTAGAGTGCTTCACGATTAGAGGAAAGAACTGCCAAGTCCCTTCCCCTGCTTAATTCCAAGTGAAAGGCCAAAAGCATAACTAGAAAACACTGCCCAGTGCTAAAGCAAACGGGCCAGTTACCAGCATCTGTGTCAGTTTTTCCATTCAGGTCAACAAAAAGAGTTTCCAGCACTGGACACTGCAGTCTGCTATTAACAGCTGCTGCAGAATTCTTGGCATTTTGGACAACTGAGTTGTGATACTCCTGCACTTGCACAAATTCTTGCTAAATACTGCAAAACTATCAGTTTTGAGAAGAGAGCACTTCAGCACAGGATTCCACCCTCCAGCTCACAGCCCCTAGTGCCTTTTAAATACTTCAGCTTTTTCTTCTTCCCAGGAAGAAGAGTTTGTAACAGGTCATTTCCTCTTTCAGGCAGTCAGCCTTGGTAAGCATCCTTCTTTAAGGATAGCACATGGAATCCTGTCTTGTAAAAACTGCCTAGCCTCTTGTAGCAGGGAAGATACTGCTTCTATTTTAATGATTAAGGTACAAAGATAACTATTAATAGTTATGTAGTTCTGTGCTTCAACAGATTCAAGTACCCAGGAATTGAGAAATACTACTTACTATCTGAAGCTTGATTGTTTTCCCATCTAGTTCTATAGTTCTGATTTTGAAGTCCACACCAATCGTGCTGATGTAACTTTCTGTGTACGTGTCATCCTAGGAGAAAGAGTGAACAGAAGTCAAGCCAGCTGCATCTCTTCCACGGTCACCTACTTTATTATGCAACAGGCAGGCACCAGGCAGACAAAGGTACTTAATTCCCCAGCAAAACCAGTTTGATCATTCATGGCAAAATCCAGAGGGTAGAAAGTATTTTCAGAGTTTTTGCTTTACACATTCTGCAGTTTCTTAAAAGCACCTCAAACAACAAGAGTTATGTTCCAAAGAGCAGTTAAAAAGCCCCCTCTGGAAATCCTGTAGTGTTAAGGCCTTTTGAACTGTAGTTGAAAAACAGTCTCTGCTCATGTTGGCAGATTGAGGAGCTACTTAGAATAACCATTACAGTTATTAAGGTGCCTCAGACTTTCATTTTCCTTTGATGGTTTTTCATCTGTATTATAGAGCAGCTACCTACAAGTCAGAGGCTTTTCCTCAGTCACACTCCACATCTGAATTTCAGATCCTCTGCTGCCACAGCTGGTTGCTAAGGCAGTTTAGTTACAGATGAGGTACTTGTGTTAAGTCCTCAGCTCTGCAGCCTGTGTAAACACAGGAAGGAAAACACAACCCTGTTTTAGGAGCTTAGATGGGCCTGACTGCAGGGTCTCCAGCAGGCCTTAAGACACATAGGAAGTGCTGGATGAGTCTCTGCTACCTTCTAGTGACTGTTAGCTTGCCAGCATGAAGGAAGTTCCTATTCCCAAAGCGCCAGCAGGATAGAGCTTCATGTAAAATATACCACAAAAGGCTTTATGCAACCAACAGCTATCACAAAAGCTACATATTTCTTTGGTTGTGAATGGAAGACACATTAGGCAATATATCTACCTGAGGGAACACATGCAAGTAAGAAACATTAAGCCTTTTGGAATGACATGACATTTATTTCCTTAACATTTCAATACTCAAAAGGGTATGTTTGAAAAGCCTGATGCAATTTAACCTACAGCAAGAACACAGGTAAGTGAATGCTGTAGTAATTCTTTATGTCAGGGTAAAAGTCACATTTCTAAAGGAAAAAGCTAATTAGTTGAAGAAACGCCAGATAAACTAAGCCTAAACTTAAGCTGCTGGCTATCCAAAAAGGGAAGCTGGATTATTCACATGATGCCAAAATTAATTCAGAAGTATCTGCAAGAGAAGCAGGCAAGACTGATCTGGGAACACTGCTCAAGCCTTGGTGTCATTTCCAACCCAATGCCTCCAGGTCCATGAGCAGAGCAGGATACATGCTGCTAGTGTTCATACTGGTTTTAGTGTCTCCCTGTCCTAATAGAGCACAAACAGCAGCTGGAACAAGTTTACTTTAGGTGATGCTGTTTGTAAGCACCAGACCAGTATTTCATATTAACAACATGAAACACAACAGGCTGCCTCCAGAGGCGCCTAAAGCAATTGTTTAAGCTGGGAAACTGCTGCCATCACCTTGTAGTATGAGACTCAAGTTTGTGGACTAGTGCTCCACATTCTCCCTTCCTCTCCCATGACAACGTAAAGCTACACTTTGGCATAGACAGAGTTCACTGGACTCCAGCTTTTTCTACTCAGAGCTGTCCAATCCCTTTTAACTTCTCCTGTTGACAACAAAACTTGAGTTTCTTGCATCAAATTTCAGCCACAGCAGCTCACCAGCTATTTTAACATTTTATTATACATTCATTCACTAAAGGAAGCATAAAGCCTTATTATTCCTAGAGCATTATTTAAATCAGTCCTCCCCCTGGCTAAGCAATTGACAGACCTTTTCAATGAAGACATCAAACTTCATCTGGCTGAAAATATTCAGATCAAGTAGTAACTGATGAAGGTGTTGCCCTGACACACTTGTACTCTTCTTGCCTGAAAGCACACACCCCAGAATTCAAGTATGTTCTTCCATCTTCAATGTTCTACCACTAGTGTAATGATGGAAGTTAAATTAAGATACCTTGCTCTCAGCTAATAGGAAAATGAAAATTAAGCTTAAGGCATATTCATGATACTATTTCTTTCCATATTACTCATACATCAACTAGAAACAGAAGACAGGAAGGTTCTGCAGTATTTTAATTATTCCTTAGAAAACCAAACCTGACAGACATCAGTCCTTTCAAGAAGTTCTTGTAGCAAAGAGGTGCTTGCTAAGTACCTGGTAGCTTTTTTTACATAGAGTTTTCAAGCACGATCACTTACTGCAAACCTAAGTAGAAGGCAAGATTTCCCAACACCGGAGTCTCCAATCAGAAGTAGCTTGAATAAATAGTCACTGCAGAAGGAAAAAAAACACAAGATTAAGTCACTTAATGACAAACACTATTGAGAACCAAGTTCCTTATAGCTAGTGTATTATGAAGGGTAAATTAATTTACTGCTGGGGAAGGCACCTGTAACTCCAAGCTTCTCTAGCCTAAACTGGCTAGATACTCGCAATTTACTTGGGAAGGGAAAATGCTCTGAACACAGCAGTTTTGCTTCAAACTGTACTTTCCTAGGAAGTTACTCTGCGGCTATTATGTGACCATCAGCAAGACTAACACAGTCCTGCTTCAGCTCTTTGTGTTCTAGCTAAGATTAAAATCATGCAATTAAGTGCAAGGCTCACTGCTTGGTTGAGTGACTCAAGTAACACACAGATGGTAGTAACAGCCTGCTGCCCACCAGAGCCATTGTCTCTGCATCTTCTTTAAAGTTAAAGGCCTGATTTCACTGCCCAGCTTCACCAATACCACATAGCTGGCCAAAAGCAACCAATTCTTTCCTCAGCTTAAGTTACCCAAATTGAAGTTCCAGCTGAACCCAACAGCACAATATGAAATTTAAACACACAAACTATGAATGCTAAGTTTAGTGGCCTGCTAAAACAAAATGAACATCCACCTCCCACCATAGACTATTAACAGCTGACAGCAACCACATACTCCACTTGCCTTTCAGGAACTAAAATAGAGCTAAAGCCATTGCCAGAGGAGGTTTTGTTCATTCTCCAGAGGATGTCAGATGCGATATTAGGAATTCTCAAGTCACACTGAAAGAGGTGACATTTTATTTGCTTAATACCGAGTTCTCCCAGCATTGAGGGAACAAGCATAGTACCATCAATGCCCAACCTAGACTTACACTTCAACAAGTAGTGAACACTTCATTGATGGCATACATTAGATTGTGTTAGTCATAAGACTAATGGGGCAGTTTAATACTAGAGATCAAGTAGCACAGGGAAAGCACCAAGCCACCAATTACACAAGCTATTTTATTTTGCATGTGCTAGACTAAACCAGTCTATGTTTACAACTCTTCAGCCCTACAGTGTCCAGGATTAAGCCCTGTTCTTGTTAAACCACAGGAGTTTAAAACAGACATATTTCCATGCCCTCTTAATCAAACTGAGAAGGTAAAGTATATGCAAATGCCCAAAGTCAACTGTCCCCACCTATTATTCCTCAGCACTGACACTGACTCTGGCTGGCAGGAATCCAGCCAGGAAACTGCATCCATACAGCCAAGCAGATGGTCAACTGCTCTGCTTGTCACTGCTCTGCTCCAGTGCCCAAATAACCATCATCATGGCTGGTCCCTGTCAGCAAGAACAAACTCAACTGAAACCTCCCTCTGTTTCCACACCACTTCTCTTAAGACTAGAAGCCAGAAACGGCAAATATAGCAACTAAAAAGCTGATCCTTAAAATGCAAGCTCCTCCCACAGTGCAAACCTAAAAGCACTCAAGTTATTAAAAATAAAATCAAAGCCAAAGAATACATAGCAGTGTACAGTCCCAGAACTCACTACTCCACCTGTCATTACTAATACAAGGCAAGATGGTTTTAGTATAGTGACTGTTAACCTAAACTGTTCAGGGGAGGTAAGTTACATTACATCACATCACAATCCACATATCACAGAATCATAGACTCTTACCAGCTTCAAGACAGCTGAAACATTATTACTGGCCAGAAGCATTGTTACTGCTTGTGCTCTTACACTGGTGATAACAGCCAAAATACACTTTTCTTGAAGCTTGGGCCTGCCCAGAAGGGGACACCAAAATCCCTCCTCACAACATGGAGTACAGAGCACTGCCTCCCTGTGTGCTTTAGGAGAGTTTTGCGTTTCCTGTGGCTCCACTTGCACACACCACAGCCACTCTGACCAGCCAGTGCTTGGGGATGCACTTGTGCTTCATCACAAGCAAAAAACATGTTTTAAGCCTAAGCATCACAAAAATAAATGGTTTAAGCCTCAACATCACTGAAGCAGGACTGTACTGATCATTGTTCTAGTCAGACAACAGAGCTACCCAGCTCTGTTGTCTCTCATCCACCAACTCCCATCAGGAACAGAAGGAAGGGAATACCCAATAGCAACTGCAGCAAGACACATTTAATACTTCTTACCCCACTAATAATTTAGCTCAAGAGTAGCAGAGAAACCTGGGTCTCCAGGTTACACAGACTAAGTTACAACAGCTCTGAGACCTGGTCCACTTAAACCTATGCCTTCTTCCCCATGATTAGGCATAAACTGAAGCCACAATTGCCTAAGCCTTCAAACAGCTCCTTCCTACCTCAGCAGGAAGCTTTGGTTGTTCAGTTCTCTGCAAAACCAGAATTTTCAGTAGGCCTGAAGTTAAATTATTACTTACAGCAAGCACTAATACACTTGAAAGTATTAGAGCTTGTAGCATGTTATAATCCCCTTAAGAATGGTAGCACATGAATATTACCACTGTGTTGTCTTCACTAAAATTAGTGGAGAAAAAAAAAAACCCTTCCTAGTGTAGCAAAGTAAAGCTTCAGCAATGAGTCTGAAAGAGTTACTTATGAGCCTCCCCTTGCTTCCAAGCCCCCAAGATCAAGTAGCTTGTCTTCCCCTGTTACTCTTAGCACTTAGAGCAGCTCTGAACCGGATCTACCCTGCCATTAAATCTTTTACTGTTCAGAAGCAAACAATAATGGTTTATACACAGCACTACTGTTGAGTTAACACATCAAAAACCCAGAAGCTTTATACTGGGTTTGACATCTTTGTTATGAAGACTTTCCCTCACTTTTGCCTTCAGTACTTCCTGAAGGAAGTGACAACCCCGGGCTCACATGGTGACTTAAGCCACCAAAGCCAGGGCCAGCACCCATCAGGCTGCAGCATGGCTGGATATGGCCTTTACCAAGTGAGCTTTGTCCCCAGCCACAGAAACGGGTGATGTGTCACAAAAAACGAGTTTTGCCAGGTAAGAAAGACTGACACTTAGACCTGCATCAATCCAGAGGTAATTTAAGAACCTATTTAGGTTTTAAAGAGATTAAAATCATTCCATATCCCAGTGATACAGTGCTTTCCTTTCTAGATACAGCTGCTCCAAAACCTTTTAAAATACAGCAGGTGCCTTGAGAGCAGCCTTGAGAACCAAATCAGCAGCTTGTTACACATGGTGTGCTGCTAGAGGCAGCTCTCAGGGTACAGCAACATTTTAGATCAAATAAAAATGAAAATAAGCTCCAAAAATGTGCAGAGATCTATTTCTAGACTGAAGTACACTGAGAGAACATTTGTGTTAACAGGTTCAACTGTAGCAATGTGGCCAACAAACCCTGCAGGTTAATTCTGGTATTTGCTCCTGAAGAGCCACACCACCAATTCTGAAGTCACTGAATTTTACTCTTTAAACTCAAAAGCTTAACTCATCGGCTCTTCTAGTTTAGGGTGGCTTCACAAAGCAGCATAATCTTCTCCACAATACCTGGAGGTAGTGTGAATTCAGATTTATCATTCAGCTATTTCTCACCATTTATATAAGCAAGTCATACCTCACTCCTGTAAGACAGCACACTGGAAGAACATGTGCAGCAAGGCAGGTAGGTTTGTACTGTCAGTAAGAGTAAGGCTTTCAAATCCTTCCCATCAGGAAGAGGATATGGCAACTTCCTCTTGCTGAAGAGATAAATGATACATATGTGTTAATTGCCTCCTGCAAAAAAGGCACCTCCAAAGCAGCCCTGTCAAATTCTCAAGCTGTGAAGCAGCATCTTCCTGCTACAAGCATTTCCCATACAGCAGTCAGCAAGTTCAGCAGAACACCAGGAAGTCAAATTCAGGACAGATCTGGGAACACCTGTGTAGAACAAGGGACCTCTGGGCCTCCGATACTGCCTTTTGTACAGCTAGATGTGGGGATTTTTTAAATGCCAGGGAGGTTTAATGCCAAAGCAGACAAGACTAGGTGGTTACCCATATCCAACAAAGAATTGCTGGAAACTGCTTTAATCATTATGTCAGCTGCACACTAACTGTGAACAGGTCCTTGCAGCAGCCTCAAATCCCCAGTCTTTGTTCTACCACCCAAGAAAATTTGAAGCACAGCTGGCTGATTACACACTGCTCATGTAAGTAAACAAAATCCAGAAGACAAAGCCACTCTGCATCGCAGATTGCTGTTTGGAAAGGTGAGAACACAAACAATTTCAGATGATTCCAGCACCCCAGAAGCTGTCACTCAATTCTTGTCTACTGAACATCATCACAGAAGACATCCCCCCCACCCCTCCCACTATTCACTAACCCTTCTGAAGGACGCAAACCACCCAAATTTACTCTTAAAAACACTTCATCTCCTCATATCTCCTTGAAGGAGGTATCTAGAACAACATCCAGACACTACAGAACAATGATCAAGACTAACTGCTGATACCACTTGGCTGTTAGCTAGTGCACCCACCAGTGTGTTTATGCTAGTCCACCTACTACATGCAAGTTGCATAAGGGGTAGGAAATGCCGAACCTGACATGACCTAGTCACCAGAGTCAATATTGACACTTCCCTCATTTAAACACCGTAAGGGGGGAGGAAGGCAGAAGGAATACATCCCAGTGCCAGGTGGGCAGGTGTTCCCAGATTTTAGCTTCCAAACACTAGCACTAATATCTCATTCATCCCTCTTCAGCTCCTTCACTTGAAGGAAAGTGCATTAACTACTTGACTAAGCTGCCCCACAGCTCTGGAAGTTAAGGAAGCTCTAAGAACACATACCCATCCCTGCAAACCCTTGCACCAACAGCTGCTAATCCTGTAACTTCAGTATGAAAACTGAAAGAGGCAGGTCTTTCACTTTGAACCAACTCTCCCACTGGCCTCTGACAGAGTTCTGGTACATCCAGGAGAGAGGATTTGGGGCTATAGCCTGATCTGAAGTTGTGATAAGGAAGTGAGAACGTGTTACATTATAGACAAGGAACTTTTAAAAGGACAAATGGTCATCTGTATCTGTTACAGGTAACAGAAGGAATAGTGTTGTAATCCTGTAAGTCTTATTCCCGCTTTAAAACTGACCCAAGTACACATATTACAGTGACAGATAATTTCTGTTCATCTCACCACACCCTTCCCATTCTCCTATCCTCATCCTGCAGACACAATCCTGTCAGGAAGTACCAATTTAATACTACAAATTAATCTTAAAATACAGCTTTTCCTCCATCTCAAGGACTCGGCCCTCACCACTAGGAACAAGCACTCTTCAAAGGCTGAACCTCCCTCAAAATGTTTTCCCTATCTTCATAACATCCAGTATCTCACTTCAGGGAACTCCTCTCTGCATCAGTCTAGAAAGCAAAGAGGCTTTACCAAGGGTAAAAATACCTATGAAAAAAGCCCTCTTCAACCCGTTTCTGTACACTGTTAGTGGTCCAACACTTTGCTGGCAGTTTTTCACTACAAAGCCCACCAGTCTGCAAGATAAACTTTAACTTGACTATCATTACAACCACAGAGGTACCAACTATTTGCTGGTCTTTCACCCACTGACTACCTCCAGTGACTGTTTTGGTGTTTTCCAGAGCCACAGGAGGAAGGCTGTTATGTCATCTTGCCAAGATGTAACCCGAGTTCCTGGCTGTACCTCTTAACTATCCCCAACAATCTCACACTACCAAATGACTGCTTGGCCTTCTACTCCTGCTTGCTCTTCAGGTGATTTTAAGAGGCCCAAAGTGCTTGCAACCACACTACCATAAGCATTGAGTACAAAAGCCGTAGCCACACAAGTCAGTAGCCTCAACTGTGTGGCAAAGCATGGTTTGAGGACCAAAGTTGTGAAAGCACCATCCATGATGAGAGGCAACGGGTATCTAGAGCTGCAATGTCATATACCACACGTGCATTTGAATACCATAACCACTTCAGTTACATTAGAGGGCACAGCAGCTTCACCATTTCCCAAACTGGAGCGCCAGCAAAGCCAGCATCTGAAATACTAAAACCACCCTTCAACCATAAAGTGTTGAGAGCACAGCAGTTTTAAAAGTGCTTTTTAAACTAATCCCAACTCCCTCCCCTTATTCACTCAAAAAAGCTGTGAGCAAAACAAGGTTTATGGCCCCTGACATCCTGGTGGGCAAGTCCCTGCTCTTCTAGTTGACAGCATACAGACACCTATTGACCAGGGAGCTCAGGCATCCCTACTCCCGAGCAGGCCAATTACAGAGAAAGGCCATAAACGCAATGCGAGGTACAACAAACCTCGAAAAAAGCCTGTGTCGTTACCAGGTTTTCTAGGCAAGCTCTATTTCAGGCCAAGACAACCCCAAGAGCGTTTCATTATCAACTCCCAGCGTTGCAAAATCTACATAGGCAAGAAGTGTTTTGCAAGAGCCATGTGACACACACATGACTTGCAGCTAAAGTGAAGGGTGGACCTCTGACTACTAAGCTGCCAGCAGCAAACCGGCCAGGAAGATCGGCTTTCACAAAGCGCTGGTTTCCCCCGTCACTTGTTGGAGCTTGGGCCCCGATGCGCAGTATCGGGACCCGGGAAAATCGCCGTCCGCTGCTCCCGTACTTACTGCGCTCCAGCGGAGGGAGGCGGGATGCCAGAATCACCGGCCCCACCGCGCCGGTTTATGGCGGGGGCATCATTAACTTTTCATAGCCCGCCGTGCGGATATCCCACCCCCTCCCGCCCCGCCAGCGCCCGTAACCCAACCCCCGGGGACGGCTCCCGCAGGCCTAGCGCCTCCACGGCCCCCGCAGCACCACTCCGCCAGTGGCCAGGGGCCTTCAGACCCGAAGGCTCGGTCCTTCCGCCCCGTTCCTTTCCCACCCCCCCCACCCTGCGCCAGGCCCGGCGGCCGCCTCCTTCCCCCCCCTCCCCGCCGATCGCGCCCCCCCCCCGGGCACGGAGCCGCGGCGAGGCCCTGCCCGGCCCGCACTCACTATTCGGGATTCATGCTGGACATGTCCGTGGGGCCCGCGGCCCGAGGGACGGCGAGCACGCTGTGAGGGGGGACGGTCGCGGCCTGGCAACTGCCGCCGCCGAGGCGGGCGCTCCGCGGATGCAGACGTCCAACAGCTGCCGCCTTCTCCCGGCGCTCGGCTCGGCCTGCCCCTCCGCCGGCGCCCTGCCCGCTCCGCGGCCTCCGCGCTCTCTCCTCAGCCCAAAATGGCTGCCCGAGCCCAACCAGGAAACGGGGCGGCCTCTCGCCGAGCAGCGCTTACATGGCCGGGGGGCGGCCGCGGGGCACGCCGGGAAACCGAGTCCCCCTGCGGCGGGCGCTGCCGCTCGGCGGCGCTGCTCGGACTCGCTTTCCCGGCGTGCTTAGCGGCGGCGGCGGCGCATGCGCTCGGGCACGCCTTTCTTCCCTGGGCCCCGGCGGCTGGCAGCGGCGGCTGGCTCTGCGGATTGGCTGGGGAGGAGCCGGCTCGCGGTGACGTCAGCGGGAAGACGTGGCAGCTCGGACGAGTCACCGCGCGGGCAGGAGGGGGGCGTGGCCTCGGCGGGCGGGGCGGGGCGGGGCGTGGCGCGCGCTGCCGCGCCCAAGCCTCCCCCCCCCATGCCCGTTACCCCCTCCCCATCCCGGGGCGGGTGCCCGGGGCGGCCGCTGGAGCTGCCGGTGCCGCTGGGTTCAGGCTCCTCCGCCCGGGCCCGATGCGGTCCGATGCGCACGCAGCGATCGGGTGTTAAAGCGCTTCACAAAGGCCCGGGGTAGGGCGGGTTCCATGTGGGGCGCGGTGAGGGCCCGGCAGGGTTCGTCTCTGAAGGGGGAACCTTCGGCTGCAGCACAACCCGGGTGCTTGTTTCACCGCTCACCTTCGTGTCGGTGAGGGGTGAAACCCCTCCGTTTTTAGGAGGGGTTCAAATCAAACAGGGGCGGGTTGACATCTGTGGTGAACCGGGCACCTGCAGGAGCTCAGACCTCCACATGCATTAATAAGTAACAATCCCTTTATTTCGCGTTCCTCTTCTCAGAAGCATTTTACAAGCATTAATTAGTTACCTTCTGTAACATTCTTTGGGCATGGTAAATGCTGCTAGGCTCGTTTTACTGCTGGGAAGTGCATGGAGAGATTGTCACACACCTGGGATCTCAGAGCAAACAGCTTGTTAAAGCTGGAAGAATTCAGAATATAGGAGATAGTTTTCACTTAAATCCTTGATGAATATCAAGTTGTGTCGCTGACGTTTTATGTTCTCGGGTTTATTCCTAACAAAGTCCCAGCCTTTCCAACACCACTGGGAAGAGCACATCGCTGCAGTGCTGGGCATCATTGCAACTCAACACAGGGCACTGCTGAAAGCTCATGAGTCTTAACAGCTCCTTGTAATCAGCTCGGGAATTTAAATCCCCACTAAATACATATTATCTGATGTTATTTCATTACAAAGGGCATAGTATAATACATTGACCGAAGTTTATCTGCCATCCAGCTCAAAGGACAGGAGGAACAATCCGCAAGTGGATTGCGAGATCACTGAAGTGTGTGCAGGGCTCTGTTTCTGCAAGCTGGGCGGTGTCACTCCCACCATCCAGGTGTGCCTTCCATCAAGCTGCAGGTCACCAGCGGTGTAAGTACACCCAGGGACTACTGAAATAACCAAACTCGACAGCGACAGAGCAGAGCTGAATCCCCAGAGGAACTGAAATTGCAGTCTTGTCTGATGTTTTCCCCCCACAAAGATCATGAAATGCCACTCACACTCCACACATCTTCATGGGTTTAATATAGTTATGTTCAGTGCCTTAAAAAGTAATAAACTGTGCCAGCTATAACTGAAAATATAGAGCACTGGTTAAAAAAGGGTTTGTGTTTCCTTTGCTTTCTTGCATCGCTTGTTCTGTAACATAATCTCCAGATGAATCCACCATATAAATTACTGTACATACTGCTGCCGTGGTGGCCATCGCTGAAGATCCTACTTCCCTTTCCCCATTACGTAGTGTGTTTGTGAAACACCACCCATTCTGTTTGATGTTTGCCATCAGAAAGCCAATGAATCCTTTGAAACTCTCTTTCCTCTCTCTTGAGACAGTCTGTGGAAGGTGTCCAGATGTGCAGGAATATCCCAGATGAGAAACGTCACTCAGCAGACAGCACGTCATTCTCTGCCAAATACAAAACTTGCTTTATGAAGGGATATTTGTAACAGTTGTGCTTTTACTCCTCTCTTCCCCAGTGAAACAAAAAGCTCCAACCACCTCAATTCCTTATTCTGTTGTGAGGAATAATGCTTACAGGCCAGAGTAAACAGGGCTCTGCCACATACGGTGCTACATAAATGTATCCAGCACAGTCAGAGCAGACACAGGGACAAACCAACTCCAGCTCTAGCTAACTATGAAAACCACAAATTAGATTTACTTCTGAAGTAGGGCACGGGTTAATAAGACTGTGGGATGCTGTTTCATCTCACAGAAATAATAGCTTCCGTGTCTGAGAAGAGCATATTTAATCTGTGTGACTGCACCAGCAGCATGGCAGGTGTAGCAACCCATGGATGCAGGCTGGGTGTAAAGGCTATGTAAAAAGCGGGTTTAATTCAGCTCTGCAGGGTGGGCTTCCTGTTGGCCATGTTGCAGGTTGAGGTTGTCTGCTGCACCGATGTTATCTGCAGCTGAGTGCCTGCACATGGACCCGTTTAACTGGATGAACAGGCTCAGGACCCCTGCCTGTTTTCTAGCTGGAGTGATGATTTACAATCCATGGATCACGTTCTGTCCTGTTCCTCCTCCTTCCTTAAGTGGGTTTGCACAGCTTGTCTTGAACATCATGAACCACTGGATGGTCAGAGAGGCCTCGCTTGTCTCTCGCTAATAGGAGTGTAATGCAAGGAGCAATATCAGATGCCAGTTAAGGAAACATTATTCATATACCTTCAGGGCTGAATTCTGCCTGTGCCAATAGAGGCTGATTTTATCCTCTTAGTGGAAATCAGATGCAGAATTTCCTTTGGCTTGGGCTGTAGTGCTCTACCAGAGCGGCCCAGGAAAAGCCGTGAGCAGAGATTACCTTGAACTGCAATCACCTTCCCCAGTCCTCTGCACCCCAACCTGCTAACTCGTGTTCTTGAGGTTGAACTCTGCTGGGTCCTGCTTCCACTCAGGTGACCCTTCCCTCTCCTCCCTAAGCCACAAAAGGTGTGTGACAGAGGAGGCTCTGAGCAATGAGGAGACAGGAGGACACAGGATAGAAGCGAGGTGCAGTGGCTGCAGGGAGGTATAAGAGGGGAGAGGGAGGAGGAAAACCAGCATGAATGATGGAGGAGGAATGTTACAGCTGCATGAGCTCACGTTGTGCATGCAGTATGAAGCCTGAACACCTGCTGTGGGGCTGTCAGTGGGACCGTGAGGGAGCTGACCATGTGGATTGCAGCCTGCAGAAAGCAGTGAGGTGGGTAGGGTTCATTCTACGATCCTCTTCTGCCCCTGTTTCATGTGAAATGGTCAGTATTTTTTAGCCATGTAACCACACCACCCTGTCACAGGGTACAGGAAGGTTTCAGGTCTGCTCTCTACCACTCTACCGCTGTTTTTACCTTGAAAATGTTTTTCTTTCCCCTGTGTAACAGATCTTGAACCAAAAGTAGGGGGAATCAGGCTTCTGACCCAGTACTGCCTTCCCATAAAGCTGTCATGTTAGCACAGCAATGTTCAGATACCATTTGTCCCCTGCCAGTGTCCTTTTCCCTAAACTATGTATAAAACTAGAAAAAATAAAGAATTTAGGTATTTATTTCCCTTTCTGGTTCCTTTGCTCTTCCCTTCCCCTCCCCCTTCTCAGAGTCTGATCCGTGTTGTGGGAAGCTCGAAGGCTAAGAGATGCACAACAGCCACACGGAGAAGGTCAGGCACCAGGAATGCACACTACAGCTGACTGGTTTGCTACCAGGAGTGCTGGGGAACAAACACTGATTTTAGCTTATCAGTAGCAGCAGGTCTCTCTCGTACTGCTCACAGTCCTCCCATGTATTTAATCTCTCTGCAGGACTTGTCAGCTACCAGTGTTTTTTCTGACAAGATAACCATGCCATTTGTGCTATGGTTAGCACACCTAAAATGGTGTTAGCAAATTCTTATTAATTCTTGATTTAAGAAATAAAGGACAAGGAAGGAGTAAGTTGCCAATGGACCTGTGGTACCACTGGGAGGCACAGAACAAACACCAATACACCATACCAAGGTGTAATCTGAGGTCAGAAAAACAGGTATAGAGAGGGAAATGGTGTTAATGGTATTTTGTACCTGTTTAAGAGAGCTGGTCCGCTATTATATATTGCTTCTTACACCTGGAAGGTAACCACATGGTGCAGTGGTACTTACTGGTCTGCAAGTCACCAGGAAACAGCTGATGTCCAGCTCTACCTCTGAGTTCTGCCTCACACAGCCTGTGCTTTCGAATCCTGCAGTGAGGGGAATGAAGGCAGAGGTTTCACGTTGGTTACAATCACAGGCAGAAGCCAAGCAGATATAGGCAGGGTGAAGTGTCAAGAGCATGTGGTGAATGTGAAGGGATAGCAGTACTCAGGGAGAAGACATCCAATTCTGGTGAGCTAAATCTCTTTTAGGAAACTCCTAGAAGGACATCTGGTACCTTGTTCTGGCTCCTGTCTTCAGAATCCAGGCCCAGTTGTGAGCACATGGGAGTTTCGAGGCAACCGTCACCCAAATTTGAAGCAGAAAATTATTTCAGCAGGACATAAAACTCTGCAATTGGTGACAAGTGGAGTTCCTCAGGGGTCAGTACTGGGACCAGTGCTGTTTTAACATCTTTGTTGGTGACATGGAAAGCAGGACTGAGTGCACCCACAGCAAGTTTGCGATGAAACCAAGCTGTGAGGTGCAGTTGACGCCCTGGAGAGAAGGGATGTCATCCAGAGGGACCTGGACAGGCTGGAGAGGTGGGCCAGTGCAAACCTCATGGAGTTCAACAAGGCCAAGTGCAAGGTCCTGCACCTGGGTCAGGGCAATACCAAGCACAAATACAGGCTGGGCAGAGAAGGGATTGAGAGCAGCTCTGAGAAGAAGGACTTGGGGGTGTTGGTTAGTGAGAAGCTCAGCATGACCCAGCAGTGTGTGCCTGCAGCCCAGAAAACAACTGTGACCAGCAGGTTAAGAGAGGGGATTCTCCCCCTCTACTCCACTCTCATGAGACCCCACCTGGGGTACTGCCTCCAGCTCTGAGGCCTTTGGCACAAGAGGGATCTGGACCTGTTGGAGTGAGTCCAGAGGAGGCCAAAAAGATATCAGAGGGCTGGAGCACCTCTTCCATGAAGACAGGCTGAAAGAGTTGGTGTGGGTTGCCTGGAGAAGAGAAGGCTCTGGGGAGACCTTTTAGCAGCCTTCCAGTACCTAAAGCGGCCTACAGGAATGCTGGAGAGGGATTATTGTGACAGGACAAGAGGGAATGGCTGTAAACTGAAAAGGGGGAAATTTAGATTAGATATTAGGAAGAAATTCTTCACTATGAGGGTGGTCTAGTGGAAGGTGTTCCTGCCCGTGGCAGGGGGTTGGAACTAGAGGAGCTTTAAGGTCCCTTCCAACCCAAACCATTCCATGATTTTATGATTCTACGATAAGCTGGCTACCTATTAACTTTAATATCTCTCTTTACTTTTTACTTTACATGCTTGCCATGGTTCAGATCTTGATTTGCCAACCTTTTGCAAAACCGACAGTACCACATTTTGTATTGCATGGAGGAAGCACAGGGGTTTGGTAGTTGGGCTTTTGTTACACAAGCCTAGTGGGAGCAGTGTAACATTGCGAGCTTAGGACAGCAACTGAACACATTTGCTAAAATCATACTAAAAAATAAGGTTGTAAGAGACACCAAGAGACGATCTTGTCAGTTCCTCTACTTTAGTTGCATCTATTTCAACGTCCAGAAATGCCAATTCCACTGTTCCCACAGGACATTTATGACAGCACCCACAAGAAAGGTAAAAAAAGCTCAGTGGTAAAATGATTCCAAGGATAAATTAAGCAGCTTAGGCTTTTACTTAAGGTTGCTGTTGAATTTAGTACACTTTACTTCATCTGTTATATCCTGGGCATCTTTTAAAGCACAATCTTCAGTGCTACAAGAGATAAAGAAGACAGAGCTCAAGCTGAGCTTCTGTGGCTCTGTGCCAGCAGAGAATCTGGCCTGATTGTTGTTTATAGAATGGCAGATCAGGCTCTGGACCACAACTGTGCAATAGGAGGTTGGGCTCTGAGGTTGCCGTCTCCTGAGCATCTGATATCCTGCTTGCAGGACTTGTTTCCTTCTAGTAAATGAAACTTCTCTAATGAATGCAGACCTTGGTTGACTGCCACATAGACATTGAGGCAGAGTACTACTAGAATGCACACTTGAAAACATCAGGAAGTAAGAACACAGGGTCTTGTGGGGATCATAGTACTCTCCACACATACTGCCAAGGGCTATCTTCTACCCCTGACTCATGCATTTTGCAATGCAGCAGAGATAGCAGGGTAGTGCACCATGGAATTTGGTCGCTCTGCTCTTTGCCTAGGTATCTATTTGCTTAAGAGTTTGATTCATCATACCAGTTATCATGTAAACACTCTGGCATGTACCTAGCTGTGCTGGCATCTCCCTGCTTGGCACAGGATGTTGTTTAACACTGGCAGTTGACTTAATACTGAAGGTTGTTTCATTGGGTTTTGCAGGTAATTTTGATGCCAGAGTTCTGGAAGGGAGTTTTACCCTGTTAAGCTGAAAAGCTTGTATTTTCATATATATATATATGTCTTTATGGCATCCAAAAGTGGCAAAAGGATACAATTCTAATGAAAAGAAGCAAATCAAATCAGTGGCTGTACCTTCTTTCATCTTTCCTTCTACTATCTCAGCCCTTCTCTTCCATACCAGCTTTTGTGCCATTATTCTCTCTTCTAACCTCTTCCTTTTTCAAAACCTTTCTTCCCAGTTTTCCTTTGTTCCCAGTCCTCCTCTGTTTGCTTATTATTTTTGCACACCGCTTTGCACAGCATCTTCCATACTTCGTGTGTTGCACACTGACTTGGGCCTGCAACATGTTATTCAGCAACAAAACGCTCCCCCTGTTTCATGGCCTGGCACTGATGTTGTTGTTTTACATTCCATGACCTACATTTTTAATTTTTCACTGTTCTTTGTGCTTTTTCCTCTTTCTTGCCCCTTGGCATTTTGTTCTCTCCCTTGTAAGCTCCATCTCAGTTGGTCTGGCGCATTCTGGTGCAGGCTTGTGGAACTGCTTGCATGTGCCTGTACAGTTTAGCTGTATCACAGAAGAGAGAGCCTCAGACCTCTACAATGAAATTTGCATCTGCAGTTGTGTGTTAGACTGTCTTCTGGAATCATCTATTTTCACAATGGCTATAAATGCTGGGAGAAAGAAGGAGCCACCTCCCACACTATCCAGGCACAAGTGCAGATCTTCATGAGGAAAAGCCCCAGAGGCACTTTGCTCTCCCTACACAGGATTAATCTGGAGCCCTGGCAAGGCAATGGCTGGACGCACAGTTTGAGAAATACTGTTACAGCTCAAAGATGCAGCACTAACTAGACCCCCAAAACACAGCACATACTGAGCTGTTCAGTGCTTGAGCTTCCACAGCCTTCTAAGCTCAAAGGTTTCTCTGACAGCTCTCAAAAGGCTTTCTTACAACTCTGTGTTTTTCTTATCTGTACTGTCTTTTCAGTTTCATGCTATATTTCATGCTTAAAAATGGCAACAAAACCACTTGGTCTACCCAAAGCTCTAAATGAAACTTCTGTTTGGTGCTGTATCTTTCTGTAAGCAGGTGCATTTCAACTGAAGAGTTTTACTTTGTTAAGTATTAGGGGACTTGGGGAGATTTGAAAACAAGCTTACATAATTGGTTTATCCTATCAGTAATGTTGATAACTGCATACCTTCTTTGGCTGCCAGACTAAACTCTGAGTAGTCATTCACTGAATTAAATTAACAACCAACAGCAAACCAGATGGGACTCATCTTTTGTTATTGTTATTCGGCATGAATCCTTAAATGCAACAAGAGCTCAAGGGAAAAAAGCCCAGGCGTTGGATCTGGATGTTAAGAGGGTCAAATGCCTTCATCTTCATCCTAGCACAGGATAAAGAGAACTGAGGCTAGCTTACAGACCTGTCATTGATAACTGTTATTTAAAATCCTACAGATGTCAGTTCAGGATTAGGTACCATCACAGTGGCTTAGCAACTTCATTTGCTGGGTCCTGAAGGAGCTGGCAAATGAAGGTGCTAAGCCACTGTCCATCAGATTTGAAAAATCATGGCAGGTGAAGTTCCTGATGACTGGAAAAAGGGAAATATAACCCCCATTTTCAAGAAGGGGAACATGGATGATCCAGGGAACTACAGAGCAGTCAGTCTCACCTCTGTGCCTGGCAAAATCTGGGAGCAGATTCTCCTGGAAGGCATTCCAAGGCACATGAAAAACAGCAAGGTGCTTGGTGACAGCCAGCATGGCTTCACTAAGGGGAAATCCTGCCTGACCAATTTGGTGGCCTTCTATGATGGGGCTACAGAACTGATGGACAGCAGTAGAGCAGTTGATGTCATCTACCTGGACTTGTGCAAAGCATTCGACACTGTCCCACACGACATCCGTTGTCTCTAAATTGGAGAGACATCAATTTGGTGGATGGACCACTCAGTGGATAAAGAACTGGCTGGATGGCCGCACACAAAGAGTTGTGGTCAATGGCTCCATGTCCAGCTGGAGACCAGTAACGAGTGGTGGCCCTCAGGGATCAGTGTTGGCACCGGTCTTGTTCAACACCTTTGTTACTGACATGGACAGTGGGATTGAGTGTGCTCTCAGCAACTTTGCCGATGACACCAAGCTGTGTGGTTCAGTTGATATGCTGGAGGGAAGGAATGCCATCCACAGGGACCTTGACATGCTTGTGAGGTGGGCTGATGCCAGCCTCATGGAGTTTAACCATGCCAAGTGCAAGGTCCTACACCTGGGTTGGAGCAATCCCAGGCACAGCTACAGGCTGGGCAGAGAAGAGATTCAGAGCAGCCCTGCGGAGAAGGACTTGGGGTGTTGGTTGATGAGAAAATGAACATGAGCTGGCAGTGTGCACTCGCAGCCCAGAAAGCCAACTGTATCCTGGGCTGCATCAAAAGGAGCATGACCTGCAGGTCGAAGGAGGTGATCCTGCCCCTCTACTCTGCTCTTGTGAGACCTCACTTGGAGTATTGTGTGCAGTTCTGGTGTCCTCAACATAAAAAGGACATGGAACTGTTGGAACAAGTCCAGAGGAGGCCATGAGGATGATCAGGGGACTGGAGCACCTCCTGTATGAAGACAGGCTGAGAAAGTTGGAGCTGTTCAGCCTGGAGAAGGCTGCGTGGAGACCTCATAGCAGCCTTCCAGTATCTGAAGGGGGCCTATAGGGATGCTGGGGAGGGACTCTTCATTAGGGACTGTAGTGACAGGACAAGGGGTAATGGGTTAAAACTTAAACAGGGGAAGTTTAGATTGGATATAAGGAAGAAGTTCTTTACTGTAAGGGTGGTGAGGCACTGGAATGGGTTGCCCAGGGAAGTTGTGAATGCTCCATCCCTGGCAGTGTCCAAGGCTAGGTTGGACAGAGCCTTGGGTGAGATGGTTTAGTGTGAGGTGTGAGGAACTAGCTGATCTTAAGGTCCTTCCCAACCCCAACTATTCTGTGATTCTATTCTGTGATTCTATTCTATGATTCTATTCTGTGATTCTATGATCATTTCTATTATTTCAGACAGGAGCTCATAATTTGTGTCATTTGTACCATTTGCATTATTTGTATCATAGGAGCGTATACCAGTACAATCCTATGAGGAGGATGGTACAATCAGTTTAATAATGTCTTTGAAAAACCAAAGAACTGTCTTTTAACTGTGAAATACTGTGATTTTTGGTAGCAGATTTTGAAAAAAAAAATAAAATAAAGGTTTAATTCTGCTTCAAACATTAATCAGTGAATTCAAGTGGTAAAACTCTGCATAGTAGTAAAGCCAATATGAGATGCAAGCACTCAATGGGTTCTTTAGTCCGCAAGTGGTAAGGAACCTAGCTCCTGCTTTACTGGAACAGGTACACCTGGAGGCTTCAACAAATAGGCAGTACATCCTATTTTACACCACTTACCACTTGCAAAAATTTGAAGATGCACCTGTGAGTGGAAGTGAGAACAGACATGAACCCCTTATCTGCATTGTACAAAGGGAAAATTAGGAAATTGCACTCGGGATTCATGCAAAGTGTGAAAAATGTTCCATGCAATTCAACATTTTTATGACCGGGTGAATTTGTTTCCCTTCTCTCACTCTCTTGCTCTCTTCTTCTTCCCCCTCTTTTCTTTTTTGCTGTTTTAATACTTTATTTTCAGATTGTACTGTCCACACTATCCTGGTACAGCCTATTTAGACACACAGCCTAAATAAAGCCAGAAACTCTTAAATTCCATAGAGGTGTTTCATTTTCAAGCTAAGAGGCAGCAGCATTTAATTAGTAGCTCGCTAATCCTGCTATCATTATTCACTGGAATCACTCAGCACAATGGAAGGGTGCTAAATTGATTCTAAATGACACTGTGTGATGACTAACCTAACAAACAAACAAACATGAAAGCAAAGGTGTTAAGTTACCAGGCACTGCTGAAAAGTAGTAGAAAAGCAGGATTCAAGACTAAAATATGCACAGTGGAAACTGGTTTTTCTCTTTTTGTTTTTGTTCATAAGGCATATAATGTGAAGTTTGAAATTCTGTATTTAGGTGCTTAGCTTAATTTAATTTAGATTTAGACTGAGCTCCAGGTATACCAAAATATATCAGGTATACCCAGACCTCAAAGGCTGCTTACCACTGTGGGTGAGGGATAACCAGTCTGGCTGATTAGTCACCTATGGACTTTCTTGTAAGATGCACCCTTCCATAGCTGGGAGGGTTGTTGCACTAATCCATCAATGCAATTCTTTTCCTGAGCCCAACCACAGTGTGGAGCTGGCACTGATGAAGCAGCTCTGGTTTCTCCCTAAAAGCAAACAAAAGGTGAGATAAATCATATAATTTATATATATAATAGATATAAAAGGTAGATCATTCCAGGAGCTATAGATTTGCCATTGAGAAATTAAGAAACTATTTACATTCCACTGGCTATCATGGTGAAAAATAATTACAATGAATGCTACTCAAGCCAGGGTACTGAAATTATTTGCTCCTTTTATCTTAAGAAAAAAAAGTGCTATTTAAAGATCGAGTAATTCATAGTTAAACGCAATCACTCCCTACACACTGCATGCATTGCCTGTGTTCATTAACTGATGAGATGCTTTTTGTACCATGCCAAAAAAGGTCGCATTTTGAATACATGACTAACTATTCAAATTAGGCTGTCATCTAACACAATATTGCCCCATGTAATATTCATTCAATAACTGGGATTTTACGTCTGAATATGAAAGCTGCTAAAATACATGGTTCAAAAGACATATTAATATCATACCTAAATCAAGAGCATCGAAAAGTGGTGTGGGGCAGAAAGTCACAGAGCCTTATTTTGTGAGACAGCACTTGAAGAAAATAAATAATCAGAAGAACTACATTTGCTTTCCTATTTGGTATCCATGGAAGAAATATAGCACACATGGGAACAAGGGTGACAGTCTCTGCTGCGATGATTTTTCATTGCTTTTTGTACTAATACTGTAGTTCAGAAAGGGCAATGGACTACTGTGCCTTCCATCAACATGTAATTAACATATCAGAGACCTCAGCCTCCCTCATTGATTCAGAGGAGTCCGTCTAACTTTTTCTAGGGTATGTCCAATTTAACACTTGGCAAACTGAATGCCCACCCCCCTCAGAGCAGCTATTTTGTGAGGCAGCCAGTTCTACAAAGATATCAGGTCACAACGCTCCCCCAGATCCTACTTTGCAAAATAATCATCCACCCTATTTTAGTGGTCACATTTTATGATCCAGGTCATAAACCTGAAAGATTATTGAGGAGGATGCAGCCTATCTCAAATTAAAAGGACAAGGAGAAATAGTGCAGCGGCAACAGGTAATGTTGTGATGTACACTGCAACCCCAGAAGCAGAGAAAGCTGAAGACCTCTGTAACCACTTTCTATTTGTGGATATTACAAAAGCTGCACAGACCTTCCTTATAAAAGCTGAAGTGATGCATCTTCATTTTCTTTTGGTGGGCAGTCACTGTACATGATAAAAAGAGCTACATAAAATAATTTGTGGTACAGCCTATAGTCCAGCCTTAGCTTTTTCAGTCCCAACAAACCCATTAAGCTGAGCCAGAAATGACTCATTCTTCTGAATAACGTTGATCCAAAGCAACTGACTGCAGAGAATCAAGATACTGGCATATGACAGCAAGAGAGAAGAGAGTGTTCTGACTAAGTTCCAACTATACCTTTATGTTCATTGCAATTATGCCAAGTTCAAACACATTTTTTCTCCTATTCACTGGGCTGTATCCTGCAGGACAGGCTGGCATACATCCATGCAGGCCCTGAAAGAAACTGAGATTGATAAAAGGGAATGACAGGGTAAAAATGCTGCTCTTTGCCCTTCATTGCATCTAGACATATATGAAAGTCACCTGGTACTGTAGACTCCTTCCCACAGTGGGGCCAAAAGCTAAGTGTTCAAGGCAGAGCTAAACTGTAGGGAATGATCCTTTCTTTTTATAACAAGATTCTTGTTAGCCTTTCTGACCATTTCAGTTGGGCTCTACATATATATAGCTCATTTAGCAACAATGTTCTTAATAATCCATTTACATTTTTAATTGGTTTAAAGCGTAATTATTGTAGTTAACTGTTCTTTTTTAAACTATTGATATAAAAATAGAGACTGAACCAATATCACAACCGGTAAGTTTCATTTTCACTGAAAGACTAATAATGGCTGATGTAATCTGCTTGTGCCTACTGATGTAATCACAACCAGCTCAGATAAAGATGTTCCCTTTCATCGTAGCTGCACTTGCTTGTTCACTGTAACACTTACAGAAATGTTAGTTTAGCAGCAATTTGCCATCTAAAGTGAGCAAAAGTTGGATATAAAACCTAGAAACTCTGACGCCTTGGTTTCACTTTTGCTTTATAGTTTATAACTGCAGCTGTGAAGCTGCAATCTGGAAAGGCTCCATTTTGCTTCTGTAGAGGAGTCTCTGTCGACAAGCTTGCAAAATAGGTCTCCAAGGAATGTATTTGGATTAAGCAGGGAAGAAAAATTATACATAGATGGAATATTCATTTAACCGGACTGGCACAAGCCACCTGAGAGTAATCTATTCATTTTAACCAGCAATTTAAATAGCAGAGATTTTAAAAGTGTGGCTGTTCAACTTGACAAAAATCTTTACATTGTATCATAGGAAAAGTGACCAAACAAAAAGGAGATGTTTGAAGTTGGACTTTTGACTATGTGGAAAAGAGATGTATGAAGGGGAGTAAGGACAGGTAAGGAGCCTCCACGTTTGGTAGGGTGTTCAGGATGTATTGGGGACTGCAGTGTGCGTCCCTGGTAAGCTGAGTGCTGCAAAAACTTGGTCTGAAAGGTCCATGTTCCTTCCAGAGGCTAGAAAAGCAGAATGAATTTTACCCTTTTCAGAAGGTATTGAACTAACTGCTTTAATATGTGTGCAGAGAGTGACAGTTTCCTGGTGGGCAGCAATCACCTGCTACCCCTCCAACACTACCAAAGGAGATCATGTGCTGAATAAACCGGAACTTGTCTGGTTCAAGTTTGACATAAATGACCTTCTGCATGCAGAAAGCCACTCCTGCATCAGTCTGTATCAACAGCTGGGGGAGAAAGGAGGGAAAAAGGGAACTTTCAGTGGTTTATTTGATCTAAAGCATGTAAAAAAACCTGCTTTTTTTTCTACAGAATGCTGCTTTACAATAAGATAACAATGGGTTGTAAATTACTGGATGTAAAGAGACAATCTTGATAGAGATTAGACTGGCAATTTATGCTACTTACATGAAATAAAAAAACGCATCCTTTTGCTGATTTTTATAGAAAATACTATTATATTCTGGCACAAAAAAGTCCATCAGCTGAGGAACTATCATCTCACAGTGAGTGATGTCTATCTCTGCCAATATTAGTTTTATGGACCAAGTAATAACATTATGTTAATAACTGCTGATTGCTATTTGTGTACCAGCCTGTTCCAATACCATGGTGATGAGCATGCTGTTGGTGTCTGGAACAGATGGACAGAACACAAGAGATATTTGCCTTGATTCTAAGACAAATAGGATTACCTGTTTCATTAATAATGCTACATGAAAGCACAGACAAAACCAGATGATTCTGTCTCCACCTCCAGTAACTGACAGGAGGAGAAAGGCAGTGCACATTTATGAAGACACACACTGGGTGCAAAAAACAATTTACCCTAACTTTGAGGGAGAGCAAATCTTTGAATCACTTGTAAAGCCAATGCAGCTGCTTTATACTGTTGAGAGTGGAAAGAAAATTCACCCCCTCACTGTCAGCAATACAGCTCCTTTGCAGTTCTCTGCAGAAATGATACTTCAGGCTGGAGATGAAGCAATTGCCTACATCCCGTCCAACACAACCGATTCCCTCCTTGCTGCCTTAAACACCCCTTACAGAAAAGAAATCTGACAGATTCCCATCATTTCTGTAAGAAGAGAGCTGAAAGAACAATGAATGCCATTTCATCTCGTATTTTTGATATGACAAAGAAATAGGGAGAAAAGTACACTTCAACTCTACTATGTTGTTTCTTAAGCCCTATCATCAGAGAGCCACTTTAGTCTGCACTCTCACTCTTTCACAGAAATGAGGAAGAAAGAGCAAGACACAAAAGAAGAGGGAAATATTTCCACTGTAGGTTGTGCAGTTCTGTTTAGAATTAAGCCCGTGATATTGGGAAAAAAATATCACTACAAGATATGAAGCTGTATACCTTTGACAGATTGTTTTTCAGTGACTGCAAAAGCAGTTATGTGGGGAACAGAGCTCTGACACAGAGCACTGGGACCATAACAACAACTCCCTTCCTATCTCAGTGAAAAGCCAAAAGAGGAAACTGGAATCTTCTGCTTTCATGTAAGAGCTGCCAATTTCCCACTGGTATCAGGAGCCAGTCATGTTTGGAAAGGAAATGACCTATTGCTGCATGGCAAAGCTAGCAGGTGCAGATGGCATGTGAACAACTTTCCCAATTACTTCCCTGCCAAGGTCACAAAACAAAAAGTACAAATGGTTTTGAGGAAAGTAATTCAGCTCCTGCCAGGTCATCCACAGAGTCTGAAAGCTCTTTACTCAATTTGGCATCCAAAAAGGTTTGAAATAAGGTCACCAACGTAGGTGATGTGTCAGATCACTGCAGTGATGTATTCCCTTCTCCCAACACACAGAGAATCCTATAAATTACATAATGTCAACGAACACTGAAGCACCACAATCATTCAAACCAACACAGTGGCAATGCCTCTCTTTAAATTGAATCATCAGTTAATGCAGCCAGAAAGTTGCTTGTCCTGCAGCACTGTCTGGCCTGCAGACAACCTCTCACTGTCAGACTGCAGCAGAGCTGTGAGAAAGGAGCTGCTGGGTGCCGCTGCCAGCACTACAACAGCGAGCAGGGACCGTCTCACTGTGTGGCCATGTAAAATGTGTCTCAGGATGAGAGGAGCAGCAACCGGGCAAAGAGCTGAAGGTCTTAGGAAATGAGATTTAGCATGCAGCCTTCAAGAGAAGTCAGCACTGGGGAAGGCTGTTAACCATGGTGTGTTGGTATTAAGCATCAAATCCTCAGAACTAAGATGAAAAAACTTTCTGCCATGCTTTCGCTTTCCATTCCTTTTTACTGGCAAACAACACCCATCTACATCTGTCCAAGGAATCATGTCATTCCACTACAAACATAGACATTTTGAGTAGGTCCCTGCTCACATCTGAAATATACAGCTTGAGAAAATAACAGGAAATAGCAGAGCAAAGACGGTTTCCAAGAACCACAGAGCCAAATCAGCACTTTCTTCATAGTGCATAAATTAAAACTTTTCTCTGCTGCTCTGTGGAGCAGAGTGAACTATAGCAGAATTACTTCTATTTCTGCAGAACTTGGCCTTTGCAAATACTGAGTGCATTTTCATATAATAGTTAAGGTTGGAAAGGACCTTAAGATCATCTAGTTCCAACCCCCCTGCTATGGCCAGGGATGCCTCACACTAGACCCTGTTGCCCAAGACTCTGTTATAACAGAATGGGGAAGGTATGGAAAACAACGCATGCATCACAACTTGAAAACCAGGATTTCAAACAGGAATCAGACCTTCCAGACCTATCTGGACACTTCTAATCACAGTCCTGATAAACACTGCACTGTTACCTCCAAATAACTCTCTATTGTAATATGGTTTATCTCAGATTTGCAAAATATAAGTTTCTTAAATGGCTGCTCCTAAACCAACTAAGTGAAGTAAGGAAATGGAGTGAGATTTATCAATGACTATTTTACACATTTTGTGGAATGGAGGCAATGAAGAGTCCTCAGGGTCTGAATTTCATTTGTTTGCAGTAACAAAACCAGGTTGGACAGGCTAGTTAGAGTGGGATTAATTTGAAAGCTAACCAATGATAGCTGCATGTACAAGAGAGCATCCCTTCCTCCCTCTGAGGGATGAGTGCTCTCTCCTGAAATGGGTATCAGAGATAGAGGGAAGTAATAATTTTCTGCATTGCCTGTTTTCTCTTTATTGACTATTGACCATTTGCTGAGAGAAGCTGGCTGGAATTTAAGCTGTGATTCATTTTACTTTGTCAATTGCTTCTGAGTTCTCTTCAATAAGAAAAGCAAAGTTGTGTACAATACCATCGTGGGACTTATCTTTATTGTCTCAATAACTCAATCTATTCATTTTCATTGGGAAAAAACACAGACTTTCTATGCTTGGCCACTACATTTTTAGCTTAGGTTCTAGAAGTTAAAATACATGCTTTTTGTTAACTTCAATATCTCTGTATCTAGCAGATGTACTGCTAAATGAGTACCACAAATTGGTCTGGAATGATGAGGTAGTATTTCAGGCCATGAGACCTGAGAGTAAAAGTCCTTATAAACAAGGTTTTGCCAGCTTCAAGCTGAAAAAAAAAAGCCCGTGGAGAGAAGGAAAGGAAAAAAAAATGAATGAAAGACTGTCCTGTTTGTGAGCTGTAGCTCTCAGATTTTCTTACCTATTTGTCAATGAAATCACTGAAATATTCATGATCCTCAGTTAATTTCCAAGCTGACAATATTCAAAATACTACCCAAGGAAATCTGAAAGTGGTACTGGAAAATGTGATCTGAGATACAGTGACTAAGGCTGATCATGTTAAGAGGAACTCTGTGACTGCTATGGGCATGGCCTGTGCTCTTGGGCAGCAGAGTCATACTCTGCATAGCCTTTGTGGTTAAAACTTGTTTTCCATGATACAGACACTTTCAATATGTAATGTCAAAGAAAGACTATTCAAGCTACGGTAAGTGTGTAGTGAGATGCTTCCTGTAAGCACTCTCCCAGTCTCCAGCTTTCAAAACAATTTGTCCCTCCTGCAGCCGTGAACACATACACATGTCTGCTGCCAGGATCACATAAAAGGACCTCTTCCACTCACAGAATCATGGGAACCAGGTACAAAGAGCTCCCCAAACTACTCATTTAGATTCACAGAGTACATAAAGGGTTGATATAAACATTAAAGAGGACACTTAACCTTCATGATATCTGAAGTAGGCCTCAAATTGGAAGACAGCTGTTGTTTACAGTATGTACCCAGCAAATGCATAGATGATACCCAAGGCTCAGTTCTAACCTGCTGGCAAATATGTTCAATGCAGTAAAATGGTAAGGAGCCTGAAACCCTACCATGACCACTTGTCCCTGGAGTTGATTCTGATGTTGGCTAAGCTTATGGAAGCACTGATGTGAATGGTCAAGATACTTCTGCTGGTTTACAACAAGCCCAGTGCTGCTCAGGCAGGAGTCATCTGAGCACACCAGTCACAGCACCTATATCAGAACGTTGTGAAAGAGACATTTGGCAGGTTTGACACCATCCTGAATTCCATAAAGAGAGGAATCCTAATCTAACTACCTCAGTGTTGTTCAGTATCATAAACTGCAATGTTGAAAGTGGGGTTCATGCCCTGCAAGCTGACTGCTTGTTGGAACCGAAGAAGTAAGGCTTGGAAGGCAGGAACCGAATGCAACAATCTGCTATCTCAGAGTAATATAGGATGTGATATAAAAGCAGTGAATAGAAATGAATTCCTCACATTTAAAAAGAACTTATCCCTGGGTAAGAGCTGTGTCATTAGACAACATACACTAGGGTCTAGTCTACAACATATACTAGGGTTTAGTCTACACACAGGTCTTGTAGAAGCATTACTACTTTTTAGGAGGGTAAGTTATAGTTTGTTTAACTGAAATATTCTGACACAAGCTCTAGTGAGCAGTACATTCTTACTGAGGATTTAGTTGAGGCAAAGAAGTGTTGTTATCAGTTATTACACCTATCTACCCAGATTGTCCCACCCTAGTTATCTCAACAGCTACTTTATATTTGGTAGAAAAACTTTTGCACTTAGATAAGCCCCTAGATAAAGCATTTTGTTTTGTGCAGTATATATCTTTTTTTACATACAATGACATAATCTGCATGAAATCCACTTTTGTTCTTTCCAAGTCTGACACAAGGTATACATTACTCTCTATAGAATAAACTTTTAGCTGGTGTCAGCAAACGTGAGGTAGCTTATTCAAACCCATGCCTGGAGCTAAAAGAAGTTTTCAGAGACAGAGGGGAAAAACATAGAGCTGTTTATTCTGAAGAGTTCTTTTGATCATTTCCTCTTTCATTTGCCATTTAAACGTTTTTTTCCTAGGACAAAAGCACAGCCTGCCACTAGCATGGATTTCAGCTACAGGTTCTCAAATAGCCAAAGGAGAGTTATTTTTTAAGTCAACCAAAGCCTTAGCAAAACAATGCAGTTCTGACCTACTGGGATGAAAATCTGATAAAAACGTTGATAAGAACCACAGAAAATTGTTCTGGCTCACAAAATGTGCCTATTACAAGTGATCTAGATACGTGTTCAGGTAGGTTGGTTTATGCACCTGTTACTGCATTTTCTCATTCATACCCATTGTAGCTCCCACCTAGAAAAACAGAAATATATTGCTTTGGAATGAGTAAGAGGTTAAACAAAATGAATCCTATCCGTAACACCTGCCTAACAAACAGCAATAATATAAAAGAGTAATTGACATCTAGATTTACACCAACACCTGGAATTCTAACTATATGTATTTTCACCTAAAGAATAACCAAGATCCAAATAAACACCAAACATCCACCACGAGTAAAATGTTGTAAATCTGCACCCCAGCTCTCTACAAAGCAGCTCCAAAGACAGCAACATGAAAGCAGGTTTTAGTTCTGCTTCCATTTACCCCTTCTATGCCCTAATTTGAGATGATTTTGCCAGTGCTGGAAATCACCAAGTCTGGAGGAAGTGCCTTCTCCAACTGTTCTGATTTCCTAAGGAAAAAAAGGCCTTTGTCATCATATTTTGTGTATGAGTGCCTAATCTGCTGGCTTCACTTCCTCTTTGAGTAACCTCTGAATCCAGTGTCTGCTTTTCAACTAAATTTGAAAGTGAATCACAGGTTTCAAAGTACAAAGTTATCACAAGTTTAGTGGAAGTTGGCAGCCAGGTAGGAAGGAGATACAAACGGTGCCACTGAAAAAGGACGACCATGGAAAAGGATGTAGCAAAAGCCCCATTCTTATCAGACATCAGATGATCCACCTAGGACAGACCCAAGAAACGAGGCCAAGGGAAAAAGTTGCATGAGACACAAATCCATTGGAAACCAGGCTTCACTGTCCATTGCTTATGGACCTGCTTGATCATTTCTCTTAGATCTTCCTACCACACAGAGAGCTAGTAGGGTTCCTGAATATCTGCTCAGGCTATTCACAGTCCAAGTTACACTTTAACTACATCTTCTTCTTGAAAACTCCAGTGTATCTTTCATGAGGACTTTTTCCACATTCAGAATAGATCTCTTTAGTGCCCTAAAAAAAAACACTAAATAGTTCTTCAGATACCCTGTTTCCACCTAGCTACAGTTTTTCTTAGTGTAAGAAGCCATTTTCACATATGCTTCTGCTCGCTGGCATGAGTTTGTAAAAGTATATGAGTCAGTTGTTTTCCTTCTGTTTGCTGAGCTTAGATATTCAAGTCCCCAAGTGGTATTCATGTATCTTCTGTGCAGGCAGAAGTCTTGCCTGTGATGCTGTATGCTTCTGCATTATCAGCAGAGCTTGGGTTATGCACAGATCATTTCTTCTACATCTAGTAATGCCAGTGGATAGGATTAACAACCACAGATGCTCCTCACCACTCTTTGGATGTGCTAAGAGAAGAGTCTATGAGAGGACTGCTATCTCAGGTGAGGCAAAGGCAGCTGCCATACCTCAGACCTGGATTGTAAACTAACAACCTAATTGTGCTTAATATGAATTAGGGAGAACACAGAAAACCTGCTCTGTGACAGGCCAGGATGTAGCAGCTAGAAGGACCTCTGGGCTGTGGCTGGAAAATTTCCTTGCTCTGCACATCTGGATCTGGATAAAAACATCTACCCATGTTCTAAGCTAGGCAAGGCTGCAGCTACTGTTGTCCTAAGAAAACCAGTAAGCAGAAATAGAAGCTTTAAGACTCCAAAACCACCTATTTAAAATAAGGAAACTGTATTTCTCCAACAACACAGACATTATAAGGCCCAAGTTTATTGCACTTTTTCATAGAGCAAAATACTTTTTGGCACATTCTCCAATCCCATAAATATGATTGTGAAAGAGTGAAAATTAAACTAGTACACAGAAAGACTCTTAAGACTCAGCTTTCAACCCAAGATGAACATATTGATTGGCTCTATGAACTGTTTTGCACATTCTTTCACAGTTTCAGTGCCTTTATTTAAAAAACAAGCACACACAAAAAGACAGGTGCTCATCTTAGAATCATAGAATAGAATCACAGAATAGTTAGGGTTGGAAAGGACCTTAAGATCAGCTAGTTCCAACCCCCCTGCCATGGGCAGGGACACCTCACACTAAACCATGCCACCCAAGGCTTTGTCCAGCCTGGCCTTGAACACTGCCAGGGATGGAGCATTCACAACTTCCCTGGGCAAACTATTCCAGTGCCTCACTACCCTTACAGTAAAGAACTTCTTCCTTATATCTAACCTAAACTTCTACTGTTTAAACTTGAACCCATTAACCCTTGTCCTATCACTACAGTCCCTAATGAAGAGTACCTCCCCAGCATCCCTATAGACCACCTTCAGATACTGGAAGGCTGCTGTGAGGTCTCCACGCAGCCTTCTCTTCTCCAGGCTGAACAGCCCCAACTTTCTCAGCCTATCTTCATATGGGAGTCCCCTGATCATCCTTGTGGCCTCCTCTGGACTTGTTCCAACAGTTCTATGTCCTTTTTATGTTGAGGACATCAGAACTGCACACAAGGCTCCAGGTGAGGTCTCACAAGAGCAGAGTAGAGGGGCAGGATCACCTTCTTCGACCTGCTGGTCACGCTCCTTTTGATGCAGCCCAGGATACGGTTGGCTTTCTGGGCTGCGAGTGCACACTGCCTGCTCATGTTCATTTTCTCATCAACCAACACGCCCAAGTTCTTCTCCACAGGGCTGCTCCGATCTCTTCTCTGCTGAACCTGTAGCTGTGCCTGGGATTGCTCCAACCCAGGACACTAAATTGCATCGTTTTGATATTTGAAATGTGGCAAAATTAACAAATACCTTGTTCTGTCATAGACACTCAAAAAATTATGTGTTTCATACCTCTCCGGCATCAAGTACAGTACATTCCACCTTCAGAAGGACACAAGAATGTTTAAAGACAGGTTATTTAAAGAGCACCATGACAACCATACCCAGGTACGCCATCTACATATAAGAGGCAGAGCTTCATATTCACTATGTGAAGGAGAGGAATGTGTTCACATTGTGCTATCACCTCACTGTAGAACTTCCATAAACCCAGATTACAAATACTGCCTGTGCCTTGCCTTCACTACTGCTCACTGAAGTGAGAGCTATCCTCATGTGAATAAATTCCGAGCAACGCAACTAGTGAAGACTAGCATCTCAGACATCTGTGCCTCAAAGGAGAGCCTGAATGAATTTTCAGTTGTCTTATAAGAAAAGAGTTCACAGTTCAAGCTTTTCCTTACTAGAAGGTAGTAGTAGGATCTCTTTCCTCTTCCCAGCCATCCATTTTCACAAAATTACTAGGAAGCTGGAAGACTGGAGTCCCCTTCTCTCTTCCATATGAGTGAAATGGCCAGTGGGGTTCCATATTGTTACTGCTGAATGCTGGAATACACAGGGTATGATCACATAAGCCTAATTTCATTAGGGAATCAGGCTCAAAGAATCATTCTCCACCCCCTTTTTGCACTAAAAAGGCAGCTATTAACTCACTGATCTATCTCCGACAGACGAAGGAGGTGAAAAAAACAAAGCAAGTAAGAGATGATGTTAACTGAGGGATAAATTAGACTTTGGTAGTCAGATGGAAGAAAAGCCTCTGAGGAAATTTAATCACCACACCCTGCTAGTTATTAAAGGACTGTGTGGAAGCCACGGCTGGGCGACTGCTTATGCAAACTTAGGGAAATGTTTGCTTAATAAAAAGATTAAACAGAAGGGTTCATGACAATGTCTGCTGCGTCTAACAGAACTGGACTGTTACAGAAAACCTGATCTTGCATTCAGATCCATCAAGGTGGACTACTGTGTCTGTGTGGAGCAGACACATTTGCGCACGCACAGGCTAACTGAAGGATTCAAGCCACAGGGAAAAAAGGGGCTGTATTTTTTGACTACAGGCTATGACAAAAACAAGCTTAGAAAATCAGTTCTGTTTTGGATCAAGGCTTACATGTATATATACTTTCTAAGTAGAGCAGAGTTGCAACTTGCTCTATTTGAAGGATTTGTTGCTTTTCAGACTTCTAAAGGAAGACTTTTCATGTGCATCTGAATGAAAAAAAAATATGTAAATTGAGATTTGGTCCAGAATACATATTTAAAAAGTGTGGGGCTGTTGGGAAAAGCAATCCATAGATATACAACATTTACAAAATCATTTACAAGTAAAATTCCTGCTGTGAATACCCAGCAATGCTACAGAGCTCTCTTGGTTACATTTTGATTGCCCAGTGAATGGCACTGCTCACATTCTTCAGAATGACTAGTGGGATGTCGCATGTAGCTGCTGTGATTCATTTAGTCTTTTTTTGTCTTTTTTCCAACTAAGCATTTTCACAGGGGGAAAACAATGATGTCATCAAGTTCCCTTCTCTGCTGAGACTGTAACTGCAAAGTTTTGTGCTGATTTGTTCATGAGAACATTTCAATATAATGTTAGTAATAAAAGTAGGTTCCCTTGCCACTATTTTGTGGTAGTTTGTGAGGGAGATAGAAGCACCTCATGACCTGCCTGCAGACCACAGGCAGGGGATGAAGGATCACCCACCCTTCCAGGATACTTAAAAGAGCACCAGAATTAGACACACTTCATATTTGAATAAACCAATGTGATTATTTTATTGGAAGATATTCTTGTTTGCAACATGGTTTTCCTAGTTAGAGGAAACAAACCCTGATGAGAATGAGACAGATTAAGTTCTGTCTCTCCACTGTGCTGCACTCTTTCCCTTTAGGACTCTCGATCCAAATACCAAATAACCTAGGAAAACTCATAAACCCTGCATTAAAATTATCAAATAACTTAGGTACGATTTTAATTATCTGGCACAAAAGACAAAGTTAGTTGTTGCCATATTCAATATCTCAGCTTCTTGTCATTGCGATGTTTAAGAAAAAGGGCTCAGCTCTATCTCCGGTTCGGACCTGACCTTAACTGAACAGACACAGCAATGAGTTGCTACTCAAGACTGCCACCTCCTGTCTTAAATCCCTAGTAACTCAGTGGGAGAACCTGCAGTGAGCTTCTCCTCATTATACTCCCTTTGCTTGTAAAGCTAATTCCATGTAGAAAGGATGTTTCTTCAAAAATAACCAGACACAAATATTAACCTAAGTTACAGGAAGCAGAAAAACTCTGCGCTATGTTGTATCCATCTTACCAACAGTTACATGTCCATGGATATCCAAAGCTGTCAGACCTAATGAAAATCCAAAAAATTGATTATTTCCTTCCAGTAGCACTATGCTGTGCCTCACTGTTCCGTGTTTCAACAGACAGGCTTATCCATTTTACTATGCACATTAATCAATTGCCAGATAAAAATACCTTACTGACATCAAAAAAATGCTACTGCATTTATAAACTGTTGCTTAAAGGGAGAAAGATTATAGGGAAAAAGGTAGCATTTTTTTTTCACACAAAGATTAATACTAACTTTAAACACAAGTGGCATCCAAAAGTGCCAAAGTTGAGAAATTAGAGGGCAGTCTTACGCTGGGCACACTTCTGATGTCTGACAGTTCTTTGCTTCCAATCAATTAGGCAACAACCTTGCGGTCTTTTATTCACATCTGAGACTTTCTCTTCTTAAGTCTGGCTACAGGAGTCGAAGTAAATGCTCTTTCCTTTGTTATGATCTAGTTTGAGACCTCAATATCCTCCTTGTAAGGAAACATAAAATTTCTCGTAGAAAACTTCGACTACACCGAAAAAAACCAACCCAAAACTTTATTTCCTTTTCCTTCTGTTTGCCTTATTTAATTTGGGCAAATGATTGTCACTGCAAAATAGCTAACTGAAAGTATCAGCTATTTTTCAGCATAACACAAGAAGAGAGGTTTTTCTTGTATTAAGCTACTGGTGCATCCACTTCTTTGAGCTATTTCCCCATTTTCATTCTCTATCTTAGTAAGTTCTCAGTCTTCGTTTAACCCGGGTAGCTTGCTGAAACCTGCACTTGGGAATTTCAAGGGCAGTACTCACTAATTCTCTCTTCAGTATGGAACATATTACTTCTCTTGTGCCATGGTAGTAGGAAGAGGAAAAAAAGGAAAGAAAGCACATCATTTTTGATGATGTCAAGCAGGCTTTGGGTTGCTTTCATATAAGTTTTTACAACTAAATGTAGTATGGTAAAAAAGCAATTGTGCTGAGCATCTGCCCTGCACATAAATCAGTGGATGTTGCAAATGTCCAGCATTTCTGAGAAATCCATTTGTTCTGTGTTAAAAACAAAGACGACTTTTTGAAAGACAAGTGAGAGGTGCAATTCAAACAATATAGAAATGTGCATTGACAATTCTTATGCCTTCTGGAAAAACTCCTTAATGGAACACATTGCACTTCATTCTGAATGTCTTCTCATTTAGTCAAACCTCCCTGGTCTTCAAAGCATTATACAGAGCTCACTGAGTGTTGAAGGACCAATGTTGTCAGAGAGGTGAGCTTGAAAAATCCTGCAGCACAGCAGCAGAGTAGGGTTTCCTGCATCCCACAGAGCAGGAAACAAAGTACAGATATTTTCATCTCCTCTCCTCTTGCATGCTGCATGCTTGCAGGACTGAATCAATCAAGACATAATCCCTCAAACATCCTTAAACATGGCCTATTTATTAAGCCCACATATCCTGCTTCCATGGTGTGTACTGCTCTGAAATTTCTGGGTCTCACCTCGTCTTGCTTCTGTCACTGCAACACATAAAATCATAGAATCATAGAATGGTTTGGGTTGGAAACAACCTTAAAGATCATCTAGTTGCACCCCCCTGCCACAGGCAGGGACACCTTCCATTAGATCAAGTTGCTCCAAGCCCCGTCCAATCTGGCCTTGAACACTGCCAGGGATGGGGCAACCACAGCTTCTCTGAGCAACCTGTGCCAGTATCTCACCACACGTAGCATAAAAAATACCTTTCTTATGTCCAATCTAAACCTACCCTTTTCCAGTTTAAAACCATTGCCCTTTGTCCTGTCACTACAGGCCTCAATAAAAAGTCCATCTCCAGCCTTCTTGTCAGACCCTTTAGGAACTGGAAGTATGCTTTAAGGTCTCCCTGAAGCCTCTTCTCCAGGCTGAACAACCCCAGAACTCTCAGCCTGTCTTCACAGAAGAAATGGGATAAATCACTGTTTACTAGTTTCTAGTATGTACAGAGCATATTTTTCCCTCGAATGAATTGAAGCCACATTCTTTGAAAAATTGAGGTGCAAATAGACTTCAACTCTCAGAATTCTACCAGCAAATGAAATCAAAGCATATTTTGCATATGCTGTGATTGAGTTTTGAAAACTGCATGTATTTTTTTAACAAGTCAGTATTCAAGCTCACAGTATTAAAGAATCAGTGTTGTGGTTAATGCACAAGGCTGGGTATCAGCTGACTTAGATTCTAGTCTGGGCTCTATCTCAGAGTTCCCTATGAGGTAATCACAATTGTCTTTTCAGAGGTGGTAGCTAATTTTGGATAACCCAGCTTTGCCTGCCAGGCTTTAGTATCTGGAACCCAGTATTCAGAAACTGGTTTCACTGACTTCAGCTGGTATAAAAAGAACTTCAAATCTCCAGAAATCAGAGTCCTAAAACTGAATTTCCATTGGTTGCCATTTATATCTCTGCAAAGTGTCCACAAAATGTTGCCAGTGATATAAGTGGAGAATTCAGATTTATTAATACTGTGCATCCACTGCACATGCCTTAATAACTACAAAACACTTAGGGGGATGGAGGGCAGGGTCCAATGCACCCAGAGGCTTGCCATGAGCGAAGTACCCAATGTCCAACACACCTGATCTGTACAATTCAATGCTTCAGCTTGGGTCATCAGAAAATAAAATGTTTCAAATAAGAAGCCATAGCTGAAAAGGCAGATTTTCTTTGCCATAAAACTATTTATAGTCAATATAAATGTATGATGCTACATGGAACTGAATTTGAGTTAAAGTTAAAAAACCAAAGTGACTTTTACAAGTGTTCTTATGTGTATCTGGAAATGAGTCAACAAAAATAAGTTCATAGTCTGTAACCCTGTGACACTAAAGAGGAAAAACATTTTCTCCACCTCACAAAGAAACATTAGTGAAAAATCCCCAACAGTAAAGATCTGACCACATCATATTTTAATTAGACAGCCAGATAGCTCACTCAAGAATCCTGGTGTAACCTACACTAGATCATTCCATCTGTGTGAGGATGTTTTGCAATTATGCCAGTACTTCCAGATCAGATGACTCAGAATGGGTGGTGCTTATAGGGAGGAGATCCAGACCCTTTTGTCCTTCACAGGAATCCAGGCCTGCTGAGCACTCTCATCTGACACCAGAGTTGTCTTTTATTATTAGGATACCATGACCACACTGCTCCTGGCACCTGAGTGAGGTTGCTTTTGATAACCAGGAAAAGTACAAATGCAAGATTTGGTAAAGGTCAGAGTTCCTTAATGCTAATGAAGTAGCCATATAATGTTGGAGGTGTGTCTGATGAAGGCTTATCTTGTCCTTTAAACCATGATCTGATTAGAAGAAACAGAACTTCCTGAATGTTTTTAACTTATTGCATCCACTGTTTCATAAAATCAGCAAATGATACCCAGTATTTAGGGAATCCTAAGGGATGCTTACTGTGAATACTTCTGATTTTCTGTTTTTGGCAAAGTAATGGAAGAATCCTGAGACAAAGGTAAAATGCCTCAATAAGAAACAAAACAGATTAAGGAGAGATTAATACTAATACCTAGGTAGAATGTCTTTCCCGTGCTCTGCCAAAACAACCAGCTTCATCAACACAAGAACTTGTTTCCCCAGCCAGCACTGGGCTGGCATGTGCAAAGCTTATATACCTGTAAGAAGTGAAAGTGAGACAAAGAAACACTGCTATACTGTGTTTGCTCCTCCTGGACCTTCCTTTCTCTGCTATACTGAGCAGAGCTGTGGGACAGCTGCCCCCATAGCTTATTTTCCCTTTCTGTTCTGAGTATTTCTGGGTTCAAACTTAAACAGGGAAAGTTTAAGTTAGATATAAGAAAGAAGTTCTTTATTGTGAGGCTGGTGAGGCACTGGCATGCATTACCCAAGGAAGATGTGAATGCTCCATCCCTGGCAGTGCTCAGGGCCAGGCTGGATGGAGTCTTGGATGACATGGTTTCGTGTGAGGTGTGCCTGCCCACGGCAGGGGGTTTGGAACTGGATGATCTTAGGTCCTTTCCAGCCTTAACTATTCTATGATTCTATTTCCTGCTTCCTGCCTCTGCTTGTAGGGTTTCTCTGTGCCTGCACATTAGGATAAGCACGAACTACTCAACTGGCAAGTGCATAAAAACCTATTCAACTCAGTAGAAGACAGTTGTAGTACTTTATCTGATAAGCTTCAGCACTCTGCTCAGTCATCATACTTTTATTATCTTCTGTCACAAAGGCTTGCTCTCTTGCAAAAATCACAGCAAGTCACCACACCTTCTACTCGGAAACTGGGGGGAGTTCCCTCCATGGCTTTACGAGCAGCAGCAATTGGATGCTATAGAAATCTTCTATGTACACAATAGTATGCAAAAGTTACTTTTTAACTGACTGCAGAAAATCTGAATTTTGAAGTATATATACAAAATTACCCTGAAAATAGAAAAAAAAAATATTTTCCTCTATTTGCTTATTTCTTTAGAGCCTTCTAAACAAGTTGCACTAACTAGAATATACACAGAATGGAATATGTGCAATATATACACAAAGAAGATAAATCAAGAGTATATGGTACTCTATATTTTCACCCATCAATTCACTGATTTTTAAGCTTTTCCACTTCAAGATTTCTTTGCATCCTATCACTGATGTACAAAAGAAATACCAATCCCTGTGTATTTTGTGTATAGTTAAACTAAATCTGCAGCTATGATTTATTTATAAGTGCACTATACTATTAGCACAGTTCAGGTTCATAATCCGTTCATAAACACTGACATTGCAGGATCTCTGGGGTATTAATGATGTTCCTCAACACGACTCATGCAGAAAACTATCTCCTTCTCCACTGACACAACAATGGATACACTGGTGTAGAGAAGGCATTCCCTGTTACCCTGTTCAAAGCAAATGACACTGACAAGTACAGACCACGACAAAATTTCTCTCCCTGTTGCTTAAGAAGGTTGCTGCCATTCTCTGCACCTTTCTTCTTACAGACACTGCTCTTTCCTTTTCTTTAGAACAAGAAAAAAGATCTCAGTTCAACTAAACTAGCAAAATAAGTTTAAAAATAGACTTCCATCCAAACCACAATATATTTCCTCTCTCACATTGTACATGACCTTTGATAAAACACCAAAATCTTTTAAGGGTATCCAACAACTGGCAGCAATAGCTGGTAGCAAGGACAACAATGGATTTACTGACTGTACCTTGCAGTCCGTAAGTTCCTCCTTAAAAGGCCTCCTTCCGGCAGAGAACTTGCATCCCTTTCATATGTAATCTAATATGCTGTGCTAGAAGCAGCAAATTAACCATTTACTTTGCAGTGATTGGCAGCCCTCAGTCTCACTATGTCCTGAGTGACTTTAATTACACTGTAATTTCTGACTGCAGTTTTCAAACTAACCCTTAGTCATACAGTGTTTTCTTTAATAGTCAAAATCCCTGGTAGGAAAAGGCCTATGTGATAAAAATTATAGGAGATGTAGATGAATGCAGTAAAATTAAAATCATAAGCATATCTAAGGATCTAGTGAATATCTAATCTTGGAATAGTTAGTGAAGGCAGTTTGCTCTTTAGACTGTTCTTTTCTTTCTTCACGTCTCCCAAATTAAAACCTAGTTTGCCTCAGAGCAGAGTAAATTTTGCCATCACTGTACATGAGGAGGCACAGCTGAAGCATTCAGTCTGACAAATCAAGAGATGATTTGAACCAAAAATGACTCTTTTCTCATTCAGAGATTGCAGATGCTTTATTCATGAGCATTAATATGATATGGCATGGTACCATTCCCAGCTTATTGAAAGTAAGACACACACAGGTTAAGTGATGTGTCAGAATTGCCAAGCAGGACTAACAGCAGAACAGTAAAGGACGCATATTTCCCCTGTCTAAGCCCTGCAGCCTGTGTTCAATAAGCTGAGTGATTTCAGATAGACAGATTAATTATTTCTTTTCTGGACAAAGAGCAGGCTTTCAAGGCTTTCACATCTGGCTTCAACCAACAATGTAAACCCTTTATTTGTGTGAATATCAAAATGTCATGCCCCGAAAAAAAAGACTAGAAAATGAATGTTAAACATATCTGTATTAAAAAGCAATTCATACCCAGGTAAAGTTGCTACTGCTCCACAGTGATCAGGATGTCCTCCCATTATAGTGCATGGCAATGGATTAGTCCATGTTTATTTGCATAGCTTCTTCATCCCGTTAGGTACTGCCCCGTCTTCTCCTCATTCTCAGTATCTGGATGTGATTAAAGTTTAAAAAAAAAAAAAAGGTCAAATATCATGGCCTATAGTCTGTTATTTTTTAATTTTCTGATTGTTGAAACAGCCTGTAAAATTCAAGGCAGAGCAAAACATTACAACCATGACTATATACATATATACATATGTAACTCATATAGTTGTATAAAACCCCTTTTGCTTCTGTCGTTCTTGCTACTCCTGGTTGTAACAGCAATTGCTCATAGTGGACTGACACAGCTCATGGCACAGAAATAAAAATGGGGGGTTTGCTCCTGACTTCTTGAGTCTTGTGGAAGACAATGGAATTTGGGCAACACAAGCAACAAACCCCATACAGGGCTGTCAGAGATAAGCCAGGAGATGATGCTTATTCTTTAATAGGCCCCCACCAGAAAAATGCAAACTGTTTGTCAAGCAGACCTGGAAAAAACCTCTTGGGGCGATTAAACGCTCTCCTGGGATGCTGAGCTATGAAGTAATGCAATAGTCTTGATAAACAGTCCTTTAACAGCTGCCTGGTTTCCCTCTGTGCAAAGAGAGCTGGCAGACAAACCCATCGGGGGGCAGGCTGCTGGGGAGGGGGAGGTGTGAGAGGGGACACCTCTCACCCCGCGGGCGGGCAGGCAGCCCCCGGGCCTGCGGCCTGCTGCCCTCGGGAACTTGGGACACTGTCCCTGCCCGGCTCCCGGCCACGGCTGCCCCGGGCACCTCGTATAAGCGTTCCTACGGCGGCAGAGGCGTCGCCCTGTCAGTCAGCCTGTCACGGCAGCACAAGCAGGCGAGGGGAGCTCGGTGACCCCCTCTCCCGCGCCGAGGCACAGTCCCGGTGGAAGGCGGAAATATGTATCCGGTCATTCGGGTGGATCTGCGGTCCGGGGGGAGCGGGGCGGCCCGTGTGGCCGGGGAAGGCAGCGGGAAGCAGGGTCCGCCGCGGCCGCCATGGCAACGGGGGCGGGCGGGGCAGGAAGAGGCGGGCGGCGGCGGCTGCAGGGGTGGGGATGTCTCGGCTTTGATTGGGCGGTGTCGGGAGCTGACGGCTTCCGGCGTGCGCGCAGGCTGGGGGGGGGGGCCCGGCGGTTGTGGCGGCGGCGGCAGCGGCCGGGTGTGTGTTGGTGTCGGTGCGGGGAGGCGGCGCGCAGGGATGGACACGCTGGGCAGGAAGGTGGTGGTGTGCGACAACGGCACCGGGGTGAGTGGCTCCGGCACCGGGACCCGCCCTGCACGCGGGGGGGGGGGGGGGGGGGGGGGAGGAGGAGGGTGACGGCGGCGGGGGAAAAGGGGAAGCGGGGCGACTCCCACCCGGCCCAGCCCGGCCCGGCTTCCTGCCGGCACGCCCGGGGGCCGCGCCCGGCCTTGCTGCCGCTACCGGGCCCGGCCGGCTCCCCCCGCCCCACGCCGTGCCAAGGCGCTGCTCGGGGCCGGCGAGGGCCGCGCCCGCCGCTCTCTGCCAGTCCCGGCCCGGGAGGTCGGTGTGGGCCCGTGGAATGAATGGGCGGAGGGAGCTCGGCGCCAAAGAAGGGCGGCCCCGGTGGTGTGCCGGTGGTTCGATCGGTTATAAACTGGATAAGCAGAGCACACTCTCGGGGCTTTCGGTGCTGTGCCCGGTGCGCGGGTATCGCGCTGTGCTACCTCCGGCATTTTGCTGTTTTATCGTGAATGTAGTATTTCTCTGCATGGCCTGAGCGAGTGTCTGCAGCCACGAGTATTTAACCAAAAGTACCAATTATCTTCACATTCTGAATGAGAACATTGTATATCTGGCAAACAGGGATGTGTGCTCCCTGTGCAGGGTGGTTAGTTGTAGGGAAATGCTTGCGGTAGGGTGTTTTTTTGCAGCTGCTGGTCAAAATGGAGCGTCATCCTGTCGTTAACACCTTTCTGATCTGAAACATACTCAAAATTGGCATTTTTTTAATCCGGAGAAACGCAGAGGTTTTCTTCCCATCCTTTCACCTATTCTGCCCTCTCTGAGCGTACAGGCACCCACTGGAAACTCACCCTTTTGTCAGTGGTACACAGGCTTTGTAGGCGCCCCACAGGAAGTGATAAAGATCCCGTTTCAAAGCAGAACGATACAGGATGCTGTAGCTGGATCTTTGCCCTCGGTGATTTTGTTTAGCAATCTGAGGTTTTCCCTGGTAAGGAAATATGGAGAATTAGCACAGCTGACAGCATGTGAGCATCTCCTGAACATTAGGAAAAAAAAAAAAGGAACTGATTTTTGGTTTTTATATATAAACAGTTAGAATAAAGATACATTTTTTTTAAAGCCCAAGAGGGAATAGTTGAGACAAAGGATGTTGCTAGGGACTCAGTATCCTGAATTAGAGGGTTTTCCAATTAGCATCTGAAATGATTGGAACGGATCAGGAAGGGCATTGTATCTGACAGGTCTGGGATTTGACAGTTCTGATGTCATCTTGTTTTTCCTCCTATAGCAAAAAATTGGGGTTGGGATCTGGAGTCTGGGTACTTTTTACACTATCATTTAGCAAAAGGAAAGGAAAACAGGAGGTATTCACTGTTTTCTTCTTACAAAGGGATATGGAAGTTGTTTTGTTGGGGGGGGGGGGGTTTATTAGTTTTGAGGGTTTTTTTCTGGCTTTGGTTTTCTTTATTTTTCTTTTTTGTTTAATACTTTCATGGTCAGGCCCAGCTCTGAAAAATAATTTACAGATTCATCCTTTAGTGTGGCTTTTTACACAGCAATAAATCACGGAGTTAATGTTTAGCGTGTTAGCAGTGACAGCAGTGTTGTGCTGTGGCTGGTCTTGGGAAGGTGGGAGGCATGGGGTAGGAAACTGCTCCCCCATTTCCCAAGTTGGGTTTGTAGTGCAGATTTTGTGCGGTGTGACACATCTGTGTGCTTTGGAATCAAGAGACATACTGGAATGAAACATTTTATTTTCTCTGTGAGTTGTACCAGCAGGATATAAATAGCTATAACGGTGGAAGGTGTCTTTGTAGTGCCATTGCAGAGCTGAGAGGAGGGGCCTGTGTTGCTTTGGCTTGTGCTGCTTTGGGTTGTGTTAGGCCTCTAAGCAGAGCAACATGTGTATGGAACTACCCTGGTCTCAGGGTTCATTATGTGGGAGAGAAAACATCAAGGAATAATTTTTAAATTGGTGAACTAAAAATATTTAGTTGAATTTGGACAGTTAAACTAGAATGGGGTAAGTAATCTGGAAGAAAACTCCATTCAGGAAATCTTTTGAGCCTCAACTGCATATTGAGACTATCAAATAATCCTGTATTGCCAAACCAGTCTTTTTATTATCATTTTTTTTCTGTATGACAAGGAAGAGACACTTTGTCGGTGATTTCTGATACACTCTGATATGTCATCTTTAAAACCATGATTGAAATTAAATCTCTTGCTAGGTGCCAGAAATAGTACATAAGAATGGAGGCTGTCTTTAGAAAAATCACATGCAATTTTTAACTTTAGGCTTGGCTTTGAAATTTATTGTTGTTGTTATGCTGCAAGAGGACTTCTAATGTACCTGGCTGCAACCAGTCTTTGAGGAAGAGGTGCCTAGATGGAAGTTCTTGCAACACATGGGGTAGGGGAGAGGCAGGCAGTGACACCTCAGAGATCTAAAGCATTAGAGATGGATGTTGGTGGTGGTGCAGGACAAGCAGTTAGGTTGCTTGCTGGCCTGTAGAATTGCTCTAATTGTATTTAGGGTTTTTGTTTGTATTGCGTCAATGGAAAGAATCAAGCTCAGAGACCTGATAAGAATATTGGTATTCATCTTAAAACTTGTCACGTGACCTGTTTGTGAGCTTCCTCATTCTTTTAATTTGAAAGAGTACTTATACTTACAAGTTCTTACTGTTTGATGACTCAGTAGGAAGTGAAAGAGTCAGTATAAACCACAGTGAAATGGAGAAGAAACTATATATGGTAAAACTTCTTACATGCATGGCGTTGCACACAGCCAAGCTAAGTAGCTCTTCTTAAAACATTCTGAACATGCAGCAAATGTGTGCAAAAATGAATGATGATGATCTGTTGGCTGCCCTAGATGCGTAAATTCATTGAATGTTGGTGTTATTGGTCAAGATATGGCGTGTACTGAGTATTGTACAGAATATGATAGTTGTTGCAAGAGGTGTGCAAATAAGAGATGGCATTGTCTATTTGAAACTCTTGAGTTTCAAATAGAGAATGGCAGGAACAATATTTAATGTCCGACACTAGGAAAGAGAAGCTGATTCTTTTCCAGACTACTGCAGTTAATAACACTTAACAAAAGATTTTGGGGGATCTCCTGTAAGGAACAGGAGGGAGAAGTATCTCATATTTCTTGTACCACTTCAGAAATGTAAAACTGTCCAGGATCTATTATTATATACATCTGTGTTTCTTAGGTGCATTTACCTGTTGGTAGGTTGGCCAAGTCTGGTTCTTCAGCCATAATATCCAATGTTAGGTTATCACAAACCCAGTGAACCGGCAGCTGTATATTTGATATGTCAGAGAGAATACTGCAGTGGGGTGCTCTCATCGGAGGGGAAGCTGGTGCACAATGCCGACTTGTTCCCATCTTCACCAAATTTTCATGTAGCTGGGAGGGGGAAATTGTCACACCTGAAGGGGAGGAGGCAGAGTTAAAATTCTGCCCCTTCTACCAACTGCTGAGTTTACCCAACTTTGTAAAAATGCCTTTTTTTGTTGTTTTTTAAGGCTCTCTGTTCTGGCCTGAAAGAGGTAGGAAACAGACTGTGAATGTCTAAGCTTAATCTTGCTCATTGTAGTTCACAGAGATTAAATCTCGTTCTGATTGTGTTTTAGGCTGGTTGGAGGAATGACAGTCTGTTTTTAAAATCCAGGGTTTGTTAATTGCCAACTTTGTTAACTTTGCAGGAAGGTGTGTCAAGGTCTTAACACAGAAGGGGGCTGGAAGTTACTATTACAGTCCAGATAGTAAGAGCATAGAATAGTATTTTTGTAGGTCAGCATTTTCTAGGTCAGCACAGTTGTATGTGAGTTCGAGAGGTACTTTTTTAAGGTTGGCCAAGAGGCACTTACTGACTTTGTGAAGTAGTAGTTTGGGGCACATATCTCAGTGGCTGCTGTGTAAATCTTAAAGGTTATTTGCCCAGTTGGCTGGATTTAACAATATGGGTAGTAGAGCTACTTGATGGATGCTCCAGGAGCTTGAGTTGTAAAGATTCACTTAGGTGTTACTGGTCTTCTGTTGACAGACACTGTTGGTGATGACTGGTAGGGAAGTTGCTTCATGCTGTAGGAAAGAAAAGGGATGTGAAGGTATGTGGGCTACTTGGAGGTGCCCAGGTTGTACTTGGAACAGTTTATGAAGCCCTAAGCTAGAGGATGAGATTGTATGGGCTGTTTTGGAGATTTTCCTTCTAGCACAGCCAGGCCCTGCACAAGGAGATTTATAAGAAGCATACCTAAATGTTACGGTAGCAGCAAAAATTGTGTGATTGCCCTGAATGCAGGAATTTGCTAAATCTGAAAGGAAGCTTATCTTTATTAAAATTTGTACCCAGCTCAGTCCTTCAAAATGTCTCATGTTCCCTTTGGTCTAAAACTTCTGATTAAGTCTTCTGGTGGATTCAGGTAGTGGAATACAGAAATGCTTGTGGCTACTCTGCTTTCTTGTAGCAGCACTGCGTTCTTGAATCCACAGATAAGATCTCTCTAATTCCTGGATACTTCTGTCCTTAATATAAGCAAAAGAGTTGGTAAGTGCTTGCCTTTTCAGAGAACTGGGATTAAAGCAGGATGAGTGAATTGAGTTGTCTACACGGTGTCCTTCTTCAGATACTCCAAACAGCTCTGCCTTTGGAAAAGGGATGAAGGCAATTAAGGTCACAAAACCAAAAAAGCCTCTCTTCCTCCCTGTATTAGCCCAACTTTAATTAAAATATCTCTTGACTCTTTCTATAACTGGCTTTATGAATTCTTTTCCACAGCAGGTGCCCTTTTTACTGCAGTACAGGTGAATAATTTAGAGCAATAGAAAGTGACTTTTTATGCTTGCATCAGTGTAATGACAGAGTTCCCTTCAGCTGCAATTAGCTGTTCTCTTTGCTGTGATAATTGTTTCAGTGGCAGGCTTCAGACCTCGTTTTGGAAATTCTTGCAGGTAGCTTTTAACACAACCTGAAGTGGATAATAAAACTTTGGGACTGGGCCCCAGGAGAGGCTGTGAATTGCCTGCCAACATTCAACTGGTCAAAACCCGAAGCAAGCTGGTCTGAATTCATTGTTGACTGCTTTGAGCCCAAGGTTGGATGAGACAGCTCCTGAGGTTCCCTCTAGCCCAAATGACCCTGTGATTCCGTGCTACTGCTGGTACACCTAGATGGTTGAGTAATTTTGCAGTTGAAAATGTGCAATGTTTAGTTTGGGGCTGCAGGATTTTGTTCTGGCATGCTGGTACAGCTCAGTATGCAAAGTATGCATCAAAAAAAACAGAAGCCTGCTCTGTAAGAACTGCAGGCACAACATCAGAGTATGATAGATGAACGTCAAAATAAGAGAGCCAAAGAGCTCAAGATCTCCATGAGCTCAAATTGTACTTCTCGATAAAGAAGTTCTCGTTCTACGGCTGATCTTCCTCTAATGACTACATTTTATTTATGCTCAGTTAATCTTCACTGTTTTCTTAGTGTATATACAGTGATACAAAGCTTCCTTTTGCACATATTTGGGTAACAAACACTTTTCAGAGTATCCTGTTTGATGTGCACTACCCTTAGGTAAGGTTTTGGTTGTGCTGTTGGTTTTTTAAACTGCTTACTGCAAACTCATACCTTTCTCCTTAAAAGAAACCCTGAAAATTACGAAACTCCTGAGAAATGCATCAATTGCACACTATCTCAGCATTACACACTTGGAACAGCGCAACACCTGAATTCACAAGGGTTTGGTTTTTTCTGATGTGTAACTCATTAATGTGACTGTGTGCTCTAATTGGGAAGGTGATTGAATTTGGTCTCATTGGGTCTCATTACAAGATGATGCATTACAAAATGATGGATTTTAGGTTGCTAGAGAAGTTTTTTTAAGGAGTGGCAGGAAATCCAGATTCAAACACCAGACTCTCTTATACCTGTCAATGTAGTCATTTCAATACTGTTTCTAAAAAATCTGGCAATCTGATTCAGAAAACATTCTGGAAAGTACTTTAAAGCACTTTTACAGATGTGCCCCTCATCTGAAATGTGTAAAATTGATTTGAAAGTATAAAGCCAGTTGGTTTCCACTGGGACACATGCTCCTAAATTTGGGCATTTAATTTTTTTTTCCCCCAAACCAGGTTTCTGTTGGTAAACAAAAGCAATGCCTATGCTAACAAAACCATTTATTCCTTTTCAGTTTGTGAAATGTGGTTATGCGGGCTCAAATTTCCCAGAGCACATTTTTCCAGCTTTGGTTGGAAGACCCATTATAAGATCAACTGCTAAAGTGGGAAACATTGAAATCAAGGTATGTTCTTTTCATTATTACTGCTTTCTGACAGATAAAATAGGGGCAACTTTTGACTTATGCAGTGTTTGCAAATGTGTTTTCTTAATTCCCCTTTATGCCGTTTCAGTAGCTCTTGATTCATTTCTGTACTGGGCTGTACTGTCAAGCTACAGAGTTATTAGGAGGGTAATCTAAAATACTGGAGACCTTCAGATAGTACAGCTGAGGAGGCAGCAGGTACTATGGGCAAAATGGGGCTTTGAATACCAATATGGGAATGATGTCAAGATTAGAAGGCAGAAAACAGGCAGAAGTGGTTGATGTTTGTCACTGAGCTGTACTGTGGATTCTGAGACAATGCTGAAGAACTGCTGGAGCTTCCAGGTTTTTCTATGCTGTTTGCTTTCTACTTGCAGTTGGTCATCTGTGATCTTGTATGAGATGTTTAACCTTGGTTGTGTTTGCATTTCATTGTTTCTACTGTTTTTGTTCTTGCCGTTGATAGATGTAGGTACTCTATACCAGTTAGAGATGAAGAGGCTGTGTTCATGCTACTTCATCTTGGGGTGTTATTCCAAATTGGAATGGGAAGGTGCCACTGTCTGAGAATCTTCTGGGGAGCTATTGTTTTTTTATTTTGTAATTACAGAGTAAGGTTTCAAATTTTAGTTGTTTCTGCAATACAAGCTTCAGTGTCTTGGACCTGTGGTGGTCACATCCTTTCTTCTTGCTTCTTGCCACACGTTCTCATCTCGTGCAGTCATGTGGTGGGCCACTTGACTGAGCTGATCCAGCTGAAAAAGTGATTTCTTTGTCAGGTGTAGTTTTGACTGCCTTACTAAAGAATTGTGCAAGCTCTATTTCGAGAGCGAAGGTGAAGCAGGAGGCAACACAGAACTGCAGAGGGCCTCACTTAGGCCGGTGAAGGTCAAGTAGAACCACACGTACAGGCTTTCAGCTTTGCTTTCCTTGTTGCTTCTGAGAAGCAGCTTAGTAAAAGGAAAAAGTAAAATCTGCCCAGTCTTGTTCCTTGTTTACAGAATCCTCTGGGTGACCAGGAGAACTTCAGTTACCTGATTTCTGCTGCTGCTGTAACATGTTAGTAGTATCAGCAAAAGGCTATACTAGTAAGTCAAAGGGATGAGAGGTACCAGACCTTTCCAAATTGCACCAGGTTTTTTGTTGTGTGGTTTGTGTTTTAATATTACAGTATCACTGACCTTGTGTCAGCCAGGACAATTTGTTTGAAGGATGGGGAGCTTTCCCTTTCACAGTAGATAGGAATTTTTGTAAGGAGAGAGAAAACATCTTCCTTTCTCTTGAAAGACTTGAGGAGAGGTGTTTGTTTGCATATCTACTTGAACTTAATGTGACACTTCTTCAAGGAGGTCCTGGTAAAGTTTTATGGAAGTTATGCAGCGATTTACAAGTCTTAAGTCCAAGAAAAATCCTCTTGCATGAAATCTCATTGTTGAAGTTATGTTTTCTTTCCAGGTGTTATGATAACATCCTGTCCTGCTAGTCTTGGTATCTTTTGATTGTCTGATAGATTAGTTTAATATCATTACATGTGACATTGGAAAGACAGGCGTAGAAGTGGGTAATTGCTATGAGATCAGTGCAAAAGAACCAGTAAACTGTATTTTCTTATGCATTGCCTGTCTCTGCTTGAGGATGGATCACATTGGTGTGGTTTAGGAAGTATAAATGGTGTCGAGGTTCTTCCTAGAAGTTTTATACCATTTGCCTGTAATAGCTTGTCAGCCTTTTATAAGGAATTAGTGTATCAAGAGAAGAAGTCCCTGCCACAGATACTTTGTGTATCCCAGTAGGATAATGCAGTAGGAAGGCTGGGTAAGCGTGTGTACTGTTTTTCTTTGAGACTTGTGCAGATTTCCTAAAATAAATAAGTTTATTTTAGCAGATGAGTTTGATGCCAAAGTTTAATTCTAGCCATTCGCTTCAGGTTCTTACGGGATTAGTTTAAAACTGAAGCTGGCAAGAAGATTATCAGTTTGACTTTTAAACAGTCCAGAAAAACTGTCATTCCTGTGAAATTCATAAACTCTGTGAGAAGAGTCTGGGAGCTGATCAAAACAGTAGTTATCAGCCACTGCATCAGAGTTACTGATTTCAAGTTGTTTTGTCCATGTTTTCCTTCTAGATTCTTGTTTCAGCTTGCAGCAGGGATACAGCTTTTCCTCCTACTTGGAGTCCACAGTTCTGGCTATAAGATCAAAAGTTATTACTGAGATTATTTTGCTTAAAATTGCAACCTTAAAACTCTAAAACCAGAAGCATAGATGCTGCTCCTAGCTTTTTACTGACTTACTAATCTTTGCAGCTGGTTTAGAGATTGATAACCTTCTTGGGTTTGGGGCAGATCAGACCTGAGCCATGGTCCATGTCCTACAGTTCTGATCAGTTTCTGCAGAAGCCAGAAACCCAGGGTCATTCCCTGGGTTTGAAGTGAAGAGGGCCACAGTCTGACCAGCCTCTTTGAGAATGCCTCTCCAAAGGCAGCTGCCAGAAACACTATGAACTTTCCTTTTGACCTACAGAATATGTAGATTTGCCCTGATGGTGCTGATAGTTACCCTGTTGCTTTTGTCAGCTTTGGTGACTCAAAGTGAATTTAATGAAAGGAGGAAAACATCGCTTGGAAATGGCTTTAGTGTAATTTTGGACAATGTTTGTGCACATAATACTTGAAGTATCTTCCTACCTCCATAGCTTGTTATAGGAAAAGAGCTTTGAGGCCCTGCTCTTGCTACTGCACTTTGTGATTGCTTATTTCCATTCTAAGAGAAGATGCCATAATTTAAGTACATATGTCTTATTTGATTCTTTTTGGTTATTTTCTCTGTGATACATGAACAGGTTAGCCTGCTTATCGGGGAGTGCTTTTGTGTTATAGTTTTCAGTTCTTGGGTAATGGCAGTAGAATTTTAAAACAAAACTTTAAATTTAGCATGTCAAAGGTAGTTATGGTCAAATGCCTCGTGCAGATTCTTGTCTAGCTCAGATGAACACCTTGCCGAGGGTAAAATTTCAGCCTTACAGAGTATTTATGCACAGAATCCTGTTTATGAGAAATAGACAATGTAAGATGCATAAACATGACATGGCACTGACCTGTAGCAGTAGCTTCCTTTTAAGAGATGTTTTAATCTGAGATCCTGAGAATGTTAGTCTGGCCCTAACTGAACTAACTCAGATCATTTCCTGCTGTACATGCATCTCTTTTCAGCCTATTTCTACTGTGTACTTAAAATAATTTGAGAATTTCATTTAGGCCTTTTCTGACTTTCTTGCTTCTACCTTCTTTCTTCACCTTTCTTGACCTGTTGAAGTAGAATAACAAAAAGATGGTAAGTGAGGTGCCCCTGTGCTGTTTGTTTACCATTTTTGCTTGATGGGACCTGGTAGCTGTTATGTTATTTTTTGATGCTACTCATTGTTTTGTCTTGTCCTACATTTTACATTTGAATACATACTTATTTTGGACGTTGATCATTGCTTTGGTTTACTAGCAACTAATTCATGAGAATATTTTATGTATTGCTTCTAAATGCTATATAATCTTGTAGTTTTGCAAGATGTAAGAATAACAGAGATCAACAGGAGCTCAGCATCATTAGCAGTAGGAATTGCTCTGTTTGACATTACGAACCAAGAGTTTGAATAAACTCTTTGAATAATCAGTTAGACAAATGTTACTGAGTACCAAAGTTGTGGAAACATTGGATGTCATGATACTGGTTCCTCTGCGCAAATTCAGTTGTGCTGTCCTTCTTCCTTTTTACCTACCAAGTGCTTGTATTTGTTAGCATGCTCTTGAGAACAATTGTTCTGGCCTTCAGCTTTGTTTTGAAAGGATGTGAAAGTTTTGTGCAGCTTTCATTGCACGTTTGAGTAGTGGCTTTTCCTGGGCGATGTCCTGTTCAGCAGCATGGAGTCTCAAGGAACAATGCATAAAAAAAGCTTCTGATTCTTCTGACTAATGGAGTTGTCATCTTAAATTCTCAGGAGTGATGTGGCTGCGTGGTAGAGTTTTCATAGTACAGCTTCACTAGAGTACCTTTGATTTCAAATGTTGGAGTCTTGACTTTTGTCTTCTATACAGTCGAGAACTGAAGTGTGATTTGCTCTGCAAGAGAAAACAAAGCACATTGTTAGTGAGAGGGGGTGGAAGAGGAATGGTTTGATTTTCAATTCATTTCCTTTTTATGTAGTCAACAGTAACTGTTCAGGTTACTTCAAAAAAAGGCATTATAAACCGGGCAGCAGGTTTTTCATTGTGCATCTTTTTTTCCCTAGCATTGAACAGCAGGTTGAGTAACCCTCACTTCAGAGTGTTCCGTGCCACAGCAACTGCAAACTGTGGGGCATATTTTTGCATGAAGCAGATAGTGTTGTTTTTTTTTTCTATTAAAATTAGTATGGAAACAGTGCCATTGGTACCTGGAAGTATGTTCTTATGGGCTAAATACAAGCAAGTCAGTTAAGGGTTCTTTAGAAAAGTCTGGGGTATAATAGGGAGCAAGAAGAAGATGTTATTGTGCATACTTCCTCTGGGAAATACGTGGGAAAGGAGACGATATGATGCTACTAATTTGAATGTGCAGTGTTTGCATAACTAATAAACAGATTGCTTAATCAGTGTGAAATGACTCTACGAACTATGCATTAGTTGGTTGTATTTGTGTAAGAATGCATTACTGGGGGTTTTGGCTTGGGACTCTTGGCATGGAACAGATGAGGGTATATTTTATATTTAGATGTGTCTCTTCACACCCTACTGACACAGGCAATATGTAAACCATTGTTTCTTTTAATGTCTGGTGTGGAACTTCTAATCTCTTATTTGCTTTTGCTACTGTTCGGTATGCTTATTCACCACTCATTATTCCTTTTTTGGTATTGTGCACAGAAATTTGCAACATGCATGGAAAAATACTCTGCCAATCCCACCTACTGCCCTTATGTGCTATTTTGCATCTCAGCCCTTGGAAATTAGTATTTGATAAAAGGGTTTTGGAGAAAGATCTGTGCTTATAAAGGTCTTTGTGGCATCTGGCTGTGACAGGGTTTATTGGCATGTTTAAGGTTAATTGGAAAATCAAATTTATTAATAAAGTTTATTTTGGAAAAGGTTTGGGATGGGTAACAGCCAAATTTAAATACTACACAAAATATATTCTGTTTCTCTCTGGAGTACCTGAAAATGGTTCTAAAATGTGGGCATTCCGTAACAACACAGTTGGACACAGGCTGGAGCAGTTCATGTCACTCTTGAGGATTTTGTGTTTAGAACACTTTGAAGCACTGACATGTTTCTGTATTGAAATTTTACAGGATCTCATGGTTGGTGATGAAGCAAGTGAATTGCGCTCAATGCTGGAGGTGAATTATCCGATGGAGAATGGCATAGTTCGGAACTGGGATGATATGAAGCATCTCTGGGATTACACGTTTGGACCAGAAAAACTTAATATTGACACAAAAAATTGTAAAATACTTCTCACAGAACCTCCCATGAATCCAACTAAAAACAGGGAGAAAATCGTGGAGGTATGTCTGTCTAGTAGAAATTGATACGTACTGTCAGTGAAGCAGCACTAGGAGATTCTTGGAACCCCTCATAACTATCTGAGGCAAAGCAGTTCTGTTTCCTAACCAGAACTTGTCCCGAGCTGTAGTCATGAAGGCTGCTGTTAAATTCAAAACAAGCTGATCTGATTTAAAAACTATAAGCAAGCGTCTTGTATCAAGCTGTATCACCATTAAAGCATAGAACTGGAAATACATTTTTATCTTCATGTATCCAAGATATATTGATTACTGACTCATTTAAATTAGCTTGGACTTCTGTTAACCAGTAATGCTTCAGAGGAGATTGAGGCTTGAGCAAGATGGTGCTTACCAGGTGAAACGTTGTTGTTAGAGGTAGTAGAGACAAAGGTGTGATGGCACCCAATCCCTACCGTTAATCAAAGGTCAGTGAATTATCAATGAAAGGCGTTCTAAGAAGGAAAGCCTGGTTCTTGGGTCCTTGATTTCCAGAGTATTCCCCTGGGTAGCCTGAGCTCCACCTGAACCTTGTTTTAGTGTAGGTTGTTAGATGTATATTGGTTAGCTCTAGTACCATGTGATTTGATTTTGAAGAGCAGTATTGTTTGATGAGAACAAAAAGTCAAAGATTTTGTTTCCTGGGCTTTGGGGATTTTTTGGTTTGTTTTCTCAAGCATCATAGGCATTTTCAGTTAATGTAAATATTCACTGTAACAAAAATGTAATTTAAAAAATGTATTACAGGAAAAATGGATTCCAAGTCTGAAACCTTATCCATTTACCAGAACTTTGAATATGAAAGCTTGTGTGTATATATATATATATATATATTCCCAAATCTGTTGTTTAGTCTAGTAAGAATTTACCTTAAGCATGACCTGCTGACCTTTCTTTTAAAATCCTTTTGTCATCATAGCTACAGTAGTGCTTTCTGCAGTGTAGCAGTGAAGATAATTTCTGCTAATCTTAGAACCATAGAATCATAGAATAGTTAGGGTTGGAAAGGACCTTAAGATCATCTAGTTCCAATCCCCCTGCTGTGGGCAGGGACACCTCACACTAAACCATCTCACCCAAGGCTTCGTCCAACCTGGTCTTGAACACTGCCAGGGATGGAGCATTCACAACCTCCCTGGGCAACCCATTCCAGTGCCTCACCACCCTAACAGGAAAGAATTTCCTCCTTATATCCAGTCTAAACTTCCCCTGTTTAAGTTTGAACCCATTACCCCTTGTCCTGTCACTACAGTCCCTAATGAAGAGTCCCTCCCCAGCATCCTTGTAGGCCCCCTTCAGATACTGGAAGGCTGCTATGAGGTCTCCATGCAGCCTTCTCTTCTCCATCTTTCCTTTCAATGGCTTGAGCAAGTGAAGTGAAGCCAAGTTGGAAACCCTGAAGTGAAAAAATCCAAGTATACAAACTTAATTCATAATTTCTTAGCAATTGTGAACATTAGGGACCTAATACTCAGGTAATCTGTAATGCAACATTAGTAATACCTTCTACTTGTGTCAGTCAGCTGTGGTGTGATAGACATAGCAGATTATTCTGGTTGGCCTCCGTGTAGCAGGAATGGCTGAATTTCCTGTTCAGGCTTCTTTGCTTTTCAGCTGTCTACAATAGTCTTCTTGTTTCTGTTTTCCTGCTAAACACAAAAGGCTGGATTTTAGTTATTCTGGTACTGAGTAATTTTATACTATAAACTGAAAAATCTTGCATGGCTTCTGACCTCTGATGAAATATTTGTATTGCTCCATTTGCTCTTTTTAAACCACTCCAGAGATCGTAGACACTTAACCATGATCCAGAGGATTAGAAGGAACTAGAATCTATTTGTGTGAATTTAAATCTGAGTTAACAGAAGCTTGTTGTTTCTATTAATATTTTTAATGGATCACAGTGTTAGGAGGACTAGCAATATTTCGGTTTTTAACTGCAGCATATTTATACCCCTTCCATTTCTGACATGCACTCCTCCTTTTCAGGGAGGTTAGCCCAGTATAAAGCAGAGGACTGAATAAGATTTTTCCTAAAGCCCACAGTTACTATAATAATGTCTCTGCAGTTTGTGATACAGTGCAGTAGCATTTTGAAAGAACAGCTTAGTCATCTGGACCATATCAAGATGATAGATAATTATATATGCTTGTACTTCATTCTGTTTCCAGTAGTTCTCTCTCTCACCCATCAACTCAGCTGCACAGTAACAGCAGCAAGTGCTCACGTGACAGCTGTTACGGTTGGAAACGACCTTAAGATCATCTAGTTTTAACCCCCTGCCATGGGCAGGGACACCTCACACTAAACCATCTCACCCAAGGCTCTGTCCAACCTGGCCTTGAACACTGCCAGGGATGGAGCATTCACAACTTCTCTGGGCAACCCATTCCAGTGCCTCACCACCCTCGCAGTAAAGAACTTCTTCCTTATATCCAATCTAAACTTCCCCTGTTTAAGTTTTAACCCGTTACCCCTTGTCCTATTACAACAGTCCCTAATGAAGAGTCCCTCCCCAGCATCCCTATAGCCCCACTTCAGATACTGGAAGGCTGCTATGAGGTCTCCACGCAGTCCTCTCTTCTCCAAGGCTGAACACAAGGCTGCACTTTTTAAGGTGCAGATTCTTCCATGGTGTGTACAAGACACTGGCTGCTCCTCACCTTAACCGAGTGTTGTTTATCTCTCTGCATTCTTGTTCTGTAATGCCCTCAGGAGCAGCCAGACTGTGATGACATATCATGTAGCTGTAGAGATACTCTAGCACAGTCAGTTCTCCTAATCCCAACCTAGTATTCCTTATCTTTTTTTCCAATTTTTATTTCTTCCTTTCTGTGCCCAATTAGAGCAGCACTTTGTAGGTAATCCAGAAGCTGCTGTCGCAGGAAGAATCTTTTCAGGAGAACTTCCTGCTCAGTGTTTGCCTTTTAGGAATTTTTTTTAACCTATGTCCCATGTCAAGGCATTTTTCATGTCCAATAGAACAGATCTAGAGTTGTCTTGAAAGAAAGAATAATGGCTCCCCAAAGGCCTGCATAAAGGGTTTTGTAGTGGCCTCTGGAGTTCAGTACAACATGTCAAGGCATTAACTAATGCCATTTGAAGACCATGGCAGGGGAGTTGGAACTGGATGATCTTGAGGTCCTTTCCAACCCTAACTATTCTATGATTCTATGACTCATTTTGTTGTATGAAGATGATAATTTAGACTTTTCTTACACTAGTTTTTATTTTGTAAGCACTCAGGTTGTCTGAAGGAGTCATCCATTGGAATAGTGCTGGTTTTAGGCAATGACTACTCAAAGGGGATCTCTTTGTGAGCTGCTGCTCTTTCAACTGTTCCCTTTCTGGCAGATACTTCTGCTTCTTGTTTCTGAAGGTATTGCATCTGTGCTGAACTGTGGCCAGTACGGAAGTTACTAGCCAGCAGCCAGTCTTGTAATGTTTTGCTTGTTCTTAGCCCATATGCTAAACTGTGCTAAACTGTGGCCAATACAGAAGTTACTAGCCAGCAGCCAGTCTTGTGATGGCTTACTTGTTCTTAGCCTATGCACCCAACTGCTATATTAAATTTCCTTTTATATTATCCGGCTCACATTGGGGGTTTACAAAACCCCACAGTGTGGTGTTCTCATGGCAGAGTGTTCTGCAGCTCGCCCCCTCTGTTGCTTGCTGCTGGATGTCTGCCATGCTGTGTGCTCACAGCACATATTCTGAGACAGGCAGCATCAGTCTTCCCAGGGGGGTTGCAGTGTGCTCACTACAGCTATGAAATAATTAACTTGGGTTTGCAAGGATCAGGTTTTTGATAGGGGTCACCCTTTTAAAATCACACTGTTCTAACAGAGGAGGTTCTTGAAATAGCTCAGAATTCTAAAATTGTCAGGCATCAGCTTTTTTTGTTTAAAAATGTTTAGATATCTTTTTGTTGAGTTGTGGGAGTACTTCGGATTTAATCAGTTTCTAATCCTAGAAGTTGCACAAGTGCTCGGGAGGCTGAAGAATAGCAAAAGCAAAACTTCAGTGTGTGCTGGAGTAATCAGAGTTCATCTGCTTTTCCTGGTAAAGCATTTTGAGGGGAAAACTGCTGTACAGTCTGATTTGTTTACTTGGCCTTTTTTGTGTTTATAAAGGAGACAAGATCCTATAAACTCTACATCCTTTAATCTTGGACTCTGTTTCTTCACTGAAGCTGGTTTAGTGGTAAGGGAACCTAGGCTACAAGACAGGCTCCTACTTTTCATGTTTCAAGAAGAGTTCTGCAAGCCTGTGGTTTTCTGTATGTAGAGACAGCGTTAGCCCTACCTGTACTATTTCAATCACTGTGGATTTTGCACTAATCCCTGAAAGTTTTCATCAGTTGTGCTTTAAAGAAGGGAAGAAGGTGGTCCAAATCCAGAGAACAGCCTGTGACACAGGGCTTATTCTAGACCCATATGCTTAGGAGTCTGATCTTGACCATCTCTGCAGTTGTTCAAAGCCTGTAGTGCTTGATAGGAAGAATAAATAAAACAGGACTCTGAACTTCATTAGATTTAGAGCCTACGCCGTTAACAAACATTTCATTTCCAACTCACGCTTCAGTAATGAAGTACTTGGCTGGTCTACAAGTGCTGCCTCCTGCTCATTAAGCACTGTGGAAAACGGGTTAATAAAGCTGCAGGAACTGGTGTGTGGGTTTCTTGTAAGTATTCACTTTTGTTGCTAAAGGGATGTGGAATGTTTCGTATGGCTTATCTTGTGTGAACAGGTAAGGTATAGAACTGAATGTACTACTTGCTGCCATAAAGCAAGTAGGTTTCTGGTGTTTGTATAGAATCTGTGTGATTCTGTCTTGGAAAGTGTTTCTGATGAGCAAAAATACAGAATTCTAGAAATAGTTTTCAAACATGTATGAATTGTGAAATTTCTTTCACGTATTTGGCCTGTTTTGGACATTAATTTTTGCCTTCATGTTACAGGTTATGTTTGAGACATACCAGTTCTCTGGGGTGTATGTAGCCATTCAGGCGGTTCTTACTTTGTATGCTCAAGGTAGGCAAAGATAACATCTGTTCAGTTTATAAATGTGCTGCTGAGGCAGAGGACTAATATGGTATTCATAGGTCTTGGGCTTAATTTAATGGTGGTGTAAGTAAAATCAGCTCTGACTTAGGGGCTTGATTTTTGTTTTGAGGAACTACTGATAGGTACCTCTGGTGGTGGTGGTTTCATAAACCAACTGCAGAGACAGCAGGACATAAATTTCCTTGTCTATTAACATGTCACCATAGTTTCTATGTACAAGAGCAAAAGCAGTGAGGTACTGTTATGTTATGCAAGTTATGTACTGCAATGCAAGTCATTAAAACTAGTTCAATCAAAACCACTCTTGCAGACCTGGGTATTAGTTTTATTTGCTGAGATCAGTGCTATTACTCTTCCTCTTCCCCTGCTCCCTCCTTGGTTTTTCTTTGGTTTGATTCCTTGTAAGTATTTAATTGACTAACATATGGAGTCTCAAATTCTGCTGTAATTGCACATGCATTAGCAAATAGTGCTCAATTACTTCGCGAATAACAAAATGTGAAACAACTTAGAGCAGTCACAGTGTTCCTACATATGATCATCTAAAACAAAGTTGAAGACCTTCTAAGATATAAAAAACAAGTGGCCCATAAATAGAGTATTTGCTTTTGAAAATGAAAAAGCCCTTTAAAACATCCTACTCAATTTAAATTGTGCTAAGGATTAAAGTAGTGGCTAAAATTATAGAGAGATGTGCCTCATTTCAGTGCACCACGTTTTGTTGCTGCTGTTAAAACTCTCTTAAAACTAATTGTTGCTTTTACCTGGAATTCTTTGTACTCATGTGCCGTTTCAAGGCAAAAGGGTTTATATATCAAATCCTAGTTCTAATTAGGAAATTCTCTAGCAATTCCTCACAACAGTCTTTGGGAGTTAGGTGTAGTCCCTTGTGACTGTTTCCTTCCCTACTGCATGTGTCCGATTGCCAGACACCTTGTGTTTGCATAGCAGTTATTCCAGTTCACCAGTAAATCTCAAGATACAGTCACACACCTGAACCAAGGTGTGTTCTTTGGTTCATTTGAGGCAAATAAGCAATTTGGTTGCCTTCTGTTTACAAAGCTTCAGCAAATTACGGTAGCCAAACCAATGTACCTTGCCATAAATGTTTCTTTCTTATTTGAAGGTCTCCCCTTTTCTTGCTTTAAGTAGCTTGTAAGAAACTATAAAACTGTTTCCTAATCAACTTCCACCATTAATTCTGCTTCTTATTTTGTTAGTGAAGTATAGGAACTTTTGTTTCCATATATTCTATATGATAACTCAGTTTTCTACAACTTAGAATTAAATGGTTTTATGGTAAATTTTTTTTTTCACCAGAGTTAATTTCTTTAGTCTATGAAAGTGGATCAGATTCAGCCTAATGCTGTTTCTGTGGGGAACATAAATTAGATATGTACTAAATAGTCCAAATGTTGTTTAGCTTAAGAAAGCATTGTTTTGGTTTTTAAATACCACTCAATATCAATAAGTCCTAATACTTGTAACAAGGTAACCTTGTGGCCTGAATGCCTCTAGGTTTTTTCATATTTGAAAAATCAATATAAAGTTGCACATACGCAGCTGAATCTTGAGGAGGAATTTGTGTCCCCAACAAGCATTTAATGATCTTAGATATTCTCTTAAATTAGAATGCAATTTAAGATGTAAAACACCAGATAAATTTGTGAATGGCAGAATCACAAGCATCTGGGAAAAAGCAGAGGTCATACTTTTAGAAAACTTATACAAAAGTATTTGTTACTCTGAAAACCTGAAGTTTAAAGCCCACCTGAATGGGAACAACTGAATTTTAAATCGTGACTCCTTTTCCCAAAATGCTGACTGGGGGATTGGAAGTTGTGTGAAGATAACGATGAAAAATCCTATCTTAAACTCGCTGCTATTCTGCTCTGTTTCTGAAGGTGTTGGTGAAAGTTGTACCTTTTTTCCCCTCTCGTTCTGTTAGGTTTGTTGACTGGTGTTGTTGTGGACTCTGGAGATGGTGTAACTCATATTTGCCCAGTTTATGAAGGTTTCTCTTTGCCTCATCTCACCAGACGGTTAGATATCGCTGGGAGGGATATCACTAGGTACCTCATTAAGGTAAGCTGGAAAGAATGTTTAAGGTTGAGGCTGGTGTCTGTGGTACATGGGTTCAAGTTAAAATCCATGACACCAAGAAACCGCTATACATTCTCCCTTTATTTATTTGTTAACTACATGAAGAACTCTTATTCACTCTACTGCTTCAGTCTATTATGTTTCCTCATCTAAATCACATGTGATATTATTGATTTCTTAGTGTCAGTCTTGTTGGAAGAGTTTTTATACCATATTTGGGAAGGAAAAATTCAAAAGTGGCTTTTGATACATAATATGAGAGCAAAATTGTATTCAATCAGTTCTACACATCTGTTTTCAGAAGTAATTTTTCTTAGAGTATGGAAGATGGTTTAGTGATTCTTCCCTGATTACTAAATAAGACAATATGTTTTGCAGGCTATTTGTTTGCTTTTTTAAAATAAGCAACATTCTGGATTGATGAATGTTATGGTTAAACTGGAATATTGGAATGTTCTGAAGTGAAGCCCTAAATGTAAGAATTATTTTGGTTATCTTTCACTTCGTAGCAGTTATACTGAGAGTTATAATGTCAAAGAAAATTTCCCACTTGGAGTAATGCTGCTGCTATTCTACTTTTCTGGTAATAATGGGTATATTGTGATAGGTTTGACTTCATTCTAATTCTACAGTTAAACAGGAGAGGTGAACTTTTAAAGATTCGTGTTTGAATGTACCCATCTACTGATAGAGAGATCTGGATGTTTCTTCTCATTTCCTGCTAACCTGATGTCATGTTCCCTGTAGCTCCTCCTGCTGCGAGGGTATGCTTTCAACCATTCTGCTGATTTTGAGACTGTTCGCATGATCAAGGAAAAGCTGTGTTATGTGGGATACAACATTGAACAGGAGCAGAAGCTGGCATTAGAGACCACAGTACTAGTTGAATCCTACACGGTGAGTATTTTGAGACAGCTTTTCTTGTGCTAAACTTCTTAGGTTTAAATTTGGGTAGCATTTAACTTTGATTCCATCTAAATTTTTCTTGGCAGTAGCTCACTTCCCAGATGTAGGAGCCTATAGAATCAGATTACTTGGTTCTGGGAAAACTTTTAAAAGCTTTGTTTCTTCTTTAATTCTTTTCAGATTATCCTTAAGACTTTGTACTCATTTTTGTCATTTTAGATCCTTGAAATTTGAATATTCTAGTCCAGGAACTTAGAGAAAGTGGACTTACTCTAGCATGTCAGATTATTTCAGCTTCATCCATCTAGCAGTGACACATGTGAGACTGATGATACCTGGTGACAAGAATGGTAAACTTGCTCTTAGTGGAAACTTCCTGTGATCACACATGGAAGAAAAGAACTTTCAGGAAAGCATTACTCCTTCTGTAAGATCGTCTTTTAAATCTTTATTAGGATCTGTATTGCAAGGAGATGTTTGGTACGTCAGTATCAGTGTATCTGGTTCCTGATGTCTCTTAAGTGAATTGCATGATGATCGAAGAGTTTGTATCTCCCTTCAGTAGTACTGAATGACTTCTTGCAGTGGTGACAATTATCAACAATTTCCTGTTTTAAAACGTTAGGGAACAATGTAGATCATTTCCTCTTGGTTTGTGTAGCATCCAGGTGGCTAAAAGTAGTCTTCTAAATGGTGTTTGGTTTTCCTTTCACTAGCTCCCAGATGGCCGAATTATCAAAGTCGGTGGAGAACGGTTTGAGGCACCAGAGGCTCTCTTCCAGCCTCACTTAATCAACGTAGAGGGGGTTGGTGTGGCTGAATTGCTGTTTAACACCATCCAGGCTGCTGACATCGATACCAGGTAAGAGGAGAACACTTAAAATCCTCTCTCAGCATGCAGGTGTGAAGTGAGAACTGCATTCAAACAAAATAACATCTTTTGGTTTGCAAACTAATATGTGAAGTGCTGGGAGTGGGGCTCGGGATGGGATCTTGGAGCTTCATGGGTTTTCTGGAAACCTGGCTATTTTGGCATGAATGAGCAAGGCTAAAATCTTAAAAGCACAATATTCTTTTACTGCTGCATTCTGGAATGCCTGGAAAAGCATGAACAAGTCTGTCAAACACACAGAGTCTGTCATTGTCTAGTGACCACTTCCTAGATTTGTGTTTATTCCCCTGTATGTACAGGTACCTACTTGTACTACAGAGTGTCCTGTAAGACATCATAAAGACTGTTTCTTTGGTCAGGTCTGAATTCTACAAGCACATTGTGCTGTCTGGAGGGTCCACCATGTACCCCGGGCTGCCTTCACGACTGGAACGGGAACTTAAACAGCTCTACCTGGAACGAGTTCTGAAAGGAGATGTGGAAAAACTCTCGGTAGGTACCGAGCTGCTGTTTGCTTTGCGTGGGGCAGAGACTCATCCCGAGTCCCCACTAGAGGGAACCAAGCAGTCAGAAATGACAAAAGCTGCGGGTGGCTCTCCTGCAACTTGCAGAATTGTTGCCTCTCAGTTCTTCACACCCGTGTTTCATATGCGTGTGGCTTGTGTGTATATACTTGCAATAAAGCCACCTTCTAGTCCGTGCTAATAGCAAGTAATTCCTGAAGTCTTGGGTTAGTTTGAATGTAAAACGGGCTGATAAATGCTAGGGCACAACTTGTAGTGTAGGTTAAACAAAGCTAATGAGTTATTGTGCCTTGGAGTCATCATTGAGCAAAAATGATTTTTTGTAGCTGAGAAAATTTTGGGTCTCATGCTATAAATGAAATACTTAAAAGTATGAGGCTAGAGTTCTCCCCTTCAAGTGGAATAAATTTTCTTTGTTTATTGGTTAATGTGGTAAGCAAACAACCATAGAATCATTGAATGGTTTTGGGTTGGATAGGACCTTAAAATCATCTAGTTCCAAACCCACTGCCATGGGCAGGGACACCTTGCCCTAGACCATGTCACCCAAGGCTCTGTCCAACCTGGCCTTGAACACTGCCAGGGATGGGGCAGCCACAGGTTCTCTGGGCAGCCTGTTCCAGTGCCTCACCACCCTCACAGTAAAGAACTTCTTCTGCTTATCTCTCCTGTTTAGGTTTGAACCCATTACCTTTTGTCGTATCGCTACAGTCCCTAATGAAGAGTCCCTCTCCAAAACAACAGCCACACATGTTACACTGCACTCTAATGCTGTCTGCTTTTCAAGGAGGAGATATTTACAGAGAAAATTCCTTTGAGTGGAGTTTCTAATGTTGAACAGACCTGAACTTCCCTGGCCCTTAATACAGTGTTCTCTAAAGATTTTTGCAGCTATATGGAATGTCTCAATTGTACAGAATGTTTTAGGTCTGAAACAATATTTCACACATAGCTTTGACTGTGCTCATTGTTGCTCTTGAATTTAGAGCTTTAGCATCGAAGAATCTAAGGGAATATTAATTAGTTGAGCTGGTGTAGATCCTGTAAATTTAAAATCTGTTCCATCTGCCCTTGTAAAACTTGGTGTAATCCTAAAATATTCTGTGGTTTGATCTGGTAACTTATGATCATTGTAGCCATTGAAGCTCAGGCAGCGTTTCACTCTTCACCGTGTTCAGGAAGTGCAAGAATACGATCTTTAATTTTGTATCCTGACTCCTGGGCTTTTTGTGGATACACTGAAAGTATCATTTTGGGAAAAGTGTCAATAGCTGTCTCTAGTTTCCAGTGCAAAGTAGTTATTTGACTTGGTTTGCGCAACCTGGAAGCTCACGCTGCGTTCCTGTTCTGGCCTTTCAGTTTTTTGGTTGCATTTTTCTCGCTAAACAGTTTCCATTTCATTGTTCTGGTGGAAGGCAGGGTTTTATTTTGCAAGGCTTTGTTTCAAGAACCCTACTAACAGTTTCTTCTCTTTTTTTTTTAGAAATTTAAGATCCGAATTGAAGATCCACCTCGCCGAAAGCACATGGTGTTTCTGGGCGGCGCGGTGCTAGCGGACATCATGAAAGACAAAGACAACTTCTGGATGACCCGACAAGAATACCAAGAAAAGGGAGTGCGTGTGCTGGAGAAGCTTGGTGTGACTGTTCGATAGATCCCAAAGCTTGTTCCCATCACATGTCTAAAGCTTTTTTTTCTTTCATTGCCAATCTCTGAACTCACTCAGCTACATGCTATGGAAAGGCCTGTCTGTGGCCTTTTGACCCAAAGGTCAGGTTTTGTTCTGGTTTCTTGGGGTAGCTTTTGTTAAATGTTTCTTAATGTGGCTAAATTTGACTATTAAATTTGACCACTTCCCTGCAAACAAAACAGAGCAAGAGCAGCCTGTCTACTTCATTGTTCCTTCCCAGTAGGCAATTGGGTAATTCTGGTAGGCTTTTTCTTCTGGGTTTATTGCTGTAGTACTGCTAGCTTTTGTCTCTAGTTCACAAGGGGTTGTGTGCCTTTTTTAGCATAAGAAAACCTTTAAACAGGAGTTTTTGCTATTGGAACATTGTGGTGATTATCTTTGCATCTTTTTGCCTCTCTCTACATTAAGATCATGGGTTTTTTTCTTTTCTTTCCTGCAGTTAGGAATTTTGATTAAACATTGTTAAAAACTAGTTTTAACTAGATGGAATGGCTTTAACACACTGTTTCGATGTAATGTGGTTCCATACGCACTGCTGCCTACACTGGCTTCTGAGGTGGTTTGTCCTTAAAGGTGGTGGTGGGGCTTTCATACTGTATTTCTCTAAGTGGGCATGTACACAGTTGCCACAAATGGAGAAACACCTGATACTCTGGCAAATGTGAATTTGTGGCCTTAGGTGTTGTCTTCTGGAGGGAGGAGACAGGTTTGAGCTGTGTTGCTTTTCTGTTAAGGGACAGCTGGGGGGTCAGTCTGACCAAAAATGCCTCTTTTTATAGTGAAATTCTGGTACCATGTGGTCTCAGCATAGGGAGCAAGAATGTTAAATTAGCTATTCTGTAATTGTTGAGAAACTTAGGTATGCTGAGACAGGAGTCTCTAAACTTCTGAAGAGATCTAATACCTTCAGAAATGCTTATGAAAACTATAACTACAGATATTAAACCCCCCAAAACTACGTTTTCACAGTCTGTTAAGTGCTTGTATGTACATCAGAAGCACTTCCATTAAACTTTACAAGTATATTAACCTAGTGCCAAGTAGTTACTGCAAATGAATATTTCAATGACCAGTGTTTATTGCAGCAAGCAGATATTTATAAGCAACCACTGGCAGTAGGTTATAAAGAATGACCTATATTTGTTCCAGTTAAAAATAACATTGGGATAGGAGATGTTGCTGGTTGGTAAATATCCACAGTTCATTTTGTCCACTCTTGATTTTTGATACATAACATGGGATGGGGAAGGAAGTGAAAACCAGTGATGAAAATGCTGTTTTCAGAAAGTACATTAAAGCTGAGTTGTTCTGAAAAATAGAAGTTGTCACTAGTAATTATCAGCCATCTCCTCTGAGTATAGTGGCCTGTATTTTTTCCTTCTAGCAGACTGGTAACTATCTTTGCAACAAAATCTGCCTTACAGAAAGCATAGCAAAAAATACTTGCATACAAATGCCAGTTAGACTTAGTTCTACTTTGCTTTTCATGGAAATGTTATATCACTTCTTACTGGTTTTCCAAGCCTACCATAACACTTAAGCATAAGGAAGTTAAGATCTGCTTTTGACTTCCAAACCTTGGAATGTATGAGAGATGTTTTCATATCCTTGCCATTTGTCTACATCTTTACATTAATATTTGACCCCAGGAACATGGAAATATTCAACTCCCTTGGATTCTTAAAATTTGCTTTCTTTCTAAATCGAGCAGACAGCTTCCCTTTGGCTGAGCGAGCCAAAGGGGCAGAAACGATGTCTGCATGTCTTTAATAACAAGACAGTCACTATAGTATTGCTAGTAATGACCATTTAATTATAGGTGGGTGGGGTTTTTTGCAGCTATATTTACTCTTAACTTGAACAATATGGATTTACAGGCATGCCGGTCATGCCTCAGTGCATGCACTTAAGCGGTTACTAGATTTTTGGGGACATGAATGTAAGGGGTACTCAGAATTCCTGTAGTCTTCTGAACATTTAATACACAAGATTTTAAAATGCTGTGGGCTTGCTTTAGAGCAATGGTTTCTCATGTGACTGTCTCTGGGCTTTTTGGACAGTGTTGAGAATCATGGAAATAAACCAAAGAATGACTTAAAAACCTTTTTTTGAATGACAATCTGTCATGTGGTTTTTCAGATCTAGACCTTGACCCTGCAGAACCCCTTTTCTAAAGCATCTTCTCCCTTATTCATTGGCTTTGGTTAGGGATGTGCATGTTTGAGTAAAGGTTTTGGAATTTAGCCCTTTCACTAGAGAACTTCACAGCACCATGAGTAATAAATGTCAGTTGATTGTGCAGAATCTTGGGTTTCCATGGAAACGGTGTATATATTAAAAAAAGGCAACTAGCGTCTTAAATTGGAGCTCTCATGGAATCAGAACGCATACATAATTCAGATACTGAATGGGGTGTTCCAGTTGTGCTCAGTGTGGTTTTCCATGTGTGTGTTTGCACACACGAGAGTGTATGTGTGTGTTCTCTCAGCTGACAGCTTCGATATTGCTATGAAAGCAATCTGGTGTTAAAGTTGTTTTTGAAGACCAAATAACTTGAGTTGTATTTGCAATATGCTTCAGCTCCTATAAAATTAGACTAGAAGATGCCGCATCAGTTGTAAGTTTTTTGGGAACATCCTATTTTTAATGTTAAGCTGCTTCAAACCCCTCCCTCCCCCCCAGTGTTCTAGGATGTTAACCGATGTAACACAAATGGCTTTTTATACAGTTCTGAATAATGTTAACACACAACACTGGTTGAGACCATGAATGGAAATAAACATCTATTTAAATTGACAGGTCTTTTCAATACAAAAATAAAATCAGAGTTTTTCAAAGTAGATTATGTTTGCTTTTGTTTCCTTTGGGAAATCACAGTTCTGTCAGTTTTTCTCTAACTTAACTTCCATCACAAAACTATCATCAGCTGCTTATGCTGAGGAAATCTGACATGACAAAATAACACATTCCCTATTGATTGCTGTTGTAGAGTGAGAAAAGCACCCCGACTCCATTCTCTTGCCAAGATTCCACTCACTCCATCCTGGTTTCTTTAAAAAGAAAATAAAGTCCTTATCCTTGGACAGGATTCTTTTCTAGTTCAAGCTCTAGGCTCGGTACTGCAAAATGGGAAGAGCCCTCAACTCCTATTGACTTCAGCATCCCTGGATAAGCTCAGAAGTCACACAATGATCTTCCATTTAGGAAAAATCTCCTTGGTGGTGTTGACCTTGTGAGCTGCTTCACCTGCTTCCTTCATTTTAACTGATAGAAGAACTGTATGAGGGGTTCATGTGTAGCATTTAGAGAGATGCAGTGGTTTGAAGCAGCTCTTGCACCTGAAATGTTGTAATTCTCAACTTGTTGGGTGAATTAGTGGCTGGCCCATTCATCATGATGCATTTATTGGGCTTTGAAACAAGCTCAACCAGCCTCGTCTCCCCAATTCATTTTTTGTGCGGTACTGTATGTATGTTCTCCAGGCATCGCGGCCCCAGTAGGATAATGGGCTTGTGTTCTTTATAGTGAATCAGTATGTGCAGTTTGGCTCTGAGTGCATCTGCCTCAGTGGCTAGATCAAGCACATGTCATCTTAGGTACAGGTAGACAGCAAACATATGTAAGCCCAAACCTAAAATCTTTATTCCATCACTGTGCATTCTGGGGGAAAATAAATAAATAAATTGGACTTCACCACTGCTCAGTATTCATATTCCCCACTCCTCCCTTTGCTTTGCCTGACATGGCTTTTGTGTGGAAAGGAATAAACAGCTCAGTTGACGTTTGCTAGTCAACTTTTTCAATAGTGAATTTCTCCCTGCGGGCACTTCATCTATTTTCCACAAACAAGCTTCATTTGCTGTTTCAATACTGTGAAAAATCAAGTTCTGGGGGGCTTGTTGTTGGTTTGGGGCTAGTTTTGTTGTTGGGTTGGTTGGTTGGTTTTTTTTTTTTAATCCAAATATATGTCTTCCTGTGTTCTAGCAAGAACTGTGTTGGGAAAAAAATGGTTTGGATCTTTTTAGCAAGTATTAAAATCTACACTAAAATTTTGCTTTCTTTGAGCCTTGCCACGTGATACTTGTTCTTCTGTAATGGGCTGGTTTGTTGTCCTGTGGTATCAGTCACTCACACTTTTATAGGCCTCAAGAAAAGAAATGCTTCGTTTAGAGTAGGCTGCTACTTTTGCCTCTTACCTTCCCTGCATTACAGCATTAAGATCAGCTTTAAGTAACATCCTCCAGGTACGCAGCTTACCTTTCTGTAACCCTGTTGCAGGCTATTGTCCCAACTAACAACTGCACAGAACAAGAGTGCAGTGCACATCTGCTTATTGACCTCACAGCTGGAGAAGGACTTCTTGCCTGCCTTGTGCTGAGTTCTGCTCTGGTGCAGCTGAAAAGAGAAGTTCATGGAGGGGAGATTTGCTTCTCAATTTATGTTTTATTAAATTCTCTTCCCCTCATCCTTTGGAAGCAATTCCTTAACATGGGAGATCAGGGAAACAGTTTCTATTCTGGGTGATGAGTAAAGCATATTAAAAGTCTTAGCAGAGGCTTGGGATGATGCTAAGGGGCATCTTCCAACCGCAGAACTTATGTTCCTTCCCATACATCATTTTTTTTCTCTAAATCTCTGTTCCCCAAAGCCTAGGAATGGTAATTAAATTGTAGCTGGAGGAATAATGACAGATATGGGCCCCTTGCCTACACCTTTTCATCACCGCGCCCATCTCCCATCTGGTTTTTGTTTGCCCTAAAGCTGAAGTGGTTTCAAGATCCTCCTCTTGCACGCATGTTCTCACCATGTGCCCATTTTAAACCTCTCCAGGTATTTTAACAAAGTAATTAATTGCCAGTTGCTGACCTCAACACAAGTACATCCTGTAAGTCCTGACTTGCATCAGGCGCTTTTCTTAGCACAGCAGCCTTTCTGGGGGTGGCTCCATATCTAAACCTTTATGTTGTCCAGTAACTTTCTGTTCTAAACCACTCTGTGTAACCCTGATGTTGGCTTTCCCTGCCAAAGCGGGGAAGGCAAGGGTGGCATTAAGGACATGAAAGGCAGTATTTTGGGAAGCACTCAACCACATAATCTCCTTGGAATATTTTAAGGCTTTCCCATTGTAGTGAATGTCCACACTACTTCAAAACTACCATGGGCAAGTTAAATAAGATCAGGTGGGATTTGTGTTAGCACCTGTAATGCTGGTAGTTTGTTCCCTCTAAGATTGTTCAGGGGGTGCTAGTGCTTCCCATAGTGTTACTGGGTAATAACCTGGAACATGAGCCTTTGAAACGTGGACAGTGCTGGAATCCACATCTAATACCATGTGAGAACAAAACACTGTGATGATAATTGCTCATTATCTAATTATACAAGAATTCACAGCCCCGGAGGGTGAACAACTAATGAAATGGTTATCCAGGCTTAAAATGGCAACACAGGAATGAGGCACATTCATCCTTTTGGCTCTTGTTCCAGTACTGTCAGCAAAGTCACGTGTTCCTCAAAAGGTGAGTGAGGCAGTCCAGGAGGGACAGGGCTCTCCCCATCCTGATGGGTGCTCTGAATTCTGTAGTGGGTTGTAGAGGCTTTTAGGAGAGTAGATTGATTTTAGGGTTTTCAGTTGCTTGAAAGCAACTCAACTTTTCAGCTGCAACTGAAAATGAAGGAGGATTCACTGGCGCAGGTTATGCCTGTAGGCAGCTGATGCTGGCCTTCAGAGCAGCATGGGTCACCTTTTATATTCAAGGGTTTGCTTGTGCAGAATAATAAAGCGAATATATTTAGAGCACTTGGGTTTACCCATGTTGGGGCATGCTGCTACCTCCTAGGAAAAGCGCTGCCTGTTAGAAAAAAAGCAGAGGCATTTCTCTGTGTGATTAAAGACCCTGCAGCTTCTGTACCAGCAGGAGTAGACCTCTGTAAAACTCTCATTCTAAGTGCTGAATCCACCAATGGTTAGTACCCTAGGCTCTAATACAACTTTCCAAAATGTACCAGGCTGCTTCTACCTCACCCCAAGGCACATGCTTTCCTTCAGAGCCTTTCCTCCTGCCTCCCAGCATTAGTATGCTATTGTCCCACTTACAAAAACACCAGGGCCCCTCAAATACAAGGCATGTACCAGTCTTCAAAGCAGAGCAAACACCCCTGACCTGCTCTTCTTCACTGCTGTGGGATGAAGGCTGTCAGTTAAGCGTGGCTCAGTGGGTATCAGCAGGACAGCACGCTTCTTGTGTCACAGCAGTGTTCCAGCAAGCAACTGTGCTGAGCTTCTGTGGGGTTTGGAAATGAAGTGTTCCTGTCCTGCCTATGAAACCCAATCCTGGAGGCATTCTCAAAACAGAGCCTGTAGGCTATAAAACACAATTACACAGTTGTGGTGCTCGCTGGTAGCTCACAGCTCACACCTGGGGCATGGCAGGCAATGGCTTAGAGCTGTTGGCTTTGGAGCAGGCTGCAAAGCTCAGAGATCCATCCCACCAGAAAAACCCCCTCAAACAGAACCACCAAACACAGAAGGATTCATGCCCTTTCCAGACCCAGGGACTGATGATTTTAATTGGAAAGGCATCATTGTGACTGGGAATGAGATTTCAGCAGGGGCAGCGACACCCAAGCAGTTTCTGGGGAGCAGCTGATGCACTCTTGTCCACAGTCCTGCAGTAACAGGGGTGTGTGTAAATTTTTGGGTTGCTGTTGATTACAGAGCTGTTAGCTGGACGTGTTTTATATTCAAGCTGGCTTTTCCCCACTTTTCCGAAATACATGGTGCAAGTTTCTTGCTGTTAAAGGGGGGAGTACTAACTTGGGAGGTAGGTTGGTTCCTTATAAATCAGAACGCTTGCTATTTCTGGAGGTTTTCTTATGGAGTGGAGTGGGTCAGAAGGAAGTGACTCCTTTTTCTCTCTTCTTTTAATTCCCCATCCCCCCCTGACATTGTAACACAGTTGTTGCTTTCAAGAATATGCATGGTCTGTTTTCTTCAGACTATTGGCTCGTCTGGTAAAATAATTAGCTGTTAGGCAGACAGAGAGAAAGGATCACATCTGCACAAGACAGGAAGACTGGGACAGTAGAAAGGGGGAAAAAAACTCCCTGCTTGAATCACAGCTGCCCACCATGCATAGTAACAGAGCTTGCCAAGAATACTCAAATTGATTTAGGAAGAAAAGCTGAGGAAACCGTTTAACCCCAGCCTGCTTGGATCTGTGACAGCACCTCTATGGGCTGCTCCGCTCCCACTTTGGGCTGAAAAAAGGGGTTTCAAGTTGTGCGTTTCACCAACTATCCTTCTTCCTTCCCCCTTTCCCTTCTGCACCAGGAACACAACACACAGGCTAATTGCCAGGCACAAGGCTGTGAGCAGCTTTCTACACCAAGAAAAAGACCAAAGGTGGGAACGTTTATTTCGTATGGATGGGTTTAAGTTCTAATTGGATCATGTGATTAAAACCAAGAACAGGGCAAACTATTTGTGACTCATTTCAGGGGATGGGACCCTTTTAGCTGCCTGCCATACCCTGGGTCATGCCCCTTCTCAATAGAAGTGGTCAGCATGCGCATTGTGTGCAAACAAACTTTTCAGGTCCAGAAAGACTTGCTCAAGAGTTTCTGAGCACACACCCCCCTTGCACTGGTTTAGAAGCAGTTGTGAGGGGTTTGCATCAAAAAGTATATGAGTAGCAATTCGTTCAGACATGTGAGTCATACAATTAATCTCTTTCCCTGCTTAAATACATTGAAATCAGTGAAGGATATGCTCATTTAATGACTGAAAAATAGGGTGTTGGAAGTATTTGTTCTCAGAACCTGTTGTCTCTGGGGCTGTCTTTTTCTGCAGGAGTCCCAGGCTCAGTCCCAGCAATCTCTTTGGGATAAATCCACAAAAAGATACATGTAAGAAACGCACAGAACTGCATCCAAATCAAATCAAAGTGCTATAATGCACGTGTTTCAATACTTGATTTGAGGTGCTGGTGCTCAGGTTGAAATCTGGAGACCTAAACACCACCTAAGCTGTGGGTGGGCCTTCCCTGCCATCTGGAGCAGTGAACTCCAGTGTTCAGCCCCTCCAAATCTCTGCTCAGCTGCAACTTCCCGTTGCAACGGGAGGCCTTTGGCACATGAGCTTTTTTCCAGTTAAAACACAAGTTCCCTGGGTACCTAAATGTCTGCTGTGAGGCGAAGGCAGATCTGCTGAGACCCTGACAGCACCGAACAGCTATGTGCTGTGTCTATGCCTAAACCACAACAGGCTTCACCAGCAAAGCATTCTCCATCAAGCTCGCCTGCGGAGCCAGGCTGGAAGATGTGTGTGCAAGATGCTTTTGGATCAGGCATCGCACAAAAACAGCTGTGGGAGGAAATGGGCCCAGTAGTCAGACCACATTCACCATTAATATTCATTTATGCACAAATACTAACACAATCATAGATGACTTCTAAAGGAATGGGACTAAATACCTCCAGGAAGAGATAGTTCTGTGCTCTGGACAAATGATTTAAGAGGCCACTGAAGGGAAACCCAAATCCTCTTCCTCTGTTTCATAAGAAGGGCCTCTCTTGCAGAGAGTTCCTGCCTGTGCATCCTGATGAGGAGGAGACATCTTCTAGCACAGGATTCAGCACGTGAATGGCTTTGTGGGGGCCACATCAGTGTTCTCAGCCTCTCCTACTTGCCAGGTTTTGACAGCTCCTTGCACACAGCTGACCAACTCCTGGGGATCCTCTGCACATGCTGGGATTCATGCACCAGCATGAAACGGAGTACATGACAGCCCCTAGCACTGCCAGCTCCTCCAGCCTGCACTGAAGCCACATCCTTGCACAATTTCAGGTCTGCAACTGCTCTGTAGCTCCTATGGGAGATGGTCCTCCCCTCCTGCAGCACAGGAGTACTAAGTACATTGCTCAGATACAGGTGTAAAGCAGGCTGTATCTGTAGTTAGGTGGATATGTCTGAGGGGGCTTGACTGCAGTTTAGTTATAAAAGGAGGGAAGAGGTGTAAAACAGAATTACATATTTTTAATTGAATGTGGTTAATCAGAAGCCTCGAAATCACATCCCTGAACCAGGCAGGATTAAGCATGGCAACATCCTAAAGAGTGACAGAGATGTAGTGCTCCAAACTTCCAGCAAGACTGAAATGGAGTAAGGAAAATTTAACTCAGGAAAAGAAAACAAAGCAGAATGGGAGAGGGAAAAATGAAAGCAGAGAAAGATCAGGGTACTTGGAAGGAAGGAAAGAAGACAATGAGGTGGACACCACAAGCTGCTAACCACAGTCACAGTCAAGACCACTGTCACAAACATATTTTCTAGCCCTTGCTGGTGACCGTGCAGTCAAGCATGGTCCAGGGCTGCCTTTCAGAGGACACGGCCTGTACCCCCTCATTTTGTGCAAGGTTACACTAGTCAGTGTGCAAACGCGTAGCACTTTTCCCAATGTGTGGAGTAGAGCCTGTGTTTGCCTCTGGCCAAACTCCGTTTGAAGTCCATGAAATAAGCCCTGGATGGGATAAGAGAGGTGTTGAACAGCGCTCAAAGTTCTCCGAGGAAAATTTGCACTTGTTGTAGCATTACATTTTTATTTAAAGTACTTGATGCATCAAGGATTACACCCTGCTGGAACCAGCGATTTCACAAGGAGCACAGAAAAGATGGAAGTTTTGGTTTTCCTCAAGGACACAGCTTCACTTTGAGGGGCAAAGCCTAGGAAAGTGCACAAGAGGGAAGAGAGGCAGAAACCTTTCTCCCCAAGGTTTGCTCATGTTCCCTGCTCATGTGGAGAAGTTATTAAAAGGGTAGGGAGTGTAAATCCACTAACACCAGGAATCCATTTTCTTTCAAACCAAATTCCTCTGTGAATCACTGTGAAGGAGCAAAAACACAAGACCAAATCCAAAAACTATGTCTCTGCCTCCTTAGGCGCCTCCGATCGATGGTTAAGCATCACCTTACACTGACGGTCCATTTGACTTCCAATATCTGCACAAAACGATGCCCGCCAACTTCAGGGGAGATACTCATGTGCACAGCAGGCTGGGTGAAGCCTTAAAACCACTAGTAGTTACACTTTTACTGCCAGAAGCAACATTTTAATCTAAGTATTGGCTCCTGACAGAGGAGGATTCTGTATTCTGGGGCACTCCAACATCTTTGCTCCATCTGAATAATTGCAAATGCCTGTCTTTAATCTATTCTCAAGAATTGTTGGTTTGGTTTTTCTTCTTTTTTAATTTAAGTACAAAAGAAAATGTTCCTGTGTATACATTCATGGCAACAGAGCTACACAGAGACATAAACTAATGGAAGGTCCATATGTTGAGAGAATATCATATGTAATGAGAACTGCTGCATTTTTGTAGAATGTAATGGGACAGATACGCAGCAGCTGTGGGTTACTCAAGAAGCAGCTAATTTAGCAAGCTGAATTCAAGGATATTTCCCAGATCTCCCAAACAATGAATAGCAGTGTTGTTTAAGATTACCATTATGCCTTACATCCTCCTTTGACTGGAAGCAGGGGGGAGGAAGCCTCTATCTGTGCTTCTGGGGCAGAAGTACATGATTAGCGCCTAGCTATCATAGGAAGCCCCAGGGGAGCAAAGGGGTCTGGACTTGAAGGAAGGAAGGAAATTGTGTAGGATAAACAAAAAAGAGCCTCAGGAAAGCAGTCAAAATGGGCAAGACTTGGTGAAAAATAGAAAGGAGAAAGAAAAAAGGAAATGCTGAAGGGATCTATTCGAGTTCTAACTAATACTAAACTTTAAAATAAAGATGCCCTTTTCTTAAACAGCATTAGAAATTTAGCAGGTTCAGATTTCAGTAAGTTAGCTTTGTTCTAAGGCAAGGTATTACTCATTTCAAATATATAAATAGCAGAATTTTTAAGACTTGACTGCCCTTAGGTTTTACTTTTCCAGGGATTTTACTTCCCCTTCCCCCTAAAAAAGAAGGAACATACAGGCACCTTGGATGTAGCTAATATAATCACAGATCCATTTCACCATTCAATACTAGACTCACCAAAGAAATGGAGCTACTGTAGTCTGTTCTCCCAAAGTGTGCAGTTTGCTAGCAGCCAAGTAGCCTGCAATGCTGAGAGAGCCACAAAGTCATTGCAGCCATGGCTGTCTTGCCCTCAGCACAGCCCGCTGGCCCCAGCTGCCCCCAGTTCCCACTGCAGCCTCATATCAGAAAGGCAGATATACCAGGGGAGCTGATTCATATGTTAAAACAAATTATCCCCTACTTAAAAAAAAAAACCAACAAACAAAAAAAAAAAGGAGAAAAAAAAAAATGGGGCTTGTTTGAACTCTGCTCCCTACAAAATCTCCAAACTCTGCTTTTGTGGGGAAGGTCTCTGCAGTGCCAGTGTTGCCAAAAGCAAACTGCTGCAGTTTGCAGCCACCCATCTGCAGCTGGGCAGCAGAGGAGGAGGATAGGGGTCAACTAATCTGGAATCCAAATTTGTTACAGGTTTTACACATGCAAACAAAAGCGGGCAGGCCCTCAGCAAATTAAGAGATAACCTGAGTGCATAGAGTTTGCAAAGGGTTTTCAGATATAGGAACTTGGTGGTAGGAACTGAAGAGGAGATTGTTGCATTAAGACAGATTGCACTTATCTGTTTCCTGGATCGTGATGTTAGAATTTCCTCTTGCTGTACTGCTGAGATAACTGAAGGCTGTGTCTCTCTATAAAAGAAAAATGCTAGATTTCCACACAAATGGAATGAGTTTACACAAGAGAAGTACCCGGAAAATCCACCTCTCCAGGCCAAGATCTTCTCTCTGCTCCACTGGTGGAAATCAGGAGTAAATGCCTAAAGTTCCGAGACTCCCGAGGGTAGAGCAGAGCAGAGGCTCATGCTTTGCGAATGGAGTCATTCCCACAAGCCCAGTTTTAGAAATCCACTCTAGCAACAGGCTCAAGCCAAACCTTTTGCTTAGTTACACAGAGAAGGGGTGCTCCTTCTGTTGAAATCAATGTTAAAACCACTGTGTGGCTTATGTAATGTAGCATCAGGCCTCCAAAGTGTTTTATGGCAGGGGAGCACATCTGGAGTCAGCAAAGGGCTATTTCGGGCCAAGGACTTTGCTCTTTGCCATATATGATCTACAGATACAAGTCTGAGTTGTAATTCTGCTCCTAGAGTCACAGCTGAAGTGAGCTAATGCAGCTTAAAGTTTTGGAACTACCTGAAATAAATACATTTTAAGATAGATGGTTTTGATTCTTGAAACATTTTGAGCTGAGCCTTTATATTTAGTGATCAACAAATACCACTCTGCTCTCATATCAGAATTCAGTTCCCAGAGCTGTTCATTCCTTTACACAAAGACAAAAGCCCAACCCCTCAGCAAGAGGAGCCTGAATTTATTCAGGAGTCCATAGGAAACAGCTGTTGCTTTCAAGCCAGCCTCTCCTTTATCTCCTTTATTGTTTATTCATGTCTCAGCTAATACTAGCCACCGTGAGCAGGTCAGGACTCTGCACTCCAAAAAGCTCCTCAGAAGCTGATGGAACTCAGCCCAGTGCCAGTAGGATGGAGGAGCTTGGTTTTACATTATTCAATTCCCAGGTGGTGACAGAGGTAAATTCCTGACTTCATTAGCTAATAGTGTAGACAAGAGCCAGGCCTTTGCCCCAGATTTTTTGCACAGGGGGGCAAACATCCAGTGAGTTGCATGAAGGAAACCAAATGCAACAAACCAAAACCAGAGCATGCCTTTGGACATTTCTCCCCTTCTTCTCTGAGTTGTTGACAATTCCTTTGTATTGCAAAGGATGTTTCCTCCCCCTCTTTCCAGTAACAATACAGTGAGCAGGATTATGCTCAAAAACCTGCAAATGTTTATCTGTAAAGACTGCTGTGGTGTCACAGCATGCAGAACTGCTCCAGAGCCCAAACAGACCTGGGTTATGTCTGCAGAGGAGCAGGGAAAAGGCACAGAGCGGAGACCCCAACATGTATTTGCAGGGGATTTGCTACCAGGCAGAGGGAAACACAGCAGTAACGAGCCCAGTGTGAAGAACAGGAAAATGGAAAGCAGGGCTCCCATGTCCTGCTTCTAACTGCCTTCACTTGCCTCTGTTTCCCAGCCAAAATGTGGGTGTAATTGTTCAGGCATAGCATGAAGCTTTAAAGACTCACAGTGGATACGGCATAACAGGAGGACATCATGATGTCAGCAAGAAGTGAGTTGTTTTCCTCAGCAGTGGAAGAATTAGCGAGCTAGAAATCCAGTGATGTCAGGACTTTAGTCCAAATTGGAAAGAGCATTTGAACTTAATCAGATTGGCAGGGGACAGAGGGAGAACCCTATGTCTCCCCTTGCAGCAGGGCTTGTTGATTTTCCTGAGTTATGAACCCTTGAGAGCTGTACATATCACTCACACTCTCTAAAGTGCTGCAAAGCCCAAAGGTGCGTCTCATGGGAACATGAGCAACACAAGTTTGCCACGGAGAAGGGAAGAGAAGAGGTGAATGCCTGCTCCTAGAGCAGACCTCTTTTCATTTAACAGCAGATGACAGTGTCACGTATTTTCACAGAGAGCTATTTAACATAAGGAAGCATCATGAATAGAGAACAGCAGACAAGGCATAAATTATACAGCTAACTAAAGAATATGGTTCCTACTCTACTTTAAAAGGCAGGCCAGATGTCTTCAGATACAGTTGACTGTTAGTCGGCATGGCAAAAACCCTTTCAAGACCCACTAACTCAAGTCACAATGTGTGCTTGATTCGCTTGGCTGAACGGGGATCCTCCTGGGCTGCGAGCAGGATCTACACGCAGCTGAAAATACGGTGGGAATGAGTCAGTTCCTTGGAGCTTGTGTGGGAGGCAAAGACAGAACTGTGGGTGGCTTCAAAGTGTTAAACGGCCTTTTAAATTCAGGCCCAGTTTCTCAGAGGAATAAGGAAACAGATATTCACCCAGTCTGGAGTTAGTTCCATGCCTTTGGTCAGCCTTGAGAAAATTGCTCTCTGACAGTAACAGCCAATTCCCAGACATGTGGGTCCACTTGCTCCAGAGCCAGTTCAGCTTCAGTTGTGATTCTGGGAGTTTAACAGCAACGCAGTTCGCTCCTCACCCATAGCAAGGCAGCAGCAGCTGGCCCTTCTCTCCTGACATCTGCAGGCTGTCTCCAAGGCAAGGCAGAGCCCCAACAGCTCCAGGTCAGGTGTTTGTCCATCTCTGCTTCCTGCATCTCGAGCTGCCTGAGATAGTAACTCTGCCAACAGGCATCTCGGGTACCCACTCCCTGCGATGACGGAGAGCTGCTTCAACCTTTCTAGCTCTCTACTGGCAAGGAGTTTCCCCACTCCGCAGTCTGTCATTCCGCTTCTGGTGCCAAGAGCTTTGGGATGTGGTCCTACCCACAACCGGTCTGTGCAAAAGGGGGAAAGGGGACGCTGTGGGTTAAATTACGTGGCACATTAGAAAGTCAGGCCCCATCCAGTTACCTCCTGTCAACTGTTTGCCATTCAGCCCTGTTCTCCTGTAGTGCAACTGGAGTATGGTCAGCTGTAAAGAGGATTTACTGCTTTTACTGGATCAGGCTAACCCTTCCATTTAAGTGGATTAGTGTGGGTTAGCTCTAACTTAGCCCCACAAAGCATTAGTCAAGTCAACACGAAGTTCCCTACTACTGGCAATGTTGTTGTTTTTTCCCTGTCATGATGAATTTTTAATGGTCTTTATGTGCAAAAGCAGCTTTGCAAAATCTTGGGCTTCTGCTTTCCAACTTAGATGATTTGGCGTGTCAGGAATGCAATGAATATTTAAACCTGTAGTTTGGCATAGCCTGCACAGGGGAGCTAGAAACCTAGCTGTGGTCTTTCGGTGCCTGGCCAGCAACCATGCAAAACCGCCAGCCCCGAGGAAGAGCACAGGGACCTTGTGAGGATACATCAGTCTTCAGTGCTCAACCAAAATCACCCTAACCCCACCATTCTTTAGATTCTTTTAATTAACCTCAGGATTCATTTGGAGGAGCTGTACGCGGGTGGAGCTGTGGGTTATTTGATAAATGACTTGGATCACTCTGCTGGTCGTATTTTATTCACGTGAGAGTAACTGTTGAAGGCTGTAATTTACTACTGGGACCAGGGTCCCTCATCCCAGTAGACAGTGTGCAACCATGTGGTAACAATCCCTGCCTGGAAGATCTTGCAAACAAACCACATCAGACAAAAGGGTCAAAAAGGAAGGGACCCCTTTTTTGCCCTCATGGTACAGATGGGTGAACCATGGGCTCTCACACACATTCAAGCAGCCACCAATTAAGAGTTTACTGTAACCCCTTTGTATGCAATTCAGCCCACAGCAAAATCAAGGCAAATCAACTGAGCTTTATTGGCTGTAAAAGGGCACCCAGTTCAGGAGCCACCACAAGAAAACCTCCATCATCCGCTTGAACACACAAGGATAGATGCTGGAATTCAGCCAAGACAACGTGGCTTTCATCTTTCACATGAAAGGGGGCTCCCTTTGACATTTTGAGGCCCACTTTTTCAAGAGCTGTTATGCAAACTTTGGCTCACATGAACTTGAACAATGTAGAGACGTGTACAGTCCAAACTTCCAAAGTAAGCAACATTTCTGTACGCGGAACCTCGCTCTGCAGAGACATGCGCAGAAAAGGTCCTATTGACTCTGGCTGAACAGTTTGCAACCACCAGCCCATAAAGGAGTGCATCTGCAAGACATTATTTCTGGTATCAGTGTCCCCTGAGCCATGGTTTTAGTTTAGGTATTAGCATGGAAAGATAGACGTTTCTTCAGGAACCACTGTTGCTCTCAATCTCAGTGTGGCTTTCTGGAAATCCCAGAGCTAAATATTAGAGAATCATAGAATAGTTATGGTTGGAAAGGACCTTAAGATCATCAAGTTCCGACCCCATTGACAGTTGTGTGCTATTTAATTTGCGAAGCCATCAGACGTCCTGTAGCTAGTGGCTGTCTTCACACGTGAGCATATTTAGGTGGCTTCATAAGCTGGTATATAATTATCTCAGTGTGTTAATTGATTAAGTCTGGCCTACATACAGTCAGCTGGACTATTCCCTTTGGGGTGCTATTATTAGCAGGATCCAGACATTTTAAGCCTTTTGGAGCCCAGGAATCTCTTTATTCATGCAATTAGAAGCCCAAGGAAATCTCTTGGAATCCTTGGCTTTCCAGCTACAGTAATTCAGTTTCACAGATGGAAAGATCCTCATATTTATGCACAAGCAAGTGAGGAAAAAGGTGAAAGCAGACTTTAATCTGGCAACAACAAAAATAAAGCAATTCATCCACCTACAGCCCTTCAAAGATACAGCCAACACTCTCAGCTGAATTAACAAATCGTGAAGCAGACCTTTAGCAGCTAGAGCCAGACTGAAAAAAAACAGGGCATTACTTGACACATTTCTTTGCCCTGATTGGGAAAACATGTCACTTCCCTCCTAGATATCACTGGTATATGTTAAAACAAGTATTCCACAAGCGATGAAAACAACAGCGCTTGCTTTCCAAAGGATGTGTCTGAGCATGACTGGCTGTTTCAGAGAGGTATGGTGTGAAAGTGAAGCTGGTCTTGTGGGGTGGATGTTTATTGTCCAGCAGGGCATGACGGCCAGCGGAGCTTATCCCCAGGTAGGGCATTCATAACAGGGCTGTTCCCACATTGTTTTCCCAGTGTCTGATCAGGGATGGGCTCAGCAAGCACACTAACAGCTCTCTATTTTACCCAGCTGCCTATTTTTATGAAGCTCATAGGAAATTAACTTCTGCAAGACCTCAGTTTGGTTTTCAATGACCACGTGGCTCAAGAACCATTATGGGAGTAGAGCAAGCAAAAGATTAATGGTGCAAATTCAGATCTGTTAGAAACCAAGCCAAGGTTGAATCTGTGTGTGTCTTTTTACTCCAAGGTGTGATTAAATTCAATGAGGAGCAGAGCCTTAGGACCCACAGCTTAAAACCTCCCTATTTTCAGCAATCTATGTCCTGACTTCCTGAATTGCTGATCATCTGTAGTTCATGTTGAAGCAATCAACTGCTAAACAATCAAATTAGAAGTCTCAATCTAGGATCCAAACATTAACCAATGAGTTTCTAAATCAGAACCACTAAGTTTCTACTATTTGGCTGACTTGCTCACCGGGCCAGACCATGTTTTAAGTAAAGCAGGTCTTTCACTTGTGTTGTTTATGGCTAAGGCTGAATAGATGCCTTTAAATAGGCTGTGATGGCAATTCAGGATGCTGAATTTTTCTGTGTTTCTTTATAGGAGTTGAGAAAATGCATAGAAGAGCTTTGTACAAAGAAATAAACACAAAGAGGCATTTTGGATAACGACCTATGTATTAACTGGGCTCTTAGAAAAATAGCTGCCAATAACTAGTCTCCTAATTCTGTATTTTGGGGGTGATTATACATTACTGAAGGGAGTGGGAAGTTTGCCATTGACCTCAGTGGGGCCAATGTTTTACACCTACCCAGCTAGGAAATATTGTGGGTTTCAGGAAGAAACAAAGACATTCAGCACCTCTCATAGCAAAGCCACTTGTACTATAGAGCCTAAATATGGACTTTACACCTTCGTCTACGACACCCAGTGCATCTTAGTTTGTATTCAGAGCCACAGCACAGCCATCTTTCTTTGAAAGTATCTGAGTCCCAGAAAGCAAATATTACAAATCCAGTTCAGTGTCAGCAATCTGACACATAAACAAACCAATAAATTTGCTATCTTTTCATATCCTCAATCTGTTTTGTGTCTTTTGACACATAAGAGGCTTCAGAGAAACTGTACTACAGTAAGAACTGTCTCCTTTGAAGGAGACACTGGCATTTGCAAAATGGCTGCTATAGGGCCTCAGCTCTTGAGCATCATTAACTTTGCAGGGTTATCTATATAAAAACTGGCTGGAAAAAGAATCAAACTGTTACTTCAGCACTAGAAAAATCTCCAGAGAAAATGGTAGGAGGGTTGTAATGGTAGGTCAGAGAAATCAAACACATATCAAACAAAAAATCATTAGGCTTAATGAACAAACTTACATCACTGTTACATTCAATTGGATTGTTTTTTAAGAGGCACATAAACTTTCCTGTCAGAGGGGTTAAATCAGTGACAAACTGTCTGATGTTGGGAAGAAATTTCCTCTGCTAGCAGATGATTCCAATACAGAGTTTCTTGTATTCTCTGCCTTTGAAGTATCTGGTACAGGCTGTGGTTAGAGACAGGATATCAGCCTGACGAACCCCAAAGACATTTTCTTGTAGCTCAAAGTTCAGATGGTCACAAGCAGCAGTTGTTCTGGTTAGAAAAAACTATCACGCATTTGCTATAAGTTCAAAAGCTCTCTGCTCAGCACCTGGATTTTCTGCTCTTCGTGCCACATCTTTACAACCACTTCCTTCAGGAACTGGTCATAAAATGTGCTCTGATGGTGACAGCTCTTAAAACATTATGTATGTGAGTGGGTTTGAAAACAGAGCCCTTTCAGGGGTGCTTCTTTGTTATAGAGCCCTTTTCTCATGTATGTTAGTACATAGGCACCTTTCAGCCTTTTTGAATGGAAATTCAACCTAATACCTGAAAGAACCGGTGACAGCTCAAAACCTTCTAAGCTGTCAAAAATGAATGCAAGGTGGCTGAGGGAAGGTCCCTGCCAGTTTGTCACAAGTAAAAACTGCTTACTCCTCCTAGATATATTTTTCACTTTGCCATCTGTTATTTTTGAAGGTCCAAGTGAATGAAATGACCTGGCAGTTTGGCACAGGAAAAAAGGTGATAGCAAAGGTGCTAAGGTTAGAACCAGTGATCCTGGGGTCCCACAAAAACTTTCCTGGGCTGTCAGCAGGATGCTCTCACCACTAACTCACCCACTTGCAACTCTGAAGGAGCAGAAAGTGACTTCCACTTCAAACACAGCTCCTTAAAGACAAAATTGTAGAGCTGGTGCACTGTGTAGGATAAGAAATCCCTTTTTATGGACTTAGGCTGTCATTGTACATAGTGCCCCTTAGGAGAATGAGGAAGGGAGAAGACCATGGAAAGTACACCTCAGAGAGATGCTAGTGGAAGAGGTACTCTCAGTGTCAAATCTTGATGTACTGACATCCAAATCCTTCAAACCCTGGGAGACAAATCCTCGCTTAAGTGTATGGGATTTTTGCTACTGACTTAAATGGAGTCAGGGAACTGGGGAATGCAGTCTCTTGCTGTCAAATGTTCTTTTCTTCTCCAGTCTTCTCCTACCTGTTGCTGGAAAGAGTCCATTTGCTTAAAGTCTAAGGAAGCACGAATGCAGCAAATAGCATTGCACCTGTGGTGCATGCTAGAGTTTTGAAATGAAATGTATGTGGTATTTCTTGCTTCCTCTCTGACACATTACAGCCCTTTGAATCTCTCTGCAAAGCAGGGCTTAAGTGTGAGGACTCTTCTCACCCAGCATCCTGCTCCAGGCCTGTGGTACTTCTGGCTACAAGTGGAAGTACAACTATATCTCAGCCCTGTGGTAGATGGTACAAACCATATATAAACTTTGGTGCATCACTGCAAAGGCTGCCTTGCTCCAGCCTTTGCACCAAACCCCTCCATTTCAGGCAGATGAATGAATAAATAGGCTTTCCTACTCCCCAAAATGCCATGGTTTCCCCACAGACCACTCACTGTCCCCAGAGAAACAAAGCCACTGACCACTCAGCACGTGACCCTCAAGTCATAGCAAAGCAGATAACTCCTCTGAGCAGAAAACTCTGCTTCATCCTATTGCTTCATTTTCTCCTTTGGAAGCCTTCCCTTTCTGTGGCTGGCTCAACCACTTAATGGGGTTCTGGGGTATTCCCCATGATGAAGACATTCACTGAGGTCTAATCACTGCACAAACAAAGAAATCCTGCAGTGATACCCAACACTTGGGGCCACTGCACAGAAAACCCCATTCATTGTTGCCAAGCCACCAGGGTCAGCCACACAGCTGGAGTTCTACCTGCTTATTTATTTATTTAAAGGGTAACTGTCACTTGGGGTTTTAGCTCATGCTGGCAATTTTTGCTCCAAAAGGATACGCATGCTCACATGCACACACATATATGTGTGTATATACATTTCCCGCTTGGCAGCCAGAGCTGCAGTGATGGTCTGAACACTCAGAGGCACAGATCATCTGCCCTTCCCAGCAGGAGTATGCAGAAACTGCTGGGGGTACCTTAGCTTGAACATCAGGCCCTGCATCAGTACATTACTGTGACAGCAGAACCTTCATTTTAGGCACCCCCCAAAAAAACCCCAATTAAAATAGAAGAAAAATTAGTGCATTTCTACTTTTGTTTCATATCTGGGGTGAACCATATACCCTGCCTTCAGCCCTAGTTTCTACTTTGTCTTTTTTAGCTGCTCTGTTCTGTGAGACACATTTACTGGGATTTGAATTTTGCAATGTTTAGACTCATGAACAAAACCAGCAGAGTGCTGCTTCTTTTGGCTGTGCACATCAAAATGCTCTCTGTTTTAAGTTGTGGCCAGCACTTTTGCAAATGTGGTTGAAAGTTATACTTTCTAACCTGGCTTTTATCATTGTTCTCAGGAAGTTGTAAAGAGTAAGCACTTTTAAAGTGAAATCACTTGAGTTCAGTAGTTCTGGAATTGAGCTTTTAAGCTTGGAAATGGCCCTCCAGGGCACAAGGATGTTAATGCTCAGAATTTTAGAAGTGCCTGAGCTTTTAGTTTCTGAATCAGGTTGGAGCTAAACATAATGTGACTACCGGAAATCCCAGATTAGAAGATAGGGTACATTTGGGAACATATCAGACTTGATATTTCAGCATTAAAGATCTCGCTGTTTGCGCTGACAAGTTCCCCATCCCTGTTCTTTTTTTCATAATACTGAAATCTCACATCAAGAGCTTAAGCAGATAATAAGTTAACATTGGCACAACACTGAAACAGAGGAAATAAGAGTGTGAAAATCAGAAAAATGCTTACTCAAAGTGGTAAGCCCGATAGTAGTCCTGTCAGTTCCCTTAAAACTGATGTTGGCCAATTCTGCAGCTCATTGTGACATAACCTTAGAAAATGCAGAAAAAGAAATGTCAGTTCACATTACACTCTCTATATAATTAAGAATAATTAAATATTCTAGGTAAGAATTAAGTTCAAAGCTGTGTATGACTTGGTAATGTCTTAGACATCCCTAAGCCGGCATTAATTCTAGCTCCCCATGCAAGGATACATATTCTTAACATCAGTGACTCCTTAGGTCATTACATGAATTATATGAGGTCTGGAAATGACTTTGTACTTTCCCTGCCACCTCAGAGCACATCAGTGCATGGAGCTGTGATTGCTCATGCAGAGAGATGGGGTGTGTTACAGTCCTCGGAAACCTTTCCCTTTACAACCACCCAGAGTGCTGCTGTGAGATCCTGTCTCACACAACATTAGGCAGCAGGCTTGAAATCTAGCAGGAGCCAAACCAAAGGCTGTTAACTCTTCCCAAATGAATTTACAAGTGGGGAACGGGGGAATGAGATGAATGGCATGGGATGGTTGTGCAGGGAAGCAACTAAAAGAATTTGTAGAGATCTAAGTACACCACCCCAAAAATACACACATACTTTCCACCATTTAAATATCTTGTCTCTGGGTGGAAGCCAAACGTTTTTCTATTTATTTCCACGTATGCCACCAAGATACTAAGGGATTTAATTGCCTAATTCAAAATGTTAAGAAAATACCAGAAGGCTGAACATCCTGGAAAAGGACAAGGCGTTAGGAGGATGTTAAGTCACCTAGCATCATGTGGTGAAGAAAGGAAAGCATTTCCTGTTGCTAGTGCTGCAAGCACGCGCTCTCAATCGATTTGTGAAAAAGGCTGCATTTGGTCTGTACAAGAAGCCAAGTTCTGCCTGTGATAAGAATTGGGAACACATGCAGTGATACCTCTTGTTTCCAGGCATCCTGACAGCTACTTCCAATTTGCATTTCTAAGTGGAATTAGCAGAGAAAGGAGATTTACACATTCCTTGCTGGCTGGGCCTATTGGTTTGGTTTGTGCTCCATGCCACAAGGCTCTTGTAGAAGCCCAAACCTCTCAGTCGATCTTTAGTGACCGGAGGGATGACCTTTGGATGAAGATGGTGGTGGATTTGTGCTCAGGATACTCCACGCCACAGGTTACTGTGTGACATTACACAAATCATTCAGACTCTCTTGGACTTACTCATTTTCACAACAGGGATAAGTCAGTTCCTCCTATTTAAATTACAGCTCTTTTAGAAGAGTGAGAAAAACTTTTTATTCCTGAGTGACTAAAGGAGGCTGGGTGAGCCCTCCTCATGCAAACATTCTGCCCCTGAAGGCAACAGTGGGCAGCTACAGTCACTCCTGACTAGCTCTTATCTTGATACCTTGCAGGAAAACAGAGCTGTTGTAGCTGGAGGGACCCACACTGGTTATCCCTCACAGTCACCCTCCGTTCACCCTGCAGTTCCTGACCTGACACTGCTTTACGAGGAGAGGCTTGTTAGAAGTATTTGCAGGTTTCCTGAGCGAGCACAGCCAAGCAAATCCTCTCCTTGCCCTCTGCCTCTTCAGTTACACAGGCTACAAGGAAAAAAGCTCACACAGGTGGGACTGCTGTGATAACATTTGTCTGAACCCAAGGATGCCTCCCTAGGAGAAAGGCTTGGCGGTGAACTGGATCAGTGCTGCTCCTGCTGCCAAAGCAGGGAAAGGAGAGGCCAGGAGAGCCATTCTGACCCAGGCAATGGTAGCAGCAGATTTAATGTTGTCTCTTTGCTATAAAATGCAAAGCTGCATTGTCAGCCCCTAAAACTCAGCCTGGGTGAAAGGATGTTGTTCTAAAATGTAATTTGTCTTACGTTTACTAGTGAAATATACATATTTTTAAAGGCCATTAAATACTTATCCTTGATTCTTGTGGTTGTGAGCTTATATCTGCGTCCTCTCCAAATCTCCTTGATTGTATCCTGCTGAGAGGATAGTACCCATCCCAGATGATCAGCATGAGTAAGTCTGGGGCCTCCACACCAACTAGCCTGCAGAAGGTTGATTGACTTTCATGTTGCCTTGTATCTTGGTGGAGTTTGCATTTTCCATGGATCCAGATTCGGTTCACTTTAGAAATCTCAAGGCATAAGTAACCCCTTTGATTCACAGGTGAAAGCAAGAAGGCTGCAGGCTCCAAGATATGTGGCTTAGCCAGGTCTTCTGTGGGACATTCTGAATCCAAACCACCAGGAAGCAGGGTAGAAGTCTTCTTGCCATAGCTAGCTAAGAGAGCATGACAGACTGTGAGGAACAGGCTGTCAGAGTTACTCTGACCTTGGTTTAGCTGCAGATGGAGCCCACAGCAGCAAAGACCAAAGGATTTTGTGTGCTCCTGAACACAAAACCCAGCCCACCATGCGTTTCTCATGAAGTACACAAAGTTGTTGTTTTTAAATGTATAACAAACATACAGTTGTATAATAAACATACACAGCAATCTGTTTATATAATCATAGAATATTTCTAGAAGTATGTAAATACAAATAGAAACCAATAAAAAGTGAGAGGGGACTCAGGGATCACAGCAAAGCTGTGGCAAATTAAACATCGAGGTTACTTACGCAACCAATGCGCCAGCCCATGCGCTGGGTGGGTGCAGATCATGCAAAGCACCATTGCAGGGAGCAAACCTTTCGTAAGACAGTAAATAGTCTGGTGCATGTACTCTTTGCTTGCCTTCTTACATGCCACTTGAGGCAGCTTTCCTGTTCAGCAATGAAACAAGCAGCAGCACATAGAAAAGGGAGCACAGCTGGTTGTATCACACTCATAGAATGGTTTAGGTTGGAAGGGACCTTAAAGCCCATCCAGTTCCAACCCCCGGCCACAGGCAGGGACACCTTCCACTAGAGCAGGTTGCTCCTGTCTAACCTGCCTTGAACACAGCTTCTCTGGGCAAAAAGTTACCTGAAGTAAATAGAACTGAAGTGGTTGGCACTGGCCTGACTAGCCCCCTTTGAAAATAAAGATTCCGGGATACTCACCAGATTCCCCCCAGTTTCCTCAGTCGATTGTCTGCAGCCTGGTGTTCATATCAGCCTGGTTATTCCTCTTCCATCATCTCCAAGCAGGGACGGCAGTGCCAGCCGCCCCACGGCTCTCCCCTCAGCAGCAGCAGCAGCCCCTGGCCAGCCCTGCAAAGCTGCGCTGTGCCCTCAAGAAGCAAGGCCGCCCTTGCTCAGCAGCCATTATCTGCCGCTTTTCTCTCTGCTTTCCCCTTTCTTCAGGGCTGCTGTGCTTATGTGAAGCAAGATAAAATAAAAACAGCCCTTGTAATGTATTTAGTTCTGCCTAAAGCAGCTCAGCTGGGGAGAAGGGAGAGCTGAAGGAACCTGGGCTGCTGTCATGGCCACCACAGCCTCCTGGGGCACAGGCCTCTGGGCACCCTCCCCCAGAAGGTGAGAAACACCCAAAAATGACCTAAAAGCCACTTGAAAACAGACCCGCTCCCCTGCTCCCCACTGCGTTTGGGTGAGAACAGCCCGTGCCCAAGGCAGGGAATGTTCACCACCCAAAAATGCTCAATAAATCAAGTTTTTACCTCAGAAACCCCAAGGTTTTGGGGCTGCAGCTCCTGAGGCGTCCCCATTTCCTTCCCCCCTCATTTTCCAGCTGGACAACAAGAAACGGCGTCATTGCGACAATAAACGTCATCATTTTGATATGATGTATTTGTATTTACATGGTACATTTTAAAGCAATAGCTACACTGATCATACATATTAGAAACAATAAAAAAAGAAGTTAAGAACTAAAATGTACATCATACACTTGTATATATATTTTTTGTTTTTTGTTGGTTTTTTGTTGGTTTTTTTTTTACACAGAGGTAAAAAGGCTTATAAAAATCAATACAACAGGGTTTTAACTTTTAGTATATAGATACAATAACGATGAGGCTTCAGGCACTTTAATTTGTTAATGTGAGCGATAGCTTGGAGAAAAATAAAATAACAAAAAAAAAACCCCAAAAAACAGGAAAAAAAAAAAAAGGAAAATTTGGTTAATGGTTTGTTACCACAGATACAAAAATAAAATCTGAATAATTCCTCTCAAATGATCGATGTCAGTATTGCAAAGCTGACGGGGAGAACGCCACACACTGTTCAGCAGCAGTGTGGAAATCAAGGAGCAGTATTTACAAAACAACACCCATTTCTATCATTGTGCCCTTACACCACTGCCTTCACAAACCAAATAACACACGCAGAAAAAATCTACAAGTATTACAAAAAACTCAAGAGAAAAAGGGTGGAAAAGGAAGGACAAAAATTAATAATAATAAAAAAAATAAAAAAGAGGGATTTTTTTTTTTCTTTTTTTTGTTAAACTTTTATTTCCAGACATACAGAAAGGCTTGGAGTATGTCCACTTTACTTAAATAAATAGGGGCACTTCAAGACCGGACAAAAAGCTGTAAGATCTTTTTGTAGTGTTGTGCTTTATAGAGAGAAGATCTTACAGATGTTTGTTTACATGAAACAACTTGGAGAACAGAAATCAAAAGGAAAAGGTTGTTCCATTATGGTTCTTTTTTTTTTTCCTCGAGGCTGGCTTGATGTTTATTAGACACCATTGAGAGATTTGTCAACTGCTATTAGGCACAAAATACTATTTCATTCAGCAAACCCAGACACATCACCCAGAGCGTAACACTCCATCCCTTTTCCACTGTCATTCGTTTCTTTTTCCCAACCGAAAAAATCCCCAGCAACTGCTACGAATTAAACCTACCAAACTCTATAGTGTATAAGCACATTGCATACTTAATTCATGGTTGACTAAAAAGCTGTGATTAACTCTCAGAGGAACTGTTGGAAATTCCACCAAGAAAGAATGGCAAGCGTTCCTTTTACATTTATTTGGCAAATTAATAAAAAAAAAAGAAAATATTCCTCTCTTTTTAAGACTGATGTCAATGTGCAATAGAGGGAGGGAAAGGACATGCGCCCACTGGCAATTTACTGCAGAAAGAAATTATGGCAGGAACAGCAGTGCCAGCTTTGACAAGCCAATCCCTAGCTGCCTCAAAGTATTCAGATTGTACTATGCTAGTTAGAGCTCACTGCGCTAAATCATTTTTATTTTTATTTTTAATAAAAATTATTTGGCTATTCCTTGTAATATATTAGAAAAATACTCTTTTTCCAAGCTAATTACAAGCCTTGTACACAAGACAACATGACATTAAAAAAAAATAATAAAAAACTTAAAGTAATCTTATCCTGCTGTATATGCACCTTTATGCATCCACTTGATAAATCTGGGTGGTGAACTGGGGAAGGGAAAAGCCAGGGAGACGCTTCGGTCTGGCTCCTGCAAAGCCTCACATGCTTCATCCTACACGCAATACATCGAGACATGTGTAAGCATCCGGAGGACTGGGACCGCAGGTCAGGAAATGGAAGTGGTGGTTAACAGCCTGGCTTTTGGTTTTACATACCTGCTTAGATTGCTAAATGTAGTTTCTACTGTGGACGCGTATGTTCTCATGCTCATGTTATTATACAGAAAACGAACAAGCAAATACAATTTTCCATATAATCCACCACTTAATGCAGCATTTCCCCAGAATTGCCATAATAGTGCTTTTGACATTGCATTGTTAGTAATTCTTTGCATAACAACAATTTTCCTCATCTGGAACCTTAGTGTTTTATTCACAGATCATTACATGGCTGGCTAAGGAAGAAGTTCCCTTTCTTTTGGGCAGAACTCTGAAAAAAACACAGTTTTATTTTTCCAATGTTATTTAGGGAAAAAAGAAAACCCTAAAATTTAAGTTTCTCTTTCAAGTAGTGGTCTGAAATGATTACAGGTAAGGAGAACTACCAGATCCTCAATGGCTATGCGACTATGGTAACTGAGCCTTGCTTTCTGTTCACAGAGCTTTATGAACAGAAATAATTCAAGATGTTTGCTGAAGGAAATGACGATGGACTCTAGAAGAGAAACTGCAGCTTAGATGGCTATTTTTGCTTTGGAAAACAGAACAAAAAAACCCCAAAGAAAACCCGTGACAGAAATACTGTGTTGTGGTACAAGTTTGTTACTAGCACACCTTCTATACACACACAATAACTTGACGGCAAGTTAAAATATCTTCCAAGTGAGATTTCAATTCACTACACCACCCCGTTTCTAGAAATGCCACAGCTTGCTAACACGCTGATGGTACCACACAAGCGGAGGCAAGACGGACACAACCTGGAGATGTTTTACAATCCACCACCATTTAAAGTTCTTTTCTCAAACTCATTTTAACTGGAAAAAAACCCAAAACAAAACGAAACAAAACAAAAAAAAAACCCAACATGTACAAGACAGTCTGTTTTGATTACAGATTAATAATACAAAAGTCTATGCTGTAGGTTAGTTAGTTAGAACACTTGATGAGCAAATCAATGCAGTGTGAGCCCCAGACGACCAAATGTAAAGTGATCCGAACTGGTGGTTTCTGGATGCTGTTGGGCACAGTGGCTGCATCAAAATGAGTGATCTCAATGCTCCGAAACCAATGTGTTCCTTGAACTACAGAAAAAACGTAACACTTTGAATGCATCTGTAGTCATCCAGCAGCTTTATGTTTTCCACCACAGCACCTGCACATGACCCCACAGTGGTAACAAGCCCGAAGCGGCAAGTAACAGCACATACATGGAGCAATGAAAGACAAGGCGATAAGGGCCATCCACCGGAGGCAAAACATTTCATCACTGGTGTCACACGAGCAAGGATCTGTATAGTCTCCTTCTGGATCGGACATACAGTGATAGAGCATAGTGTCTGCGCACCACATACAGCTCACTCGATGGATGCAAGTCTTGACGCGGTCTGGAGCATCCTGGCATTGACCCCGTTTGTTCTCCTCATGGTTGAACATGTCCCTGCAGTACACGCACCGTGACCTCTCCCCATCTTCCTTCCGCCTGGGCTTAAACTTGACAGGTTGAGTCTTTATCACAGCACCCTTGATATCTTCACCCAGGTCAAAGTCCGAGTTGTCTACGTAAGGATAAGTGTATTCGTGTTTTGAGGCCTCACTTTTGGCAAAACGTACGTAGGAGTCCATGTCATCAGGATCAAAGTTCTTTCCCCGTGCTGGGGCATGGCGATAGTCCTCGTATCCAGTCATCCAAATCTTTTCCCGAGGATTAATGCGCACTATCTCCTCATCATCATCTGGAAAGTTGACGTGCCGATAGGATCGCGGTACTGACTGTGGAAGCAGGGATGAAGAGGGAGAAAAGAATAAGGTCACTTTGCTATCGGCAATCACTGCCTCCTTGCTTATCTGAAAAGCCAATATTTAACAATTTCTTCTTTCCTTCTTTGTACACCCTTCCCTGATGAATCACAGAGTCTCAGCCTTTGACTGGGGAATAAGAACAACTGTCACAAACCTAAAATGATCTGTGTGCACATGATACAGCATAAAATACTAGATCACAGAATGGTCAGGGTTGAAAAGATCATCTAGTTTCATACCCCTGCTATGGGCAGGGACATCTCACACTATGTTGCCCAAGGCTCTGTCCAACCTGGCCTTGAACACTGCCAGGGATGGAGCATTTACCGCTTCTCTGGGCAACCTGTGCCAGTGCCTCACCACCCTCACAGTAAAGAACTTCTTCCTTATATCCAACCTGAACTTCCTCTGCTCAGGTTCTGACCCATTACCCCTTGTCCTGTCGCTACAGTCCCTGATGAAGAGATCACAGAATCATAGAATAGTTAGGGTTGGAAAGGACCTTAAGATCATCAAGTTCCAAACCCCCTGCCATGGGCAGGGACACCTCACACTAAACCATGCCACCCAAGGCTCTGTCCAGCCCCGCCTTGAACACCACCAGGGATGGAGCATTCACAATATCCTCAGGCAACCCATTCCAGTGCCTCACCACCCTTACAGTAAAGAACTTCCTCCTTATAGCTAACCTAAACTTCCTCTGTTTAAGTTTGAACCCGTTAGCCGTTGTCCTATCACTACAGTCCCTAATGAAGAGTCCCTCCCCAGCATCCTTGTAGGCCCCCTTCAGATACTGGAAGGCTGCTATGAGGTCTCCATGCAGCCTTCTCTTCTCCAGGCTGAACAGCCCCAACTTTCTCAGCCTATCTTCATATGGGAGGTGCTCCAGTCCCCTGACCATCCTCGTGGCCCTCCTCTGGACTTGGATCATAGAGTAAGCCCATTTATTTATTTATGTATTTATTTATTTTCAATAACTGGAAGCAATTTAAAGCTAACCGAGAAGGAAAGGGGCAGAAAGGAGGGAGGGTGGTGTCTTTTAGGCTTGTGGGGGGAAACCCAAACACCTTAGCTATGGTAGACACAGCCCTTTAGGTGGCAACACTGGAAGAAACCTTACTTGTTCTAGATGGTAGTGGTCAGAGCTATAATGGTCGTGAAGGTGTCCACGAGTGCAAATTCTTCGGTGTTCGCAGGATGCAGGAGAAGCCAGAGTTTGCACAGGCTGTTCCCTTTTTTGAGAGGAGTTAGAGGAGCTGTCTGTAGCGTTCTGTTTTAAATGGAAAGGAGAGGAAAAAGTCGTCACACATACAGCTGTTACTGCACACAGTATTAAAGGAGATGTTTTACTACTCACTGACTTTGTGCGCACCTGCAATGTAGGCAACACCTGACAGCAGGCAGCTTCATAAAGTTTCACATAAAATACTTGAAAGGGGCAGATCTGTTGCCAGGCCATAAAAGCTGTCACCACACACATGGAAAAATAATATGCCATAGCCTACCCCTAACATATTTACCCACACCACTTGTATTTGCTTGGCATGCTATTTGTTACACTGGGCACTGAGAGATGACGAGTGTTTACACCAGAAACTACCTCTGAAGAGCAAAGTTAAACCCTGTCAGTCAATTGATGCAATTGTGTAAGTCTTGTGGACAGACTCAGACTGAGCATCTGTATGCCCAGGCTGTACCCTGATTGATAGCTACTCAGGCTACAAAAAAAACTGGCAATTCTGTTAACCTGCAGGCATCCCATTAAGCCAAAAACTCCCCTACAAGTTCTCAAAACACTCACTGAATTCCAGTTCATCACAGGCTACTTGAACAATCAGCTTCCTTTTAGAAACTTCAGGGACCTTTCCCCCCCTTCGCTTTGCACATTTCTAATGTGCAATGAGTGTTACTTGTATTTTTATACATCCCTGCCTCATGGTGACCGCCTTCTTTAGGTTAATTGGCTACATCATTACACAACAACGATCACGAAAGGGTGAAATACCACACAATAACCTGGCATTGCCAATACCTGCAGCTTCTTAATCTATGTATTTTTCTTCCTAGAGAAGTACACAGTGGGGTACCACTCTTAGCCACCCTCACTCCATATTCCTTCCTTGGTTAAAACTGTTTCCAGTGATACCCCGACATTCAGGATTTTACCCAGTAATTCTTTTCATAGATTGCTTGGGCTTTTTTTGTATTATCATGAGAGGACCACTGTTAAATACGCTAACAGACCATGAGCAGGAAAAAGAGCCTTCATGCATCAGAAGACCTGGAACACTGCACTAAATACTGGTACTTTGAACTACGAAAAATCTCCACCCCCCTCCAACGAGTAAGCTGTGCTTGAGACCAAGGGAAAGGTTTCCGTTTGCCACAACAGTTAGCTAGAGACACAACCTCCAGAGCGGAAAAAAGTTGTATCGGTAATGGGAGAAGACTGGTTTCACCTGAAAAACCTTCTCTCCTTGTCAAGAATGCACTCTCTGAATGTTATTTTCCAATGAATCGTACTAGACACGTCTCTTACTCCAAGAATACAAGAACGTTCATTGTGGATATCTGTTTATTCTGAAAACAACGCTCTGCAAGACTTTGTCCAAAGGTGAGAACACCTTAAAGCATTACAACACAAGCCAGATGTTGATCCTCTTTAACTGGTACAGCACTTAAAAAGCACTGCACTCCCAACTTACTTTGTTGAAAGCAAACACACAGATCTGTTTGCAGTGTGATGTAACGCCAGGCTGCGTTATCAGAGAGGTGCAACAAGCAGAATGAGTTCTGAATGGCAGACCCGCCCATTAGGAACAGACTTTTAATGCATGTGTTTGTTTTGGTTGTTTTTTTCTCCTTCTTTTTTAAAACCAGTTTGTAGAAGCAGAACTCTAAAGGTAGCTAATGCCTGCCTAATGTAACTGCACTGATATTCAGGCTCTTTATGAAAAGTGGTTCGATCAACTCAGTCGTCGTGACTTGTAAGACAAAGCCACTTCAAATCTGGCATTTAAACCCTTCAAAAACAATTCTTGGAGGACTTTAGGTCCTTCAATACCTAGCATATTTTGGGGGCATTTCAAAAGAAAACAAGCAGCTTCTACAAGCAAGTACTTCATAGTAACACTGAGCTTCCAATCTATCTGGAAAACCAAAGGAGAGTTAGGATTTAGTTACAACAGCCTCCTCACATGAGTACCTTTTCACAGTGCTGTGTGCGGTGCAGACCCAGATGCCAAGCTGCAATTTAAGCTCAGAACACCACCAGAAAGGCACACACCCCATGTTCTGGGCAGCCTCAGCCTGCAGCGTGCTCTCAAAGTTAAACTTTGACTGCCATGAACCAGAAAGGAGGCAGGGCTTCAACGCCGTGCCATGCAGCAGGACCCTTTACCTTCACTGGAACCGTGGCTGAGCCCTGCTGGGACAAGCCTTTCATGCATACACTCCGAAAACATCATAGGTGCTCATGGTCAAAATAACGAAGCCTGGGAAAGTTACCCAAGTGGAGGAGGCTGCACATACTGGCCTGCAAGCCCCGCACCCTCCTGGATGAAAATAAAAATCCCAAACTGGATATAACTGCTAAGATAATCTCAGCGGGGCAGCTGGGAGCTATAACCAGCCCTTCAAACTGCGTGCTATTTGCTGCCTCTCGGGGAAGGCAGTTTCTGCAATAGGCAACTGGAAAAGAGGCTGTGGTGATTTTTATCTTGCCCGATTCGTATCTACCCTTGCTTTCCTCCACACCTTCTTCTCCTTCAGAGCCGGCAGGGCAACGGAGCCTCTCCTCCACATGTGTTGACATGGCTACAGAACCTGTTTGCAGCATACCACAGAGGCTGTGGCTCTGGCCTCTGCCTTCACCTTATTAAAAATTGCTGTATTTCCACGTTCAATGTCCTCAGATTAGAGGGGCAGTTTGCCAACACAAACACTTACTCTAAGCGCCCAGAATGGGGGAAAGCAAGTTATCCCACACTAGGGCTCTGCTCACTGGTCCGTAAAACAGTTCATGCTGCCTCCTGTTCGGTGACGCTAAAGGCAACTGGTTGACAAATGCAGTGTGTGCAGGGTTACCTTGCTGGTACACTGGCTGGGATAGGCACTGTTACTTTCCAACAAGGTCCCCCATCAAAGCTTCAAACTTCTATAGCAGAAGAAAGGAGGCTCTCTCTTCTCATATATGGTTTGAAGATTGGGAATAAAAGGTAGAAAATACCCCTCTCCTAAGCAGCAGGTCACCAGTGAACCCCACAGGACCCTCCCCTGTGCTGGCGAGCATACTCATCAATGAACTGAAGAGAGAAATGAACAAGATGACACAGTTTTCTGATGAAACTTAAATTACTCAAGGAGGTAAAAAATGAAAGCTGATCCTGAAAACTTGCTTAAGAATGTCATAATGCTGAGAGACTGGATGGTAAAACAAAATCTTCCCACTGAAGAGCAAAGTGACAGAAACACCTTCATCTGACGTGTACAGTGATGCACCCTGAGCCAGCTACTGCTGTTCAGGAAAGAGGTCTTGGGATTAAACCAGACAGCCTTGTGACAGTGTCAGCTTGGTGGCTCAGCAGCATATTAAACAAAATCAAGCAGCAGCAATGAGGATGACCATCAAGGCATTGCATATATCTGCTGAGCTTCCCCCATCTGTCTGTGGCTCTGCCCCTGTGTCAATAAGGGTATTTCCATCACAAGCCCACAGAGCCATGGTCAGGACAATCAAGGACATGGAATGGCTTCTCAGCAACAGCTAACTAAAGAGCCTGTGTCTCTTCAGCCTGGAAAAGAGATGATGGAAGGGACCAAGAAGATGGGAAGAGAAGAAGTTTACTGAATCCCAAGTCCCTTGGGAACACGAATAGGAAGAGATTATCCTATTGGTATTCCTCAGAAAAGAAGATCACAAAGCATTCACTGGAACAGGCTCACATAAGGTTCAGACACAAGGAGGCACTTCTGACAGAGTTCATAGTTAAAACATTGCTCAAGAAACCATATGGAAACCCTCAGAAGAAAGTAAGTGACTGAGGATCAAAGGCGTGACGATGCTCAGGCCTTCAGAATTGTTCTGTTCTCTCAGTACCACTCCACCAGGACGGAACCTGGACTTGGTGACTGGCGACAATTAGGCATGCTCTCAAAGAAAAGGCACTCTCATCTTCAGCCAAGTGCCACTACAAACAGATGATGACAAGAGTCTGTTGGTGATGGAAACAAAACAACTTCTGTCCCCCACGACAACAACGGGTCTTGACTGGGATTTTCTACCACCAGCATAGCTGTGAAAATTCTGGGGAGGATGCTGGAGGAGGGAGACATGAGAGGTTTGTTGCAGGTAACACAAATACAACACACTCACCTAGAGGAATACATCTAGAAAGGATGTGGTCACCAGAGCCAGGCTATTTCACTGATGGAGAAACATCCCAAACAATCGAGCCACCGGTCTTGTCAGAGAAACACTGTCTTCCTCTAAAGCCTGTTGAAACTGATCCAGCTCCAGTATTTGTTTCTGAAGGGAAACTATTGAAAACATGCCCAGTAGCCACATAACCCAAAACTAAAGTTGCTGGAACAGGGAGTCCGGTAAGAACCTCTGTTTCAACACGCCCTCAAACGCTCAATTAGAGAAGCTTGTGCCGCACGTACTAGAACGCTGTGATTGCTATGGTGGTCATGAAGTCTTGTGGTTTCACTGCTTGGATAACAAAATCATTAATCATGACCATAATAGTAATTCTGTAAAACCCGTGCAACACATTTCCTTTTGCAAGTGAGCTGTACGTATCTGAGTGAGCACACGTACTGCATGTTTGATATAGTTGCTTTGATACACAGCACTGGGCTTCTACATGCAAATGGCTGCACTGTGATAATTTATATATATGTGTGTATATATATATATATAAAAATATATATATTAAAAAGTGGCCCTGTTTCCCCTTCTGACTTTCCAAAGTGACTCATTAAATGAAAAACCCATAGTCATTAGTAAAGAAGATTATGTTAATCATTTACTACAGTTTGCTTCTCATTGAAATGGATTTGTTACACAGGAATGGCCGGCTAATCAGGTGCCTTAAGTAATATTCCGATAAGTATCTATCATAAAAACTGATGAGAAAAAGCAGCCTTCTCCTGCTCCTGAACTGGACAGATCACCTTGCCCCTAATAGCTTTACAGAATAGGTTCACCCCATGTGATGCAACATCCAAGGGTGACTATGAAAAGAGAAGAGAGATTCATCTCAGAACTCTGAAGCAATAAATCTGCAGCAGCTTGTCAGAAATTGGCTGCCAGGGGGAAATCATGGAGCTCTGTCACTTGTAACTTCCAGAAGTGCTCTCAGCCAGCTCAAGCATTGGCAAGCTTGCTGTCAAAAACAATTGTGGGTCAAGCAAGACGTTTTTTTCCCCTCTAGGATTTTAATGGCTACGTGAGATGGAGAGGATAAGGGGAATAGAAGTATGATGATGTTGAACAAGTAGTTCTGCAAGTAACGATTCCTAAAGGAATTGAAGCCCTGTGCCAGCCTGGCCTCTGCAGAGCACAAATGCTCTACAAGCTGACCTGCTCTTTATTGCCATGCTCCTCTTTGCTCATCTCCCACTGCCATGAAAGCTTGTCACTTCGTCACCCGTATCTAATGGGGACTGTTGACACACAGCATGGAAAACACAAAACAATGGTGAGGGCTCACGGTCTCATCTTTACCAAGGCAAAAGCCAAAGCTGCCTGCAGTGGCCCCTGTGTTCACTTTGGGAAGCCCGGACAGGTTAAAGAGGAACCCATCACTATCTCGTCATCTGGAAATACATCTGTGCCATCCCCAGGACAAGACAACAGTTCCCTCACCAATTCACAGCTTGAGGATGAGCCTGGAAAAATGACATCCAGCAAGCTGCATCCTCCCCGTGCTGCAGCCTCAACCTCCAGCCAAGACCCATGCGATGAGCTCCCCACAGGCAGCCAGAGCCCTTTGTTTGTGTGCTCTGCCCAGGTGCAATCCCTTGGGATCCCCGGCACAAGCCAGCTCTTCTCTGCTTGGCCCTTTTCATTTGCTGGAATAAAGGAAAACACAGCTGTGCTATCAATACGGAAAGGAAAATGATAAAACCAGTGAAACAGTACTGCAATGAGCAGTGCCGTACTGAGCGCCAATGTGAAGTTTATCTGCAGAGCCTCCACTGTTTATGAACTTCACAAAGAGGAAGTCTGAGAGTTATTTTGGACACATGGCAAAGCAACTTCCACCTTTCCAAAGAAATTAAGATAAAATGTTGTCTCCCAGAAGTGCCTCAGCTTAATCTTGCCAGAACAAGTCCTTCCTTTCCCCTCTTTATTTCAAAGCCTGAGGAGATACAGCACTTTAGAATTTCACAGCAAAAATCCTGATTTTTATCCCTATTCAAGAAAATGAGAAAAGGAAACAGTTGACATTTGCATCCACCTCTAAGTGTGCCACATATACTCAGGGCAGCCCACTTCAAAGAGGGCTTAGATTATCTAAGTATTAAGAAGAGGGTTCAGTGTGAAAAACCTCTTCAGATTTGAGACTCCTGTCTCCTGAGCACAAGCTTTTAATTTGTTATGGCAAGATAAAGCCATGGAAGAAAATGCTGTTGTCAACTTTCTGTTTGTTTGCTATCACTGAAGAGAAGACAGAAATTGTATTGAAGAAAATTGTTTCCATACATGTGTGAAACGTTTTGACGCTCTCATCCACTGAGGACTGCTGGAGCTGAATCTAGTTCTGCTCCTTAGCAGACAGTCTGAAGGAGAAGCTTCATGTTAGATCATATTCCAGTGCAGTTCAAAGACAAATTGGCTGTACACAACTATGACAATAAGCATGGATTCAGATTTCTTTCTCAAACCAGAACAGGACTATAATTTCTCCAACGTTTGGACTGCTTCCTAGTCACCACTTACACAAATGCCAATATAAAGCACAGAAATCTAGTTTTACTGCTACCTTCTTTATTTTTAAGCTTTGTGGTTATAGCTTTTAGTGCCAGAAAGATGCTGGTGGCTGCGCTGTCTTAAGTCAGCAAAACTTCAGGAACATTTACAAGGATTCAGTGCACAAGATCATCTCCGTTAAGCTTGATGCTAAACCCGATTCTGGCATCACCATTCAGCCCTGCATGGACCACAGATGTGACTTAATGATTCACTTCGAGGAGTAAAAAGAATCAGACATGGTTAAATGATACAGCAAACACTCAGATGTGGTAAGGGGGAACCTCAGTGAGATTTTCCTGTCTCACTACTTGCCAATCATAAGAGGCGTCAGACATCTCTGCAAAAGCAGGCATCTGAAGAGATACAAAGAGAGATGCCTCCAAAGTCAGAGGACTGAAGGCAGACAGTACCCCATTTTGCTTGGGCTCAGCCCAGAACCAGAGGCTGCAAGTGGGTGCACACACCATTTCCTTGCCATACAATACCCATTGCCTTTCACCACTGGGGTAGAGCACCACTTCAATGGAAGGAAAAGTCTTTGCAGCAGGTATTTATAAGGGAAAACCAAAATGCTGTAATGGGAAAAACCCCAAACCACAAGCCCCAGTTACTGGGGCTGCTCCTCAGACAGCACAGCAATCCCACAGTGGTGAGTGGGGTGCCTCTGCCTACCCATGAAGCGCTCAAATCCTCATCAATCTCCTTACCAGGACTCCTACATTTCCTTCTTCACTCCTATAACAACTCCTTGCTGCGGCCTGACTGGATTTCTCCATCTGATACGAGCTACACTGATCCAGTGGGACTTTTTTACCTAAACCTGGGAACTATTTAAACTAACTAATTGCTTAAAACCATCTAAGGACAGAGTGAGGCTTTTCCTTTTTTTGCATAAAGGGCTCCACTAATCTGTTTATGCCTTTGAAATGACATCTTGGTGTGGACTACAGCATTGTTGGGATGATCAGCTGCCCAATATTTGTGTTCGTACAGCTCTGAAGATTAGCAAAGGCTCCCTCCTCTAATGAGTAATATTAGCCACGTTACCACAGCTGTGCTCTGCTAAGGCCATGAGAGACGGCTGCTGAGATCTGTACTGCTGTGGGGAGGTGATGGTCCTGGCTTCTCCCTCCCATCAGTCCCATCACCTACTCTGTGTATGTGTTTGGGTGGAGAACCACAGCAATTCGGCCCCAAATCATCTTTGTATCAACTCACTGGCCCTGGTCGAACACTCGTAGAGGTTTCTGCCCTGATGGTGCAGGATGGTCTCCAGGCAAAGCAGGGGATAAAGATGTGGGTTCTGGAAAGAAAGGTGGGTGCCAGCTCCTCTTTAGTCTTGTGTCTTCAACCTGCTTGTCATCAGCATGGCTGCAATTAATTTGGAAAGCACTACCTCCTAATTTTAAGGTATAAACAGAGAACTTGGCACATCCAATGCTGCTGAAAAGATGGGTAGGGATGCTAGGACATAAAGGAGTGAAGCTCAGCCAGGGGTGTTCAACAGTGGACACGCACAGGGCATGAGCATGCACCGCTGCTGAGCGCAGCTGGGAACAGAAGGATCCACATAACTGACCAGTGCATCTCAGCTCCTCTACACAGAAATTACCTGGGGGTAGAAAAGACTGGGGGAAGGGGAGCGAAAAATGCCAGTGAAAATTGGATTAGCTAAACTAAAAGAATCAGCGCACCTAATCCATCATTAATGTCTTTGTCATGTACAAACTCAACACTTCAGCCTCTAACTTCAGCAGCACTCCTCCTATACACCAGGTTACAAACAAAGCGAGGGGGGAAAAAAGCCCTAGTTAAATGCAGACTTCCCACAGCAGACTGATACGATATTTTAAGAAGCCACTTAGGGGTCATTTATTCACACACTTATGAGCATCTACGTTATTTTAGCTGGAATTTATCACCAAAATAGAACCCAACAGCTGATGCAAACTTCTAAAATACCCTCTTCACATGCACTGCAAATATGTCAGGCTTTGCTTAAAAATGTGATGGTACTTGCTTACTTCTGCCTTTCCTTCTCCTTTTGCAGGCAGAGCCAGAGCCAGATGAACTGCTTCCTATAATCACTTCTGATTTAATTTTCATCAAATATTTACAAGATGCAGGGCGAGCAGACCCCTGGCAAAACACATTAGGCAGGTGAGGGAGGGAAACAGGGCTGCTTAGATGCAGTTGTTTATAACGCATATCTGGACTGGGCAGAGGCCCATTTTGAGCTCCCTAGACTCTTCTCTTCTTCATTCTCAATTACTACCAAACACATGGCTGGCGGCAGAGGGTTCCAGGTTTTTGTCAGAACGTTGTGTTTTGGGTGTTTTCTTCTTTCTTTAAAAGGGTAAAAAGCAGAGCCTGCCACTTTAAAGGAAAATCATTCTTGAAGCTCATGTAAAAGCATGTTTCATTGTTCAGCTTTAACAAACTCCTCCTTTTCCTTTCCAAACTCCCCCCCAAAAGAAATCCTAGACACTGAAACCAACCTTTTGAGAGGATGCAACTAAATTATGGTTAGACTAGCAGAACAACAGTGTACTTCAAGCAGCCTGAACTCCATGCTTTGTTTTTCTTTTCTTTTCTTTTCTACCTGTTATATGAGACACGAGATTCAAACCACATTTGCCAGTGTTTAGACAGCATGTGGAAATTATAGGCTCCCTCATGAAGAACAGGACAACGTAGTCATTTGCCCCACAGTTCCAATGCAGCTCCCCTCATACTCCTGCCAAGAGGATGCTCCAGTTCGGCACCGGGACCTAAATGCTCACTGCCCTTTAAATTATGCAGAGAGGGTGGAATGATGGGCCTGAGCACGGCTTTGCCTGCTCCCTCCAGCCCCACATCCCTCCAACCAGCACTGCTGGGTTATGTGCCGGGCGACGAGTCCCTTATCTCAGCCACGGCGCAGGAAGCTGTCAATCATCGTTCTGTCCCCTGGCCAAGGCTGCCCTTTGCAGCCTTGTTTACACCCTGCATGGGGTCTGCTCTGCTGTCACCTTCAGAGGTGGCACCCGGAGCTGGCTGAGACACCCCAAATCCGGCTGGCGTCCCTGGTGCTGCCTCCCATAAGCGCCCCGGGACAACGTATTGTGTTTGACCACAGCAGCCAGAGAGATCATAGCTTACAAATATAGCTGCTTGCTGAAAGCAACTTCCTTAGGCTGCCTAGTGAAATAATGGGAAAGCCACTTTCTGTCTCACTGAAACTTTCAAGCACTGTGGCTGAAAGAAAGGACTATATACTTCAAATGCTATCTACATTGCGCAGATTAAAGAAGGAACCTAATGGAAAGCTGTAGTAATATCAACTATGTATTTTCAAGGTAAAAGCATAATATTTGGCCGTAACAAACCCCTATCTACATCGCCTTAGCTATCCTGCTGTCCCCTCCTTGTCTTAGTTGAAGGAGGAATTTCACAGTAGTGATATGAAAGAGGAGAATGACATAAATGCTAAACCAGGCTCAGCCACAAGTGCAAGAACCACCTTACTTGTACCACTGGCACTAGCACAGCAAAGGTCTGCAGTGAAGCCTGTCTTGCAGAAGGTGGTGTATTCGTGGCCAGGGGGTACACGCCACATTTCAGGTGCGATGATGAATATTAGTGGGGTAGCAGAGGTTTCCTGCCATCCGTTTAGCCAATCACTCTTACGTTTTCCCTTGAGCCAGCACTTCTGCTTCTCCAGCCCTACAGAGAGCTGGCTTGAGGAGCTAAACCACTGGAAAAGTATTTGCTTTCTTTTATAGGGCTAGGTTTTGGTTCACTTCCCCTGTCTGGCTCAGCACAGGGTCAGCCATGCTGGTGAAAGGGGGACAGCAGGAGCCCCTCTCCATTCTGTTGTCTCTCAGCAGTGCTGAGGCTAAAGAGCCATCAGTCAAATTGCATCCCTCGGCTGTGGCTTCATATACAGCACTAAAATAACCCTAAAACCCCATTCCTGCTCTCCCACACCAGGGAGACAGGCATCTTGCCTCAAATCAGGTCCCCCTTACATAAGGCTGAAGAAATGCCCAGGGAACCACAGCTGAACAAAAGCAAGGCCAGAGTGAGAAGGCCACAAACCCAGACTGCAAAGCAATGCTGACAAGCCAAGGTGGGCAAAACTGCTGTGCTGCAAACATGGAAAAGAGGAGCTGTACTAAACAATCCTCCTGGCTGAGGATGAGGGATCAGAGCTATGCAAGGGACACAGCAAGGGCCACTGAGGCTGCTTTCGGGGAGGAACAGCAAAGCTCACCTTCAGCAAGGGGTCCCAGGGATGCCTTTGTCAGCAGCCAGCAGTTCTGGCTCCACCTCTGGATGCTCACCCCCTTACATCCCCCTTTATCTGGGCTGCTGCTATTGCCTGCGGGGCTGTGTGCTGAGTCCAAGCAGTAAACTGATCCACGTTAAAAAACAACCTTTTCGAAAAGAAAAATGTAAAAAAAGAAAGCCCTCTTCCCCCTCCATCTTACCGTACATTAAGAAAGGGCAATTTCTTCTTGGCTGTGTTTTGTTTCCGACACATTTGTGCCTTAAGCACACAAACGCACTAAAGCGTTCAGCTCCAGATGAATTAAAAGGGAACATGCTCATAAACAGCTTCACACTTTAACTCATCACATAGTTTAAGTACATTACTACACAGCCAAATTCTTTTCTTCAGAAGACAAACATGCAGCTAGCTGATTGCAAGTGTGAAACGGTGCTACAATGCACTCGGATCATGGATTCACCAGCTAGGAACTACAGCTAGGGAGGCAGCAGTCAATTCACCCCTGGCCAAGGACTCCTACAGGCAGGTTTGCTGGTGACCCTTCTCACCTCCAAGCCCCAGGTGACTGAGAATCACAAGAAAACAGGCTTTCAGTAACCTGAAGATTACTTAAATGAATGCAAGTCTGGTTATACGTAACATACAGAGTACGTTATGTATAGAACCAAAAAGAGACAGCACACTAAAATACGCCACCACATCGTTTAAGCAAAGGGGAAAATGTGTGTTATAAAGTAAGAAAGAAAAGCAAAAAGACAGAAATCTCCCTTGAACTGCTGGAACCAACTGAACAAAACTCAATACTGGTGCACAAATTACACCACTTACAAGTTCTGGCAAGATACAGCTATAAGGAAACTTCCATCACAGCAAAAGATCAAATTTCAGTTTCCTGCAGGATATATCCCAATCCCAGTGCAGGACCAACTGTGTTTGTATGTGGGAATGACACAGAGCCAGAAAATACACTACAAAAACGGTCTTGAGAGGAAGAATTGTGACAAGAGAAATTGCTTACCCTCAGCAAAGTAGCTCAACACATTTTAGCTATGCAAAAACTACACAACAGTGAGACTTGGAATACCCAACAGGAATACAGATAATTTCTGCTTAATAATTTGTTACTGAACAAGAGATGCTCCTTGTCTTGTCTTCAGACAGACACCCCACAAGCTCCAAGCTCTCAGAAGGCTTGCAGGAAAGGGCTGCTTCCCACTATTTGGGTTGCCGGCATGAAAAAAAGACATTAGAAAAATCACATCCTTTCTTTGGGGTCTGGTTTTGTGACAGCAAATCCCTTTCTGCCTCCTCCACAAAGTGCATGCGGGTGCCTGTGACTGACCAAAGTTCCGACCGCGCTCCATCATCTCCCCGCTGGCATGGCTGCGGCTGCCAGACCCTCGGGAGGAGCTGCAGTGCTGGTGGGGTGATCCCGTCCTTGCCAGGGACTGGGGAGGTTGAGGGCTGTGTGTGGTGAAACAACCAGACCGGTGATTTGGTTTAAAAAAGGAAGAAATTAAAAGAAGGTTTTACTGTCTGAAAGCCCGAGAGTGAAACGGTGCCAAAGCAACTGAAGCTCAGTGCTTTTGGGAGTTGTGTTAAACTGCGTATTCCTGATCTGCAGCAAGAAAAGCCTGCTTTGCCCACCAGAGACTGACCCAAAAGCAAAAGAATAGCATGATAAGTACAATAAAGCAATACATAAATTGTGCAAGACCTCTACTTCCCAATCCTTTCTTTTAAAGAAAGCAAATCAAGCTTCACATCTACCCCATGGGTCTCTCCAGAGGGTTCCCTCTCAGCTCCCCATAGCTCTTCATTTCAGTTACCACTCATGACTCTGTTATACACACAAGAATTAACAGATTTCACGTTCTGGCTACCTCCACACCACAGTAATTTTTGTATTTCCTCCCGTCCAGACACCGGGCTGTGATTGAGCAACGATAATCAATCCATAGGCTGAAGCAGAGAGTAATTGCCCCTGCAGTTTTGAAGGACTTAAAAGAGCAGCTGGCATTCCAGATGACAGCAGCAATACCTCTTTCTCAGTGACAGTCGTATTGCATCCTCAGTGAGCATCACTTGCTTGTACTGGTGGAAAAAGTAGGAAAATAAATGGGTTCATTCCCAAATCACTTAAAAGGAACAGGGGTTCCTGAAGGAAAGGGGGAGCACAACACTATACAACAAACCTGACAGCCCAAGAAAACTTTCCTGACTTTCCCTACTGAAAAATCTCTTTGAGCACTGGTATCCACACCCATTGAGTGACACGAATTTGTCATGGGCAGGGAAAAAAAGGAATAAAAAGAAGCTAGCCTTAAAATAGCTGGATGTTCAGGACCTTTCCACTATTTTAGTGGCACCTCTCCTGACCCCTGGCATAAAAGCAGGAAGAATTCCATTGAGAAGCCGATACACCCTGGTGTTAATGGGAGGAAGGAAAAAAATTAAACTACAGATAAAGCAATGACTTCAGACTCCGGAACTACCTTGGTCTGCTGGAGCAAATCAAGGCAGATTGCACAGCTCTGAAGTGTGAAGAGCGAAAGCCATGTTCAGGCAGGACGAGCCACTGCTCAGTTGGTGTCCCACTGACTGCTCAAGTGGAGGGCAGGGATACCCAGAGCACTGTATATAACTTGAAAGACTCAACTATAAGGAAATACAAATAAATCTTAGTCCAGTTCACTGCTCAAAGCCAGGAAGGGTTCTTTTTTCCCCTTTTTCGGAGGGAGGATTTGAGCCTGCTGGTTTCTGTGTGTGTATTTCTCCCTTCTTGGCAAGTACATTTTTTTCTCTTTTAAAATCTGAATTAGAATAGCTGTGGTTTCCAATGCAAGCCCCAAATCCAGACATCAGAGGATGTGGCTAGCAGCAATGAACCCTTCGGCTGTACATGCAGAGCACAGCTGGCGGTTGAGCAGGAAGAACAACATCAGTAAAGCCATCCAGTCCTATCACTGTGACAACCCCCTAATCGCTTAGCTCTGCCTCAGAGAGCAAACAAGGTGGATTTGCTCACGGTGACAACCTAAGCACCGCACCCCACCACCCCCATCCGGAGGGCTGCTCCTCCAAAAGGCATTTTCCCTCCCTGTTGTTCTACTTTAGCCTTAAGATAAAGGAAATTACAGGCTCTTGTGGCTCCTCAATTCCCGAATGCAACTCGTGAAAGAAATATATCTTACAACTCAGTGCTTCTCTGTTCTCGGCAACATCGTTTTCCATGGGACGAGAGACTCTCCAGCATCACACAGAACTTACGAGTATATTCCAAAGTAATTGGACTGGGTTTCTACACGTCTACTTTAAAGAGGTGCAGTTGTTCTTTAAAAGAACCATCTGAACGTGAAGCGACGAAGCCAGCAAGAAAAATTGGATTTAGTGTTTATCTAACTAACATAAATCTTATAAATTTTAATAGTGAGGCTGCAACACACTTGAGGCCCACATGGGAGATGAAAGTAGGGAAAAGGTTTCAAGGAAAGGCAGCAGGGAGGGATCTGGTTTTTTAATTAGGAAGCCAGAAGAGATGCGAGGAGGACTGTAACGTTAACATCTGCTGCAATCCGCACCGCTACAGCACAGAATGGGTGATTGTGTCTGTCTCTTAAACGACTGTCAGCAGCGGCCAAGCCACATGACAAACTTCCTAACTCAAACACCCCTGAGCATAGGAGTGCACGTTCATGCTGAGAAAAAGGAACAAGGGGTGCAGGATCTCTCCAAACATGAAGCTTTATGGTGACAGTGTGAGTTTCCAGACTTCTGCTGCAAGCCCAAGAAGAAAGGCAGTGGTGGCAGCAGGATCTGTCCACATAACCTTTGTGAAGTAGGAGAATGCTTCATAGGATCACAGAACGATTTGGGTTGGAGGGGACCTTAAAGCTCATCCAGTTCCAACCCCCTGTCACGGGCAGGGACAACTTCCACTAGATCAGGCTGCTCCAAGCCCCGTCCAACCTGCCAGGGATGGGGCAGCCACAGCTTCTCTGGGCAGTGTGTTCTGTTTTGCTGTCTTGGTAGTTTTAGCCAGGAGCTGGCATGAGAAACAATGGACTGAGCCTAGCTGTGTAAAAATGCAACCCTGCAGCTCAGTCATGCACCTCTAGGTCATGCTTGCTCTACCTGCAAGACTCTGCAAGTCTCATGTTGAACAAAACCTAGGATTTTTCAACACTTATTACTGATGACATGAAACAGCTACGACTAAAACATGCACATCAAACTAAGCAGGGTTGAGTTTTCCCCTTGCACACCCATTAAGCCAGAAGGGGACTGCAGTTTTTAGGCTAACAAATCAGAACTGACACAGGAGCTGCTGCTCCTCCTGCCAGTGGGTGTCTTTCCTTTAGCACTAAAGCAGGCACAGAGCCGTGGATGTATCTGAAAAACATATGAGCAGTGTTTCAGTTAACTGGTCATAAGGTTTCGGAACAAACACCTCTGCTTTTTCAGATGGGTTGCTAAAAGAGACCATTTCAGGCACTCTGCAGACTCTGGAAGACATTGACCTTTCTTTCCTTGGATTCAATTCACATTTTTCACTTCATGATCATGTGGGATTATTATCTGTAATTGAAACTAAAAGTGTAGATTAAGACAAAAATCTGCCCAAGAACTCAATTATACGGCAAATTCTGTGGCAGAGGAACTACAGAATATATTCAGTCCTTAAATATTAGCTCTGAAGTGGATGTTAATTGAAGAAGGCTGAAGATGCAGGCTGGATGGATGAAGACAAACAGAACAATCTCAGCCCGTTGCAATGACAGTGTTTCCCCCAGTGGAGACAGAACGGATGGCTAGTCTTACTCAGATTGCATCTCTTGAGAGGACGATTTATAATGTACAAGACAGGAGAAATTTATTTGCTAACATATGGAAAACATTTATGGGCTCTACGGAGGATCTGGAATTAAAGAAACACAACTACATATTGTTATAAGTTCTAAGTGGGGAGTTCATTTTAGAAATAGGCATTTTTTCCCTGAAGCCACTGACATTTAGTTCTATATACTTTTGCTTTCTGCACTGTCAGGTATGAGTTTAAGAACAGGGGGTTATATTGATTTGTCTAATTGCTGTAGGTCTAATCCACAGAAAAATTATTAGATGGCAAAGCCTTCTTTTTTAAAGATATAACCCACTTGTTAGAATGATGGCTGGGGAGCATGTGCCGTAGGAATGGAGCAAGGTACTGCGGCTCAAGTTATTGTCTTAGCACTGCAAGTTACAGTGATGGGAAGAGATAAGGCCACCAACACCAGTGATGCTTCCCAAACAAATGCCTATGCAGCCACAGCTATAGATAATTCACCCCCTGAAATACAAAAGAAACCACTTTCTGGTACAAGAAAATGACCCTCCATCAAGTCACATAAGATCATAGCCTGAAGGAGAGCTCTACCTCTGGGGCATGAAAATAACTTGCTGGATGCCTGGAAGGGTTGCGTGCTGGCTGATGAATAAATGAAATGGATTATCATAGAACAGTTTAGTTGGAAAGGACCTTAAGATCATCCAGTTCCTACCCTCCTGCCATGGGCAGGGACACCTCACACTAAACCATGTCACCCAAGGCTCTGTCCAACCTGGCCTTGAACCCTGCCAGGGATGAAGCATTCATAACAATGATGTATGAGTTACACACACAAAAATACACACAGAGTTGTATTGAATCTAACAGGATCAGGAACAGTACAAAAGCCCCGTGTCAACCAATATCCAACAGCCATACCAGGGTCACTGCTTATATGTAATGAGGGTGGTCGTTTTAACGCTGGTACCGTTACAGTGGTGCAAACATCAGTGCTGATGTGCCAGATAAAGTTGGGGTGGCCATCTGCAAAACAGCGTAAGAAAGGTGAAGGTTTGGGCTGCTGGGGTTGAAGGGATTGAAACATCATCAAGAAGAGGCAGGACCTCAGGCCAAATGCTTGAGGCAGCAGCGACGGCTGGGATTTTCAGAGACGGGTAAATGACTGATTAAATGACTCAATCATGCAGATGCTTCTGCAAATTCTGCCGCACACAGTTAAGTGTATTCATGCATGTGTGGGAGAGGGGGAGGGCTGTGAAGATTTTAATAACTACCTTAGGAAATAAAAAAAGAACAAATCTCCTTTCTCTTTAAACCGGAGCAAAAAGACCTCCAAACCTGAACAATCCCCTGCTGGGGCTGGGGAAAAGAGTTTACAGGCAAGTTGTAAAGGAGTTTTGTGTGCACGGGTGACCAAATGGACTGCAAGACACAAGTCAAAGATGTGCAAGGACAGAATGAAACAGAAGGGTAAAAATAAAATCTATCACAGCCCTATCAATTTCTTCCCGTCTAAAACCCCTCCACGCTTCAGTATGTTATTTCTGGCTTAGGCAGACTTCATACTCCATCATCTCCCACCAGATACATGGGAAGCTGAGAGATTCAAAGAGCTTAAGGACTGCAGGGAAAGGAGCGACTTCATCCTGGGAAAGCAAAGAAGAAATATGGGGGAAAAGGATAAAGCCTTATTTTTGGAGTCCAACAACACACCCACCCTGATGTGACAGCTTGACCAACAGCACCACACGAGCTACTACCATTGACGTCTCTCTCATGGTCTGGAGATCAAGCAACACATAGAGAGATCTGCCAAGCAGGACACAACTTGAGGTGAGAATGTCCCCCTGCATCCCAACAAGGTGCCAACCGCAGCCAAGTCTTCCCTCCTTCCTAATGCTGTCAAGTAGCTTGTTCCTTCTTTTCCACCAAGCATCCTACCCATAAATATTTGCACAGCAGGGAGTTATCTGTCACCTCCCCAGGGTCAAGTAGGGGGGAAAAACCTCTCATAGTTTCAGCTCTTCACTCTGAATGCAGGAGTGATGCAGCTGGAGCACCATTCATCCAACTTCCCCAGTGTAAAGCAACACCTATTTAAAGGAAACAACTTCTTCCTCCTGGTAAAAGGCACCCTACGAGTTCAGAAATCAACACTCAGACACAAGACTGAGCTTGTGGAGAAATTCAGGAGCACTCCCAGGTCCCTAAACATCAGTGGCTGGATTTTAGCAGAAGTACATTTTCCTATTTCCACAGGCTACTTTCCACTGCTTTAACACTGAGTACTTCCACGTCTAACCCAGCGACAGCTGGCACACGCACCCCTCCCAAGGCACATTTTGATGATAGTCCCGTATGTGACGAGCACAGAAGACTTGCACACACTTTCAGCACGACCATCCATCCCCAGCAGAGAATATGGGGACAAAGCAGCACAAACTGGTAAACTGCTCTGGCTCCAGCGATGCCTCCCCCAATCCGCCCCATCTCGGCGTCTATAAATCACTTCTGGCAGGTAGTTGGGAAGCAGCTGCTAATGATAGTTCTGCTGTGGAGTGCAGGAAGTCACCTTTTAACCCTGCCTGCTGTTGTTTGTCTCCCAGAGCCGTGACAAAAGGACAGATGCAGACAACATGCCAGCCGTCGGGAGGAACTGGTCAAAGCACGGCAGGGAACCTGCCCTGGTCCCGTACAGGCAAAAACATCCCCTTCAGAAACACCTTCCAACTGCAGTGATTCCCAGTGCCCATCTTCGAACAGCTTCATGCCTGCCCTCAGTTTTCCCACATTTAGAGAGGCAAGGAAGTATCCCAAATATGACTTTGAGTTTGCTGCTGTTGCACTGAAGACATCCCACCTTCTGTCCTCCTGCCACCCAGTCCCCAACTGCACCACTGGACAAGGAGAGCATTTATAACTAATGCCAGACATGTGCGGGGTTGAGATCAGATCCATGCAAATAAATGCAGTTAAGACAAAGTACTCATTGCGAGTATCTTGTTTTCAAGCCCATGGAATATCTATGACCAGATTATCATTTCATCTGACATTTGTTTGTTCTCTCCCCCCTTTAAAAGTGTGCAAGTGTAGAGGGGACGACCAGCTGCTTCTGTTTCAGGAAAGCTCCAAAGTATGTTTTAGACATTACCACAACTCACTCCTATTTAAGTCACTGCTGGCTAGTAAATGGCATGCTGCTGTGCCTTCCTCTAGCTGAAAACCACTTGTTTCACTTATTATGAGGCGTAGAAAGCTCAAACACCTTTAAAGTTGGCTTTCGGTAACAACTGCAATTCAAAATCTTACTTCCCTGAGCACGTACTTGAGTAGAAGCCACCTACTTCATTTTGTGAGAAGCTTCTTGAGGACAGAGAAAGAGGTACTAAGAGCTGTGCACACCACTCAGACTAACCCACAGGAAATTTGACTGTGCTTATTTCCTCACTTCTATGCCTGACAACATCTGCCCTGCCGTGCTTTTCATGTGGCAACGGGAGGCCAACAGAAACCCAATGCTCTACATTGTGTAGAGGACATACTTCCATCAAAGAAAACATACCCACTGGCCAAGCACGGTGACTGCTGGAAGCCGACCCTTGAGGCACAGAAAGAAAAACCCTTTCCAACTTGACCATGTAAAGCAGAGCATGAAGGAGAACGACCTCAGGTGACATGTACTTACAGTGAAGACATCATCATCGCCGACCTCAGCCTCATTGTGAAGCGTTGATGAGGACGTCGTAGACCCTAGAAAAACAACAGGTTTGTGAACTCAGTATTTCTATGTGACTTTAGGGGCTTTTTATAATCAGGCTGGTAAACATTTGGATGCTCACAAGTTTGCGTGCTGTGGATGTGCAAAAGAGTGGCTCAACTTTAGGAAGAAAAACCCATCTGGGTTGGAAAGGTAAAATCTGAAAGTGTTTCTTGACATGCAACTGCATGGCTGACAATGCTAATTAACTATGTTAAAAATAGCAGTTACCATTTCCAATTACAGAAGACTTTCGTTTCTGAAGAATGGTAAAGCTGCGCTCTAATCAGTGCTCGAGACTGATCCTCAGCTGTCAGGAACCCTACACGAGTTATTCTTCATATATGCCCTAAATCTGGGGGAAAATGACTTTTTATTTGAAACAATAAACCTCCCTGTGACAATGAAGGGGTTTTCCTCCTTCTCCTCATTTCAGAAGTTGTTATATTGTAACGGTCTTTTCTGTCATTACCTATTTCTCAGAGAACCACCTCGCCCCACGTCAGCCAAGAATTTGAAAGGAGCCGAAATGTGTAAAACCATGAACAGGAGGAAAATACTTGGGTGCAGTTCTCATTCATTAACACAGCAAGCATCTGGAAAAGTGGGGAAGGATATTGAAAAGTCTTCCTCCAACCTCTTTCCCCACCCCATGAGTGTCTCCCTCTGGAGCTGGCCAAGCGTCTGATCAGCTCCCACATAGCAAAAGGGCAGCAGGGAGGGTGGAACATGCCACTGATGGACTTAGCAGCAAATTTATGCTGGGGGTAAACAGAGGTGATCCCTCTCCTTACCCTCCAAGGATCCTGGTCCACTCCTGGTTGGCTTCACCCCCTATGGGGCTGCCAAGGAGGGTGGGTGCAGAAGATGCTCTGCTAGGGGGAACAAACCCCCAAGTCAAAGGCTCTTTTTAGTGTAAGCCCACTGTTACACTGAATTCAGGCCACATCACATCCCCAACTGAATCAGCTGAACAGTTTGTACCACCTTCATTCTGGAATTTTTTTAAGTAATGTGCTTTACATAATGCTCTCTGCACCAGCCTTGGCTGCTCTCAGTTGCATCACCACGAAGATGTGCAGAGCTAAGTGCGAAAGCCCACTTAAAACACTAAGTAATGTGAAAACATTTGTGCCATTTGCTACATTAGCCTTAAAAGTAAAAAATCCAGACACTTTACAGAGCTGCAGAGGACTCCTGTGCTGGTGCAGAAAACTTCCATGCTTCTGATGCTATGGGGAGCAAATTCCAGGTTAAATATTAAAAGGCGGCAGGGTTTTCATGAAGTTCTGAATGCACAGAGATTAATGTTACCTGCTAAATTTGATCAGCCACATGAACCAAAACAATGAACGATAAACAAAATCCACTGCCTGATGCGGTGTGCACATGAGCCAGTTATTGTTTTTCATTCAGAAAGCTTTATTTGGAAGTTAAGGAGGAACACATTCATGAGGATCAGGCTGTGCTGTTAATGGGATAAATATAGATTCGCTGATTTTGAAGTATCCGAGATACAGCAGAACTTGATTTGAAACACCTCCACTGTAAAACGGATCAGAAAGAGCAGAACAGGAGCTGCCACATACTGGCATCTCCAAACTACGACTCAATACGACTGAATTATCATCTGAATGAAACTTTGCATAAGCATATAATCACAGAAGGGTTTGGGTTGGAAAGGACCTTAAAGTTCATCCAGTTTCAGCCCCCTGCCACGGGCAGGGACACCTTCCACTAGACCAGGTTGCTCCAAGCCCCATCCAACCCGGCCTTGAGCACTGCCAGGGATGGGGCAGCCACAGCTTCTCTGGGCAACCTGTGCCAATGCCTCACAGTAAAGAATTTCAATCAATCCCGTGCTACTTATATAAAACACCACTTTTACGACTCAAAATGCTTCCCAGTTTTAGTAATCAAAAAAGCAGAAGGCCTAACTGTAACTTCTTCACCTTCATCACACAGGAAAAAGCAAATGAGTAACTACTTGAGAAGATCCTTCCTTTAACCGATGAGGTATTTACCAGGAGAGAGCCCTGGGGGATTAATTCTCTCCCAGTATCCACCATTTCCATGTTAAAGCAAGGAACAGGGCATTCAGAACATTAATGTGTCTTATGGAGCTAATGTCCTCAGAAAGCATATACATCTGTACATACATTTGAGCCAGTATCCTCAAAAAATGAAAACTAAATAAATAAGAGTCCTTCACGGAGACTCCAATTTCATTACAATAAAGCCCCACTGAATTATAGCTGTGTTATGATTGCTGTGATTGAAACGAAACGTGAAAAGGAAGAATTTATGACAACTTCAAAGCCCAGGCAATTCAAACGCATTTTTTACAGAATAAAAACAACCCCAAACCAGCAACACAACAAAGTCTTCAAGAAGGACCATTCAGACAAGAGGACGCAGACAGAACTAATTACTGCAACAAAACCCCAAAACAAAACAAAGTTTTATTCAACTCCAGGCAGGAATTCATATTATGATTTAACAAAGACTCACTCAGACAAGATTTGGCTGCATATGAAGAAGAGCTGGGCTGTTTGAGTTGCCATCACTAGCATGAAACCCAAGCCTATCACAAAGAGGGGTAATAACAAACTCAGTGGAAATTAAGGAGGGGAAGTCTGGACAGACCAGGCCAGATAGGATTGGAAAATACTTGGGCTGAAATCCCTTCTTCTCTCCTTAAGGGATAGAAAACTCAGTTCCTAAAAGCTGGGGCTTGCTCAGCACAGTGTAAGCACCCAGCTACAGACATATGCAAAGAGACGTCCAAGCCCAAGAACTGATTTTAAACCCATCCCTCTTCCCAGCTCCATGACTCAAAGCCCCTTCCCCGCTCTTCCAAGGGTCGAAGCAATCACTGGCACATGCCCTGGTACCTTCGATGAGGTCCTCGATGGCTTTCCTCACTCCTCTGTCGAAGGCTCGAGCATCGGCAGGGCTTTGAAAAGTGAGCCCGAACTTTCTGTTGTCGACTTTCCAGTGGTGGAAGGTGGGGTTCGCCTTCGTGTACACCAGGTCCTTCTTCACAAAGCACTCCAGCACCACCTGGCAGGGCGTGAGCCCCAAAAGAGGAGCAAAGTCACTTTTCCAAGGGCACAGTTGGCACCACCTCAGCCCAGACCCAAATGAAAGCCAAGTCATGCCTCGCACAGGGGAACATCCTTCCCTACCGAACGATGACTAATAAACACCAGACACTGTAATTGTTCTCATAACCATTGCACATTCATCTTTTGCTTGTGCTTTGAATAGGTGCTTGCTCCCTACCCTAGGAGCTTATTTTGGACCCAGTGTGGTACTGGTTACTAGTGGGGGGTTATCTGGAGGAAGAACCTCTTCCTTCAATAACAGTGCTCAACAGAAATGGTATATGCCAGCAGCAGATTTAGGAGGCGCTGCAACACTCCCCCCACCTTTTCTCCCACCCTCACCCCCAGCTAGGCACTCATCTCAAGCTCTGCTGTGCTAAAACCACCTTTAGGGTGATGCTCAGGGAGAAACGGGAATGGCTTATTAGTCTTATTCCATCCCCCAAAACCATAAGCATGGCTCCCACACAGTGTCATAAAAAGCATCCTAAGTAAAGTAGTGTTGCAAAGGACAAAGTACACTTGAAACAGCTTAAAAACACTAGGGTTTTTTGAAGCCAAAATCATTTCTGACTCAAATTAATATATTTTTTCTTGCTCAAACACTGAGTTCACAGAGCTTGTGCAGGGAGCGGTAGTTTTAAGCTAGCCCATCTCTTCACAGGAGTCAATGTCAGAAGAATCAAATATATAGGGATGAGATAACAAACTCTAACATCTAAACCGGACCCTGGAAATAGGGAAAAGGCTTTATTAATTTGATTTGTGTAGGGAAAGAAGAGGGCTTCTTCTTAGATAAACAGCTACCAGGAGAAACGGAGTGCGTCAATTCATAAGAGACAACTTGTCTTCATATTCTCACTCTGCCTGTTCAAACCTTGAACGGCACACAGCATAAATAATTCATGGCCATTTTAAAGGCTTGCACTGCATTACTCAGTGCAATGTGACTGGCTTCATGGGTTCTTTACACTTCAATTCATTTCTCACTTCCCCTGCTAGGTCTCAGGGATAAAAAACACACAGGGTCTTTTTCAATCAAAGGGGGTCTTTGCATATAGATGTTGACAATTTACCTGATCCTTCCAGGTGGCGGCACGCCAACCTAGACAGCAAAAGATGGCAGTTCTAGATAAGAATGGGCTTGTTTGGTCCAATCTGGTACCATTTGAACATGCCTGGCTTTTATGTTTAGAAAGGACACTTGTACAAGAATACAATAGCAACAGATTTGGGATAATTCTCATTATAAGAACAGACAAAAGTTGAATTAGGGTCTATTACCAGTTTGTCTTTCTGCCTTTCACCATGGATTAGAAATCCACTTCTTCCATTGCCCTCCGGGTATGTGACCTTGCAGACGCCAACTCTACTGAGACCGCCTCCTTCTTGTGGCAACCATCCCCCACTGGAGTCATCTCGGGTCATAACCACAGCTTTGACTCGCACAATATAGCTGTCACTGCAATGGTAACAAAACAAAAACAAAACCTTTTGTCAGCATCACACAGTCATCACGGCGTTCTTCCTGAGGGCTGCATTTAGACAGCACTGCTCTGACCCTGGTACACAGTTTCCGCCCGGGATTGAAATCCACCTCCATGATGGATGGCCTTGACCACTCAAGCCACCATAGGGAAGGCCCATCAAAAAGCAAGGAAGGAACCCACTAGGTTTCCAGATGTCCACATAGAGATCAAACAACCCATGGTCCCTGACACTCATTCTCTCATGCAGCTGGAGACATGGAATAACAGAGCAGGGTGAGCCAGGCAGCACCCCAAGGCCACCACCCTCAAGAGGCGCATTGGGGCATCAGGTCTCCAAAGCACTGGAAGAACACACAGAGCGCAAATAACCCATGGACAAAGTCTTCTGTGATCAAAGTAATGAAGCAAGCTCTGGAAGATGACACTCGAATTTCTCCACAACTAGGAGAGCCTCATGGGAAAAAACCCATAGGTGTGGCTCCGGCTGGCACCTCAGACAAAAGGAGACAAGAATCATTTCAGTTCAGGTCATGAAGACCTCATCATGTCCCTGTAATGGCTCAACCAGCATTCCGAGGGGCTTTCAAAGGCGGCGTGTCATAACCTCACAAGATGCAGGAAGCACTTGAGATTTGGGGATAATGCAGGTACCCATTGCAAGGGGCCAAATGAGCTCTGCTCCCTCAGGCCTCCTCCCATACCCCTTCCATAGAGCAGTAGCTCCAGTGTCACAGGGAGGGGGTCATTTAGGAGCAGAAAAACCACTACAGGATGTAAGCAGAATGTGTTCTCCTTGCATGGGATCCAAGCTGAAACGAGCTGTCCCCACCCCAGAGCTGCTGGGAAATACCCACGCTGGCTTTTCTGTCCTCACACTGCCCAGTCCTGGCTCAGAGCATCCCATCACGTGTTAGACATCGATTAACCCAGTGCCTGCTCAGCAACAGCGCTGACAGCCGTGACGCCCTCACAGGGAGGTCACCGCGGCATGGCTGCATGTCAACCGTGCACAACCACAGCACTGTGGGCTGCAGAGCTGCCGAGACAGCCACCAGTGCCTGCAGAAGTGCTGCAGGGCACTCAAACCTGGGAATGTCAACAGGGGCTAAGAAAATGGATCTGCAAAGAAAACTGCCCAGGAACTGTCCATCTCCAGGCAATGAGGTGAACACACCAGAAGGAGGAAGCTCAACAACAGGTATCACACCTTTAGGAAAAGGAAGTCCGCTTGCGGAAAGCTCTGTATCCAAACATTTTCCCAGCATCCTGTACAAGAGAACGGGCCCTTTCTATCCAAAATTAGACACAGTGGTAATTTTCTTCATCCTGAACCAGGCAAAACTGCCTCTTGCTTTCAGACATTTTCAAATCACTTCTGTAATCCAAGTGCTTGAAGTCTGAGCTCCCCTTCTCTATGACCAGACTGTATTTAATACCTGAGCAAGCGGCCTCACAGATCCTACCTGAAGGCAGTTTTAAGGATAGACCAAGCACTTCCTAGGCAGAGGCACCTGGGACCAGCTCATCTCTTCTCCAGCTAGACAGATCCTGCAAAACGCAGGCTGCAATCTTCCCTTTACCAGCTTTATTTCAGGCATACACCAACATTCTCACTGGACCTACATGATGAAAGCAATACACAGATGCTGAAGGTTCATTCCCGGTTGCTCTGAAGACTTTGCACTCGTTGATAAGAAGCTTTTCAGCACACTCGGATACAGAGCCTGTACCACAGCTAACACACATAAGGCATTCACAGAACTGAGAAATGCTATTTTAAAGCGTGTTTTTGCTCTTCAGGCCTTAAAGCAGCATTCTGGTACAGGAAACAGGGCAAGCATGTCTATAAACAGATCCAGTTACCTTTTCACTTTCTAATGAAAACCCATTTCTGGATTTTACCAGGGGCAACTTGAGTCCCTTGGCTTCCTGATCCTCAGAACTAATCAAACTACTTCGGCCAATTTTCCACTGTGCAAACATTGAGCTGCTTCTGTCCAAGACAATTTTGTTTCCTTCTCTGTACCTTTCCTGTATGATCTATGAGAATCAGCAATTAACACATGAATAAAACAAGAAAGCCAACTATAGATTTCTATATTTTCCTCCTGTTCACCAAGGATCCTTTCTGGACTTATTTTTAGCTCCCTTCGGAAGCCAGAGCTGATCAATACGACCTTCCTTCCCATCCTCCTGCAAAAGTCATCCACACAAACTGCTGCTTCTCTTTCCACGCTTGGAAACTGCCACTAGCAACTATACTCTCCTGCAGGATTTACCATTCACTTCCACAGCAGCAGCCAGAGCCCTTGGCTGTCCCAAAAGCAACGTCTTCTTCGGTTTCTTTGCTGCAGGAATCTTCCACTTAAAGGAAAATGAAGGAAGCAGCAGCCCCTCAGTGCTTTGTGACTTCTACTGATTATTTGCATGTTTCCATCACCTCTCCATGATTTCTCTAGGCTCACAATTACATCTGAATACCAGTGGATGTCTACATGTTCCATTTAGCTCCCCTGACTACTATACCTGCCCAATATAATCACAATCTGGTGGGACAGAGCCGTGTGGTTTTCATCTTCATATCCACACCAATATCGTGACCTAACCTCTGCCATAAAAGCCACTGATTTCACCCCCATGCCAAGAGACCATTGCATAAGCTGCACTTCTCCCACCTTGAAGAGAGCTACCTCCTTGAATATATCAAGCCAGAAAACCTCGTTTCCACCTCCCTACCATGGCAAGACCTCTGCTTTGCTATTAGAAGAGGGCCTTGTCCAGCAGAAGGGCTCACCTTTGGCAAGGTAAGCAGAGCTCTGGCTCCATTAACATAATCCCTTGGCACGCTTTCCTGCAGGATCAAAAGTCACTGGTGACGCTGTGCTCCTCGAGAGCCCTGTCACTGCTCCCATGGCGCTCCAGCCACAAGCACGTTTCCCAACGTGCAACCTATGCCAAGTGACTTAGGAAGAAGAAAGAGAAGAAGTAAGGAAACAAGGGGGTTAAGGCCCAAGAATAGGGTTTGACATCTTGCTTTAGTCACTGGACTAGCTCTTGGAAGATGTGCATTGGATTTTCAAGGCTACACACTGCTTCCTTCAGTTTTCTATGGCAAAATCTCACCTGCCATTCCCATCCACAAGCCTAGAATAGGCAATACTTCTTTCCTTTATGCCAGCATTATAAATATGTGTAAGGTACTCAAATATTTCAGGTCCATATGAGGATCTCGCTTCCTCAGAGTAAAAGCTGTTTATTTTCTTTGCTATTTAATTTTACATGACCACACCAAGGCTCCAGCTGGTTGGAACATTGAGAATCCTCAGGAGTGAAGGAGTGACCCGCAAAAGCCCACGTGCATGTCACTGCTGAAACCCTGGTGGACCGAAGCAGCAAAACAGCCACGTTCAACTCATTCACCTGCACTTTTATCAGGGCAACTGTGCAACTTGACTGTTGCAGGAGAAATGGTTAATGAGGTACATGAAAACGTGGCCCATTACCATTGACTGCAGTTCAGATTAGATAAACCTTCCATCTAGTTAAAAACGAAACAGCCAAAAGAAACCTGCAGTAGCCTTAGTTGCCTTCAGTTTATTGCCTTCTAAAACTTCAAGACTGCTCTAATTGTCGGCTTTATGGCCTACGCGCTACACGCTTCATGCAAACTATTCTTAATTATGCTCTTCAATGCAATACTTTGCTATCTTAACCCTACAGATTTGTCTTCAGCAGCCTTAAAAGCTTGGGAAGAAAGTATCTGCAGGGATTACCCAGCTGCATGGCAGCCGGCCAGTGTGTTCCAATGCCGCTTCAGGTTGTTCGCCCGCCCCACCCTGAGCAGAAAGCCCATAATGAACATGGGGAGTAAAGGTAGCGCGGAGAACCACGTGCTGTTTTTATTGGAAGGAAAAGAGAGCCCTTTAAAAATGATAGCTCGTGGGTGTGCATACATGTATATATGAAAAATATAGTTAAAGAAAAGGGTGTGCGTGTATAATTGCTACTCTGAAGGATATTGAGTTTTCCTACAGAAGTGACTGAAGGATCACCTCTGCGATAGCTGAACCACGGTTTTATTACCTATAGCCTCACTTTTACAGCACATTTGTGTGTCTAAGACAGGTGAGGTTTAAGGTGGGTAAAAGTGCTTTCCTTCAGCATGCATGAATCACAGTGTAAAATACAGCTGACACCGTCCAGAGCTCTCCAGCACGAGCCACTTCACTTACAGCAACCACAGCGCAGCAAAACCAGCGGGGCACAAAGCCCTGAGCCTTGTTGTATGCCTGGTGGGGACCTGCAGCTGCAATCCTGCACCTAGGACTGAATGGCAAGTAATTCCTTCCTTAAGGCTTTAGTTTTGCCAGTGACTTTGTAAAAAGGAAGGTCAAAGCACACAGCTCCCTCCTACCAGTCACTTGACTTCAAACACAGCAACTGCAAATACCATCTGAGATGTCTAAAAATCCTAAGGGAATGAAACCGCTAACCAACAGCAGCCCAACCCACTACATTTACTCCTTTTCTTTGAGTCACATTTAGCATCTAAAACACTTCCCAGACATGGTCCATAATTCAATAACACTTCTTCCTCTAGCCATGCTAGCTGACCAAAACACAAACTCCCATGTCCATGCTGCTGTAAGGCACTTCAGCCTTTTCCTCCCTTCTTGACTTTGCAACTTACAAGGCCAGGGGAGATTCAGGTCTCAGACAGGAAGATAACTGCATATAACAGGCTTCAAAATTAGACTGCTGTCTTTAATGCATCAACATTCCCAGATTTCTGGGAAGAGCCAAAAGGACAGCAGGATGCTGCTAATGCAACAGCAGCACAGGATGGGCTGTTCAACTGAACAACAGACACCAGGCACTTAAACACAATTTAAAGTATTTGGAACCATGCAAGTTTAACTTTATGATTACTGGGGCATAAGCTGTCTTTGGCTTGTGCTTCATGGTGCTCTTCCTTTGCCCTCCATCCCTGCCCCAGCAACTCTGACAGCTGGAGTTAAAGCCATTCCGTTCCACCCAGGTGATTGGTGGGAATTACGCTGCACAGATCCCCTCTGGAGTTCATCCTGCAGCCAGAAAGCAGCAGCATTTTGATGGAAATCATGAAAAACTGCTATTTTTGGATTCTCACTTTCTTGATCTGATGCTTGGGTCATGAACCTTCCAGCAAGGGTGAAATATCTGCAGGTTATAACCAGCATTTTCTTCTTCAAAACCCTAACTTAGTGCTTTGTTAGAAAGCAAACTGAGCGCACGGCACCACAGCAAAATAAAGTTGATATTTCAGTACCATTTATAAAACAGCTTTAAACCTGCTGAAATATATCAGCAAAGAAGAAAACCATCTGCATCACTCTTGTCACATCCAACAGTAAAACAGAGCCTGTAGAAAACTCCTGGAAGTTTTCCTTGCCCTCCCTCTGCATCACACCAGGAACACGGCACCACTGCATATGTAACCCACCCCTACTATGATGAATTTGCAACCTGCACTCTTCCATCTTTCCAATCCAATACTGCCAGAATAAAAAGGCATCCGTGAAATTCTGGTTTCTACCTGGCCAGAGCAAATACAAGACACTGATCTCCACATGCCTTGCTCCAGAGATGCTGGTGGAGTCCTGCAATATGCCTGTCCTGGGCCACTGCATCTTAAACCACTATGAACATTACAAACTTCAATTCTGGGCCATATCTTTCTGTCTCAACAAAATGAGAAAGGTTTGTTGGCACTTAGTATTTCCTCCCAGCTTCCCTCTGGAAACGGAAAGGAGTTTTCTCTTCCAGCTCCCCAGCTCACACCTGGCTGCTGAACTGAGGTTTGCAGTGCATGTTCAGCTTGTACCCGCACCATTTCACAAAATAAAGGGGGGTAAAAGCAGGAATTCCAAGCACACTGCTAACTTCAGCAGCGCAGAAGCTGGAAGAGGAAAATCCCGCCCCAAAGGAAATGCTTGTGCATGCGCAGTCCTACCTGCACATCCCATAAAGCACCTCACAGGAGTAGTTTTGCACACAGATTACCAAATGCTGGTTTTTTTTCTGCTGAGCAATGCCTAAAATCTTGTGTGCAGCAAGAAAACCCCAGCCCATCAGGGTCATCACTGATGGACTGTGAGGGTCCTGGATCTGAAGGCGGGCTATAAAGATCCTGGGGAGGGACTCTTCATTAGGGACTGTAGTGACAGTACAAGGGGTAATGGGTTAAAACTTAAACAGGGGAAGTTTAGATTGGATATAAGGAAGAAATTCTTTCCTGTGAGGGTGGTGAGGCACTGGAATGGGTTGCCCAGGGAAGTTGTGAATGCTCCATCCCTGGCGGTGTTCAAGGCCAGGCTGGACAGAGCCTTGGGTGAGATGGTTTAGTGTGAGGTGTCCCTGCCCATGGCAGGGGGGTTGGAACTTGATGATCTTCAGGTCCTTTCCAACCCTAACTGTTCTGTGATTCTGTGATGTGGCAGGGATACTCAAAGGCTCAAGCACCTTCAGCCCTCAGAGACTTGTCTTCCTATGCAATACATGGCCTCATGCAAGGAACACAGCTCCAGGAGCCTGAAGCAAGCCTGAAGTACCATCTTTTGATCTGATTTTTCATTCCTTGATGCCTTTCTGGGTCTAGAGCAGCCTAAAGGCAGATTAAAGAAGTGCCAGTTCCTCTGCAACCAGTGCCCAGCAAGCCTGGGTTTGCTTCCATCACTGTAGCACAACCAAAACCCCTCCATAGCAAAGATTAATAGCAGTTTTGTTTGGTTTTTTTTCAGAAGGAAAAGGACTTCTCAAGAAACCAAGACACCTGCAATGATCCAGCCACCCGCCTCCACATCTCCCTTAAACACAGAGGCAACCAGGAACAAAGGAAGCCTTTCACCAGAACGTTTGTTAAGCATTTAAGCTGATTTTATTGAGTTTACGAGAAACAGCTCTATCCTGACTTGCTCAAGTGGGATTTCAGAATTCCATGGTTATTTCAGATCCTTCCAGGAAGAGCACAGAAAACTCATTTTTAATATATATTTAATATATTTATGTGTTAAAGATAAAAATTATACATATATCAACATGAGACACAATTTTTCTATCCACATTATATGCATCTATGTAGATATGAAAAACTGTTTCATATATATATATATATATATATATATATATACTTAATATATATAATTTAGAATATCATTACTATAATATAGATGTTCAAGGCCAGGTTGGATGTGGTTCTGGGCAACCTGATCAAGTTGAGTGTGTCTCTGTTTGTTGCAGGGGGGTTAGACTAGATGAGCTTTGAAGGTCCCTTCCAACCCGAACTATCCTATGATTCCACGATGATATAAATAATATTAAAGCCAGGTATAATGTCAATGTTTGAAATGACACACAAAAGCAGCAGCTTCTGCTGTGAGAGTAACACTCGGTGCATTTTTACAATGCAATGTCCCAGCTAATTTGGATGCACTGGACTAGGGGATGATTCTATGAGAGCAATTTTCAGCTGCAGATGCGCCCTTGGCCCTCTATCCCTATGGATCTGGTGCTAAAAACCAACAGGGTTTGGCGCAGGCAGGGTAACACAACTGCTATCCACACAGCTGTAGGGTTGGGTGGTTTAGCCCTGCATGGGCTAAACCCATGTTTTCGGCCAGCACAACCTCTCCTCCTGTGCCAGGCTTGCCTGGTGATCCCACAAAGTGCCATACATGTAAGCAAAACCCCAAATGAACCAGAAAGTGGCTCTTTAGGGGAAAAAGCGGGCTTGCAAACACGTTGATGGGCAAGCGAAGATCCACTGATGCAGCTCAAACGCACAGATTTTAAGGGCTATCCCCAGAAATTAGCTTACTACACAAACAATATTGGATTAAAATGAAAGTCTAACTGCATCAGGGGCTGATTAACTTACTCCTTATGGCCGCACTGAAGTATCTATGAAATGTATTGGTGAAACCATGTCAGAGTTATCAACCCCCACAGCAAACCTTGCTACACAAATACCCAAAAGTTGTTTATTTCTCCCTAAAAGACAACCACAACACCACTGGGGGACACACTAATGACAAAGATCTTAATGAATATTTAATGAAACCTCTTTAAAAATAACCCAGAAAATCACAGTGAACCTCAGCCTCAATGGAGAACTGAGTTACCTCAGGACAAGCTTCCTCTCCCAGCTTTGCCCAGCGGCTGCTTTGTCAGTGATGGCAAATTACAGGTTTAGGATATACTTCAAAAAAACCCAACCAAAACCGAAAGACTTCTCTTCAAATGTATTCAATGGCTGAATTTAGCCGTAAATCATTATAATGACACAGATAGTGCACCTTGGAGAGAGGTAAGGAGCAGCAGAACAAAAGAAATCGGTTTAATACTATACTGTATTTGAATAATATGCCCTGCAGCTCATCCCACCGGCGTGCAGTACAGGTAGGAGTTGCACACTCGAGTCCTGCTATTTTTTGTGCAAGGACACAAACATTAACAGGTTTCAAGGGAAGCTAATTAGTGCTATCATTTACTGTAATGAGAAAGGAAGTTGCTATTGCATGACAGATGGTATTTGTTTTACATCTCACGCAAGATAAGCAAAAGTCGCATAAAAGCTTACCCAGCCAAACAGGTAGCTGCATGGGATTTGCATCCTGAATTGATTCCCCCCTACCTGACTGCAGACAAAGCCACAACTAAGTCCTACCCTATCTATTTTCCTAGCATAAATTGACCATGCACACTCCGTTCCTATTATCCTGTTACCTAATGAATGGTGATATTTAGCAAAAAGAACAAAACTAACAAGCCCAGCAACTGTATTCCAGGTTTACAAAGTTTTATCACCCTCCTTATTTTGCAAAATGAAAGTCAAGGTTTGATCCTGCCTGCCAAAAATTACAGAGGAATGCAATGGAGAAATCCATTCAATTCACAAGACGATGCTATTTCCACATGACCCTCTTCCCCAGTCAGCAAGTCTTTGCTGTCACACTGTAGGCTATGATGCCACAAAAGAGCTGGTCTGAAGAGCTATCCCATTACTCCCATATATGCATTTTGCACACTAAGTGCTACCCATCCATACTACTACCCATAAATATTACAGTACAAGAGAAAATAATGCAAAGGATACTTATCCTTAGCTACAGAATCAATGATGCTCCAGACCATAAAAACGCTTCTGTATGCACACACAAATATACACAATAGTGCTGAAAAATATCAAACTTTACAGAGGAAAAAAACCCCAAATTTCTCGCTTTAAGCCATATGCATTTTCCCCCCACTCTCCTCCATTTTGATGAGTGCAGAACACAACTATATTTATCCCTCTGTAAACATCCTCCGTGACACGTACGATCTGACTACAAAGGGAAGACAGCATTTTGCACATATATATACATTTTCTATGACTCAATTCCAGCTGAATTTCTACCAGAGAATGGAGGACGGATAATTGTGCTCTAAGTCTAAAGGGGTTTTATCTTTTGCCAGGTAAATGCATTTAAAGAAATAAACCAAAAGAAGACAGTCTTAACTACATCAAAACCAACATGGATATTGATTTTTTTGGCCTTCCACCTCTCTTTAACCTCCCTACCCTATAAAGTGTCCATGGAGAGGGACATCAAGGGAAGCCGCATCTATTTTCCTCTCGGTGTTTAAGAGAGGGTGCACGTTAAAGCCTTACTTCTCAAAGAATTTGATCTGTAACCATCAAAGAAAGCCTGTGTTTCACAGTCATCCATATTCACTGATGAATTACATGCTGATTTAGAAGAGATTCAGAAGGGCTGTGGGGGCAGATGGGGGGAGGCAGAGGAAAATAAGAAGAGTAAGAAAACATGAAATTACACCCGGTGGGAGCATGCACACGTACCTGCTGGGGGATGCCATTTCCTCTACATTTTACACCCCGGTTGCTCCATTCTACCATCACTGCCACTACCAGCCTCTGGATCAGTGTTGGCTGCCCCAAGTCCCAGCTGGCTGCTGCCGCCGAGCCAGCGGCTTCCCCCCATGCGTGATTCAGTCTCCTTGAGGGATGTGCTGCATTGTACCGGGTGAGTCATCCCAGAGGTATTCTGCACATTACAGCTCCGGCCGGACCATTACTCATTCCCAACATCCTCCTCCCGGCTCCGAGAGCACACGCGCACGCACAGACCAAAGATCCTTGCTTTGCTTCCCCACCCCGGTTATAGGCTGGAAAAAAAAATAGAGTGATTATGATACAACCGCCATAAACTAATAACGGGGGCGTTCGGCAGGAGCTGACAGAGCAAACACGCTGCCCAGAGGTTGCACCAGAGCGGCAGGCACGTCACTTGCTCACCCAGCACTGCAAACAGGTCCAAAGTTGAACCGGGCGTCATCTCCTCCGGTAACCCTGGCTGCACTTTATTCCCCAAAAGCTGCTAACGCAGCGCTGCGAACAAGGGTTCAAACAACTCAATAGGCTTGGGGGCAGCGTTCGACTCCATTGCGGCTTTCAACAGGGTTTTAAGTGCTTCCAGTTCGCAACAAGTTGGTATTAATAAGTATCAGCTGCAGGTCCTTGTACACCCTACCTCTGCAGGCAGTCCAGCCAACCGCAGGGCCAAAACAGCAACACCCTGCTTCACTTTGGGCAGTCGGGCTCAAGCACTCACTCCTCAAAAGCTTTCAGTATTGCTTTATCTCCTCACCAGGCAGCGTGTGCTCCCCATTCAAGTTACAGGATCATCCCTAAATGTCCTCCCGCTTCTTTAAAGCAGAAATGTTGCTCAAGAACTGCCTCAGCACCGACGACGAGAATAAAATTGTGACATTGGGGCTCTGAAAGCAGCTTCTAAAAATACTTGCCCGGTTTCTGAACTAATCTACACTGATGATTAGGCAGGCGCAGGGATGGGGGAAAGCTAATTTAAGTGTTTCCAGGCACAGCTGCCTCTGCCTTCCTTAAATCCAAAGTGTTTTAAACCTCAACTGGGGCAAAAATACCTTTTTCCCCTAGGATGGACAACGGTGGCTGAGGTGATGCTAACTAAAAGCATCCTTTAGGAGAGATACAGCCCCATTTTACAGACAAAATAACCCAAAATCACACCGGATCTTGAAAACGTCATGTTTGGACCATGGAAATACCGAGCTTGAGACCACCAAGGCTTGAACCCATTTTCAGTGCACAGAGGCCAAGGTGCACAGAGGATGCTGAGGACATCCTGAGGCACCAGGACAGACACTGCTGCTTTCCAGCACCCACCAAGCACGTGAAGGTGTATCTGCAGGCACCTATGTGCAGCTTGGCTGGATTTTGTAACAACAATGGAATCAAGCTACAGTCAAAAGTCACACTGAAGGCAACAGCGTTTCAGGTTTGTTCCAGTGGGATCAAGTGATAGCTGCATATACTCTATTTCAATACACAACGTAAAGAAGTCACAGAAACATGGAACCACGGAATAGTTTGGGTTGGAAGGGTTGCAAAGCTCAAGTAGTTCCAGTTTCCCTGCTATGGACAAGGACACTTCCCACTAGCCTCATCCAAACCTGTCCCAGTGTCTCACTACCCTCTCATAATGAACTTAATTTAGTGGGCAAAGTAAATTTAAAGTTTAGTGGGCCTTGCTTCCCTCTTCAACCTCTGCAGCAGCACTCCTGTTACCCTCAAATGCTTAACACAGCACCCATCAGCTCCATCCTCTGCTGTCTCCAGCAAGAAATCAACACACAAGTCCAAAGCAACATCAGCCAGAAAATTTAAAGATGCCTGGCCATTTCTGCTGCAAGCCCAGTTTGTAAAGCTTTGTCCCCAAGGGACAGTGGAAACAGAAATTAAGTCTCCCAGTGTAAGACAAAACTATCCTTGAATAAGCTGTGTTGTAATCATGGTTTTGAGACAACAGCTTGAGCAGTTGCATCTCCCCAAAGCATCCCTGTTTTCCTGCCTTCTGCTGCTCCACAGACCAGCCAGTCACTGCTCATCACAGACACTCAAAGCACAGCACACGGTGGGAGTCAGAGTGTGCACTGACATAAGGCAGCTTATGGAGGAGCAGCAACAAGCACAATTCCAGCATTACACATGGCTGGGTCAAGCCATGACTCTGGAATTTTCTTCAGTCACTTGTTTGCTGTGGGCCAGGATCTGGGGCAGGTAGGGAGAAACACTGCATGTGAAAACATGAGACACAGAAAAGCTCTGTTACAAATGTTACAGCATCCTCAACCCGTACGGATGCAAATAAAGCCCTGACCTTCTGTCTACACCAAGAAGTTGCATCAGTCAAGAACCACCATCACTACCACCAAATGCAGCTGGCTTCAAGCCCTACTCTCAAGGGTTTTCTCTGAAAGGAAGTGGGTATCAAGTCACCGGATAGTTGTGAGCATCAACTGAATCACTGGTTGGGTTATGTTATTTAAAGTCAAGGCTAAGCTAACAGACCTCAGCTCCAGGCTTGGCAATACTGCTGAACTCTTTTTTTTTCTTTTAATTACTATTATTTTCCCCCTTAAATACTACCCTGTCCTGTACACTTTAGCACATCCATCCCTAGTAGCTTGGTGCTACACCGAAATACCCTCCAAAGCTTTTGTGCATTTCCTACCTTGGACTGGTGAGTGGCTGCTCTTAACAAATGAACATTTTCCCCAGTTTCCAATGGGAGGCACGCTGCTACAGGGCTTTGCTATTAGAAATCCAAAGTAAACATTGCAACTGGATAGCCAACAAGGCAACGGATCTGCTTTCTGCTGCCTACTGGCCAACTACAAGCACAGTTCAAAGAGCCAAAACTGTGGTCAGAGCAAGAGGAGCCCATTATCACTGTAGCTGCTGTGACTGTGACTAAGAGAATGAAATTCAGGCACCTCGTTAATGCCAGTTGCATTAATGGGCTGAACTTCTGCAGCACAACATTAGCACAACACACAGGACCAAGCCCTGGCAGCCTGTGAGCCAGGCAAAAAGACGTTTCAGCACTTCATTTTGGTGCAGCGTAGGCTGTCGGGTATACGGAGCCCCAGCTCTGCATAGGACACTCTGAAACTTGCAGTGTCTCATCATCTGGGAACACCAAGCAACCTACCTACAAAACCCAAACAAAAGACTTTACAGACATGGCCAGTGTAGCTTTTCATCCAGCACTTCAGAGACGCCCATGTCATTCGTGCTGTCTTTGTTGCCCACAAAGTTGTCTTGCATGCAGTGCTCATTCAAGCCGTGCTGCAAGGAAGAGCTGAAGTACAGCAAAACCAGGGAAAAGGGCAGAAAAGCTGATTCTTAGGAACGACTTCAAACTTTTTACGATGTGCTTGGGACTGCTAAATATTCAGGAGCACCGAAATGTGCCTCTCTACTCACCATTTACCATGCTTTCCCTATTTTCCATGAAACCAGAGTCAGGCTCTCCCATGTTGCACACCTGTGTATTAAAAGTACAGCTGAATAGTGCTTCAGCAGTTGAGAAGTATTCTGGGGGATAGATGGTCCATAAGAATCCATGCAGGAGCAGATCTGCTGACAGCACAGCACAATTCTGCTTATGCATTTCTGCATTTCTATAAGCAATATAGACTTTCCCCAGATGTTGCCACTGAACATGATGCTTTCCCAACACAAATGCACCCCAAGTTCTCCAGTAAAACTAAAGAAAGAGAAAGGCTGCAGTATTTCAAAATAGAGGATCCATCCCTTTTTTTTACTTGCAGTTGGCTCTGGCAAGCTGCAAGCCACCAGCATGGTGGGAGCATCTTGCCATTAACATCCAGCTGTGAGAGCTTTGCAGCTCACGGCCAGACCATCATCCCAGCTAGACTAGTGCAGGCATCCCTTTGACACCAGGTAATTACATATATTACAAGCCCGGGTCCTAGCAAAGACACAACCTGTTTATAAATTACAGAGATGACAAATAAGCAATGGCAAGTTGGAGGCAGCACTGCCATTTCAAACTGTGCAAACCAAGACAACTCTCTACATACTGGTTTAAAAAGTCCATCTCCAGGTGATTGACAGCTTGCAACAACCCTTTTTCTTTATTGGGTGTTTTAAAGCTTAGGCCTTGGACAGACACGCCATTCTCACAGATGAATGGACCTTTGTACATACGGATGACAATAAAATATAACCCCAGTATAGATGGGTATTTCCATCCAGGATGCAGAAAGGTTCTGAGTGAAGGCCATATGGATTTAATTTTCCTGCAGACAGATCAAAGAGAAGCTGCTGAGAGCGTCTTGCTCGACTCCAAATAAACATCCATGACCAGAAAAGAGGTTACACAAATGACATGCACCAAGCTCCTCTGCACCGGAAAAGCCTTGTGTGCTTTTCTTCTAATTAAACCCTTCCTCCATAGCTCCTAATTGATACCTGGGCAAACAGCTGTAATACACTCCAGGAAATCTAACCCTGTGCTTTTCCTTATGCATGTCACAGGGACTCGATCATCACAGGGCGGCAAATTTTCATTTTCATGATAAAAAAGTGGTAAAACAGAAAGCTGGTAGAAAAGTAAGACCTTCCTCCTCCCTTTTTACACGCTTCAATACTTAGCTCCGAGGAGAGGTGCTTTTGATGGCCTGCCCCTCCACAGTTTGCATCTGGATCTGTGTTTTCTTTGCAGCAATATCAGTATCTCCTAGACTGGCCAGATGGCAGAGCTCAACTGTTTCTTTCAAATCATCCATTGAAGAGCTACTTGCCTCAACGAGCCAAGATCAATCACTGCCACAAATTGATTCATACCTCTGGTCCCCTGAGAACACCTATTGCTCATAATACAGGTTGAACAGCTTGACTTGGCTGGTTGTTCCTAAATCAAACTTTTGTGTCATTTCAGCTTTAATCTCAACTGTTTAGTCTAACAAATGCATTACTCCAGTTTATTTGCAACAGATCTCAAGTGATGAAGAACCTACAACATCCCTAAAAAAAATATGGGGTTTTTAAGGTGTCAATCTTCCTTTAACTTCTAACTACTGTGTCTTTGCTTCCCCCTTCTGTAGGATAAGTTTCCCATGCAAGTATTCTTAGTCTAATTCTGTATATCCCAGACCACATATATCCAGTTTCTTGTCTTCTCAAATGTCTTCTTTCTAGATTTCAAATCATCTTTGCCGCTTTAAGTGTTGGTGCTATCTTTCACAAAGCCCTCATGCCAGGTCTCAAGACTCCATGTTACAGCACCTGCAAAGGCAGCAAGATCCAGCAGACCAAGAGGCAAGCACCACGATGCAATGTTAGTAAAACATTATCTTGCCCTTAAAATGCACCTTGTCCAGCTCTTTCCAGTGCTCTTGGGAACAACCTTAAGTCTATTTTGTAGACTTAAAGGAAGATAGTTAGTGCTTGTGATTCTGCTTTCATTTTTAGTAGTATGGGAATTACTTTATTGTTCATGTATGACAGTGATCCTTGCAGCCTGCCTCTTTTGGAGCACAGAAAGGATACAGGGCAGGTTTAACCTCCTGCACTGGGCACTGCAAGCTTTGCCATGCCTGTTCTGTAGCAGGACATCCAGCATTATTATTCAGCTTTCTGACGTTACTATTTAAGTCCTACAGCAGCCAGAGATCTCTCACCAGTAACTTCAGTTTCCTCCACCCAACTGTGCGCATCTCCCAACCTCTACTTTGTTCTCCCTGCAGCCAGCTTTCCTGTTTACGTCGCTGCCCTCGCTTCCCTTGCAAAGCTGAAGGGCTTTGGAAACAGCACAAACAAACAAGCGCTTCCTCAAGCCGCAGGCAGTTGCGTGCCTGTCTTCCTACCACGGCCCTTTGCCCGGTCACAAGTGTCACTTGCATTTAACAGCTTATATTTCCTGTGCTCTGGTTTAACAGGCAGATCTTTTAAATGCTAGAAGATATGGCGGTGTGAAGTGCCTGCTGAATGTATCACTGGCAAGAGTGATTTTGCTCACATACAGCAGAGAAGTCAATCAGGGGAGATCACCTCGGGGTCATCTTATATTCTCATTCTGACAGAGGAGCTGTTCAACATGCTGCAAATTCATGTTTTTTGCTTCCAAAAAGGTTAAGTTTTGGGTACATCTGCCTAGGGAGATGGAGTCCTTTGGCATATCTGAAGGTGACTGAAGCCTCCCACAGTCTTTCCTTTTAGCAGCAAAGATGGTGAAGGAGCTTCTCATCCTGTTCCCATCAGGGTTTTTCATGCAAACAGTATAAACTGGGTGCTGCAATCTGAAATCTTCTGGGTTTATCAGGGAATACCAGAACATCAATGCCCCACACAAGACCAGAAGAACTGCTAAACTCAGAAAATATCTAGTAACAGCTTATGCAGGTTTATTCACTTAATGGGCCACAACACCGTTTAAAAACATCAGAAATGACTATGGAAGAAAAGCAGCATTATCTTCTTGCTGAAGATCTGCAATAAGAAAGCATTCACCTTTTACGTTTGGGCAAAGCCCCAGCTATGCTATACGTCATCCACCTCCAGTAAATTAAGGTAGCATCTAGAATGGAGAAAGAAGATATACCAGATAAACCCTGAATTTCCACCCCCCCCATCTTCCCACTTGTTTTTTTCCACCTCAAGCTGTGTTACAACCACTCTATGCATGTTCAGCAGATGATAATAGAACCGCAATTTATCTCAATCCAAAATAAGTTGGGTTTTTTACTTCTCCTCCCCTTAAACTCAGATTTAACTCGGGTTTTAGTTCCTGTTTACCAAGGACACAATATCGACAGGAGGTGCACGCTTATCTTTCAACGCCCCATCTACAAACTTGGGTTTTCTTGTTCCTTAAGGCGGTTTCAACCAGTTGCATTGTGCGTCTCTGATCTCCTTGCTTAGATTTACCTGCCTTTGCCACTACGTCCACCAATATTTGGGAGCAAGAGAAATTACAGGGAGGAATATCTTTGGTCTGAAGATGGGTCTCCGCTGCGTTCGTGCAAAGGGAAGGCAGCTCCACGCCCAGCACTCCAGAGGGACGTTTTGGCTCCCAGACAAGCAAGCGGCGGAAGCACGACATGCCAAGACTGCAAGGCCTTGTTGTCAGCTAGAAATTAATATTCAGAGAAAACAGCAATGGCATTTTGGTGTGCTAAGGGGAAGAAATACGTACACATTCTCCCAAAGCAAGCTGAATATGAGTTTGGCTAAACAATCCGCACTGCGATGGGAAATCACAAGCTGTCTGAACTTCACCTTCCCCCTCCCAAAAACACAACAGAACACAAACCAAAGCCGAACAACCAAAAAAACCTCAGCTTTCCTGATCAAGTACCATTTCCAGTATTAATTTGTGAGCTGAGACAAGGGGCAATTCAAAAAGTTATGCCTCCATCCACGGATGCCTTTTTCTTAATGTTAGCCCTATGATGAGGCAGGCGCCCAATCCATGTTTCCTCCACCATGGGGACAGCACTAGAGGAGCCGCCAGGCAAACACTACAAAGATGCTGTGGAGATAGATGTAATCCTGTGCATGCTGCGGAAACCCAAGGTAGTACCAGCACGAAGGTTGAGTTACAAGCATAACAGACCCAGCTTCAGCAGATTCAGTGATGGAGTTAGATGCTGACCTCCGTCTGAAATGGAAAGCCAAGGTGGAAAGACAGCTACTCATCCCAATCCAGCGCTCTCCCTTGGAGATGCATGGATGATGCACACCATCAATTTTGAGGTAGAAGGGAGAAACCACATCCTCACTTCAGCCTGTCCAGATGTGCTCAGGCTGTAATGAGTCCGTGGAGAACTTCGGAGCTGAGCTCCCCTCCACCACATGCATGCATGCAGGTTTTAGGAGGAATATGTTTAAGTGCACATATATAATGTATGTATTTACAAACTGAGTTGAGATTAGCTATGTTAGTAGTGTAGTGGCTGAAAAGATTGCCTCCATCCCACTGTAACAACAATGCAAGAGCTGCACGTATGAAATGGGCATTCTTTGTTGATCAAGGGCCAATGATGACCTTACTAATAAATTATGTGGGAATCCATAGCCATCTCAGAAGCAGCTCTATACACAGCAGCATCCCTCTTCTACAAGACCAAGTAACACGTGGACAGGAGACCTCCAGATGCACTTACAACTAAATAAATGAAGTTTAGCTGAAACAGTGCTTTGCCAAAACCAACACGAAGACAGTGACCTCTGGAATTTGGTACTACTTGCAGATGTCCTAAAGGATGCCATCAACTAAGTCATACAAAAGGTACTTTAACCCCTGGCAGTGATTCATTTAGACTTTTTTTTTTTAGCAAAAAGCCTTATTACTAAGGGAGAGCTTCCCATTATTTGAAGGAAAATTCAGAAGAGAACAAGTAGATACTGATTTGTTAAAGAGACAGATAAACATGTACAGGAAATACTTCTATGAAGGTCCTGATCCTCTGAAGATTAATAATCTACAGTACTGGAGACAAAACCATGACACTGAGGAAATAAGCGAACTATAAAAACAGGAAGAAGTGGAAGTTTATTTTTTTTGTGTTATTTTGAGGGAATATTTGTTTTTCTGAAGCTTAAGATACCGGCAAAAGCCTCCATCTGCAGGTCACACTATTCTCTACACAAAAGCAGCTGCACAGAGTTTCCTCATCCAGGTCCCAAGAGCTGTCAATCCGGGGAGGCCATCCTGCACATTACGGATTAGCTGCCTCCCTAGCCAACATTGTTATTCGGTTTTCACCCCATTTAAAGTCACTGAAAGGGCTGTCACTGTGTGGACAATGTTCTATAGGTGATACCAATAAATCAAGTTATTTTGCTGTCACATTTCCCCCCACAGCCACAGGATGAAGGCGCTCTCTCCAGATACACAGATACCGGTGTATTTACTGTAATACTCAATATTAAGGCAGTACTTGCTGGAAGTGAATGGTTTTGCCACACATCAAAGCTATCAATAAAAGCTGTTCTGGACTCTCCTGCTTTGGTTTTTGTTCAAATGAAAGAAAAGCTACTACCACTGCCATGAGTTACTGTCCCCCTAAGGATGCAGTGGGCACACGTTGAGCAAACCACTGCTTCTGCAGCAATTTGGTGGCACAAGTATTTTCGGACCAATGCAAGTCACCAAAGCTGAAGACACACCACAGATTTGTCCAGAGGCACTAACTTTCCTTCCACCTCAGAAACGTTTCATGCTTGTTCATGGTGGCATCACAAGGAGCACTTAGACTTGCAACGCATCTTATACATAAGTTATTTTAAGTGAGTCAGGCTGAGACACAAAGCTGCCACGGGGTCTTTTTCTATTAAAGAAGGTGGGGAGAGCAGGGGACAGGGACACCCCATCCATTTGTCCTAACCCAGGAACTTTCTGAAGCAACTTCTCCAACTCTTTTCTTGCAAAAGCCTTCAAGAAATTTAGACCATTCCCACTGCAACCAATGCTACGCATATGAACTGAATGCCACCCTCAGAGCTGAATTCAGCTCACATCTGTCTGCAGAATTCCAAGAGCATGGAAAGCCATCAGTACAGAAATTAAGTTTAATTTAACCTGAAACAAGGTTTAAATATTTATGCTTCTAATATGTTCTTGGCACTTCGCTCTTTAGTACCATATATAGTTGAATTATTTTTGTCTACTGGAAGTGATCCCTTTGAACTAGGGCATTTGTTGCTTAAGAAATTGTATTTCCACATTTAGTTAGCAGATGTTAGCTAACTATGGGGAGAGGAAGTGAGCTGCACTAAAAACAACCACCAAAACAAGCAAGCGCAATACTGTCAACCCTGCTTTCCACATGAATTTGAGCTCTACCACAACTGCAATGAAGACCTAGACACCATTCGTGGGCTTACTGCATGGAACACTTGTATAAATATACATTGTCTCAAATATTAAGCATTTGCTATTTGTCTGACACAGAATCTACTAAGCCACATACTTTCTGGTTTTGTATGTATCAACTAGGATAGCAACTGATTATAACAGTATCATCAGTTAAATCGCTGTAAAAAACAAGAGAAGCAAGTATCCAACTCAGAAACAATTTAAAACCCCAGTTCACACACATTACTCCTGTCTAGAGGAAGGTCAATGCTGCTACAGTGGCACAGAGCGCATCAACATGCTCCCCAATGATGAGGGATAAGCAAAGGTCTGTGCACAAAAGCCCACCTGAGCTAGCTAGTGGGTACCTGCCTTACACCCATTCCCATTCCCTTGCCCAAGTGATTACTTCCAGTAAAATCCTGCCGAATTGCTGCACATCCAAGTAGACCAGGTGTTCATCTGTCCTAATTTTTGTTGTTGTCTCCCACATATGTTAGTGTACCAGGGGGTTGTGTGACAAAGTGTTTTTACACCACCTTGTAGCTCCTTATGTTAACTGACAGCACTGGTAATTAAACTTGCATCAATTACAAGCAGATATTGGGATAATAATAACAGACACAGACAGAGCCCTTGAGCACCAGCTTCTAGGAAATGGCTATCAAGAGTGCTGTTAAAGTTCACACTCTTTGGCTAATGAAGTATTTGAGGCATTGGTGGGAAGCTGCATCCATATACTGTGCTCGACAAGGCTCCCTGTGCTTTGCACCCTGAAATGTCACCCACAAATGTAATCTCAACCCTGAAGTTACACCCAGATATTCTGGCTTCACCCCTTTTTTTTTGCCCTAGATGAAGGATGAGCTACCAAAAAAACACCCCGACAATACTTCCACAAAAATACCAAATTCTGACTCCAGCCACTAAGGCATCATCAAGCAAGAGCCAGTTAGCAAAATACAACAGTCTGTGTTTCTCCCTTGTTTGCCAATACCCAAAGATAGACTCTGAAAGTCCCTTTCTTCAAAGCATACAAAACCAGCATGAAGTAACAAAAAAGCACAACAGAGTGATGGGTGCCTGGTCCAAAGCAGCCTCCCAAGCTTCGGAAGCCCTAGTTACAGAACACACAGCACACAGACAGCTGTAAGCTGCAAGCATCATACACCTCTTCTTCTGGGGCATCTCATAGCTTCTTGGCTTTGCACAGCCCTGGCTGCACAGGGAGTTTTGGCCTTATTCATTCAGTCAAGGAGTGTTGGAGGTCCATGAGTACTTCAGCAACTCAGATGTATGCCAATGGCATCAGAAATATAACAATTACAACAACAAAGGAAAACCAAGCAGCTTAGACAATTTCCATTGCAGACAGTGACTCCCCTGCCAACCAAGGTAGCACGAGGGAAGGCTGGGCTCTGGTGCCAGGGACCCTAGATGCCCATCATGCCTATGATGACCAGCTGTTCCCGGTATGGAGGATGGCACGGGGACTATCCCAAAAATCCCACTCCTGGCACTAGGGACTTCCTCGTGACACTCTGCCAAGCAGGCAGTATTGTGAGCTCAAAGTGGCTCCTCACTTGCTTCCCTGAAACGCTGGTGTGAAATGGGCACTTACAGCTCTTATAAGCCCAGCAGTGCCTACACCATGTCCAAGTAACAGGTTTTATTAACTCTAACCTGCCAAAAGCTGGCAGCACAATAACCCACATCCACTGGCTGCTGAAGGTGCCACATCACATTGAGACTCGTAGGGCTAAAATTAAGCTTTTCCTTTGATACGCATTAATGCCTGCCTGGTACCTCAATGCTTGCTCAGGCAGGCCTTCTATTCACCTGAGGCAAGCATGCTCTTCAAGCTTCATTAGATTATATCCCAGGATAACGAATTTAATAGTTAATTGAAACATCATGCCAACCTATGGCGCTCTCTGCATGTCTCTCATGCCTTGCGCAGTGGAAGTCCAAGGGTGGGAGGGCAGCTTGGGGTGGGGAGAAGGTTTAATTTTAGCCAAAAGGAAGGACATGTTCAGCACACTGCCTAGCTAAAGAAATAAACCAAAAATCCACTCTGCCCCAGTGCTGCTCCATGACACGGACACACTAATTCGTGCATGATCCATAACACAGGGGAGCTCTACATGGCACAAAGCATTCACAAAACCACAGCTACAATCATAGGCAGCATAAGCCAAGAGTGCTGTGCTATACAACGTGGGGAGAAAGCCTACACAACCCTTGAAGCTACCACACACATCTGCACTAAAGGAGCCTGTTGCAAACCTCATCCTTAAGCTATCATAACCAAAGGCATGGCCTTGCAGAGGCTGCTGGCTGTGCCCAGGCAGAAGACTGTATCATCAAGCTACCTCCTGATCACCAAACACATGGTGTGAGACCTCACTTAGAGTACTGTGTACAGTTCTGGTGTCCTCAACATAAAAAAGGACATGGAACTGTTGGAACAAGTCCAGAGGAGGCCACGAGGATGATCAGGGGACTGGAGCACCTCCTGTATGAAGACAGGCTGAGGAAGTTGGGGCTGTTCAGCCTGGAGAAGAGAAGGCTGCGTGGAGACCTCATAGCAGCCTTCCAGTATCTGAAGGGGGCCTATAGGGATGCTGGGGAGGGACTCTTCATTAGGGACTGTAGTGACAGGACAAAGGGTAACAGTTTCAAACTTAAACAGGGGAAGTTTAGATTGGATATAAGGAAGAAGTTCTTTACTGTAAGGGTGGTGAGGCACTGGAATGGGTTGCCCAGGGAAGTTGTGAATGTTCCATCCCTGGCGGTGTTCAAGGTCAGGTTGGACAGAGCCTTGGGTGACATGGTTTAGTGTGAGGTGTCCCTGCCCATGGCAGGGGGGTTGGAACAAGATGATCTTAAGGTCCTTTCCAACCCTAACTATCCTATGATTCTATGGTAAATACCTTCTCATATAAACAGGTTTCTTGGAAGCTTACGCATCCCCATTCCAGGTTGTTGCATGTTTTTGTACAAAAAAACCACAAAGACCAATCTCAGAGAGGCTTTTTCCACATCTGCCTGCACACATTTGATCACAGGGAAGATGGCAACCATCTTCTGACCTTTAAACAAGGCACTCTTGACAAGTTAAGGCTATCCTGCGGAGGGAAATTACCACATACAGAAGCAAACATCTTCCTTAAGCACAAAAGAGATTACTGTATTCAGTATTTTAATTAGATCATGAACGACAAAGCCACATCCCTGCAAAAAAAGTTCCTGTATTTAAGATGTTCCAAAATAAAACTAATATATACAGACTGAATGTTAGCGTTTTAGGTATTTCTTTCCCCGTATTTAAAGCATACAGTCTTCAGAAGAAGTTAAATACAACGTAGCAAGAATATGCACAAGCTGTGAGCATGTACAACCCTTTCAACTTCTCTCACTCAATTAACCAAAGAAACTCTTGGACAGCAGCATTCATGTTCCCTGCAAGGCAGCACCTTCCAACAGCTATATTTTCCCCCTCTCCAGTCTTAAGTTTTCTCTGGGTTTTAAAAGTTTACCTTTGCTGTAAAGGGAATTTCTAGATCCCCTTTATGAATTATACAGCAAGAGGTGCCTGAACCAGGTGCTCAGTCAGGCACATTCCTATTTGAGCCATCCAAGGAAAACCCTGCTTTGTTTTCTGCCGTCTCACCAACCTAGACTGCCTGAGCTGCCATACGGGTTGGACCTTCCTACGTCTTGTATTATGCAACACTAGAAAAGGATTTTAGCTTCTCAAGTTTTTTTTCTATCCAGAATCTGAAGCTAAAGATCCAGTCAGCAACACACCCCTTTCACGGATGAAGGCTCATCGTTTTCAAGTAGCCTGGAATACATGGCACAAAAGGAAAGTTTACGCATGGATCGATGAACCTTTCTGTGTTTTCCGTACTTGTTGCAGGACATCTTGGGCACAGCTTTAGGCACCGGACAGCTTTCTCCTAACACAACACCACTTCTGTAAAGAGCAGCACAGTTTCCTTCATCGTCTGCTTTGCACCACGGACTTCCACACCGCGCGCCTTTCCTCGCCAGCCACAGCCATCCGTCACGCTTCAGTCACCTCTCCCTGGCTATTTACTTAAGGCTGGGTACGGCCAGGAATTCCTTCACGTAACAAAATGTACAAACGTGCTTTTATACGGTGCATTTCAACACTGGAAAGTGCTCTCAAGGAGTTTCCCTTTTCTGTCCTGAGGAGCTGGTTTTACTCAGAAGTTCACAGGGGCAGCAGAAGTTTCTTGCTGACAAAAGTCACATACAAAAGTAGAGGGAAGAAGCTGAACATTTATTCCTTCCACCTAAGGAAATGATAGGTTTAAAGAGCTGTTGGGAGCCTTTTTCAATTAAAGAACTTGCAAAACCCAAAGCACCCTTCTCTCTTGGGTTATATTGCACACAGGAGCTCAGCGTGACCTTGTGCTCTCCACCACTTCACAGAAGAGATTTGGGTTTTCCTCTGACAACATCACAGCAACTCAGCATTGCCAAGCAGCTGCATACAACTGCTGTCATTGTACCTCTGGAGTCACTTGCAGCCACACTGGCATCATGCATGTGGACATGGAACTGTTGGAACAAGTCCAGAGGAGGGCCACGAGGATGATCAGGGGACTGGAGCACCTCCCATATGAAGACAGGCTGAGAAAGTTGGGGCTGTTCAGCCTGGAGAAGAGAAGGCTGCGTGGAGACCTCATAGCAGCCTTCCAGTATCTGAAGGGGGCCTGTAAGGATGCTGGGGAGGGACTCTTCATTAGGGACTGTAGTGACAGGAGAAGGGGTAACGGGTTCAAACTTAAACAGGGGAAGTTTAGATTGGATATAAGGAAGAAGTTCTTTACTGTGAGGGTGGTGAGGCACTGGAATGGGTTGCCCAGGGAAGCTGTGAATGCTCCATCCCTGGCAGTGTTCAAGGCCAGGTTGGACAGAGCCTTGGGTGGCATGGTTTAGTGTGAGGTGTCCCTGCCCATGGCAGGGGGTTTGGAACTTGATGACCTTAAGGTCCTTTCCACCCCTAACTATTCTATGATTCTATGTGGGTGACATGAAGCGAGCAAGGCAATGAGAATGAACCTACGGCATGAGCGCTTGAACTGCAGGTTGGTGCTGAAGCCAAAAGCACATTCCCTGCCATCCTGCACACATGAAGATGACTCGATTCTACTGGTCTAGGAAAAATACAGTTGCCACCTTCCCATGCACCTTGTAGTAAGGGGTGACCCAACAGGCCCAGGCTCTTCATTAGGGACTATAGTGATAGGACAAGGGGTAACGGGTTAAAACTTAAACAGGGGCAGTTTAGGTTGGATATAAGGAGGAAGTTCTTTCCTGTAAGGGTGGTGAGGCACTGGAATGGGTTGCCCAGGGAGGTTGTGAATGCTCCATCCCTGGCAGTGCTCAAGGCCAGGTTGGACTGGGCCTTGGGTGATATGATTTAGCGTAAGGTGTCCCTGCCCATAGCAGGGGGGTTGGAACTAGATGATCTTAAGGTCCTTTCCAACCCTAACGATTCTGTGATTCTATGATTCTAGGTTCACATCACGGTAACTTGTAAAACCACAGACCAGAATGAATCAGTACAGAAAACACGAGTGCTTTTTCTGCTGTCCATCACCAATTAATTCAACAAATTTCTCTGCCATCCCATTCTTCCCATCTGAGAGGACAACCTCTTCCAGACACAGGCATGCTCCCCACAGCCACTAGCAGCAATTTCCATAGAATCACAGAATGGTTTGGAAGGGACCTCAAAGCTCATCTAGTTCCAACCCCTGCCATGGGCAAGGGACACCTTCCACTAGACCAGGCTGCTAGATTCTTGGAATTTCTTGGACTAGATCCTTGGAAGTTCACTGAGTAAGTCCTTTATAGCATTAATAGCAGCAAAGAGCAAATCTTATACATTGTCCCCAACTATTCCACAGAGAGAGCCTGATCCAGAAGCCTCTCACAAAGCAGCTGGGTTTTCCTACTCTCACCTACAGGGCAGGGGTTGCTTCACTGTTGGACAAACACAGCACCTGGCTGCTTTAAATGTCTGTATTAGGAGCAGGCAGCCAGGGCTCACCACTAGCGACCTAGAGCTGATGATCACCTGGAGAAGGTTCAATGAGGGATGCTCATTTCTAGTCCCACCTCTACCATGTGTAGTCCAAGCGCAGAACCTTTTCCTTCTTAAAACACATACAGAGGAGTCCTACTTGCAGTCAAGCATTTTCAGAAGGGTACCAGACTCAATGCAGAACCAGAACCTGGTCTTGTGAAAAATGATTCCTCCTATTCCTGCAGCAAGAGAGGCAGCAGAAGAGGAAAACAGTCCAGCAACACTGAACTGGTTTTTCTTGACCAAAGTTTGCACAAAAGGTACGTGTTGAAATCTCAAAATTTAAGTGCTGGAACAAAGGACACATTTTCCTTTGTATCATCTTACCCCAACTCAACACACAAACCTCAGATAAATTCGTAATCCAAAGAGAACTGATAAGCAAAAGCACGTGGTGATTTCATTGTTGAAATCACTGCAGAACTTGGGAGTGCATTTTGTTCAATAGAGGCAAAACCAAAGCAGTAAGTGCTCTCCTGCTCGCTGCTATTCCCCTTTGGTTTGGTTTCTTTAAGTCAGCACTGAGAAAGCAAATTAAGCTTCTGACTCTCAGCTCCTGTAATAGCATGAATTACACAGCACCCACTCCACAAGTTTATATATTTTCTTTTTAAAACATGAATGGGAAAGTGTACACAAACACCCTTCTTTCCTCATCCCTTCCTTCCCATAAGGAGCAGTGTTTGTTTTTTCTATTCGACCTTATGAAAGCTTGGGGAAGCTATTCCACCAATACTCCGATAAAGGTAGCCCACACTTCCTTAGAGATACAGTAAAGGGAAGGAGGAAAAAAAACCCACCCAAACACCCCACCAGCAACAAAGCTGCCAGAAATACTTTTTTAATGACTTTTGTACAGAATGGTGAATTATATCAACAAATTGACCCAGTTTACAATTCACCCAGCGCTTTCCTGAACGAGGATATATAGAGGTACATGGCTGCAGAGGCAGTAAGCACTGCACAATTTCAGTGCTCCATAGCCAAACCTTCACATCCAAGATAAAAATGCCACAGATGGGGCTTTCAATTTATAGATCTCTATGATCACTGTTCCTAAAATAACCCATGCAGCTGTTAACTTTAGGGAACAGGGTTTTTTGTTGCTTATGGAGGTTTGGGGTGAAGGGGGGCCCTTTTCTGCATGCCATGGAAATTGATTTCAGGGATCTTGTTTAAAGGCGTGCATGCAGAACCAAGCCGAATGAGGGGTTGGTGCCAGGCTTCATTAAGCCATAATTCTTTTCATTCATAGGCTGTGATATCGAAGGGCTTCTTAACTGCTTGCTGGGTGACGATGGGCATGGCCAAGGTCAACCGGCACATCAACTGCCAGCTCCACACCAAAAAGTGGGAGATCCCAGTTAGATCCTAGCCTCTGGATGCACCAGCATTTCTGGGGCCTAATAAGAAAACTGGAAGAGAAGCAAGGAGATTTTTAATGGGTGAATACAGGAGAAAAGTTGGGTAAAAACATCCTGTACTACAAGCACACATACATTGTCAAGCCTAGCATCATGCAAGATGCCCACGGCAACCGCAGGACCAACAAGCTCTTTTGGAGTTCAATCCAAGGCATCAGAATAAGCCTATTTCTGCCTCCCCTTTACCTGCTGTCTGTTAATCATTTCTACACATACCATATACATGTAAGCACAACTTTTAGGTGGGGGAAGATCCACCCCCCACGCACACATCAAGTTGAATGGATAATATCACCCACCCTCCTTCTGCCTCTGCTCATCCGCACAACTCTGCATTTGGAAGGCTTTTAATCAAAACCGGTCACTTATTCAGATGAACTGACCTGGGAGGATTTGTGACTCCTGGGAAAGGGCTTTTTAATAGCTGATAAAGGCACTGTGAACAGCTCAAACAAAAAAGTTGCTATTTATCAGATAACTTGTTTTAGGGACTCCTGTAAAAAGGCACATCACTGACCTGATAAGATCTTCCAGGCCAGTGGAGTTTATGTATACATAGGCAAAAGGGAAATGGTTTATTTGGGCTTTAAGGTTCTTCCTGTAGGATGCAGTGTTTATAAAGGGTATTTCTAGAACTTCCTGACTGCGTTTGTGAGACTGTGCTCTCCATATGCCTCCCGCTCCCCCACCCAGGAGCCTGTCTGTCCGCAATATTTATACCCAGTGCCTTAGAAGTACAGAAGCTGTAGCTGCTTCATGAGAAGTCCTGTGGTTCAGCAGGACTGAGCTCCAAGTCACCGAGGCAGACAAGATACAGGAAAGCTACAGTTGTTCTGAGGTGCTTTCTCCTAGAAAAACCTGCAAATTATCCTTGTCTATATAACGTAATACATAACACTGTATGGGGTTTTAAAACGCATTTAATCCCCTTTCTCCCCCTCTCCTGTAACTCCCCCCTTTTTATTTGCTGTTTTTAAGCAACCTCGCCAACTCTCCACATTTCACTTCCTTCAGACAACAAGCAGAAGCTCGTCTCCAGCATCGCTGAATAACTTCCCAGCCATTCAACGTTTGGGCTCTCCTGCAGTATTACAATACAAATGCTAAGTACTTGCAGAGAAATAAAACAGGAAATTTTTCTCTTAAGCAGCTCTAGTGGTTTAATTGTACTGCAGCCTTTTATTCTTGGTTTTGAAGACTGAAAACAAGCTCTGCAGTAAGCTTTTCTTCTAGTTCAACTAAACATCAGATGCCCTTTGAAAAACACAAGATCATTCAAGCAATGTAAGGATTGGAAGTACTATTCTGCTAAACTCTATACCATTTCCTAACCTTTCGCTCTTTACAGCCACCAAACTGCATACATCCAGTAACAACACGTAAAGCAATGATGGGCTGCAACCAGTTTAACACCTCCTATGCCAAGTTTCAGTCAAGGATGAATTACGTTGGCAGTGCTATAAATCTCCAGTGATAAAACTTTTCGCTGTAATTTCACCAGCATTTAAAGAAAAAAGCTCAAGTGTGCTCTGCTGAAGTATCTGTGGCTTTTCTGTAATGTACACACACACTTTAAATACATGGAGTGCAACAAGCTCTGAAATACAGGGATTTAGCTGCGGTCTACCAGGGGGTGGCTGTACCCTGGTTCTTCATCCCCACTGAGGCACTGGGGGTTTTAAGAGAAGTAAATAAAAGTAATTAAAATAAATCAGTCCTAAGGAATCAGGCAGCTTGGGATTCAGGAAACGTGATCAAATAAAGCAGCTGCACTACCAGAACTGTAGGGAAGATGTTAAAGGCAGGTCTAGCCCCCACCTCCAGCAACATGCTCTCTCATGCAGCTATTCAATGGCCAATCTGGCAGCAGAGGAGGGTGGACTTCCCAGCTTGCCAGCAAAGGAAAGTTAGGCACTCATCTCCCCACTGTGCCACTGGACTTCTGTCCTCACACTCCCACCCATACAATAGAGATGAACAACAGAGATGCAAAGGTGCAAGTGCTACAGGAATCATGCAGCTGGACCAGAACTAAGTTAAACAGCTGAAAACCCCTCTGAGTGTGCTTTGAATTACCCAGGGTGATACTTTCAGATCCCTACGTAATTTTTAAGAACCAGACTGTTTGTAAATAACCCACAACCCCAGAGCCAGGAGCCCTGCAGCAGCAGCTGAGTCTACTTGCCAGCAATGCTGATGCCTTCCAGCAGCTCTTCAGAGCATCCCTTTGATTTCTAGAAAACAACCAAAAAAAAAGCAGCTTTCCAGTGTTAACACCTGGATACTGTTCTCAACCCTCAGAGACAATATAAAAATCCCAAGAACAATCATTCTGGTGGTATCCTCCTGGCACGCCATCCCAGAGGCAGGGTGATGGGCTGCAAGGGAAGAAGGATGCCCCTAACAAGCTGGCCAGGGCTGCTGCCCACTGGAGGGACACAAACCCAGCTATTCACACTCCCCCTTCCCTTGTTTCATCCCAGCTTGAGACAAAGCACACGCTTCCCCTATATGCTTCAACTTGAAGCATTAGTAACCTTATATCAGCTTGGGGGCATACCTTTCCACTTGTAAAACCACATAAACAGCCAGCTTGCCTCCCAAGCACCTAAATATCCAGGCAGGAGTGTTTGGACATGTCAGCGGAAGAAATGCAGTGAGCAGAGGTAAGCTGAATTCTCAGCTTTCAGCGAGCACAAGCGCTTGATGGAGGGGGAACACGCACAATGGGTATCTTTTTGGGCTGCATGTCCCTCATCACAGGGACCTGCTCACGGTGCTAAGGGTGAGGAGTCATTCTGGCTGCAGAAAAAGGAGTGTGGTTCATATCAAAACGAAGGAACACCCCACCAAGAAACAGATATACACAAGGAGAGCTTTCTTTGACCTCACGTCCCCCCTGAAAAATGCTTTCCACCACCAGCATGTGAATTTTCATTTCCCACCAGCAGTAAGTGAATTAATAAATAAAAAAGCATTAAGTCTAGAGACTCAGGGAAAAGAAAGAATAATTACCCAGATGTGCTTTAGCTCAGATGGTAATTGCTGCTAGTGGCATCAGCTAATCCTAAGCATGGGCTTAATTCCTATAAAACCACATCATTTAAAAACTGTTGTCTTTCCGCAGGCAAGGGGAGGACCGGGAAGGAGCTGGTAGGTGAAACCGTGGTGCTGCAACAGGCTCTGTTTAGGGAAGAAGCTCTGTGATTTCCCACAGCATTTTGAAACTCTGACTGCTGTGCAAACACCTTCAGTGGATTTCAGCTATCACGAAGGAAACTAATCCTGCTCCTAACTACTCAATGAACAGGCAAGCAATGCTGAACACTTCAATGTACAGTACAGGGAGCGAAGCTGCCTATTCTTCAGACCCACTTTTAACTAGGCAAAAAAAAGAAGTAATGGGACTATCCAAACAGGATGTACGTATAATGCAATTAAAGGAAATAATCTAAACGTTTCCAGACCTCCTTGGGACTTGAGTGCATATGCAGAACATGCTCCTGTCCTTGCATGGCAGCACAGGTCCTTACAAGCAGAGAGACAAGTTTCCCATACGCTACATCAAAAGACACTATCAGGTTTTACAACACGTCTCCCAGCGCCATCGATGCAAGACTCAAAGAGCAGCAGCAGAGGTGTAACAGCGACCAACTCAACTCTGCAATTAAACGAGGGCAGGGAAGTGGTTGGTCCCAATAAGACATACATAATTTTGTTCCTAGATGCACACAGGTCACAAATCCCAGTGTTACTTTTGAAAGGCCATTTGATACACACACAAACAAAAAAATCATAGAATGGTTTCAGCTGGAAAAAACCTTAACGCTCATCCAGTTCCAACCCCCTGCCACGGGCAGGGACACTTTCCACTAGACCAGGTTGCTTCAAGCCCCTTCCACCGTGGCCTCATCCATTTAATTGTTTAGTTAGTACACTGAAGATGCTATTTTTGGCTTGCATTTTGCCTGGTTTCTGTAGCAAGTTGGATAAAAAGCACTAGCCAGCAAGGAATGAGCTCCACTACAACAGCAGTATTCAGATTACGCAGTATTCAATCTCTCTCCTTGCTAGGCACCACTATCTAAGTCCAAGAACTTTGTGAAGGTGGACAACTCTGCAACCTCACTTCTGAAAACACCACAGATGAAGAAGCCAAGTTATTTGTCAGGGAGCCCGGTAACCCCTCCTCCCCATGCCTGCCAGTACGAAGTTTCCTTTGGAGCTGGAAGAGCCATCAGAATTCGGGCTCAGTTGATAGACTCAAGATCTCTTCTCTGATTACAACACACATGTAGGAGTTGAGAACAAAGGGGAGGGGAAAAAACTAAAAACAACCCAAAACATAGTCCTTGAAGTGCAAGTTGCAAGCAAAGAAAGTCAAAGAAAGTTATTCAAAGAGCTTAAGAACAAGCAAACCAGAGACAAAAATAGTAATTTGGGTTAAATCTCACTTAGATCTACTGCAACAGGTAGAACCTGCCAGCTGTTGGCAGAAAGGGCTTTAACAGCCTTGAAAGCGTACTTTATAATACTGTTTTTGATAAAACACAGCTTACTTTTAAGGTGAAGCATGAAGCAGTGTTTTGCTCCACTGGCCACACCAGGTGTATGTTATGGGAGAACACCTAGGGAAATGAACATGCTAGGGAAAAAAACATGGGCAGCAGGGTTTGGTTTGCAACAGGAGCAGCAGGCAGCAATGGCAGAAGTTCTGCTTCCAGACAAGAGCAACACATGAAGGAATAAACTAAGAAAAAAACAAACCAACAAAACCCCACGAGTACAGGGGAAAGGAAACGAAAGAACACAAACCAAGAAGTGAAATGGAGAAAGTGGGCAAGAAAGTGCAGAAACCCAGTGGAAGGAACAGCCCCTCATAATTTCTGCATGAAGAGCTTCTCTCAACCTCAGCCCAAGGCAAAGAGCCTCCTTCACTGAAGAGCTGGCCACTGGGTGCGATGGGTAAGGGGAAAGGGAGGGAGGAATCACCAGGGACTGTGCTAGAAGAGGTACAGTGATGAGGCTTAACTAAAACATCCTCCTGGACCTAAAGCAGGTGATCTTCCTCTGCCCACCCAACATCTGGTCAGCACCAAGCTGGTGTAGAAAGAGAGGCGAGGCACATCACCATGATATTTGCAGGTACTAACACAGTGGTCACACAGATATGATAAAACCCCCAAAATCACTGCACCAGCAGGCAGAAGCAGTGTGTGGACATTGCTTTGCTATTCTTGCTGCATTAGCAGGGCTTGTCCCCTCTCCCTGGTTCTGTCTGCAACACATCACCCTCGACTTACTTAGTAGAGGGGACCAGCAGGCAGCCAGCCATGCCATGTGAGGAAACAAAGCATAAGATCCTACACAGGCAAACCCAACCTTTGCTCTGAAAGGCTGCTGCAAAACCAAAGGTGAGGGTTAGGTGCAAAGGGAAGGCATCAAACAGGCGGCTGGTGCAGCCCTGCTATGTTTCTCCTGCAGCTTCAGAGGCTCAGGTTTTCAGTACTGAGCAAGCAGCAGAAAAATAAATGACTAAAGGAAATTTGACAAGGAAAGGGGGTGGACGTGGGCAGAGAAAAGGGAAGGAAGGAAAAGAAAACTCACCAGATCTTCACAGAAAATCAATAGGTAAGAAAAGAAACAACAAAAAAAAGTCAGCATTAGAAACCATCAGCTGAGTTTATCCACAGCCAAAGTGGGAAGAAAGGGTCAGTGCAAGCCAGGTGCTGGGAGATGCTGCGCTGCTCTGTTTGCTGCAGGAGAAGACATCTCCTACCAGTGCTGGGATTCATGTGACAACAGCTTCTCACTTGCTTCTGGTAGTCCACAGAAACAGGGACCGCTGCGGCTCTCATCTGCTGTCAATCAACTCCACAGTCTATTTGTGCCTTTTTTTAGTCCACCAACCTTTTTCATTTTCTTTCCTTTTACATTTCTGCACTGATTCAGAAGTGCAAGTCCTTCAAAAAGCAAAAGCTCCACTTAGCAAACAGGGCAGATATCAAAAATGCAGCCTCCAGAGCTGTACTTTTAGTTCTACTGGCCTCTGTGCCCTCTCTACTCCTGCATATCTCTTGTGAGCAGGATTACCTCCTACTGCTATAAAAAAAAGGAAAAAATAATAGAGGGAAAATGAAACAAAACACGTGTTTCAATGAATCTGCTGTAGGGCACAGTTCTTACGGCCAAAGCTGGGCCTTCTAGTGCAGAAAGCAAGAGATGCACCTTTGCCAATGAGCCACAAGATCTCAACTTCGGCAGAATGAGGGCGCTGCCATTCAACAGGCTGGATCGACACACAACATCATTTGTGTCGGGATGTGGCCAACTGCCCGCACCCTTTTGGTATTCAAACTTCCCGAGCACGTCTCTCCCAGGTTTAATACCTCCGGAGGATCATTTATCCTTATTCTGCTGGAGGGAAGGAAATTGGATTTATCGATTCCTCAAGCATGCCAGAGTGTGTAAGAAAGCAAAAGGAGTAATTGGAACCAAGAGTTGTGTCTCATTTCCGAACTATTTCCAGCCTGGTCCAGAAGAAGGAGGACAATTACCATCATCTTCCTGCAGTCTGGTGGCCGACAGGAAGCAATTTTGTGGTTTAAATCCAGCCATCAGCAAACCAAGTCCACATTAAGAGCAAGCCCAACTGCACAACATACCTTTGTTTGCAGCCTCGGGATTTCATTACACGGGTGGATAAGGCCCACCTTTTAAGCCACACTGGAGGGTGATCCCATTGCTGGTGTGGCAGCTGTGCTACACTGGAACATCGTCCCACCACAGCTGTCCCACCACGCTTCTTGCTGAGGGCAGCCTCACCGAAAAACCTCATATTCTCACCCAAAGGCAGGTTGTTTGGTTTCTCCTCTTCAGTACAAGCTAGGGGTTATCCCAGGGCTGTCTGTGGCCAGAGGATGGACAGAGACAAGTCTGGCTCCTTCACGCTTGGGGCACGCTCTTCACCCAGGTCGCCCATACAGTTGTCCAACCAAATGCCCTTCCTATAGGTCTTCCACCTTCCTTTTCAAAGCATTCCCGAGACAGAAGTAGAAAGGGTAAATCCCTTCTTTTTCCTCCCTCCTTCATCGAATAGAGCTATTATTCCCTCATAAACAGCAACTTCTCCCAGCAACTGGACAAAGCAGCTACTTACATGCTGTATTTTAAACAGCCATGTTTTCAGGCCAAGAAATAAACAGTTATATTTTGGCAATCCTTCATTTCCTGTCCTATTTGTGAGCAATAATGTCATGACAGAGTGTGTCCCATGCCTTCCTCCCCAGCTTAAGCTTGCAGCAAAAAAATCTAGCTGGATGAGCCGCTTATGACACCTACAGAAAAATCATCAGTATTGGGCAAAAGTGTGGGGAAAATGATGGAAAAGAAAAAAAAGGAATTATTTTTTTCGGTGTAAAGGGCAAACTGCAATGCCTTGGTATTCAGAGCAAGTATTGCTGGTCCCTGCTCAGTGATGGAGAGAAGAGGGATTTGGGGACCAGCAAAGGGACAAATGAGAGTGAGTCAAGTTTAATTTTCTTTCCCTGGACTGGGAAAAATGCATCACCCTGAAGTCTCAGTGTAATCTCGCATCACATTTTGCTGTCCTGGACAACACTAGAGTAACTCCCTCCACTGCACAAGACATACCCCGCTTCACCCAGCCTGTTAAAAGCCTCCGGGGGACCGTTCCCACTTGCAAGCACTTAGAACACACACTTGGGGCTTGCTGGAATACATCAAGCCAAGTGGTGGGGACCCTGCGGGGATGCAGCCGCTTCCTGGCTCGGGCAGGGCATAGCGGCTCCATCCCAAGCCGCGAAAGGCTGCAGACCAACACTTCCTCGTTCTCTGACCTTTTCCATTTAATTACTTCCTGTGACTTTCTTGGAACTGTGCATCGGAACGAGCAGGAGGCAGCCTCCGGGCATAACCGAATCGTTTTAAGGGTTCGGCTCCATCCTCCTACTTACAAATGGAAAGTCGCCAGCAGCCCACCCGGGAGCTGTGGAAGAGGTCACGGATGGCGATGGGCAGCTGCCCTTCTCCTGGGTACAGGCAGCGCTGCCCAAAACTCTCCCACCACTTACACTCAGCACCACAGCTTCATGCCTCCAATTTATTACAGAGCAGCCCCATTTCCGCCCCCCCCCCCAGCCCTGCAATGTGCAATGGAGAAGCACAGCGGAGATGGGGGGGGGGGGGGGGCGGGGAGGAGGAGGGAAGCAGAAATAAAGGCTGAGATGCAGAAAGAGGTGCTCACTTTGCAATGACAAATTGACCTCTAAGTATCGATCTGAAATGGTGCAGTCATGAAGGGACCAATGAGTTTCGAGCATCCTGAGCCCTATTTTTTTTCCTTCCTTGGTTTTATAAATTGCGTCAAAACTCAAAAATCTTAAAAAGTTGTTCTCAAATTAAAATAAAAATAAAGCCAAAAATGGAAGGGGGTGACCCTCATCATTTACTTGAAGAGGGTTATTTTAAAATGCATCCTAACAGTGGTCCTTTTTTTGTAATCTGGCTGTTAACATTTGCTCACAGTGCACTCAGTGAAACGAGAATAGCTATGCAAATTAAAGCCAGATATCTAGGGCAAATAGCACGCTATACTACCATTGTTCTGACAGCTTGAGAAAACTTATCAGGAGAGCCTGTCCTTATTTCTTTTAACACCATATATATTGGATAAAAAAAAAAAAAATCAAATCACTTCACCCACCGCTGAAATGAAAAACAACCTATGAGTCACCGGCTTCAGCGACGCTATCAATCAATGCAAGGCTGGAAGCGAAGAGCTTATGGAGGAAACCATGGCTTACCTAAAACACCTCACCATGCCCTGCAAGGAGAAGGCCTGGACTGGACTGCGACAAGCCCAACCGCAGCCTCTGAAACAGCTGCTTGGGATGTGCACAAAGTAAGGACCACAGTGTGTCATCTACCCTGAATGCCAACACATCCGTACGCCAAGAAAACAGCCAACGCTGGTCTGGGAAGTGGGGTGGGTACCATCTCCCTGCAGCCACAAGCACTCCTCATCTCCCAGGGAATGAAGCACAGCGGTGCTGGGTTGACTGGTGACCCCCAATAGAGGCAGCATGACCCAAGAGCCTCCCTCCCCAGCCCAGCACAGGAAACCCACCCGCCAAAGCCTCGCTGGGCATGGCAGCACAGCGGCACGTGGAGGAAGGATTCACTCCAAAACAAACTGCAGCCTACAATTAAGTTAGGAAAAAACCCAACCAACCCAACCACCAGAGCCAAGCGCTCACTGTTTTACAGCGACACTCACCTCCACACCAAGCCCTGCAGGAAAACATGCTCAGAGCAAGATCTTCCTGCAAGATGAAGCTTGGCAAGCACCAGCTTTCATCCACTCAATCAGGTTCAGTTTGCCCTTGCGCTCTCAAACCCAGAAGGAGGGACACATCTCTCCTCCTCTTGTCCAACTTGAGAAATGAAACCCAAAACACTAACCAAGAACCAGTAGGGTTTTATTGGAAACAAGCTGGCTGCAGTTTTCCAGCCTGCTAGGTCATGGCAATCCACGAGAGAGAAAGTCAACTTTTTCCCTCTTTTTTGGGAAAAGCGATCCCAACTTCAAAATAACCACAATTTCAGAAGCTACACATAAGCACGTATTTATAGTCTCTTCATTAAGAAGTGCCAAAATAACAATTCCTCTTCACACACGCATCGCAGGCAGAAGCCATTTCCTTCGTCACTCGCGCTCCTCCAGTGAACCCCCTCAAAACAAGGCTGACATTACAAAGGTATAAGCGCAGCACACGCCGCCAATTACGGCATTTTATTTTCTTTTTAGGGCTCCAAAACCGAGCCGAAAAGTTGCACAATTCCGACGCCGCTTTATAAGCCCTGAGAGAAGTCATTTTAAAACGTGGTACATCCTATGGCGCTTGGCACGAAACCAGCCCTGCACGCAAGTGACTCATTTTTCTCGACTGTCAAAACGCAGAAAGAGATAGCCAGGAACAACACTTGGGCCCGGCACGGTTTGTTAAAAGCCTTTCCTGGAATTTCGCCGTTAATGCCTCCTGAAGTTGTATTTTGGGGGAAGAAAAATTGCCCAGAGGGAAAAGAGCACCGTCAGGCATTTTGAAACCCTCGGCACGGCCTCTCCCCGGCTTTATCCGTGGGGAGGCTGTGGGAGCCTTGCCGAGCAACGGGGTGCCGGTGCGGGAGGTGCGCGCAGCGGGCACCCGCAGCCCCCCGAGGCGCGGGGGTACGGGGGAAGGTGGCGGTGAATGGGGAGGCCGCCGGTGACCGGGTTTATGAATGCGGCGTCATGTGACGGCGGCGGCGGCCGCCCTCCTATTCACAAAAACGGCGGCGGCCGGGGCGGGGACCCGCGATGTCCCGTGTGTGTGTCCCCCTCAGCGCCCCGATCCCCCCCCCCCCCCTACCACCAGCGCCGGTGCTGCGGGGGAATCGGAGCGCACCGCCGCTTTCCCCCTCTGGGCCCCCCCCTTCCACCACCATCACCAACCCCCGCTTCCGCCGCAGGCCGCCGCCGGGCGTCCCGAGTCCCGCACCGCGGCTGGCGCGGTGCCGGTGCTCGGTGTCCGGGGTGCGCCCCGCAGTCCCCGCGCCGTCCGGGGTTTTTTATGAATGAAATAGGCGGAATGCAAATGAGCGCGGCCCGGGGGGGAGCGCGAAATGGCGGATGCACGGGCGGGCAGCGCGCACACGTACGCGCGTGTCCGTGTCCCTCTGTCCGCCCGCGGTCGGTGTGTCTGCGGAGGGGAAAGAGGGGGTGAGGGACCCGCACCTGGGCAACAAAGGGCGAACCCCCCCACACCCCGCTCCCGCCCGGCCCCGGCCCCGCTCACTCGTCAGGGTAGGCTTCCTCGGTCATCTTCTCCCCGTCTAGGCTCATCCCTCGCCGCGGGCGGCCGGGCTGCGCCTCCGCATCTTCCTGAGCTTCACATGGCGGGGGAGGCCGCGCCGCGGCGGGCCGGGGCTGGCGGCCGCGCCGGGCCCGACGGCGCGGGAGCGCGGGCGGCGGCAGAGGGGGGGGAAGGGGGTGGGAAGGGAAAGGAGGGGGGCTACGGCCGCTCTCGTCGCCGGGCGGCGGCGGGCGGAGGAGGAGGAGGCGGCGAGGCGGCGGTCAGCGCGCCGCGGGGGCGCGGCGGGGCGCGGCGGCGGCGGCGGCGGCGCGGGGTCCGGGCCCGGGGGAGCGGCGCAGCGCCCGGGGGCAGGCGGCGGCGCCGGGCCAGCCCCATGGCCGCGCTCACGCCATGGCGGGGCGCCGCGGGTGGCGGCGGAGCGGGGAGGGAGCGGCGGAGCCCCGGCAGGAAGCGGCGGCGCTGCCGAGCGGCCGCGGCCGCCGGGAGCGGGCAGGGCAGCGCCGGACCCGGGCGGGAGGGAGGGAGGGAGGGAAATAGGGAGGGAGCCGCGGCCGCGGCACCAGCGAGGAAGGAGGAGACGGGCCTGCCAGTGGCGCCTCCCCCGCGGCGGCGCGGCCCGCCCCGGCCCGGCCCACCGAGCCCCCGCGGCGCAGCGCCCGGGGTGCGGCCGCCGCCGCGATCGCCTCCTCCCGCTGGCACCGCCCCTCGCGCCGCAGCCCCTAGCCCCGCCCGTCGCCGCTCTGCCCGGATCGGCTCGCTTCGGGTTTCGGCTCGGCTCTCGGCTCGGTTCGGCTCGGTTCGGTTCACCTCAGCCTGTCCCGGCTGGGCTCAGCCTCCCCCGTCCTCGCTCTGTCCTGCTCAGCCTGACCGAGAAATGCCTGGCTCAGAACGGAGTGGCTCATATCGGTCCTGCCAGGCCTAGCTGTCCTCAGGGCGAGACCCGTCGGCAAGGTTCAGCCCAAGCCTAACCTGGCTCGGTTTGGTTCGGCTCGGCCCAAGCCAGCTGGCCTGGCACAGTGCCTTGTCACAGCCGGCAAGGCCCGTAGGAAGGATTTCCACACACGGTGAGGGGTTTAGCAGCCTGTTGGTAGAAGAAGAGTTTCAGAGAGGCTGTGTTGCCCCTGCGGAGCTGCTGTGAGAGGTGAGGGGATCCTCTGCCCCCTTACAGCTAAGCGTCTCACCACCCTTGTGTAGTTCCCACCCTACCTTGGCCTTTACAAGAGCTCACATCAACCCTTGGGGCTGTGCTGACAAAGACAATGGGGTGAGCACGGGTAGCATGGGGCAGCTTATTTTCTGGGTAAGCACAGTGCCATAACCATAAATGCTCTCCCAACATGTGGTGTGACATCTCCTGCCCTGGAATCCTGCTTGGTCTGCAGCAGAGGGGGTGACAGGAGCTCAGGTTTGAAAAGAAACTTTGGTCTATGAAGCTGAATAAGTAGCACCGAGTTTTGGGTTTGCTTTCTCCATCAGGTCCTCTGTGACCAGGGCAATCTTGGGAGAAGAAATCTGTCCCATCCGAACACATCACCTTGCCCCGTGGCCTCTACAAGCTCCTCAGCTGCAGCATCTCCTTCACACTGTGGGCAGGGAGATGTCCTGTCACCCCTCTCACTTTACAGGGATATTTCAACCTTGCACAGCTGCAGTTCCTAAAGAAGCTCCTTACCAGTTTATCTTTTAAGTCTAGTCTATGGGATTTTGTCTTGGAGGGGCCTTCAGATTTTGGAATGGAAATTGTATTTCTACTGCAGGGCACCAGTTTCTAAGTGCTGTAAATTTTTGTTTCAGGACCAGAAGAGGAAACTTGGAGAAGACTCTGTGGACTGCTAGTAATGCAATGGAGGCAAGAGCTGATGAAAGCTTTGAGGTCTTCTTTATGGGAGGTTCCCCATAGCAAGAAGCAGCATGTCCAGAATCTGCAGCTTTGGTGGCATTACAGTGATATAGCAAAACACTTCTCAAGCCCATTTCCTGCTCCTTGGCAGCCTGTGGCATGCTCATTCGGGTGGCGATGCTATCCCTCTCCCCATCCCCTTCCCACCCATTCATTCCAATGCAAAGCACAGTTGGACACCCCGTTGGCTGTGCTAATGCATCCCCCCTTTGGGGGGTTACACTGCTGGATCTGCTAAATGGTCCCAGCTAATAATACACCCCCCCCCCCCCCCCCCCAATACCTCTTTATTTTGGAAAGTTATGCAAAAATCCAGCTTGCAGAATGGCATGATAAACATCTTGGCAAAGCTGAGCTGGCAGGGAAAGGAAGTGTCAGGGCAGGAGTAAGCGGCTGGGGGCAAGGAAATGGCAGGAACGTCTTCAGCTGCTGTACCATAAAAGACCAGATGTAACAATTTGACACACTTCCACCCATCTTATGTCTTTCTTTTCCCCCTAAACGATGCTGAGATTGCACAGACATCTGACATCCTTAAAATCTTTCATGCCAAAAATTTCCATGGTCAGCAGGAGCATTGATGCATGTGAAGTGGGGAGCATGGCATTCAACAGTTGCCTACTAAGAACCAGAATAAAGAGAGAGTTATGGCCATGTGAAAAAACAAGGACAAAATCATGTAATTAAAAGGCCATTAGAAAGCATACATGGCTGAGGAGAGCTGGCTATTAATCCGTGATTAAAGCCTGGGAGCGTGATTGTATGATCTGGATGTATTTTTATGTACGTGTGTATTTGTATACTTGCCCCAGTGGCAAGAAGCAAATGTGTCTGAGGTTTGGAAGCTGAAGTCTTTACTTGATCTAGTTTCTTGACTCATTTCCTGCTGATTTGTGAGATCTCATATTTGATCTCTGATCTCACTGTCCAGCTAATTTGGACGCTGCTAAGCTGTTTATGCTCTGAGGGATTTCTCTTACTGCACAACCCTCTTACTTTCGTAATGATAAATATTGGATTTTATTTTGCTACTATTCAGGTTACTGTGCTGGTTCTTGTGAATAGCGCTTTCAAGATGACTGGCTTTTCTGAATGAAGAGGCTCTCAGAGGTGTGATTTCTCTTTGTGCATTGTGCTGTTCAGATACAGAGCTTCTGCTTACACACAGAGTAGCACTTCCCTGTGATGAGATCGTTACGGTATCTAGGATTAATTAGCCATTGGTGGCAGAGCTTCAAGACAGCAGCTTCTGCACACTGATGGTTTGCATGCTATGGTTATTCTGTGTTTTCTACTCAAAAGGACCATTTATCTTGCAGAGAAATACTTTAGCTGCTGTGGAGAACCTGGTTTATGGACCCCTGGACTGAAAATGGACTTCCCTGAGTGCTGTTACACCTTCAGCTAGTACTTCTTTAGGCTGAGAAGCACTGGAATTTGAAGCGACAGAGTTTAGGATAGCTTCTTTACTGTAAGTTCTTTATTGTAAGTGTGGTGAGGCACTGGAATGGGTTGCCAAGGGAAGTTGTGAATGCTCCATCGCTGACGGTGTTCAAGGCCAGGTTGGCCAGAGTCTTGGGTGACATGGTTTAGTGTGAGGTGTCCCTGTCCATGGCGGGGGGGGGGGGGGGGTGTTGGAACTAGATGATCTTAAGGTCCTTTCCAACTAGGAAATGACTCTATCTACTGCAGGCTTGCAATGTAGCCTCCTAACTTCACCTATCCTTGCCTTTAAAACCCATGCCTTTGAGCTGAAATCTTCCACGAAGTTGATTTAGGAATCTAAATATGAATGTTGGTACCTTGTTGACTGTGCTAGTTTCAATGACTTTTCCACTGAGTCACTCGGTGACTTTGAATGAGTGAGGAGTGGAAGTCAGCAGTCCTGAATCATGCCATCCTCCAGACAATTACCCCCCTCCCCGATAATTCTTTCGAGCAGCAATCATATTTTAAAAGCGATGATTACATCCGTGTTTTCCCCCATTATAATTGCTCAGAATGTAAGAGCTGCAGAAACGATCTGAAACACTTGCAGTCAGCTTGAAAGCTTTCAGAGTTGACACGTTCTGGGGGGCCACGGCATTTGGAAATACAAAGGGGTTGTTTTTCAGCAGGAGTGCGATTTCAGCATGTGATTTTAGAGAATTGTCAGGCACTTGCTGGGGGAAGAGGAGGTGGAAAGTTCCTCGCAGTCCTCCCAGGATGTCCTTTGGATGTTTTGAAGGTAAAGCCCTTCCAGAGCAGGAAAGCAGAAAGGGACCCTCGCTGCCAGATGGGCTGCTTTGCCCAAGATCTGAGTATCCCACTGTTTTTTCCATTTCTTGATTTTTATAAGCATGTGTTTTACTATGACAGAAAATGGCAACAAAGCTTATGTGATCTCTTAGCTACTGCATGTGTGCACCGCTGTACAACTTTGAGATGCTGGGGCTGGGGGCCAGGGGAGTAAAGGGAACAGGAGGAACGAGGAAGGAGAGTAGAGGTCTCCAAAATAACCCAGTGCTCACAGGTTCAAATGAAATAAATGGCTGTTTAGAGGAGTAGCTCAGCGCTTTCAGCTGAAGACAGAGGTGGAATAGGAGCTCAGCTCCTGCTGGACACCACAGGATCCACCTGGGCAACAGCAATGTCATGATGGCCAGGAAGGCATTGACCAGCACATGCAGTCAGCCATGAGTCGCACGTATGGGACAAACCTGGTTTCATTTGTAGCTGTGTTCATGAAACCATGCGCTTTTATTCACCCTCTCACAACATAAAAGCAAGGTTTATTGAAATGAGGGGTCTGTGAGGAAAAGAGGGCTTTTCAAAACCCTTACTTTTCTGCCGAGCACTCTGATGTCCTCTTAATATTCAGCAGTATGTGATTTAAAGCCCCCTGACTGTTCAAGGTGGGGTTGGACAGAGCCTTGGGTGACATGATTTAGTGTGAGGTGTCCTGCCCATGGGAGGGGTGTTGGAACTAGATGATCTTAAGGTCCTTTCAAAACCTAACTATTCTAAGATTCTATGACATGATGGTTTGGTGTTTCCTTTGTGTGCATAACTTCCTTTTGATACAAAGGGATGATAAAACTCCTAAATTGTAATCTCACAAGCATGTGGTGCCTTGTCTTTGGGGTGCAGATAGCAGGAAAATGCTCTGATCTTTAGTTCAGCATTTCAGCCTCACCCCAATGGCAGGGTGGCATTAGCAGGTTTAGTGAGACAGCAGCATTGGTGGGAGTGAATCGTTCAGACATAGTGATGTAGGATGATGTGTTTTGGGAGTCCTGCTAGAGTTGAGTCCCCAGCATGGATTCAATAAGAGATGGGTGCAGAGCTGATCACCTTTGTTTTGCTGAATGCTTGGAAAGAAGATCTGCTACAAAACCTTTACATGTCACTATCAGTCCCCTAGCAGTGCTTTGCTTCTGTGCAGTCCCAGCTCAGAGCGTGCCCTGGCCCATCAAAAAATAAGTGTGCACAGGCTCTGCCAGTGGCATGGATGCACTGGCAACCTCAGGATTAGTCCTGAAGCCGGACTACTTCAGGCATAAGGGAAGGGTTGCTCTCCTCTCAACATGCCTTTCCACTCTTGAGAGGTTTCTGCATTTTTGATACAGCTGTTTCCAGGGCCTCATGGGAGCTGGATAAACAGATGCCAAATAATCCGGTTTTACTTCAGGGAGCACAAAGTTTTCTGGGAAAAACACTGGAGCTGTGCACACCTTTTCCTCCCCTCCTTTGGGATTATTTGGACTAGGCTTGAACCATTAAGTGTATTAAAATACGCATAAATTGCTTTACAATACCCAGACTTCAGTCGATAACTTGTTTCTCCTATTCTCATACAGCTAGTGGGAGAACATCCCTTCTGAATACCCATATCTCCTTTACTGCAAAGCTCTTTGGTTGGCCTCAGCAGGTGACAGGATGAACTGTTCACTACTTACTTTGGCAAAACCAGTTTTTGTGGCTTGACCTGCTTTTCTCACCTAGTGTCCTGCTGTGAGTAGAGGGTCTGAGTTCAGTACCTGAGCAGTTATGATTGCAGGTTTACCCAGTCCATACCCAGCCATGGCAGAAATCCACACACAGGTATTGATCAGGAAGGGCTTCTGGAGTTAAATTAAGCTTTTGAAATATGGGAATGAGGACATGCATTTGGTGGTGTATGGTGCATGGGAAATAAGTGGAATGAGCGTTCTACCCTGCTTGTATCCTCCTTAACCAAGCCCTTGGCTTCGGGGCTGCTCAGTGACACTGACCCACACAGATGCTCAACAATGTTGAATTTCAAAGAGTAGCAGTCCACCCTCTGCTCCAGGCAGGTATTTTCCATTGTGCCAATGTCCTCATAACAACTCCAGCTAGACAAATATAGCATATGGCATATGAGTGTCCTAGGAGGACTCAGAGGTGGAGAGTTAAAGCTAAAGAAAGTCCATGGTTAACCACATGCACCACTGGATAGCTTTGCCAGGGATAAATCGCAGAACATGACAAAGAAGCTGAGAGGAGAGTTTAATGGTCCTGCAGAGAGCAAGCACCACCTTAGACAGCCATCCTCCAAGATGCTTGCATCACTGTTCCCAAGGATTCCCATGGAAAATAATCATATGCTCCTTTTTATGTCCTTGTAATCACAAACATATTATGCTTCCCTGCCCACTTCTAAGGAGAAAAGGAATTAGTCACCCCACACAAATCTTTTGGGACTGTACATACACTCCAGTATGTATTCCAGCTCTGTCTGGAAGGGAATGAAGATGCACAGCTCTGCTTTGTGCATGGTTATTAGCACACTGCCATTTGCAGAAGCTGGGTGCAAGGCCTTTCCCATGCTTGCCACCAGCTGCATCTCCAGCAGTGTTTGCTGCCAGGGTTAACAAAGCCCAGAAGTGCAAGCCCAGGTTATGAGAGCTTCACGCCTGCAAAGCTAAAGGCACAGGCTTGCCTCCTCAGAGCTTGCAGCCTGCTCACAAAACTCCTGTGTTTTAGATAGGAGCTTCTCCAGTGTCTTGGTGGATAAAAAAAGGACTGGTTATTGGTGACTGCTTGTTCTGACCTTAAAAGCTGAAAGTAAAACAAATCCAAGATATGGAGTGTACTGAAGTAGCAACTGAAGGGCTTTTTTTGTTCATTCTACAGTTAATACTATTGTGCTAAAACTGAAGAGGGGAGGAGTGGGGTTAATTTAAGGTTTATTGTGACAAAGAAGAATTATTCAGAAGGTGCTGGAAAACAGCAAATAGAAGACATTCTGGAAAATAAGCTTAATTCCCATAGTCAGGAGTATACTTGACTTGTATTGCAGGGACAGTGAAGAAAACCTAGATCCATGGCAGGTAAACATTTGCCTTTGATTCTGTTTCTCTCTTTGAGTCTATAAACCCCAGCATTTACACTTAAGTGGATGTGCTGAAAGCTGTGTTTAGGAAGAGAATTTCATCCCCTCCTGCACGTACTTCTGACATTTGATAATTGTTTGACTGCAGCTTTACAAAGTATGGCTGGAGGGGTGGTTTATATGGGAGGAGTTACATGGCACTGATGATAACTGCTCTACTGAAGGTTGTGGAAGCAGGATCAGGCCAGCCAGAAGAGGTATTTTAAATAGCCACTTGTACCCTCAGTGGCTTATGGCAAATTCCTGCCTACTCATTCACACATCAGGGAGGTCCCATTCAAGGCATAGAGAACAGATGTGTGTTCTAGAACCTTGTGTGAACTACTTACAATGTAGTTCAAAACTCATCAGGGGGTGACAGAACTACTCTAACCACACGGCCCATATTCATTATCTTGTGTCTAACTCCTGCTCCTCATACCAAAGCCATTGCCACGCTACCAGTGTTTCATTTATTACTGCATAAAACACTCTGGGTAACAGTGACATTGAAAAGCTGCTCATAAATCAGTTCCTGCTCAGCTCTAAAGGGATTTGCTCTCCTCTTTGACGTAACAAACGTGAAAGCTCTCCCCACAAGACCTGATCAAAGACGTGGGAGACGGCAGTCTTCATGTTGGCCTTTCTCCTCTCTCAGGGACGCAGCCAAACCAGGATATGTCCTTGTCTTTTTGAAAGAAAGATGGATATGCTTCTTGCTTTAAAATCCTGAGAGGGTGCAAAGCAGAGGTGATATTTGCATTGTTGTATCAAGTCAAGGTCAAGTCTGTCCCCTTCACAGATGGACTTTACCTCTGCTAGTAATGGGATAAGCAAAGCTTTCTTTGAGTAAGGTCACCAGAGCCTGCTGCCTTCTGCTTTCTGAACAATACTAACACTGGAAAGGACTTCATGCTACTACTACACAGCTGGCACCAGAATCACAGCCAGAGCTTTACTTGATCATAACATCTGCTGTACCAGAAAGTGGTGCAAGCTTTGCAGTAGCTTTGCTGCACACAATTACCCCAAAAGGGGCTTTGACCTTTTACCAATGGTACTTCATTGTGCAGAATTTGCTCATATTCATTTTCCAAGTATCATGAGGAAATAATCACTGAAGAACATGAGATCTTGAAAAGAGATAATCACCCAGGTAATAAATGAAATATTTCAACTTTTTGTATCTCTAGTGCATCTGTGCAATCATGTCTGCTCTTTCATGCTAATTTTCATTAGTATCCTTCACAGTCATTTGTAAGGTGAAGAACAACATTGGCCTTCCCTTACAGCAGAAGAAATCACAGCCTGAGGAGATACCCAGGTGTCGGGGGAGAACTCAGACTTAGGAGCACTTGGGAGCCATCTAGGACAGGAAAATAACATCCACTTGAGCTTAATTCCCCGTTCTTATTTATGTGTGTCTAATTGCTTGGCTCTAAGTGGTGTTTAAATCACCTAAGCCCCTCTGTTCCCTGGTAATTCACTACCAGAAAGGACAGAGACTTATCAGAATTACTCCAAACTTAGGAGAATTTGGAGTAAAGTTAAATGCTTCAAGCCTAAATACTACACTGCTTATTCTCTTCTCATCGTTTATAGCAGCATGGATTAAAATGAAATGCTGCTGTGAAGCTGCCTCATCAAGCTGAACGTGGTTGTGCCTTGGTGTGGCTTGACTAAAAGTGCTCCAGTGTGCATTTGCACCCTAGGAAAATGCTTCACTCCCTGATTTCCAAGCTTGAAAAGAACTCTGTACAGATGAAACACATTTTTCACCCTCCAACGAAGTGTTTTCACCTACAAATACTTTCTGCTGCCTAAACAAGAGCCCTTTCCTTTTCACTTGTGCCAACATGTAAGTTGGATAAAGAATTAAACTTAGATTCTTAGTTATAATGCTTCCCCTGACTTTTTTTTAATAATGACTGTAAGACAGATGCTGCCTCTCTGCTGAATTTTAATCTTTCTAATGAAGGTGTGTTTGAAGAAGGCACACCCTTCAGAAAATGTTTTGTGGTATCGTATTTGTGCCTTTAGTGTTGAGGACCAGCTGCCTTTTCCATTTTAAATGCACTTTTCAGGGTCTTACATCACAAAGGCCTAAATTAAAACACACTTACCATAAAGGGGTGCAGCATATGCATTCCTCCTGGAAATTGCACTGCGACATGAAAGATATCCAAACACTATATGTAATTTCGAAGATGAGCAAGGCTTGGCTTTTCAGATGTCCCACGCGAGGGAAGCACCCACATCCCGCAAAATTGCAAGCTTCTGAATCATGGAAGTCGGATCAAAAAGCCTCTAATTCCCACTGGTTTGAAGACATGTGTGACTGTGAAGACTGAGCCCAGCACTGAATCGGGGCTGGATGGGTGATGTGAGGCTGTGCAGGAACCCCTGTGGCCAGGCACCCGGCACAACCCAGGGAGCTGCAGAGCTCAGAGATGGGGTAACTCTCCCTCTTCTGCCTCCCAGCTCCTCCTCCTCCACATGGTTCACAGGCTCAGGGGTCAAGGTCTGGTGGTGTGAAGATTTTGCTCGGTGGTTTTCAGGCTGAGGAGGCCTGGTCATGCCCAGTGTAAAGAATTGTTTGTTCAGCTCTAGGTATCTTTCTCTTCATTAAGACTATAGGAGAAAATTTTTCCTCTCCAGTGGTATAGACCAGGAGTAACAGCGCTGGCACCTTTATTTTGGGTATCATAGAATCACAGAATAGTTTGGGTTGGAAAGGACCTTAAAGCTCATCCAGTTCCAAACCCCTTGCCATGGGCAAGGGCACCTTCCACTAGAGCAGGTTGTGCTAAGTCCCATCCAACCTGGTCTTAAACACTGCCAGGGGCTGGGCATCCACAGCTTGCCCAGGCACCTTGTGCCAGTGCCTCAGCACCCTCATAGTGAAGATTTTTTTTCCAATGTCTCATCTAAATCTCCCTCTGTCAGTTTAAAGCCATTCCCCTTTGTCCTGTCACTACATGCCCTTGTAAAAAGTCCCTCTCCAGATTTCCTGTAGGGCCCCTTTAAGCACTTTAAGGGTGCTCCAGCCCTCTGATCAGCTTCATGGTCCATCTCTGGATTCACTCTAACAGCTTCATATATGTATCATGGAAAGACCAGGAGCTGGTCTGAAGTTGTGCAGCTATGGAAACCTTGCCACAGGCTGTGCACCCCTGCAGAGCCAGAGTCCTCCTTTTTGGTTTCACATGTGATTGGTGCCAAATTCGCTGCCCATGACCATGACTCCCAGGACCCAAACAGACAGCTGCAGGGAGCCATCAGCTCCATCAGCATGTGGATATACAGAGAGACCCCCCAAACTCCAGCCAGAGTGTGACTTCCTCTTTTGCCTCTTTACTTGTAACTCACTGTTGGGGGAAAGATTTTTCAGTCCATTTAAAGTATCAGATACTGGCAATCCTTCTCCTAAAGCATCACGGTCAGAGAGTATCCTGGGCTAATTTAGGAGGCGCAGGGCTCTCCTGTGTCTAGACATTGCAGTAAATGTTATTCAGTTGCCTGTGTGGTTGCCAGGCTCAACACAAATGTGCTAGCCAGGCTCCCAAGGAAGAGGAAATACAGGAATATTCACCACCAGAAGACACTGCCTCCCTTGACTTTTTCATCTGCAGAACAATTGCTTACAGAGAGGTTTGAACTGGAAGGTGACATTGGCCTTTTTCCTTTTCCTCTTTTGACTTTTGTTTCCTGTAGGAGAATTCTCTGGAGTTACTTCAGGTTCTCATTGTGTCCTAGGGATTTCCCTCCCTGCCCTCTTCCAGGTTGCCTGTGATGCAAAATCTCTGTTTAAACTGAAAGCCATGAATACAAGAGCTGCTCCTCCCAAAGGAAATGTTGTTGTTCTTTTTACTTCCATGTCCCCAAATAAGTCTTAAATCTTTGCTCTGTACCCAGGTATTTCCACTTGGGACTTCCCAGTTTCCTGTAACTTCTGATTTACTCTTGCTGGGAACATGGAACCAGATACTAAATCCATCCTGCTGAAAAAAAAAAAAAAAAGAACAGAACAATAAACCCCTAATTGAAATATTTTGCTGAAAAATGTCACAGCAGAGTGATTTTTGCAACAAAAGCCCAATGTTTTTTGCTTTTCTGAACTAGGAAAACAAAATGTGTGCATATACCCCTTTGGTTGGAGTGGAGGTGGAAATGTCTAATACACAGTGCTTCAGGAAAGGGGAGCCTGGCTTTGACTTTTTAAGTCTATTTGTGTGTCTTTGTTACGGATATTGTAAAGGCAGCCTTGGGAAGTTTTGTCCTTAAGCAGAAGGTAGCTATTTCAGGCACTAAGGTGGCTCCTTTGGAACAGTTGAAATCCATCTGCCTGCCCCTGAGCTTCTCAATTACTTCAGTCAAACCAGAGGGTCTCTGCACTCCACTTGTCTCTGACTCAGGGCAACCATATTTCCAAGGCTTGGGTCCACCCTGGCATCCTGACAAGCATCTGTGGGATATTGCTTTGTCCTGGTTGTTTTTTTCTGGATATGGTTATATTTCCAGCAAGCCCTTGTTAATCTGCAATGGACTGACCTTATTCCATGCCAGGAAGTCAGGACTCTCCTGCGCAGGAGACATGTGCCTGACCCATCTCACCACCAGCCCCAACTTTTCCTCTCTTCGCCGATCCTTTCTCCCCTCAAAGTCATCATCCAACCAATTGCCTCGTAACTTTGGTGCAGTTATACCTCTGCTTTCCCAAAGCTGAAGGGATGAATTCCCTTTTGATCCCACTCAGAGGGATCATTCCTGTGTACGCGCAGTGTTTTTAGGGTGCAGCACACAGGACATCGATGAAGGATTCCCTCTCTGAAACCCAAACAACGTTCCCCTCCACCAGGTGGAAATGAAAGGAAGCTTGGCCACAGCGAAAGTAGAGCAGCAGTGCAGCATTGTGTTTGTGGAGCTGGTGTGAGGCACACAAAGCTTTACTCCAGATTTCCAGGGGGTGCAAAATGCATGGATGTGTCTGTCAGTGGCATCTCCAGAAGGACAAAACGCCGCTGGGATCCCTGCTATGAAGAGCTGCGCTATGATCAGTGTCACAGGATTTCCGCAGGCTTGTGCTTATCTTCTAGACAGATCTCGTGGGGAGGAAAAGTCAGACGCACACACAGGTACAGTGAGCGCAGCTGTCTGTTGTGGGGCTGTGAGGAACCGCCGGAAACCCACAGGGGAAGGTGCAGAGAAAAAGTGAAAAGGGGAAGGGGTGGGGGGAAGAAGCTATTTGTCTCAAAGCTTGGCTGCCCCTGCAGGCAGGGTGACATCCCCCAGGAGATGCACGCTTTAGACCATTAAAACCTTTCGGTATCCTGTAGATGCTGACATAAGGGGGAAGAAGTATATATTGCTGAACAAGAGTGCAGTGGTTAACGTGCTGTTTGCAGGAGACAGCACCCATGAGCAGGCACAGCAGCTTGCTGTGCTGATAAAGCTCGTGTCTGCTCTGGAGTCTGGGAAACTGAGCCATGGGAGCAAATCGACTTGCCAAAGCCACACAGTAATTGTGACAGGGTTAGGAAGAAGATTAAATATGAACAGATTCGCCTTACCCTGCCTGCTCCATGCACTCATGCAAAGACTATATCTCTATTGGGTATTTTAGATGCTCCTGAAGTCACCCTGGATAATACCAACTCTTAAGTGGAAGTTAAGATGGAGTAAAAATGAGGCACCTGAGGGTCTGGTTTGCTCTGAAGGAGCAGAGCTTTATTGCTGTCTGTGTGTCTGCCCATGCACTCACTGCATGGCAGGGAAGCACAAAGCAGAAAACATGCCCTCTGGAAAGACCTGGCAAAATAATAGCTGCCTCAGTTGAGGGGCTGAGCTGGAAAATGCAGAGAGAAATGAACAGCATTGGGTCAAAGTGACAGAAATGGTTGTTTTTCCTTTTTTGTAGTTGTTTGGGGGAAATGAGAAAAACCCCAACATGTTATTTTGGGTCAACCCGAATCACATTTTGTATGTAATGTTTTGCTTTGAGGTTAGTTACCCCTCTTGCTTTTCACACTTTCTTTTATTTCAGGTCTCTTTTGAGTGGAAAATGCCACTTCAAAATAGCAAATCAAAGGGCTGTGTTTAAGAGGCATTCAAATAAAATGCTGTGGCATTTTCCAAACAAACCATTTATTTCAAGAAATGTAGATATGTATGTTCTTTCCCCCTGTATTTTGGGTACAGTTGAAAATGGTTGCCATGTTTCATTCATTTTAGAAGCTCAGAAATTGCATGGTTTGGGTTTGTTTTTTGATTTCCCCTAGATGTTTTTGGTTTTTTTTTTTTTTTTTTTTTTGGTCTCGTTCAATTCCTGCTGAGCAATTGCTTCTGCAGGAACAAGAAGAGGGGAGCATGTAACCTAGGGAATGGGGGCCACAGCTCACGTTAGCAAGAGGCCCCAGGAGTGCTTGCAGCTCCTGGTTGTGTCTTCAGGGCACAGGGTGAAGCTCACCACAGCACCTGAAGCAGAGCCAGGCTGAAGGCAAGAGCATTACCAGGGCCCTCTTACTTCCCAGCAGAGCTATTGAAGAAGCAGCAGTGAGGAAGGAGTTGAGGACAGGGATGGATGTGTGCAGCTTTACAGCACTCGGTTTTAAATGCCCATGCCACTGGATGGTTGGCTTTTTAGCAACTGGATCACTGGTACCAGCCTTTCACCCCAATAAAATCCAGGTTTTCTCAGTTTGCTGGCAGGTTGAGGACAGGAAGATGTGTAGAGTCATGGGAAAGGTGTTGGGAGCTAGTTTTGTTAGTATGCACCTCACCCCCTGTGGGCTTCTACAAGGCTCTCTCCTTCAGTGGGTTTGCCCTATCAGGGCTATGGATGTGTACACTTGGAGCTACCTCCTCACTCAAGCTGGGGGCTTGCTTCCTCAGCAGCAGTCAGGCTAGCGATGTACAGAGGAGCAAAATGCCTTGTGCTCACTCCAGATAAGAGAGGTGATGCTGATAGGCGTGAGAGAAACATCCCAAGCAACTGACTGAAGCAGAAATGTGGTTTGCAGCTTGAGTGTTTTTGCCCGACCGGTTGGCACTCTAAGGCAGGGGCAGGTGGGAGCTGGTCCAGGGGGACCACAGTTGTACCACAATGCCCAGTGGACAGTCAAGTCCTAGAGCTTCTCTTCCCAACTAATGTGAAGGCAGTAGCCCTTTAAAGCCAGATGTATGGTAACCGGCAGCTTAGGTGACAGGCATTTCCTTCCAGACCAACAAATAATGCTGTGTGCTCCGACTAGCAGGGGACAGAACTTCTGAATTCAAGCCATTTCAAGTCAGCAAACTCTTTCTCTGATTCTCCCAGAGCTGGCCAGCTGTGGCCTTCTGTGGTTGCTCCAGCATGCAATGTTTTGTAATGAAGTGGTGGGGTCTCAGCAGGCCTTATTCTGTCGCTGGAACAATGGAGCATGGACTTTCTTTATATCCTGAAGGGCATCAAATAATAAGAACAAGAAAAGTTGTCCAGCTGTGCTTCAGCTGGACTAGTTTTCTCTTTTCATTCTTTCAGTCGGCCTTAGTAGACAGCGTGGCAGCCTAATTCACTTATCTTGTGAGGAGGATACTTAAAATGTAAATAGAAAACTGGATTTAAGAAGTGGAATGTGGCCAGCATGAAGAAATAAGAATTACTGCTGCTGGAATAACCTTCCTTTTGTTGGGATTATATGAGGGAGGAATTTGGTCTGCTGCTTGGCAGATCTGTGCACAAAGCTGAACGGTGGCATGGCTGGCAGTTGTTATTAACATCTAGAAATTCATTCCTAACCTTAGTCACCCCAGGTGAAAATATTACATAGTCTGGTAAATTTGGGAAGGATAAGTAAAGAAATACCAACCCCAACTGCCTTCTGGCTAGCAAGGACTAGGGTTACTCAGGTTACATGGTGCTGGGCTACTCGCTACTTTGGTTTAACGCCCTGCAAAGTCAATATAGAAGTGAAGAATTGCAGGCAAAACCTGCTGGCTGGTCCCTCACTCAGAGCAGTGTCTGGAGGAGGCTGTCACAGCTTGCTGGGGCTCAAGGTGTTGCGGAGAAGGAAGCCAAAGCATCCGGCAGGCCCCCGCTGGCCCGTGGGAGATGTGCCTGTGAAGATGCAGGCGGATGTTTGCTGCTCGCAGCCCGGCTCCAGTTAATGTCACAGCAAGGTGAAAATGAGCCCGATAAGCGGCTTAAAGAGCAGGTTTTGAAGGGAGCAGGTCGAGGGACCCATGGGGACAGTGATGGTGGGAATGACAGCTGCAGCCAGAGGAGGACGTGTATCTCCACCCATATCCGCTGGGAAAGCACTGCCTGGGGAGCAAAGCCCATCTCAGCAGGGACCTGGGGAAATAGGTGGCAATGAAACAATTCCCCTGCACCCATTGAAGCGAATCAAGGGGGCTGCATGGGGAGCAGCTCATATGTTAAGCCCATCATACTTGCTATCAGATTTTCTTGTTGTTGTTGTTGTTGAAACCACTACAGAGAGCAGCACGTTTCCAGGAGCCTGGCTCCAGCAAGCAAACTTCCCTGTGGCTTCCTGCCGTCTTGGGGAGGATTCATGGCTGGGGATTCTTTACCTCTTCCGTGCCAACTCCACTGGAGCCATGTCTCAAGATGGTTCTTTGATATCCTATACAAAGGATTGTTCCTCATGGTGTTTTTGTCGTGAAATAATATGTTTCTGCAAAGTTTAATCTGATTAAAATACAAAGAATTAGGATGAGGGACTGGATACGTGCAAAGTAGCATTTATGTATCTGTTTCTTTTGTTAATAGATGGGCTGCCAGTCCCACAAACACTTCAGCATGCACTTAATGTTCCCGGTACCTAATCCCATGAAAGTCTACTCCCAGCATATAGTCAAGCACAGATGTACATCTGTGTAAGGCACGGACTGCATGGCCCTAAAACCGATGCGCTGATTTAGGGCTATCGTGCTGTGAATGTTTGTGTGTCTGGAGCAGCTCATCGGGCTCAGGGATGCATAAACCCTCACTGTCTGGATCCACAAGGTGCTAAGCAGGACTTGGAACATGGAGGGCTGGCACACGGAGGCAAGACATTACATTTCATGATGTGAAATAATGGTAGAAGCCAGGCATAGATCATTAAATAATGGCTTTGGCTGTCCATTATTTACTTCAGCCTTCCTTGTGCCTCTGAAAACGCTGACTCCTGTGCTCTCTGTCTCACAATTGCCATCACTTTTTTCACATGGACGCTTTAGTATGTCAAAAAGCAGGCCTAAAACGTACACAAGTATCAGTGACAGGCAGAGAAAGATCAGAGATAATGCAGTATATGCTCATAGTAAGGCATGCACCTTATCTCGCTGTAAAATTGGTGAATTACTATCAGTGCTGCAACAGCATTCTCAATTACTGCAACAACTTAGGCCTTTGATGCAAACCCACCAGTATTTTTGCCTGCAATCTGATAAAAAGCCAACTGTACCAAAGCAGCAGAGAGATTAAAAGCAAAATAAACAATTAAAGGAAATGGGGGGAGGAAACCCCCAGCAAATAAGAAAAGGCAGGCTAGAATTTGAATTACATGACATTTGATAATGAGAGCTCTCATGTCTTGAACGCAGATCTACTGCCTATGTGAGACTGCAGTACACAGCGGTGTGTAGGTACTGCTGTGCAATTATGGGATCTGTGGAGTATCTGTGATTGTGAATCCATCTTCTTGCAAGGACATGGGTACTTGGGGAGATGTGCTAGGTTTGACTTTCAGTGTAACCTGAAGCAAAAGTTAGCTTGGGGCTGCTAGACTGTGCCTGGTTTCAGATCAAACCCCTGTGAAAGCAGTGAATTGAGTATGGTTTCCACTCATACCATAAATCGGTCTTGATTTGCTTGAAACTTTGCCCATGGGTTTTGTTTTTCTTCCCCCAAACTTGGCCTGTGTTCTAGGTTTGTAACAAAACCCAAAATAAACATCACTGGGTTTCAGGTTTAGTTGTGACAGTTTAACACAGAAAGCATTTTCCTCCGGGGGGAAGGGGGATGCTGGCCTGTGCACTAAGGCTGAGGTTCTGACTTTATTCTGTTGAGAATGGTGGTGACAGTTTGTTATTTCTACCTTGAAGGCAGCTGCAGAAGAGGCTTTGGCTCAGCATCTGGCCTGAAGGATAGAACAGAGGAGGGTGACCAGCACGTCCCTGATTGGATCTCCAGCTTGGTTTTCCCATCACTGTTAGCAGCGGGGAGCGAGTTAGTGCAGAGAAGCCTGTCTGTCTTGCTGCTACGCCATTTAACTCAGACCAGCACAGCTCTGAATCAGGGTCAGCATTTGATAGCATGGGGGCCAAAGATAGCAGGAGGACGGATTTTTGCTTGGCACATGGTAAGATCAGCCACTGGGAACCATGCCACTACAAGAGAAGGAGCTGTAAGAAATTGCAGCTTCCAGCTCACACTGAATTCCTGTCTCACCAGGAGTGAGGTTTGTCACACAAGAAAGCAAGATACCATCCATTAACTGCTGGCAGCTTTTTGTCTTTCTGTGAGATAGGAGCTTCTGATTCCTCTTGTGTTTCTCCCAGGAAACTGAGCCTCACATTTCAGAAACAAAGTCCAAGCTGGTCTGCATGGTGGGGAAGCCAGGAATCCAGCACTTTCCCATTAGCCTGGTGCTCCATGTGGTGTAAAACACAGATTGTAATGTTTTTCCTTTTAAAAACCAATATTACTACTGTGCACAAGGTCAAAGACTACAGGGGTTACTGTTTGCCATGCTAAAACTTTGCTGCTGTCTCTGATGAGCACACATACCCTGTGTGGTCCTTACAGCTTTTGACCCAGAGGCGTGAATGCTAACACCAGAGCCCTCATGGTGTGCCTGGCTATAATCACAGGAAGCTCATTCATTACTCAGGTCCTGAAGATATGGAAGTCTTGGTAATCAGTTTGGATGGGAGGGGTAAATTAATCATTTCCGTTTACACTTGCTGATGGAGCAATTCATTCTGCCATGAGAAAATTTGGAAGTGGGGGAGAGTTTCAGTAAACTGTGAGTAAAACCTGAGATTCCAATCAGATGTTGCGTCCAGCTTTGCTGCTGCTTTTCTCTTTAATCTTACTTCCCCTGTCTCCTCACAACAGGGCCCTTTTCAGGGCTAAGCCACGCTTCCCAGAGCCGTCCTTTTGAGATAACTGGGAGGGAAGATAACTTTTCACCCAGGGAATGGACTGGGAACTTAAGGAAGTGTGTCCACTGTTCCTATTCAAGGGACCAGATGAGACCCTGGAGAGAAATGCCCAAGGCAGCACAGCTGCTATTATCTCCAGCTACCAGCAGCAAAAGCAGATTAGAGACCTCTCATGGAAAGTAGGAAAGGTGTGTTCTTGGCAGCTGGGACAAATCCTTTCTGCCTCTGCCTGGCCTGCTGGGCACTGCTGAACTCTCCCGACTTGGTATTACAAAAGGATCTGAAAGAACACCCCTTTGCTTGCTGTTCTGTGTTAGTTTCATGGGATAGGGGATGTAGTGCCCATCTCCAGCACTGTGTCCTCCTGGCAGTGCCTGACTGTTGTGCAGGGGTATTTTTGCCTCTCCGGAGGCAGCTGCTGAGTAGAGCATAGAGAAATACTATTGAGTAGAACAGGAAAATAAGGAGAACTAAAGCTGGGGCTGGGGTTTTGGTTTGGTTTATTTTGCATTTTTTTTTTAACTGCTAATTCTAACAATAACATTTCTAACCATAGCCCAATAATACCACCATGTGTTTTAGGGACATTGCTGTTATGGTGGTTTTAGGTGCTTGTTTAGGTCCTACTAATCTTGATGGGGTATGTACATAAGGGACCTTCATGTTATTTCATAACACTGAAGTCTCAAACCAGAGATCATTATCAAAATGTTATGTGTCAAATCCATTTAAACATCCTGTATCATTCAGTTGTCACAGGAAATGAACAGTACCTTCGTATAGCTATTGTGTTCGAAGAACTTGCTGCTTATTTTGCCTAATTGCTTACCTGTCTCCTGCCATCTCATTGTGGTAAGTGCAGACCTATTTAAAGCTCCTTACAGTGGCTGTTTGGTAGGGGGGACTGCATGTTATTTAAATTAGAATAGGGAGGGGAAAAAAAAGAGCAATCAGTGTTTCCTGAGATGGCAGAATCACCTTTCACATGCACCAGTGGGAGATAAAGCTTGTTAGTTAATTAGAAGGGCTGAAGCCCCAAGGCACCAGATGCTATTGCATTTAGAGGCAGCAAAAGAAGAGAACTACAGGAGATTTAGGTCTGCCAGGATTGCATGAGTGTGGCTGCACTTTTCATTTACAAAACACAGCTACCATTGGTTTTATTAATTTAGTACAGGTGTGAAATGGACTTTTTTAATACCTTTTCTCCTCAAAGCACCAGCGCTGCTTTATCTGTATCGAGGCAGTGAAAATGTTATACGCTACCAACGCAGCTGTGCACCATGTTTAGTTTATGGAGCTGACAAAGGGGTTTTAAGTTAATCCTGTTGATTTGGAAGTGCTCTGATACGGAGCTGACCTCTAGCTTCGTGATGATGACAGGCACCAGAGAGTAGTCCCATCAAAGGAACTTGGTACTTAGGTGTCTTTAAGCTGATATAAGTGCTCCTTCTCACTCAGGTTGTATCAGTAGGATGCTTGGATATTTATAGTTAAAGCTGTTGGTGGGCAAAGCACCACTCTGGGGTTGCAGAGGCCTCGCCAAATCAGGTAGTTCCAGCTGGGCTGAGCTTGAAGTGAGGTGATGAAATGTTGGCTATGCAAAAGCCTGTCAGTTGGGTGTTGGTAACCCCACTGCTTGCCAGGGCTTATTGCTGTAAGGCAGTAGCCACAGCTGCTCCTTCGTCAGGCGATGGCCAAAACCTGCACTGATTGTTTCAAACCATTTGGTTTCTGGTCTTGCTGTGGTTCCTCATGGCTTAAGTATAACTTCTGCTCTTCAACTGCTCTCTGCTTTGTATTCCTGAGTGCTGGTGGCTGTCAATGCAAGTGCAGTCCTGTCAGCAGTTCATGTATGCAGAAGCTGCGATATGGGGTGGAGTGGGGAGGATATCCCTGCTCTGCCTGGATAGGTCATGGGGCCTTTTATTGTGCTGGGGAGTAACCATGTCCCAGAGGGTTTGTGAGTTGCCTTTCTGGGAAGCTCATGTCATGAGGATAGCCCTTATTCTGGCAATACAGTACCTATGTGACTGTGGCCCTGAAATGAAGTGATTCTTTGCTTCTATAACTGTACCTATGCAACATTATTACTGACAAAATGTAGTCCAACCTTCCCTACCTCCTCATAGCACTATAATCCAAATCACTGTGATGGTAAAATGAATGGCAAAGTTACAGAAGACAGCTTAAGCTGATCTAATGACAGATTGCTGCTGGAAGAGGGGAGCATATTCCCCCTTTTCTTGTCCACCCCCTTTCTGCCCTTAACCATGACTATTCTGCTTCCCCCTTTTTGTAGGTCTTCAGCATATTTGGGATCCCTCAGTTGAATGCACTGAACCAGAGGCTTGGAAAATGAAACCTAAAGTGAAAAAAGTAAAAAATCGAAGCACACATACACAAAAAGAGAGATTTTTTTTTAGCACACTGGTCAGCAGAGGGTGGAGACCGGCTCATGGGAAGGGAAGGGACAGAACAGAGTGTGAGAACAAGAGCTGCAGTGTGGATGGGAATGGGATAAGGAACAACAGACAAAGGAAGGAGGAAGAATAAAGCAATGAGCTGTTATTTAAAGCCATCCATCTGGTTGAACTTCACCTTCTTCCCGTAGCCCAAGTCTCAAGGTGAGAGAGCTGTCCTTGCCTTGCATCTTTGGTGGAGACCTTTGCCATTCATTTGCAAATGGGTCTGGCAACAGCAAGGACAGCCACAGCACCCCTCTGCATGCAGGAACATGGGATGCACATGGTGGTTTGGGAGCCCCTGCTCCAGACATCTGTATTAAGCTGCTGGCCTTGGTTTACTGAGCACTGCTGCTGGACACATTCATGCACAAAGACCTGGGAAGAAGCAGGGAGTTAAGCTCTGAGGCAGGGAGGAAATGAGCTGAAATGAATGTAAGAAGCACTGTTTTCAGGCTGCAAGACATGTAATAACTAACCTGAACAAAAGCTCTCTATCCAGCAAGGTGTTAATTATACGCCTTGTCTTTCTGGATATGTGCGAACAGGGTCTCTTTGCCCACTGGGAACAATAGGTGTAATTATTATTTAGTTGGAAAGAGAGGAAGCCCAGCTGCCTTTAATGCACAGGATCAAATGAAGGCCAATAAAGTGTATGCACACGTGGCCTGCACTCTGTGGCTTAGTGTAACCTACAGAGTTTGCCAGTGTAATTCTAGGGTGTGGAAAGAAATCAACTCCCCCACTGCTGGCAAGGCGCTGGTGTAGACAGAGCTATGCTGACAGATGAGTGTTTCTGACAGTTTAGCGTGTCTGGGTATGTAGGTGGCGTTGCCGTAGGCTGAAATTCCCTTTGGTGGCACAGGCCATGTCTCTGCTTGGGGGCATGCAGCTCCATGGCAGTAGCATTCACAGGACAGGCAAGGACATATACACTTTGTTGTTGTTACTGCAGGATATCTCCTTAGCCCACAATGATGTTTTTCATGCTTTAGTTTGCTGATGTTCCAGATGTATTATGGGGCACAGTGTATGTTTGTAACAGTTGAGCTCTGTGTTTTGGTCTCTGGCTAAGGAGTGGTGCAGAAGAATGAAATCTCTGAGGCTGCAGCAGGAAAGTATTTATGCCAGAAAGTGATGCAGAACTGCTCAGGTCTACTGGAGGAAGGCAGGGACTTCATCATGAGGGGCCCTGTAGAGACAGAGGACAACCCACTCAAGCCTGTGTACATGACATCCTCCCTCCTACCATTGCCATCATAAAAGACTGTTCAGGTAGGGCCTAATACTGCTCTGCCTCCAGCATTATCTGTTCAATTCTCCCAGTGTAGGACATCTGCTATGCAGAACAATCCCATGGCACAAAGCTGCCCAGCTCTGGTCCTACTGACAAACCCTAGATGCTGCTCACCGTCCCTCCAGCACACTTACGTTATAGTGTATTTCCCTGGCCTGCTCATTTGCTCCTTCACTTTGGGAACCAGAGGATTTTCCCCCTCCTGGCTGAGTACACAAAGTGTAGACCATTATGTCAACATCCACGCTGGCTCTGATTTCAAGAGTTGACTGTCATCAGGCATCAGTGCTACCAGGGAGCTTTCTGCTAGGTATGGTCCAGACAACTGCTTGGACCAATCTTGTTAATGACTTATGTGCAGCTGCAGAGGAACATGGAACCCTTCTCTGCCAGAATGCTAGGGGAATTTCTAGTCTTAACCCTCCATGGAGTACCCTAAGCTTTGAATGTGAATAAAAAGGCGTCTTTTGGTAAATGAGATTAATTTTATTAGGAGGGAAAATGTAAGCAAGTAAGCATTAAATTTGTTCACAAGTACAGTAAGTGTTGGTTGGAAAAAAACATAGAGACCACCTTATGGATACCTTAACCAGCCATGGCTAACCGAAATCTGAGAGTGCAAACAGACAGCACATATCTTTCTGCTACCTCCTCAAAGGCTAAGGACTGGGCAAAGAGGTGCTTTGATGAAAGTTTCTTTCCCTCTGCTAAACGCATGCTTTTCCTGAGTAGGTGCCATGTATAAAGAAGAAATCATGCTAAAGGCGTAATGCTGTTTTCCAAGCCAATGTTTCGTTTGCCTTCTCTTAGAATATACATTTCTTTGCTTATGATCTTGGCATGGCTGTACATATTTTCTATTCTCTTCAGGGGTGGTTTGCTTTGTTGTCATAGCAATGCCTTCTAACTCCTGCACTCACCAGTTTCTGTTCAGGTTCCTGCAGGCTGCAACCAGTCCCTCATTGTGATGATCACATCTCCTAGCAGCTTTAACGCCTCTTTTTTTTTTATCTTCTAACTATAGGCACATTCAGTAGCATGATTCCAAAGAATTCTGGCCCAAACAGGTTTTCAGCTTGAAGTTAAAAAAAAAAAAAACAACAACAAAAAAGGCACTAACATTGTTTGTGTCTGTTTGGGGTTTTCATTGTTCTACTGATGATCTAATATTTCAACATTTTTATTCATTCATCTTCTGAGTTTTTCTTGGACATGAGCTATAACTGCCTCGGTGATCTGGCTATCGGAGATGAGGTGCATCAATCTGCCTGAGGACTGTTCTTCCCTGTCACGATCACAAAGGCAATGTGAAGCTGGGACCAGGCCAGCTTCAACAAAATGGTCCCCTTTTCCTGTGCAGACTTGCTCAACAGCTTTTGTTCTGCAAAGCTCTGCTTTTAGAGGCTCATCACCTCTAAAGGTAGGGCTCTTCACTCTAAGCTGTTTACTGCTATGCCGGGCAAGAAAGAGTTAAAGCTAAAGGGGTCAGGGAGCCTAGATGAATTTCTTAGACTTCCTCCCCTCATTCAGGGCACTCTTAGTACAAAGTAGATCATCCCAACCATGGGATATTGCTGGACATGGACAAAGTGGGATGGGGTAAGAACTCAACTTTGCAGTCAACCTCAGGGCCCAGCTTTGCTGTGAGCTTCCCTATCCTTGAACAACTCAGCCCCTCCATCCTGCACATCAGCATACCCAGGGCAAAAGGGAGGAAACACTTTCTGCCTCATGCAGGAGGGCAAAATCCTTCTAAGCCAATAGAATCATAGAATGGTTTGGGTTGTAAGGGACCTTCAAAGCTCATCTAGTCCAAACCCCCTGCAATGAGCAGGGGCATCTTCAACTAGATCAGGTTGCCCAGAACCACATCGAGCCTGTCCTGGAATGTCTCCAGGGATGGTGCATCCATCACCTCTCTGGGCAACCTGAGCCAGTGTTTTACCACCCTCATTGTGAAAGTTTTCTTCCTCGTGTCCAGCCCGAATCTCACCTCTTTTAGTTTAAAATCACCTAGACTTGGGTACCCCCATGGAAGGGCTGATGACAGATACTACATAGGGAAAGCATAGACTTTCTTTGTCATGTCTGCTGTCCATGGCAACTGTGGATCTGAAGGTGCTGTTCAGCGGCTGCCCTGAACTCAGGCAGGGATGCTACTCTGAGTAATGTACCTAGATTCAATTTGAAGTCCAGCTTCCTCATATTGCACCTCTGGTGTGTTCTTCAGCTTCTGGTTTTATATGTATATGGGAAACCCTTTCACACGATGGGGTGATTCTACCATCTTCCCCTGCACAGCTCTCCCTCATTTTATTGATGCAAGCCCTGTATTCGAGAGGATACATGCGGCTTCCAAAGTAGCAAGCCAATGGAGCCATAACCTATAGGCTCACCCCCAGATATTTTCTTGAGACCGATTATTACAGGCTTGCATTCCACCCTTACCACACAAAATACAAATCACAGAACAGATATGGCTCCTGCTCCAGAGAGCTTTGTTCGTCACACAGTGGCCGTATGAGGTTGCTGGCTAATACTTTGTTGCTGTTGGAATTAGTTTCAATATGAATCAATACCCTTTTTTTTTCAGCACGGTAGGCACACATGCATACAATTGAAAGCAATTTTAAAGGAGCTTGTGCTTTAATGAAACTCCTCTTGGGTTTCAGTTCCAAAGCGAGTATCAGGCAGGATCATTAGTTATTTACTGTCTTCGTAAACATTGCATTCAGTTTGGATTGTTGTTGTCGCTGGTTTTTAAATCAAAGATTTTGATTTTTTTTCCCTTTTTCCCCAAAGTAGGGATATTTGTCTTTGAATCCTCCAACAGCTTTGGAATGCAGCCTCCACACAGACTTTAATAGCAAAACCCACTTCTTCTGACTCAGGGACCATTTGATGAAATGTCTAGAGAAGCAAAGAGCAGCAACAAAAAAAGCTTTACACAGATGCTTCCCTGTGACTAACAGAACGTCCACCCAAAGCAGGGAGAGTGTAAGTACGTTTGTCATATGTGGGTGTATTTTTCCCATACATTCATTTTTAAAGCTATGCAGCAGAGCACTATAAAATTATAGTTTTACAAATAAGCATTATTTGACCGTCACTGGGCTGAGCTGATGACTCACTCTGTGACCTCCATGCAAGTCATTTGATTTTCCTGTTCCTCAGTAAGAGTAGCTGGGAAACAGGATGAGAAAAATACCAAAGGACAAATCCAGAAGACATTCCTGACAAGATGTTCCCTACCTAAGCTTTGTGTGTTGACTGGAAACACGACATTGGAAATGAGAGCTTTACAGCTGTTGGCTTGATGTCTGTGCCCAGCCCTGCAGGAATTGTGGGTGGCCAGTGTCTCTGAAAAGCATGCTCTAAATATGGGTTGTGGTGTCTGACTTATTCTAAAACATTAACAGTAGAAGGCTTGCAGTCAGCTGCCAACATCATTCCAGCGTCCCAGCAATATCATTATAGTGTCCCATTGTCATTGTGGTGTGAGCTGAGTCTTTTAACAATATAAATGTACCATCTCCAGATGCACTTGGGAACATTAGACTTACAATGCAGAGTTTACAGGCTTCAGTGCATCTCTAGTCATCTCTGTCCTCCTTGTTTACTTGCTGATACCAGGTTTCTCTTTGACCTGAAAGCTACATATTTGCATATAAACACCTTTTTAGTGAAAATAGTCACATTAAGTCTAGAAAGCAGCATAGTTGTATAGTGTTCCCAGGGCCCAAACAATTGATTCATCCAATCCAGGCAGTATTACCAGCATTCTGTACACTTCCTCACTGTTCAAAAGTTGTGGGGCAAATCTCAAGGAATTACCAGGTCGCTCTGCTTTTAAAGACCCAGTGTTTGCTAGCCAAAATTGGGTGCCTTTTCTGGCTTTTCTTTAAAGTGCATCTGTGTTATGTTTTTAAAGTCTTCTTTGCAGAGGATAGCAAGAAGGAGAAAATGCTGTCTTTAATGACACTGGGGACTGTATGCAATCTCCTGGCTCCAGGGGCTGGGGCATAAAGGGTGAGGCTTGGAAAGTCCTGTCTGTTTTGCCTCTGTCTTTGTTTTACATATGTTTCTAGTTTATTTTCCAGTTGCTATTCATTGCTGTTCTGTTGTGCTTTCACTATGTTTTCCCTCAGTTTTCACCTAAGGGGCCTTGCCCTATTTTGAAGAGGACACAGCAGTTATCTTAAAAAGAAATCTCATTAACTTTATTCTGAGTCCTTCTTTCTGGCTGCCAGTTACATGAACCCCTCCTTCCAAAGCTGCCGTCTAGTGTAATTGCTTCCTAGGAACAGCAATGTTAAGCTTTCCATACGCAGAGAGTGACTTATTAGGTGTCAACTCTGAAGCATCTATACCATACCTTGAAGGCACAAGCTTTCTTCAGAGCTGACTCATGACTGACAACCCAAATCTACTGGATTTAAGTCCAACAGCCAAAGAAAGAATTGCCCCTATTGATTTGCATTGCCTGTCCATCAGGTGCTGGCATTTCTGCAGCAGGGCTGGAGAGTGGGTCTTGTTTCTCTGTCTGTAGGCCCAATTCATGCTCTGTCATTTAGATTATGTTATTAGGATAAGACAATGATGCCAGGTGACCAAAGCCTTGTATCATTGTCTGGCATTGCCTGGTATCAGCTACCAGGTACCAGTATGCAGCTGTTGTGCTAGCAGGACAATCCTGTTGACCCCTGATGCTGTAGCTGTCCTTGTCCATTGTGGTTGGCTGCCTGGGACAAGACACGGATCTGGGATGTGGGATGAGTGAGATCTGCAAAAGGATCCATATGATGGACAAGCCTGCTGAGGAGTGGAGCTTATGAAGTGACAGTGAAATCAGCCCCAGGAGGGTGACTCTTTCTCTCTTCTGAGCATGTAAGCTGCTGCAGCTGAGTCACAGTTCCAGCCGTTTGGAAGGATGGGGGGCTGGAATGAAATATAGCAACAATTAACAAAAGATGAATGTACTGAATAAGAGCCTCCTCCATTTCATTTTCCTTATGGATGTTCTTGATTCATCACTCTAGCAGTCCTGGCTCCCACCCAGGATGCAAAGGGCATAATATAGGTTGTCTGGAGGCAGTGGCTAGGAAAGATAAGGAATATTCCTGCTCAGTATTTTGTACAGGAAATCTTCTTGTATGTGACCTACCCAAATTGCTTATGTTGAACAGCAAAATGTTATCATGGGGAAAGAATCGTGCCAGTTTGGATTACTGTGCTATTTGAAGGTGGCTATTATCAAGTGGGTAGTATCAGTCACAGCAAGTAGTTGTTCTGGGAGCAGCTGATGCAGTGAAAGCTGCTTCCTATGTGTCTTTACCCCATGCCTTGTATACACAACCTTATAACTACAGCTTCACACAGTGACTTGCACAGTCCCACACCACCTCCAGCTCCCCACATTGTGTAAGTCCCACCTGCTTTCCTGCACCGCAGCAATAGACATTTGGTGGTGGGAAAGCTCAGCATGTAAAGGCTGGCGGGTGTGTGCTTGTTGCTGGGTCATCCTTTGAACCAAAAGGGTGACTGTGGAACTACCTCATCTTTCCTCAAACAAGGGCATTCATTTGGGTATCTATCTCCTCTCAGCCCAGTGCTGATTTTCATTAAGCTTGGTAAGGTTGCAAAGATATTATTTTCCTACCTCTCTGCCAAATTCAGCTGGAATTGGCCAACAGGTTTAAAAGCATTTGAATGGGGGAGGAGGATGGGAAAGGAGAGGAAAACAGACAGCAGGCTCACATAAGCCTCATTTCATTAGGAAGCCAGGCTAAAAAAAGAGAGTTTAACTTCTAGCTATTAAAATTTTTGGATTTGTCTTGAATACTTAACTATACAAAGAGAGCTGGTTTTTATCCAGAGCAGTTAATAAACAGGTGTCATCCCTGGATGTGTTTAAGAGATTGTTTTTCTACGGAGTGAAAGGAAGAAGAAAAAAATCTTGATGCGTATATATTTGGAAGGGGAAAGTGGAGGAGTAGAAGAGATTATGAGCAAACAGAGGGGGCAATGATGATCATATACAGTTAAAATAATTTTTACCATGGTAACAAAAAATAACCTCCCTTAGAATGCACTTGAATCTACAGAACAAATGTAAGCAAAGATAGTAATGAAGTATGTCTTGCTTAGAACATAATTCATTGTGGCTCCAATGAAATCCTTAATGAAGTATGATATTTTCCTCTTAAAAATCACTTTTTGAAAATGGAAGCTGTTAAACTCTTTTAATCTCCACTTCCAATGGTTGCCAGCAAAATCTGATCCAGGGACTCAATTAGAAAGGATTCTCCTGTGAGCCAGTTTAATTATCTCCTTGTTGTGCATTGAATCGCAACGTAACTCTTCTAACTTCCTGGATGGTTTAGGATTGTTAAATCTTCTTTCAGAGGTACCAAACAAACACTGAATCATACAAAGCTGGTACCATTGCATCCATCTTGTAACAATGAGCACAGTCTTGAAAAAGGGGATGGTTGGATTTAAACACAGTCTTAGGGGAAACTCTCCCCCCAGCAGTTACAGTGAATACAGTTATGCATAAGCAGCAACTTTGCTTGGTTCTTGTGTGGAAGAAACTATATGTGGAAAAAAAGAGTGAATCTAAACCCTAGAGTCTGTGTCTCACTATTCTAAGCCAGCTGTCTGAAAGGAAATGGTCAAAATGTTGTCAATCGTTAAGAAAGAATTTGTTTACCAGATGTTCATAATAATCCTGTGAATATTAAGAAAAAAAGGAAAATCTGACTCCTTATGGAGGACCAGGGCTTGCCACTCCTGTCTCATTGACATCAGCAGGACTCCTCATGTCACAGAGGGCAAGTATTTTCTGAGAGCAGATTCCTGTTCTGAGCCCTCCTACGTCATTGCCGTACACACCATCACTACAGGATTGCTCAGAGGCTGCTGTGGATGACCTCTTTCCTCCCGTCTCCCCCACACTTATGTTCACATGGGTTTGAATCTCTTGGACTCAGAACCAGAGTACTAACATGTGTGGTCTGGGCTGGATCTAGATGTTAGGTATGTCAGGGATAGGAGGCCTCCTCCAAGATCATCAGACATCTTTAGTGAAAGGTTGGAGGTACATTTGAAAAGGGTCACTCAGCTTTCAAGACATTCATTCTCTTCGCCATCTGGATGCGCCTACGGCAAGCTAATACCACTACCACTTCAATGGAGTTGTGTGTCTAGCATCTACTACAGGCTTCAAGGAAAATCTGCTGGCTGAGCTCAGCCCACCAATTCAGACTGAGCCAGCCTGTCTGATTGTGCCTGAAGCGGATTAGGCAGCACTTAGATAAGGTGATCCCACCTACAGAGCCAGGAAGGTGGTAACCCTCTAGCAGGCAGGAGCTGACAAGTAAGCGGGAGGTGGACACATCTTCCAGCAGAGCAGCTGTTTGCATCCCAGCCAGGTTGTTTAGTCCTAACTTGTAACTGCCTTCCAGGAGTCAACTGAACAGGAGTGGAGGCTGCTGAGCCTTGCAAGAGGCACATTTTAGGATCAGTTTGTTATATTTAGTAATTTTTGGAGGGATGCTTGGTCCTGATAGGGGGATTTAGTAAAGATGGTAGCTTTACCTTACCACCACATCACCATAAATGCTCCTAGCAACAGGGAATAGCAGGCATCCTTTTAGACCGATGGATTTGTTTTGTTTTATTCTGAAGGCACAGTGAAAAATAAGTTTGGCTAAAGGACAGTGGTGTCACAGGAGCACAGCAGAATGAACTGGCCACGGAAAGGAGGTCTTGTAAAGCACAGAAGTGAGGCTCATGAACAGCCTTCCAGAGCCGGAGCCTCCCATGCCCTGGGTGCAAAGAGGGCACCTGGTTTGAAGCCAGCACTCTGTGGCTTTGCAGGACACATCGCTGCGGTCCTCCTAGGGACCAAAAGGCTTAAGCCTTCCCTTCTTCAGCGAGTAGGACTGAGCTTAGTGGATGAGGGAAAGACTGTGGATGTTGTCTACATAGACTTTAGTAAAGGGTTTGACACCGTTTCCCACAGCATTCTCCTGGAGAAACTGTCTGCTCCCAGCTTGGATGGTTTACTGTTCACTGGGTAAAACACTGGCTGGGTGGCTGAGCCCAAAGAGTGGTGGTGAATGGAGTTTAGTCCAGTTGGTGGGTGGTCACAAGTGGCATTCGCCAGCACTCAGTACGAGGGCCAGTTCTGTTTAATATCTATCAATGATGTGGATGAGAGGATCGAGTGCACCCTCAGTAGATTTGTGGATGACACCAAGTTGGCTGGGGTGTTGATGTGCTGGAGGATAGCCAGGCTCTGCAGAGGGAACTGGACAGGTTGATTGATGGGCTATGGCCAATGGTATGAGGTTGAACAAGGCAAAGTGCCGGGTCCTGCACTTGGGCCACAACAACCCCATGCAATGCTCTAGGCTTGGGGCAGAGTGGCTGGAAAGCTGCTCATGGAAAAGGACCTGGGGGTGCTGAGTGACAGAGCTGAACATGAGCCAGCTTGTGCCCAGGCAGCCAACAAGGCCAACGACGTCCTGGCCTGTATCAGCAATAGTGTGGCAGCAGGGCCAGGACAACGATCATCCCCCTGTACTGGGCACTGGTGAGGCTGTGCCTCAAATTCTGTGTTCAGTTCTGGGCCCCTCACTACCACAGAGACATTGAGGTGCTGGAGCGGGGCCAGAAAAGGGCAGCAAAGCTGGTGAAGGGTCTGGAGCACAAATGTGATGGGGAACAGCTGAGGGACCTGGGGGTGTTTAGTCTTGAGAAGAGAAAGCTCAGGGGGGACATTATCACTCTCACAGCTGCCTGACAGGAGGATGGAGTGAGGTGGGGTCGCTCTCTTCTCCTAAGTAACAGGTGACGGGACAAGAGGTGATGTCCTCAGCCTGCACCAGGGGACGTTTAGACTGGATATTAGGCAAACTTTCTTCACAGGGTTGTCAGGCACTGGAACAGGCTGCCCAGGGCAGTGGTGGAGTCACCATCCCTGGAGGTATTTAAAGGCTTGTAGATTTGGTGCTTAGGGACATGGTTTATGGGTGGGCTTGGCAGTGGTAGATGAATGGTTGCACTTGGATTATATTAAAAGTCTTTTCAAACCCAAACGCTTCTATGCAGTCTCGGCCTTGCGCAGGGGCCGCCAGGCAAGCGGCAGCAGCCCCGCGGGCAGAGGGCGGGCCCCGAAACCCGTCTCCCCTTCGGCCTTGTGAGGCCGCGGCGGCGCGGCCCCTGAGCCGCTCCGCGATATGGCGGCACGTTTCCGCGCCAGGCCGGCGGCGGCCCGCAGGTCTCGGGCGGCCCCGGTGAGCCCCCGCCCAGCCGGAGCGGAGCCGGCCCCGCAGGGCCCGCGGCCACCGCCCCCCTGCCTGAGGGGACGGCGACATCTTGTGGCGAAGCGCGCCGGGCCGAGCAGTGCCAACATCGATGGGGCCTATGGCACCCGGCCCTGCCTCTGCCAGAGGACCTTTGGGGGCTCCCTGCTCTGCTCGGCTGGAAGAGGTAATTTGTGGTGGAAAGGATTCCCGCAGCCGGGTCATCCTCACCTGGAGGGCGGCTGCGCTTCGGCTGAGGCCCTTTGCTCCGGCCTGCCGGAGAGGCCTGGTCAGCTGCCGTGTGGCAGTGTGGCTGCAGCGTTAAACCTGCCACGTTGTTTAATGTTTCTGAAGGTGGAGGTACCTGTGAAGGGGATCAAGTGGGAGTCTGGAAGAGGTTGGCACAGCTGCATGGGTGTGCAGAACTGTACCCTCAAGAGTAAGAGCTTTGACATGCTCTCATTCCACTTTTGAGGTAGGAGACAACAAAGTGGTGGCACATTAATGCCTGACTTCCCCTAAGGGAGAGAGAAGCAATGCCTTCAAGTGACTCGATTTGGGGCAAGTTGTTCAAAGCCTTTGCCCAGCATTTCCCACACAAGGTTGTTTCACTCCAGCCTAGTGTGAAGTTGCAGTAGCTTTTCTTCATGCAGAAGCGGGTCCCTGCTGCATGTCTTTAGCTGCCTGACGAAGAATGATTTGTGGCAGAGTGTCCACCAGTAACATTGTATCCCACCAAGTTTCCACATGGATTCTGGCAAAGCCACAGTTGCGGCAGAGAGTCAAGATTCCTCATCAACAGCTGTTCGAGTCCTGCTAGTGATAGAGGTAAGCTTAAAGGAAGCTGGTGGTGGACTGGGGATTAAGAAACTTAGTTTGTATTCCTCTTTCCACTACTGAGTGGTATGACCTTGGATAAGTCGTATCACCTTGCAAGGCCTTGGCTTTCCCATCTGTAAATTAATAGCAGTCCCTTACAAAGTGCTTTAAGACCTTTCAAAGAGAATAACAGGATTTTGTATTGCTGAATTGTTCCACAGCCTAAGAAGCCTTATTTTTTATCATTTCCAGTTGATTCTTTAAGAATTTCAATAAATCAATTAATTTGCAGAGACACTTGCTTTTCTTTTTGTCCCACAGTTGAGATAGCAACATGTATTTTCTTTCAGGGGAGAGATGGTTTGTACAGTTTTGCTATTCTATGTATTTTCAGTTTACTAAGATGGATAAATAAGCAGATGGCTCATTCTGATGTAAGATTGCGGTCAGAGTTTTATGGGCTATGCATTAATTCTGCACATAAATATTTTAATCATTTCTGCTTTTTTTGTGTGTGTGTATATGTAGAAATAGCTGTTTTACAGTCTTTTGTATCAGAGTCCATCTCCATTCCAAATAGCATTACTTCCTGTGAAATATTATCACATGCTTTCCTCATCTGTATATTATTGTAAGTAAAACATGCCTAAGGTGAGAGATCTGCCTTGCACAGGTGCTGTAAGCACCAATACTTTCCACTGAAAACAACAAGGACAATGCTTATCAGGGACTGTAGCGATAAGACAAGGGGTAATGCATTAAAACTTAAACAAGGGATATTCAGGTTGAATATAAGGAAGAAGTTCTTTACTGTGAGGGTGGTGAGGCACTGGAACAGGTTGCCCAAAGAAGTGATGAATGCCCCAGCCCTGGCCAGGCTGGATGGGGCTTTCAGCAACCTGGTCTAGTGGGATGTGTCCCTTTCCATAGCAGGGGGATAGGAACTAGATGATACCAAGGTCCTTCCCAACCCAAACCATTCTATGATGGTCCTAGGCAGCCTGCTCCAAGTGACCCTACTTGAGCAGTCGGGGTTGGACAATATGACTGTCATAGATCTCTTCCAATCTCAACTATTAGACAATTCTCTGAAAGTCAGGCCATGGGTTTGCCTCTTTTTTCCACACCAGGGCTGAGCATATTAATCTGGAAAAACAGGACCATCTCTTTGCTCCACCCAGGCACGTTATGATCGGGGGAATTTGAGAATACATGTTGACTGACAGGATGCAAGTCAACTTGCTTTGCTCCTGTCTTCATCCCCGAAAAGGCACTGAGGCACAAAAGTACTTGACACAAGCACTGAGGTCATGTAGTGCATTCAGCTTGTCTAGTCCCCACGTACCAGAAGGAGGTCACTGCCACAGAACAGATTCATTTGCCTTACAAGGATCAAGGAGATGGGATGTGATAAAGCTCCCCAAATAAGGAATAGGGTAGGAATGATGGCAGGAATTTTCTCCTTGTTCTGTCATCTGTGGAACATAACTTACTGGCACATCCTCTGCAGTAGCAATGGGACTCACTGAGTCCCTGCTTATCATGCTCTCCTTTCATATGCCTCTGTCTCACACTTCCATGACTCAGTCTCCCCATTCGGTCCTGTTTTGTGGAGAGAGTGCCAATTCTCTTAGCTTAAACTGCCCTCACTCCAGGTTGAAACACGGGTCCAGTTGAGTCTCTGATCTTTAAGGAGACCTGCTCCTTGCAGAATTAGTCTGCCAAACTCACTGCTGCTGGATTACACTGAGACCAAAACTCAGCAACAGACAGACAGAAGGAATTCTCTTTGCCTAAGTAAGGTAACCAGTTTCATAATAGTTTATGCTAAACGTGTTTTTTGAAGAAGGTACAAAACTTGATGGAATCAAGGTGAAGTACACGGATGGGGAACAGATGATTGTTGATCTCTAACATCCTTGCCTTTCTCTAAGGTGACTACTTCTGTCTGCTTCCCAAGCTGGAATTGGGTAAGATTCACTAAGAATGTTTTTAGGTGGGACTGGGGGTTGTTCAAGTGTCTGCATAAAGCGAGCTGGTAATGTCAGTCAGTCAACCAGTTCAATCTCTCAATAGACATTGCTAATCATTAGCACTGTCAATAGAGTAATTAAAAAACTAATGGGCTTGGGAATGGGCTTTTATATAGCTTTCTCTAGCAGCATAGTACGGCTTCTGGTCAGATAGGGGTTGAATGGAGACTCTGGTCACTGGCATTGGAGCAGTTTGCTATGCTATTTGAAATTTTGCGTAGCGAGGCAGTAATGACAGATGACTACTGTGAATGACCCCTCAAACAAACAGCCAGCAGTTGTGTGGTTTGCACAGTAGTGAAACATGCTGTAGAAGCACTATTGGCATCATTAATACATTTGATAGGGACTAATACCGGGGAAGACTTTCCCTTCTTCTTGTGAGGGGTTTTGCTGTTATCCTCCAAGACATTATCCAATCTGTTGGTCTTTTAGTCCCTTCAGTATCCTATGTTATTGGCGATTTCCAGGGACCTCACAGTATCAGAAAGATGCTGTGTTCTCCCCTTTATAGAGACTGGAATGATTTTCCTTAATTGTTCCCAGTCAGTCCGTCTCATTCTTCTTGGGGGTTCTGGATCTATTCCCTTGACAGCTTCTTGCCAGACTGCTGTTTCTGAGAATGCTCCGCCTTCCTTGGGCTGTAGTCTTTTATTCCAACCACTGCTAATCAGTACATACATAGCTGCAGAACATGAAGTAGCTGCTCAACACATTAACTCCTTGCTGGCTGGGTAAGTATTGGGCTGGAACTCAGCATTCTGCTCCTCAAAGAATATGAAACTATGGAGTGTCCTATTTTCTTCTGGGTGGTCTCTCTGGAAAGGAAGCACTTTGCTAAAGACTAAAGTAAAACCTGATTTTAAGGAATTGCCTGAGGAATATGAACTCTCATAGGAGAGAATACAACAAAATTTCTGTCTCTAGTCTCAGCTAGTGAGTTATTTTTGGGAAGAATTAGTTGAACTACGTGAATAATCATGTATAGCATAATAGAGCAAAACCAGCCATCTGGCACATGGGCATCCTTCATTCTGCTTTGTGTCTTTTTCTTCTTTGCGCTTAACAGGAAAAGTGAGCAAATTTAACCAGAGTGGCAGAGTTTAGCTTCATCAACTAGCGTATTTTGATGGAAAAGGTTTTAAGAAATGTGATTCCCTTATTTCCCATGCTGTGTGCTCTCCTCTGTATTCCACTGGAACTATCCCATCCCAAACCCTAGAGCGTCACCACAGTGGAAGAAGATCTTCAGCTGTTTCACACTAGCATAGCTGCACCAAGGTTGGTTCATAGCCATGGTGCTTGGTAATCTTAATTTGACTTGGTTTATGCATTTAATTATTATGAAGATTTTTGGAAGCCATCCTTAGGGTATTTCAGTGTGATCATGATATTCTCCCCAGTGCAATTGTATATCCTCATGTTCATTTCTTTTCCTTTTGTGAGGATCTAAAGGTTCCACTGCCAAGAAGAAGAGGCCTATTTTCCCTATTCTTTGATCTCTAATAAATTGGAGCCAGTAAATTATATCTGGTAGCAATTCTTGTGCATATCGTATCTCTCAGGAAACCACACCGAGACTTCTATAACAGTTTAAAGAGAAAAGTAAGCTGAAATTAGCCTTTCATTGTCTGTATTTGATCAGGGAATATATGGTTGAAAATTCATTTACATTTTAGTAAAAACAAATCAGTGGCTTCTTAGATTCCCCCCCCCCCAAAAAAAAAAAAGATAATACATAGAATAATAAGAGGAAAACATATGAGCTGGTTTTGTTATTCTGTGTGTATGTTTATAGATAGAACCAATGAGACGATACTGATCCGGATTGGTGCGTGACTCTGTTAAGGCAGAAACAGAGTCCTTCTTTCCATGAAGGGAAAAACAAAGATATTCCACAAAACCTGATACTGTGGGGAGAAGTAATTTTCAGGGGGCAGAGACTTTGGGGTGGTAATGGCTGGTGTTTAGGCAGGGTGGAAAACTTGCAGAGATACTGCAGAGAGTCACATGTAAGTGCATTCTTGTATCTTTGGCCAGTTGTCTACAACTGACTTTGTAGCAATGTATATATAGGGGAAAAAAAGATTGGACCCTGGAGAAGATGCTCTGTTTGTGTAGATGTCTTTATAGGCATGCACACACACACACAATATTTACACTTATTTACATACATATGGACTGAGCACATACATGTTTATGAAAGGAAGTCTGTCTTCTCAAATTGCCAAAAAAGAAATGTGGCACTGTAACTGTACGCTCAAAAAACACTCAAACAACTTTCATGGAGGTTGTGTCTTGGGCCAGGATTGGTAAAGGATGATTAAAAGAGCAGGGAGAGTTGGATTTTAGAAGTGCCTGTGTGTGGAATCCCCATATTTTATTTGCCTACATGTCTTGGTCATATAAAAGAAGGTCCTGGCTACCTACATCTTTTGGGCTGTAGGCAATAATTGCATTTTCCCCTCTGTCCCAGAAAATCTGCCACTGAATCTAGGTGCAAAGAGCAGTAGAGGAGGCCTTGCACTGCCCAGTACCTTTCTGGGATATTTTGTTCTTTGTGCATAACAGGAAAAGTTGAGCAAATCTCACAGGAGTGGCAGAGGCCTGCTGGCCATGACTGCCTGTTGTAGTTGGTCTGGCTAACTCCCTGTGTGAATTCAGGAAAGGGAACCACTGTGTTGGCCCTAGAGCTGAAGGGTGGCACAAAAATAATACCGCAAGAGCTACAACCTCTATGATCCTTATCACCCTACTCAAGGAACTTGCTGTTTCTGCTTAAGTGAGACTTGTAACATTAAGAGAAATAATCCTGTATATCTTGGCAACAGCTTGGACTTCCCCTGAGGTCTTGGTTATACAAGACCCTGTTGCTTCATGCACGGCATTGTCGGTGCTTGTGGAGGAGCGTTAAGACTTGAGTAGTCTCTAGGTTGCGGTCACTAGATGGCAACATGATCACACACAGAAGCAGGTTTCCTGTTCCCTTCCTTGGAAGACAAGCTGTCTGTGGAAGGGCCGAGAGGACTGGAAGATTACATTCAGCTTCCTTGAAGCCTCGAAGCTTTCTAAGATGGCAGTCAGTGAATGCAGCCTTATATGAAATGTGCTGTGTCGGACACCCCATCCGCAAGTTATTTCGTACTGCCAAATTCTCACTGTGTTCAAAGGGTCCCATCATCTGCCTTGTAGTGAAGAGAAACTCAAGTCAAATAATATTTTTCATGGTGGTTCAGCACAATATTGTTAAAACATTGTTAAACTCTTTGTTTAAATTTATGCATGTCTGTGTGCACACCAGTGTGCCTCTACAGTGTGTTTTGTGCCCAGCTATTGAGAAGAGCAGTCCCTCTGGGCACCAAGACAAATTGAGTTCAAATCTTCCTGTAGGCTACTGATACTGCATTGATGAGTTCTGGCTTAGCTCAGTGGGAAGATGGGCAACAACTCTGGCACATCTCCTTTTCACTTGCAGGTCAGCATTTCTCCCAGAGTCCGGGCATCCTGTTTGCTGGAAGAGCTGTACAGCCTCAGAATCTGCTAAGTGGGCATTTTGGGTTAGCAATGGCCATTGCTGATGGTGGAAATATGTAATTCGCAGGCTGGCACAAAACTGCCATCACAGTTGTGCAAAGGTTTTCTTAACAGCTAACAATTTTCATCTGCATTATCTTGTTCCCTTCCTTCCCCAAGCCATGGGGTCAGAATATTTAACAACTGCAGTGTTCAGTGATAATGAAATTAATACATCGAGGCTCCTGAGATAACTCATGTCTTTATACAAGATTAGCATTATTCATTTGGCTGAAGGCATTGGTGCCTCTCTTTTAAGATGTGTCAAAATATTCATCAATTTTTTGGAGTACGACATATCTCCTAAACACTCTTAGACATGTCTCCACTTTCCAAAAGACTCATCAAGGGAATGAACATTCATTAGCTATGTGTTTACAGTAAGTGGATCACAAAATATTGGCAGGGTCTGGACATTTATGTGCCAGCTGACTTGGGAACCTTTGGTGGCTGAGCCTTTTAGAGTGATTGAGATTGATGGGAAATGATTTCAGGGGCAGGACTCCTGTTTAAGTCTGTTATCTGCTGTAGGAGCAATATCTTCCAAAGTTGAATTAGTCACCAAATACAGAGAACTTCTCTGTGCTGATACCCTGCCATCCCCCTGCAGTGTTTTGTAAAGAAAAATGTCGTACATATTGTGCAATGGCACACAGTGCTTTCTCTCTGCAAAGCTGTTTGCCTGGACTTTTCTGCAACTTCAGTGCAGACAAAAGACACACTTGGTTGCTTGGCCTTTAGTAGGTAGTGTAGGTACAAAATAGTTACTTCTCTCCAACTTAAGCAGGTATATTATTCCAGGTATGTGAGAAATCTTCTACTTAACAAGCCAACCTTTCTCTTTCACAGCTGCACATTAGCTTCTCATTCAGCAAACCACTTCTGTCTGTATCTGATTAAAAGCATCTGCATACATTCTCTTGAAATCATGTCCTTAAAGGCCTGTGGAATTGCATCAGTTTGGTTGGAAGTAATTTTATATTGCAGATCATTTGTTTCATAGTTTACTGTGATGAGGTCACAAGAACCTACTTAGGAGCTGAGGCGATCTGATGGAGGCAATACATTTGTTTTAATATGCTCCACCAATAGGACACAACTGGGAAAGGTCAGGAAAAAAAACCAGACGCCTGGATGTAATTCTACTGCCTGAGCTAGTGGCAGGGAGTAAATTTCTGTTATCACTAGTCACACCATTGGAACTACTGATGTGCATGAACACTTCCTTGTGTACTGGGTTCAACCAAAGGCATCATCTTCATGTGCAGTCTGACAGAAAGACCCTTTGCAGGGGATAGATCCCCAGCCATGTAACTCGCTTACCTTCCGGTGACAGATTCATCAACAGCTGACACTTCTTCCACAGTGACTGAGAAACCTAAGGGAGTTTAAGGAAACATAAGGGCATGCGGAAATATAAGGTCTATCTTCCTCCTCCTAGGATGATATCTTACTTCAGGTTGCAGCAATGGAGAATTCATTCAGAGACTGTATCTTCTCTTGCTCTGCTGAGCAGTGTCTTGTGATTCACCCTGAAAATTGTTTCCTATGCCAGCCATTCTATGGGAGCAAGAACTGCCACCTGTAATCCAGCTGCTGCAGCTAGTCAATGTGCTGTTGTTGCCTGTTCAAGTTATTTGATCGTTTTTTCTGATATCTTCACTCTGAATCACCTTATTCTTGACTCCAGATAACAGTAATAGGAATTAGTAATGGAGAAATGAGCTCTTTACTCCTCATACTTCCCTGTGCCTTCCAGGCACAATACTAACTTGGTAAATCAGTTGGAACCTTGTGCAGGAGGGCAGAGTTAAAACCTGAGCCAGAAGTCCCTATTTTTATTTTACCTTATTTATTTAACATTGCATTATAGCCCCTGAGGGGTATGTGCCTGATAGAAAGCGTAAATGCATGGATCCAAATTCTCTCCTCGGAGGGCTCTGTTCTGCACGAGGTGTTAAACAGCTGCGTGACCACAATAACTGCCTGGAGTAATCCCACTGCAATAAATGGAATTACCTGGTTGGTGTAAATAAGAGCAGATTCTAGCCCCAAGGCTACTTGTAGTTATTTTGATTTCTCATTGCTGGCTAACAGATGAATCCTCTGGTTTCCCAATAAAATGGCAGTGTTCTTATGATCCTGGTATTTTCCTACCTTCATTATTTGAAGTTGCTATTAAAATTCAGTGGTCATCCAGACAATAGCAAGCTATTGGGGAAGCCTTTTTGCCCCATTTTCCTGGATGTCAGTGCTGTCCAAGGTATAGATGGGAAAAAGTCTGATCTCTTTCCTTTCCATCTCAAACTAAAAAAGTTTGCCTAATGCTCCATTTAATAATAAGGAAACATCATGTCTGTTTATTTATATCATGTAAAGGTTTCAGAATTCATCATGTGTGTTGGTCATATCTCCTTTAAAAGGAAACAGGAGTGCATTGTCTCCATTTGCTAATGCGTCTCTTTTTAGCTGGATTCAAAGCCTGAAAATGATTCTCAGCTGTAAAGATGTGTCACTGTGACACGAACTCAATCTTTCTGGGTGTTGCATTTGTTATAGGAATTGCTCAGTAGACTGCGAGAATGACTGCAGGAGCTTTGCCAAAGTAACTTAGGGGGAAATTGTGAGTATTTTCTGTATTTAATCAGAAGAACACAAGCGATCACACAAAACCATTGTATTTTGTCATTTTCTTGTGCTGTCAGGTACATAGTGTTAGGGAGGAATGCATGTATTTTAAAGCTGAATGTTCCAGAAGTTTTTTACCAGGAATAGTTTGGATTTTGCTCATGATTTTGGTGAAAGGAAAGCATAAAAACATCCTGGCCCCAATGGGCTTATTTCAGAGATGTGAACAGGAAGAAATCTGGGCCCTAGGTTTCAGCTGACTGTTCTTAACCTGTGCCTCAGTGTTTGCATGCTTATGTGTCTGTCCATTAAACTAGCAGGGATGCTGCAAGGTAAGCTAAATTCAAAATGCTGAGGGGTTTTGTATTTTTTTTGATAAGTTTACATTTCATAGATAATAAGCTTTCCTCAGGCTTTCATTTTTGGCTGTGCAGGTGCTTCATCCAAAAGAAAGCCCTGCTAGTACTGTGTGGAAATCAGCTTCAGAGCTCTTTGGTGCTGGACACTTCAGACAGGCTTTTTGTGTGTGAGGAGCTGATCTGCTTAGAGGCTACACAGCTTACTCCTGACTTAGTGTGCTAGGGTAAGAAAGGGACAGGTTTGGTACTGACAGTCAGCAAGGATGGTGCTCAAGCTGCTTGCCTTTCCCCACTGGGGACAAGACAATTTCTCTGTCCTGCAGAGGCAATGTGAAGTTGTTCAGTATTTGTAAAGCAGTGTGAGGGGGCACATTCCCACCATCACTATGCAGAGGAGCATTAAAAGGTGTTGGAGTGGAGTGAGAGAGTTGTGCCTTCGTGGGAAGGATGGTTCTGGAGATGTGGCCCTGTGTCTGAGGTGCAGCAGGATCCTGAGGTTACCAGGCAGCAGAAACTGCTCTCTGAAGGGTGGGTGATCTGTTCTTAGCTCCATTGGCAGTGTTGGGAGCTGAGGAGGATGTTCTTGGGGATGGGCTGGGGGGTGTGAGGAGGAAGCAGTGGGTGTTATCCCTGCAGGTGCTCCAAGTAAAACCGTGGAGCTCCTTGGGCAGAGGAAACTATTTGCAAGATGTTGTCAGGGTACTTTGGGTTACACCACGGCTATCAATATGGGGCTACCTGAGCTTGCTCTGTGTAGAGACATAGGGTGTGTTGGCTTAGATGCAGGAGAGAGTATAGCTGTATGTCTTTCAAGAGTAGCTTGATGCCAGAAGTGATGGCACTGCTGTTAAGCAGCCCTTGAGCAGGTAGCTGATAGATGTGGTGCCTCTAGAAGTGTGAGCACAGGTAGAGACAGCCCCTGTGTCAGTGGGGCTGAATGCTCTGATTCAGCACTGACCACACTGGACCTGATCTGTGTCTCTATATGTTGCTTTACTTGAGCTATTGAAGCCCCACCTGCACAGTGCATTGTCACTGATTCCAATAGCTGGTTTGAGACTAGTGTCCTTGTGGGGGTTAGGAGGCCTGCTGGATCTGAGCTGAATCTGTGTGGTCAGTTTTTCTGCTATGTGCTCCCTGATGTACCCCTTATTTCTCATGTTATCTGGACTTTGCCGTTGCTGGCTGTTAGGAGAGATAACCTTGTCCTTTGTTACTCTAGCTATGTAAATTAGACTGTATATTGCAATATGTAGCTGTAAAGATATATAATTACACAACCTTTCTTTCTACTTTTAAATAGAAACCCTCTACCATTAAGATGCTTAGAAAAACCGTAACTTTTCATGGCAGATCTTTTCCTAAAGAAACCTCAGTTATTTGTATGACGCCTGTTCTTTTATAGTTGTCAAGAGCTAGGGCAATATTAAATAAATACAAACAAATGTATACTCTATATAATACTTGGGTGTCTGCTTGTATACTTAAGTAACGTTATGAAATATACATGTGGAAAGGCAAATTGACTTTGACATGTTAAACATGTTGGATAAAAGCTTATCGGGGGCTGTAAAGAGTTCTGGTAATAGCAGTGGGTAGTATTATGAATAATCAGTCTTGTTTCCAGATAGCAGCTTCATTGTTAGGCAGAATAAACGATTTTGCTCTGAAATTTAATACTGTTGCTGCACTTTCTTCATATATCTCTCTCTGTATCTATATATATCTCACATTGATTGAAAGCTCTGATGATTTTTACTTGATTCCCCCACATGGTAAAAATTTACAATGGTATGAAAGTTATGAGAGAACACTTTTACTTAAAGGAAAGGTCTGAATGATAAATGAATGAATTGACAGGCAGATGAAAATAAGTCTTCTGGTCATCTGAAAAACGATATGCTATAAATGCAACTGTAGTGGCTTTTAGCAAATGCCAAACTAATGTAGAAAAATGCCTTTGGGCTAATTTCTTGCAGCTCTACAAATACAGGATGCAGGCTCCAGCATTCTGCTTCCTCTTAACTGAAGGGTAGAGCATATTCCATCCAGAAAGAGGATATCAGCTTGCAGTCCTTCTATTAGTTTCCAATGCAAGTTTAGGCTCTTGTCCTGCAGTCTCCTAGGAGCTTCCATGCTCTTGTGAACACATGCAAAATCCTACATGCCTGTAGGAGACTAAACCACAGGAGTGCTTCTGTGTCATCCACTTCTTCCACTGCCTGTTGGTGGCAGTCACATCCTGGTCCCAGGCTCTGATTGCTTGAGCAAGGAAGGAATTTCCTGGATAAGATGTCATGGCAAAGCTAGGAAAAGTAGTTTATTTTGCTTCTGTCACAAGTCCCAGCCTGTAACAGGAGTTGGGATGACTAAAGTCCATAGTCTGTAGACCTGGAAATGGCAAAGATGAAACAGCCTCAGGGAGGAAGGTTGGCAGGTATTAGGGAGACAGGAAGGGGATTTATACTGGTGCCATTCCTGCTGCTAGGATTTTTTAAGAAGACGTGGTAGTTTTACAGAAACCTTCTACCTCTGCCTTTCTTCCTGGAGACAGTATTCCACTCTTACTGCTCTGTATGATACTGTGATACTGTCTCTACTATTGCTCTGTGCATATTTTGGATCATCCATGGAGGTTTTTGTTAACTCTTTGGACAGAAGCTGTCAAGAATATTGTCCCTGTTCCAGCTGAGAGGAAGAAGACAGAAATTTCTTTCTTCCCTTCCATTGTAGCACTTCCTTTCTTTCCACCAAATTCCAAACATTTCTAGGTATGTTTTTCTAGCTCCTCTCATGTCTGTTTTCTACCATCTACAAACTCTGGCTTGTTTTTAATTCTATTTTCCTTATCGTTTGAGGACAAGACTGGACACAGTCAAAATTCCCCGGGGCATCCCCTGAGATCCATCCTTCCCGCTCTCTGCTTGTAATCCTTTGTTTATGGTATTTCAGCCAATTCTCGATTAAGGATCATGTGACAGTGTTTATATTCAAACTGAATGCAATTAATAAGTGTCAAGACATCATGAAATGCTGTGTGAGTTGTATGCTAAAAGACAAATGTTCTATATCTAGGCCTTTCCCTTCAGGCACTAATTAGATAATACATGTTTGAAAGGGCTGAGTCTGTCAGTCAAGCCAGAGATCTGAAAATCCATGTTGAAATTCATATGGCAACACTCATCAAAACACTTAAACATGTGCTTAAGTCCTTTCTGTGTTCAGTCAAGTACATAAGCATGTGCTTAAGATTTGGGTCTCCAGGCAGACCCATTGAAATTAATGAGAGAAATGTTTTTCATCTCTATGCACCAGATCTCCATCTTGCTACCAGGAAAACTCAAGCCTTCATTTACCATGAGCAGAGTCATTCTGAATCTGACACTTCAAGAGATATTTAGTGCACTTATTTAAAGCACTGGAGTTATTTAAAATAACATTTAGGAATGTGCTTTCTTTTCTGTCTTTTAGAAGTAGTTAAGCTCTTTCAGTGTGAGTAATAGGATGCATCTACAAACACTTATCAGTGGCTCTGTTTCAATCCATGAATATTTGTGGGAGTCTTTTCTACTGACCCCAAGTAGTTCACAGTGGGGTCAGCGTGTTGTCTACTCAATTTTAGTATGTGGCCTTTTGGATCCCAGGAGCTGGAAAACGGGAAGCCCTGTGCAATACCATGTCCTGTGTCACTTACACTTCTGACGTTGCAAATTTACAGAGGACTCCTCAGTTCCCAGAAGTGCTTGGGCACTTACCTGGGAGTATTAAGGGACTTTGGATATTGCCTGTATTGCAAGGAAGGCTTGCCTTGAAGCACTCAAGACCGAACTGATCTCCTCCAGAGGTAGTTTTAGGCCTTGCAGAGCACCTGGCCAAGACCTCTGTGCTTGCTTAGATAGTGTGCCTCTGACAGCTGTGTAGTGGTGGGCAGTTCAGTGGCAGTGTCCAGAACATCCTGCACTTTTGCAGAGACTGCCCTTTCATTGTTCACAGAAGAACAAGCACTTCCTGGCTGTAACAGCTACAAGCTGACTGAAATGCTTTTTTTGGCCTGAAACTTCTTTGCCTCCCCAAAACTGCAGCCTAGAAACAGCCAACATTTTTTTCTGGGAGAAAAGAATAAGAAGTACAGTAGATTAAAATAGGTAGAAGTATATTTATCTGGTTTAGAGGGAAGAAATGGAAAATGGACCTTGACTGGGAGCTCAGGTTTCTGGTGAAGTCAACTAATCACAACTCTTGGAATGACAGAGCTACAAGTCCTGAGCAGTTCTGGGAGTTGGTATTAGGAATGCCAATTTGAACGTGGTGGCCCACATGTGAAACACCTGTAACTCTTTAAGCTAAGCTACTATTATAGGACAACCGCTCGGAAATATTAACTCCTATTCTGCCAAGACTCACTTGCATGCTTCTCCAAACAGCAGAATTAATCCATTTAAAGGCAATGGGCACTATTTGGCCTGCCAACACAGCCTTGGCTACTCTTAGTTTGAAACTATAAGAACTTGGTTCTGCTTTCTGGTAGTTAAGTATTTCTGCCAAAGGGTAGAAAGTACCAGAAATGTGTAATGGATAGAAATGAAAGCAAGTTCCAGATCCTCTTGCTAGTCCTTCCCAGGGACTGTCTGTGTTGCCCTCAGGATGCTGGCATTATGGTGCTGGAAGAATGCATGGTCTAAAGCCTGAGGGAGTGCAGGTTTGCATCCTGCAGAAGCCCTTTACTAAAGCTCTGAGAGGAAAATGCATTCATGTAGTACAGTGAATGCTGTGCTGTGACCAGACAGGAGTGAAAGTGCTCCACCAGAGTTCAAGAACCCATCACTAGAGACCAAAATGTGATTGTGAAACAAGAAGACAAAATCCACAGCCAGCGTTTCAGAATGAGATGACAGGGCTCAGTTAGATTGAGGTGACTTATATCTCAAATTAAGGGTAAACCAACTGTGATTGGTGGTGTAAAATCTAGTGGGTGAGTCCACATCTTGGTTCCTCACCCTGCTGCTGGACTTGATATGAGGGACTGGGGTTTGACCCAAGGCCTGTGTTAGCCAAGGTAAATCCTTCTAAGAGCTCTGAGCAAGCCCTCAGGCGCATATTTGGCTTTATAGTGTCTGCTGGTGCCACAGCATGCTCAGCAGAAATGTTATGTTCAGTCGAGTGATGTTAGCAACAAGGCTGGAAGGCAAGCTACCAAAAACCTTACGTCTGGGAAATAGGCAGTCAATTGGCAAAGGGTTATGAATACATGCAATTTTCAGCACTGGTTGAATCTGCAGTGCTTGGAGGCAGGCCTGGCTCATGTGACGGTGAGTAACCCAATACGATTTTCCTGGCAAGTGGCAACTTGGTGCCAGCATTGTGCATTATCCAGGGCAGAGCAAGGTCAAGTGTTCAGGTAACACAGGCGTTCTGAAATCATCCATGGACTGTGAGTAGTTTTGTGACATCTCAGCTTCTTCCCCTGCCCCCTTATTTTTTCTCTTGTTTTCATACTTCACACAAGATTGACCAGGTTGAACAGGGCTTTGAGCTACCTGCTGTAAGGGAAGGTGTCTCTGCCTGTGGCAGGGGATTGGAACTTGATGATGTTTAATGATCTTCAAAGTACCTTCCAACCCAAACCATTCTGTGATTTTATGAATATCTCCCAGCTTCCAGGCCTAGCTCTTGGAAAATTCCTTGTCTCACAAATGGACTTGTCAATGGACTGACAAAATGGTTCAGCAAGTTGTGTAATCATAAGGACCTAATGTATTTCACGGCCTTTCATTCTTGATCGTTTGTAGCCATTCTAACAGAAGTTACTATAATTAGCAAGCATCACATAGGTGGCTTTCTTTGGTGCAGCAATGAACATCAAATGCAACCAGTACAACCTCCACCAAGGACAGGACTCATGCAAGGAAACCCAGCCACGTGGCATCATTCCTGAAGCGACTATGTTACAACAAGTTGTGTCTTACTTAATCTATCCCATTGGGCCAACTCTTTTGTTCCAAGGAGATGGCATGTTCTTGCCTTCAGTTGTTGACCTGGCTGACTTCTATCAAACAGTTTATCTCCAGCCTCTATAATGAACACTGGTCAACTCACTTGAAATCAATTTAATGGCAAGATAAATGAAAAATAGCTATGCTAATAAACCCATAGGGGTTTATGGGCCTTACGTTTTCCTTACTACAAAGTCTCCTGAGCCCTCCCATGTCTTCACATTCTGCTCTCAACATGTGTTTGGGTTAATTCCATCATTAAGCAAAAATCAGGATTTGGGCAGAGTGAAAGAATGTAGAATCAACTGTGGGAATATGGGATGAAATGACAGCCAGAGAGATGCTTTCGCTGCTTGAATAATGTGGTGTTCAGCCTTTATAGAGTTTATCAAACCCAAAAGCAGTTATTGAGTTCTGAGAAGGAAATGTTTTGGTTGAATTGTAATGGGAAACGGAGCTGGGGCAGGTGAAGAGGGGTAACATCTTGACTTGAATAAATTCTTGTAATTCAAAATTTGCAGAAGCTTTCTATTCCATAGGGAAGAGGGGAAAGTGTGAAACCTTCCTCTCTTCCTTAGATGAGTTAAAGACTTACTGTGCTTACCCTTCCTGTTTCTCTTCATCTTCTTCCCCTTCCTCCCTCCCTTTCCTTCTGTGCTATTGCATGAGTCAGAGTGGGTGTATCACATGTAATTAGTCTAGATTGCTGTTCATGTTGGAACAGCTACCTTGCAGAACTATCTTTCATCAAGAAGAATCTGCCAAGTGAATGACCTGCAGCAGATAGCTAGGTGACCTATTCCGCTTGAGAGCCTACTGTGCAGTTTGATGCTTGTTGGATTAGGAAGTGTGACCACAGTAATTAGCAGGAAGTTTCTGGGTCTGGATACAGCAGGCTGGCCCTTAGAAAAGTCTGACCTTGGTAAATGAGAGTGGGCAGGCTGGGTTGGAGTGCAAAGAAGAGAGGGGCAGGAGGGGATGGGAGAGAGATGGGTTTGATGTTGCAGAGCTTGTCACAGGCTAAGGCTGGGCATGCTTTTCTCAGAGGCTGCAGAAAGAATTGCTTGCAGCTCTGTGAGAGAAGGGTATGAGTTAAACCAGACTGACTTTCCTCCTCCAGCACACACGTGCTCCTTAAATACCAAGGGAGTACAAAGGGAGCAAGTCTTTAAAACAAGATTTGTTCTATGGACTGCAAAGATGTGCCATTACTAGCAGTCGTACAATTTATGGGCGGCAAATGTGCATGTGGGGCTTTTATGAAGTGCAAGTAAAGCAAAAAGATAGAGGGAAGGAAAAGGCATGCTTTCCAAATGCCCATCTTTTCTATCAACAAATGTTGCCTTAGAGGCAAAAGCTTGGGTGTTTCTTTTCCCCTCGGTGTTCTGTGTGCTTGTATTAGTCACACCCATTTTTTTTGGCATAATTCATGCACTATTTGAAACTTGGCAAGAGTAGGGATGTTATGGCAAACAGTCAGTCTTGCTTCAGGAGTTTCTATGAATATGAATGCCTGAAGTTCACATAAGCTTACTCTGTTGCTATAGCAACAGATTTGTTGTGAAATCCTTGTATTTTAAAGGCTAGATTCTGTAAATTAACTTCATCTTCAGTAGGCTGTGTGATGCTAGTGATTTCTACATGCATTGTTTTCGGTGAAGTTGCAAGTGTTAGGGGAACGCATAAATTCAAGGTTTTGAGTAGATTAGATTTAATCACAAACAATTCCGGCACTTAAGATCAAAGTAAACTAGTTTTGAGTCCCATCCGGAGAGGGGCTGAGTGCCCTCAACTCTTGCAGGGTTCAGAAAGAATTAAAGGTGATGAGTAACACAGCTCAAGATGCTGCAGGATGGTGCTGTACACACAAATAGCGCAGACCTGCAGAGCATCCAGCACCTGCAGGGATGTGTTCAGTTATAAAACCACAGGATAGGAAGTGTCTCATAGAACCAGACTATTCAAACTCTGCTAGACTTATTCATTTCTTTTTTAAAGGGAAATATTCAAAGATGGTTTTGTTTTCCTGCTTGCTCAGGGATGTTGGAGCTCAGCTGACCAGGAGCCCTCTCCAGGCAAACCGCTGCACTGAAGCGCATATGTTCTGCGTGGAAACAGGGGTCATTGCAGGTTCAGGGTCTTACTGCCTCTTCGTGAAGGGCCATCAAATACACATAATAAACTAACTTGGGAGTGGAGAGGAAGTAGGAGCTATTTTTTTTTCTTCCTGCTGTTTTCTTTCAGTTGGACTAATAGTGGTGTAACGTAACTGTAATGCATTAATACCACCCCCACCCCCCCCCCCCCCCAATGCAAATGGGCTTTCCAGATAGATGGGATCCTTTTTAAAGAGATAGCAGAACCTGAGTTCCAGTATGTCTGTAAGTCCCCGGGCCTCCCAGCGTCTGCAATTGTTGAAGTAAATGGAACCCATGCAGTGTGTAAAGCTAAATCTGTGTTTGAGCCTTTGCAGGATCCAGGTCCAAAACCAGCTCACACCAAGCACCTAAAAAGGGAAATGAATGCCAAATTGATAGCTTTTCTTACTCTTTGACTTGGGTGCCTCTGGTATTTCAAGGGCTTAGAGGTTTATGGGATGCTGGGTCATTCCCATTCTGCTAACAGGAGCATACAAGAGGAGGGGGCAAGTCCCTGCAGGCCAAATGACCTTTCAGCAATAGCTTAAGGGGATAGTTCTCTTTATGGAAGTGGGCTGACTTGCAAAACTGTACTTTTATACAAAGCTGGTTTTGGTTAGACCAGTACATAAAAGTACCCGAAACACAAAACTTTGATTTTGTGGTTGCAGTCTTTAAATATTTTAAAATGTCCGAAATCCTTTTAAGGTTTGTTTTGCCTTTAATTAAAAACTGTTCCCCCAGTTCCTGTCAGATTTCACTTTCTATGTTGATTTTGCAGTCAGGGATAAAGTAAAGCTGTGAGATTCTGGGGTGGGAAAAAGAGGATGTGGGGGCAAGAGGGTAGGCAAGAGTCTCTGAAAACTTTTTGGTTTTAAATATATCTTTGCTGGAGGTTTTGCACTAACCATGTACAATAAGCAGTGGGCAGTTTTGCCAAAGCAATGATCTGATTTGCCTTTCGGAGTACAAACCAAACCCTTTGGCATATTCAGCAATAGCCCAAATTGCCAGTGACCTTTTTTTCATTGCTATAGTCTAAAACAGGATGGTGGGTTGGAATAATTTGTCTTTTGTAAGACTTGCTGCTTTTCCTGTAGTAAAAGGTGGATATGAGCTGTACTTTAAGGGCAATCAGAAGCTTTCTAACTGCAAGATGGGCATCTAGTAATGAGAGAAATACATGAATGAAGCAAAGTGTGTGCATTTCCTGATTTATACAAAGAAAGACTCTTGAACAGTTTCACAGGGCACTTTTGGAGCTAGAAAGGGAAGTTACAGATGAATCAGAGTCACTGCTGATGGGTTTGCTTGCCATCTCTGAGATCAATGAATATGTATGTCTCTACTGCAGAGCTACAGTGCAGTGCAGAGCTCAAAACTGGGATTAGGTACACACAGCTTGCTGGAGCTACCCTGGACTCTCCTCCTTTCATTCTGTCCACCTGTCCTCAGGTTCTGACCTGGCAAGATCCACCTGGCCACTGACTGTGAGGATAGTTCTACTGTAGTATGTCCATACTGCTTTGTTGCATCTTTCCCATAGAAAGATGTTTCCCTCCTTTTCCATTCACGTGCAGTGAATCTGTTCAGGAGACTGATCTGTCTGAAACTTATTCATTTCTTTTTTTCTCTGGTGTTGGTTATTTTCAGCTGTGCTGGCTCCTTAAACTGGTCCACATGTATGACCACCAATAACAGTGCAAGAAAAGAGGCTGGATTATGTGACTTCTGTTACAGGGATGAAGATGGGATCAAAACAGCTTGATGGAGCTACTGTGGAACCTTACCCTCAGGCTTGGATGCTTAAAAAGGGAAAAACTTAGAAAAAGAAGGACAGGTTTGCAAACAGAGTTGAACTCTGTGTGTAAAGGCAAGAAGAATTTAAGTCTTAGGGTAGGGAGACAACCCAGGCGTTGCTGGGGGCCTGGCTTAAGATAGGTATGTTATGTTTTAGAAGCGGGAAGGGGGAGTGGGGTTTAGAAGTGCAAACGTGTTTTAGGCCAGCTCTGGCTGAAATACTGAGCTGACTTCTCCTTAAGGTTGGATTAACTTGAGGAGGGACCTGAGCTACCATAGTGAGTGTGCCTTGACACCCAACCTGCTAAGTCACAATTCCCAGCCAGAAATATTCCCCAGAGAGCCAGAGAGATGGATAAAATGAGAGGATTTCAGCATTGTTCTTTTTTAAGTGGTGTCCAGTTGCTGTGTTCTTGGTGCACAAACAAAACTGGAGGTCAGGATGAGTCCAATATAGAAGGTCTTACACAAGTCTGTCTTTAGCCTGCCTGGTGTGTGGCTACCTGCCTCTGGGTGCAGGTAGAGGGCAGATACTAAAACTTGGAGAGGCATCCCAAGGCATCCTTTGCAGTGCTGACTGCTTGTGTGCGTTGGCTGAGAGCTGTACCTCACTGTGCTTCCAGAGCAGGAGTGTTTGCTGCTTTTAGCCAGTACGAGAGATTAGTAGTTCAGCCCTTTGCTGGGACAGACTGTTCCACATTATGTTGTGTCCATTAGGTTTCCGCACAGACAGAGAAACTGTTGGCTTTCCAAGGCACGGATCTTGGCCTTCCCTTGAAATGTCTTGATAGGCAGCCTGACCACATTCACTCAAAGATGGGGGGTGGATTATGAGACTTCTGGCTCCCTTAAAGGAAACAAACGCAATGAGGCTTCAGTAGAATGACAAATTACTATCAGGATCAGGAGGCAGGCAGTGCTCTGCATATTATAATGTGGTGTAAGTAGCTCTACTGGCTCCTATCTCTGGCTTATTTTGACATTTTCTGGCAAAGCAACACTGCATTTCCCCCCCCCCCCCCCCCCCCTTCTTCCCTTTCCCCATTATTTGTTTTGTATGTTTAATTGGCAAATTGAGCAAGTGTGGAAGCTTGGAAGGTTGTTTTGCCCGAAGCTTGGCTTTCTAACAAACAGCTGGCCCTGGCTCCAGAGTTTGTTCTGGACACTTGAAGGAAATGCATACTTTGCAAGTGGTCCGTTGCATGTCACTATGATGCTCTGCAGAAGTTCAGCTATAATGAGGTTTGTCTGGTTGCAAACAAGATGAACAGAAAACAGTTTGGAATTGTCTTTTTTTTCTTCCTTTCCAGTTGGGGATGCTGAGCTCATCTCTTATTCTAACTTCATTTCTTAAGCACACAGTTATCTTGTCCTCACTCACTCCTTTGGATGACCAAGGAAATAGTATCACTTTCAGTGCTTTGCTGTGTTTAGATTATTGGTTTCTTTCTTTTTTCCTTTGAGGCAGGGAAAAATCCATGGAAAAATACTGCTGGCCCACCTGTTTTAGGATATGCTCTGTCTGTAAAGAGTAGTATTAGACAGGACTTGCTGTCACTGGACTTCTACTGTTATCCCTCACTATACTTAATTATCCTCTGGGAGAGAGGTGGAAAGGCCTCACTAAGGTTATGCAAAAATAGAAGTAGGTGAGCAGTACGATGTACTGGATCCCCCTGTGCTGCTGTCCTACTCACTGAGCAGGATGAAGCAGCAGTACAAGGAGTACCTGCAAAGAAGTGATCAAAAGCAAATGGACTGCGAACACAATGCCCATAATTAGTGAGAAAAGGTTTTCTTTTTTACATGACTGTTATTGCTAATAAAAGTTCTTTTTCTCCCCTTCTTGAATTGTAAGTTTTAAGGGGGAGTAGAAACAGCTGAAAAGTACTAATCAATGAGCAAAGGGAGAGAGAGGTTGTCTCCTCTAGGTGGTACAGGCTTGTCTTGTTTCTGGGTTCAGACTTCCTGATTCAAATTTTGGGCTGATACTGCCAGGGTGGAAGAGGCACACTGGCAAAACCAGCGCCAGCAGCCAAAGCAGCACAGGGCAGTTATCTGCGCTTGGCCTCTAAACACTGCAGGGAGGAGGCTGCAGGACTTGTGGAGTGTGACCTGTGGAGATTCCCGGTAGAGCCACTGCTACGCTCAGTTAAGAAAGGTGCTATCCCAGATGTCCCTTTCTAAGGTAGGTAGTTATGCTGGCTGAAGGTGTCTCTCCTCTTTGCTTCTCACTAATTTAATACCTGTGGGCGTAATGACAGGGGTCTAATTCCTTTTCTTCCCTTCACATCCGCTGTCTGAACTGTATGTGTGGTCACTGCCTCAACTGGTAGAAGTCCAAACAAACCCACTTAATTTAACTAGTCTTCACTAGTTAAAGTGATTGCTAACAAGCCTTGCCCTTTGAACTTGGGTCATTTTTACTTAGGACTCGCTGCTGGTTTATTTAGTTAGCCCCATTTGTTTAGACCAACACTTAACTGTTGTATGACCTGCCCACTCTTAACGTTTTCTAGCAGAGGTGGAAGGCTGGGCAGTGACTGAGGTACGTCCTCTGTGGCCAGAATCATAGAATCAGCTAGGTTGGAAAAGACCTTTATCATCATGAAGTCCAACTGCTCCTCCAGGACTGCTAAGTCCACCGCTAAACCGTGTCACTAAGGGCCTCATCTACACTGGTTTTTGGGCACCTCCAGGGATGGTGAATCCACCACTTCCTTGGGCAGCCTGTTCCAATGCCTGATCACCCTCTTTGTGAAGAAAATTTGCCTAATATCCAGTCTAAACCTCCCCTTGTGTGTCTTGAGGCTGTTACCTCTTGTCCTATCACTTGTTACTTGGGAGAAGAGACCAACCCTACCTCACTCCATCCTCCTTTCAGGTATTTGTAGAGAGTGACAAGGTCCCCCCTGAGCCTTCTCTTCTCCAGACTAAACACCCCAAGTTCCGTCATCCATTCCCCATCACACGTGTGCTCCATGACCCCTCACCAGCTTCATTGCCCTTCTCTGGACCTGCTCCAGCAACTCAGTATCTCTTGTAATGAGGGGCCCAGAACTAAAGAATATGTGAAAGTAGTAGAAGTTATACCATTGCTCTTCTGTAAAACTGTCAGCATGAAGGGTGTGTATGGATTTACTTTTGTTAGTTTACGAAATAAATACCATGTCTAAAATAATTAAATCAGGACAAAGACTGTCAGACAGTTTTGGCAATAATATTTTCAAACATGCTGTCTGACCTGTGGTGAATATGCATGCACAATCACTTAGTCCCCAAGCATGGAATGCACTTCGAATGTAGCTGATTTCTGTTGTTGAAAGTTAAGCTAATTCAGATGAGTCAAAGTCCTCCCTTAAATTCGGTGTCCATGCATGGGCAATTACCGCAGCTCAGCTGTCTTGAATGTGTGCCTGATGCCTGAGACTCTCTCTTCATGTAAAAATTGGGAAAAATATGTGGCAGGCAAGCCGTCTTTTTGCTGTGCTTAATAACAGGGCTCAGTCCTAATGGGTACTGGTTGGTATTACTCGTGTGGAGACAGTACACTACATTGCTTTGGAGTTCCATTTACTGTCCTCCTGAGAGGATGGGGAACTGTGGCCATGAACAGCAACTGCTCCATGGTGCATTTTGCAGAGCAGGGCTATGTTTCTTCTTGTCCTTGTTGAACACTTCACTGAGGTGTGGGGAGACCACCATGCCTCAGCCTATCCTATAGTGCAGAACCCTGTTTCTAAGCTGGAAGTACTGCTGGAAGACTTTCTGTCAAGGGATTTCAATTTTCTCATTTGCCCAAGAGCAGGATCCCTCCGAGTTTTTCACTGGTGAAATCTAAGCCACAATTTGAGCAGGGAAATGCATCATTTGGAAACCTGATGCTGGAGAAATCCATCTTGACCAACAGACCTGGTATGGAGTGGCCTGTGTTGTCATGCTCTGCACACAACTTCTCAAAAGAGCACTTAAAATTCTTTACAACTTCAAGAGCACTTTGCAAGCATCAACCATCAATGCTGGTAGTGCCTCCCCTCTTGTGAGATACTAAAATAGGTGGTGTTATTCTCGACTTGAAACTAAGCAGATGACTGTAATGTAGTTAAGTGGGTTAACCCCAGGCTACCCAGTGCAGATAAAGACCTCGACTCCTGCCTCTGTATTTGACCACACCCTTAAACCTGGTATTTAGCCTGCAGCTTGGAGCATGTAAGTACTGCAGGTGAGGGACCATGGCTGGAGAGAAAACAAAGCTTTCCCAGGGGCCATTTTGCAATACAAAAAGAGTAAGAGTTCCATTGTGTCCTGGCTAGGTCACAGAACGCAACAGTCTCCAGCCAAGCCTTGTGGATGACTGCTTTGAAGAAGTAAAAGCTTACTGTATCCTCCTATGCAGTAAGCCTCCAGATGGACTTTAACTGGGCAAATGCTATTCCATATCAGCCCAGAAATTTGGGGCTCAGTGTGGATTCAGTTCTTTTCTCATAGAAGCCAGATGAAGTGAAATCTCTGGCTTCGGGCTGACTCAAGGCCCATGTCTTCTGCAGCTGAATCACACAGCTTCAATCACTAGAAAGCCTCTTTTTGACCAGAGTGTTTTGGAGACACCATCTCTTTCTGGAATCAGTGGAAAAAATATAAGAGTAACCAAAACAACTTCCGCTCCTGGTTCTGGTTGCATTTTCCCCCCCCAGAGAATGGAGGAATCTGGGCACATCAGCTATCTTGGCATGGAAGCAGCTGGCAACATTTCAAATCCATGGACATTTTTCCAGTTTTCGAAGAAGCTGTGTGTGGGTTGGAAAGAGAGCTGACTGCCTCCTACTAATAGATGAGCTTTGGAAATTCTGCCCTTGTTTTTAGATATTTTCAAATATTTGGAGAACAGTATTAAAATAAATGGCAAAATGATGATTACGCTTTTCAGTATTTCCATGCTTGCACAATAAGGACAGCACATGAAGAAGGAGCTGAAAGCTACATTATCGTTGTAGAAGCAGCAAAAGTGTCAACATTGATTTAAGAACAAAGTCACACAGACGAGTTTATTTGTTCCTGATCCTCCTCTGTGATACTTCAGCCTGTTTACACAGTGTTACCCGGACTGACATTTCCTATGTGTGTCCAAATTAGTTTAATTTAAAATTGCAATGTGTATTGAAGACAGAGGATTACATCTCATGTGCAGTAATCTCCCAGAAATTCACCATTGCTACTGATTAGCTTTTATTAATACCACCAACAACTGAATTCAAACAGAATGTTATTTCAGATCACATTAAGCTGATGATGAGTGCAACGTTTCTATTGTTTGGAGCTGACACAGATCCACTGGAAAAATGATTCCCTGTGAGGTACAGATGGATTTTTCAGCAGATCAGAACACAAAATGCATTTGTTTTAGGCTCAATATTCTAGACCAAGAAAATGCCCTGAACTGTGTCACATTGTCTTTTAAAAAGGTATGTTTCCAAAATCAGGGGCGAAAAGTATTCTGGATAATAAATAAATCCTTTCAGCTTCAAAGAGTCCACTGTGGTAAGGATGAATGAAAACATAGAGTTTAGGAATAGGAGGAAAGTGGTTTAAGTAACAAGACTGAATAGCAAAGCCCATCAAAGCCATTAAGGCATAAACCAACAGATTTTAAAAAGTGAGAGTTGAAGATTATTTAGCATGGTGTGGAGGCTTTGCAGAACCCATTTCAAATGAGGCTGGAACAAAAGAATGAGCAATTGCAGCTTTAGGGGAGATTTATTTCAGTGGAAGGGAAAACACTTGCTCTCTGATACCAATTAACCAACAAGAGGACGGCGTCACAAGCCCCTGATATTAAAAATGTAAATCCCAAGCCCAAGGGTGCCTGAAATGCAGGTCATACAATTTGAGGAGAGAATGCATAAAGAGATAACGAGACTTGTATTCAGACCACATCGGCTGCCTGATTATCTCCTTGCCTTCTGCCTATTCTGCTAGCTTACAATAGGAGTGTCAGGAGAGAGGAGCAAGAGGCTCCACGGGTGAACAGGATCACTTTGGGAAGTGGGCTGAAGTTGATCAACTGTTTGCCACAAAGGTTAGGAAAACAGAAGATTAAAACCTGACATGGAATTAAGAGGCAAACAGGTGAGGGAGAAGCAACATAAAGGAATCGTGGCACAGTTTTTGTACCCTACGACCCTAGGGCTTTGTGTGGGGCTTTAAATCAGGATTCCCAACAGAGGGCATGACAGGAGTCTTTTGGAGCCACTTGGAGAGTTAGGATGCATTTGCTTACTCTCGCAAGAGGTCATGACCTCAGCTGAGACCACGACATCCAGAAGGAGGGTTTCAGGGTGTCACAAGCAGCATGGGAATCCCATTGCAGATGTGTGGTTTGCAACTCAAAAGACAGCAGGAGCCAGATGGAGCACAAGGATTCTGGCTGGGAAACTTTGGACCAGCTGCTCGCCATGTTCAAGGGGGTTGTGGACTTGAGTGGGACAGCTAAAGCTAAGCATCTTTATTAGTACTGATGCAATTAGAGCCCACATTGTCCCCCTGAGGATCTGCCTGAACTGAAAAGCTGGATCTGGAATCTCTCAGGCCTTGGGCTTGAGTCCAATTGAGGCAACGTGGGCTATTTTGATAATACCAGCTCATTTCCATCCTGTCAGGGCAAGAGGTGACTGGTGATGGGTAGATGAGCTGAGGTTCTAGCACTAAGAGAATCACATCCTTATTCACCACAGGTTACCTGGGTTTAGTGTTAAAGGCTTTCAGTGTAGTTTCCCTGTAACTGCTGTGGTTGATAGTAACAATCTGAGGGTAGGAAAGAAGGGACAATATTGTAAACTCCAGAATATAACCTCAAACACAAGACTCAAAGAACCTTGGATCACAGAAATGCTATTTTTAATGACTGTAGGTGTTTCTTCATTCTATTAAGTAGACATGTTGCCACAAGACAGAGCTGCCTTTGATTTATGGTAAAGAGATTGCGATTGGAATTAAATGAAAATTCAGAGGAAAATGAATCTAAATAAGAATAATTGAAAAGATTCATGGTTCATTTGTGCTTATATTCATCATGCCTATTGTCTGAAGAAATACACTTATTTAAAGCCAAATGACAGATTATAATTTGCTAACTTTGCATTCGTGACATCACTGTATTGTCTGTTTCATAACCAGAAATGTTAAGCCTAAGCAATAATTTTTGAAAAATACTATTATAGAGTTATAAATGTCATTAAACAATAGACTGAGGTAGTGCCTTGGAACTTCAATCTCTGGATTTAAAACATTTCATGGAATGAAAGTATTCTGTTTAAAAGCAAAGCCTTGGCACTGTCTTTTCCATTGCTGTTATGCAGTAAGTCGTTGTTTAATTTACATCTATTTTCCACTTGTTTTAGACTCTCATCTATAACTTTTATTTCTTCTTTAAATTCTGAAAGTCTTCTTCTCCAGTTCTAGTAGAACATAACTCAAAGGTCCACAGCTCTTTGCTGGAAAATGTTAGAAGTGGATTTACAGTGCTGCTGGGCAATCTGAGGGTTGTAAGAGCAGAAGCTATAGTGGAAGAGGAAGCAGATACTTTGGTTCAGAAAGCGTGGCTGATATGACTGTGTTGGGTTATAATAATTGCATTTCCCTTTCAAAAAAACTCTGAATGTTTTGCAGAGCCCATGGCAATTTAATTTCTAGGAGCATCATTTTTTTCTGCACTTGGACTTTGAGCAGGTTCTACTCTGTATGGTACCATGTAAAAGCTAAACAGAAGTGGGATCTTCACTGTTTGAATCGTCCCTCTCCCCCATCTGAAGTCTTGCTGTACATCAGCAGTGTGCCTCAAGGACACTTTGACCGTGTTGAGAGCTGAAGCAGGGAGTTCAGTTAGCAGCTGAAGGAGGTTTGTTAGAGGAAAATCCCATCCTTCAGTCCTGTTTCCTACGTCCTCCCTAGCCTGATGGTGAGAGGACAAAGCTTTGAGTGGCAGATCAAATGTTTAATGATCTCCGTTTAAAGCCTGTAGTTTTGTCTTTTCTGAAAGTGTGTCTCCTTTAGAAACATTTGAAACGTACGAGCTACTGAAGGCTTAGGTTATTCGCCATATGGCCACTAGAGGGAGCAAGTGGCCAAGGTAATGCTTTCCTTAAGTACCGTGAAACGCTTCCGAGTTGAACAGAATACAACCACCTCCGCGGACCAATCTAGCAAATGCCTTTAGATGCTCTGTCCATTTTTACCTCTTTTCTCTTTCTTAATACAGAGGAGTGGCTTCGAGGCTTCATCCCCTAAAATTAAATCTTCCTGTTTTCACTGGCTAAAGCTGAACAATTGATACCAGCACATACTTTTCCCTCTGATGGAGCAGTAAATGTCAGAATGCTCTTAGTGCAGCCATTGTTCCTGTGGGCAGAGCTCACATCAGATCTTAGCAGCCTTGCTGGAGATATGGGAGGATTTTGTTAGTGGTCTGAAGTATTTCCCGAGATGTGGTAGAAGTAATGTCCACATTTCTGCCAGTGCTGTGGTAGCACACTGAGGTTTTTAAAGATTTCTGTAGTAGTTGCACTTGCTCATGTTATTACATATGTGCTAAGCTTCTGTTGCTCATACTGAATACTGGGCAAGGGTTAAAGAGGACTCCTTTCAGTGGGGCTGACGTGCTTCAAAGGTGGATGTTCTTGTTCTTACTGATAGGTCCCTAATCGAGAAGCTGAAGAAATGGGATGAGAAGTTTAAGGAAAACCCTCACTCACTGGAATCTTAACCTACACTTTAACATCCATCTGGGACCTCTTCTTATCACAGAAACTGCATTTCACCAGTTATTTACCCTAGCAAATAACCAGGCAGGGCATTAAGAATGGCTGTAGTGCCACACAGGAGTGGGCTGTGAAACAAAGGAACTTGCCAGGGCCTGAGATCCTGTCTCAAAATTGTAATTGCTTAGGGAAAGTGATTCTCTACTTCATAAAATGTTATGTACTGCAAAGTGAGTGACTCATCAATATGGGGATATTACCACTAACTCATAATGCAGCTCTCCCCTCTAAGGGCAGAAAAGCTGGGGCCTGATTCTTTTCCCATCAGAAATTATGGGAGTTTTGTAGATGATTTCAATGGAGACTGGATCAGACCTTGGTTATTTTTATGGGGTAAATGTCCTATGCATTCAGGGCTTATGCCATTACAAAGACTTATGTTTGTAATAAGAGACATATTGCTTTGGATATAAATACAGCCATGAGTATCAAATACAAAACAATATTTAAGCACATTGAGCCAAATTTGTCCCTGTTGTAATTCCAAAAACTAACAGAATGACACCAGGGACAGCATGGAGGTAGCATAGCAATTCAAGTAGTTGATAATAGAATAAGCTTTTAATTGTCCTAATCTAACCCTTTGTCCCTCACTCCCAAATTTTCTGATAGCAAACATGAGTATTCAGAAAACCAGCCACCCCAGTGGCTGTAAAGGGAATACACTGGTATGACTATGACTAATACAATGTGACATGACAGAAGATTCCTTATGGGTTCTCATGCATGGGGAACCCAAAAATCAGTTGTTATTAAATATGTGCATATCTTATAGAAGATTTTCTTGTCATGTGTTTTGCAGTGTCTCACTTTATGACTTCCATTCCTACAGTCTCTGAGCAGCCCTGTTTTGTCCTCACAAATACCCCTTGAAGTCCTGTGGTTCTTATTGTGCAAGTGAGGAATTTAAGCACAAAGAAAGAAACATATGGACAAGATTCACAGGGGACCTCACTGTTAAGAGATCTAAGTCGAGGAGGGAAAGTGCCAAAGCTTACATGAGCTGCTGAACAGAAAGTCTCTCAGAGCAGTGACAGGACAAGGGGGAATGGCTTTAAGCTGACAGAAGGGAGATTGGGATGAGATTTTAGGCAGAAGCTCTTCCCTGAGGTGTGCTGAGGTGCTGGCACAGGGTGCCCAGAGAAGCTGTGGCTGCCCCATCCCTGGCAGTGTTCAACACCAGGTTCATGGGGCTTGGAGCAACCTGCTCTAGTGGAAGCTGTCCCTGCCCGTGGCAAGGGGTTGGAACTGGATGAGCTTTAAGGTCCCTTCTAACCCAAACCAGGCTGTGATTCTATGATTAGAGCTTACGTGCAGGAAAAGCAAGGTGTGGAGATGTAGTAGAATCCAGACCAGCTGAATATGCTCTGTGTGAGTCCAGCAGAGAGCTGAGGGAACAGAGAGACTAATCCTACCTGATGTTCTGCAGACACCAGGGCACAGCTCTCCCCAGTCCAATGGTGAAATGGTCTCAAATCTTTTGTCCTTAACCCTGAGCAACCCATAGATTTGACAATACAGGTGCGTCTACCTTAATCCTGAACAGACCTCAGCATTGTCTGGGTGGAGGAATGATATTTAAAGCCAAGTGCCTTTGTTTTCTGCTGATCTATAAAGACAGTGTGTGCCAGGAATTTGAAGCTATATATGCACAAATGGTAAATCCTTGCATGGGTCATGAAAGTTAAAGTGCTGAGGGCAGTTGTGAAAGTTTAAAAAAGCCAGTCTATCTTATTTTGAGGGCTCAGTGGGGTTTGGGAATTACATCAGTTTTGCTAAGCTGCTGTCTGCTCTCCCTGGAGGAGAATGTTATGTCTCCATCCAGATACTTGCATATCCCTATTTTTATGCCATCTATGCCACAGTTACAAAGTTTTAGTCAAGCATGATGAGACATGACAGGGCACACTTTATTGAATAATAATGCTTGCCTAAGTGCCTTTTCCATCTGCATTTAAATGCAGTGCATTTGAAGTAAAGCAGCAACTCCAAACCGTGTTTTTGGGTGTCTGTAGCAGTGGGTACCTCATTACTCTTTGCATGTTATGCAAATTAAGGAACAAGAAAGAAAAGTATTAATATTAAAGAAAATACCTACCTGCTGCAGAAATCAGTCCTCAGCAGAAACTGTGATAACTTTATATTTGGAGGGAATTCTTTTTCTTAGCATTTTCCTCCTTTCTGTATTTTTTAAAGCATTTATATTACTTAAAATGGATCTTTATACACCAGAGGTCTTTAGGAACCTGGAGGAGACGAAAGCCTGTAGCAGCCCTTCCTATGCTGACAGTTTAAACCTAAGAAGCTCTGACATTACTGGGAATCCTTTTGAAGTGGCTGCAGCTTGAGGAAAATCCAGCTGTTCCAGAAAAGGAGACTTTTCAATTAAACAACATCTTCCTTTCGATCAAAGATAGATTTTTAAAGACTTTTAAATTGGCTTTACACTGTTCGTATTAAGCAAGGACTGGATTTCACCTCTTGCCTTTTCAGGGCTGGAGAGCTGAGCCCCACTTGGGCTTTATGCCAGATGGTTAGCAGACTGGAACCAGAGGGATGGGTTATTTCTTTTAATGGAGGAAAAGGAATTGGCAGTGGGAGTGAGCTTATTAAATTGTCTCGCTCTGCTTTTATGAATGCATTTGCAGAGTCGGTAGGTAGACTCACAACTAACATTTTCACCAGCAAAACAGCCTGTTCCTAACGTGGGCTCTCTTATGGTGTTTCCAAGCTCCTGGCTGAGCTTAATGCTCCTTTCTTCCTGCCAGGTACAGAGGCCCTTTTATTTTCTGACCCCAAATTTGGTTTCTGTCTTCCAACTTACTTTCAGCTCCGTGTGTGTTTTACTGTGTTGCAAAACCATTAAGGTTTCTACTGTAGACAGCTGAGCCAACTCCTCTCTTACGCACCCACAGTCTATTAAGGAACCATTTCAAAAAGGTAGCACACCTCTGAGCCACCTTTCTGTTGGTATTTTTGTACCTACCTTGAAGGTATCTACATCTTTTTTAATTTGCTGTTGTCCCTCTCTGGAGTAGCTTGAAGGTATTTGACTTCGGATGTGCTAGGTAATGTTGTAGCTGTTAGTTGTTAAATTGGATATAGTGAGATTCAATACCAACTGAGTGAATAGTAGTAGTGACTAAATGATTCATTGAGCTTGAGTACTGACATAGGCTACCCAAAAGGTCATTTGTTTGAAGCCTCTTCTAACAGCAACACATAACAGAATTTTCTGTCAGTATCAGATTCTTTTTCTCCTCTGCTTGGTGCCGGGTTTCTCTGTGGCTTCTAGAGGAGAGCCCATCCCACAAGTGCTCTACAGCTAAAGAATTGCTCTTGGACTGAATAAGGAAGGCTCTTTCCTGCCATTTAACAGAACAACAGGGTCCTGCCTCCCTTCTGCTTTGCAGACCTCCTGAACTCAACAAAGGAGAATCTATGACTTTAGAATCAAGTATAGCTTCTTCCAATTAGACAGTGGCATAAGCCATTGGGCCCATTTTATAGTCAGTCTGGGCTCCTGGCCCTTTTAATTTGCAATAAAGTTTACTGAACAGTTTGGCTAGGTACCGAGTTTTATCTTTTAAACTGAGACTTAACCCTATTAGTCTTTTACTTAGGTCTTGGCAAGAAAATTTGACTGGGCATCTCAGAGAAGTTATGTGCCATGCACTTCGAATTTTTAGGTAGCTCTGATTTACTAAATACATAGTTTCCCAGTTGCCCTTTATGTTTTACCTTCCCTCCTGTTGAATGACCATTTTCCTAGCCCTTGGCTATGAGGATCTTGCCTCTCAAAGCTTTGGTTCCCACACGGGAGCAGACACAGAAGAAAAAGATCTTAGGGAAATTCTGGAAAGTTACCTGTCTGGAACTGGGCCAAGATCTTTTTGATTTGAAAATGACACTTTTCCTCCTGTTAGAGGGAGATCAGGATCTCAGTTTGACACCAGATCTCAGTTTGCACTGATGGAAGGATGTGGTAGCACTGCTGTATGCCCAGGGTATATAAGCAATGGAACAGGACAGTCCTCAGAGCTCCTGCAGAAATCAGAATATGATGAATTAAGAACATTAATCCCAGTTTTGCCTCACCTAGAGACCTTGGAGGGATTGTTTGTCAGTGCACAGTTGCTGATATTTACTGCATCTGACTGAACTTCAGTGAGCAGAGAACTTCCCCTACCCCCACACACTTTTCCCCATCCTCTGTCTTGATGATCCCATGGGTTTGAAGTTCATCTGTGGAAGTAATATTTTTCTAGTGGGATGCTTGTCACATCCTGTCAGCTACAAATTGCTCTACTGAAGGTGCAGAAATAGCAACCCTTACCTGTTATATGTGGCTTGGGCTTTTTCTTCTGTGAATCTCAGGACAGTCATTTGCAGCAATTCCCCCAGCAGCTCGCAGTGTGATTTAACATGTTGGGTGGTTTTTAGGTCTTTTGTCTGCACCATCAGCTGGCATCAGCTGATTTGGAAGGTGTGTTACTGCCCTGTGCATTGGTAGAATGTGTAAGGTAGAACATGTCAAAGTGAAGTGAGGAGAAAGACATAGAAACCTCATTACCATGGTAGGAGGGTTAATATTTTAAACAGGTTTCCATTAATTTTTTCTGCCTATTCTGTGTCCCAAATGTATCTGGTCTTTGGAAAAAAGAACACAAAGAACTGTGATATCTACTAATTTGTTTTTCCTTGGGTTGACTTTCAGAAGAGACATAACCCGGTGCAGCACACGCATGAAAGCCAGTTTGGTCCGCTCACGTGGAAAAGTGAGTGGCACAAGGCCTCTGTGAGCACTGAGGGATACAGAAGAAATGTGTTTGCTTATGGCCAATATACACAAATCCAAAGTCTTCACTGGGGATTTGCAGCACTCCATGAAGTGTCTGACACACCAAATGCATGTGCTAGAAATCCCCAGACTTTTGTTCTTGCACACAATCCTGGCAGCATAGCTGGTAATGCAGCTGGTATTCATCTTACACGTGTAGAAGTGTGAGGAGGTAAGAGAGAAGACTCCACTGAGGGCAAAAAGAAAAAAAAGGGCTTTGGGAAAAAAGTTACCATTATCCTTGTCTTGGATATATAAAAGGACAGGCAAAAAATATCATCAGTTAGATTATTCATAAAGGCATATTCCTTTTTATAAGCTAGTATGATAAGTAGGAAATATATTTATATTTTAAAAAGATACAAAAAACATCCTAAAGCCTTATATTGCTTTCAGGTACTTCTATAGGTCTTCATCTGAATAGGTCTGCTCTGGATTTGGCTTTGCTTCTTTTCAGTTCTCAGGTAACAGAGGCACATCTGACTCAGATGTTAAGGCCTGGAAACCCATTTATAGGTAAAAATACATGCTTATTGCAAAGGGACCAACTCCAGCCCTTGTAGTGGGAGTGTTGCTCACTTAATACTGCTGCTGTTGTGTCGCTCACTTAATACTGCTGCTGTTGTGTCCAAGGCTTTGCAAGCAGCTGCAAGAGCTGAAAACGATCCAGATGTTTTTTCTCAGTGTAATAACTCTGCCTGCAAAAGGGATCATATGCATTGTTCCTAATCCGTTAAAGGTAAAGCCAGATGGGTTGGTTTAAACTGATTGTTAACCAATGACCAGTTTATTGATTATTGGGTTAGCAAATGATAGTAGAAAATGAATCAAACTTCTCTGAAAGTGTGTGAGGGGCTCACTTTCAGGCAAGGTGATGTCATCCCTTGAGGACTCACAGAAAATACCTTGGGAAGGATTTTACAGTTAATGTCTTCCTGCTTTCCTGCCCAAGAGAGTTTCATGGCTGTTTGTACTCCTTAGATGCCAAAGAGCTAGCGAATGTTTGACTCTTGCCTTGACAAGGCGTCTTCAGGATTGGAATGCTGCTGAATTGAGACAGCTGGTGTGTAGGGTAGGCTGAATGTGTATGTGTGCTAAAACTGGGGTTGGGGTTTGGGGACAAGGTGAGTTTGGCAGCAGATAGGAGAAATTGCATATTATGTTAGGGAAAGAGGGGAGGAGAGTAGAGGTGGATATAGCTGTTTTGAGCTCACAGTGGAACAGAAAGGCAAGGCTCAAACACAGCCACTGGTAGTCACTCGAAGAAAAAATGAACAATGCTATCTTAAACAGATAATTCGAGCTGAGCAATTTCACTTTGCTCGATGCAGATTTGGGGAGAGCTTTCATGATGAGCCTTTTTGCCAGTGCCACCAGTATACAGGTGGGACTCAGTTTAGGTAAGTAACAGATACTGGGTGTTGAGAACGTCCCCAGGTGGCACAGCCATCTCTGGAAGAGGGTTCTTGCTGCAAACTGGTAGAGTTTGTGCTGGGTTGTGCTGTCATGAAAAACCTGCTGATCTCTGAGCTGCCCAACCCAGCAGTCTCAAGTGAGGCACACTGGAAGAACACAGCGATGTGGACCTGACTGTAACAGACACAGAGCCAGCTCACAGAGAGATCGAATGGCTGGCCCAAGACTGCACAGGAAATCTATGCAGTATGGAGAAATAAATGCTGATCTCCAGAACTCCAGTTCCAGCCTCTGACTGGTCCTCATCCCTCCTGGGCAGCTGCCTTCTATTGGGATTTCCTGTCCATGGCAGCGTGAGTTTAATCGATTAACGTTGGTCCTTTGATAGGTAGAACGGTCAAAAAATGAAAGGCTCCTAGAGGAACAGATGGTAAAGTTTCAGTTTACCCTTTAAACCTTCAGTTTACCCAATAGCTCTGCTGCTTTGGTGTTGAGTTTTGGAAGTACCACTAGGAGTTCTAAAGCCCAAGGTAGCAGCAGAGCCTGTTGTTCTTGTGCAACAGTTATGGTGGGGTGCTTGGGTACAGGGAAGTCTCCTTGTCTGCTAACACAAGGACAGTGTTGTGTTTCACCTCCAGAAGGCATAAATCAACATGATAAATAAAAGATGAATTATCAGGCTTTGGAAGGGCCCATTTTCAAAAGTAAGGAGTGCAAATCAGTGCATTCATGAATCAGAGGGGTGGAATGCCTTTCCTAAGAGGACAGGCTGAGAGAGTTGGGGTTGTTCAGCCTGGAGAAGACAAGACTCCAGGGGGGCCTTATTGTGGCCTTTCTATAATTAAAGAGGGCCCATAAGAAATATGGTGACAAACTATTTAGGGCCTGTTGCGACAAACCCTCATCATCTCTGCCCTTCTCTCATTGGATCCATGAAACCATTCCAGAAAAGAGACACTGAAGTGTTCTCACAAACTCATTAAATGAGCTAGAGAGGGGTTAATGGTAGAGCTGCTGCACACAGACCTGCCACTGTTCCCGAGTGGGAAGTGTGTTCATAGAGGGTAGCCCCGGTGTAGGGAACCCAAACTCTAGAGACAGGGACAGATCCTCATTCCAGGCACCTGACTTCAGAGAATAACAGTTTTCATCAGTCCATTGGAGGAATGAGTTTCCCTCTGTTGCCTTTAGATGCTGGCTAGAGAACTCGGTCTTCCTGAGCTTGAAACTGGTCTTTCCAGAAGCTCCAGCACCCCCCCTTTTCTGGAAACTGAGTAATAGCCAAGTAGATGGGCTATGAGCTAAGCAGTGTTTTATAGGGCAAAATCAGCTCCATTACACCTCCCGCTCATGGATGCTCACTGTCAGTCAGTGCAAACCGTAGAGGAGGAATCATTTTCTTGGGAACTTGCACATAACAATGGCATCTTGAGTTCTGCTCCCATCTCCAAATGAGTTTAAGTGTAGCCTGGGGTTGGTGTGTGCTCCATACGCATAAAGCAAGCTTACAGTGACGTGATGGAGTCAGGAATAATGGCAGTGAAGCTCATGGCTTGTGAAACAGTTAAAATTTTTCATCCGTACATAATGAGGGAAAAAAGGGAATCCTTGTTACCAGTCTTGGAATAGCCCAAGAGGCCACTACAGCCCCAAGCAGCAAAGTCTGAAGTACAAGAAAGATGAAGATAAGGCCCTTGCTGTATTTCTTCGTTTGCTTTGCTTCAGCTAACTATATGGGCTGTGTGCTGGAAGATTTATTTCTTTTGGATGAAATTCACCCTGAATAAGTTGGAGGGAGGAGTGGGTTTTGAGAAAAGTAAGAGCTAAGGATGGGGAGGAGGGATTTGCTCTCTATACCCTCATCAGCTTGAGGAGCTGACCTAGGGCTCTATATTATCTGTGCAAGTGGAAGTGCCCCCAGAAGGACAGACCACAGATTTCTGGGAAGATGGTCCATTCCCCTTGATTCTTTGCTATACTCCTGTGCTTATGGATGTGCAGAGCTATATAGGAGGGCCTCTGAGAAGCTGAAACTGTTTCCCTAACCATGAACTTGATCTACAAATCACCTGTATATCCTTAACAATGGATATAAGGTGGGTCAGGTGTCCGAAGGCCCAACTCTGAATGAATTCGTTTAGATTTCATCTTTACTACTTGGGTAAATATGGAAATGCCAAGAAGGATGAAGCACAATACTCTTAAACGCACTAGTAATGGAGGAAAATAATGTGTGTATATGAAATATTTTTAGAAGGCACAATATGATGGCTTTTATCCTATCTCTTATTGTATAATGGTGTTTGTGGTTACTTACTCAGCCATCACTGCAGTTTTTGCTTTGGGAGTATTATCACCTACTAATGCAGTTTATTGCCTCATATATTTCTCTGCCAAGAGCATTATCCCTTAAGTAGAGGCTTTGTAATAATAACCTCTAATTTCCACAACTTCATTGTTAATTTCCACAATTTCTACCTCACAAGTATTAAAACTCTAAGTTCTCCATGAGTCCCTAGATTGTTTCAGTTTAACGACTGTAAATCCAGTATTTTCTTCCTGAAGAGTTTAGTCCTTTAAAGGGTGTGAGTCCTTGTGTCTCTGCTCGGCACCATTTGAGGTGCACTGCTGGCAACACTGGTGTCTACTGTGGTGTGTTGCTGATGATTACAGTGTATATATGTTAGCATCCTGGAACCAAATCCTTTCCACAGTACACAGTCACTGGGATCTCTGTGAGTCCAAAGCTTCCTGAGCGAGATGTCTCAGCAAGTATTTGTGTAGAGACCAGAAGGCTGAAGCAACCTGAGCAGTACTGATATATGTATGTGCTGGCAGCTGACCCTATGCAGTGGCAGATCCTCTGCCTTTTCCTAGTCCATTTTCTCAATTCCTTCCCCGATCTTTGAGTATAAAGGTAAATAGGGAGTCTTTGCCAAGCTGGTTTCTTATGTCCCCAAGGAAATACAACACTTCTTTATGTGATTTTTTCACATCTTGTCTCTATGATTGTTTTTCTCTAGAATCCATTTATTTATTATCACTTCTCATGCCAGAGCCAGAAAGGATGCCAGCCCAACACTGTCATCCGCTGTGCAGCCAGCCTTGTTCTCCTGAATCACTCATAGGAGGTTGTTCTGTCCCTCTCTCATATTGCTAAAATAGTGTCTGTCTTATTCATGAGAAACCTGGGAACCCCAGGAGGTTGCCTTACAGGGTGAGGGAAGTGAAATCCCTGCAGGATCCCCCAAACTTCCAGTGGTTCTCTGCAATATTTTGACATTTCAGTTATTGAAACACAAATATTTTGCTCTTTTTCACAGCAGACAGCTTGCATAAACATGTTGGGATGCAGTCACATCGTCCATGGTAGAAAAGACATGTGGTATGGAGTTAAAGGGATGTGTGCCTCTCTCTTTTGAGTCAGTGTCTCACACAGACTTGCTGAAGGCCTATTATTGTGAAGATTAAAAATTGGAGACTCACCTTTCCCACCTCATTGCAGGTCTTGCTATTTCCAGATTGGGAAGAATGGGTGTTTGGTCTCCTGAAGAAATTCCAGCGTGGATTAGTGCATTCTGCCTGCCTAATGAAACTGCAAAACTTTATGCCAGGGGAGGAAATTTGCCAGTCCAGAGCCAAGAGACCTTGGACATGAGTGGTATCTGTCATTACTAATGTTTTTACCCCCTTCTGCTTTTGCGACAGGTCCCAAGTTCCTGCTCCTGTCTTCTTTTCTCTGCATTATATCCTTGTGAGGGGGACATTAACTGCTCACTTGCTGAAAGGGAGACTGGTCCACTGGATATTGCCTCACCTCCCAGTACCATGTAGGCAAATGGGCAGGAGCAGCTGGCACTGGCAGAACATGGGGCTACTTCTTTTTTTCTGCTTAATGATCTTATTTAGTTTTACAGATGCCATTTGGCAGCCTCATTCCATCCTGAACTGGCCTTGTTTCAGTGGGTGGGCTTCTGACCTGTCTATAGCATGTGCAGCTTGTGAACCATTTGGAGATCCTTCTCTGTGAAAGGCACTTTGTGACACAAGCCAGGGTTTTCCAAGCTGTGGCATGTGTATCATGAGCCACTTCAAAGTAATTTGTGCAGAACAGTGGCTGCCATTACTAAATCTGTTACTTGCCACCACTGATGTTCATGACGTTCAGCAACTGCTCCCCAGAAAAGAGCTCCCTAAACAGAGCAAAAATTCAACATAGAATCACAGAATGGTTTGCGTTGGAAAGGGCCTTAAGATCATTCAGTTCCAACCCCCTGCCATTGGCAGGGACACCTCACCCTAGACCATGTTACCCAATGCTCTGTCCACCCTGGCCTTGAACACTGTCAGGGATGAAGGATTTACCACTTCTTTGGGGGACCTGTTCCAGTGCCTCACCACCCTCACAGTAAAGAACTTCTTTTTTTAAGCCATATTTTGTAAGCAGTTGATGTTTTCCCTGGATTAGAGTTCAGTCAAATATAGTATGAAATGAAAACTGCAGTGTAATCATTTGTTTCTTCAGTGCGTCTTTCCAGGATCAGTGTTTGCAACTGCTCAAGAAATCTGATTTTTGTCCCAGTTTTATATATTGGTTATAATGTCAAAGTTCTGTCTTTCTCTTAAAGTAAGCACAATCTACTGGTTCAGGGCAACTGCATGGATGGAGATGAGGTTAGTTTGGCTCCTTTTTCCCCTGTGAGATTATAATTTGTTTCTGTTAAGTCATGAGTTATTAATCTTCCTAGAAATTATTCCTTCTACTGTGCAAAAGGAAAAAGAAAATGGAGCCCAAATATGCTGGATCATAGCAAAATTCATTGGAAATAATTTTCTTTTAAATAAGTTGCATATGTGTTTCCCTGTTTAGTATTCACAATGTACGGCAGAGACGCTTGCAGAAATGAACTCATTTTCAAAAGAGATAGATTTACACACACTACAATGAAAGCAGTCTCTGGCAGTATTGTATACCATATCAAATCAGTGACTGTTGTTACATATTTGAAGTTAATTTGACACTGAAGTAAACAAATCAAAGTGTGTTTATAGAATAATTAGACCATATTCTCAGTATTGTGGCTATGAAATTTTGTCACTGCTATTGAAGTACCCTGTGGTTTTATTTGGTTTGTTTACAGAATTCCCTAGCAACACAAAGAAAACTGTCAGAATTACATAAATATAATTGTAATGGTAAAACCTGCCTTTGCATAATAGTCACAGACTGGCTATATAAATCATAACTGGTGGTGTTGCTTGGTTTCATATTTATGATTCTGGAAGCATAAGCAGATATATTTGTGAGTTAAAAAAGAGTTTGAAACGAAGAATGGCAAAGATTTATTTTATCCAGCTGAAACTAAGAAGCAGCAATAAGCTCAAACTTCTTGTCAATATTCTGTGTATTTTTCTACAACACAGAAACACAATACTTTTATATAAAAAACCATTAATGCATGGACGTATTCCCACATACATTTTCTCATCTGGTGTTTTCCAGCCACGTTATTGTGTGTTTTGGCATTCCTCAAGAACAAGTGACTGTAAAGACAATAAACTGACAACAATGTAAAGTTCTTTTTGCATCCAACTTGTTCCTGAAAACGTGCATATGAAGAGTCTAAACTATCCCAAAGCTGAGAATACACCTTTTTTTAGGTTCGTAAGTCAGGTGAAGACATTGTCATTCTTCTCTTTCAGGGTTCATATCATTTGTCACTTTTGCATGGTGCAACCTGGTGTCAGCCTGGGTCTGGTCTTCCTGCAGGTAGCCAGAGTCTTTCCCATTCCTTCATACAGTATCCTGCTTGTCATGGGTCTGGAATCAGGAGGTATCCCAGCATACAGCAGTGGACACAATGTCACTGTTTATAGGTCTGATTCTCGTTTGCCCGAAAGCCTTTTCCCAGTTGTGGTCAGATAAGAATCCAGGTATCCAGGTTGCTAGTTTAGTTTTAGAGTTTCTCCTATATAGATTCCTACTAATGTAGCATCTGGAGCCTAGCTTTTGCTTCCTCCCTTGCTGGGAGTTTTGAAAAGCACACGTCATGTAGTCTTCTCCAAGAGGTGGGAAGTTCCTAGGGTTACAGAGTGATAGATGAGGACAATAATTAAAAGGTTACTTAACTGTCTCTTAACCTGTACTTTTCCCTTTTGGAGAAGAGATGCTATAAAACCAGAACTGGAATCTCCTGTGTTGTTTACTTTGTTTATCAAGATTATATGAAAGAATCAATATCTAATTTTTCTATTACACTTTAGCACTGCATCTTTCTAGCCCTTCAGAATCATATCCTATCGATTCTACCTTTAATGACTTTGAAATTTTCAGTGATTTGTTTGTGGAGAATACTGTGCCTCATATAGATTTCCCTGTGTTAGTTTAAACGCTGATAGTATACTTGGTGAATTAATGAAATAAAAATAGCTTTGTCAATAAGCAAAAGTGAAGCCACTTCCAGCGTTTGTTCTGTAACCACTGCTTTCTGTGACTGCTGCCTACACAAAATTAGTTGGTGGGATTAAAGAATATATTCCTCTTTTATCCCATGTTTGAGTACTTGATCACAGAGGCATAGTTTAATCCAAACATCAATAGCACCTCATCAATTCAGTCAGATGCAGCTGTCAAAGTGGACTTTTGGTTTGTTTAGAGCTTTGTGATTTATCCTTTTTTAAGGTCATAGAATATTTTCTTTGATTTTTGATGCTGAAATCTTTCTTAATCTTCTAAACTTGAGAAACATCTGTTAAGATTTAATGGGGTGACTTTTGTCTTACAATTGGAGCTCATCTTGTAAATCTCTGTTTTTGAAAAATAGAAGAAAAGTACAAACATATATTCCTTAACAGTTATAAGCCCTGCTTGGTCAGCAAGCGATTAAACTAGTTAAAATGGAGCAGCAGGCAGTGCAGTTGTGTTTAAGCAGTGTTTCAGTGGACTGAGATTTCAAATTGTTTTGTTTCACACTGGCATTAGCCGTTTCCCTTTACCATAGCACTTAGTTGAGGATCTGAGTGGCAGATTTAGGAGAGCTTTCAAATAATGAGACAGTGTGATGTAACTGAGTGATGCAGAAGCAGAAAGAAATTTAACCTGCATTCTTAAGCTTTGGAGGCTTGGAGCACATTGGGATAATGTAGTAGTTAATATGTTTGGAGGTAAGTGGCGTCTAAAAATACATGCCCCTAAAAACATACAGACAGCTGTCACGTCTACTGCCTGAATATATTAGTCATTATCCTCATTAACAGATGCAAAATCATCTCTGTTTTCATAATGTAAGCATTTCATATCAGGTAATTTGTAGTAATTTTTAATGGGGTTGGATCCTTCAGCTCGCATGTGAGTCGGTGTTTTAAAGAAGATTCAACTCAGAACTGCAGGATCGGGTCCAGGCATCTTCCCTGTGCCCTGTTTGACTGTCTTACCTATCACAGCCTAAGATCATCTTTGCCAGGAATCTAGCATGCAGATTTTTACGCTCTTTTTCAAATAACATTGCCTCATCAGCTTTTTCTGTAGCTGATAGCCATGCATGTCTGATGTGTTTGATGTGAAGTCTTGTTTTCCATCTCCTTTACTTTCATTTCAGTGGCAGTATTACCTGGATGAAAAACACAGGACGTGGCTTTCTGGATATAAACACTCTTCTGTTTTTTCAGCTTATAAAGAAGAACATGTTGTTCTGTAACTGCAGAGACAGCACTGGCACAACTTGTAAACCTCTGCAAAGTACTGCAGAGCTGCCATTCTTAAGTACCAAGAGCTAAGTACAGCATGAAAAGCATGAGGGCCTGCCAAGTTTCTTGCCACTTCCTCCTACTTCTGACAAGGTTTTCAATTAGCAGCTTGTAGAGGCCCAGCCTGTGGTCCTATTTTCATGCAGTATGCATAACTTAATCCCCCAGAAGAGGCTGGAACTGCAGGGGAAAGGAAAATACCCATAAGTTTGTAATGTTATATGTTGGAAGAAAGCAGTTTACCAACAGTGTGGTTCTGGGAAGAGGAAGGAAAGAGGGGCACTGGGAAAAGGAGGAAATGGCTAGAGTGGGTCTTGACAGTGATAAAATCTCACTGAATCTTATTTTGTTACAAAGCATAGGAGCTCGACACTTCTTCTCCCCGGAGTCCTTGTATAGTCCTTGTTTAAGGTTAGCCTTAAACAGCTGTACCTTGAGGAAGATAGATGCACGTTCCATGTCTGCCTAAGTGCTCCACACAGCAGATACGCTAAATCAACACTGTTCTGTTACATTTGCCAGTGTTTCTCAGTGTCTCCATTTAATGCAGTCACTGCAAACAGATGAATCCTAACCTATTAGGCCAAATAATGAATTGACATTAAGTCCTTGTTGTATAGTCCTGTCTCCAGGTAGTAACCAGTGTCTCAAAACAGAACAGGTCAGGTGGAAGAAATTGCATAACATGAGTACCAAATATAGCCCTTGAAAAGTGGTGCAAAAAAAAGTGGGGCTGCTGTACTGTTCTCAGGATTTTGGTTTTAGTTATCCATGATGTGTCTGTGAATGGAGTAACATCACCTCAGCCACCTGATGAAAGCACAGGTAATGTTAGGGAGGTTCCCAATGAACAGCAGAAGTATTATGGCCAGGCAGGGAGGAAGAAAGCCCTCGAGTCTCAGCAGTCGTAGGAATGTCTTAAAACAGATGTCCATCTGTGAGATCTCATAAAAACAGTGAGGAGCATGGCCATGGCATGCTGTCCTTTGGAGCTGCTTGACTAGAGTTGGTTGATTCTTCAAAGCCCAGCGTGGAACCACAAGCAGGTTCCTCTGTGTTACGCCAGGATGATCCTGGTCCTTTACTAGCCAGTGTACATAGAAGAACAAAGGCTTGTGGAAGATGCATTTACCTTTCCCTCCCTGTGTCTTTTCTTCTGCTAAGAGCTCCAGTGGGAACAGATAAGCTGATTTATGGCAAATGTATACGCAGCTGCAGTGGAAGCCTTGAAGCAAAACTGGAATAACACAGCTACAGCACTCAAAGTGCCAAGAAAGATATGAGCTGTGCAGACAAGAAGGTACATCTGTGACATGTAGGTGCGGCTGCTGCTGTGACTATTGTCCTAATCCTCAGTGGTGGAGCAATCTAAGCTAAGCCTTCACCCATTGCACTGGCATGAGACCCACTAGACAGCTTCACCCATGCTGAATCATCTGCAGCGTTACCTAGTGGAAGGTATTCCTGCCCATGGCAGGGGGTTTGGACTCTCTAAAGGTCCTTTCCAACCCAAACCATTCAATCTCTATAGTCTGTTAATAAAATGCAGTCCTGAGGGGAACAAGTAGGATTCCCACTGACTGATTTTAAGGAGCCAACCACAACTGGTTTCCTTGCACCTTGTGTAAGTGTCAGAGGGGGAGAATGGATCCTCCACAGGACAATTCAGAGCATCTCCCCTCAAATGCTGCCTGAAGCTGGGCTCTGGAGGAGAATACACAGGTAGGTCAGTGAGGTGCTGAGCGTGGGATGTGGAAACGGCTCTGCACACTGGGCTCTCTCTGTGCACAGGGATATGTGCCCACTGCACAGTGAGAGAGTTTTGGGGAGGTGCTGCTACAGCGAACAGTACGGCCTGGTGATAAGTTTGTCAGCGCTTTCCCTGTAGTCCTCTAGGAAAAGGACGAGATGTTGTGAATTTCATACATAAAAGGAAAAGTATCACATTTTCCCCAAATTCTTCAGGAAATTACTCTCATATACAACCCCAGAATTTGGCTGCCTTACAGAGACAGAGTGTCATTTGCATGCCATTACCAGGCTGTAAAAGCCTCGTGGTGACTGCCTACTATACATTTGCAATCTTTAGGGATTCTATGAGGGTCACCCCTGAGGTCAGGTTTGTTTAGTCTGTTCCATAACGGTGTAAAGTGGACTTGAATGTGTACTCTGCTCAAATAATACACAATCTGATTGATACTTAAACATCAGTAAGTGTTGTATATATGTTGCAGTTTCTAATGTTCCAGGCAGAGGAGAACCATGTATTTGCTAACAAATTGTTTCTACAAACAACCTGATGTGGCTTTGAAAAGTGAGTCAAAATAGGGAATGAAACATACTCTCAAAATAAGGATAAGAAAATCTTCATTTTTTCTTTCCTTGGGAAAACCTCTCTCTTCTTTTTTTTTTTCTGGAAAGCCCCTCCCTGTATTTGGAATTCTTCCCCATGTTTACTTTCAGTTCACCCACCATCCATTCACTCATTGCCCTGCAGTTCAAAAGTCAGGTTCCTTACAGTGCATTGTTCAAAGACGGCTTAATTAAAAATAGATCACATCTTCTGTGTTGTGCTTAATAAGCATTGTGCTGACTGGCTTCATAGAGGCCTGGATGATATTTCAGCCTTTTACAGATCTTTCAAAAGTAATAATAAAAAGAAAGGGAGGGGAAAAGACCCAATGTGAAGTCCTTTTCATCCTTAATATGTCATCATTTAGAAGGCAAGAATTAGTACTCAACACAGGCTTAGGAGAATATAGAGAGAGTAGAGAAAAGCTGATATATGAGTGACTTTGCTCTATGTCTTCATATTTAGAGTACTGTAAAAGTATAATCTGTTTTGCGGGCTAACCTCACCATATTTTTCTAGTGCTTGTCTTCCAACGAAGCTTCCATGATGAAAATATAAATAGTGACATAAAATTATACAGCTCAGCACAAAACTGGTTGAGGCAAAATGTTATTGCCATTTTTATGGCTACACCATAAAGTTACAACCAACTAGTTATTAAGCTTTCTCCTTTTTTAATTGTGTCATTCACACGGGCTCAGAGAGGTATTCCCTCTCTTTCATCCTTTGCTCCTTTCTGGATCAATAACATGTCTGTGATGCAATTTCCATTTGATTCTTTCTTGCACCGTTTCGCTTTACTTAGCAAAGAAATTGTTACTAGAGAACAAATACAAGAGCATGACTCTCCAGAAATAAACTGTAGTTATGGGTTAAACCTGGCTGCTGCTGAGGTGGGCATACAATGGAAAAGAGAAGAATAGTTTTCCTTTATTCCAGCAGCTCACAGGGACTCCACACTTCTCTGCTTGATCACTATTGTACAGAAGCTGGCAGATGCCTGAGAACAGGGATTTTCAGCTCAGGAGCAGGGTCAACATCCACCAACACTCTCAGCTTTAGTTTAAGCAGCAGTAGTAGTAGTAGTAGTAGTTCAAAATGAACTGTCATAGTTTAGCAGAGCTGCCTGCTGTGCTTTTGGAAGTGCTAGTCACAGATGCACCTAAAGAAGCAATGCTTCCTCTACCATGAGCAGTAGGACTAACAGTGCTTGATAGGAGCCAGCTGAGTACCTCCATTTATCCTGTGAAAAGGAGCCCAATCAGCTCCCAGCTGGCCAGAATCTACCCTGCAGGGGACAAAAACCCTCCAAAGGAGCAGCCACCTTATATCCAAAAGGTTTTAGGTGCTGTCTTCTTGTTGAGGTCTCTGCCTCTGAGCCGGGCTCATTTTGGTGTTGACAGATTGAATCAACAGTTGCTGAGATTGGTCCTCTGCAGTGAGACTGTGCTCAGTAATGAAACTGCTTCATGGAAAGGTAGCTCTGGTCTCTCTGGGCTGTGTGTTGTCCCGCCCTGTAGATGCTTCCCCTGGGAGAGGCTCTGATGGATCAGAAGGTGAACTTAATTATGGTCTAGGTATGCTCTGAGAAAATCTAAGGTACCATAATAGCTTTTGTGCCCCTTTGTTGTCTTCCCCATCACCTAAAAAATTTATCATCTGACCAGGCAGAGTCTCTTTCCATCAGCCCTGGCTAGCTTTAGCTCTGGTTAGCACAACCTCTGCTTGGGCCTCTTGGAGCCTTATTTGCCTTTCTCTTTGTTTCTGGACGCAGTCCTTTATAGCCTTTATTCTTCCTAGGATCTGATTCAAGAGAAGAAGGTTGGATTTGACTCTGTGCTGGCAAATTCTGATGTTTCAGTAACTTTCAAAGCATTCTTGCAGAGAGAGATGACATAGGGAGTCCCCTTGCCAAAATGTAATCATGCAGAAAATGCAAAATGGAGATCACCATATAGATTATTTTATAATGTGGTCACATGAGAGTAGATGGCATAGAAGCCAGAAACTGAGCAGTCACTGCAACAGACTCTAGATTGTTGCAATTTGATTCACGTAAGGGAATTGTGTTAGCTTTTTGGCTGTGGTCTTGATGTTCTATTTGGAAATGTATGATGTCGTTGTACCAAGCAAATCACAGCAAAAGGCCGCTTGTATTTATGTTGGCTAAAGGTTTAACCAAGTGTACATGGCAGCCTTAATTTATTGCTACTTTAACTTTGTTTAGTCACTGAAGGGCTTTATTTATGCTGGTAAATTCAAATAGTGGCTAACAGTGACCACACAGCTAAAGGAATGGCAAGAGTCATTATCACTAAATCACTTTGTTGCTGAGTTCCCTTAATTAAGTGGGGGGGGGGGAAGGAGGGGGAGAAGAAGGGAAATTGAATCCCTGGGCATTCAATAGAGAATAGGGTGGTAAAAAAGAGTGATCAGTTGCTTTCCTTAGCAAACTGGATTTCTGTAACCTACTATGGCAAGGAAAGAAGGAAAATAAAACTCGAGCGTCGTCTAAACTGCGGAATTAATTGAAGACACATTAAAAAGTTTTATAGAGGCTCTATAAAGTAAAATAAATAGCAAGAAAGTTATATTCTTTATGCAAACATTTTTCATTACAGTACGTGTCGGTCCCTCAGTGAGAGCTCATTAACTTTTTAAAAATTACCTTTAATGGGCTACTCATTATCATCACCATCAAATGCTTCACTTGTCCGACATTCTAGCGTTTAGAGCAGATTAAAGCCAAAATTACCCTCTAGATACAGGGCATATTCAACTGCAGAGGGAGCAAAAAAAAAATCCTTCCGTAAAGTCATGGCTTATAAACAGTGAAAATTAGGAATGTTGAAAGCAGCCTTTTTTTAAAGCTCAGAATGTGGCTCAGTGTGGTAGCTGTGGCTTTGAGTAATAAAAAAATGAAAAGGTTTCTCATTTTAAAGTCTCTCATTGAAGAGATATTTGGTTAAAACATAACTGTGAAACAGGCACCTTGCAACCTGGTCTCCAGAGCTTGGGCATATCCTTGTTTGGCTGTTATTTAGCTAAGAGGCTTGAACAAGTCACTTCCGTTGCCTCAACTAAAACTTGTGGATACTGAGATGTCCTTTGTCAAGGACTGCAAACCTTTGTTTGGAAGCTGCTTTAGGAGATAACGCTTTCATTGTTGCTCATCCTGCAAGGGCTCTGCGGGATCTAAAAAGCAGGAGCAGAAACAGCACCAGATCCAAAACGTTAAGCTTGTTTAAATTGGCTGAAGCTTTTCAGTTTCAGTGGAAGTTTACTCATTTTCACCAGCAGGGAGATTGGCATCCACTCTGTTTCTTTTCTAAGGGTGGTGTTTGGGGAGAGTGGAAATTCAGAAATGTTGATTAGGAATTGCAGACATCCTGGCATGTTTTGATTTAATGGGGCTGCGGTGCTCAAATGTGCTGCTGTGATGAGTAGCAAGGTTCTTCAAGGTTGCTTTAGCAAGGCACCCCCAAAAGCATTTCCTCGATGATGAGTTTACTTACTCCTCTGAGGAGGAAAACAATATATAAACAGGGCTCAGTCCTCAGCTGGCTGAACTCTACTAACTCTGAGGGAGCTGGCTGATTCACGTCAGCCATGGGTTTGGACCTTGCTTTGCCTTTCCTTTCCTTTCCCTGGGTTATCTGAACAAAACATCAGTGTGCCTGCGTCACCAATACTCAAAGGTACTCCTGGACTGTGGTAACAAGGAGGCTGAGAAAATGACACCAGCATTATGCAGATGAGACAAGATTCTTTGGTTTAAGCATGCTGTGGTGCCTTGCTATGTTATTCCCAGTTGTGGGGAGGCTGAGGGCTTCCTCTCTCAGTAAAAAGATCCTGGAACTATTAAGACCCTCCACCTCTGCACTTTTTAATCTATTTCATCCAAGAACCTTAGTTTATTTTTCAAAGCTATTGAACTGCAAATTATGGTGCTGCAATACACAGCCAGGTGCTAGAGTTTAACTGGGATAAATTCATCCTGGTGGTGGGGTTTGGTTAGAGTCCTTTATCAACAGTCCTTTGTTTAAAATGAAGGTGTTCTGAAATCATTTTGTCTACTCACAATGCTCTTTTTATCCCTTCAGCTGAGAAGATTCTCCAGATATTGCTCTTCTGGCACTACAGTGCCTGTCTGATGCAGGAAGTATCTGAAGATGGGTGAAAAGTTCCAGACAAAACAAAAGAAACTTCAGAACGTATCAAATGATGGAGCTGGAGTGTTCCTCGGAGATCCTGAGATGGTCCTGGTAAGGTTCATAAACTGAGACTATTTAAAGCTTGCCATAAAGGATGTGATATCTATGCCCTTGTTATTTCTTATACCTTTAAGGCTGTAAGTTCCAGCATTGCATATACATTGGTAGGTCGGTCCTCATGGCAACCAGATTCAGATACTCCTAAAAATCAAATGAGAGCTCTTCAATCAGGTGTACTGATGTGGTGGTGCTTTCATCTCGAGAGAGAGTTGGCTTGCAGGAAAGCTGAAGGACAACTTAGACCTACCCTGTGTGTAGCTCTGTGGTGGCTACCAAAGCTACCTTTCTTTAAATTAAAAAACAAGCTAAAACCCAACATCCCTGTTTACTCGGTATGCAAGCCTGCCAAATGAATATCCTGCCATGAGCAACACAATGGCTCTTTGTGGTCCTGGTGGAAAACCTGGGAATCCAAGCTTGAGTTTAAAAAAAAAAATCAGATGCTGAAGCTTAGGCAGGTCAGAGATCCTCCTTTTTAATATTCTAAGCCTGACTTTTAGGCCTGAGATACATATTTTGGTTTCTCCTGCCTAACTTTGTCAACAGTAGTACTCCTGTATCTCTCAGGATAAACACACTGCTGGTTTTGAAATGTGTAAGCTGAGATTTATCTTGCTTAGTGTGGACATTTCCAGTATCTACAGCTGTGCTTGTCACCTGTGGCTCTGCATATTCACTGAGAAGAAATAGATGCCATTGCAAAGTGGTGTAAATGACCTATTTTGAGGGTCTGCTTGAACTGAATCTAGGTCATTATTCCAGTGACTCTACTGAGCAGATTTCGTAACAGGCCTAGCTCCATTGGAAACAGACTTTCATTGAGAAGGAATACACTGAAAGGAATGCAGTGAAAGGAATACACTGCTTGCAGTTGCAGCCAGTGGTGGCTTGAAGTTCTTTAGCCCTCCATTCCCATCTGTACTCTTTCTTTCTTCCCACTTCCTAGTAATACACCGCTCCTCAGGTCTCCCCATCTATAACATCCAATCCATCCCTGGTACTCACAGACAAATGTGTGAGTTGTGGTGTGAAATGGGGAGCACAAGATCAAACTCGCTACTGCCTGAGTGCTTTCTCAACCCACCTGTCCCTCTAGAGATAACTTCAGAGTCCCTTAAGGAGAGGGGAAAGACATGATCAACCCAATGTTAGCAAAAGCAATTGTTAACCACTAAACATGAAAATTCTAGTAATTGAAATCTGCAGGAATAACCCAGGAAAAAGTTTGCACTAGGTTACTTTAGAGTGTTTTAGGATATGATTCCCATAAACAAAGGACTTGCCTCTCCAATGTGCTGGTTAGAGGTGGATAGGAAATGTTTCAGAGTTAGGCAAGTCCCTCGTGAAAGCTGACAGAGGAAGAGGAGTGCAGGGGCAGACAGGTTAACAAACAGATTTGGCTAAGACCAAATAGCCTTGCACCTATTCATATTGCAGCACTTGTCTCAAGTGCAGAAAACTCAAGAGTCTCTTATTTCAACACCTCCCTCTGCCTTAAACTAAAAATTCACTTCTGAGAGTAAAAATGTTCCTGGCTAAGACTCTATTGAAAGAGGCACACTTTGAAAAATGTGGATGTCAGTAAGTAAAATCAAGCTTCCTCATAAAACAGCAAAAGAAACCTTCAAATCATCTGTTGTAGACAATTCAGCACCTGCTGTGTGCTGTCAAGTCCCCATGGCATCAGCAGCCACAGATGACTTGTGACATCAAGCCCTGAAACTGAACAGTGAGATACAACTGTGCTTAGTACTTGGTAATACCATCAAATCAGATGCTGGTGGTTCAGGTGTTCTAGGCTTCAGGGTGCTTTATGGCTTGAGAGGAAACTCTCACGGCCAAAAGATACACAGCAATTAAAATATAAAAGAAGCAAAATCACTTGATTATTATATGATGCCATGGAATTTGATAGGGAATACAAATAGACCCAGAAGACTTGCGCCTTTCTGTGCCTGCCTTGTGACTGATTGCATTTTCACTGGACAGTCACAAACCAGAAAATAAATTACACAAGGTGGTTGGAAGTGCTGGGGATTTGTCCATTGATAACGTTCTTCTCTTATGAGGTCTGTGGGAGGCAAAATGAAATTTCCACGTACATAGGTTTTTTTGAAGCTGAAATTGAATTTTATGTTTCAAGTGAAACATATTTTGGTGTCTTTGAACCAATCAGGATTCTGTTCCTAGTCACTCTGGTTTTATACTGTGTCTGCCTGAGCAGCTGTAGTGCTTGGGTACAGCTAAAACTGTGCACACTCAGAGGCTGGGCTTCATGATGAGTTGGTATCTCCTGCTGAACTGGCACAGTACTTCATGGGAACAGTGAAACTGTGGCTTATGGTAAGCAGCAAGGAAGGCAGTCTTCCATAACTGATGGCTGAAATCTCAGCCAGGAATGGTACTCAGAATAGCTACATGGATTAAAAGCTCACTCTGTAGTACTGTCATGGTATCAGTGATCCTGAAAACACCTCAGTACAAGGACATGTTTCTCCTAGAGCATCACTGCTCATGTGGACAAACCACAACCAGTGTCCAAATGCCGGCAGAGGAGAACAACAGCTTTGCCAGCCTTTCTCAACAGGATTTTTGGAGGCTGCATCATTCCTCCTGGGCAAGGTTTGAACTCCTGGCTTGAGCTGCTTTTAAAGGTGATTCAGGTAGATCTACCTGGGCTGCAATAACTATAGTGTAGAAATACACCAGAAAGAGCTGAAGTTACCTTATTGATAACAGAGGTTTGGCTCACAAAGGTCTGATCGTAGCCTACAACTTCTCTCATCTCTCATTTGCATCCTCTGTGCCTCTTGTGCCAATGCTGGCAGGAGGTGTCACATGTGGGGTACCCCAATGTTGGTATGCAAGGAAAACAGCACTGCAGAGACATCTACAATTTATTGTTGCCCTCTATTATTCTATCTGCATGTGCCAGTAACATCCAGAGCAGCAAACAGAGCTTTGAAGCATTCTACAGCCATCATCTCCTTTCAGCCCACTACTTAATCTGGTGATACACAGGCCAGCTGGACGATTTCTGAAAAGGAGATAAACGTATAATTTTTATCATGCTGGTACATTCTCTTGCTGCTGCATCTTTGCTGCACTTGGAAATGAAGACAGTGTAATTACCTAACAATTATCTTGTCAGCTTGTAGCAGAATGCAAAATTCGGATTGGGGTAGGGAATGAGAGTGCATTTAAACACTGGGCTCCTGTGATGTGGTGTTCATTTATTTTCCATGCTAATTTTGGGGCTGGTAATGAAGTAGATGTGTGTGGTGAAGCTAAATGGCCCAGAGTGGCTGTCCAGAATACAGGAGACCAGTTGGCCGTGTGCTTTGGCATGCTGCAGGGGTGGGGACAGAGATTCCCTGCACTGCGTTGCTGCATTTCCTTGGTGCCCAGGAATGAGGTTGCCGCTCAAGTGTTTCATGGAGTTTGATTGCCATGGGAAGTGGGGTGGGAGCATGCTTTTGCCTGGTGGATGAAGAGGCAGTCTCTTTCCGTGTGACCTCTGATGCAGCATGCCTCTAAGTACGTGTTCAGACTGTCCAGCCATGTTCTCTGTCAGTCCCGGTTATGTTTTAACATGACCAGGAAGCAGCAATACATGAAGACTTCTTCATATTCTCCATCCCTTCCTTTTTTTTCTTTTACTTGCCTGTGTAAATGCCTTTTGGGGGCTCCCTTAAACACGGGGATGCCAACTGAGATAAATGATGATTATCTGCCATTGTGAACAGCCATGTTAAACTGATATGTATATATTTGGAGAGTGCTCACAAGGTTTAAATCTCATCAATGTGAGGCATCGTTCCTCTCTGATTCACAATATGCTTTTGGGCAAACCTTCGGCTGGCATTTTTGTCTCAAACAGATGTCCTTCCCTTGTCTGTCATTAAATACTCAGACCTCTCCTGGTAGAAGGGGCTCTGGCAGTGTGGCAGTTCCAAGCTCACACTGAAGCAGAATTTACAACCAGTATTGCCATGAATTCCAGCTGTTCTGCACTGGTGAGGCACAGCTATGGAGTAGGTTTGTTTTTCACTGCTCAGTTTACAGCTTTTTCCCTCCTGACTTGCATAGCTTGAGAGACATCTTAGCAAGTCTACCAGTCAGCACAGAGAGGAACATGAGAAGTGGCTTTCAGCTGAGAGACTCTGATGGGCCCTGGTCTGGTGTCAATACACTTGAAGAGTTTTCAAAACAAATGCTGTTTCTGTCAGTGCAATTCTGTTAACACTTTGGCATTTCAAGGCCTAAGCCTCCTGCCTTTAGTAGGTAGTGTGGGATTTTAGTGATTAGAAAGCATCATATTATGGGTTGCTAAGTGGTTTGCATTTCAAAGTCAGCTGCAAGTTAAGATGTATCTTGGCAGAAACATGCAGTAAATGGGCCAGGCTTCCAAATAGAGACCAGGCTGCCTTTTGCAAAGGAGTTCTCATTCTGGGATAGGCAGTCGCATTGCACTGCTGTGTGCTTTGCATGGCTGGAATGGTATGAGTAGTCCAGGACTGAGTGAGATGTGCTTGACAGTCTAAGTTCTTTGGGGATGGTCTTTTTCATGCAGTGCAGTGAATGTTGCACTGAACCAATTTTTTTGCACTGTTTAGGCATAAAACTTTCTTCAGCACTGTGCATGTTCTTGAGGCCTTGACCTTTTATATTGCTGTGAGTCCTGTAAGCATTTGCAAGGCTTTCTGAATAATTGCTAAGAATAGAGATAGTGAAGGATGTTAAGGGCAACTTTCACAAACTAAAAGTGCTTAGTTTTGCCTTGAGAACAAGAATGCTAAGTTGTCCTTCATCCAGTCCAGGCCATGGCAGAAAGGCATGTTCAAAGGAAAGAAGGGCAGAAAAGACAATGTTCAAAAGGAGTGGAAGTAACGCAACAAAAAGCAGAGAGCAGCAGCAAACTTGTGCATACAATCCTACTCTCCTGCACTGCCCATTGCTCCACCAAAGGAGCTGGGAAAGACTGTGTAGCCAGTGGTGAAAGCAAAGGCAGCTTCAGCTGGGAAGGGAGGAGGAAAGGTGTTTACTTAGGGTGTTTAATTGCTTGCTTTCTTCTTTCTCATTACCCAAATCAGTGATTAGAAGTTTGTGTCAATTTGCAATAACTTAAGTAAAAAAGATCCCCCAGTAGAGGCTGTCTTGCTAGCAACAGAGAGTGTGCCCAGGACAGGAGCTGGTGGAGAATGCAGGCCTGGTGTGGTCTGGGGTTGGAATAATTTAAGTGACTCCTGTAACACCTTGGATGGAGAGGAGGTGTGAACAATGTGTAAGCAAGTGGGAAAGAGTTTGAAGCTGCCTGAACAGGATCTCAAGGGTTGGGAGAATGAATACGAAGAGGTCAGCTGTATCACAGTCTGACTATCGGTTCACAAACTTCAACCCTCATCCCTGTGGACTAGACTGTATGGGTTAATATTATAACAATCTGAATGTGTGCTAATTACAAATGTCACTCCTTGATCCTGCAGCAAATGTAACCAAGTCACAGCACATTGAATATGTGTGCATTACAAATGCCACCCCTTGCGCCTGTGGACTGCATTACTGGAGTTAATGTAATCTGACCACTTCTGACAAATTTCATACCTTGTTCCTGCAGAGCACAAAGCTAAAAATACAACAGAATTTTTCATTTATTCAACTGTACTCTAGCACACAAAGAAGATGATGAAGATAGTACAAGCAAAGATTAACACCACTGTGGAGGTACCAATAGGTTCATGAGTCGGAGAGCTGTAGGCAGTTCTGTCAGCTGCCTACTACACTGCAGCCATGGATGCTGAAGCCTGCCACGTGTGTCCAGTGCAGCACTTGTGAGATCATTGGGTGCTCATGCATGTGCTAATTGAGTGTTCATGCATGAGTACATTGGGTAAACTCAAGTGAACTGTGCAATCATGCACAAAGCGGTCAGGTTCTGATGCATGAATTCAGTGATCACATGTGGCCTGATTGTGCAGTCATGCATGAGCTAATGAGGCGTCTTGAACCCCTTGGATGCCCATGTGTGAGCTAATTAGGTGCTCAAGCATGAATTAATTGTGCCTTCATGCAGGGGCTAATTGGAAAATCATGTGTAAGGTGGCAGGACACTCGCGCATGCACTAGCTGGGCTCTCATGCACAAATTACTCAGGCTGTGTGGTGTAAATTAATTTGGCACTTGGATGTGAATTAATTGTGAGTCCGCAGTTGAATTCATTGGGCACTCAGGGATGAATTGACTGGACCCTCATGCATGAACTGATAGGCCACTCAGGTGTGATTTATTGTATGTCTATGCATAAACTAATTGGGCATTCATGCACACAGTTACTGGGTGCTCATGCACAAACTTAACTGAACATTCAAGCGTGAACTAGTTGGGCATCCCTGTCTGACTTTATTGGACACTCATGCATGAATGCAGTAAGCCCTCCAATTTATGCCCTGAGGGGCATAATAATATGTATTCATTCAGATGGTCAGAATATTAACCCCTGCAGTCTGATCCATGGGGATGAGGGTTGATGTTTGTGAACACTACATGTAGTCAGATTGTGATAACACTGACCCCAGTAATTTAGTCCACAAGGTCAATGGGTGGAGCTTGTACTAGATGAAAGTTCAGGCTGAGATGATGATGATAACCCCTGTAATGTGGCTCCCTGATGGCGGGGATAGAAATTTAGTAAGTGCATGTGCACTGTCTTATAATGTTAACCCCATGCAGTCTGGACTACCAGGACAACAGATGGAGTTTGTGTTGGGTAAGATGTTCTTAGGGACATGGTTTAGTGGTGGATTTGGTAGTGTTAGGTTAATGGTTGGACTTGATGATTTTAAGGGTCTTTTCCAACTTAAATGATTTTATGATTCTATGATGTTAGCTCTGATGTGCAAGGAACAGAATTTTAGAGAGCATGTGTACATACTGCTGTGGTGTTAATCCCTACTGTGTGTTCTGCAGGGATAAAACACGGAATTCCTAATTGCTGTATATTAGGATTGTGCAGATGTTGAAAGTAGAGTTTGTAGTGTATGTATGTTGAGACAGCCCTTAAGTATGTGTTTTGCAAGAGGTGAAGGGTAGAAGGCATTGAGATTCAATTGCAGGGTTTACTACATTTGTGCATGGGCACATAATTAGCTCATGCATGAGTGCCAGTTTAGTCCATGCATGGGATGGGTGCCCAATTAGCTCATGCATGATTGCCCTGTTAGTTCATGCCTGATCACCCAATTGCTTCATGCATGGACGCCAAATTAGTGCACGCTTTATTGCTCGAATAGTTCATGCATGAGTACCCAATTAGTTCATGCTTTGGGGCCCAATCGATTCACACTTGAGAGTCCAATTAGTTCTGGATGAGCACCCAATTTACTCATGCATGAATGCTCAATTAGTACATGCATGAGCTTCATTCCCAAGTGCACCATGAGTTCACACCAGTGCTACACTGGACACACATGAGGTTGGGCATCCAGGGCTGTAGTGTTATCAGTGTTCCACACGGTGGCCATGAACTGCCCTGTGCAGGTGGCAGCTGGCTCTGAACTTGATATGGTGTCCCAAAATGCCAGGCTCTCAGAGGACCCTGCAGGGGCCCAGCGCAGACAGTGTGGGGAGATGGTGGAGGAGGCATATGGACAGGAAAGTGTCAGGGAAGACATGCATGGAAGAGGATGCTCCATGCCCAAGGGATGCTTGCCTGCATCACTGCAGCCTATGGACCACCCCTTAATTGCTTAATTGCTTATGTATTCTTTCTTGATACCTGAATGGGTGATAAGACATTTGTGTTAATTGGCAATAACTAAAGTAAAAGTTCCCCTAGTGAAGGCTCTTCTGTGCACTACAGTAATTAGTGGAGGATGCAGGCAGCACCCAGGGCTAGTATGGCCTGGGACTGCAATAATTTGAGGCTCAGGAAGGAGTGTTGATTCTGATACTTGGAATTTGGGGTGTTGTGGTGTGTCTATCATATCTGGAGGGGTTATGTGCAAACAGTATTTAAGTAGGTGGGAAACGGAGAGATCAAGGCTACCGGAGCAATGCCCTGAAGGGGATGGGAAAGTGGCTGGGAGGAGATGGAATGGGTTCTGCTTCAAGCCTCTGCCACACTGGCCTGCAGCCAGGCCTGTCTCCACACAACGGATCCAAGAGCACCTTCCATGGAGGGTCAGCATGGCTGGAAAGGACCCCGAGTGCTGCGTGCTGCTGTGCTGTGAGGTGTGCAGGGCTGATGGTGTCTCCAGAGAGCCCAGCAGTACTTGGCAGAGCTGGGGTATTGAGTGAGGGTCTGTTTTAGAGCAAAGCCACCTAAAGGAAATATTAACAACTGCTCAGCACAAGAGGGAGGTTCTCGGTCAGGACAAGCAGCTTGTAGTGCTGTGCTGATCAAAATGTGATACAGTGCTTATCCCTACTGGTCCCTGGGGGTGACAGTGGAGTTTGTAATTGGCGTAAATGAAGATTGTTAAAAGTAGAGTTTATAATGGATTGATGTTGAAATAGTTCCTGTGTGTTTTTCACGTGTATTAGGCATAGATTGCAGGGTTTACTGTGTTAACACATGAGCACCCAACTTGTTCATGCATGAGTGCCTGATGAGTTCATGCTTGAGAGGCTGATCAGTTCACGCTTGGGCACAAAATTAGCTCATGCTTGCACGCCCAGTTGATTTGTGCATGGGTGCCCGATCGATTCATGCATGAGAACCCAATTGCTTCACGCTTGCACGCACAATTAATCTCCGCTTGAGTGCCTAATTGAGTTCTGCATGAGTGCTCCATTAATTTGATAAGGGCTCAGGAAAGTGCCATTGCTATGAACCCCAAAACTGGAGCCAGATCCAAATTAAAGCCACACCCCCTAAAGGCCCTCTGGACAAATGAATCTAGGCTGAAAAGCAGTCCTTTGGTTCAGATGGAAAAGAAATGAAAGCCAGCTCTCATTCTCCACCTGGGTATAATTAGTACAACTTTAACTTGGATCCTTTTTTAGGACCCAGAAAGCAGCTGTGTGGGATGTTGGCTTTCTCCACTCCACTCTAGCTAATCCAGCCTTTCTGTTTCCATATGGGGGTTTTGTTTTGTTTTATGCGCTAATCATTAAAATGTAATTTCCCATCATGTAGCTTCCTTGGCCAGCATGAAATGCCTATGGAAACAAAGGTATTGTAAATGAAAAAGCAAGTTAAACCAGCAGGAAAAGTCAAGAATACAGGGCAGTTCCCAGCCTGCTTCAGTAGGAAGCAGCAGTGCTGTGTTCTCACCTCCAGTGGATGCTGTAAAAGATTGTGCACGCGCAGTGCCTGGGCATGGTCTTCAGAAAACAAAACTATTTTTGTTAGTGAAGGTCTGGAAGAGGAGAGTATAAAATCTTGTGTGCTATTACTTAGGCTGTGTTTTCCTTTTGCTTCTTGTCTTTCGTGGTTTTCATGAAGATGGCAGCTCTGTTATCTAATCTCCATTTCTTGGAGGAGCTTACCAGTCTCCCAGCATTGGCTCCTCCCTGCTGGCCAATGTAGTTCCTCAGCTAATGTCAGAGCAGTGGAATTGCCTTTGGAGGTCACATACCTTGGCCATCAGATGTTTCCTTTAAGACTCAGGAGCACTCAAGGGTGTTTTAGACCTGTTTTTAGACTCAACCTGTTGATGCTTCTAGACTGACTTTTTTACTCCACAGTGTCCTTTTGGAAGCTTTAACTGACCTCTGGAGGTTGCTTCCAGCAGGAACATGAAATAGAGAGTGTTTCACCAGCTCACGCCACCTTTACAATCTGTCCTTCTTTAGGAAGGGCTGAAACCTTGTTGTGTCATATATGGCCACACTGTAGCTTGTCACTCCAAAAGCTACTGGTCTGGGAGGGAAACCACGCAGCTGTTTTTGTATATATGGAAAAGGAACAGGAGGCCATAAGCTTGTCCGTCTGCTACATTTTTACTTGCTCTCAGCTATGTAATACCTGGTGCATGCAGAGTGGTTTTGTTACTGGGTTTGAACCATTTTTATTTAAAGTGGAAACGCTTCTCTGTTTTGTCTCTGGTACCTGCTTTTGTACAACAAAATCCCTTACGGTGGCTCACTTGTCACTGCTTTCAGTGTTTGGATGGTATCAGGTTTTTGAGGGCTTTTGCAACCATGGAGAAACTGTGATTTATTTTTTTCAATGGTACCCTGAGGCGGGGGGAAGAGCAAAAATGTTGGACACGCTTGGGCATCTCCCAATGGGATTTAATATTCTGGTTTCCCATCTCAAAATAAAAGAATGACAAGTTAGAGCTGTTTGGGCTTGAAGATGCGGGAGTAAATCTCACTCGGGAGCTAAGTCCTGCTCTTCCTATTTGCTTTGAATAGGACTTTGCTCTCTGGGTGGTGTCCCTGATTTAGAACATCCTTAGCAGGTGCAACCTGAATGGAATGAGGCAGCATAACAACAGCTATATAGGAGTAGAGAGGAGTTGGTGTTTTAAAAGGTAGGCATGAAATGGGTTACTGCACACAGGACAAAGTAGAGGAGTGTTTTGGAAAGCGTTTCTGATATCACTTCTATTGCATCTTAAGCTGGCAGCAAAGGGATATATTGTGCACTCATGTGCCTTCCCAAGTGGAAGGTCCTCACTTAAGTTGTGTTAGGTCTCTTTTGAAACATTTACAACAAAATGGCCTAATTGTACCTCTGGTGTTGCAAGCTTAAGGACAGTGTTGGTTTTCATGGTCTGCAGCATTGTGTATGCTAGCAGCTCCTCTTCAGGGATGTGAGGACTCTGAGCGCTGTTCCGTGCTGCATCTGGAAGCTGACTGAGAAGCTGCATCGACACCACCTTCCCATCAGCCTGCTGGAGTTGCACTGCCCTCCTGGGCACTGAGTTAGTGCCAGTGTAACTACATGGAAGGAAAAGAGACAAAGGATGAAGGACGCAAAAAGCCTTCTTTTCATCTTGGGCTGATATGCCTTTGCTGCTTAGTATTAATGTGGCAATGTAGCAACTGAATGGCAAAAGGCTGTGCTGCTCACACACTGAACTGTGAGGGCTTAGGAGAGAGTGTGAATTGCTGCAGCTTTGGTGTGATGTCTGGATATTCCTTTTCCATGAAGGATGAAAGAACAAAGTGATATTCAATTTGGGTCCATAGTTCTTTGCCGTCCTCCTTGTCCCTGAAGATAAGTAAGGATGGAGGATGTGTAGGTCTTAGAAGTCCTCCCTCTCCACCTTTTGCTCTAGCTCCTCTCCCCGCAGGGGTTTAGAATGTAGGTGAGCTGGCTTCTGAACACTAAAGAAAATGAAATATTTGCTACCTGTGGTCACAGAGAGAAGACTGAATTTCAGAGGGTTGAGAGCTTTCCTCAGCTCATAGGTGGCCTTTGAGTCTTGCTGTAACAGGCACTGCTTCTTTCTTCAGCAGTTCTTTTCTTCTACCTCAGTCTTGCTAGAGCTTACAGTGGGTCATAATGCAGTGGACAGCTTGGTTTGTCAAACTCTCTTCTTTATCTCACACTCTTTCCTGTAGCAGTGAGAGACAATTGATGCGGAGTCTGAGGAATCAGAGCAGTCAGGTCCAGAGCACAGCCCTCTTCTTGGGCTTCTAGCTGTCTAGAGAGTTTGGCTGGCAGAGTCAAGGTCAGCTCCCTCACTGATAAGAGCTTTTGTGAAGAAAGCTGGAAGTGATGGCCAGCCTCTCCTTTCCTTTGGGAACTGCTTTTAAGCTGGAGCTCTGCTGCTGGCCCCCACCCATGCTCCATCATAGCCTTGCAGCAGCTGTATCTATGACTGCCATAACTCTGACCCTGACCTGGACCTGCTGACCAGGCTTCCTGGCTAGACATCAGACCTGCCCCATCGCTGCAGACTCACTGCATCACTACTGGGCTATGTCTGATGACTCTCACCCTGACCCTGACCTGGACCTGTTGATTTCCATTCCAACTCTGTGTTGGTGAGGTCAGTGCTTACGTCTGCTTTATTATCCTGCTCTATTCCCAGCTTCCTGTCCCTTGCAGAGCAGCCAGTCCTCACTTCTCCTTGACAGTTAGCAAAGGTGGGGTCAGGGGTAAACTTCAGCTTAAAAGCAATTCCCAAGGGAAACAATAGGGAGGTCCTTGCTTCTGGCTTTCTTCACAACAGCTCTTATCAGTGGCAAAGGTGTCCTTGAACTCAGCCAGCTGAACTCTTCAGCTTGGCCAACTACATCCTAGAAAGGGGATGTACTCTGGGCCCTGAGTGTCATCCTGGCTGAGAACCAGTGCTTCCCCTGTCTTCTCCTAGCACATTCTGGCTCAATGGCTCTGATTCACTTGCAAGTCTGCATGCTCAATAATCCTACTCCTGTTCCCTTGGTCTTTCACAGCTGCATGTCACTTGCTCCTTGTCCAGCATTGTATACAGCTCTTCCTGTTACTAGGATTTTTGTGGTCCCAGAGCGCCTCTTGCTCTTGTTCCAGGCCTTATTGAAAACTTTTAACAACCAACATAACACACTTTTAACATTAATAACCAAGTGTCGTCATGTGCTGCCAGAGCAATCCCACTGAATTCCAACCCCTCAAGCCTGTAAAATGCCCCCCCAGCCTGTACCTTACTTGTGTGGGGAAATTTGGTGAGTGGAAGGTGCTGTGTCCTGAATCTCTCTGAGGCATGAAGCATCATCTCTTGCAGGAGGCTTGTGGCCGAAATGGTGATGTTCTGCTTCACTGCTAAAGGCAGTGTTTGACTGGTCACTGGTTTTGGGGAGGGTGGAGGGAAGAGACAGATAGCTGCCAGCTTTTTGATGTAATCTATGACTGGACCAGGTGCAGTGATGTGTTTGGTGATGGGTAAGGAGGTCATCTGAGCCTGGTTTTTGTTTGATGTTGCAAACCTGACACTTCTTGAGACCTCCACTCAGCCCAGCAAAACAGTAACTGTCCTTATTTTTTAGTGGATACCCCATCAAATGCTGCTTATGCATGTTGGTAGACCTCCTTGGTTTCACTATCAGTAGTATCTCATTTCTGCTTTCTTGCTTTGTTGATGTTATTACCTGACAGACAACTTGAACTTTTGATCTTTGTGGGGAAGAGTGTAAGTCCAAATAGGGGTGGGGAGTAGGTCCAAGTAGTATATGTGAAGAAAGTAGATTTATTCTCACTTTTGTTGATGGGACATCTACAGCACATATGAAAAGGATGCTTTCATTTCTCTTCTTCCTCCCATTCTACTACATCTCCCTAATGCTGCTCCTACTTGAGGCGATGTACCCAAGTGCCTCATCTTTCTTCATCGTAACCGTTGTTATATCATATCTTAATGTACCTGTTGATGCTCTGCAAAACAAGGAGATGACGTTTTAATTCTGAGACTCTGCTATTTGCATTTTTAGGCATTCAGGACTGGGGGGTAATGGAATTTATAAGCCCTGTAGCTTAGACACAATTTGAGATAAATCTCAAACTGCAAAAGGATTGTTGGATTAGTATCAACACTTTTGGGGGGAGGAAAAGGGACTAATTTAGAAGTGGGTCAGCCCACTGAAAAGCTTCATGATGAAATATGGAGTATTTGGAAGTGAAGGGGCGAGGACAGGGACATGGTGGTAAGGATGAGCATGGGGAGTGAGCCTGTCAGGTAGGCATGGTTAAGCTAGCTTTAAATGAACTAATGACAGCAGGGTAAATTAGACTGCACTGAGCTCCACACAGCCTCATCTGCAGCAGCCCCTGAGCAGGCGAGTTTTACAGCAAACTCAGATACCTCTGCACTACAGACATACCCTGAGGTAAAGAGAATATAAATAGGGTTGGAAGATGAGGGATGGAGCAAGCAGCCAATCTGCAGAGGGCAGAGGAGCCAGGATCAAAACTGCTGCTGGTTCTTTGAAAGTCATGAAAAGCCAGAGCCTTAGTTTGCTCACACAGGCACAGCTCCTCTGGGCTTCGGGGAGGAAGTGTCGGAGAGGCTCTCAAAGCATGTGTGTGCAGAGCCAGCCTTGTTGTGCTAAACCCCATGTTCTGATTAACTGTGCACGTGGCAGGAATTTTGCATCACCACTAAAGCAATAAAAAGTCCTGATAGGTTTCCATGACATTAATTTTAGTTCATTTGAGATAATCCATGTAGGGCTTAAATAATACATGAGATTTATGCCATCGAAGATACGCACCGTATCTTGGGCTCAGAGCAGAGAAATCTGCCTTGTTGACACCAACCAGCCAAACCAGGAGACAGGACAGAACTAGTTTTTCATGGGAGTACTGCTGCCTGTTTCTTCTCCTGGCTTTCATCTCTTTCTCCCTCTCTTCCCCCCCTCCCCTTTTCTGTTGTTGATTGGTGTCACCTCACATGCTTAGGATGTCTGCCTGTCTGCTCGGAGTGTGAACACATTCCTCAGAATGCTGATTTGCTCGTTTCACACCAGTGTCAAAATGACTTATTAAATTCGGCACCTCCTGATACTCAGTTCCTGATGTGTTGCTATCCAAACATTAAATGACAATAAGCATATGCAGCCACTGGGCCTAGCAAACTCATTTAGTTTGATAAAAATGTCATGGCAATATGCTTTAAATCACTGTCCTTTTCATCATTAATTGGTAGCTGTAGACCTCTTCCCTGTGCTTAGTGCAAGTTTGAGGATGCTGCCCCTTCCAGCCTGATTAAGCATGTTCCTAACTGTAGAAATCCTTTCCAGTGGCAGTGTTATTTCACCAAGATGTGGATTTTGCTCTTAATTAGCCAGCATGCCACCAGGGATACTTCAGTCATGGGTGTGAAAAAGCCTCCAGCAGAAGATCATTGTCTCGGATTAAAAAAAAAATGATCTATCAGTGGCTTGGGAATAATTGGCATCTTTGGTGATGGTAAGTTGGCTCTAGCATTGACAATGTGTTCTGGTGTAATAGCAGTACCTGCTTGTCTGCTTTCCAGTTGGCTCACTTGGGATTCCACAAGAGCAGTTCTGTATGTACCAGCGTACAAAGTACAATGCGGGGGTTGGGGAACCATTCCCCACCTTTTCTGCTGTCACTGGGGAGCTGCGTAGCTTTCACGAGGCGTTGTAAACACAGGTTTTGCATTCTCTTCAGCAGAAAAGCACCTTCTTGGGCCATATTTACTCATCAATGGAAAGCTTACAAAAAGAAATCCTCACGCATTTAAAATCAATAGCAGAAATCTGTGGCAAGCGGGATCCTGCTCCCAGTTTAAGTAGCTGGGAAGAATCCAGATGTCATATATGTTAATATATGTTACAGCTTCCGTTTTGTAGACACTGAACTCAAACCTGAATGTGTCTGTTCATTTCTTGTTACTAGTCATGTACTTAATTTGGACTTTTGCTTTACTTTTGTCTTTAGGAGATAGATCCTTCTGTTGTCAGAAAGGTTTGACCTACTAAATCCCTTTTGTTATTTTGCATGCCTTAAGTGCCTAAAGCTGGCCTAATTTTCAGTGCATGGAGGGGACTCGTGCCCAAAGGTCTTGAATATAAATTCATTGACTCCTCCTGTTCCTAGGGTATATAAACTTATTATTTGCTGGGATACTTGTACTGTGAGAGAATAGGATTTCAGGCATCTCTGTGAAGATACTTGTTTCCCACTTCTGGAATGACTTTAAAATACCAGAAGTAGTACCTGCAAGAATGATTCAGCCTAGTGGAATTAAAAACCCTGCCTTGTATAGAAATAAGAATTCTGTTAATAAAATGTCTTTGTGTGATATAACCAAGTTTTAAAAAGGGGGCAGTTATGTGCATGTGGGGAAACTCATCCTGCCTGAGGTGTAAAAGTATGGGAGTCTGTAGGTCACGTTGTGCTGCTACCTGAGACTACTGTAGTATTTATGGACTCAACCTAAATTCCTTGAAGAAATCAAACCGAAACAATCTCATTTACTAAAAGTGTGCTTGATATAAAGCTCACTAAAATCAACGGCAAGTCTTGGGATGTGATTCTGATTGTCAAGAACTTGCAATTACTTAGCGTATCTTCTAAAGAGAGAGAGATAGGTACTATTTCAGCAGTTAAAGATGTTCTTTTCCAAATGGAATGAACTCTAACACGTCATTCACACTGTGAGCTTGTCAAGTTGTAGCAGAAAGATATGTGATCAGGCATTCCGAGGTGCCTGTCTTGTAACAGCAGAGCAGAGGCTGTTGTACTGGTGTCAAATGAAATGAAGAGATGGCTGGACTTTGCAGGGGCTATCTTCTCCAGATAAAAGGCCAGTGACCTTTTCACATCAAGCCCAGAGAGAAGGGTCTGGTTAAGGGTAGTATGCAAAAGTGTTGGCAAGAGGGACTGATTCATTAAGGCAGAACTCCTTCCTCTTACCTTAGGGAAGTAATTTAAGATGCGTCTATCACATTGCTATATCCTCACAGGGACGGTGGATTATTCTTTAAAAGCAGAAACAAAAGGAAAAGCATTCTGAAATATTGAAGTAATACCTTTAATTTAGGGAAAATTGGAGTATTTTTCCTTTGAGCTTCTGAATCTTTTTCAAAGTGTTTTAATTTAACAATTAGCTTCCCATGAGAAGGAGGTAATCAGAAAATCAAATAGAATAGTTCTGGTGCAGTATAAAATCTTGTACTGAGCAGAAATGCTGGAAACTTTTTTTTGTTTTCCTTTGGTTAGCTGAATTCAAAGATTTAAAAAGGTATATATGATCTTAAGGTCCTTTCCAACCCTAACTATTCTGTGATTCTATTGTCACTTCCCTCCCCATCCTCAATTCAGTCGCAAGAGAAAAGACCTTATTTACATCATTGCTAGTAGGAACCCAGTTTTTATAAACTACTTTTTCCTCTGGTACTCCATTAGGCAGTGCTGGCTGTAGGCCATTCTAATAGACCCTTCCTAATGTGTTAGAAGAGCTTGCAATACTTGCTTGCAAGGAGAGTGCTTCTTGTCAACCCTTTGAAACATCTTTCCTTCAACTGCCTTTCTACAGGTAGTTTGTCCATGCCACCAGATACTTATCAATAAGTCTTTCCACTTGGGTGTGCCAAATTGGGTTTGTTGTGTGAGTAAAGCATTGGGTGTTATAACACAAAATCCCTTTGTTCAAATTTTTACCAGTCAGTGTCAGCCTCTACTACCTCACTAGACATGGATGGTGTGTGGGCAGGAGAATTTGCTAGGAGATTGCATCTCTTGTACCTGATGTAGTAGTATTATTTATATCTGAAGTGGCAGAAAAGAACCACTGAGCACCAGTTCCTCTCATGCTCTAGAAACTGGGGATTACTATCAAGATCAGTTTGGGAAGGTAATACTACCTTAACACTCCAGCAAATGGTAGGGAAGAAAGGGAAAGGAGAAAGGAAGAGGCTTCAGGCAACTGTTGACATTTATCTTGTGATGTGAACGGTGTGTATTTTCCAGCCTCATGAAATATCTTATAAAAGGGAAGAACAAGAATGACAAAGGTCAGGAAGACAATAATAAAATAGGACTTTGCAGACAAAGCATTAGTGTTTCTGATGACAAGGGAGAAGATTTTTGGTGCTATTTGTGTGTGTCATTCAAGTAGCATATTAACACAAGCAGTGCTTTATTTTCAGTACTTTACAGGCCAGCCAGGGGAGTAACTGAATATACTCACTTGGAGAAATAATAGAAGGCTCAGAGAAGACATCAAAGTCTGGGAGGAGATTGGGCTGTGGGTGCTTTTGGAAAGGCTACAGGAATAAGAGCACTTGAGTTAAATCAGTGCTGACTGTTGACTAAAAGACCCTGCCTTGTTTATAGGGAAAACTTAAGATCATCTTGTGTTTGTTTCTTCTCTGGTGTGCAATGGCGAGACAAAGTGTTGAAAGTCCTTTGTGATGATATAGAAATACACAAGAGCTGATCACTTTAAAGTTCCCCTGCTACTGCCATAGTTTTTGATTTAATTCTTCTCATTCATCAAAGTGTTTGGATGTGATATTTGAGTTGATGTAGGCGAGTAGGAAAGCGGAGTGAAAATACTGATATCAAAGACGACACTGAAAAGATGTGGAAATTGGGCCGAGTCAGGTTTCCATAGTTAGAATAAGAATCCCTCAAATAAACAAGCAGAAAATTGTTCTCATCTCCGGTGCCTGTGAGTCTGTTAAAGTAAAGTAGAACTGACAGAGCTACTCAGAATCTCTATGTTTGAGTTAACAGTGGTGCCATTCAGACAACAGACAAACTCTTCTGCTTACACACACACAAATATTTTTGGGAAGAATTCCTTACTTTTGCAGGACCATTATTAGAAAAATACCCCTAAATAACAGTTTATTAAAGATGTTGAAAATAACATAACTATATCCGTTTGCACTGAATATTTCTTTAGATCACAACACTTCTGAATGGAATGAGATCTCAGGAAAGCTCCAAAGACAGGTGTGGTGAGAGTCGGTGGATACCAGTAAGAACAATTTGCTGGTTTGTTTGTGATGAGTGGTAAAGAGTTAAGTGAAACCTGAAAACTGTTAGTTTGTGGCACTGCTGCTGTGCACTGTATTCTGGTTAAAATCTGTTGTCACAGCTTTATCATCCGTGTAATCAGCTGTGATATTGGCTCTGTGTAGCCCCTCCTGCCTGCTTTCTCCCAGTTTATGCTGGGAGGAAGTAGAGTAGTAGAGAAAGAAAAGGAACAGAAGCATTCACTTGGTCTGAAGTGCTGTTAAAAGGACATCTATGGGCCTCTTACTTCATACGGTTTCATTCTGTAAATGCCACTTGAACTAAAATATTCCCTTTCATCTTTCTGACAGAAATATGACACAGTAATTCTTTGTGAAAATGTAGATGATACGCTGCAGTAGTTACAGTGAGTTAGGATTAAGTGGCAAATGCCTACTCTTAAAGACTTAATTAAAGACACAATAGCTCTGGGAGGTCATTATTGTAATTATAGTGCTGCCTATATTGTTGTAGCCAAGTACATGGTTGTAGTGCCATGTTATCCCTACATAGCATCCCGGTTTGATGAGGCAGCTGCTGCATACATCCCATATACTATCTTTTACACTAGCCTTTTGCTAGTCTGTTTAAGCTTAAAATCAGATTCAGGGCTCAGTTTATCTTCACCAGTTTATATGGGTACAGTTCTATTAACTTAACTGCTACATGTTTTTACCCCCCATGTGCTGGTCTAAAGTTAAACCTTCTGGCTTTGGTTAAAATCTGCAGAAATTAAGGGTTGAAACATGACATTTGTCTTAATGCTCTGTGTGTACATGAAGAGATTGAGAAGAAATAATAGTTCTCATCCTGGCTTAATCAACAGACAATTTGAAGAACAGATCCCCAACTGAGGAAATCAGAGGTTTTGTGTAAAATTCAGTCTTGAAATTAAAGAATATTAATGTCTCACAACAATAGTTTTTAGCAGTGTATTTGAGGGATGTTCAACATACTCATCTTTCCTAGAGGCAGGATTTTTCCCTACAGTAGCTTTCCAGTGTTTTGTCCAGTCTTCATGCAGTATGACTGTTGCTGCTTACTGTGAGAGGGAACTGATTTCATGCCTGGAAGTATTTTAATCTGAGTATTTTGGAAGGGAATTACAGTACTACTAAACAAAGGAAGGTTAAAGATATGTGGGTACCAGTCTGAGTATAGTTGGGGCAAGACAGATATCAGAGAGCTCTATCTGCCAAGAGTGGACTGCTGAAATGATAGCTTTTGATGTTTGTGGGATGAAATCCAAGTGAGCTTGGACCATGGTGGAAAGGAATTGGAATTCTTTCATTAAGCTGTCCTCTCTAAGAGGACCGAAGAAAAGATGACAGCAGGTATCCAGCCTTTCAGTATCTTCAATAAATGCTGGTATTTAAAGTAGGTTTTTCATTTTTTAATCTTTGAGTATTCAACCAGGGCCTGCAAAATGGTACATGCTCAACAACAGAGGTGGAGGTACCCAAGAAGACACTGGTGGCTTTGCTTTGGGAGGTGGGAGGCTTAAGTTCAGATCACCTCACGTAAAGGAAGTGATTTGAACGCTTCCAGCATGTGGCAGTTTCTGATCTTTGAGGTTACTGTTTGGGAATTGGTCACAAATCTTTCTTTCCTTGGTTTATATTGCAAAAACCAAAAGCTTTCTTTACATCTTAAGCTGAGGGTAGAGTTTGCCTCGTTTTTAGCTATCTTAAAAAGTGTGTTTTGTTGTTGAGATGAAATCAGACATGGATTTGTTTTTATCCATTTAAGACCTGTGCAAGCTGTAGTCTTATTATTTTACCTTCAGTGTGGATGTGGCTTTCGTTTTTGTTAATTCTCCCTGGGGGCATCCAGAGTCCCAGAATCATTAATGCTGTGTTGCAGCACACTGATTTTAACCTTCATGTGCTCCATTGACACAGGCCTCTTTGATCAATTCAGAGAAGAGTGGTGAATGCTCTAGCCTGCTTGATGCTTGTGAACAGTGTTCTTCTCAGCTGCCCGTGATTGTGTACCTCCTCTTGCCTGGTGACTGTAATAACAAGTTATCTGTCTCTGGGATTTCTAACCTTTAAAGAAGAGTGGTTTGTTAGGAGTTTCCCAGTTGTTGCCTGTTGAAGGAGTGCTATTTTCTGTCTTCTGTGAAGAGAGCTTCCTTAGTTCTGTGCTCCTTTTAATTAATAACTATCTTCATAATATAATACCCACAAATTATTGTAATAATGCTGGATCTGAGCTGTGTAGTGTGAGGGTTATCAGCTTTGTGCTCTCTGGGATATTGTCTGCTACAAAATATTGGCTTGGCTTATGTGCATGCAATAACATTGCCTTTCAGACTCTGTGCTATCTATTGCTTTTGCTCAGATGGTCTTATTAGTCTTTCTTGGGTTTCTTCTCTCCACAGTGCAGGTAATTTTTACATTATGTTTCCTCCAAAGTCTTCAGCCTTTGTCAAGGAGTAACAAGGTTTCTGACAAAGATCCACAGTGAGGAAGACATGAAATAAACATTTATGTTTTCAAGAGATTTCAAATGCACTGGACTGTGTTCCTATACTGGAAATAACTCTTTCTGTAATATGGGTTTTCTTTCTGTGTTTCTTTATTTCAAGGGTAAAACTGTTCCTCAGTAAAAGCGGGGAGGTACTAAATTCTTGTGAAAGACAGGTTTGTTAGGGCTTGAAATAATAGTATCCATCGAATGAGGGGTGCTGATAGAATTACATGTTCATCTAATCAGCCCAGCTGAATCTGGTGCTGAGCTCTGTACAGCTGAATTCATGAGTAATTTCTAGTTGTGGTGTCCATTCAGGGCATATCCATTTTAATGAGACTGCCCTGTAACGAATTAAAGTTACACAGCAGGGCTGGTAGGAAAGCTGTCACTGCATGCTATGGTAGAAGGTTGGCAGATAAGATTTGGATGTTGTTTTCTCTTGTTTTTTTCCTTCCTCCCTCCTTATTTGTTTTTCCTCCTGTGTTGTGTGACAAGAAAGGAACTCTGACTGAGTTTAACTGAAAACTGATGAGGTCTTTCTCATACCTTTAGTTTATTATTACCCCTGACATTAGATTATTAATATTATTGGGCTATACTAAAAGTAAATTATGTGCTTAAAAGTACAATTTTTTCACCCAGAGAACAGGCAAAGCAAAGGGGAGCAGCTATTGCATCCATTACTAAATTTCTACTTTTATGTAGAGTGATTGTTTCTAAAGAAATGTTCATGTTACGTGGACTTGGAGATCACAATATCTCTTGCCAGTGCTGTCAGGATCTCTAAGGCTGATCTGGATGCAAGCTGGCCACGAGATCAATGTGAGAGCAGGTGACCACTGGCAGTGGTATTTAATTTCAGCCTGGGAAATACTGCTTTCTCTGATGATGCTTGGAGCTTGGAAACTTGGGAATAAGACCTGATCCGTTCTGCAAGTTATTTTACTTTGTCCCCCCCTCTTTTCTTTTTTCTCTTTTCTCTTTTTTCTCTTTTCTCTTTTTTCTCTTTTCTCTTTTCTCTTTTCTTTCTCTTTTCTCTTTTCTCTTTCCTTTCCTTTCCTTTTCAGAAACTCTTCCAAGGCTTCTCAATTTCTAAAAATTGGGTAGTATGGGAGTCCTTTACTTTTCCTATTAGTTGTTGGAGGCCGAAGAGATGGAGAGGAATAGAGGGGGGGAATAGCAACACAGGCTAGAAGATTAAAATAATAGCTTTTTTAATAAGGGAAATGCTGTCCCAAATCCCTATTAAACATGTGTTTTTCATGGATAGGTATTTCTTTAAGAAAACAAGAGATTATTCATTGAAAAAAGATTAAGTTGGGAGAGCACTGAACAGCTCTAATTGAGTGCTCCACTTGATCGCTGCCATATGTTTGGGAGAATGAAGTATGCTCTCCTCGTTGGCCAGGACAGCCTCTCTGATGCTAGCCAAAATCTAATGGGACTACTGTTGTCTCTTGTTATTTTCATAACCAGAGAATGAGAATAGACCAAAAGAGCACACTGCAGTTGGAAATAACTGTGTTTACTAGATATATACAAACATACGAATCCTAGTGACATAGATATGGCTATCGTGATTGGCTTCTGGCAGTTTTTCAGATGTAGGGGAGCACTGGTAGGTGATCTAAAAGCTGTGGCCAAGGATACTCCAGATCTGTTCTTTATAGTGACTCCAGTTGTGCGTATTTATAGGTATTTCTGATTTCTGCCAGGAGTCGTTCTGCTGAACACAGTGCTTTGCACTCTTACAGAACTCAAAGCACTCTCTGTTCTTATGCAAGCTCTGTATAAAAGTCAGGACAGACCTTATCACTTTCTATGCTCTGTGATGCTTTGTACATCACATTGAGTTGTTCCACTTGGCAGCAAAGGCAGGTTCATTAGGAAGCATGAATGAATATTTAGCTGGTGGTATGCCCATGCGAGAAATGTATTAGTATTCAGATATTGCCAAGAAATGCAGCCTTTGCAGACTGTCCAGGTCTAAATTCTGTTTGAATTCAGAGTTTGACATATTCTGGGTTGCATAACACACAAACCACGGGTTGCATAACACACAAACCACAGGTTGCATTAAGGAAACCTATTTGGGTCTTTGATATTTGTAAGGCAGAAAATGGGTCTGTGTGTTAGCTTTGGAAATACTGTTTTTCTCTTTTCAGAAATACGCACATTTTACAGAATCCTCTCCAAGTAAACAGGCTGGAAATTTGCGGTGGCTTGAACACATCCAGGATCCATCTTTGTTTGAGGCCATAGGGAGACTGATTAAAAGAATTTTTGTTGCTAAAAATATGGCCATTGCTGCCTGAATTTAGTGAACAAAGCTAAGTGAGAAGTCAGCTGTTGCTTCAACCTCATATGTGGATCAGATGCTAGAGGGGAACAAAGGACATTCCCACAGAAGAGAGCTCCAGGGAGATCTCAAGGAAGTATTGCCAAATACCAGGCTCCTTTGCTGAAAGCTTCCCTCTGCCTCCTGAATCCAGAGTATAAAAGTTGGATAGAGAAGCACTTGTCTCATTTTATGACAAGCCTCCCAAGTTTCTTGTAGCGTATTTACCCAAGTCAATGGCCTTTGAATTCAAAGTGCCATTGTGTGTTTGTATTCATGCTGTATACTGTGGCTCCCCAGCTGCATGTAAAGTCTTCCAGAGAGAGTGAGAATCTGAATTGCTGGAGAAATTAATTTCAGGGGAAGTTAGTCCTCTCCTTCAAATCCCTCACCAGTGTCTGCTCCCCCCTAATACAACTCAGCTGCCCAAATTGCTCAAATCTAAGGACAATTTTGAAGATAAAAACTTATGAAAACCAATTAATAAATAGTATGATGTTAATAACGCAAATCACTATTGTTAATGCCATTAGTGCACATCAGAGTGTTGTCAAATTCTAGATATGCAAAATGAGCAGCTTTCTATGCAAACAGTGAAAGGCAATTGGAGCTGGACTATATGTCACCAAAGCCAGAGATGCAGAATAGGTATCATTAGGTAGATCTTCACTTGCTTGGGTGATTTTTCTCTTGTCTTCGTCATCTGAGAACTCAATAAGCATGTTTATCTCGCCAAGCCATTCCTCCATGGCCCAGATGGGGCTGTGTCAGCTGCCTCATTCTCTCATTCGGACTCTCCTCCTATATTATTGTCACTGCCTTTTCTGTGGCAAGTGTTACAGATCCTCTCTGCTCTGGCTACACAAGGAGCTGTGTCTGCAGAAGCACTAGCAAGTTCAGTTTATCCCTTTCTGCTTCCTGTTCCACAGTGGTTTGGGACTTGATGCAAATAGTTTTGCTTTTAACTTGTGCATTCCTTCTCCTCAGATCAGCTCCTTATCTAATTGTTTCTTCAGTGCCTGTCATGCCATTTTCAGCCAGGCTAGCCTTTGGGCTCCTCAGTTTCCAGTGTAATGTCTAGCTCAGCACTTATGACTATACCAGGCAGCACGTTAAGGTTAAAGAAGGGGGTGTTCCATCAGTTCAAATTCATTGGAATTTCTTTGCATGTTTGGATTGTTTTTTCCTTTTATTATTTTTTTGCCTTTTTTCCCTCTCAATTATTCCTACGCAAACACACACATACATTTGCTTCACATTCAGTGTGGTGGTATTTTAAACTTCTTCATTTAAACTGCTATTTCCAGGTAGCAAACTGTCGTCCAGCACTCACCTAGGGACACCAGCTACCTTGATCTCTCCTGCGCTCTTTCTGTATCTCATTGTAGATCCAGGCTTTCTCTGGTAAAGGGTGAAAGCGCTCTAGTATTGGGGAATGTTTTGCTGCAGAGAGCACTTGTGGGCACATATGTTATGTGACTATGAAGGACTCTATGACCCAGTTATATTGGTTTTAGTACTAACTTCCTATGGAAATAGAATCGTCGGATAAAAGCTGCTTTGTGCCTGATATATCTTCTGCCCTCCCTTGTTATTTGCAGTCAGAATAAGTACAAAGACTACTGGGCAGTCAATTTTCACAGAGGATGCCATATAAAATAAACTTGTATTATGTGGTAAAATGAAAGATAACCCCGAGATTGTGCTGATCCCACCATTCTGCCCAAATGCTCATTATCCAACTTTTCCAGCTCTGCCAAAATCACCCTGTGCATGAAGAGTAATTTCTAAGAACTCAGGATATCCCAATTTACCCGTCAGTGCTAAATGAGGGGGTTTAATGAATTCCAACAGAAAAATTCCTAGGGTGGTTGTATTAACAGCAAGTTGCATTAAAAGGACTATTTTCCTCTACAGGGATTTCAGTAAAGAGACAATGTTTATTTTTTCAGTGGAAAATTGATTGTAACTAAGAGGATACTTGGCTTGAAAGTGGGGAATTATCATATCATATGATTAAATGAAAGCTTACCTTGTTATAAGGTAACTAGACATATCCCAATAGAATTGAGACAATGTTTGATTAAGCCAGATTTTCCTACTTTATATTCAAGGAACAAATTAAAGAATAATTGAGATCCTTTTCAGATCTTTTATAAGCTGAATATATAAAGCTGCAGCTCCAGGTGGCAAAGCAATTAGCTGATGAATAAAATCAACCACACTGTCATTTGTCAGATGTTTAAATTCTGTAAGCCAGATAAATTAATGTGTTCCTTAAGCCAAATAAACGGTCATGCTCTTCATGTTACCACTAAATTCCCCTGGGAATGGGCCTGGGAACATGTTGATAGAAAACCTAGGAACTGTCTCATCAGAAGGGTCATAATTAAGTTGCCTGGTTTTGCATGTGTAAAATAAATGTTCCCTTTCATTGAAAAGGTGGCTGTGATGATCACAGAATCACAGAATGGTTTGAGTTGGAAGGGACCTTAAAGCTCATCCAGTTCCAACCCCCTGCGATGGGCAGGGACACCTTCCACTAGACCAGGTTGCTCCAAGCCCCATCCACTCTGTCCTTGAACACTTCCAGGGATGATGTGCTGCGTTTCATCAAAAAGGAGGATAAGAATTTGAATCCAAAGTGGTTTTCTCTTGCTGCAGGTGGGGTTTTGGCCTCTGAGCTTCTGGTTAAGGGCTGTGAATGTCACAGTTTCATTTGCTTGCGCTCAGTTTGGATTTGTAAGGAATATTAAACATATTAACCTGGAAGGGCATAATCATCTATCAGCAGCTGAACTAGAACTGTGTTTTATAACTTCAGCCTCTTTGTGGTTGAGTTTAGAAAGTGGGGTTATACTGAAAAACGGATTTCTCTATACTGATGAGTCTATCTGAAATGGTAATGTGGCTGCTCTGACTGTTTGATAGTCAAAGTCCAGCCAACAGAGGCATGGCCTAAGCCTAATTTAAAGTTCTTCATGCTTTTAAAGAGCTGACTGGTAGAAATTGTATCTTTGTGTACACGTCTACTGTCATAAGTGATTTTCATAGAATTAAAGAATCACAGAATAGTTTGGGTTGGAAGAGACCTCCAAAGCTCATCCAGTCCAGCCCCTCTGCAATGAGCAGGGGCATCTTCATCTAGATCAGGTTGCGCAGAACCACATCCAACCTGGCCTTCAATGTCTCCAGGGATGGTGCATCCGTCACCTCTCTGGGCAGCCTGTGCCAGTGTTTCACCACCCTCACTGTAAAGAATTTCTTCCTCACATCCAGCCTAAATCTCCCCTTTCTTAAAACCATCCCCCCTCATCATATTGCAACGTGTCCTGCTAAAATGTCCCTGTCTTTCTTACAGGACCCTTTTAAGAACGGAAAAGCTGCAGTAAGGTCTTCCCGGAGTCTTCAAAATGTATGTTTTTGCAAGTGTTTAGCTCTTTACAGCTTTGGTAACAGGAAGGAGATGGACTTTACTATTCATGATGAGCCCACAGACAGAGAAGATGTTAACTCTGGGTAATTTTGATGTCCCTTTGCTAAGGGAAGAAGGATATGATCAAACAGCAGCATTTTCTTATAACTCCATGGCCTAATATTTGCCTGGGTCTTTGGGATGGAGTTTGCCAGCTGGACCCTTGTGTATTAGTCCTCTTCAAAGATATTTTTACCCTTTTCTTTTTCCTTTGCTGATGTGTTAATCTCATCTTGGGTGCTTAATGTACCTTGGGGTGAGCTCTTCAGGTGATGAGTAACCCAAGTACTATTAAATGTGTGGTAGTTAGCTAAAATCAGTCTTGCACTGCAGACTTACCTCTAGTGAAATATTACTCTTCGTAGTGATAACTCAGTATCTATCCGTAACTTAGGGTCGGAACATTTGATATGTGGTTTGAGACATGAACTGGTGTTCTAGCATGTATGTTTGCTTTAGCCTAGTGTTTTGCAAACTTGTAGCTGGTTTGTAACTTAGAGTGAATACTGCTGTTCCTTAAAACTCTTGCTTGTTCTCTTTAAACAAAATAACATTTAAAACTGTAAAGAAAGAATGCTCTGAAATGGGTTATGTATTCTGTTCTAGATGCTTGATTTTTGCTCAAGCAGTGATTATTACAACTGAATATGTTCCTCCTTTTCATGGATGATTACCTGAGTTAGTTTTTCAATGCTTCTGATTTTCAGACATTTAAAACCAAGAAATAGTGAAATAATGGAAGAATTATCCTCTGCCCAGGATTTAGGAAAATCTGGAAGTGCACCTATGACTACTGTGTGTAAAATTGCATGACAAAGCAGCTGTCATAAATCACTTGAGGCAGAATGGGCCCTGCAGTTCTATGTACGGATAGCAACTGACTTTGATTTGATCTTTCAGATCTGTTTGATGGACTTCAGCTCTTTAGTGCTGAGCAGAGATCATTAATCCACATTGGAAATCGTATTTTTTAACTTAGATTTAAACATCTAGTACTCCAGGCAACTAAAAGTAGCTGTAGGAGGTATTTATTTTGAGAAGAGTGAGATGTTGGCAATCAGTGTAGAACAGCAAGTGCTGACAGACTTTATTTATGGGTGCATTTCACAGAAATTTGGTAGAAGTTTCAGTGAGCTTGTCAGTTCAGCAACTGCTTTGTGCAGCTCAGATTGACACTCAGCTCCCAGAACTTGCAGTGGAAACCTTTATGTCCTGTGATAGGGAGAAAAGGGAGATTAAAACCTCTTGGGTTGCTCTGCAAAAGGGGTGAGAAGTAGTTGTGCTCAGTGATCTTCCTGCAGAAAATCTCTTGATGCAGAAATGACTTGAGTAGCCCTCTTTCTGGTCTGTGGGCCTTTTATAAAGAAATGTTTGTTCTAAGGCCTTCCACTCACAATGCTTTGCACACAGTGGTTTTCTACGCAGATTTTTGCATGTAGCAGAAGTCTTGCTGTGGACTTACTTGCTAGAGACACAGTTCAATTTCTGCTTTGTTGGCAATTCTTTCTTTTATGTTGGTGTTCCTTGAAGGCTAAAAGGGAAGTAGGCTGTTAGAGCAGAATGCATTGCTTCAAATTCCTGGTCAGCTGAGAAAGCAGCAAAGGGTCTCAAATCAAGTTAGTTGATGCTCACTCCAACCTGCTCATGTAACACCTGACAAAACTAAAGAGATTTCTTGTGCTACAGAAGCTCTGAAGAGGGGAAACTTGTAACTTCTGTATCACTGTGGCAGCAGTTTAGTCTGTCCTATACTGAACAGGAATGAGATGGGCAGGAATGAGGATGTATAATGCTGGTTATGAGGTTAGCGTCTGAAAAGGAAACTTACTATCCAGCACTTTTTAATCAATAAACACCCAATATCTAATTTCAGTCACCACGGTATTAGACTATATCATGATAAAGGCTCATGACAAGGAAACAGTTGTTTAGGTGAGAGCAGTGAAAAACTCTTTCTGGTAATGAAAGCAACTGAAAGATGTCTGAGGGATCCTTTACACTAGTAAAGTGACTTTTCTATGTGGGTCTCCTAGTTTTACATGTATCCTGAAGACAACTATGCGCCTCACAGCCCTCTTCCATCAGACCACTTTCCTTTGATGTATAGGGGGCTACTCACATGCTTTATGTTCTGCATTTGGTGAAGTATCTGCTGCCCTCGTGTCTTTATAATTGCTGGGATAGTACAGCTGTTGTAGTTGGTATTAACAGGGATGCTAAGATGAGATCTGGGCATCATTGTGTAAAAGCCCAGATCTCAGAACCTAAAATAGGAAGTGGAGGGAAGGGAAAAATGGAAGGACAGTTCAGGGGTACCTAAGAGGAAATCCAGAATGGGAGCATACAGCAGTCCTTTCTGCTCGTCCTGTCCACATTACAATTCCTCCAGCTAAAAATCCATCTGACATTCTGGCCCAAATCTTCCCATTCTTCTATTATCATAAAAATTGCCTCCCTTGTACTGGTGTGAGTGGCAGCAAATTGTATCCATAGTCTCCATGCTTAATGAACATTTTCAGCAGTGTGTACATGGGACTGATAATCACAATAAATGAATAATGACGTTAGATTCTGATTAGCTTTTGAATGTACAGATTTTCTTATTTTCATTTTTGACATCTAGGATAAACTGAAAACATTGATTGTGAATAGCAGCAGCCACAAAGCGAGGCCTTTAGCAAGTACCTTTGTTTATGTTCAGTTTGAGTTGTGTCTTACTTGCATGTTGAAAAGGGAAGTTTTAGGTTGAACGCTTTGTTTTGCTTGTAAGTAGATGAGAACAACACAGAGCGTGGTCATCACATCAGCATCGATAATCACTGCAAAGCACAAATCTATGGGTTTAAAAGTGGCACAAATGTGCAAACGTTTGGCCAGGTGTAAACACTCACCTCTCACAGGACTTAATGAATTCGGGGTAAAAGCAGAACAAGAGTTTTCCTCCCGTCACAGGAGAGCAGTTATAAGAAAGAGCTTACTTTGAATTTCTTATTCATAAAAACAAGTGAGTGGAAAAGCTTTGTTTGCCCAGCGTGGTTGTGTACAGTTGTGGATTTGTGGGTTTGAGGAAAGAGGGGGAAATGGGTGAGAGCCCTCCTATTAATACTTGCTCATTTTTCACATCTGCTCTTGGTCGTCTTGAGTGGTCTTGATACAAAAAATATTTTCAAGGCACGTCTGGCTTGAATCTTCTGACTTCTTACATACATGTTGGTTGAGATAACACTTCTGCTTAACACCTAAGAACCTGTTCAAGTACTTTGAGAGTCTGGACTTCATTGCCTTCACAAAAAGAACTGAAAACAGAGAATCCAGTTTCTCCACTTGGGCTATTTAGGAGCTGTGAAACGCTTTGCTGCCACTCTATGACTTTGCAGGTCAGATATCTTACCTATGAGCTCACAGTGCTCACTTGCTGAGAGTTTGCGTATCTCTAAGGGAAAAGTAAATGTAACATTTTGTCTGGTGTGTGCTAAAATTGCCTTCCTGTATTTCTCTCTTCATTTGCCTCCCAGTCTCTGTAATGTTCAAGTATCTAAAGGGAAGTTATAAATGTTCAACTTGCGTGCAGTTTGAGGTGTGCACAGCCAAAATCTGCTTTCTTTCCCCCAAGTGAATATCCCAAACATCGCTGAAGAGTTTTCCCACACTTTGCAAAAATGGGTCTTCTAAGCAAGATTTTGATGGTATTTTGGAGGCCAATTTAAGCCCCAAATGAAGATGCTTTCTTTCCTTCCCCTCCCTCCCTGGAAGTGTTTTGCTACTGAAAAGCAGTTTAACAGAAGCTGCAGTGCAGATGTTACCAATTCAGTATTAAAAAATGGCAAGAAAATGAGGCCCAATGTTATCATACTAATAGTACATTTGCATCTATGTGTATATCCTGCAGGACAGAGCAATGTACAGTGTGAGCAGAGGTAACAGAAATAGCATTGTCATGGGATGGGCAGTTTATATAGCTCACAAGTAGCAGAGCAAAGCAGGGTCCACAGGGTAGTCTTCTGTAGTGAGACATAGTGCAGTTAAATGGTTTATATTCATCCTTGTGTTGTGTCCTATTTTATATATATATATACACACATGTATAATCTTTGCTTATTCCATGTTTAAAAGTGTACTTGAGTGCCACAGAAGTGATGTAGAAGACTGCACCCATGATGGATTGCGTTATGTGCTGTTTGGGGTGCTTATGGTCAAGTGTTTAAGGATCCTGTAGCACCTGTATTTTGCATGTTGTATCCAATGGCAGAGTCCTTCCACAGTTGGTGGGTTGTGGGGTTAGGCGCAGCTCGTGTTTACCTCCACTCAGGCGTCCTGCTTCATAGTCTGCTCTGTGCCATTGTTTTCAGGAAGAATATCATGGGAAGTTCAGTCAGAAATCACCAGCCCAGTGTAGCCTGAAGGTACTTAGTTTCAGCTTAGCTTTTCAGATTGTTTATCATGGGTGAATAGTTTTAAATTATTTTTAGACATTCCCAGCAATTCCTACGTTGCCTATCCTTGTTTTTTTTTAAGAAAAGGCAAAGCATTCCACTGTTTAGATTAAATAAGTTTGAATTAACTGTCAATTTTAGTGTAAGGTACAAAGGAGTAACTTCAGAAATGCCAGTTCCCGTTGCTCTGTGTCACAGCTGTTACACGTCAGCAGTTTCTCATCAGAGAAAGGCTGATGAAGGCCTGATGTCTTCACTGTGGGTTTTGCTCTTTGAGCTGGGACAAGCTGCTCCCTTAAGGTGCTGCCCACAAAAGAGGGTGCAAGTGTGTACATAAATGTGCATAAAGCTGTTTGGTGTAGGCGGCTGAGAGATTTGTGTGTTCATCCAAGAGGTCTGACAGGCACATAGAAATGTCTTGCAGTCATACTCCAGCTCTTGTGGATTTGGCTACTTGGTATTGCTGTAATAAGAGTAGCAGACTATGTCAAGGGAGATGTCTTCCTTTAGCTGCTACAACTGGCAGGTATATCTCTGCTTAAACCTCTGCTTGCCACTGCCCTTTGCAGATGTAGAAGGATACAAAAACTACTTCCCTGCATTCAGGTGGAAAGTTTGGTGACAGCGATTCCCTGTACCAGAGGGAATCCTGTGTGCTTTGTGAGCAGATTGCACTTAGAAGGAAAATGACTCTTCTCCAGCTCTGTGCCAGTGCACAGCAGAAACAGTGGAGGAGAGCAGCTGTGTTATCCCAATGGGACATATTGCCTGCTGGTGGCTTCATACTTCTCCCTGCTGCTCTGGCTCCTTACTCCACCCCATACGGTGTCTTACTACTAGTGTAAGAAAACTCTTGGGTAACAAGACCAAAATTTGGCAAAGGAAGAGAGGCACTCTCCAAATGATGAGTATGTGCGATTCCCATATAGCATCCTCCTTATCCCACTCACTAAACTGTATAACAAATAATCTGTGGTGGCAATGGGATTAACACATTTGACCCTTGATGGCTCTGAAGGAATAATTGTGATGTCTCGGGTCAATAATTATGTGAACTAAGGAGGATTTGCTTGATGCACCATAACATCTCCTTCAGAGCCATTCATCCCTTTTGAGGGCCTATGAACCATTTCAACTTCTCAGTCTGTGTTCATTATGCTCTGTCCTCTGTGTGTGTGGTTAAGACCTGGTACGTGTTAAAAGTAAACTCTCCAGTATGTTGACAGATCCTCTGATTCAGTTCTAAGATACCACATTTGTCTGATTCATAAATGTCTTTTTTAATTGAAATGAGGCCTGCAGGCAATCTGAGATGATGCAGTGACAGGCTCTGGGATAGTTACTGCTTCCACAATCCAAGAGGAATTTCTGTTCCTTTTCGCCTTCTCTGTGCTGAACTCATTTGCTCGCTTTCTATCAGCTGTCAGTCCACTGGTTTTCCATAGAAAGGGGAAGGGGGGGGGGGGGGGGGGAAGTTGGGCAGAGTTAACTTTTGGGTTTTGCCTGAGGTTTCTTCTTTAAAGCTTGTTTCTATATGGAATTATTTCTCTTTTAGGTTTATTTCACTCTCCTTGCCCCACTCTTCCTGTCTGCTTTGCCCCAGATAAGGGTAAATATGTCTGCATGTTCCCCAGGTAAGGGCAAATAGCTTTTGAGTTTGAAATGGAATAGGTTAAATACTCTGAGCAAAATAACAGCTATTTTCACCATCTGTTTGCAGATACACTTTAAGTATGCCAGAACAATTTAGATTATTGGGAAAAGAATCCACTGAATTAATGTAAAATTAACTGTGTGAAACTCAAATGAATTAAATGTTCTATAGTAACAGGAAATGCTGTTGGTCTCAAATCATTCAAAGAACAAATCTATCCAGTGTACAGTTATTTTTCCAGTCATTTTTCTACTGTAGTTGTCATTAGTGGTTCTTACTCCATAATACCTGTATGTGTCACCTCGGTGTAAATGTGTGTTGTGGTTTAAATACTTTGCAAACTAAGGACCTAATTCTGGAAGTGCTTTCTGCTGGGGGGGGGGGGGTATTTGCTCATCAGTAGCCTTTGACTTCTCTCTCAGGAGGGAAATATTTGCTCTCTTACTAAAAGTGTGTGCAGCATTTGGGATTGAATCCTTGCAGGAATTGTGCCGCTGCCTGTGATGTGTGAGAACAGCAGCCAAACAGCAAACACTGCTTGACACACGCTGCTTCTGGGTGCTGATGTGCAGTGTTTCTCTTGGAAAGTGGTGCTGCCTCACTGCAGCAGGTATAATGCAGATCTTTATCCCCTGTGTGAAGCAGACCAGCCCTCTGGTTTCAGTGTCTGAGGAGAGCATCTCAGCGCATGTGGAATTCTTTCTTACTGCTGGTGTGAAACAGCCACATGCTAACTGCCAAGCACTGGACAGTCAAATGCCTCACTAGTTAAGGAAACTTTGTACTCGCACTGATACTACAGTGGGTTAAAAAAAGTCTCTTTGAAATTTGCCAGTGTCATTTTTATTCAGTGTCAAGAATGTCCATAGTGCCATCCAAGAAACATATAAAGTTCCTGATTTATACAAGCAGGGGACCGGGAGTTTCTCTGTAGAACGCTGTTGATTCAGCTATTCTCCGTTTTCCACAGAAACCACACGGGAGCAGTGTGGTCTAAGCCTTTGAGAAAGCCCTGCTAGTCTTCCCTCTGACGACTAAACTTATCTGTCAGAGGATGTCTCAGTCTGAGATGTAAGAACACAAAACTGATGACAAGTAAAATATTTCACAGAATATCCATCTTTCACCTTGCAAATACTCCTTTGTGAGAAATCAGATCATCAGTAAGGGCTACTTGGAGTACTTACTATATTGAATGAAATAAAGAATAAAGACTGTATTTTGTGCTGCTACATTCCATGATTGGGTAATATGAAGTAAGGAAGAAGAAGAAAAAAAAAATCCCGCTATTATGATGAGTCCATTAGCTATAATCAGCTTGCAAATGGAAGACACCAATATTTCATTTCATTTCATATCTCTGACAAGATGTAGTTACCAAGAAAAGGCAAAAAAACCCCAACCCTACCTTGGGAAAATGGCCTCAGGAGCCTTGTGGGTGAAGATACTGTTGTGAATGTTTAAATGTTACAAGCTTTGTGTATACTTAAAATAATGATATTATTTCAGGTTGAGAATCTCTGTGCAGGCTTTGCATTATAATAAATACTTTTGCTTGTCAAAGGCATGCACTGGATCCTTTCTGAAGGGTCAGGTATAAGTACAATGCAGAGGAAAAGGTCTTTGTGGTATCTGGTACTCCTAGAAAAAGAGAAGCAAAGGTTGCTGTTGCAATTTGGTCCCATCATATGGGGCCATAAGATGGGAGCACTACAATGTACTATAGGCAAAGAGTCCATTGCTAAACGGAGAAGCACAGATTGTTTGCCTGGGGCTTGTTACAGTGAATGGAAGAACTCTCTTGTCCAGCCAGCCCTGGGGCTAATCCTTTTCTTTTCTGTCTCTGTAGGCGTTGGCCTAGAGGGACCCGATGCTGAAGCTGCTGGCAGCACCTACATGGGCCTTCCAGTATGAACAGGCCTACAGTGCAGAAAATAGGGGTGGTTGCTGCCGTTTTCTCCCTGGCTGAGGGAAGGCATTGACTAGAGCACTGGTCAAGAAGGTTTTCTCTGAGAGAACTCGGAACCAAATGGCAGGTCTGAGGAAGTACAGGTATTTGCTGGTTTAGAGCCTTAGGGAGCATTATGGAGAGAATAGTGTAGGCATCGTAAGTTTGACTTCCACCTGGACAGAGATTTCAGTCTTAGAGTATGTTTTTGATTTTATATTCAGAACCTTTTGTCTTGTTACTTGCTGCTCCTCAAAGTCTGAAATAATGGCATAGAGCAAAATTTATGTTGAGCCACTCTAATCTGTGCCTCATCTGGACCACCTCATCCCCAGTGCTTGGTGGATACCAGAGCTGACATAACTGGACACTTTGCTCTTGCTGTGTTCCCTCCTCCCAGGAGCAGAGAACAAGGTCAGTGATTCTTTACTGAGATGAGGGATTTTATTTCAATGGTCCTTAGTCCCTCTTTGTTTATGTGTAGAAAGGAAGACCTCCTGTTGTTTTGATATGATTGCTAAGGTCACTTTTTAGGCTGGTTGTATTTGGCTAATGATAAAAAGGGCTGCAGAATCTGCTGTTTGATATGTTCCATGAAGCCTTAGCTCCTGGAGTCAAGTGCGATATTGTTTTGGTTTGGGTGCCCCCTTTATTCAAAAAAGGGGGAAGGCATTTGGTGTCCATTGATATGGGGAGAAGTGCAGGAAACTTGAAGGAAGATGACTGTTAGTAGTAAGCATTGTAAAAAGAGGAAAGCAGATAAAGAGCTCCAAACAAATACACTGATGATTTTAAGTTAGTCTTGCAGTTCTCAGGGCAAATTGAGGGCTGGAGTGAGCAGCACTGGCTGAAAGCTCTCCTCCTTTTGTACCCTTCAAAACAAATCAGGGCCTTTATTTCTTTATCTAGATGATAGTGCTGAGTTGGTTACTAAAAGATGCAGGCAGCCAGGTGTTTAAGATCTTCACCTGTATAAACATCCTGACATGTAGATGTTTGCTGTAATGTTGACTTTAACAGAAACTTTTGTGCTTTCAGGCTGCTGTCAAACATAGGTAGGGTGGAACCCCAGATTTGGGGCTTTGTGTCCACACAGCCGTGACTAAGGCATCGCTCCCTCCTGGAGGCTGAGCAGTACAAAGGAATGAAGAAAAGAGGGACTCAGACTTGTACAGGGGAGACCAGTGAAAACTCAAAAAGGAGGAAAGAGTTGAGAAAGTTCCAAAAAGGCTCTAGATGACATCTGGTGCTTTCCTGAGCTGAGACAGAAATGAAATGAATGATACCACCAAACACGTTTCATTCCACAGATGCAAAATGGTAACGTTCACTGGATACTGGGGAGTTGCTCTGACAAATGGAAGTGCAGTCTGCCACTCCTCTTAGCGCCTGACTCCCTCTCAGGATAGGGCTGCAAACCTCATCTTTTCTGACCAAAAGCACTAAATAATACTTGTCAAAGTACTAGACCCCAATTCAGCAGTTTCACTGGGGCTGGTTAAATTCTGACATTCAAAGTACATTCAGGAATTTGAAGCGGCATCTGTTCCTGTTTCCAAAACTTTGAAGAAATATCAATGTATTTCTTCAAAGCAACCAACTACAATTACTGTATTTGCAAAAGGAGCAGTGCTGGTGTGTGTAAGAGTTATGTGAGCAGTTCTAATTTGGGACATTCTGAAATCAGAATCGGGATTCTAAGTCAGAAGATTCAGAACAGGGGAATCTTCCTACCAAAGAGGAAGGCTTCAGCACACCTTAGTGCTGCACCTGCTCAGAAGAGGACCTGTGCAAAAGCCTGGCTGGCATAGGGATCCTGTGATCAATGTTTGGAATACCTGCATGCAGTTAATATACTCGCATTACTTAGGAGTGCTACCTGGGGTGGTTCAGCAGCAAAACCCACCAGTTTTTGTTATGTTCTAACAAAGTTTATTCTTTCACTAATTTCCCCCTCCCATTCATTTTTAAAGAAATCATTCACCTTATTAATTTGTTTCTTACTGTTCTCCAAGAGGGTCTGCAGCGAAACACCAACCCCAGCAGTGTGACGCTTACAAAAACAGGGGTGCAAAGTGCATTGCATTGACTAAATGTTGCTGCTAGACGCAGTTATTTTGTGGTTCAAAAAGTCCCTGGTAGTTTGACTCTAATTACAAATGCAGTGCACTCTCAAAGCACATAACAAGAAGATCACTGGCAGACAGCAAGAGTTCCTTCAAGGAAAGGAGCCTCTGTCATTTCAAAAGCATAATATTCTCTTAAGAATGATAAGGAAAGATAGGATCCATGGGAATACACAGGAGATATGATGTTTCATTAAATGTAGATTACAGTGATCTTTGTCACTTGCATTTAAAAAGCAAAGCAGCACATAGTAATTTAATAAAGATAGTGTGAAATTCTTGGCGTGTGACCTCATCTACTCATTTTTTGGGTAAAACTCAGGTTGGGGGTATACTTGAATAGGAGCATACCATTCTTTCAGTCTAATTTCCAAGTATTGCACCAGTGTCACATGCAAAGAAACTTGTCCAGGACTAGCAAGATCTCCATTAATTTCCTTCCATACAAAAATATCTCATTGCTTGTGTTTTTATCAAATGGAAATCATGTTAAATAATTTATTAAGAATATGGAAGATGTGCAAAACATATGACTTTATTTTAAGGGTTGAATCTTCACTTTGTTGAAATTGGCATAAATCCTCCCAAATCAATGGAGGTATCTAGATTTACACCAGCTGAAAGGATCTGTTCTCAATTTTCTTTACAGTTTTTGTGGCATTTTTCCAGTCTGAAAACAAATACTGAAAAATAATATACTGCAGTGTTATTAGACTGTGTATATCTCAGTCCACATCAAGAAAATAGCTGCACAAACACACATAATATAGGTGTGATGATCAAATGCAAGAAGGGAGGTGTCCCTATGTACCTTATTAATCCTGACTGTGACTCTAAAGTCTTAGTATGTGGCTGAATATTGCACTTTGAGCAAACTGGACAGGCCTAACAGCATATGGCTAATGGAGCTCCCTGAGCAGGGGTTCTGGCTTTCATTCAAGTGGGATCCCTTGTGGACACTGGGAGAGTTGGAAGCAAGGGAAATCAATGCAGCTGAGTCTGCTGGCAGAGAAGGTGTTTGGAGTTGTGAAACTTCCCCAGAAGCAGAGCAAAGACATCGAGTGCTAACGAGGCATTTTGAGCTTCACAAGTTGTGGGAGAAGCAGAAGGGATCTCAAAGGCACTTGCTTTGATGAAGAGATTTGGGAAGGAAGGAGGAATGGAGGGGTATGCTTTGGTGACAGGTTTGGTGTAACTGTAAGCCTGGCTAAGCAAGTAGGGAACCAGCTGAAATGAAGCATATGGAAAGATGCTTGGAAAATCGGAGAAGACAACATATGTGAGGGAAGAAGGTTCTTGAACTACTAAGATGACTTTGACCTACACCTGAAAAGCAGTAGAGGCACAGGAATATATATGGGTGTGAAATGTTTTGCCTGAGTCTCTAGATGAAAAGGTATGTGGCTTTTGCAGCCATTGCAAATGAGCATGTCTAAATCGCTTCGACTGCACATTCCTTGGGAGGACAGCTGTTCAGGCAGCGCATCCCTGAGGTTGGGAAAGAGCATTCCTCCACTAATGGGACATCGGGGTGTCAGCATTAGTGTGGGGAGCGGTAAGTACCTGGATTTAAAGGTCCTATTTCTTTGACGGGGGGACAGATGGTTGTCCAGAGTGTTTCAGAGAGGCCATGGAAAGAACATTTGTTACAGCCAGCTCAGATGAAGGGAAGTGAAAAGCACATAGGGCTGTGTGGGATGGGACCAAAGTGCAGCAACCTCAGAAGAACTTAGTAGTGAAAGTCGTCCAGAGCTGTATGGGAAATGATCAGTGATGGTTCAGGGAATGGACTAAGATGTGAGAAATCTGTGTTCAGTTCCTGATTTAGTTCCTGTTCAATGAGTCACTTCATCCTGGCTGTGGTGTGCTTCTCCATCTGCAGCACAAAGGTAAATCCTCTTCTGTTCTGGTACTTAGACTGCAACCTCTAACTTTTCTTTACAATGGGTGTGAGGTCCCATGGCTCTGCAGCTGATCCCTCATTCTTACTGTCACACAAATCATTAATGTCAACTATGGAGGGTCAGTTATAATGTAAGCTACAGGAAATAAGCCTTTGGAACAGGTATTTCTGTGTTGGACCTGCCTTGCAAGTTTTCTAGTCCTGAGCTGGTTTGTGGCCCCCTTGATGCTGCTCCAATGCAGTGGAAAAGGCGAAGGGGGTTTCTTGTTTGTGGGTAACCTGCTTTTCTTGCATATGGGTCGATACTTGTCAGGAAAGGATATGACAAGGAATGGGCAGCATAATGAAGACCTTTGCAATGCTTGACTTGTGTTTGTTTCACCTCAGGAGTAGGTCTTCCTAAATATAAATTCCAGCTGAAAGCTGGTCTCCTTCCCTCTTCTCAAACGTGTCCTTTCAGATCACGCTGTTTCATGTAACAGCAGATGACATTTTGCTGTGTTAGATACCAGAGAAATGTATTCAAAGCACAATGGCAAAACAGACTGGAATGTCTTCTTGTAGGGAATATTCTTCTCATCACTTAATTTTAGAGGTGAAATAGGACTCGTGAGAGGATCACAAGGACCAATGGGAGATAACAGCACTGATTTAACACACTGTAATTAAGCCTTATTTCCAAAACAAGGTTGGAAGCCTGGTTGGAAGTGAGCAATTGCACACAGTTGCGTTGCTGGCCTTAGCGAAGTCTGCTGGGATGGGCAACAAACAGCATTTCTCAGTAGTGTGACATTTACCTATTCAGTCTCTTTCCTCTTCTTACTCCCCTATGGCTGGAGTTAATTTTAGTCTTGTATCTCATGCTGGTCTCTCTTCCCAACTGGGAGACAGTCACACAACAAATCCTTGCCTGTCCACTCCTGACTTGACCTCTGGAGCACTGGTGCTTTCAGAGCACACAGCCACCCAGGCCAGTGGACAGTGGGCTTACTAGTGATGTGCTCCTGCATGACTGAGAGGAATCAGCTTGGAATTAGCAAGTCTTAGGTTTGTGCTAGCCTTTGGCTGATTGTGAGGTTGAGGACTTGGAAGTTTTGCAGTGTGACACTGAGGATCTCTGACCCCTCTTTCTTGGTTCTTTTTCTCCCAGAAGTGAACTGAAGCTTACACTTGTTTTTCCTTAAGGAGCTCTGAATGGCAGGGAAGATAGCTGGTGGGTGTGTTTTTTGCTTTCTGTACTCCAGAGCACGTCTGTAGGTTTTTTCCTTCTGTAGCATACCACAGTGTTTCAGCAAGTATTTTCTTCTGTTAGATACCTGTATTCAGCTGCTTCAAAAGTAATCCTCTTGGTGTAGAAATTTATATAATTCCTTTGTATGAATAAGTGAAATCTGGTAGTACAAGATTGTAGTGACTTTAGATGGATTTCTATACATAGATTTGTCTGTGTGTGTGCAAGTGCATACATGTGAAATCACACTTTTACATGGCTGAAATCTTCAGTGTTCTTAATAAATGGGGAAAAATACAGAATGCTTTATTTTCATCAGTAGCTTCATCTGAAACAGCTCATCATTCATTTTCTGATTTTAATTGTATTGAGAGAGTTACTATAACCTGTTGTTTCATTGCATTAGTCTGTTAACCTGTGGGTTGTGGAGCAGGAGCAGAAAGCCTGTTCTTCCTTCTATCCCAAAGAATTGAAGTACAGTGTTCATTTTAGGTTTAGGGGTTTTCAAATCACTGGGGTATGATGTGAAGCTTTTCCCTCTTAAACTTTAGGGGATATGAAAAAATATGACTCCCAGACCTGTCAGCCTGAAATCTTTTTGGTTTGACACAGAGTGGCAAAAGAGCCTCAGAAACTCCATTTGGAGCTCAGTATTTGTGGCCACATGGCTTTGATCTGGGTAGAACAGTTGTGAGGGGCCGTGGTTTTTGCTTAGGATTTCCAGCACATCGCCATTAATCAGATGTTCTGACAGGGCTCTATGAGGAGGCTGATACATGCTCTGCTTTCTAAAATGTACATCTGGCACACTCGTGTCATGGTCCGAGATGCAGAGATGTTCACCAGTGGCTTTTTCAGGTGGTTCTACGTGGAGAGCCCTTGGGCTCTCAATGACAGTGTAACCTCAAAAGCTGAACAGAGGTGTTTGTCAGCTTCTTACAAATACTGCAACACTTGCAAAAGGAACTAGGGATTCCTGATGCTTATTTTTCACTTTGGGTAAACTGGAATTTATAGACACCAACTTCCTATTGGGATTGTAAGGAGTTAGGATCTTGAAATACAGGGGAGCAGACAGGGACAGACTTTCACACTTGAATTCTATGTGCATTTTGAGAGTGTCTGCATATGGTAAGAGAACCTACCACCCTGAGCAGATGTAAGCAGGTGGGTCAGGGTGGAAGTGGCCAGACAGGGCCTGTTGTACATGATGACTTTGAGGGATTTGGTTACTGGAAGGACCTCAGTGTCAAATGCCACTCGGCAAACCAGTGGAGAAGGGGTGTGAGTCAACAAAACAAATACAGCTGAGCAGAGAAGTGGAAGTCTCACATCTCTTTTGGCTTAATCAACTGCAGCTGGTCGCAACTTCCAATTATAACTAATGTAGTCGGGTACAGCACAGCATGGACAACTTGGCAGGACTCTAGCATTTCAAATGATTTGATTACTTTCCCCCCTTCTCCATCATGCACCTCTTAAATGTTGATTTAATAACTAGAAATGCCTGCCCTGCTGGAGGCTACAAAGGCTGGCCATTGGTCTGCGGTGGTTCTGTGGTGGGTGTTTGAGGGGGGAAATACAGCCTGGGGCATCATCACGTCTGGTCATGCAGGAACATCTCATGTTTTTTGTGATATGGCTGGGAAAAGGTTGAGTGGGCTTTGTGACTGTGGTAAGCAAACGATAAAGCAGCTACTGCAAACTGTGCTGCATAATTGGAGGGAAAGAGCACTCCCCATCTCCGAAATTGTTGGAATCAAGCATGGGGTGGTTTGCTGCAAGTTAGTGGTGGTGCTGCGGATGGAGCTTGGGGTTAAGCATCCAGTGTTAAAGCTCTGAGGAAGGAAGGTGACAAATGATCTATCCTAGCCCCGTTCCACTCCCGACAGCTGCCTGAGGATCATGTTAGCCCCCTACATCAAGGTGCAGCAGCTGGAACAGTTCCAGCCTGCCCTTTGCCTTCACAATTGTCCCTTTCCATGAAAGAGCACTTTTGACCTTTTGCTGTCCCAGAGCTGTACAAAGAGGCTGTCCCCAGCACTACATTTTGTCCTGCTTGTTCAATCCTTCAAACAAGTTTCATTTCCTTGTCTTGCACTAGAATATTTGATAGCAACACAATGTTTTCTAAAAACGTTTTTCGAGGTCTCATCTTGACTAGGAGTCTTGCACCCTGACCCAAACCCAGCTCCTTTCCTGGTGTCACTGTAAATCTATTTTTACTTTGTGTTCTTGGGTATCCAGCAAAGCTATAACTGAATAAGCTTCAAGCAAACTGAGGCTGTTCCTCAGCTACAACAAGGCTATATTTATACTGAGGTTTGTTTAGACCTGATGAGTTAACACCATCAGACTTGACTGCCATTCTAATCAGGATGAAGCCAGAAATGGCAATCATCATAGTGTCTGACCATCCTCCTTGAAATTTGCTAAAGCCTTGCTCTAAAGTTATAGGGAAGGGAATGTTGAGAGGCTGCCTAAGAGGATTTATAAACCCTCCTGAGCCTATTCTTTTTGCTCTTTTATTTCAAAGCCATGCCATTTGCCTTTCTTTTTTTCCAGGTCAGAGGAAGTATTTCTCTTTCACAGACACCTTAGCACAGCTTCAGCATTTAGAGGCCAGTCCTGTATCTGTTGAAGCCACTGATTCTAGGCTTGTAGAAGGGGGCCCTTCATGCCTCCCTTTGCCTTCACTGCTCTGAGCTTAACTCTTTAAACCCAGTGCTCAAACTTCAGTCTGAGTTATCCAGCCACTATTTGCTCAAGGCACTTACCTCATCATCAAGAGATTTTGCACCTCTCACTCTAGGAATTTTTATGCCTCCAGCACTTTGTTTGAAGGGAGGAAGCGCTCTTATCTCCATATTACAGAGGGATAGCCAGTGTACAGAGAGATTAAGTGACTTGGCCAAGGCTCCTCACATGCTCAGTGATTGGAAAGAGTGGAGCCTCTATCTCACTGTAGCTGTCTCCATCCTTGTCTGCTGCTTCTCTCCGTGCCCTGTACTTGCGGAATAAATACTAGGGCAGGGATGGGACCTTTGTATCTTGATAGAAGGGAGAAGTTGTTCAAGCTATCTGTGGAACAGGTCTTCCAATGTACCCTTGTGAAGTACCATCATTGTAGCATATTGAGTAATTTGGATAATTTGCATTGAATGCTCCTATTGAGGAAAGAAAATTAATCCATTGTCATTGAGGCTATTACAGTATTGGGCACCTGATGAGGGGAAGAAAGACTTGTGGTAAATAATGAAGCCACCTGGTAGGAGAAGTATGAAACAGAATATTCATTTTTCTTCGACGGGAATAACAGATGACAAAAGTGAGGCTTTCTTCAGATTGTTTGTTTACAGACAATTCATATCCACTGAGACTCTATGTTAAATTCACTCTCTGATGTTAATGTTTGCCGGATGCATGTGGCCACTAGAGTATGTTCTTATGATCTTACCATTTATTTACCTTGATACGAAACTCCAATTACTGTCAGAGATGCTTCTTGTTAAATATGGTAAGATCTCTGGCTTCTGAGAGCGTGAATATGTATTCTTTACTCTGGGGCCACACTGAGCAGGGTGCTAAGGAATGAAAATACTGGTGACTTTGGTGCAAATTAATTAAATATCTAAAGATAACAATGTAGTGAAAATAGTTGGAAGAAGTTTGTGCTTTAGAGACAGATGAAATTTAGAGGAGGAAATAATGCAGTTCAGTGTTTGTCATTCTGTTCAGGAAGATTTTCCAACACTCTGGCTCTTCTTTTATGCAACAGTAAAGTCCAGTGCTTCCAAAAGCTGAGGTCATATCACTTTTATTAGAGTGTATTCTTGGTAATACAGCAGATGCTCAGGGGGCTTGTTGCTGTGGTCTCTGTAGACATGCAGTGCTCTCGGAAGCTTTACACTGTAAAAGTCCCCAGCTTTCAGTTGTCATTGTGATCTGAGGGCAGACTGAGACAGATGAGGAAAAAATAAAGGAAACTGAAACAGGGAGATGAAGAAACACGGAAAGAAAGGTTTTGGTGCTAAAGTCATGTAAGCTCAGTTGTGGGGTGGACCTGAACACTCTGCATCCTTGACCTGAGCCCTCAATAGCAACTTGAGCTGTAAATCTTGCTGGCATCCCAGAATGCCTTCCTTCAAATCCTGACTGCTCAGTAATGGCAAATTATTTCTGAGAGGACCTTGTGCTTTTGGAGCACATTCTGGACTCCAGGAATTTCATAGTGTCATGCTGTCTCAGTAGTTGGTTGGCTCAAGAGGAGTGGCTGAAGATGTGCATCTCATGATTAAGTGTTGCGATGAGCAGGAGTTGGGAACATAGAGATACCTACATCATTCCTTTTTTTGCTTGACAAGAGATGGTTCTGAGTATCCCAAATTCCAAACTCACTAATAAGCAAACAAAGGATATTTAAATAAGAAGGTAAATCAGGAAAAGAGAAATATAACATTACCAATAGTATTCCATGTAAATCTCTTTGGATTGAGTCCTCTTTATAAGATCACTCATTTTTCAAACATAAGAAATGTCAGATCTATATTGCATCTTCAGAGGTCTCTTAATTTAAGCTGTTAAAGAGGAAGCTAGTAGAAACATAATGTAGGTCAGAACTGGTAAGAAAGCAGTTATACTAAAAGAGAAACTGCCACGCTGAAAGCAAGTTACTAAAGGAAAGTCTCATGAATGAGTTTTGGCACTGGATTTGGTTGAAGATTTTTCTTTAATGATGCTGGCATGAAAATTGGAGCATGCTTGTATTGATAGGGAAAACTGAGATGCACTGGCAATACAGAGGAGGCCTTAAATCTCCCATGGGAAAATTCAGATAACTGTGAGAAAATAAGTGAAAGAAAAGGAATTAAATTTACTAGTGAAAAATATCAAGTTACACTCATAAATATCCTATTTCCATTGTAAACTCCCAATTTAGAAGTAGATAAGTAGGAGGGAGACTGGAATGTAGTATTTCCTATGGAATGATTGAAAGATATAAATGGTGTTCTTGGATGATAGAAAGGAGATCTGCCCTCTGTAGATACCCCCATGTGCTAATTCTAACCAACCACGTTCAAGAAGGTGAATTTAGAGGAGGTTTCCTAGGATACTCAGGGTTTATCTCCTGGGGAACTATAGTTTGTTTAGCCTAGTGAAAGCAAGGCTGAAATAAAATTGTCCTAAAATCATGAGTAAAAGGTAGGAAAATGCTATGTATGAAGTGAGAGCTAAAAAAACCACCACCATGAAAGAACCTGGAAGAACGTCAAAATATGGGCTTAAATGCCCAAAGGAAGGTGAACAGACATATAGTCTATAAGCTAGAAGGTGGTTACTAGTCCTGAAAAAGGTTAGCCCCTGAAACAGCTTTAATAAGAGCAGGATGTACTTTCTGGGCTCTGTGCCTGCCTCAAGACCTCCAGTACCACCTTTAAGGATGAAATTCCTATGTCCATGTAGCCCGCTCTTTGAAAATAGTGTAGTGTTTTTATCTTGTTTAGGTGAACAGCTAATAAATAGCTAACGCCAACTTCATCTGGTTATTGCAGGTGTCTTGAATCCTGCTTCTGGAATGATGCAATCAAAAGTGTTGACATTTATGGTCACGAGTGGTCTAGTCTTTTCTTGGGTACTGGCTGACATTTTATGGTCCTGTGGCTGAGTCAACTGCTGCTGTTATTACCACTGGTTTTGAAGCTGCCTTTTTACTGTAGAGCTGTAAAAAGGCTTTGGGATGGTGCTTTCCATTCCTATCAGAAAAAGACAGCAACTCTAGAACAGTGGTAATGGGTGATTTTGTTTGTCTTCCCAACAATGCTTTTTTTGAGGGGTGGGGGTGTCCCATGTCATTTTACTCAGCATCTTTCTTAACCAGCTGGTGGCGTTTGTGACTCCAGCAACATGCTGTTCCACGTTGTCATTATACCAGAGGCAATTGACTCCGTCTCCAGCTTTCTGCTTTGCCTGGGAAAGATCACTACCTGGATGAAGGCCAGTTGGCTGTAACTAAACCCCTTCCACAAGAGATAAAAATGCCCGGGAATTTGTCCATCCACAGAGCAGAAAAGATTTGCTGGCTTTCCCACAATCAGCCAAACTGCTGTTAGTGGGTGGACAGAGAGAAACTCTTACACTTAGTGCAAGAGCGATAGTTTCCTGGATAGCGTGGTGATAAACACAGTATTGATACCTAGAGCTGGAATTTTTACAAAGCACACCATTCTGGCTTCTACCTATCCAAGCAATGGGAGAAGCTGTGTAGCTTGTCAGTGAAAGCAGAGCTTGAGCAACTTCTGAGCTATTTTGCAAAATTCCAGCCCAGGTTAGTAGAAAACCTGAGATTTCTTTTATCCAAAAGATTTTCTTAGGTATTCAAGAGCAGGGAAAGCTTTGCTCTCCACAGCGAGTAAAATACTTCTGTAAGGTGACAAGTAAGAAAAATGCCAAAGTGCTTCTAATAATAATTAAAGCAGTTGCTAAGCTTTGCTGATTTATTTTCTTAGTCTGAGCTGTATTTGTGCATTTGTTTTATTTATCACAGAATACCGTAATAACAATATCAAAAGAATTTACAGTGGGGTATGCTATGTTGCTTTCATCAAAAAAAAAAGTTACAGCAGATGCTTTGAATTTACTGCAGATGGTGGCAAATATTTGCCTTATTATAAGGTTACACTACTAGAGTGTCATGACTGTTATTTAGTAAATCAGTTCATGATTCAGGTGGTAATATCTATTAGCTGTGGCTGGCAAAGCTCTAGTGAAATAGCAAATAAGCCAAATACTCTGCCAGTTCTTGCTCTTGAAGCAAATGAGTTGTTTTTTCTTTGGAGAAATAAGACTTTTTTTGTTAACTCTCTCATATCCACCTCCCCTTCTTGATTGTGAGAATTACTTCAGCCCTGCAGCACTCCCTCCTCCACAGAAGTAATGCCTGAGCACAGGCAGGACCATTGACATGTGCTGATCATGGTCTCTCATCAGAGGGATCTAAGGTGTGCTGTTTAAGAGCCTCACTGAATCAAATGTGAATCAAATTTATATGATATGAATTCATATGAATGAATTTGTAATAGAGGAGCAGGGAATTGGCTTTGTCCCCTGGGACTGAGTAAATGGTTGCTTTTTCTGAGATTCATGCTATAAAAGAAAGTACATGTTGGTTGCCAGGGCTCCAAGTGCACTGGTAAGCCTTAATGGCCCTAATAATCTTCACCTGAGGCCTCCACCACGCTGTCCAGGTGTGTTATTTAAGCTCAGTCCCTGTCTGAGCTCTGTTGCAGTGTTGGTCTCCAGCTCAGTAGTAGCCATGCCCCTTGCTGGCTGTGGAGACCCTTGATTGAGGTGCTCACTTTCTAGTTGGGATTGGGGTCTGTCTTGTTGCTGTGGACCTCCGTGGTGATCACTGTCTCATCACCACTCTTGAGTGACCCTAGCTGCCACCCTGGGACTGCCCTTGCTCAGGTATGGTGGAGCTGAGCCTCTGCTGCCGAGGCCTCAGCCTTAGGATGTCCATCACATCCTGGCTTGCTGTCCCTCAGGGGAAAGCTGACTTTGATATTGGTCTAACTAGTCCTGCTTATTCAAAACATCTTGTGTATCTGAGCCCTCTGTGTCCATAGAGTGAATATAAAATAGGCAGATATGAGTGGGCTAGGTCCATGTGTTTTCTTCCCTTTTTCCATCCCCACCTTCCTTCCCCTCTCCCCCCAAATGTGGGAGGAAGCCAAACGTGAAGAAAGTTGCCTTTTATTCCCTGTTATCAGCACTGCTTGTTGCACCTGGTGCTGAGCTTAACGTATGAAAGACCATTGCTGCATTCTGTCTGAAGTTACGTGAGAGCCCGTTCATGAGGTAATTCAGGGCAGATTGGGAGCAGGAAGCGCAGGCTCTCCCATCAGATATCCCGCTCCCTGGGCAGGCTCAGGAGGTTTGAACAGCTCAGATAAGTAGCTGAACTTCTTGGCGCTTTTATCCCGGCTGATTGGAATGTATTAATCTCTCCGAAGGCATAAAAGCTCTACTTGAGGTCATCAGGCTTGTCCCCTGAAAGGTGCGGTGGTTTCCCCAGGGGGAAGGTGCATCCATACAACCTGAGGACAAACAAAATGCTTGTGGTGGAGCTTGAACCGTTGAAAACCACAAAATCTTTTCATTTAGACATTTCAATAGGGTAAGAATTGTCCTGGTTTGCCAGGTTGATCTTATGTGTGAGATAACTGGTAAGTTTTGGTGTGCCAGAGTAGGCGTTGGAAATCAGAGGGAATACATTTGGATAAGGTAAAACACTCAGTCTTTAAATTAATAACTGCATCGTTTGAGATATTAGAGCACTTGCAGCCATTCACTGAGCTCCTTTTTGGGGCGAGGGAATGTGTAAAAGTTAATCCAATTCCACAAAAAGTAATCTTATTATGAGTTAATGCTGGCAATTTCTAGGTTAGTGGATATCCATGCGGAATTGTCCGATGTTTATGCTATCTAATGCGTGTTTATGTTATGAGGGGAGTGGGATTTTTGATTCACTCCTCTTGCATATTATTTTAACAGAACAATTGCCATTAAAAAAAAGTATACTTTAGAGGGCTTTAATTATGTTAATTATCACATATTTTGTTAATAACATTTTATTTTGAAGATGCCCATTAGAAGGTTTAGAGTGTTAATTTCCTAGAGAATCAAATGGGAATGCAGCTTGAAATTTCCTTTTAAATTAACTTTACTTACTTTTATGTCCTAATTAAATGGAGATAATAGTATTGGTGGAAATATTAGAGAGTTAGAAATTAGTGCTTAGATATTTTACTTAATACCAAGACTTTAATCTTAATGTAATGTATCTTTTGTTCTAATCAACATACAGCCCTTGCATTTAATGTACTGATGTGTTTGGATCAAAACATTTAAATAGGAACATTGACGCAAAGTAAAATTATCTTCACAGATAACCCCCTGATACTGTTGAGCTCCTTCTGGGTAATAGGTTCCTCCCCCCTGCATCTGTAATCTCTATGGAGGAAAAAGTGTTGAGGGTCTTTTAGTATTTCGGCATTACCTCATCATGTATTAGGTAATAGGCAGTGATCCCACTTAAAAAGACTTTCTGTAGTGTTTGCAAATCAGTCTAGGATGTGTAATTCCTTTCAAGTTTGACTGCTCTAATGCCTCGTAACACAAAAGCCACGTAATTTGCCTATTGCACAGGATCTTTACATTGGTGCACAGGTATGTTGTGTTGATATGGCTGTTTCTCTGCAGTAAGAGTGATGACGTTTCTGTGTATCATGGGCTTTATAGCAATAGAACTGCATTAATAGTAGGCCAAATACTGGAAAAGTAAGTAAAAATACTTACTAGCTAAGCAGTTATATTCCTGCAGTGTTGGTGAGTGGATCAGACCTCAAGGAAAGTTGTAATCCTGGTGAATGGAATGGGACTTCTCCCCCAATACCGTAGAGCCAGGCTTTGCTGCATGTCCTAACACACCCTGACCAGGAACTTTGCAGGGTTTTCCACATGGTTCAGTGCAAAATGGAGAGGCAGCAGTGGCAGACTCCTGCTTAGCACAAGGACACTCACGTTAGTGGGATGCCCAGAAGGAGAGCTCGACAGGCTTTTGTGAAGTTCATGCTTCTCCTAGCATGAATGCCAATGGCAGTTGTTCATTGACTGCTACCTTCACGTTCACTTACAGAGGGAAAGAGGCATTCTGCAATACTTGCTCTTTGTGCAACTTTATTCTTCTAAAGTCTGTGCCTGTCAGCCTTATACAGGAGTAGAATTAATCTGAACCTCTGACAAACCTGTTCCATGTTTCCTGTTCAGCATCTATTGCTTCATTTTTGCCATTGCAGGACAAGCTGTGTACTGATAGTTGGGCTTGTGGCTTGCAGGGCTGTTGCACTACCTGATGTCTCTGACAGGCTGAAAAAGACCCAAGCAGAGCAATAGGATGGGTTGCTGACCAAAGGGGGGCACTTGTCGTAAAAGCAGTGCAAGCTATGTAAACCAAATATCCAATTTGCTCAGAAGGGGTAATTTGAGTTACTTTTAAATAGTTAGCTTTTATGGTCAATTGGGTACTGCCACATTACTAGTAATAAGCCATAAATCTATTTGGTATAATATGAGATCATTTTTTAAGACTCTCAGACTAAATTTTCAGGTAAAGAGGAGAAATTGAAATTTATAATCCATACCATTTTTTGTGTAATTGTTATTAATAAATTAGCAAGAAAGAAGCAGCAGATGGAATGAATTGTTGTAGTTCATTAATTTTATGATGGCTTTCTTTGCATGAGCCAATTATGTCTGTCATTGTATCTCTAAGCTGCAGTGGTGCCCAAAGGAAAGGGCACACAGACAGGGACAAATCATCTTGGGTATTTTCTGCTTTCTGAGGTGGACAGAGTCAGTCTTGGTTCTCACTAACAGCTTTGGTGAAGGTATCAGGCCCCAAAAGTTGTCACAAGTACAGTTCTTAATCCTAACTCCAAAGGCTGGGGTGACGAGATGATGAGTCTTGTTGAGTGTGCTCAAAACTGGGATCTTCTGTCAAATAATCACCAACTTTTGTTATTGATGATGATGACAGTTTCTGAGTTTGACCTTGGTGTGCCTTCAGGTTCTTGGGATGTGTTCAGGGAAGCATTCCAAAGACACCATGCTGCTAGTCGCAGGGAAAAGTGCCCATGTGGTGAAGGACAATAGGAAAGAGAATTGTACTTGTGGTGCCTCTGGCTCAGCAAAGCTTCCTTTATATATGGAACTGTGACCTCTTTAATTAGAAGATGCTCTGCCATCTTCTGAGCTGCTCTATGGTAATATGCTGATAAAGTTTCCTGTGGAATGTGAGTTGATTTGCTTTACCTTCAGACCTTGTATTCTCAACTTGGAAAGAGTGGTTGTTTTTCTGTTAGATGTGTACTTCACTTAATGACTGTAGTTTATTACCCAGTAGGTCATATCCTGTATATTTTAAGAACAAACACCTCTGAGGTTGTGACTTGGTGGAAGGAGGTGACATGTGTCATTGCTGTTGTCTTCACTACAGCCTTGTGGAAAAACTAATTACCTTTTCATCTTGGTAAATTCAGAGGTCAGTTTACCACTATTATATCACAACATGACAGGGAACATGGGTAATTAGGTAGGCTGTGTAACCTGGATATTCCATGGATCTCATTACATCTTATTTAGAAAGGCTATAATTTGATTGGTGGAAAATTAAGGCATCTCCTCATGGGTCATTTTATCTTTCTGCAATAATAATTCTTGGCTTGATTAAAAATTGATCCAGTGTCTTAAAGTGAATTTATTATTGCTGCAATCTATCACCCACAGACAGATAATCTGGTTCCCATCTTTATCTGATTTGAAAAATCTGTCACTTATTATGTGTTGTTTTTTTTCCAATCATTTAAATTAATGGTTTGCTGAGGCAAGGCGTGCTACCATAGGCTTCTTGGAGAAAGCCAATGTGCACGAGACGTTAAGCCGGTACTTTTTACTGCAAGGAATCTGATACTGTGTCAAGTATTGATTGGAGCTATGTTGTGGCATCATTTTCTCTGGAAGAAAAAGAAAATCAAGTAGAAATTTTGGATGCAGAGCAATAAGAAGGACACAGACAAGTCACTGCTGGAGAAAATGGTTCGTGTGTGCCTAGTGCCTGGATGAATTCCTGCCTTGTGTGTTGCAGCATCTGCTGAGCACTGAAATTACACAAGTTGTAAAGGCTTGTCCCAACGTCCTTTAGGGGGGTACTGAAACCATCTTAGCCATGAAGCTGTGCACCAAAAAAGCCTGGCCTGTTCAGGTCAAATAAGCAGAAAGAAGCAAAGGTTAGATGGATTAATAGCTTCCTCAAAATCTGTTCCCTCTATTGTCTGCTTGAGCTTTGGTGAATCTTCTTCAGGCTTCGGTTTTCATCTGATTTGCCCATGTAAAAGCAGAATGTGAAGTTCTGATCAGGGAAGAGGGATCTGAAAATCATTTAAAAACCATCTTAGTTAAAGAAATCTTGTAGCAAACATTGCATTAAGATTAAGAAGGGGATTTGACGCATGTCCATCCTTAACAATATTTGTAAACAAGATACAGCTGTTGGTGGAAAACCTCTGTATTTATGGCATCAGCATTAAAGAATCACTCTGCTTCCTAGGCATTTTAACACACTTTCTTTCCAGTTGCCCAAACTACTTTAAAAAAACAAGGTCGTATTCCTGTCCCAAGAACACAGCAGGTTCACTTGTATCTATACCTCTGCTTAGAAGTGAACACTGGCAACTATTACATATGGTCTGATTCCTGCAGCTACCCTGGAGAAAGAGAGGATTGAAAGAAGATTGTGCAGCCAACCTGTCAAGGGGTGGGTGGATGTGTGAGCGAAGGGATGGTTATTAACAGTCCTGTTGTGTGGCTTTAGACTGAGGCAAAGGCGGGGGGGGAGTAAGGTACATGGCTTTGGTTGAAGTTTTTGAAGCAGAATAAAGCCAGAGGCAGCTGTTTCTCTCAGCAGTTTTGTAGTGCTTAAATATGGTGGCTCTTCCCAGATAAACAGGCAGAGATCAGCTCTGGAAGTTTGTATAGTTCAGTACAGAAGGTCATCCATAAATGTAGACTTAAAACCCCTGTAGAAAGTAACTGATGCAATAAACCCGTGGTGTGGAGAAGGAGCTGGCTGATGTGTTCACCTCGGTGGGAATTTTGCAGCTGTCTTTTGTAAGGCTGAAATTTCTTTGTGCATGTGTGTATTCTAAAATACTTTGTGCGCATTCTAAAACGTGTCCTTTCCAACCTCGCGTAGGCTGGCTCCTGCCAGCCCCATCCAATCAGTGCCTTGCTAATTCAGGATTGATGTTCCAAAATATCTTCTTTCTTCTTTTCCTTTTGTCAAAACAAAGGACTAAGTGACTGCCAATTTAATATCATCAAAACGAAAACCACTCTGTTCCTTCAAACCAGGCTGCAGGGCGCTCCCGCCTGCCTTGGAAGGACCAGGCTTCTATTATTATTATTTTTATTATTATTATTATTATTATTATTGCTTTTAAAATGGGCTGCAAAATTTAAGTGATTCTGTTCCTGTTGAGCAAACACAGTTGGCTTGCTCACAGTTCCCTGTCCAGGCCTGTGGAAGATGCATGTAACCTGTAGTGCTGGATAGTAATCGGAACAAGAGGTGGGACTCTCAGAAGTGGGGGAAATCCCTTGGTAATTTTTTCCTGCTTATCCTGAGGATAAAGATAAGCTCAGAAATGTATTTGTTATAATTCGTATGGATGTGTTGTAGCGAGCCCCCATAGTATAGAGGCATGTAGCCTTTGCAAGGACAGTGTGGCAGGTTGTGTTTTATTCTGGTTTGAGATGAAACCTGCAGCTGGGACCTCAGGGCAGGCCAGGAGATGCTGCTTCACCTAGAGGCATGTTGCTACAAGTGGTGCCCTGGGCCTCAATGCAGTATCTTGCCCTTGGGGAAAGCAGCAGAAGCAGGAGCCTCAGGGTAGCAGGAGCTGCCTCCCCACAGAACCTGCTTTGCACTAATCCTGCTCCCAGCTCTGAGCTTTCTCATGAGGCGTTTGAGGACTGCCTCAAACAAATGACGAGCTGCTGACCTTTGCTTGGGTAATGACTGATGGCAAGAGAGAGTGTTGCCTGGAGAAGAGGCTCCAGATGCATAATCCCTCATTGATTTGCTCTCCTCATGCTTCCCAAGTTACTGTTGATAGGATCTTGCTGCTGCTAATACTTTCCCCAGAGACCATGTGTTCACTGCTTATTGCTTGTCCATGTTCCCTATAATTAGACCTGGCTACAGGGCTGGAGCGCAGATAAAAGCATAAGGTGTTACTTTCTCTGTGATACATTCCTAGCAATATGTGAAAAACCATCCAGATAGGTGAAGATATGCATCATCTTAAAACAGGAGAGGTCAAGCTGATGGACACAGGGTAGGTTTCCCCTATTGTGTTTCACTGAGGGTAGCAATAATTGACACTGCCTGTTTGGTCTTCTTAAAAAGCAAATTTAAATCTAAGCTAGGCTTAAATTTCATAATTAAAAAGATGTTTCTGCAAGTAAAGAATCTTTATATATATTCCTAGATTTGTATTTGGAATAAATGCCCCTAGTGCCTAAAAGACCCTGATCATATATATGGTAAGTGGAATAGTTACCCTGCTATTTTATTATGGACTTGGTGTCTCCACCCTGGAAGTAACACCATCAGAAAACAGCACCAACAGCATGGTAGGAATAAGGATAAATAAACAAAACTAGAATTTAAAAAACCCCAACAAACCAGCCCAGAAAACAATGCATGGGGCTTTAGTGACCAAAGCAGCATTACAGTCCATGATATGTGTTGCAAGATCAGACCATAGTTCTGCATCTTCTTTTGACTGATTAATGAATTTTTCTGCTGCCACTTTATTAAAGCAGGATTTTTGTACACTGCATCGTTTGGACTGAACCTGGATTTTTCTGACACCTAACATACATGCAGGCACATGTCTGGAGCTAAGAAGTCTTGTGCCAACAACTGAGATTCCCAAGGCAGAGCTTGCCCTGCAGACAGCTCAGGGCCTTGTCCCTGTGGACCAGCAGCTGGTGTTTAGGGTGCTGCAGTGGAATTTTGGTGTTTGAAAGCATGTTTATGTGTCATAAAATCATATTTTGAGAAATACAGGTTTTTATATGAGATTGTGGATTTTTCTCTCAGCAAACGTTATGCTGGCTTTAATCTTGCACTGTATTTATGCTTGTGCTCATTCCTAGCAAATCTACAGCCCTTTGTGTAGTGGGTGTGTTTTCCAAAGTGTGCAGGCTTGCCTTTTGAGCGTGGGCACTTAGGAGATGTCAAAGGGCTGCAGTGGGAGATTGCTGTGCCCACACTCTCCTGAACACAGCATCACTTACTTAGCTTCCTAAACTCTCCTTCAGGCTGTTAGGCAATTGCTTTAGAAGGTGTTGGTCTTCATTTTCACTTTCCTCCTCCATATCTGTGATTTCCTCAATAAAGAAATACCCAAGAGCATCCATCTCCTGTCTTGTCTAATTAGACGAGCCTTCCCAATCATTATTGGGTCATTTGTCCCATCCATTCCTTCTCACAAGCAACAAATGAGGCAAGATTCTTGCTGTATTCACCGCCAGCAGTGATACGGATGAAGAAGGGAGAGGGGAAGATGGTTCAGAGGGTATTGATGTGAGTGCTAGCACTGAACACTGTGCCATATCTTTAATCACACAGTTCTTTTTCTCTACCCTTCCCTTTATTTATAAATTTCCCTTCTCCTTTCCTTTATTTGTAACTCTTGTTTTCAAAGCCTGAGAAATAATTTCCACATTGTGTCATTTCATTTACTCATCCCTCACATATAAAGTATTTTCTGCACTCAGAAAGTACTCAACTCTAGTAAAATCCAGTAATCTGTTTACAGACTGATCCAAACACAGAGTGTGTCAGAGGTGTTGTTGCTAGGAACACTCTTGCCTGAGCAGAAGCAATTGCACTGGGACATCAGTAAAGGTAAGTGTATTTCCGTGCAATATTGAATATTGAGAAGAGATTCCAACTGATTCAAAATGAAGTTTTGCAACTACAATATTACATAGTGCTGGTGATCTTAACCCTTTTAATATATCCGATTAAATGTGTCTTTGGAATATGGGAGAGAAAAGAAAGGCCGGACTTTGTTAATTAGAAAATGAAGTATGGGAATTTGTAACCTGTAATTTCACATGAGCAGATAGTGCTTTTTTGGAAGAACAGCTATTACAAGACCCATGTAGCCAATCTGAAATACCAGTGTAAGGGTTCTGCTGGATCAGTAGATGATCTGAGGGGTCTGATACCCACAAGGAAATGCTCTGTGTCTCCAGCCCCCTTGGAAGCACCTCTTTGGTGTGGAGCACCACCTCATGTGTCTTGCTGTGATCTTTTGAAGCCTTTGTAGGTGTTCTCTGGGATCCTTCTGGGATGCATATAAGCTAGTAAACAGTGATTTTGTGAAAATGCAACGCTTCCCAAGTGTTATATGGGACAGAGAAGATACTCTTGTTGGAGAGACATCCAACCTGTGCATATTTTGTGGATATTTTTTCCTTTCCCAGTTGTCTCTTCAAAACTAATTTTGCTATGCAAGTACCCAGTCAAAGACCAGTGCGGTGGGTTATGATGTAGCAGGCAGCTGGGCTGTACAGGAGGCATGAATGCTTGTACTGCCATCCATAGAAGGTCGTTCTCCTTGTCTGTTGAAACCCTGCCTCTTTTATGGTATTTAGCTGTAATAACTCAATGCCATTTTGTGTGTACCTTAAAGTGTCCTGCAGCTCTGTAGTAGAAGTGGAATACTGTGTGACAAAGATGTTAGAAAGGAATTCTGTTGATCATCCACTTTGACCTCCTGTTGAAAGCCTTGGATTAGCTTTTCCAGGGTCCTGTCAAACTGTGTCTTGACAGTTTCCAGCAAGGGAGATTCCACCACTTCTCTGGGCAACCTATTTCAATGTGTAATTGTTCTCGTGGTGAAGAATGTATATATATTTTTATTCTACAGAATTTGCCCTGGAGCAGCTCAGTTCTCTGTGTAGTATGTAGTCTGTTCTTTGCCACTGTGATTGAAGGGCTGTTTCACAAACTGCTTGCATCTGTCTGAAGAAGAGTATGTATATTGTATATGAACATGTGAATGGGAAATGCATATTTTAAATGACCATTCAGGAAATCTTTGTGAATGAAAATGGACTTGACCACTATTTGGAATCATATCCAGGCCAGCAAAAATGCTCACACCTAAAGCATCCAAGTTCAGTTTCATTTACTAACCAGGGCAATGATGGGATGATAGTGCTCTGTGTGTTACAAAGCTTTAATTCACCTGTTGATACCAATAGAAATATTAACACTATTTTGTGGGTCTTCCTTAGCACAATGCAGGCTCGTTTTGTGTACACACTCTCCTATCAAAGGCATCCTGACAGTTGTTAAATCTCAAATCTGTTCTTTATTGCTTTGAGTTAAGAGACATAGGCAAAGATGAAAAGAATAGAAAGGAAAGTTGAGCATTCAGGGAGAGAAATGAAAGCCATTCTGGGGAATGGAGGCTGCAGAATGGAATACTCACAGCAGTGGGGAAGAGATTTGTCTGAGGGGACAGGCAATAAAACCACATCAGAAAAGTGTGGGGAGTGGGGCAGAAGAAGAAATGGACAAAGGCGACCGTAAATTGATTCTTTGGCTTCCTGGAGATGTGCAATCCAAATGATTAACTGCAAAATCCGTGATTTGATAGATCTGGTGCGATAGAAGAAAGATCACGTCCTACTAATGAAGCAATGCATGGTTTGATTAATCCTCCTTTTTTTTTTCTATGTAAGTTTTGATTTTTCCCTGAATACATCACTGCCAAACTCAGTGTTTGTAGGACGAGGTCATTTTAGGTTTGAAATCCTTGCCATTGTGTGGTACTGGAAGGCACAGTGGCTTGCTAGGAGTAATGCTCCCTTTTGTCAGTCTGTTTCCAAATGGCTAATGCGATTGCATCAAATGTGAAAGATGCAATTTGAAATATATCGAAGAGGAGTATTTGTTTAGGATTAGGTGATATTTGATCAAAATACTGCAAGAATAGCAAGGATGAACTGTTTATGTTACGGGCCTTTATAATGAGCATATGCGCTGTCATGTTGTAGAAGTGGAGCACACTGGGGTATTTTTAAACCTTGCAACAGCAGCTGGGATTTCTGTCTTCCCTGGGAAGTGAAGAAGAAAATGTATTTCTGTTCTCCCTGGGGAGAAACGGCTGCTGTTCACTTGAAGGAGTGCTATTACCTTCCTCCTGTTTTTCCCAAGGAAACCGAGTATTTAATAATTGTCTTCATACAAGCACTGTCTCTGGGAGGTAGGAAACAAATGGTTACTTCACATGAGCCCTCCTTCAGCATGCTGCTTAAGCCCATGACTGAATCTCTGGGTTGGGTTTCACATCAGTTCCCAGTTGATGCTCATCACCAGCACAACTGAGCACCTCCCAGCAGTGTATTAAGCAACACGTTCAGCATTTCTCTCTCAGGGAGAGGACAGATGATAATGAAGAATAGCCACAGAGTCAAGGAGCATGGTTTACTTCTGGTTTGGGTTTTCTTTTTGTTGTTTGCTTGTGGGAAACAGTCAAATTTGCTTTTGAGGGTGCTTTTTCCCTGGGGAGCACCAGGGAATGAGAGCCTTGTGTTTATAGTAGAAAGCCTTTCTTGCAGTAGAGAAGGTCTTAACTAAAGAAGTCACCTTTGATATTTTGTCCCACATAAATTCCTGTTCTATGCCTTTGATGCCCGGCACTCATGGCAGCGAGTGCCTTGGTGATAAGCACCATGACCTGTAAAACCCAGCACTCATGAGAGCAGCAAGAAGCAAGGCTGCTTAGATGGACTCCAGCATTTCTGGTTGCAGTTTGTTGCACTGAATGTCCTTTCCAGAGTATTTAATGCATCTTCTCTTTGCATTGCTATGAAATCAGTGTCTCAACTATTTATAAATTTGCCCTAATTCTTCCTCCCTCTGTCCTGCCTAAAGGCTATAAGGAAGCTTTACATTTTCTGTTTTGCAGAAGAGAATTTCATGGGGGATAAACCTAACCTGAATTGCTGGAGTCATGCAGCTGCTTGTATCCATGATGGAAATACAACTCAATTTCAGCAGCCTGATGTTTAACTTCCTGACCTTTGGCTTCAGATTCATTTGTACTCAGCTTGTCATCCAGTTGTGGTTTTCAGTTCAAACCATGATGTGAGGGGCTCCCTTCCCCCAGCCTTTAATGAAGATGTTTACCTGAGTCGCATCTGTGTGGTGTAACTTGCAGTCTTGGCTTAGTGGAGGAAGGCCCAAGGCTGGCCTGCCAGAGGTGAGATAAATTGGGATTGAAATCCCCTGGGAGAGCCTGAGGTGTGAAAGCTGTTTTGCTGTGACTAGCTCTCATCAGTAATGATAACCCCTCAATTTTGTGCCACCTAAATTCACCCAAAATTATATGCTAAATATAAATATTCATTTTATAAATATGCATGTTAATTAAATATACATTTATTTTAAATGCATGTGTTAATTATACATGTTACATCAGATCACAATTAAGTCAATAGAAATTGGAGATTTGCATATAATCATGCTTGTATACTAATCAGTTGTCAGTCTAGAAAGCCACTTTCTGCATGTAGACAGAATATAGACCTTGGTCCAGTGATCATCTCAAAGATTGAGTAGCAGCTTCAGTTCTTTTGTTTTTACGGATTTTTCTTCCTAGAAGAGAACAGAAAGAGGTATGACTTCTCCTTTTCAGTGCATAAAGGATGCCCAATAGTTCCTTCATGTTTTATTCTACTTCTTCCAGGAGCCGCCTAGAATCTAGGTTTTGGCCAAATGAAGCTCCTCCTCTAATACATCAGGACTGTGGTAAACCTGCCTCAGCAATTTCTTTAGATGTGGGTTGCGAATGCTCTTTCACCAGTGCAGGTTCCTCTTCTGGTGTTCTGCTTAAATGGAACTTTGCCTCACCCCAGATCTTCCAGGAATAATATGGGTAATTCCAAATGATGTACTGGATAGTTAACAGTCATATTACCATGTCTGCCTGTTGATTCATGCAGGTTGTGAGAGTTTGAAGTGCTTACTGTGGTTTTGTTTTGGGTTCAATTTAAATGCAAGGTTGGAGCTTGCATTTACTGTGTTAAAAGCTATCTGAAATGGCCATGACTTTAGTTCTGTATCAGTGTAGATGAAACTGGTTTTGTTCCAATACAGATGTATAAGCATCGCTGAGAGAATACTTGAGGGGCTGAACTATTCAGAAAGCAGAGTTCCTTTCAGAGTCTTGTTTCTCTGAGATGTTTCTCCAATGGAAGCAGGTGACCTTCAGGGCTTGGTTTTGCACAGATGTATTCACTGGTGCCAAGACTTACTGTGGCAGTTAACGTGTAACCAAGGCCAGCCTTGTTCAGTGCACTGAAGCATACTATAAAGTGCCATCCAAGCCAAAGGTATCAAAAACATGTGCAAGTGCTCTGGTGAAGGAGATTGCTTCCTGAACTGGGATCCAGGGATCGAAAAGGAGATGAACATGTGTCTCCTGTTGGCTTTGGCAGTCATTTGGTAATAACCCCATCCAGAGAAGGAAGTTAAAGGCTTGTTATGAGCGCTGCCAAGGAATTTGCTTCATGGAAAGGGGTGTATCCTTATGTCAGGGTTGCTTTTGTGTCAGAACAATCTCATAACTCCCTTTGGGGGGGAATATGAGAAGTGTTGGGGTTCTCGTTTCCCCAGCATTTTCCCCACATGCTCAAAACCTTGGTTTGGTATCACAGATAGGACTATGGTCAGTGCAGCGACTCAGCGCGCTTTTGCTATTTCGTATTGACTTTTTCTCTACAGCTTTGAATTCACTTTTTCTCAGAAGCATTATTATTGCAGAGCACTATTCACACTGAATAGGTTGCAGGCTAAAACCCATCAAGGTTTTATAACAAACTCTGTGAAAAGTACCTATTTCATCAGTCATTTTCATCTTTAAAATATTTGCTTCAGGTATCAAGGACACCATTGATTGCTCACTGTATCATGTAAATCTTCATAAGAAAATAGGTCACTCTTCAAATTGTCTTCTTGTAGGGATGTAATTAAGCTGCTTTAAGACAATTATTGTATTTTAAGTATCTACTCATGTTTAAAAAACAATGTACTTTTAGGTTTTGACAGTGATATAATTTCCTATTTATTATCTTTTAATTAAAAACACTAGTAAATAGGATTAAAGCCAATTGTATGGTAATTTGACGTAACCATTGCAATTCTGAAGCAACATACTTAGTCTACAGTGAATTAGTTTAGTAATAGAGGGGGGATAGAAGGAAAAAAAACCCTGCTTGATTATTCAAATCAGGAGTTCTGGTAAACAGGAATCCTGAACCAGACACCTCTGGGTTCTGCTCATGCTTGGATGTGCATCTCTTGTCATTTTAGCGGTGGTGTGTTTGGTGTTAACTTTAAGCATCCCAGAGGATTTGCAGGTGCTGGGAGGGTTGATTGTAGTTTTGATGCCACTTCTGTGATTTTGGCTCAGTGTGTTCCAGAAGTCATTATTTTGGCTTTTTGCAAATGTAAGAAGGCAGGTAAACTGAAAAGCTCAAGGACTGGAAGGTGGAACAGATTTCAAGAAGACTTCAAAAGGTTCAGAAAGCATCTGGAACTTACACCAGTGTCTCAAAAAGGGAGACAGCTTGTAGGAAGTGGCTACCTTGCTATGTGCAAACTGTTAGCAAGAATAAGAGAATCAGAAAAGCATGCTGTGTGGAGGAAACTTTGTTCAGTTTGTAGACATCGGCACTGTGGCAGTAGAAAGTATAGGAGCAAACAGAAAATTTGCAAGAAATCAAGTCAATTTTGGCCTTTCGAGAGTCTGTCCAAGATAATGGCTTTCAGCTGTATGATGACATGAAAATGAGATTCCCAGTCAGTCTGTTCTCTCACAAATTCCCAATACGGTGAGGTTTTTTTTATGTCTCATTAAAGACCACTATGTCTCTGTTCTGAGACCAGTGGCTGTGGAAAACAGATGATTCTAGTGTTGTTTAGTCTGGAGAAGAGAAGGCCATCAATGGTGTCTTTGGTACCTGAAGCGCATTTGTTTTCCATGGGACCCTGATAGGTGAAATGTCTTCAGAAATTTCCCAGCTCCTCATGGCTGCTGTGAGGAGCCAGCAGTATCCTCTGCAGCCACTTGTGAGGACCACACTTGTGGGTGTGTGGGATCCACTTGGAGTCCATTACTTTCTATAGGAACCCCTGCAGAGGGATCAAGTCACGCATATAACCGAAAGCACCACCTGGAACTGAATCTGGTATTACAACAGGGAAGTCCTCCACATACCGTATCTGCCACCTAGCATGAGGACAGGCGTAGTGCGACCTGCTCACTGTGATGACCACCAGACAGCACCCTGAATCCTCTCCTAAGCTGCTACCTAAAGCATTTGCAAGATGAGCAGTGAAGGTAAGGGAAGCAGGAGTGTTTCAAATTACAGGTTTGTAGCTGACTGCTGCTAGTCAGTCAATTTTACCCAATTTGCACTCATGAATACAGATATTTTCCCCCCCCTTTTCTTCTTGATGCACAGGTGCACCCCTGCTGCACCAGGCATATTATTTCAGGCTGCTGTGAAGATGTGGCTGCCAGGATACGTAGTTACAGTTAAATTGTATATCTATATTATACAAAATATAAAATACTTATTCATATCTGCAAGTATTCACTTATAAATAATTATATGTGGAATTAAACATATGTATATACATTAAAAAAATCAAGCTAACCAGCTGCCCACTATGTGTTTTGCCATTGCTGTCCTTTTCTTCATTCCAGACATCCTCAGCAGTTGAAGATAACACTTTTAAATACAAACATTTGGGCAAGGAAGAATATTGTGGGTCTTACAACCTTAACAGTAATCACTCGCTAGCCCTTTCTGGAATACAAACTAAATCTGTGTATTAATCTGAAACAAGCAGCAGTAACAACTCTGGCACCATTGAAAAAATGAATGCTATATACTTTAAATGTAGCACGTGGAAACATTACTGTTGGTGCTTACCTAAACCCAGAGTGGGTGAATAATTAAAGCATGAAGATGTGAGTTAATTGGTGGCTTTTTTTCCCCATCTTGATTTTACTTAATGGATGTGGTTCATAAATTTCTATCCAGGTAGGGAATGAGATGCATTTTGCTTAAACTTGTATTCTAGGCATGTCCTTGGAGGTACCAAGCACCCCGAAATGATCTGGCATCTGTGGGAGCTGCGAGAATTCAGCACCAAGCAGAAAATCAGGCCCTTTGTGTTTTGGGAATGCTAATCCATTGTTATGGTTTCCTTTTAAACCGAAAATAAACTCAATGTGTGTGCTGTTAACTTAGACAGGTGCTAGAGCCGACAGCTCAGGGTTTAAGGGCAGGGGTCAAGCAATCAAAAGTGGTCCTCTCTTGCGCAGATCATCAAACAGGGAGTGCATCAATGGGCTCAGTGGCCAAGGCTGGAAATTAATCAGCTCAGCCCTCAGTGTTTAGCCATGCTGATTATATACTGGCAAAGTGAGCATGAGATGACAGGCCAGAGGAGCTAACGTAATAGGAGTTCGTTCCCAACAAAGGCAGGGAAGAAAGATCAATTTGCAATATTCTTTTCTGTGCCCATGCAACAAAGCAGAAACATGAAAGCAGAACATTAAGGGATGCTCCCTATGAACTGGACAAATCAATAAACATCAGTGGTAAAGGGGGGGGAACAGGAAAGTTTCTCACTGTTGTGTACCCTGAGGCCTTTTCTGTCTTTGTGAAGTGCTGAGTAGCAGTGGCCTCTGTCATGTTTCCTTTCACCTACATGGTGTCATCTGCTTCAGTCTCAAGGTGAATGCTGGTTTGCGCCATCTGAGCGAGTGTTTAAGGAAATTGTTCCATCTCTTTGGGAAGGGAAGGAAGGGGCAGGCTCTACAAAAGCTGCAGTGGCAGCTCACTGTGTAGTTCCGTTTCTGCATCAGTTGGGGCTAGAAACTGGGGCTTGGCTCTTGCACTAGGTGCAAGGTTTCAATGATTTCAGAGTTTTCACTTCAGAGCTCTTGAATAAGCGCCAGTGGCTTCCATAGGGAGCACCAGATACAAAACCTGATTTGGAGTATAGGAGTTAAACTTTTATTGGAATATGAATTCCCACAAGCAGTAGTAGGGATAATGTTAGATATCCAGTAAAGAAATACAGATGGATCTAGTCTGGGGAGACTGAGTTCTAGTAACATTTGGGAAAGGGAACTACAACTGAAAAGACAAATATTTAGTGCAGCCACTGCCAAATCTACCCAGTGTCAGGCCAGTTAATTTTATCATCTTAGATATTTGGCTGTGAGAGCCAGACCTGTAAATCAAAGTATTTCCAGCAGCAGTACAGCTTTGCACTGACCGTTTTCACCTGTACATGAAATGTCTCTTAGATGCATATTCAGTGTGTGCTACTGGTAAGAGAATAGTTTTCTTCCGGCTTTCTGGTGACTTTGGTGGAGGACTCCTTGCTGCATTGGCACTTTGTTTTAAAATCCAATTCTATAGAATGCTAAAGTACACATTCAAACATGTGCATATAATCTTTATGACAAAGCACATGCTTTACAAGGCACATTGCACGGATGGGGTGTGTTACCTGCTGGTGGGGAGCTGGTGATGGCTGCCCAAGCAGGGCAGCAGAGCTGGTCTGAGGATAGCACACTTGGTGGGATTCAGTCTGGGTCCCAGTGCTGGTGGTGGCAGTGGTAGCTGTAAAGTACTGTTCTGGTGAATTACAGTAAACTATGAAGCACTTTGGACTTGATATTTGTGTTTGTCAGCAATTTTATCAAGTTATTCTGTTATTTAGGAGCCGTTTTCCCTAATTCCCAAATAGGATAAGTCAGCCTGACAGGTCCAAGCAGGAGGAATGCAGAGCATGCTGAAAAGAAACAAATCTCACAAGATGCTAACTTGAGCGTTGACACCTCCTGGAATCAGGCTGTTTACTTGCAGAGCTGAAACAGGTCATCACCAAGTCGTATGCGATATATGTGATGTTATGTGTCATGGCTAAAGCATGGGTGGGAAGGAGATGGTTTTTGGCTGACTACCTTCTGGCAGATTCACAGAGTGAATAAATTCAGAAAAGGTTATGAGAAACCAGTAGTTTCTTCCTTTTCATGATCAAGAAGCCCAGCAAAGGGGGTGTGGGAGGAGGGAGGAGTGGGAACAGTTGTAGAAGCTGAACTCGTGCCTTGGATTAGTGTCTGCTGAAGTACCAGAGAGTCAAGGAGAGATGCGTGGTACTTGGGAAAAGCGAATTGATGCAAGCTTTGTAGGACAGATCATCTCCATGTAAGCAGTACAGCTATGTACCAACCTCAAATCTCTGGTGCCCTGGTAAACAAAAGTTGCCTGGTTGCTGTGTTAGCAGACTGAAACTGCTCCCTCAAGGGAGCCCTGTGCTGCCAAGGCTTCCTGGGTGTTATTGAGGAGAAACCTAGGAAATGTAGTGAAACTTGAAAACGATAAATAAATGAGTAAATGTTGGGCAAGGGGTTACTGAGAAAGGTGCAGGGGTTGGCGCTGTGCCTTTGTCATGCTGCTTACTTGTTTAGCATCAGCAACACTTAATCACAACGCTCCGAGGCTTGTTAGTCTTTTAAAAGGCTTGAGCTAAACAAGTTACTTTTGCACTAGTCACAGACCACACCGGGGGCTCACGTAGACTTCGTACACAGAAAGGTTCTTGTTTTGTAGCCTTTGCTTGTTCCTCTGCAATGATATAGCATGAGCCTGAGGGTTCTGAAGTAATCAGAGGACTACTGAGGACTTAAAATATTTGAAGTTTTCTAACTGCAAAATTTGGTCTGAAATTTATTATATCAGGATGTCAGAAATCACACAAAACCCGTGCATTTTCAAGGAAACAAATCTGCCTTGGCAATTAGTTCTGGATAGAGAAGTGAGGAAGGGAATTTGTTACTTATTCCACTTTAGCATTCCATTTTGTGCCAGCTCATGTGCATGTGCTGATTGGTTTTCTGTGGATAGCATAAAGCTATAGCTTTTTAGGCAGTTGCTGAGGGAGCATGTGAAGTGTTCTAAGGTTAGATGGGACAGCTGATGTCCTGCTTGTGTGAGCAGGAAGCATGCATGAGGAGAGCATAGGTACCATAGGTTGCAGGATATTTCTGCTAAAATAATCATCAGTGGAATGGTTAAAATTGAGAGTTTACAATATATCATCATCTTCAAGGTTTTAAGTTTCTGGAATGGAAAGCTAGGGCCGTATGTGTTCTTCTCTAGGGGCCTCTCTTCACGGAGGAAATGGTAGGTAATTTCTGTATGTAAAGAAAATTCTCTCTCCCTTCACAGTGGATTCAAGCATTTTGCTATCTGTCTAACCCAGTGAAAGCTAGACAGAGTTAAAAATATCACATAAACATCTGAGCTTTAGTTTCAATAAGTTAAAAAGTTCTAAGTCATATCCGAATATAGATATAGAAAACCTGATGTCACTTGGGTGGACTTGAAAATGTTACCTTGTCTTTCCAAATAACATTGACAAGAAAATCCTGTCCAAGAGCTGGAGCATGGGGATTTTGCCTGCTATGTACATGGATGCTGCTCCTCGCTTATTTGGGTTGGTCACACCGACAAGCTGTAGAAGATCTGGTTTGAAATTGCTGCGGGGTTGGTTTTTTTTCCTCTCCTTTTGTTCTCTAGTGTAGACTTAAAATGTTCTCTGCGTCTTGAAAATCGTATTGAACATCAGGAACTTCTTGCTGAGCACACCTGTGGGGGGATTGTTGTTATTGTGGGGTTTTTGGTTGAGTTTTTTGCCTCTCAGGAGTTAAAGTTGGATGTCACGTGGTCTTTGTTTTGAAGAACACTGCAAGATTGGCATATGGTCAGCAAGAAATGCTTTGTGTGTTTTTAAGTCTTCGTTCTGGGTCTTCTGAATTAAACCAATGCTAAATGCTGAAATAGCAAAAGAAGTTGGGAAGCAAACAGGATCTAGCTGATGTTGAATGCCGGGCTCTTTGTTTTCCAGATTATCTTAATTGTTTGATCTTCCAGGTATCCTGTCTTTTGTGACTCTTAGGTTTGGGAATTGTTGCAACTGCCTTTCAGCATTCCATCCCACTGTTAGGACTAATGTTGACACTGGTCCAGCCAGCTCTCTGTCTCTGAAATGCTCAGAACAGACGTTATCTTCACTTGAGCACTCCCCACAAGTTGTTGTAGTTTTCACAATCCCATATTTCCTTTTGTTTCAGGATGTGCTTTATAATACATCTGAGATGTGTCTGCGTTCTGTTCCTCTCTGCTATTATAACTGGTTAGCTTTTATTTTAAGGAAAGTCATGGCTAATTTGTGGAATGACAGGCAGTTTACACATGATTGTACTGGCTCTTCTGATTTCAGCAATGTGAGGACTGGACAGTTGTGTCTGATGATTTTCCTGTTTGGTTTGTGGTAAGCAAAGCTGCAACATAGAGCTCATGAAAAAAATTCAAATTCTTAGAAATTGTAAGTTTAATACTCCATGTGCATTAAAACAGTTGACAAGAGAAACAAATTTATTGGAAAAACTTGAATGAATTTTTCTTAATTATTTCTTAAAATGAAAAGTTGAATCAAAGCATCTTACCTGACTAAAATCCAGCATTTTGTGGTCATAGAAAAAAGATTAAATGAATTATGGGCTTTTTTCCTAAAAACATAATGAAAGCCAAGAGCTTTGCACATCACTGTTTAAAAGTTGACAAAATTGGACTTTGGGATTTAGTTTTCTTGGGGCTGCTCTGTGGTGTGGCTCCTTCTGCCTTAGTTATTCTGATCTCTGCCCTTGGAAATTGCTCAGATGTAGTAGTTCCTTGTCCTGTCACTACTGCCAGACCTTATCAGTCCTGTTAGCTAGCTGCTTATCACTGAATTCAGGAGAAGTTTGCTCTGTTGCCTACTAGCTGCCAAATATTATTCACAAGTGTTTTCTGTTGCAGAGTGGACATGAAACACCTGCATGAAACCCCCATGGCAGGGGGGTTGGAACTAGAGGATCTTAAGGTCCTTTCCAACCCTAACTGTTCTAATGTCAGACTGGTGACTAAACCCCTTTGGACCTGTTGCAGGAGGCAACACGCAGGCTGTTCCTTCAGTCCTCAGTAAAAGTGGGTGTTTCCAAAAGCTGATGTCGATTTCTTTGTGGCCTGCATCCACACGTAGTAACCCAGCTGATGGGACTGCAAAGGGAACCTCATTTTCAGGGGTTGCTCTGGATCTCTCTGAAGCTCATCTCTTACCATGTTATGCCCTACGCTGTGTTTAAAAATTATTATGTATTAAGCAACGAAGATCCTAGGTCGGCATGCTTTTAAAAAGTACAAGCAGACTGGTTCTTAAGTAGCATGGCAATTACCATGCCAGTTGTACACGAGGGCTCAAAATCGCAGCCTCCAAGTTTGAGGGCACCTTGTCCATTGTTAATACTCCTGAGGAGGCTGCAGTGGCTATCTGCTGTGATTCACTGGTACAACCAGTGTCTGTGAACTCTCCGAGGACATTCTTGGCAGCTGCAGGACATAATTACCACATTTGAGAATATCTTTTAGGCATTTGGATGTATGGCTGGCTTTTTAGATTGCTCCCCTGCTAACTAATACGTTACTGGTTTGACACAATTGACAGCTGGCTGTGCTGGTGGCTAAAGAACTGCCTCTGGGGCTGTCTCAGAATGAGGTTAATGATGGCCTAGATGAGTTCCCTGCGTTTCCTATACATCATTTACCTGGAATTGTGCTCTCTGCTAGGCTCTTCGGTGATGACAAGGGATCTGACCAAGTGGCCATATGTACTAAATGCTGCAGCTATTCCACTGGGCCAAATTTGGGCTTATTTACTGTGGTTTGTTTTTGGTTTTTGGCTGTTTTTTTTTTTTTTTAAGTATCAAAAAAATCTCTGCTCTGAAATGCACTGTTTTAATAAAGGGAATGACTGTCGAACATCCATTTTGAACTGGACTCATAGTTGTTAACTGAGCATCCCTTATCACTCTCACGTTGTTACGATCCACAAAGGAGTGTTTGTACATCGCTGTGCTGTTGATTTTCTTACTTCCTCCCTACAGGACTTCTGAAGACCATGACTAATGATGAATTGTGAAGCTTCCATGTAGATCCCCCGTCTGTAAGTGCCTCACACATGGAACTTTAATAGCTATTTTTCTTGTGAAACTTCACTTGTGGTCAGCTGTGCAAGGTGAAAGCAATCATAATATTGATGTGCAGGGCTGGTCTCAAACAGAGCCACAGGAAAATCATTGTTATATTTGGGAAGGGCAGCACTAAAGGGATTTTTTTTTCCTTCCCCTTAAAGCTTTTCCTTCTTTCTGAGATGGATGAAATAGTTAAGTCATTTAGAAAACAAATTCCCATCCTCCCTGATTTAAGATCTATTCCTGCAGTATGTATGCCGTGGGGGAGATGCTGTAGCGGTTTTATGAGGAGATAAAATATTGGCTTAATGATAATTTGGCAAAGTTTCAAGATATCTGAGGGGACTTCCTGGAAATTAAAAACAACTCAGATGTAAGAGAAAATTAAGCTGGTGACCCCGAGTACAAAAGGGGAAGAGCTCAGACATCCATTCTTCCTTGCTCCTTGCTTTAGTCTCTCTCTCTGTCTCTTTTCTTTTTTCCAATCCCATCTTGCTAATCACCTCCCCTTGGCCCCAGCTGCTCTCATTACAAGGTGGAAGACTAGTTTAAGGTAAATTTGCTATTGCTATAGCTGCACATGTATAATTTTCCAGGGATTTTAGTTTTTGAGGGTGGCCAATCTTAACATGAAACTTTCCAAACATGTCTGTGATTGGGCTCATTGAGGCCAAACTCCCTTTCTGCTTGCAGTCTGAGGGCTGAGGAGGGATGCTTGGCTCTTCGGGGAAATTAAATTGTTCTCTATGCTTAAACCATTTGTACCATTTTTCTACAGGAAGATGTGTAAATATCTGGAGACATGTGCAGGATGCTCTAGAGACTATTTTAGTCTTTTGCAGCTGCCTGTATGACTACATCTGAGCAGACTTCCCCATACTACTACCTCTTAAAATCCTGGGCTGATCCTTCTGCCTTCCTCAGATGATGCCCTTGTTTTTGTGATCTGTATGGTATACAGAAATACAGCATCAGGCCCACTAGACCTCTTGTAGCTTGAGGAGTAATTCCTCCTTACCTACTGAGCTTTTGACCTGATTGCTGGGAAGAGTGGAAGGTGTCTTAATTACAGACAAGTTTCTTTGTTATTTCAGGAGGTTTTGATGTTTGAACATGTGGAGCCAGACACATCAACATTTCCTTTGATCACTACATGTTAGTCCAACAGTGGCAACATATGATTCCTGCACAGCAAACATACCATGAGAACTGGTTGTGCAGAGGCTGCACATCCCATTTTAATCCCTGCATGATTTAGCCTTTCAGAAAATTGCCACTTTTTAAACTTCCATTAACACCTCCTTTATTTTCTTTTCCCCATATTTCTGGGAAAGTCTGGTTTGGAATGGAGCATATGAAAGAAAAGACTGTGAAAGCTGGGAAAGCAAGGGAAGGGACATCAGAAAGTGGAAATCAGAGTAGCATTTGGTGGTGGTGTTGAAATGTGTGTATGGGAAAAGCTTCCAACCTTTATAGCTATAGATCACTGTGGGTGTAATGGATGCCTGTGCCAGCTGGCAACCTGAAACAGTAGCTGCAAGGCCAGGTTGGATGGGGCTTGAACAACCTGGTCTAGTGGAAGGTGTCCCTGCCCATGGCAGGGGGTTGAAACTGGATGACCCTTAAGTCCCTTCTGACACAAACCATTTTATGGTTCTATGATGTGTTTTAACTCTGAAATCCACTGTTGGACGGTCAAGTCATTTGCTGAGGTATGGAGAGGGCTCATGGACCATGCTGAGCTTAGAATGGTTTTAATTTTGTCTTGGGAAAGGCAACTGGTCCTAAGAAAAGCTCTGGAAATGCTGGTCCCTGCAGGTCAGAGCCATGTTGCTGTAATACATCAGCCTGGGGTCTGCTGCCATCATCTGTAAGTGCTGCAGATGTCAGCAGTTCAAGTGCTGATGGAGTCTAGCTTTTTAGAGCCATCATTCACAGCCTTGACCCTGGTCCCTGATAAAAGTCAGCATTGGCTTTCAGGTTTCTTTCATTTATTTATTTATTTTATTTTCATGCTAACCCATTAAAAGCAGAGGTCCAAGCCTTGCACTCTGACCTGTTGTTACTTGCCATTCCCATTCCTAGCCTCTTATCTCATGTTGTGCCTGTCATCTGGCGTGCTCCAGAACCTCTTTTGGAAACTGCTGTAATTACCTCACAGAGCCCGTGGAGTTCATTTCTTGTCAAAGCTGAAGTTGTGAAATGTTTTTCTTCTTTTTAGATGCAAAGTAGAGACATCGATGTTTGAAACTGCTCTTCAGTCCTCCCCTTCTTCATTCTTCTTTCTTTGCCTTGGACACTTCCTCTTGTGGTGTGCCTTTCAAAACAGATAATTCCATTTTCAGCTGCATGCTCAGGGTATGCCTGCTACTCTGGTTTGAAGAACCAGTCACTGGGAAGAAGCTTAGAGATGTTGCCTGTTGCTTTGACCCTATGGCAAGATGCTTCTGAGTAGGATGCTCTGCATACACCATCTGTGTATGCTTCAAGACTCTTTGAGCTGTTTCTGGAGAGCAATGGTAGGATGCTAGTGAAAATTTTTGTTCTAAGCCCGTGAAAATGTAAAGGAAGAACCAGGAATTCTAGACTTGGGCAAGAAAGTCAAGATTTAATGGTGCATCACTGCACATATCCAAGTATTAGCTTTGTGCTTGCTAGCCACTGGGAGAGAGGTCAAGGACTAGATGTATCTACACTTTTCCACTCAGTTGTTGGCATCAAGAAGATCCATGCAGAGAATTTCCCCTACTAACTGCCCCTTTACTGTAGTTGGTTTAGGGAGAAATCGAGGTGGTGAGTCAGGTACTGAGACGAGCCACCTAACTTGGATTTTCTCATGTAGAATCATAGAATAGTTAGGGTTGTAAAGAACCTTAAGATCATCTAGTTCCAACCCCCCTGCCATGGGCAGGGCCTTACCGCAAGCCTGTCTCTGGGACTTTAACATCTCTGTAAAGGTTTGGGAGCTTTTTCTGCCTTTAAAATAAGCCTGGTCAGCCTCAAAAGAGACTTTAGTCTAGGTTCTGTCTTTGCATTGTCATGTTTGCAATTAATTAAAGAAGGGGTGAACTGAGGAAGGGGAGGAAACTCTAAAGACATGAGTGCAATTTCCAAGACTGATTGGCTGCCTGTTTGTCTGGGAACTGGCAAAGTCTATGAAATATTGGATAATCTCTAAAAATGTGTGTCAGCTACTTAACAGGATCTTGCTTGTGGGATTCAAGTAATTAGGATGTAAGTAATTAGTAATTAAGGAATTAAATATTGTGAGATTTCAAAAACTCTTTGGAGAGGCTGAATTAATGTTTCTCTGTGTATTTAGTTTGCTCCTGTTTTACAGCATGTAGGTCAAATATTACATGTGCCTCTTTAGACATGAACTTGGGGTGGGGGCAAAGGGCTTGTCCTGGGTGTGCTGAACATATATCAGTACTGGGTGGTGAAATCTGTGTGGTCGTTTCATGTGATGTGCTTCCCCTTGCTACACCCAGTCTTTTTAAGCCTGTTCTCTCCTGTATTGGCAAGGGCAAAGCACGTGTGGATCCCTTTCCTGCCCTTCACCTTATATCGCTAAAGGACAAAAGACTCAACTTCCTCAACGTGAGGAATCCAGTTGAGGTGTCGGGGGAACCTCACATGCCTGGCAGCTTCTGAAAACTTGACTTTGTGTTTGCATTGTTCACTCCGAGTTGTGGGTGTCCAGGGAGCTGCTGTACTCATCCTGCTATGGATGTGAGAAGGCTGACCTGGAAAGATGAACAGAACATCCTTTCATCCTGAGAGGAACATTACAGACCTGAGCATCACCTCCTGAAGCTATTTAATTAAAAGGGGAAGGCATATGACTGGATTGGGTCGTTAATTGCAGCACTGTAGAAATTCAAGGTAGCTGTCAGGGGTTTCATCAGAGAGCTGAGGACAGGGAAAAAAAAAGCTAGAAGAAGGAGGTAGTCTTTTTCTCACTAGACTCCCTATGAATTATATTCTTGACAGGAATGTGTATTGCAGATAGAGGCAGTATAGTTTTGTATCCAAAAAATGACACCAGGGACTTAAGATTTCAAAGAGTTTGGACGTTTATCTGTTGTAAATGTAATTGTATCTAGAAGTAAATAAGACTCTGCAATTTATAGGCACTTTAATCTTGCACTATTTATGGACATAGAATTGCTTAGAATAATGCTGCCTTATTTTATACTGATGGCATTGTATTTTTAACACTGTAGTAAGGGTTATTTCAGCTGTGAAGCTTTATCAGAGCCTGCATGTTTCTAGAGGGTTATAAACTGGCTCGAGATGTCTCTGAAGCAACATGAACTCTCGAGCTTGGAGGAGCGTAGTTAAAAATTTAAGATCCCATCAGTGTACCAAATATTTATGCTTATGGGTAAATATAGAGGACTCTTCCCAAAAGGAGGTGGGTGTGCTTATATGAATGTTCTGAACAGAGAGTTAAAATTAACAGCAGTTTATCTGACCATGCTGTTTGTTAGTGAGGAGAGGGAGTGTGCACACAGAACTGAACAGAAATACTTGTATGTTCAGAGAAAGTTACCACAGATAGACAAACCCCCCTTTTTCTTGCGGCCACTGGTCCATACACAGCACTGTTCTGTCTTGCAGGGCAAGGTGGATGTGGAATTGCCCATCTGGACAAATTCCTGGCAAGCTGTGAGGCTGCAGGAGAGCACCTGAAGGTGTAATATTTTAGTGGAAAGGATGGTTGCAATTTCTAGCACAGAAACAGGCCAGTAGAAGCTGTGTTAACACAAGACAGAGTGTACCTCCTTTCTAATTCTAATATGCTCGCTTTAATCAGCAGTGGCTTGACGTCTCCTGCTGAATAACACTGACAGAAGAGACTTGCAGAATCAGGGCCCAAGTTTCTTAGCTATTGTACCCTGGGACAAAAGGGACAAGTCAGGTCGCTTTAAAGTAAACAGGGGGGTTGGCAAGGGAGGTGAAATGGCGAAAATGTTTTGGATCTTCATCAACCCACAGAAATATCTCAGCTTGTGAGTCAGCAATAGAGATGTTTGTACCTAACTTTAGCCCTCTCATCCTTCCTGATGGGCTGGCACAACTGCATTTGGATGTACTACGGAGGCTTCTCTAAAATGTGTGGTTTGTACAAGTCCCTCAGATTTTTCTACCTACTTTCTCCTATTGCTGCCTCTGATGCCCTTAAAAAATAACCTTCCCAAACCAGCCATATATCTGTGTATATATATGTGTGTGTATATATATATATATATATAAAATATAAATATAAATACCAGCCCTCTGTCTGCAAAGACAATGTTCACACTCTGGTTTGCTGGTGCCTAGGCAGGTCAATTTATAATTGCCTGTAAGTGTCCTGCAAACAGGAGCGTTGTTCATCTGCTGCTCAGTGTCATTTGGAGATTCTTTTGAAGCATCGTAGAAAATCAAATAAATGACTTCAAATTTGATCCTTACTGGAAGAATGTCCATTGATCAGTGTAAGCGAGGAGCCAGCACATCCCTATCAGCAAGTAATAGCCTCTGGGAGGTAATTTTGAACCAAATAGGTGAACAAACCCTGTAAATGGTGATCAGTAAACAACCAAATTCCACTGTGCTTGAATGTCAACAAGGATACCATCAATTCTCCTGCTGTTCATTTCTACCATCTCTATTATTCTGCGTTGCGCTGTCCTTGCCTGAGATGGTGGTAGTTCATTGTGTCAGATATTGTTGCTTTTCAGTGAAAGTAAATAGATTTTTGATTTAGGATGATTTTTGTTTAGCGATGGAAGGGAGTGTTTTATTTTCTCCTTCCCATTAGTTACAGTTTGTTAAGATATTTGCATTTGAACAAGAACTTTCCCCTCTCTCTTCACCTCCTCCTGCCTGTTTGGGCAACGAGGTTGCATCCTTCTCATTTGAAATAGCTTTAAAATAAGAAAAAAGGCTTAAAGGCTAATAATCCCCCAAATTACAATTATGAGTATTTATCAAAGTTAAAACACAGTGTCATGCTGCATTGGATACAAAAGCATCCAGCTGAATATTCTATTAGACAGGTCCTGTGAAGTTAAAAAGAGGACCAGGCTGAGTTATCTCACCACGGGAGGAAAAAGGCATGCACAATCAGATATTTAACACTCCTTTGCAATTATGGGAATTTTTATTCTCTCCCTAGTAGGGAACATAGCATTTTACTGCAGTGTTTCAAGTTTGCCTCCAATGGTATCTGATAGAAGTGCTTTTATCCCCTGAAGATACAGTACAAAATACAAATCATCATTGGTTTTATCTCAGCTGGAGCTGCCTATTTTCTAAATGAGTTTACTCTGTGCTACTGCCCATCAGGCACATTTTTCATCCTTCATCCCCACTCTTTTACTATAGCTGGGTTTAAGTCCTTTCTTCTGTCCTTTGTTCCTTCAGCTCAGCGAAGTAAACAGCAGGATTGATCTTACACTGCATTTTGGTATTGTTCCAACTGCTCATCAATAGACATGGGCTGGGAATGCACTGACTGGAAAAGAAGGGCAAGATTGAAATTCACTTTTTGTTCTTTGTGCCTTTTAGTGTGCAGCGGAATGTCCCTAATCTGAAAGCTGCTACACTGACTGCCTATCAACATGCAAATTAATCATCAAGTGACAAGCCCCATATTCACTCTAAGTTAAAGTCTTGAAAGGTATCTGGAAAAAAAAAAGAAGTGGGGGAGAAGGTAAAAAGCCCTTTTAATGTTTTTACTTGTTTTCTTTTATTGTTTGTTAATGCAGTTGCTGGTAGCTGTTATGGGGAACAAACATCACTGGCTTTGCATTGTACCCATGTTCAGTGGTGAGCCTAATGCTTTGAAAGCGCCTAGGTGAGAGGGGAACCTTTTGGTATCCTTGTAAGCAAGACTTAGACTAAAGATTAACTGCAGTTAGCAGCAAAACGAAGGAGGCACTGTAAGCAACAGCAACATCATGACTGCAGATTATTTGTACCTGCTTTCCTGAGCAAAGGCATTAGAAATAAACTTACAGATGCCGAATGGGATCATTTCTCATATTTTTGAGCACACAGTGTTTCCACTTGTAACTTTTCCCTGGGGTCTTGAAGGATTATAATTGAATTTGGGCCTGTAGCAAGAATATACAGTGCTACTCTGTTTTAATATCCATTGACTTTTATATGGCAGTTTGATAAAATGTTTGAATGCAGGAAAAATGTATGTATTCTTTATGGAAGACTAAACAACTAGCAGAGGGTAACAGAGCTGCAGAAGAGCGGGCTTGCATGTATGGGAGCTTTTCTGGTGTGCTGATCTGGCTGTTGAAGAGCAGTATTTCAGATCAGGTTCCACTTTCCATCACTGGTGAACTCAGATGCCTGTAAATACATTGTACAAGAAATGGCACCAATCTGTGTACCTAATGAAGTACCTTAATTTGTTATCATAGTATTGACTTAATTTAGTCTTCCTGTTCTTACTAGCTCTGCAGGGCTTATTCTTCATCATTGCCCATGTGATGAGAGACCCTACCACAGAGCTGTATGTATTCTGAAATATTTAAGACTTTATTTATTTATCTGCCTTGCCCACTGTATGATCTGAATAACTACCTGCATCTTAGAAATAGAAAGGAGGAAGAAATAAGAAAGGATTGCATCCTGGTCTCACACCAGAGACCTACCCACATCCAAAGGTGCTCATAATTTTTGTGTTAGCTTTACATTTCTTTCAGCCATCTTGTTTTGCACCCAGGGGTAAAGTATCCTTTGCTATGTAGATAGGGTTGTAATTTTCATTCTTTCTTGGAGGCAAGAATGCTTCCTCCTTGTCTACCTCTGGAGGAATCTTTCAGAAAAGGGTAAAAAAAGAGAGAGAAAAGCAGAGTGTTTTATGCTGAGCTCAACCTCGGCTGTGAAGTACATGTACAGACCAAAGCCCCCTCAGTTTGGATGCTCTGCTTTGCACTGGGTGTCTGGGGTCATGGGGAGTCCCAGTAGAGAGAGGAAGGAGCAGTGTGGTGTGAGATGGATATAGGAGCCAGGGTGAGGAATTGAGGTCCCAGCCTGGACACTGGTGTGAATGAAGTTCTGTGCCTGTCTCTGCAAATAATCTGTTAATAGCTGGGGCTCTGCCTGCAGGCTCTGAGCTCACCTTTGGTTTCCCATTGTTGCTGGGCTTGCTGTAACCTTGCTGTAATTGGGCCGGGCAGTGGTCGGTGCAGGATAGATTTACACATGGGCAGCAGGAGAAGTGATACTGCCACTATTCTCATAACTCACCTGCTCTTGGCAGCCAATTCAAAGCCAGCTGGGAGGCTGTCTGCAGATGCTGGTGCTCTGCTGCTCAGCTCACTGCAGAGGCATCCTGAGGAGAGGATATCTGAGCATACCAAGGAGAGTCTCCCTGCATCTTTTGGGCCAAAAGCATTAATGCCTTTTGAGAATAAAGAAGAAATTTCTTCTTAAGACAAGAATAAGGGCTCCTGAAGCGTTCCCCTTGGAACAAATCCTAGTGTTTTAATTCAGAAAGCAGTAGCATGTTATGCTTTTGTTCATTTTAGGGCTTTTTCATTTTTGTCTGAAGTGAAGGGGAGCAGCCAACTTTCTCTGACCTACCACTGGCGACAACCAGCAAAGTTTGCACAGTGTCTGTTATAACCGGGTAGTGGCTCCATCCTCACTGTCACAGTGCTGTCCTTTGGCTGGGCTGCAGCTAAGCTGGGATCCCAGGCTTCTTGCCAGCTGTAAGCAGGCACATGGTCCATGGTCCAGTTACATGAACTCACACTGGAGGAGGTTGCCTTGTTCAAGGCTGGGTTGGATGGGGCTTTGAGCAACCTGGTCTAGTGGAAGGTGTCCCTACCCGTGGCAGGGGGTTATAATTAGATGATCCTTAAGGTCCCTTCCAATCCGTACCATTCTGTGATTCTAACTCTTGTCCAGACGTTGGCTGTGTATGCAACATGTGGGCACAGAAGTCCCGGTACACCACAATTCACAAACAGCACACCACTGTGCTGCCCAGGGAGGCTGAAACCAAGTAAAACTTTTCTCACCTGAAGGACGCTTTGTATGCAAGATACGAGGATTTTGACTCTCAGCATGGAAGGGCACGGGGTTTGTTTGCAAACAGCCATCCCAGTTAATATCTGTACAGACACAAACACAGGCATGTGCTGATTTTCATCTTGGAGGGGTGATGGTGGTGATGCAGGGGAGGCTCTTATTGTAGCAGCACATCTGTAAACAGCTGATATGGTGGTAGGAGTGTGTAAACAGTAGCGCAACCACAGTCCAACAACTCCTTGTTGGAGTCAAACACTGCTTATAGGAATACTTATGGTTTGAAATGAACCTTAGCCAAGGCTCTGACTGGTGCTTCCCAGTGAGGGCAGTTGTCACAGGGAAATTGTCTTCTCCTTTTGAGAGAAAGCTTATTGAACCAGGTTGTCAGGATAACAGAGTGCTGACTGCTGACATTTCCATTAAAATTAGTGAGGTGTCCTTCCTTGCTTCCTGCTTTTGCTGCTGGCCTCGTATTTGTGCACTGTCTTCATCATGAGCACCATAGGGATAGGCAAATCAGTGCTGTGTATCAAGAAGGATGTCACATAAAGCCAGAAACCTTGTTAGGTCGTTGCCTCTGTGCTGCTTTGCTTTCCTTTAAGCATTTACTGGGCTAGGAGAGAGGCTGGAATTGCTAAACACATCCCCAGATAAAACAGTGCTGGAAGAAATTAGCAGTAACTTTACTGTCTAGTGCTCTGATGTTTAAATGGAACAGTGGAGCTAGATGGCTTCTAGTACCTGGCCTCAGTGCACTGCCTCTAAGCCTGCCTGGATCTACAATTTCTGAAGCAACTACAGACATTTTTCACTTACTTGTGCGTGGTCCCTGTTCTGTGACCTCTGCATTTTGTGCATGCAAGTGGCATGAAGCTTCTTGGCTTCTCTCTGAGGTGCATTAACCCAGGAGAGCTCTCAGTATTGATCACTGCCGTCTATCCCTGAGGTCGTGTGGATGAAAACTGGTTGAAGAGGGCACTATGGGTCTGCAAGCAGGGGCAAAGCCCTGGCTCTGTGGCAGTAGGTGATACCCAGGACATCAAGCTTACCTTGTGAAAAGTCTTCTCCTCCTTAGTATGACTTCATGAGTGTGGCAATGCTACTTTTATGCAGCAAATAGTGACTACGAGTATCTCTCTTCATGTTCCCTTCTCCCTGTGGTCCATTATATGCTGAAGTAGAACCACTTACACAGATGTGTGCATGCATATGCATACATGTACATACACTTGTAGGAATGAGTGTGTTTCCTGGCCTGGATAAGAGCTGAACTCATGCATGTTTGTATACAGGTCCTGTGATTTCTCTATTACAATTCCACAGGTAGACAGGAGCTTTCTTTCCTCTTATCTACAAGTGCTGCCCATCCTTTCCCAAGGGAGTTCAGTGGTGCTGGTTAGGGTGTAGCACCTCTGGATACAGGGTCAAGGAGGGAATCTTCCCCTATTGCTGGCCGGCTCAAGCTGGTCACATGCTGATTCAATAAGCTTTGATGTTCACCTTGATTAACTTCAGAGGTCAGTAACTTGGGGCTGTGAAGTTGCCTGGGGTGTCATGTGCTATTCTTCTACCTCATAGAAAACTTCATTTGACAGTTGGAGCGTTTCACTGATAACAGTACAACTGTCCCCAGTTAAACAGGGTGCTTTTACAAGAGAAGGGATTTTAAAAGCAATGTAGCAGTTTTTTCTTTGGATTTTAGGACGTGCCCACTCCTCAGGCGCGGTGTTCATGGCAGAGGTGGTATGTGAATGTCATGTTTCAGGAGGTGGGGTGCTAATGGATCCAACTGGTCTTTGAGAGATGTGTTGGAAGACCTTTCAGCAAGTGAAGATGATAACCCTGCTTAGACAGTGCAGGCAGGCAAGCCTGGTGTCTGAGGTTAGGTGTAATTGGGGGTTTTCCAACAGAACAGTGCGTCAGGTCAACCAGCCTGCTGACATCAGAAACATTGCTGCAGAGATGCAGATTCTGATGACCTTCCAAAGCTACGAGGGCTTTGAGGCCTCCTCAGTTGTCCTGCCTGGTTCCCAGCTTGGTCTTATGCCAGGGCCATTTGCAGAGCCCAGGGTGTTTGCTGAGCTGCCCTGGCAGCTTGGGCATCAGGCACGCAGTCTCTGGTTTTAACTGATGTTTTAAAAATGTGAGGGCTTTCTCTGTCCCTTTCTTTCTGTTTTTGTTTGTTTGTTTCTTAAATAAACTTTGTTCAGATCATGAGAAGCACTGGGAGAAATCTGTATCTTGTCCAGAAGTGGCAGCAAAATTGCTCCGACTGTTGGTGTGTCCCTAAGGAGTAGGAGCTCATGACTTAGGAAGAAAAATGCCATTGCCTCATTCTTAAACAGGCTTCGTCCTCTCACCCAAGAACTGTCCTAAGCGGTTTGTATGGCAGACAGATGGTCTGATAGTGCTTCTTAGTACTACTGTTGCTGGTCCCTGTGAAGAAGATGCCACCATTGTTCATGGGACTGTGGATGGTTTTTTCCTGACCCAGTTGTTCATTGCTTGCTTGGTTTTTGTTTCAGATGAAATTAGGGACAAAGTTTTCTCTCTAGCATCCATGTAAGAAGAAGTAGACTGATATTATTCAACATGAACTCAACCAAGCTCCAGTGTCTACTGCTTCCTTATTAGAGGTGGGGTGAGGGAATCCTACAGCTCAGCGTAAGTTAAAGCTGAAGGAATCTAGACAGAGCTCCTCTGACTGGTCTCTTCTGTATTAGTATAAAAACTCTGGTTATGTTTGACTTCTGCTCATGGAAGTTACTCCTGGAGAAGGCACAGATAGGCTTAACTCTGTCAGATATCATCTACTTAAAGGTCACTGTCTTTTGCAGCCTCTTGCCTTTTCTGGTCCTCTCAGGCTGCTGGTTGTGTCGGAGCTTTGCAGTGTGTCTGGGATGAGATTGTCACAAGCCCCAGCCCATCTTACCCATGTAAAGGTGAGGACCAAGCACTCAGCTACAGTGGTCTGCAGTGGTGAATTTAAAAAGCAGAAAAGAAATCTTTTGGCAAAACTAATTTTCTTCAAAAAGTGTCCATTACCCTTACCTCCCCCTCCTCGTTTTTATAATAGAATGCACGCAACAGTACGCATATTGACTTATGTTTTCAGTCAATATCAAGATTTATTGTCCCTTGAGTTAAATGAATCACAATATTGACCTCATTGTAAGCCAATACCTGCTTAATGTATTTTTTTTAAAGTATTTTGTATTCATTTTTAGTAATAGGGCCCATACAGTAGTCTATAATATTCATTTGTATTCCCCTTCTTGCTCTTTCCCCTTTTTTATTTCCTCGTCTGTCTTTGTTGATGGCTATCATAGCAGTAGGCACTGGATTTATTTAATGAATGAGAAATAAAGATGTCCAATAGCTGGTACATCTCCATTATAGAGACTGAATGAGTCATTTCCACAGTCAGCTTGCTTGCTGTAGCTTGGACTGGGGAAAGCAAGGTGCAGAGCTTCTAGCAGGCGCTGCAATAGAAACAATAGCCAAGTGTTGCTCATGTGTTTTCATGCCACTCTTTCTTTTTTTTTCTTTCTTTTTCTTTTCTTTCTGCATTTAAATTTTCCACAGGAGGGGAAAAACCCAGTATTTCTTTAATATTGAATTCCATTTATCTCCATAAATTGGTTATGGTATACGATCTAAAGGACTCAGCTGTTTTTAAAATAGGTTTATTCCTTTTCCTTTAAGATTATTTCAGATTATTTCCACACAGTATAGGCGAGTTATAAGAAGACTCATTTTGCAGACTTCAGTGAGAGCTGCACATTTGCAGTGCATCGTTTCAGATGTGGAATGTTGAACAAAGAAATTAAATTTATATGTATCACCTAAATTATTTCAGATTCATGGTTCAGCAAAGAGTTCAGATCCTAATCAAATATGTAGTTTGCATGGGCACTACACCTTTTCTCAATAATAATATGGCAGTTCTATTTACAATGCTTGAGTAGATTTTGTAATAATGCTTTTACTGAAATTTACCTTTTGTTTTTTCTGCTGCAGTCTTGGCCACCCATTAGATGTGTGCACCCTTCGAGCAAAGATAACAATTACAAGTAACTTTTCTGTAGAGAAAGGGTGAGAGGGAGAAAAATCAGGGCTCCTGTAAAATATTCCTACCCCTCAGACCTTTCCAGTGACTACCAAAATACCTGCTGATGTATGGGCATCTAGATCTGTGTTGAAAGGAGCACTTTGGATATTGAGGTCATGAGAAATTATCTGAAAAGCTGCCTCACTAGAATCACACCAACTATTGCTCCATCAACATCCTCTGCCTCTACTGTAGCAAGAAGGAGAAAAACACCAACAGATGATATAGGAGAAAAGGAAGGAAAGAAGTGAGAGGAATAGCACAATTGGAGCTGAGCCTGGGGGAGGAAAGGTGGAAGAGCGTCTTTCTTTGAGCAGCTGCTCCTGGCTGAGGAGGGAGGAAGTCCTGAAGTACTTTTTGCTCTGGCCCATGCATCACTCTATTAACAGACTTTAGGATATTTTATTTTCAACACCAAAAGGACATGGAACTGTTGGAACAAGTCCAGAGGAGGCCACGAGGATGATCAGGGGACTGGAGCACCTCCCATATGAAGACAGGATGAGAAAGTTGGGGCTGTTCATCCTGGAGAAGAGAAGGCTGCGTGGAGACCTCATAGCAGCCTTCCAGTATCTGAAGGCAGCCGGAGAGGATGTTGGGGAGGGACTCTTCATTAGGGACTGTAGTGATAGGACAAGGGGTAATGGGTTTAAACTTAAACAGGGGAAGTTTAGATTGGATATAAGGAAGAAGTTCTTTACTGTAAGGGTGATGAGGCACTGGAATGGGTTGCCCAGGGAAGTTGTGAATGCTCTGTCCCTGGCAGTGTTCAAGACCAGGTTGGACAGAGTCTTGGGTGACATGGTTTAGTGTGAGGTGTCCCTGCCCATGGCAGGGGGTTTGGAGCTTGATGATCTTAAGGTCCTTTCCAGCCCTAACTATTCTATGATTTTATGATTCTATCATATTCTATAAGGTGATTCCCTACTGATGGGTGATGTCTGTTCACAGATGTGCCAAGAGGTAGGAAAAGGGCAATGGACATAAACCAAAACACAAGAGCTCCACCAGACCATGAGGAAGAACTTTACTATGAGGGTGACTGAGCATTAGAATAGGTTGCCCAGGGAGGTTGTAGAGTCTCCTTCCCTAGAGATATCCAAGAGCTGCCTGGACACAGTCCTGAACAGCATGCTCTAGATGACCCTGCTTGAGCAGGGAGGTTGGACACCCATCAGTCCCTTCCAGCCTCAACCATCCTGTGAAGCAAGCCCAACTAAATCCATTCCATGGGCCCTGAAACAGACCCAGATCTTCACTCACTCTCCATATTCAGTACATGAGCCAAGGCTACCAGGATAGTGTTGGAAGCATCCTTAGGATGGGGATTATGAAAATGCATCACTGGAGCAGCCAGAGCGAGAACGTATGTGTGTGTGTGTGTGTGTGTGTGTGTGTGTGTATGCTTGAGTGAAGAGGAGATCTGAGGCTTTGAAAGAACTCCAGACAACATGAGAATTACTTTTCCTTGTTTTCCTGCACAGCCTTGTGCTGCATGGCTCTGTGCTGAGCCCTGAGGTCAAATCCTGATGTGTGGCTGTTGGTTTTTTTTAAAGACAAAAGAAAAATTCCTGCTTAAATGCCAATGCCACTTTGAAAGCAGCATTGTGCCTTATCTTGGTCCTTTCCTCGGGATTGGTTTACATTGTCCTAGTCAGTGATCTTCATCTGGTATTGCACACCTCCAAGCCTGCTTTGTGTCCCAGTGACGTTTGTTTGTTTGTTTAAAGGGCTCTGATTTTGCTTGTTGTTTGGAACGTGCTCTCTGTGTGTGCCTGTAGATCTGAAAAAACCCCAAAGTTGTTTCCTAATATAGGAGTTCCCTCCTTTTCCAGTCCTTGATGGAAGGAAACGGCAAACCCAGAGGGGTAAACATTCCTCCCCAAAGCAGTTTTTGTGTTTCTATTGGGCTTTTATGCCTTTAACTTTTCCTGGTTTTCTGTGGAGTTTATTCTGTCACTGAAGGTGCTGTAACACCAGTGCTTCTGGGGAGACTTGATGCTGAAAATAGGAGGCCAGGGAACACATGAAAAATTGCTCTTTGGAAGACTAACTTCTTCCTTGCTGAAAGTCTTGCCATCTCGCTATTTCAGTATCTCTTCCATTTGGAGAGCGCCAGATCCTTGAGCAGCTACTTTCTTTGGCACACATTCTTATCAGAACCAAGTAATCCAGAAAGCAGCCAAAGGATGATGGTTTTCCTCTACGGTTCCTTCTGCTCTTCCTGAAATACGACTTCTCCATAGCTTCCTTTCTCCTCGGTTGAATGAATGAAGACTGCGAGAGGAAATAAGTACAAATGAGACATGAAGTTCCTCTGTTTGCTTCTAGTGTTTTCTTTTTTTCGTGAAGGAAAACCCAAACTCGATGTTCCTGGAAAGAAGAAAATGGTATATAGGGCAAGTTACATAGGAAGAGAAGAAAAGTAGTTGCTTACATATGACTGTACCACCTTACCAATTGGAAATGAGATGCCAGCCATGTCGGTTTTGTGGCTGAACCTCCTCGTTTCAGTGGTAGCAAGGAATTCTTCCTTTCCCTCACAGTTAGCTTTAAATCTGCAAGGTGAAAATACACATGGAAATTTAGTTGTTGCTGGGTGGTTTTGTTTGTGTCTGTCTTTTTTTTTCCTTTCAAATTTCCCTCTGAATCCTGAAATTCCTCAGACTGTATTTTCAGGCTGCAGCTGAGCAGGGAAGGGTTTCCTTCAAGCAAAGCAAAAAAAACAACCCCAAAACCAAAATCAAGTGAGAAGCTCAAGTACTTCAAAGTGCAGAGCCTCTTGGTATTTAGAAACCTGTCCTGTTTCCTAAACCTTCCAGTCCCATATTGGTATGGACTCAATAACTAGGTATATTTTTGTGTCACTATAGGATGTTCACTCTGGTAGAGTCTAAGTGTAGGCACTACAAAAGGAAAGGCACAAGACTTGTCAGTCTGTGCACAGTTTTGCCTGTATGGGAGTTGGCCTACATTTCTCTAGTTACACTTGTCTCTCCTGTCTCATCTCTGCTGTGTATCCTGTGCCAAGGGATGGTGCGAGTACTTAGCACTGACAGCAGTTATGATCGTACCAGAAGGAGATGGGTGAGCCATCACTGGCAGCAAGATTGATGACTCAGCTGGATGAGCTCTTCTGTGCTGTCTGAGCCCCTTTCTGGTAACGTTCCCTCTTGATTTCTCGTGGGTCTTGTGTCCTTTGCAAGTTTTGCTTAAATCACTAATAACCCAGGGACTCAAGTAACCTTTGTAGAGGAACTCCCTCAATTCACGTGAATGGGTACATCTGGTATTGGTATGGGTGAGTATATATTTCTACTAAGTTTAGACATGTTTAAAGCCATAGGTGGCTTGGGCCTGGCTCATCAGGACAGTCCAGTTAAGCACTTTATTAACAGTTGCTTTATTTGCATGGCTGCATCCCACCTTGCCCAGGGAACTGAAATGTTTGGCTGCTGCAAGATCTGAGATCCTAGGTGGCAGAGAGCGAGATGTGATGATGCTAGCAGAGAGGCTGTGAAGAAGCACACTGGGAGGGGCATAGAGAACTTGGATCATGTATCCTACAGCAAAGAGAGTAGAGATCTCCATTAGTTATGCATCAATTCATACAAAAATGCAGTTAAGCACCAAAAAGAGGCAAAATGCTGAGAGAAAATTGGAGAGTTTTCTGTCCAGAGGTGCATCTTTGAAAAATCCCTGACTTGAACAGACTTTGATCTCATTGATCAGATGTTAGCATCGGGTAATTAAATGATGAAATAGAAAGGGCAAGTCCAATAAAAACTCCTTTTTTGTTAATGATGATGAACTTTCTCAGTGGCTGTTTTCAGGGAGAAGAATTACATTTGGTATTGGTCAATAGTGCATTTGCTTATTAATAGAATGAATGATTTAAAATCAAGTAAATGACCCCTCAGATGTTTCTCAGTAGGCATGGAAATGCTTATAGTTCTAATATGGTGCTTATTTTCTTTTTAAAAGTAACTTTCTCCAACTTTGTAATGTTTCCAGTCATGGTTCCTGGCAATTGTTGTTTAACTGGGAGAAAGGAGTTAAGGGGGTCACAGCCCCATTGCCCTTATTCATTGCCTGCTTGATTTGACACAGAATGTCCCTTTCTTCTTGTACCATGCCACTATCCCTGTACTGGGGAAAGAAAAACAATTTTGAATCTCAGGGTTTGTAAAGAAGAAGCAAATAGGAGGCAGAAATAAGCAAAACCGTAAGTTCTTCTAGGTGTGGGGTTCAGAGGAAGAAATATTCGTGTGGCATCTGGAGATGCTGAACTGAAGTGAGTTTAAAAGGGTAAATACCCGTCACCCATGGACTGAGATAAGCTTTAGGGAGTTAATGTTGCAGCTGATGGCAAGCTGAGAGCACAGGGCTGAGAGGGGACGGGGCCCAAGGTGTTGGGCAGTGGTGTAAAAGCATACAATGGTCTTTGCAATTTTGAGACCGTTTAAATTTCTTTGTTCCTGTGTAGGTACTGCTTGAGGCAGTGCTGTATCATCACTGTTTCACTGGTGGTGGGAGGCTTGCTAGAAACCCATGCTCAAAAAGCATTTAGGAGTGTCCTGTGCCAGTGGAGATAGGAGTGCAAAGCACTAGAAGTCATACAGGGAAGTTAAGTGGAAAGCTTTTTAGGTGGAGGTCATAAGAGGAGCAGACCTCTGACACAAGGTGGTGTGATTCTGTTAAAGGAGATAGTGCCATGAGAGCTATGTCATACCAAAAAGCGTGATTCACTCCTTTGCATCCCCTGGTCATGCCCTGGTTCTCTTTGGTATCTCTGCTCTGACCCTTGGAAGCCCCAGGGTGGGCTTTCGGCTCCTGCGGAACACGACCCTTTCAGCAGGCACTGTGGAAAGAGTTAAGGATGCAAGTTGAGCCTGAAGCTCAGTTTCCTGGTGTATGCTGGTTGTTGCCAAAATCTTAATGTCGTTTTAATGCATTTTTGTGTGCGTGAATCCATTTTCCAGAGCTGCCGATTGCACACACTACCCCTTTTTATGTGACTAAAAGCCAGCTGTAGTATCCTTGAAGAATCAAATGCTCTCATAGTTCTGGAAATTGCTCTGGGTGTGCATGTGTGTTTATTTGTGCGTCAGCTCTTTTAATCTTTCGACTGAAACCCTAATATACTGTAACTGGGACGTTTTCAAAAAAGAGAACACTTCAAAACAATTCTAAATATAAATGAAATCCATTTCCAAATGGCTTGTTAAAGAGAAAAAAAATGCAGATGGTTTATATTTATTATATCATTTTTTTGTTTTATCACCTTGCAAAATTTTACAGCATAGAATCTTATTTAATGCGGGGGCATTTTAAGCAGCAATATTAGACAGCTGGATGTGCGTCATACCAAGAGGTTTTTACAGGATATTAAAATGGGTTCTGATGTAACCTGGTGTTTTGAGAAGCACAGATTAGGCATTTTCCAGGTTTGTAATTTTTTTTTTTGGTTAAAAGGTGCTTTTTTATCTTCACCACCACCACCCCACCCCCTGCCCCCCCCCAGCCTTTTAGTGTTTGATTCCAATTGTTCTCAAGGTGTAAGGAAATTCGGGCCAGACAATTGAGCAACTGCTCTCTGAGAATACATGAATAACAGAGCATGGCCCAGATATTATCTTGGCTGAAATTAGGTATAATTAAACTCTATAGCAAATTATATACATAGTTAAAATAAATAACAAAGCACAATGTTCATATTCTGGTGATTAATTTCCACCCCCCCCCATTCTGTTTGCCTTTACAGTTTTTCCATTGCAATCAACATGAGAACACGCCGGGTAGCAGCAGCTGAGTAAGTGCCAACCTGGCTTCTATTTTTTTATCCCTCAGCCTCCAACAGGCACGGGCAGGTTTAATGTTAACCTAACTCAGCTACAGCTCCTCTGCTGGTTCTCACACCCTCCAGGTCAGAGCTAAATCCCCTATTAATTAAACAGAAATTATATCCGAAATAAATCACTTGGCACAAGAAACCCACTGTGGAATTTCTTGAAAGATGTTTGCAATAATTAAACATTCTGTGACTGGTGACATTTTAAATAACTCTTAAAATACCAGCCTGTGTTGATATTTAAAATAGACTCTTCAGTGGAAAGGCAGTGATCCCATTGAGCAAATAATATAAACCACGTCATTGTACAAAAAGGGGGAAAAAGAAAGTCATTCAACAGCAGCAAAAAACCTCTGCTCCTGGGTACTTTCATATGGTAAGACAGTGCTTTGAAGGTAGAAGTTCGGGGGTAATTCTGCAGATGCTTGTGGAGGAACAGCTGATGAACTTGCAATAGCTGCAGACTGTCCTGGGCTGTTGAGAGGGTGTGAGGTGGTCTCATTGCAATGATCACAGGCGCGGGTGTAGGAACAGGAGTGGTCATGACTTTTGGCTGGTCTTCTAGGGTTTTAGTGTCTGTCATTTTCCCTCTTCCGCACTGCACCTTTCCTCCCAACCCTGCAATTTCAAGGGAATTCTGCACAGTCAAGAGGAAGCCAGAGTATTTCATCAGTGTCCCCAGGCAAGGAGCCACTTGGGCTGATGGGAGCTCGCAGCGGCATTGCCACATGCTTGCACGGGCTTGTCTCATCCTGTGCCTGCTGGCTTTGTAACATATACAAACAATAAAGAATATGCCATCACCAAAACCCCCCTAAACTATCCCCCCAAAGCCCCATGCTTCCCTTCTCCCAGAGTAATCAAAGAATGGTTCGGGTTGGAAAGGACCTTAAGGTCATCTACTTACAGCCCCACCTCACACTAAACAAGTTTGTTCAAAGCCCCATCCAACCTAGCTTTGAACACTGCCAGGGATGGAGAATCCACAGTTTCCTTGGGCAACCCGTGCCAGGGCCTCACCACCCTCACAATAAAGAACTTCTTTATATCCAAGCTAAATCTCCCCTGTTTAAGCCCATTACGCCTTGTCCTGTCACTAGAGACCCTGATGAAGAGTTCCTCTCTGGCCCCCTTCAGATACTGGAAAGCTGCTATGAGGTCTCCACGCAGCCTTCCCTTCTCCAGGCTGAACAGCCCCAACTTTCTTAGCCTGTCTTCATACGGAGGTGCTGTAGCCCCCTGATCACCCTTGTGGCCTCCTCTGAACTTGTTCCAACAGTTCCATGTCCTTCTTATGTTGCAGAAACCAGAACTATATGCAGTAATAAATATTTAGTCTTGCCCACATGGAGGAGGAAAGGATGTGGGGGAATGGTGGAGTAGGAGGAAAAGAAGCAATCTTGTAAGCGATGGGTGGTCTTTTTGGCCAAGTGGGAACACCTCAGTGCCTTTGGCAGGCTGAAGAGCAGGAGAGACTTGTGCCAGCCAAGTTGGGGATCAGTGTAGGTGAACTGGTTTTTGAACTTCTTCTTGTGACCCTGTTAACACTGATGGCCACAGCTGCCCTAGGAAGGCATTTCTGCTGGGAGTTTGCCCAGAGCTGAGCAGATGTAGGGACCCCTCTGACCTGTTCTTCCCCTGCCCTGGTTGTGTGGGAGCTCTTGCACTGTTGGAGTGGGCAGGAGTGTCTTGAGGTAAGGTGAGAAACCAGGTTGGGGATGATGATCATCTTCGTGCAGGAGGTACAGTTGTCTCAGTACTTTTATGCTTCCATCAAAGCTCTAATGGATGATGGAAGTGGGCTGTATCTGTACAGTGACTGAAGGCTATTGCCTACTGTAGCTGTGATCCCATTTCTCCATGCTGTCTTGTGTCTGGCCCCTTTGCCAAGCAAAATGGCGCTGTTGCATGGTCACTTAGCTGCCCATTGCTCCCCATCTAGGTGGACCATGTCCCTCACTGGCAATCTCTGCTTTACAAGGACCCTGTGTGCAGCCTAGCCCGCTATTGACCTGGCTACTCAAGGAAAAGTCAGGAAATCCAGTGTGTCTTGGGTTAGTCTGTTTTTTTTAAGCTGCATTTTACATTCCACCTGGATTTTATAGCAGGCAATTTCAGCGAGAGGCACAGGGAACCAGGAGACTTGGCGTGTCTTTACTTGAGGAAAAACTGTCTTTCACACTGCTTCACAAGTCTGCTGGCTCCATGTCTGGAGTTTCCTTGCTTTTTTCAGGATCTTCGCTCCTGGCCGCTCACACGGAGTGCAGCAGAGGAGGGTGCAGGGCCAAGCAACATGGGCAACGTGGTGTTCTCTTGGAACGGTGGGGTGGCAGCTCAGATGAGTGGCTCATACCTATGGGTTGGATTTATATGCGTTTGGGAAACCACAACTATTTGACTTCTACCAGACTCTGGGCTTTGCCAGGCTAATCCCATTTTAACGCTTGAAGTCTTAGTTTCTAAGATTGGGGCAGATCCTTCTGCAGGAAGAAGAGGAGTAAGCAAGTACAGCTGTCTACAGGAACTAAGAAGATAAAATGCAATGAAGTGCTGACCTAGACTGGTCTAATGACCAAACTGTAGTCAGGGGACATGGGCTATGAACCTGATACTGGACTGCGGGCATACTTGGACAGGTAAAATACCTTACTTCCTCTCTATGTCAGTGAATGTGTTCTCCTCCTGGCTTAAGGCCTGAAGGTCTGGCAGCTGATGGCTAGTGACTGAGTCTACAATGAATGTAATCCCAGAGAGCTGCATCCATTGCTCTGAGCCACCAGGACTTGATTCCTGGTCATCGGCAGTGTGCTGGAGGGAAGGGCTGGGAGGATTACCGGGCTGCAGCTCTGCCATCCAAGCTGGATCTCAGCCCCGCTGCCCTGCCTGCCAGGGGAGGTAGGCTGAGGACACAGCCTCCTGCTCCCATCAAGGTGATTTCTTGCTGGCCTTTTAATTATTGGTGTTGGCGGATGTAAATTACTGCTTGTCCCGGTTTCTTAATGCTTTTTTGTTGGGGTTTAGAGCTGTAACCTGAGTGACAGTGTGGTGCTTTATTAGTTTTTATAATTAATTATTCCGTAAGGATTGATGAGGTTGCACTGCGAGCGCTATCGGCTATGTGTAGTCGTGTCCCCCACACCACCGCCACTCCGTGGGCAGCGGGGCCGGGGCTCGAACCCGTGTGCTTCCCACCCGGCGAGCTGCGTCGGGTGGCCAGCAGAGGGCGCCGAGCCCCCAGGCACGGCGGGGCCGGGCCGGGCTGTGGCGGGTAGGGCCGGGCCGCGGGGTCCGAGCCTTCGGAGGGGGCCACAGCGGGGCGGCGGGCCGGCCTTGCCCCACCGCCGTGAGGCCCAGCCGGGGACACCATCCCTCCCCTGTCCCCTTCCTCAGCGGAGTGCCACAGAGAAGCGGAGGGGAAAACCCACATAAATTCCGTATTGTAACCAGACCGACCCGTCTTCGCCCCGCTGTGAGGACCGCTGGGCTTCGCGGCTGCAGGGCTGGCGGCGTGTAAACCCGACCCTGGCTGCCGTTAAAATACAAGAGCACGCAGTAAGCACTCAGCGATTATATATATTTGTTGGACCAGGTTTTTGGCACGTCGGGGCGCTTTAAACTTGAGCGGATTCATGTACAAATCAATTCGGAATTGGGAAACCATCACTTCCCTTATGTATACGTCTCTCCTGCGTTACCAGTTTTCCAGCTTGGAAGGCTGGCAGGCAGACGGCTTCAGAGGCAGCTGCCAATGCTGATTCATGACCCAACCCACAAAGGATATTAATATGGTACCGTAAGAACATTTTCCTCTCAAAGACAATGAATGTGTAATTTCTGTGATGCAAGTGGAGGTCAGTCTGATGCTGCTCTCTTGCCAGTAAGTTATACAATAAGTTTATAAGCATACTTGTTGGACAGAGCCAAAAAACTTAGGATCCATTTCCAAGCCAGGTTTTTACCCCATTTGGTTTACTGCGAGCCCGTGGGTTTTGGCCAGCTACAGTCATACTATAAATTAATTTTATTCTGCAACTTTAGAAGGCACTGTAAGGTTTTAAGAATATTTTTTCCAGTTGTCATGTTTCTAAGTATGCTCTTTTTTCGCCATCTCCAGTGCCAAAAAGCACAGCTTAGGAATGTAGTAGGAACATAGGAATTGCCACAACAGTCCATCTTGTCAGTCTCCTGTCTCCATCGGCTGCTGGTGCCAGATGCAAATTCTTGAAGTAACTACGTAAAAGAAGTTCTCCTACCAAAAAAAAAGAGTACTGAGGCGTGGCAGGAGAGAAGGAAAACCAGAGTGGCTGGGAAGGAGAGACTGGGCAAAAAGCCTTTTAATTTGTTGTATTTATTTATTCCAGCTACTTACAGATTTGTTTTATTAGAACTTAAGGCTGATTTTAATTTTCTTTCTCTTGCTGAGTAGGCCCTCAACTGTGCTGCATACCGGAAGCAGCAAAAACAGAGAAGGGAGCTTCTCACTTTCTGTTTCAGGAGGGGATGCAAAAGGGCATTAAAAGGTGAAAATGATTTGCCAAAGATCTTGGGAAGATTGCAGCAGATCATTTAGCAGAGGCAAACAGTGAGGATGCCGTGGAGCGCAGTGTCGGAAAGCAGTATGTGCTGAATATCCTTACAGCAAGTTCATCTAGCCTGTCTAATGGCTAGTTATTGTTTGAAATGCTTGCATGAAAGCACGGCACTGTGTGAGCGCTAGGAAATTCAGTGGTACAAGGGAGTTATTTAGCTTATGCCCTTGAGATTAATCACAGGCTGGGTAACTTAACTCCGGAGTGTGATATCTTTCTGCTGTAATGTGACTTGCTCAGGCAACAGCTGAGCTGCCAAGGGCTGGGCAGTTATCAAAAATCACGATGTCAAACGTTTGGATGTCAAACTATTTGGACGTCGAGTGGAATCCCCAGTTCATGACACGCAGCTTTGCAGGCGGCCGAGCAGCAGTACCCCCTCGCTGCACTGCTTAATCCGCTGGAAAGCTGCATTCGTTATCGCCCTTGGGAGCCTGTCTTGGTTCAGTGACAACGAGGCACAACAGGGAGAAAGCTGGAGCAGGTACAGATCTCGGGGGCACCCCTGCAAGTTGTGAACGTTGCCACTGATGTCTGCGGAATCATTTTCCATGCTGCAAATTAGAGTGAAATATACTCCAGGTGTTCGGTGTTCAGGACTGTGATCTGGTGTTTTAGTAGGTTCATTAGCTGGCCGAAGGGGACTCACACTAGCTGCCTTTCCCAATGCTTTCGTGTGCAGGAAGCTTACTGGAGAGTTAAGAGGAGCATAGTCAGTGTAAAAGCATACAGAAAATGCAGTGGATTAGAAGAGGCTTGTGTATAGAAGTTACTAACCCTATGATGGATCATATTCATAAAGAATTGTAGGGATCAACATATTCCTCGCTGAAGAATCTTTCCATCCCTCCCGATAAGTGTATTGGATGAAGGCCATCATTAATTCAAATGAATGTCTTGCATGTATGTCTGAAGCTTATCCAACACGGACCTCGTTCACTGACAATGAAAATAAATGCTTTATTCTTGTTTATTGCTGCTCTCTGTGGCATGGGCCACCTGCATACATGGGGAGATTTTTTCCATACACAGGTCTCCCCAAAATGTCTCCCTAAACGATCGAGGGGAGAGGAAAAAGAAAGACATTTCACATACATAAAATATGTAATTAAAATGATGAATTATTGTAAGATGGAATATTAGCCTTTTGACATTTTAATCTGAGCAGGAGAGAGTGAGAGAGTGCATTCGGAGCCGCTCAATTAAATTTAGAATTTTTTCCCCTCCATTGTTATGAATAAATAGAAAGATTCTGTAGCAGTCTGCGGAATTATTAATTGCAAGTACTGTAGAAGGTGCATGCACCGTATCATGAAATGGAGTATCATTGTTAGTGACTATATTTCTTGGTAATTAAGGCCCAGACTAATGATGCAAGTTTTCTTCAGCATGATTTTCATCTGATTATGAGGCTGCTTCATTAAGAGCACTCAGACTAACGAGCTGTAGCTGTAATAAAGTAATTTTCTGTCTTGTGCTCTGATTGATAAAGAGTTTCTATAGCTAAAAGGAATTGAAAATATAATTATAATTAGAAATGGTTGAATAAAGTTATTACAGGATTGCTGAAGGGTAGTGCAATTGACACCATAATGTTTTTTGGAAGTGTGCATCTTAAAATTGGACTTTATAAAAGGAATGGAATGGGGGGGGGGGGGCACAACCCGCCACCCCAAACCCTCTGTGCTAATAAATGGGCAGAATGTTGTTGCTTCCATAAAATGAACTGTTAGATTAAAGTAAAATGAGGTTTTCCACATTGTTCAGAACAAGAAAAACATATGCAAGAAGAATGCTGTTGCCTTTCTTCCCAGCATTCCTCTTAAGTGAAGTAAAGCTTATGAAAGTGCTTTTTACTCCATTTATAAAAATTTTCATGCTGCCATATGTTGCAAAAAAGATCTTTTTGATTAAGCTGATGTGTTTTGAAGCACACACTATAATTTTGGAGTTTTCCTTTAAAAATGTGCAAAGAGTTACGCGAGTCTTTTCTATATATTTGCATACGCTAGCTAGTGGTCTTTAAATACAGTTTAAGAACAGAGAGGTTTTCCTTTCTCTTTCTTTCTGTCTTTTTATAATCTCCTTGCGTTGGCCAATATCAAAATATAAGTGGGTCACATACAAGGGCTCTCTTTTTTTTCTCAAGGGGAAGCAAATCAACTTTTTATCCCAGAAACCTTATTCTTTTTTATGATGTTCATATTCTAAACAGTGCAAACTCTGTTAGAGCAATCCTTTGTGCGGGTGTCATAGGATATATATGCTGTATTGATATAAAAATCTATAATAAGGGTTTTATTTAGAATTAGCTGATGCACTTTAGTACTCAGAAGTTGTTTGACTTATTTAATTTGGAGGCTTTTCGTATTGCTGCATCTCCCTCTTTGGAAGTCATGCATATATTTTAAAGCTACAGTTATGCACATTTGGTTATGTAAATCTGTCCTATGCAGACTCAAAGGAACTTTATTGTATTGGATTGAGCCAAACAGTAGATCATCTAGATGTATATTTATGCTAATTAACTTAAAGCCAGCATTTTGCATTGATTGCTCAGTCATAATGCTTTTTTTGGGAGATTTTTAGAATTTTTGAAAATCATTCTTAACACATTATCCGGTGATAAAAGTGTGTTATTGGAATGCCATTAGCAGGAATAAAAAAAGAGCAGAATTTTATTGGTTGTTCATTGAAAATGTTAGCTGTGATTAGTTACATAATCCTACATTAACCTGTAAATTAAAATTCCTTGGTGCAATTTGATGGCTGATTTAATTTTGTCTTTCTTTGTTTGCCGCAGGCTAATTCCATTATGAATTCTTTATACAGCCTTTTCCCTCAATGATTAGCAGCTTCTACTCAAGTTCTGATTACTATTGTACACTTAGCACTACATAAAGCTGGGGATTAATATTCCCCTGAAGAATTGTTGCTATGGATCTGCTCTATTCCTTCTAAGAGATGTTTCTGCAGCTTCAATTGTCCATAAATTATGATCTCTAGTGAATTATCAGTGGGAGTGAACTAAGCTTAACAAGCTGAAGAGAGCACTCTAGTTCTGAAAGAAAAAGGGAGAGAGAGATAAAAAGATTCTCAATTATTAATTGCAAGGTTTCCATAATACAGAAGTGGTGATATTTTCCCTATCTTCATTCCTGTGAGCATGTAAGAAATCAGGGTGAGTCAGAAACACTGAAGTCCTAACCCCCTCCAGCACTTGGAGATAAAACCTACCAGAGGATCTTAATTATGTGTAGATGGAGGTGGAAAAACCAGCCCCATCGCCCTGGGGTTTAGATTTGTATTTTGGCTCTTCTCATTTCTGTTTCTCCATCTCTGTCCTCCTGGTATAGTTTTCAGTCTGTCGATAGCACGATTAGTAGCCTGGCTCAACTGCCTTTAAAATATAGTTGGGTTTATGGGGGATTTAATTGCAGATGCCTGAAGATCTTTCATATTTGGAGAGGTTTTATTAAAAGACAGCTATTCCAGTTCAAGTTTGTGAGCACTTTGCTCTGCTCCCATCTGTTCTCCTTTGTTAGGGCTTTAAAGTCATATTTATCCTACTGATTCATGGCTGTTTTCCTTCTCCTCCCTTGAAAAATCTTCTCTGAGGGCTGGACTGCAGCACTGCCCTTTCTTGATGGGTACATTAGATTTTCCTAATTGAGGCGATCGTGTCCTCTTGCCTTCCAGCCCCAAGCCAAGCAAGCTCTTGCTCAGACTTTAGGCCACATAGTGTCAGGGATAAAAGACTGCTGCAGAGGTGACTTTGCATGTACCTCCTTTTCAGGGAAGTCCTTGGGTGGCACAAAGCTGGCTGTGCAATGACTGTGCCTGGCTTATGTGAGGGGTGAGGAAAGAAGCCAGCATGGAATTATTGACCTTCCATCTCCAGCCAGCAGATGCACGGCTACCCTGAATTTACTCAAGGTACTGGAACAAAATGTCTTTGGCTTATTCCATGCCAAAAGGAACATAAATCAGTTTTGGGTTTATGTTGTTGTTTTTAAAGCAGATTTTACTGCCTTACTTTCAGCTGTTGCAGTGGCTGAAATGGTAGTTCAGCTAGACCTGAGGTGTGAGGCCATCCTCAGACCCTTAGGTATTTTTTTAGATGTTCTTTGGGCTAGAACATGGTCGGACTGCATCTGCCAAGCTACCTCAGGCATTGTGGTATGCTATATGTACTGGTAGAGCATATTTAGTAATGTATATGTTTAGAAGGGGTTGGTAACTCTAGGAATTATTGTACTTCTTTGAGGGTTGGCAAGTAACGTGACCTAGCCCACAAGAGTTGTTTAGCATTGGAACTGACAGTGTTCCAGCCCTATTCCAAGAGAAACAAATAATTTTTTGAAGTGTGACTAATAGAAGGTGCTTTTTTTCATCTCTCTTTCAAAGCCCTGCTTGATAATATTCAGTAAAATCTGTATATGTTTTAAATTAAAACCATTGACTGAGCCCAACTGGTGTTTTGTGCTTGGAGCTAGAGACAGAAAGAACAAAGGTGGGTTAGTTAAATGACTGGATCTGAATTCTCTGGTCTGCTTAGTCCACTTTGTGCTGCTTATTGAAACTGCTGGAGATTCCCATCAAACTATTCCCTGAGGAGTCACAGTGTTGTCTATTGTCTTAGCCCATAGCACAACCAACAGAAGATGACGTATATGGAGCAGGCAGGACTTTGATTATCCCCAAATGCTAGATGTTGTGGCTGGGAAAATTGAGGAGATGTTGGAGTAGTCCCTGCAGAAGGGCAAACACACTGGGTGTTCATGAGTTTTCTTTCCCACCTATGTGTTCTGTGCCGTGCTCAGAAACTCCTTGCAATGGACAACTTGACCTTGCAGTTTACATTTGGACTGTCATGTTGAATAACTACTAACACATTATTCTTGAAGAAGCCGATCTTTTTTTCTCCCAGCCCACTCTTGTCTCCATAGCATCCTTTTGCAGTGCCTTCCTCAATTTAGTTGAGAGCTGTTGAAATTTTACTCCTTTTGCTCTTGTTTTAATCTGTCTAGTGCCTTTGGGTGTTCTGGAGCTCTGTTGTGAAAAACAGTGTCATATGTATTTACCCCCTTAATGATTTTAAAGGTCTCATTGCTATGTCTCCTTAAGGGCTATTTTCCACCCTGAAGGCTGCTGCTCCCCTACCCTGAGTGTCTCTTCCTGTGACCAGAAGCTGATCTCCCTTCTTTGTTCCCAGTTGTATTCTTTTCCAGGTGGGGCAATCAGACCTACCAGCAGTATTCCAGACATGGATGTGTTGCGAGTTGGTCATAATCACATTATCTTGCATTTATTGAAATTTTATTGCCCAGTTATCTAGCTCTGAGTCCTCATGGGTTTTGGATGGTATAATATTTGCTCTCAGGTGCAGACAATGATCCTTCTGTTACACCTGCTAAATTGACAGTGATGGCAATAGATGGAATGCAAAAGTTCTTTCTTGTGGGTACGTGTTGCTCCTGTGAATTGATGATAAGGTTGCTACAGTAAGGGTGTTAACTTACGCCTCATGGTCACTCATGTCAGTTGAATTATTTACTGACAACAGTGGCATACTAAGCTGGCCATTACGCCCTCCCCACCCCCTTTTAGACTGCGTGATATTAATCATTTTCCTGACTTCTCTTTTTTCCAGCTGAAATCCTAGTTCTAGGATCGGCTCTGGTGTTCACCTTGCACATCACTGATCAAATCACCAGGGAAGTGAAACAGGAATTACTTGTTTGGGTCTAGCTGTGACTGAAGCTGGCTTTGCTCCGGCTTGAATTCAGTAGGACTTTTACCAGATTCATACCAGTAGAATAGAGGAAATCCTGATCTGAGCTTGTTTTCAATCCAAGCTTGGTTCTCTTGCAGGGATAAACTGCATAAGCCCTGGGTCTCTGATCAGTCCTCTCTAGCTATTTGAGTGCCTGATGTCTCTACAATGTTATTACTGCCTCTTTGCTCTCCCCCAAGCACTGGTTTTCCCTCTGCTCTGTCGCATTCAGTGGACTAATTGGTGAAAGAGGGCAGCAGAGATCCTTTTTAATAGTGTATCTGTCTGCCTCAGCCAGGAAGAGGAAAGCTCATAACCAAGAGGTGTTTGTGAGCAGCCCAGCATAAGGGTATGTGGGAATGCCTGTGCTAACTCCAAGGGAGGAACTGTGGGGATGAGGAATGGTGCAGCATAAGGTAGAGATGCTGGTGTGTGCCCGTGAAGACATGTTAACTAAAGCTTAGATCAGATGTTTAAGGAAAAGACTCAGAATCCTATTGATGACATAGGTAATAGCAAATGGGATGCAGCCACAGGATGCATGAGCCATTCAGGTCTAAAATGTGTGTATGTGTTCTACATGTGTGCCAAGCCAGGCTCTATACTTCTGACAACAGTATTCAGTAGATATAGTGATTTTTCCTAACTTAAAAGGTTACTTGAATGTGAAACTGAGGGTGACCTAAAAGAGGGAGAAGTGTGAATTAAGTTTAATAGAAAGCAGTGGATCCCCATCCCCTCTCCCAAGTGATTCTCCTCTAAACCTATTGAATACAGAGTCCTTTAAAAATTGGGCTGGAAGGTGTGTTGGAGGTACAGTAACCTGGGGAAGGATGGGTGATCCCTCTGACATGTTTACCCAACCCATTCTGAGGGGCATCACTTTGTGATGGAGGTTGTACAGCTCAAAACGGCAGTTCTTTCTGGTCCTTCATGGCATTTGCTATAGTCAAGTACAAATGAGTCTTGAGCCTCCCAGAAGCTTCATCCCATTGCTGCTCAGTTGCATCCACTCTGACAAGAAGAAATGTGTCACTGTGCCATAGATGTGTACTGTAGGAATGTGGTTTTGTTGCTTGTTTGTTTGTTTTTCCTTTTTTGGTCTGTCTTTTCTTCCTTACACTAAGCAAATCTCACACTTTCAGTCTTTCTTTGTAGGCTGTGTCTTCTGGACTGATCATTTTTGTTGCTCATTCTTCTTACTTCTTTCCGGAAATGGATGCAGTGTTCATTTGAAGCCTTACTGCCATTACAGAGAGCAGGGAGGTTATTCTGTGTGTTTTGCAGGCTGTACACCCTCTTTATCTACTCTAGCACAGCCATGTCCACTCTGATCCAGTAACCCCTAAACGTGTTTCTGGAGAACTGGTGTTTATCCAAATGCATCCTGTGTTTGAGCAGTTAAGTGCTCCAACATCACTTTTTACTTGTCCCTGTTTAATTTTGCCCCATTCTTTTCTGTCTCTCTCATGTATCAGGAGCATTTGAACCCTCTTCCTTCAGGTCTCTGCTACCGTGAAATGTGCTAAACTTTGTACAAACCAGTGTGTTATGGTTTTGCTCTTCCTTGATTTGAAACTGGGCTGTCAAATCATAATTCCCCTTCGTACACCACAAGCAGCTGACACACATCGCTCTGTAGATCCCATTGTCCATATAACCTTAAAGGAAATTTTTTTTCCTCCTTTGTTGGTGACTTTACTTCTTCCTGCTGAAAATAAACCTGGAATTTCAGGGCTAGAGGGCAACTCTTCACATTTAAGCTGTCTTGCTTAATTTGCTGTTTCATTTGTTCCTAAGGCAGGTCATGATGACAGTGTGGCATTTTTCATTAAGGCTGTATCTTCTTGTCAGGAAATTCAGGCAACAGTGAAAAGTGGCTGCTTAGAAAACTCCATCCGCACCCTTGGCTGACTGACTCAGTTTTTAGTTCACCTTCACTTCCCTCCTGTCTTCCTTTCTTGCAATGTCAATTCTTTATGAGGTCTCTCAACATCAGAGGTACTCCTTGAAAGTTCCTACTTGGGAACCTAAATATATTTAAGCAATATGACACGACAGTCTGAGCAATCATCACACATCTCACATAGCGGTGAAGGGCATCAGCTGAAGGTCTGTACGGCACCACCAAATGTTTGAGTGCCTGAGAAGGGCACAGACTTGCTGTGAAGAACAGGAATAGAGACAAGAAAATGAGAGGATAGGGGCAGCCTGGACAAGATTTACAGAGTGCTGTAGAAATAAATACACTGCCAACAGCTCGTCACAAGTTCCATTCACGCATTTACTAAACTCTGCAGAAATAGACGTGTTTAATCAAAGAAATGGAACTTTTTAAGATCAGTTGGCAAGTGAACCTCTGCCAGATTTGTTTTCTGGCCATAAAGTTATGTCTGTAGCAGGGTGGAAAATAATCCTTGATTCAGAGATTTACAGCAGGGATGAATTTACTGGTCAGGTAGATATTACACCACATTTTCACATGCATAATCCAAAGATTATCTGTCTGAAAACTTCTCAACTTGGATTCTGAAGTTTTGTGGGCCATATAAGTGATCTGTTTGGCACAGAAAAGTTTATCCCAGAGCACGTTTCTCAAAAGAGTTTTATTGCATCTGTTTCCCATAGTGGGTTTAACCCAAAGGTGAATACTTCTTATTGTAGTACTTTTAAAGGAGAGTGGCTGATTTGGGGTGCATGAAAGTTTGATAATTCTCACATTAACACCTTTCCTAGCTGTGTAGATTCAGTAGCTCCCAAGCTTCTCTGCAGCAGCCCTAATGACAAAAGACCTAAATTCTGATTGCTGTGGACTCGGTGCTAACTCTCAGTGATTAAAATAGGCTCAGGGCCAACAGCCCTATGTGAATATTTGCAATTCCTGTTAACCTTAGCAGTGAACAGCACACATTAAAATTACTTCTGGGACCCTCACCATCTTTTCAATTAAATTACTTACCTGTAATGGCTCCATATGAAATGTTAATGTCCTTTGCTCCTTTTTATTGGGTGTTGTTGAGCATCTAAAATCTTTCTCCAGTTTTCAGTTTTCTGTCTCTAAACTAAGTAACGATCAGTATCTCAACAGATATACCAACAGAATAAAAGCCACTGTACTTCTTCAAACCAAAGATTCAGCAAATCTGGCATTCTGTTCCCAGTGACAGCTGTAGATGGATACTTGGAGAAGATGAAGCACGCATGACGCTACCTTTCCAGTACTCTCCCAGTCCTTCAGTTCTTTCCAGCCAAAGGATTTCTTGAACCTTGTGTGGTATGTCTGGTCATACCCCCCAGGGGATCTCTTTTGTAGATACTTCTATTGTTTTCACCTTGAACCTTACAAATATTTTGTAGTCCCAACATCCTTCCAGGTGGCTCTTTATGCAACCTCATTTGGTTCAGTTTGAAATTTGTTTCCACAGACTTTGGATGAGCCTTTGCTGTGCTATTGGAAGATGTGGTTAACAGTCTCTCCTTCGTGTCCTCTTGAGGCTGCATGCCGTTGTTTAGGCTCTTACTGCATCCGAAGTTCCATTTCTCATGCTGGATTGAAGAGGCACAGCCTATTCTATTTTGCACAGAAATATTGTTCCCTCTGCAAGTGTGTGTGGATGCAATCTAGCTTTCCAGCTGTGGTGGATGGCAGATGATTGAGTCTTGTATGAATATGTGTGACCCTGCTGTCGCAAGTTCTGTTCATCCTCGTGTGTGTCCACTCCAAGCAGCTCATTTCTGGAATTAGTGAACTATTTGCTGTTGCTTCCTTTCACTTCAGCACAGGGGTTGTTGATCAGTTCTGCAGCACAGAAGCTGAATATTTATTTTGTTTCTGCTGTGTTCCTACGTTGTGTGCTGGTGTACAGGAATGAATCATGGAGAGTTAGCTCTTGGGCTGATACAAATCAGCACAGCCCTGTTGATTTCAGAAAGGCAGTACAGCTGGGTTAGCCAAGTCTTTTGATGTGTATGGGAACTGCTTAGTTTCCTATCATAAAAGTGGTTAAGTGTGTGCCTAACTTTAGCTAGGCGTCTTCCAAAGAATTGTGCTGAATGGGAGTCAATGCAATAAACCTCCACAACACAATATTCCTTCTCTGATGTTTCAGTACATGCAGTAGTCAAAATGTTTACACATGCGTTATTATTATTATAACCCCCAGTGAACTCGTCTCCCCAGCTGGAGCTCAGATATACAAGATAAAGTTAATTGGGTTCCCTTTCAACTGGAGAATTCAGACCTCCTTCTGGCTTCTCAGGTAAAGGAACGTGGTTTGGACTGTTGTTATCTCTCACTATTCCCTTGAGCTATGCTAAGTCAAATACTGTAAACTGATAAACATTATTCTAACATTGGTAACACTTGTATAAACTCTAGTGCCGTTCCCTTCTTAACACCTCCCACTTCCTTGCATCCGTGTAAATTCTTTGTCCCAGCATGGTGCACAAAGGTCTGATACGGATCAAGTAACATGCCCAATACAATGAATGCTTTCTTTCCGCCTTTGCTGGACTCTGGAACGCTTTTGCTTTACTTCAGCACTGAAACTGAGGCCAGCTTGCCAGTGATTTATTGGGTATTCAGGGTTTCCAGTGATTTACATTTTCCATCTTCTTCCCTTGAAGGCATTCGTGTTGCTTCAGAAGGATGTGGTGGTTGGCTTTAGTGTAAAATATTCTTTGCAGTTGTTTGAGTTCTGAATTCAATAAACAGCCTCACCTTCTTTGTAGGAGTTGTAAAAGCAGTGCTAGCTGGATTTGGGCTTTAGGAAGAATGAAAGGGAAGTTTCTGCTTCAAAGATATTAAAAACTTAATGGTTTTGGTTTGTTGTTTTTTTTTTTTCCTCTGGAAAAAGAAATCTATCTTGGTTTGACTGACCCTGGTGAATTCATTGGCAGTATACAATGAAGTACACCTTTTCGTCGTTGCTTATCTAATTAGGAGATACTCTTTTTTTGCTCAAGGTCCAGGCAACAAGGGAGAACCCACTCTTCCCTTCCATACAAAAGCATTAATGAAGGATCACTGTTTCTTTTCAGGAATGTTTCTGGGATTAATTATGAAGAAATTCTGACCAAAGAGATTTGGTTAAAAAGCAAGACCTACCTACTCACTTCTCTCCCCCAGTTCATTTCCAGTTTAGTTTAATGAAAGTTGTCATTTAGCCTTTGGTTCAGGGAACCCCAAGGTACTTGTTTTAAAGGATTCACCAGCAACCTGTAAGTCTTGTCTTTCTAAATCTGCCCATAATAAGGTGAGGGGGTCTCTGCATGCTTCAGGCAGTCAACTGCCAGAGGTCAAATACCCACCCTAGGAAGTACTAGCTTCTGAGGAACCTAAGTTAGAGCTTCCTGCTGTTGCAGTTAAGATCATTTCAGTCTTCCACCTAAGCTGGGTGTCTGCAGGGCTCAGCCACCCTTTGTCTGGAAGGTCCAGCTGATCCCCAGCATTTGTACATACAAGTGAAGTAGCATGTGCTGCAGGATACGTGCCTAAGGCTATGCTTCCCTTTCCCTTCTGCTGAGGTGCACCTTGCCTGCAGGCACTGCATATGCAATTGGAGAATGATTTATACGTTCACTTAGAGAATGAGATAGCAAAATGGCAGCCATGGCTTAAGCTTTCAAGCCTCCTGGGATGCTGGCAGCCTCACAGGACTGGCTGTCCTCCCAGGCTTTCTCCCTTTGTGCCTCAAATCTCCCAAACTCAGATTGATTGGGCTCTGCTCCAGATACAAATGATAAAAATGTAGCTTTCAGGGGTGACAGCTACTGCCCTGACTGAGACTGTAAGGTCAAGTCAGCTGCTGGTGGATTTGATCTTGCAGTCCAGAGTGGATCAGCCTTTGTTTCCCATTATGCTGTCAGTAGACTTCTGAGCATAGAGGGTAAGAAGAAGGAGGAAGAAAGTGAGAAGGTGGGAGTTAGTACCATGAAGCAGTGCTGTTCTACAGCATTATTTGCTTTCATTGTGAATCTGACAGCACTGAAATGAAACCACATGAGAACATGATTATTCCTCTGTGATGGTCCACCAACTGTAGTTAAGAGTAGCTTTCTCCAGCCTCATGTCCCAAGGAAGTGAAAAGATCTCTCAGGGGACAATGCCAGTTTGTTTTATCTTGCTCTAACATCCTCTGGCCCAAAGTGAATATCTAAAATCCATCAGACTGTACCACTAGTAATATTTTTGAATAAAGCTGTTGAACTTCAGCTCCTGTAAAACCTGTATAGCAGTTTGTCTTTCTTTTAATATCGTTGTTGCATGCTGTCATTTTAATTGTAATATTCTTTCTTGCAAGGCTTTTAAGGATTACTTCTTGAAAGGTGTTGGAAAGGTGAGAATGATAATTAAATCTTATCTCAAGTGTAATTTTATGGTTATATCGTCCTATTCCCCAGAAGTATGGTTTTGAAACTGTGGGCTGTGAGTGAATCTCTGGGGCATAGCTCAGAAGAAAGTGCTAAAACATGACTCTTTAGCCCAATTATTTTTATGTCTGCATTGGAATGAATTTCCAGCTTCTGGAACTTCTTTGATCATTTCACCAGTGTCATTAAGTAATTATATTAAAAGAAACAGTCCTGTCCTTAAATACTGCTGTGTTTGTCACAAATTATTGGAAGCTGGAGAGCTGAAAGGATTCTGTCTGAATTCCCAGAACCAAAACATACATGTGTGCACAAATACATCCCCACAAAGCAACTGAAATGTCCTGTGCGTGACTGATTCTTTCTTGGTGCTCCAGTTAGAATTATTTCATATTTCAGACAAGATTATTCTCAACTATCCCAAAAGAGAAATGGTAATGCAGTTTTGTGCTTATTGAAATTATTTGCAAGTCTGGATGAAATTCAGATGGTAGTTTGGGCTGAGGAGAAGGACAAAATCTCAGGGAAGTTTAATGGCAATGCTTTAATATGTATCTAAATGAAACTTTCTCTATTTTTAAAAAGGTTTCTCATTCATAAAGAATATATTGGGTTTTAAATACTTTTGCTGCAATATGACACACTCATTCTACCCCAAGAAGGTTTTCTTAAGTATTGGTGTTTGCTGAGGAAAGGGAATCTTATTTCTGGTCATCCTGAACCTATGCATTTGAAAACTTTCTTTCATATTCATGTAGCTGTAGTTAAATCTGCAAGGTTAGATCATGGAGCTAATTGAATGAAGGGAACAACCAGAGGACATTGCATCTGCAGAAGCTTATCACAGCACGGAGCTTGGTTCAGATAAGTCCGTTTGTTAGTTCATGCCTTGCACCCAGTTGGATCTTGAGCCAAATCTACCTTGAAGCCCATCCACCCTGTAGTCCTGGTGGTGTCACTTCTCTGTGGGTGTCCTCTTCAAGTAAAGTCAACATCCATGACCAAACTTGGGCACCTTACTTGGGCAATCTGCAGGGCAATGTAAAAACTGAGATGAGAAGAATAACCTGAGTCCTGCAAATGCGTATGTATCTCTTCAGTAGAGTGGTGCTTTTGTAGAAGGGTTACCAACAGGAGAACCTTTGTCTTGCTGTGAAGCAACTGCCCAGGAGCTGGCAGAGGTGTGTGGTAAATCTCAGATCCCAATTCCTAGGAGTAATACCCTGTCAGAGGCTTACTGGTTTCAAAGAGCACCCACAGAGGCTCAGCCCTGGGTGTCATCCCTCTGAGAGCAGGGGGAAACACTGCATTTTGGGAGGATTCTGGTTGCACATGTTTAAAGGGTGTAGTATATGTATCTGCCTGGGAGTCCAGGCTGATTGGTTCCCAGGTAGAACATTTAGAGAGACAAAACCCCAGGAATTATTCCTATGCTGCCTCCATGCGTGCCTTGCACAGAGAAACCAAACTCACTGTTTCTGCTAATCATATTTAAACCTGCATAATATTACATTTTCATCAAAAGCTCATGTAGAATGTAGTTTCTTCTGTTACAACTTTTTTCTTTTCTCCTCTGTATTTTGTACACTTGTATGATTGTGCTTACCATCAAAGTGCTTCACAAGCCAAGGGGGAGGATGTTATTTTTTTTCCTAAAGAGCTATTTAAAATGTTGTGTGGCTAACTCATCTCTTTTAAAACTTCCTAATGAAATATAGGTCTAGACAGAGGTTGATTTTGTAGAAATTGGGCCGTATTTCTTGTTCTCTTTCAACCTTTGCAACCTCATAATTGCATAAGTTCTCCCTGACATTAATGGGACTTACACATTCATAAGGAGAAAAAAGAACATTCCCACCCTCTTGCTTTAAAATGTATCCAGGAGATAATATGAAAGGCTTTCTAGTCCTAAAGATTTTTTTTTCCCCTAATGTTTGTTTTAAGAAGTGTTCCTCTGCAGGGGGTTGATCCAAAGCCCATTGAAGTCAGTGGGAATTTTTCCATAGAATTCAATGAAGTTTGGATCTGGTCCTTAGATAGCTCCGGGAGGTAGCCTTCTCATTTCTTGCAGCTGTCCTTGGAGGGGTTGGAGGAAAGCTGCTGCACTGTCAAGTCCATACAGTGTGGAGCATGCTATTGATTATAAAGCAGAACTCCTGCAAAATTTCAGCTGGAAGGGGGTGGGAGGTTCAGCCTAATAATCAATAGCACAATATGGCACTATATCAAGGAATTGGCTTTTTAACAAACACTTTCAAAGCAACAAAGGAGATGAGATGGTTTTCATTTAAAGGGCGAAGTCCTCTTTATTCTTGGGATTCCAGGCAGATTATCCCTGGTATGTCCTCGAACGCTGTACTGAACGTATTAACGGTGGTTTCTGTTCTCTTTGTAAAAGCAGCACATGGAGTACCTGCCTTTTTAAGTGGAGCAGTAGATTTGCACATACACACTTTGTAAGTTTGCTTTGTGAAGTGTAATGATGCGCTGTTCAGCGGTCCTCTGTCACTCTAATTTCGTATCTATACCACTGCTTATGCGTGTTTACTTCAGTGTTTACTAAAGTGTGTTATGAAGGTAGATGTATAAGGACAGGCAGTCCATGTGTACACTTAGCATTAAGTTAAAAATCCCAATTTGGACTCAACTTTAATCTTGACAAAGGTGCTTGGGCTGATTCTATTCTTGTCAGCTCCCATAGACATTCCTGTCAAGGAAGTCTCTGTAAAACTTTGCATGGAGCAGCTGGCTGCAGAGGTTTAGCAGCTGCATGTAGCCAGATCTCTGTGCTTGCAAGAAGTCCCATTGATTTTTACCTCGTAGGTATTGCTCGGGTTCAGCGCCAGTTGTGTAGCTGAGGGCAGAGTACATTTTTGTTGAAACATGTACAGGCATCTTATCCCAAGTGTTAAATGAATGTTTTGGTTTTGATGCTGTTGGTATAAAACTATAAAATGGGGGTGGTGAGGCACTGGCACAGGGTGCCCAGAGAAGCTGTGGCTGCCCCATCCCTGGCAGTGTTCAAGGCCAGGTTGGACGGGGCTTGGAGCAACCTGGTCTAGTGGAAGGTGTCCCTGCTCATGGCAGGGGGTTGGGATGATCTTAAGGTCCTTTCCTACCCAACTCATTCTATGATTCTATGATTAGTTAGGCACTGGGTTAAAAACACCCTTGTTTCTCACTGGACTAGTTGATTGGCAATGAAATGCAATCACATCAGGCCATGGATTTTTCCCTTTTTCAGTACTCATGAAAATGTTATGAATGCCCCCAAACCTCTGGATCCCAATGGTAAGGTGATGTGGGAATCTAAGGCTACTTAGCAGGCAAATGCTTAATAGTGATAATTTTCTGGAAATAATTGTATAAAACTGAATAGTCAGACAAGGACATAGTTCTGTTTCACCTAGTGTGATCTCTGAGCTCTGGCTGCGGGTGATAGTGTATGGCAGGGCAGAGTCTAAGCACTGGGTGAGCAGGCATTGCCTGTAAAAGTTCTCTTAGCCTACAGAAGTTTCTTGTGATGGTGCTTCCTGATGTGTCTTTTACTTAATACTCACCAGAGGGGAGTGTTTGTCCCTTTGTGTCCTCTCCCATAACATTTCTATTCCCCTTTGGCTGTTAGTGTTGATGGTCCTGGGGCAGGACCAAGATGAACATCTCCCTTTCATCTTACACCACTCCCTTGGAAGTTCATTTGTCATCCCTCAATTCAGGCTTGGAAAAATCTGACCATCCTGGTCACTGTCTTCATGACAAAATTCCATCTGTCTTTCCAAATCTTTACATGTCAGAAAAGTGGGAACTGGAAGAATGAGGTTGAACACTTTAGTATTTGTATGTAGGCTTGTTCTGAAACATTATTTTGAAACATTAGTGATTCTGTTTACAGAAATAAGTAATACCTGTGTATTATTAACTTGTACTTTTGTGCTAAAGAAGTTTAATGTAGCTTAAAGCACGTTTGTTTTTGAAATGTAGCTGTTGGAATTCATTTAGTTCTGACAGAGAAGCTGGAGGCTTCTTAAAACTGATAGGTTGTCCTACTTCATTTCTGTTCTTATTTGTCCCAGTGATATTATATACAATAGAATTTGTCTGTATCTGTTGTGTATTTCTGCTTCTTGGGTCACTTAGCCTTCCATAAGAAATGTCAGATTCCTCTAAATGTTCAAAGTATCTCTTGTCCTCCTCTCCCTCTTTATCTGGCTAGGGTAGAAATTGAATAGAGCTGATTGATGGTTGTGGGGAGAGAGGGGATAGGAGAAAGAAGCTTCACACTGTCCCAGTGACTTTAATCCGTTTTCACATACAATTGGGAAAAATGAAACTGACTCCCAAATGTGAAATGAAGAAAGCTGCTGGCTCAGGAACAGAAAAGCTGCCCATAGGGCTCTGGGTTGATGGATGAAGGAGGCTGGCTCATCCCGGTGCTCCATCAGTGCTGTGGTGGTCTGGTCTGAAGTGAGTAAGCTCTTTTGGTGGGTTGGTGGTGTTCCTGCTAAATAAACATTGATTGCTTACATCATTTATTGCTTACATTTATTAGAGATGGGTTTGATACTTGGGGCAGAGGAATACAGACAGATGAGCACAGGTTCTTCACTGCACATCAGGTTGAAGGTTACCTGAGAAGCCATAGCAGTAGTCGACACGATGCTGCCTGCTGCTACATGTAAGTCTGACTGGTGAGACACATGTGCTGACGTTGAGGAGGAGGTGTTGGTCAGTGAGGGTAAACTGCTCCCCCATGAAGAGAGGATGGGGTGCCACAGTACTTCTGAAGGCCTGGTGCACCTTCTACACCTCTGCACTGCAGCTGGGAGTGCAAGTTTATTGTGCTCCTTTGATGTTGCTTGATTTTAACATCTATATTGTCAGTATATAATCACAGAATGGTTTGGGTTGGAAAGGACCTTGTCGATCATCCAGTTCTAAACCCCCTGCCATGGGCAGGGACACCTTCCACTAGACCAGGTTGCTCAAAGCCCCATCCAACCTGGCCTTGAACACTATAATAGCTAGACATACAGTACGTTTTTGAGTTAGCCTTTTGCTTAATCTGTTTCTTTATCATTCATAACTGTGTTGTATGTGCTTGGCACAGTTGACTTGGTTTTTATTTCCAATAGATGAGTCTTTTTCACCATCACTGTGAGGTAAGAAGGGTCAGGGTCTCTGGGTTTTGTTCAAATGGATTTAGGGAGTCAATTGTCATTGCATATTCTTGAAGTGTGATACCTATTTACTTGTACCTATACATACATTTTAATCTCACTCCTAAGACCCCTTCCCCCCCCCTTTGAAGCCATAAATGCTTTCTGTTTTTTCATCAATAGCTGTACAAAAGAAGGAAATTTATATTTACTGAGCCTGTCTCCTGGTGTTTACAAATTCCTCCGTGACGAGACTACAGCGCTAGCACATGGAGGCATTTATACTCTAATAGGATTTACCTTTACAAATATCTGAAAACCTTTTAAAGCAGAGATTAAATTGTTTAGCTCAATATTTAATCTGTTACTTCCTCTTTAAAGATGCCCAGTGGAATTTGTCATATGCTGAGCTGATAACACATAATATCGATCAGTCATAAACATAAAACAGAGAAATCTCAGGAAGTCTTCTGCAATCCTTTTCTTTTTAATTAAATTTTGATCTGAACTGCTTTTGATTAATTTTCTTATTTGTAAGTATGTGAATTCTGGGGGCCAGCAAGTTTCTTAAGTTCCTTGGCATTGGTCTCTAGTGAGTGGCTTAGCTCAGGAACAGTATGATTGCATTTTTATGGTTTTCAGATATTTAATAGCTTCTTCCTGTCATTTTCTGAATGAGTGAATAAGGTTTAGCCCTCTGGGAGCCAGCGCAGCACTGGAGAGTGAAGAAAATGACTTGGATCTGTGTACTTGACTGATTGCCTTAGTCTTAATTGTTCTCTTAATTAGCTGCAGTAGCAACTGCATCTAGGGAGAGATCACGGTATTGGTAAACAGCTCCACCTTGGAGCCCTGTGAAATGCCTGTTGGAAACATGACAATGAGCTCTGTATCTCCGCTGAGACGCAAACCTGCCAAATCTTCAGCCCCTGAAGTCTTTGGTCTCCTCATGCGGTCTGTCACTCTCATCTGTGAGATGTAGGCCCCCAACTGTTTGTTCTTAAACAAATTAAGCTTTAATATGCCAAAAGCCAGCTTTATTGAGCAGAATGAGGGAAGGGGAAAACAAAAGAGTGTTGGTGGAGGCTTGCTCAGATAACTTGAGGGTTTTTTTCCCAGGTTAGAAGTGGGAAAAAGCGATGTGCTTTGGGACATCAAGGCAGGCTTGAAATGTTTTGTTGTGAAAAGCCCAGGGAAACTGAGGTCAGAGAGGATGCAGCATATCTTGCTGTGGGTGTCAGTTCAAGTCATCAGTGTAAGCTGCCAGTGCAATCCAGCCACGGCCTCCAAGGGGAGTTATTTGGCATGCCTTCTGATCTTTGAGATATTTTGAATGCAGAAATATTTGTGGCAGTTGAGCTGACCACCAGTCCAGCTTAATTCCCCATCCGCTATGTGAACTAAAGTCCGGGACTTGCAATGAGGGGTGTGAGGTTTAAGGGTTTGTGTTAAGATTCGTGTCATTTAATTTCCACTTCAGCTTTGTAACCTAGTCTTGGTAGCGTGCAGATAGAGCAGAATTAGGCATGGTGGATCACAAAAGCTGGTGGGTTTTAAGAGGATCTGCTCATCTGGTCTAGTGCAAGGCATCCCTGCCCATGGCTGGGGGTTGGAACTGGATGATCTTAAGATCTTTTCCAACCCAAACCATTCCATGTTTCTATGATTTTTAGGAGCTTTCATTGGTTAATACCTGGCCAAGATAAAGCCATCTATTTAGACAGAGATTAAATTGAGACTTTATTCGTCACTGCATTCACACTGTGAATGTCTGTTTCAGTGCCTATGGCATTCCATGCAACATGGCACTGACAGTAGAAAGTGTGGATTAATGCAGTTTCTAAGTCAGACAGTGGCAGATTTGGTTCTAGAGACAGACAATGATCAAAAATGGTTATTTTTGAATTCAATTATTCTTTTTTTTCTTTAATCCTGCAGATTAAAGCAGATAAACCTACTATAATATTGCAGTGTTCCCTTTTCAATAAACAGCATATTCCTTTTTATGTGCTTATCCAATAGGAGGATACACTGATGGATTGTTTATTTTTTTTGCTGCCAGAAAGAAATGCATGGGAAGATGGCACAAAAGAATTTGTTGGTGCATCTCATCTGGCTTTCCAAAGACATATTTGCAGACCAATAGGTATCGCTTTCTTAAGTGCCGTCAGTGCCAGACACTATGTGTTTTCTACTTCTCACAGGGGATTAGTTCATAGCATTGACTGTTGTGTTAATATCACTGAATATAATTCAGTTATAGTTTTATCAAGATTTTTAGCAAGATTACACTTAGTCTGCATAGTTAATCTTACCCCTATTGAGCAAGAATTTGTGGTTACTTTGCACTGTAGCGGTGTTGGATCTGCAACACTCCTAATGCAGGAATCTTTGATATCCTTCCTCCCAAAGCTTTTCTGTTCTGAAGTGCTCTTCATACCCAATACTGCATTGCGTTTGCTCTAAAACATCTATTGAACCCCTTGTTGACCTTTTAGCTGCAGAAAGAAGGCAGGTTCAGACAAGTAACGATCAGGTAATATGTATGGGGTAAAAAAGGCCATTCAGCCGGGTTTGTAGTAGTTAATTCTGAAATCAGTAGCGATGGTTAAACTGCATCTTATTATATTAAAGGCAGTAAAATTCTGTAGGGAGCCATGTATGCTGGAATCCAGTATCAGCAGTGGTTGTAGTTTTATGGCAAATTAACCCATGGTATGAAACAAGCAGAAATTAAATCTGGGTAGCAAGTTCAAGCTAGTTACTCTAAGCCTGGCTTTACTAGTCTGAAGTTCCTGTGAAAATCTGAAAGGACAAATCAAATTTAAAAGAAGATTATGGTTGAGGTGAAAAAGAATTAATACATTCGCTGTCACTGTAGCTAGTGTCCTTTTTGCTGTTCTGAAAGCAACATAAGCATGAAAACCATTTGCAGCTGCAACAGAGAGATGTGAGGTAAGAGGATATTTGGAAGAAGAGGGCTCTGTAGGGGTTGTCCTTCCCTTGTTTCTGCTTAACCCATCTGATAAAGCATAGGGCAGATATAGCAGTGATGTGGTAGGCACTGGATGAAATAAGGTATTCTGTATGCAGGACTCTTTAAGATTAAGATTGGTTAGATAGGATGTGTAGAATAGAGGTGAGTAAGACATTGAATTCTGTTTTTTATAAAAGAAAATAATCATTTAAGTGTTTTCTTACAGTACAGCAAAGAAGGGCACTGTGCCCTTCATTAAGGAGGGCTTCTTCATTTAAAGGAGCTTTAAACATGATGATGGCAAATATGTGTTTGTGCATGACGCTGCTCCCAGGTGATGCTGAAACACTGGAGGCTGTAGAAGGGCTGATATTTGTGCAGCCACTGAGGGCACCCAGAGGCAGTGAACTATAGGGTGGGACTGCCTTCCCAAGGGGCCCAGCTGGGGGCTGTTGGAGGGGGCTGTCTTCATGGGTGTTTTGCTGAAGAGCCTCATGAGTAGGGTACCAGCTTCTCTGGGGACCCATATGACAAAAATGGGACTGAATGGGTTTCACGGGCCATCTCTATTCCTTCAGCATGAAGTGATGGATAGATATGTATTCCTTCATGATAGATTGATTGGATTATTCTGAGGTGCTGGCAATTACCATGAACCTTAAATTGCTGGATGCCTCGTGTGTTCACAGTGCTATAGATACATAGCTGCATGTGATTTTTATCTAATGCTCTTTGATGAAGATAGAGAAATTGAGGTATATGGTAAGGAACTTGTGAGTGTTGGCAAATCAATGCAGGAAGGCTTTCTGTATATATTCTCGAATACATTGTGTTACATTTCCCTGATTTATAGCGTAGTTATTTTTATGTGTACTCACTCTTGAAGACTCATATGTCAGCTCATTCTCTCGTGATGACTAATGAGAGTATTCATACTCCACTGTTTAAACCAAACCAAACCCCGAAGAGCTAGTGAGCAGACTGTTACCACAATTGCACTAATATAAATCCAGAGTTACCCCCACTGACTTCAGTAAAATTAGCGATTCTTGAGGAAACGTGTAGCAAGACTGCAGTGTGATCTAATGTAAATACTGCTTTTAAAATCCTCAGTTAAATACCATGGGTTACTGAGTAATGTGTTCTAAGGGCCAAACAGAATTACCGGCAATTTACCTAAAACTCTGCTTTCCAGTTTTAGTTACCAAACTGAGTTTACAGTTTGCTTTACATTTGCCCTACAATATTTTTAAGCTAACCTGGGCAAATTACACTTTAAATATCATTTGTCTAGGTGGGTGAAGAAAGCTTTGGTTAGAAATAGACATTTGTGTTTATTAGAAGAGACATAACTCATTAATAGCATGGGGAACAGCAGTAACTCATGTATGCTAGGACTGGAGGGTGCTTTGTGCTCGAAGAGTGCCGCTAGCCCTAAGAGTTCATAAATACTGTGGTGGAATCTAAGAAAAGTAATCAGATTTGGGTTGTAGGGGGTTTGCCTTTATAAAAATGTTGTTTTATAAAGCGCAATTAAGAAATAGCATGCTGGAGGCTCCTCATTGGTTGCCATCTGCCTGGGAAGTTTTAGGGTTTCTCTTAAGTCCTAACTTAAAAGGTTCCCTCAGCAGTTGATTTCTATCAGCTGATAAGGGATCAGTGTCCAGAGCTTTAGGGAGGATGCTCGGCCATGTGACCTAAACACAGGCAGGGTGAGGGCAGCTGTCTCTCTGTCTGTGGTGGGGTCTCGCAGCTTTCCACTCTGTGTGTGCAATTGGAGGTAGGGAGGGCAGAGCCACAGCACAGATGGGTACCCCTACCTCCTGCTTGCTGCTGTGTGGACCATGAACACCCTGCAGGTGCTGCTTCTTCATTAGCTGTGTGCCTTTCTCACATCTCTACCCCAAGATACCCCTTTGTTTAAGAGAATGATTCAGGGGCTTATTTTGCTATATGAACCAGAAAGAGCAATCCCATGGCACTGTCCATACCTGCCTGGTTTCCTGGTTTCACAAAACTCCTTTTGGATGTGCTTGTCTGTGTTGCTGATAGGGAATTAAGGTATTAAACTCCACAGTATTTGGAGACCTAAAAGGGCCAAAATCATCCTCCAGCCTCAAGGGAAGCTAGAAAACTGCCTGATGCTGTATAAAGTAGGAAGGAAGGGTACTGTTGTTCTCCTTTACTCAACAGATAGGCCACCATAAATGTGTCCAGAAAAGTTGATACAACATCATCAGAGTAATAACATAAGGTACTTCCCTTTTCCAAACTTACTGTATGGGGGAGGGAAACTGAGGCTTTAAGATCAATATTTGCACAGCCACATGGTGCAGGAGTTTAAGAGAGGGGGACATGAGTGTGCTTGTCCTTTAATGGAAGGGGTTTGCCTTTTATATTCACATGCTATTCTTTTTAAATGTTACCATATTAAATGTTAACGGGATTTGGTGTTCTGTGTCTAAACTGTGTGACCCATCTAGTTGACATTGTAAGCACATGCTCTGTTTTGTACATGGCTGAGCATGTTGTTGTTCAATAAATAATAAATAATTATCAACATCATTAAACTCCTTCCTCTGATTACTAGAATAATCTGAAAGTGTAAAGGAAACGGCTGTGCATCGGTTCCTATGTCTTGCTGGTGTCAGAAGTGTCACTTGGTAGTAGCTGACTGCCTTCAGCACGTGGAAATGATAGTCTTTGGAAGTTTTGCACTATATTCCTGTGGGAGAAGTTCAGCTCCTGACTGCTGCCTTTCCTCTGGCTGCTCTGAGCAGGGTACATGCAGATTTCTCTGTCCTGGAACAGCTAGAAATGGACAAATGTGTTTTGGGCAAATGCTGTATATTGGAAAGTGTGATTTCCATATAAATGGTATTGCCTTCACATTTGGCTTTGGAGATTAAGGAGAAAGTAGAGGAGGGGAACGCAGAAAGGCAACAATGACAAAACAAGGGAAGAATAGAGCAGAAAAATAGGAGGAGTGTGGAAAATCCCACTGGGGCAGATATACACCTCCAAATCTCTGTGTGTAGCTTAGGTAAGCTCTCTTTTCAGTAACCTTTATTGCACGAACTTCACTATGGCTGGAAAAAGATGTTAAATATTGCCAACTTTTGGTGTGTGTGTATCTACTGGATTTAAATTGTAAGAAAAGACTGTCTTCAAATATATAGTGTGTAAATATTCAGTAGTCAAGTGTGTAGTGACTCGACAGATACTACTGTTGTTTTCCTGAATGGCTGCAATATCTGCCACCTTCTGTTCAGAATACCTGACTATCTTGTCCCTCTCCTACATCAGTTTAAACAGCCATCTCCAGTCTGATACATTCTCCTTGCTTTTTGTGGCATTTGAAATTGTACTGAGCTTCAGGGAGGATGCTCGTCAGAAAGTATTCTTTAGGTTAGAAAAAGGAAGAATGTTCCTTTGCAGGGGAATTCTTGCAGAGCTTCGATACCCTGTTTATGGTTGTAAAAGACTTTCTTGCTGAGTGAGAAATGGCTGTATTGGGAAACAGTGGTATTAAATACACCAGTTTGTTATTAAGGAAAGAATAAATAATAAAAAATTGACAGTCAACTCTAGATTATTGGGAATGCCAGTTATGTTGTGAGCATTGACACAGATTCTTTCCCTGCCTGTGGTCTGGAAGCAGCAGAGCCGTGTTTTGTGGGTTGCTATGCTCCCTGGTGTGGGTTTGGTGCGTGTTCAGGGATCCCCGTGCTTCACAGTCAGCAGCATTGCAGATGTTCTTTCTCCCTTGCGTGCTCATTGTATGTCCCAAATAATGGATTATGCAGTTAATTCTGTTCTCCTTTTTCTGGGTTATTCCACTGTCATTATCCAACATACTGAGAGTTCATTGTAATTTAAAGTGGTGTTTATAAACCAGTGTAGTAATCATAAACGTTAGCTGCAAAGACAGAAGATGCAGGTTTTATTAAGCAGGGGAGTTAAAAGTTGCTATTTCAGATCTTGTTTTATAAACCTGCAGCTCATTCCTAGAAGTCAGAGTCCCTCACCCTGGCTTTCAAGCTTACTACTTGCTGTCCATCTTAAGCCCTGATCAGCCTACTGTGTTTGTTCTCGAGCACAGAGAAGATATCTTGCTTATAGACCTGGGCAGCTGAGGCAAAATGAGAACAAATGAGCTCTAAGTTGCCGCATTCATACAGAAAGTCTTGTAGGGCACACTAACCAAAACAATACCGACCACCTCTTTCTTATCCCAGCTTTTAAAGAGAAGAAAAAGCTGGTTTTGTTCCCAGATTTGTTTTGCATTTGTTTCCATGAGTAAGTGTTGTAAATGTATGCAGTTATGGTTAGATTTTCTAGGTGATAGATTGTAGGGTAATTGTAGATACCCAAAATCCTTCTCACGTTTCACTGTTCTTCTAAAGCACCCAAATTTCACTTTGTGGTAAGCCAAATTTGGATTAGATTCTGGTTGAAATGACCTTTCTGTCCTGTGCCTGACTACTTCTAATAAAACTATAGTTAACTGATACATTTTAATTTATACTGTGGCAATAAAATTAGGCAGAGCGTAATCTTCATAGTGATTAACCAAAGGAGAAACTTAAAGTTGGAATATCTGAATCTGAGTGAATAGTTGATTCACAATGAATAATTTATTCAATAAATTGTTTGTGCAGATTGCAGAATTATCTGATTTATTTGCTGCAGGAAGTTACTCACAAAGTTCTTTAATTAATTATTCATTGTTTGAAGATTGTTCATAAATACTTGGGTTTGTGCATTCATGATTTGCAATTCATATTTTATCATTGTTAGTCCTTTTCAGCCTGCTGCTGGTTGGACAATCAGCTCTCCTAACTAATTATTGTAACTTGTCAATATTGCAGTTCTATTTTCAGGTGGGAAAATAGAATGTTGGGTTTGGTTTGTTTGCTTGCTTGTTTTTACTTAAAATACAATACTTCCAGTATTTGATAACTTGTGCTATCCGTGTCCAAGGATCAAAGTTTGAGTGTATGAGCGGGCATTGAAATTCAGTTTCCATTTGTATATTACATTGAGGATGGATGATACAAAAGGTCAGTCAAATCAAACCCCAAAATGACAGCAAAGGCAGCCAAAATTAAAATTAAAATCTGTGTTGCTGCATTTAAATTCAGAGTCATGAGCAGTTTCCTCCACCTGCCACTGCCCATTCAGCTCTGCAAGAATCATCCTCAGGTCAGTGTGATAGTATTATTTGTCATTAATTCACAGGATGATAACAAAGGTGACCGAGGGTTTTCTCAGTGCGTAGAGCTGCAGTCAAACTTCGTAATGTTGAGGTTTCGTAGTGACCTTTATGTGCCTGGAGATGAGAATCTTGCAGTGTGAAGGTGACAGCAAGCATCATGCTTTTTTGTTTTCGTTTGGATTTAAGAATAACGTTTGATTATCAAGGTAGAGTTTAATAATTACATTTATGTAACCTGAGCAACCTGCATTCTGAAAATCCAAACTGTTTTATTCCATTAATACTGATTGATACAGGGTTTTTTTTTAAACATATGCTTACTGCCAGTACCTGGCAAAACTTTGGCATTCTGAGCTCTTGGAGAGGGATTTCTTTTATGGCAGACCAAATCACCTTGTTCTGTGAATGTCCTCAAACCAAATCTCAGTTCTAGTGGTTTTGATCAGAAGCCAGAATGTTGTTCTGAGATTTGATAGGAAGAGGAGGTGTATTAAATACCTATTAAAAACCTGTCCCAGGTGTTTTGAAAAGAGCTCAGTTGATGTGTGCATAAAAGATTCCTTACACCGATTCCAGTTGGCTTCCTACTAAACCAGAAGAGCGTCTTTTATACATCCAAATTTGAATCCCTGGTTGAATACTATTAATTTTAGATAAGAATGACTTAACCTACTAATGTCAATCTTCTTTATTTTGTCAAGAACAGATTTAATTGACATAATAATTATATAAACAAATGTCCACACCGGGCTAAATTCCATCCCTGACTGAAGGTGCGTTTGGGATATAATGGCCCAGAGCCATTCAAAGAAAATGGTCCTGCAATTCTGATCATTTATGGGTTTTTTTCCTGCTGACTGTCCATTGTATTATCTTTGCAAGGCAACAATATTGAAAGGGTTTTAAAAACATATATATTATTTTAGTGATTATGTTATCAAAACCCCTCTGTGATGTCCTTGCCTCTTTCTCCTTTACACACCATTTCCCTCACTCCCCCTTCCCTGCTCTCTCTGGTGTTTTCTCTGAGACAGCAAAGTAAAGATTAAATAATAGTTGACATCATTTGGTTGGAGTCGTGCTCGGGTTCTCTCTATTATTCATGTAATCTTTCTTCTTATTTTTCTTTTTCTTTCACCGTTATATTTTATTTACTTTAATGAACTAGATGTTGGGCTTCAGCCTGAGACTGTAGAGAGAGACCTGGCGTGATTTCAAACTATTGTTTTACTGTGGTTGAGATTAACGTCATCAGGATTTTCCTCTGTTATTTATTAAATCCTCTCTTTCCTCTCTCTTCTCTCTCTCTCATGTGTAAGGAGTACCTTAGTGATGGCATGGAAATAGAAGCTGCATAAAAGTGGCAAATATAGGTTTGAGTTTTTATAAGCCCCCCTTTGCTTCAGGATCTGCAATATTACTTGTTGCTCTTTTCAAGTGTGGCTTGGCTTTAAGCAGAGGAAATATAAACTGGGCTTAAGTGTAAATTCTCTAATTCTCATTTTCTGCATAAATTTCTGGTCAGCAAAATCATGGTGCGGAAGTAGCCCTAGCTAATGGAGCCAGTATATGTATGTGGTGTTAGTAAAATGGTGACAGAAGACAGTTAAAGACCTTTGTATCTCAGCTGCAAAGGCTGGAATGAGAATGGAATTGCATTTGCAGATCCCAACTGCAGAGCAAGTATGCCTTTTTGTCAATTTGTTGAGCTAAATGTGCAGTTAGTGCTGTTGTCAGCCTGCTCAAATCCTACCACCTGCCTTTTGCTGGCTCTAGGCCTTCAGAGGTGCCTATACAGTAGAAAGCGCTGCTCAGTTTTTGACGGAATTTAGGCTGGTTTATTTTGTTCCAGAGAAGGGAGTATTTGGGCATAAAATCTGGTATTCATGGGATAATTTTTGCCTGATGGCAATGTTTTCAGTATGTCTAGAAATGTGAAGCATCTCTTTTTTGGTTGATTTGGGTTTTGCCCATGAAAATGAAGAAGATTTTCACTTGTGGCTTAAAAAAATATTTCATTTTTTCTTGGGCTGGAGATACACTAGATATTAACAGCAAAATGAGGCAGATGGGTTGACTGGAATAGGTGGAACAAGGATTCTTTCCTCAAAGAGCCCTCAAGCAGTACTTCCCTGTTTTGAAAAGTGCTTCTTTGCGTTGAGTTTTTGGGTTCAGGAGGCAGGATATACTGTATGAGAAGTCTTCAGTCCTGGAACAAAAGGACATGCTGAGGATGTAATGAAGATCATCCAAATGAAGAAGTACTCAAAAGTTTTGGGCTTTTTTTGATGCTGTTTATCAAATAAGGAAACATCAGATTATCAGCTGGGTTCCAGCATTCTCAAGCTCTTTAAATCAAGGTTGTTTTGTCTCTGTTTAGCACATTCACGAGTATTGATACACGTCAGCTTTTTCTGTTGAACTACCTTGCTATGTAAAATTACAGTCACTGTGGAAAAGTATATTTGATTTTTGGTTGTATTTTCTCAGTGTTAATCCTGCCCACGGCAGGGGGGTTGGAACTAGGTGATCTTAAAGTTCTTTCCAGCCCAAACCATGCTATGATGTTTGTGTTTTATTAAATATACATTACCTTAGACATGACACAATGTAATTTTCAGCTCTTGATGGCTTGGTTTGATTCTGAATACATTTGCAGGGGTATGATGGCCACCTTTAGTAATGCCTTGAGAAATCATAATGGTCCATACCACTAGCTTCTCAAGTTGTTAAGAGGAAGTTCTCCCAAATGCTACCCTTGGGGTGAAGCATGCTACTGCCACGACTCAATGGATCCCATAAGAGCAGTTTTGGCCTGGGCACGCAGTTGCAGCTGACATCCATCAGATGGCATAAAGCAACGAAACAACATGCAATTACAAAAAAAAGTGCCATTTTTAGCCAGTAATGTAAGTGGTGCAGGGGAGTGACTGCAGCAGTTGTTGTAGTATTACTTCTAGTAAATCAAATATGCCATTTGCACATTCATATCGACTCTGTGGATAACAACCTTCCATCCATATGTTTCTGGCTTATCCTTGCAGCTCATTTTCTAAATAAAGTTGAAACCTAACTAATATGGTATCGGGCCTCTTGCTGTTTCAGTTTGTCAGACTTGCTGATAAAAAGGCCTGTGTCTGATGGCTTCATGCTTTTGGTATGTGTCAGAAATAGTTCTATGCATATACATTACAAAATTAGGATTTAATTTTTGTTGTGTAGCCATAAAAAATTAGATTATGTAATTATTATGTTTTCCTTTCTTATCTTTTATATTTTTAATATAATTTTTAAGGATGCCACAGGGCACTCCTGCTGTGAATTAGCTGCAATAAACTCTCTTAAACAGATAAACATCAAAGAGCAGTAATGTTTTAAAATGAAGCAACCTGCATTCAAAAGCCAATTGCTTTATGTTGTAGATCTTGAGTGCTTCAGCTACTAAAAGTGAATGGAGTTTCTCAAGGGCATAGAGGGGTGGCATCACTGGGATTTTAATGCAATAGGGATTCTTCAACAGAAGTTGCTAATAATATCCATTGGTTTTCATAGGAGCAGGCTTCCTTCTATTTTTCTTGTTCCTCGTGGAGATTATGAAGATGTGAAAGAATCTGCTATTGCCATGAATCCCATAATTGTATTTAGACTGTTGATACTGAAAGGGTTCATGAGACTTGCACGTCTTGTGGACTTTGTAGTGACTTCTGGTAAATAATTGATGGACTGCAAGCTTTGGTGGGAATTTTAACTAAGTTAGGAGTCAGAGATTTTCTCCTTTTGAGTTAGAAGATTTACAGTAGTCTGGCATTCACTTTGAACCAAGAACTGAAGTAGCAAGCCTAACTTCTATTCAAGTGCTGTCAATGTTACAAAAGGTCCCAAATTTGGATTGCCTGCATTTCTGGACATCTGCTTTATATGTAGCTAAGACATTTTATCTCCTGGGGTTAAGTCTGGTTGGAAAAAAACACCTCCTGATGGTATTGTGAATATGGTTTCAGAAACCAAGCACCCATGTTGCCCAAAAAATAGTCTGTGGAGGTTAGTAACACCTCACTCATAGACTAGAGAATTATAGAATAGTTAGGGTTGGAAAGGACCTTAAGATCATCTAGTTCCAACCCCCAATGTTCAGTATCTCTACCATCAAGGGTTATGTTTGCACTGAGCTTCTCAAGAATTCTCCTCCAGTTTTCAACATGACCTTGGTAACAGTTGTGCTTTGCCAGTGCAAAGGGAAAAATATTTGTATTTGGGTGTGCAGCTGCATTTGGTTGTTCTACATTTTGGATGCTGCTTTAGCTGTATTGCCTCTTTCATACAGCTCTCTGCTGGTGTGAGCTCCTGAAACAGTGGTTGGTAAATTGGTACTTGCTGTTATTATTTGGTTTAAACTTGAAACTAGATACGAGGCTGAGGCAGAAACAGAGCTGAATGAAGCTCCCTATTTCTTTTTTTCTTAAAGCAAAACCTGTGGTGAAAGGTCCAACCTCTCCGATACAGTAATTATAGGGTTTTATCCTTAGTGATGTTAAATAGCTCCCTTCAGTGTATGTGTTTGATCTTCAGCTGTGAATTCCCTTTTCTTTCATGGGTGTAACTGTAAACAAGAGGATTAACATTACTTCAGTGATGTTTTGCTTAAGTGAATCAAAGTTGAAAGGGTGTCTTGAATATCTGTAGAAAGCTTTGTGTGTTGCAGGGTTTCTGTTCTATATGCATGCACAGCACACCTTTCATGGTAAACTCCAGTGATGCTTTAAAGTCTGAGAAGTTCACTTTAAGCTTTTCATATTTCGGATGCTTTTGTGGAGCACTGTGAGCAGGATGCTCTGCCTTTGTGGTAGTGGGGGACCACAAAGAGGCTGTAAAGTTCCACTCTATTGTGTCCATCCTTTTAGCTACCTAACTTTTTTTCAAGACCTACCGTGGAGAACAGGATTCTCACCATAAAATGTGTGCCAGATTTTAGGCTTTTGATGGTGCAGCGATGGCATGTAGTTACCACACCAGGGATGTAGATGGCTGCAAGAGAGCGGAAGTCAGAAACCACTGTCTTCCGCTGGTGCTTGGCACACAAGCAGAGAAGGGAGACTTTGTTGAGGGGAAGGCCCAGATGTACAATGGCACTCTGCCATGGTCTGGTGCCTGTGTGTGCTGTGCATCTGGTCCATAACGCTCCTCGTATCTTGTTCACTAGCCCAGTGCAGGACTCTGACAGGGAAATAGAAAACAGGAGAGAGAAGAGGGTCAGTATTTTCAGTGCCATCCCTACCTGACATGGAGAGGCTCCTACGTTACAAAATTAGCTGGGAAAAAAGAGAGGAAGGACCAGCATCCCTAGAAACTTGTCCTTCCAATGCAGAGCTCCCACTTGCTGCTCATCTTCCCTTCAGCAGACCAAATCTAATGTTAGAGCACTCTCTGTTTGCACATGCACTTTTCTATCAGGACTTTGTTTAGCTACAAAATGCAGACCCCTCCCTCCCTGCAGTTATCCAAGGAAAAGCCTAATGTTGTGATTCCCTTTCTTAACGTTTATTCAGCCTGGATTCACACTGTGCATATTGCCCGCTTCCTATGACATGATTGATGTGTAAAGGGCTTCCCTGTTATCTCTTACCTTCATTTGATATTACGCTCAGCACTTGTCAGTGTCAGAAGTTACATCTGCCTCTTTAGCTGTGGCAGGAGCCCAAACTGTGTCTCATGGATGGGCCTCCTCCATGATTCCTTTCAAGGCTGTCGGTTAAGCCTGTTGTTTTCATTTCAGCATGCCTGGTTCCTCTGATCTGAAGAGGATACTCTGCTCTGAAGAGGAGGACAACAGCAGTTAATATGCGGCCCCTATTTTCCTGCCTGTATCTTGCAGGGAAGAAGGGTTCACATGCTATTCGTTGTTTCGAGATTATTTAGGAAACCTCCACTGTTGAACTAGCAGGGGATCTTTCCTCCTGTGACCTTTGCCAGAGCAGCTGATTGGTGTGCCCCAGCTGCAGGCCGTGATTTTCTTGGGAAAGTTCTAAGAGCATCTGAAAAGAGACCATCTTCTTTCCTATCCCTTACTGATGTGTACGGGCTTTTCCTGGCCTTCCCAACTCCATTGTGGAAGGGTTGTTTGTTTTCTTTTAAATGTTATCCTGCCTTCCTCCTCTTTTTCACAAAGCTGTATATACATGAAGGTTTGCTTCGTATTCAGGGTGGCACACGGATGGAGCGGCCACTTTGAACTGCTTTTACAACAATGGATTCTGCTTGACTGATAATGAAACCATGGGATAGACCTCAGGGAGGTGAGTCATATGTTAATTTGTTCTTGAAGTTTCCTTGGTGTGTTAAAAGCTGTGATCTTTCAGAAAAAAAAAGAAATAAAATCTCTTATTTTATTTTAACTTTTTGTTTAAAGCTACTTCCCGGGGCCATGGCAGATGCTGGTCTGGGATGGCACCCAACGACTTGTTCTAATGCAGTCCAGTGCTTGGTTGGCATTCTGCTATTGTACAAATATTTTTGGTACTTGTTTTGCCGCAAAGATATTGTATGAAGTGTGGCACATTGTTATACTCATGTGGTGCTTGGAGCTCCAGAATATGCATAGGACATAATGTTGAGCTGCAGAAACACAATAGCAATGAGTCACTGGAATCCCTTGTTGGTCACAAGAGTTTGAACAACCACAGTGATAATCTTTTGAGACAATGTACAACTCCAGTGGTATTTGCTATCTGCTCTGTGGTCTCCCTCTGTTAGCTGCTTGATTGGCTTGGTTTGTGGGTATTCTAATCATGTTGGCACAGTCACTTTGATTAACAGCAACATGCAACTTGCAAATCTCTGGGCTTGAGCCGACCTCAATAAAGTTGTGTGCTTTTTCTCTTTTGAATTCTCATCAGCTTCCTGAGGGCACAAGAAATGTTTTGCAGAGCTTTCCATGGGGTCGGTGAATATTGAAGTGTGGGGTTCAGAGAAGTGCAGCTGCTTCTCTATATCTTGGAGGCTGAGAAAAGGAAAGAGTAAATAAGTACAAAAATAGGGAGGGAAGAGAGAAATACAGGATTCTTAAATCTGTGTTGTTTTTTTCCTTGGCCTTTCCATTAGGTCCCAAGTCAGCTTTAAGCATGAGCTTTAGTCCCTTTACTAAGACAAGAGGGTAGTTTCATCAATGTGACTTCATTTATGTCCACTCTGGCCAATCTTCACCTATTACTTCTACAGTATGTTTTTAAGGGGCATGCTGAAATGCTTTTAATATTATTTTATTTCTGTGGTGCTCTGTCTTCTGAGAGAGAAGGGGTTTGCTTTTACAGTCAGATAAACAGCCTTGTAGGTCCTTTGGTAAAATGGGTGGAAGCTTAATTCCCTTTATTCCCGAGACCAGGAGAAATAGAAATTCAGTATTTCATGTTACACTTGAGGAAAATGATGGGCTATGAAATCCATGTGGTGGTTTGAGTAGTGGTTGTTCCTCTGCAAGTTGGCTCTTGACCGTATTCCCCAGTCCTCTGTTCCTGTTTTCTAAGGAAATACAATATTTTCAATGGCTGTCACTTACCACCATGTTGTCCTTGAATGGCATCTTCACCACCAAAAGCACGGGTATCTTCTAAAAGATAGCTCAGTTAAGCCAGAAGGGTATTTAACTTAAATACTGTGAAAGACAAAGTGTCTAGTGCTGATATTTGGAGTAAGATGAGATATTGGAGGGAGAGATCCCCATATACCCAAAGATTACTATTTTTTATAGTATGCTTTAGGTGGGGTAGTGCTCCCAGACGTTGGAAGTGGTGTTTTAACAACAGAGAGCTTGTAGATTCCTGCAGTTAAATTCAGGGTAGTTTCCAGGATACGTTTGAATTGTCTTTTTCTGAAAACCTGAAGCTTGTTTCTTGGAGCCCTCTTTCCACTTTAATTCAGCTCTGCCTTGTCTTACAGGGGTTACGAGGTCAGATGCGCATTGCAGGAGAGTCATTCTTCAGACTTTAAAACCTTTCCATCCCCTCTCTGTGATGTTGTTGCTGGAGGTCAACCTCACACTTCCACTTTTCATTGAAGAAAATGTTACTTAAAATACATCACAACACCTGCTTCCTTGACCCACTTTGCCTGAAGCCCTTTTATAGGTTATTTTCTTTTAATAGTGGTAAAGAAATGAGGGATGCTGAGGTCACTGTGCCGTGTGGGACATCAGGTGAATGTGCCAAAGAACGTGAATGTGAGTCTGCAGACTGCAGGTGTCCTCCAATTCCTCAAACATTTGTTAAGTCTTTAAAAATATCTTCTTTAGTCAGGACTTGTAACAATCTGTCCTTATCCAAAATAATTTTGTTTATTAGTGGTTACTTTGAATATTCTAGCAATAGGATCTGCGTTTTCAACCTTTTCAGGCAAAGGAAGAAAACCACCCTTTTAGTCTTTTAATCTTCCGTTTTGCTTCTTAGCAAAGAGACCATTAGTCCCTTTTTCCTCTCTTTCTGTCTTTTTCTGTTCACACCTCCTTTTCTCTCTTCATTCACAAGAACATTTGGATATATGTCTTCAGTTCAGTTCTTATTGCCAAGTTATAGAAGCTGCTGTCTTGTCATGTATATTAATTTGACATTGTTAATCCTATACAAACACATTTCTGGTACTGACAACTGAAGAATACAAGTCTTCAAGTATATCAATGCAAACAGAGTTTGCCTGTTAGTGAATATGTCATTATTTCACTTGATTCTCCTTAGTCACTGCTTATTGCATATGATATGCACTTTTGCGTTCTAAATTATTGGAGTCAATGGAGGTTAAGCACATGGTAGCCATGAAAATTGTCTTTTCAGCTACAAGGTGCCATTATATCTTTAAGAAGGCAGATTCTTTGCCTCTCTTTGAGAATAGTAGCTATAAAATGAGGAATTTGCTTACTTTGAGGTGAACTCGTGTCGGTTTATAGAAGAGTATAGAACACTTGGATAACATGGTAAGAGGAGATATATGAGTAGCTGTATCAGAAAATGAGTGTTTTTCTAAGGAAAGATCAAAAAAGGGGGAAGGTGGAGTTTTCCTTTGTTTCATTGGTACCTGTTTCCAAAAGCCCTAAAATAATATGAACCCTAAAAGCAGTGGTGGTGGTGGTGCTACTTAATGTCTTCTCTGTTCTCTGCCTGCTGCTTGACAGTAAGTTAACAAGTTACCTTCATAAGGAAACTGTTGGAGGACGCCTGGGGATGCTTCAGAGCAGAAACCCAGTAAGAGCGCTCCCTCCCACTCTGTGCAGGAATTTGTCTCACCCCACAGGGTACAGAACCAGCCCAGGGGGACCTACAGGAGCAAATTCAAAGGATGTGGCCATCCCGTGAAGTTCTGTCTCGTTATGTAATGTCTAACAGTCTTGCACAAGGAGTATGGTAGAGTTGAAGATCCTACCAGTTTTGCCACCTGCCTGTGCAGCACTTCAGAGAAGCTCATGTGTGAAGATGTGTCAAGAGAGGGTACAGTGAAGTGTGAGCTGTTGCAGAGAAGCACTTGCAGAACCTTGGTGGGACTTACTGGAGAAGTGCCTAAGAGAGCAATTTGCTTTGATGTGGATTTTCGAGAAGAATGGCTTTCCAGTGAGGAAAACTTGATTTGGTTCAAATTGACAAAAAAGGGAACTGAAGAGTAAAGGCTGTCATTACATCACTAACTGGCTTTGAATATACCAAGCTCATCTGTCACCCTTCTAAAATGAATAGTCCTTTACCAGCCTTAAAATAGGCCAGTGTCTCCTGAGTGAAAGCTCTGGGCAGCCTGACAGAGTGATCAAAGTTGATTTTGTCAAATGAAGCTGGAGTTGTACCTTGTTTTAACAGAGGGTGTTTTCATGTTACTTTACTTTGGCTGGGAATTCAGTGTCCAGTTGCATTTCAGCACAGCGCTACTGCAGAAACTGGATGGGAAGCGAGGACTTGATGAGAAATGGAGCTGGACGCTGCAAACAAAGCACTGGACAGCTTGGGTTGCTGAAAGCCTTGTGCATGAAATCCTGGCTCCCTTAAAGCGGCTGGCAGTGCTCCTGTTGAGTCCCATACAGCCAGGATTTTGCCTTATATATTTATTCTGATTTATGAAAAGATCAGTCATTGTGGTATCTAAGCACTGAGATACGGTATTTAGTTACAAGCAATCATTTTAAGAGTGATGCCAAACTCTACACATGCATTATACTTGGAGATTAAAGAACACAGAGCTTTGGTTGCATGTGCTTCTCCAGTTGTAATTATTCTTCATCCCAAACACTGCAGACCTGCAGACCTCCGTGCTGCTGGGCGCAGAGGGGCTCCAGACTGAGACAAATCGGGCAGATTATGCAAGGTAGTAAATAGCTATAAATGAATGGATTTTGCTGGGATGCCAATAACTACCTCAGTTTCCCTGTCAGTCCCAGAGGAATTAATTAATTCCTCGGAGTTTAGCCAGCCATTACAGGAAAGAATTTTAATCTTCTGCATTTTTTAACCATAACTGGTTACCTTGCAATAACGTATACAGCGCTGTGTGCTCTCCACTCTGATGTTGCATGACAATAATGTGCTGCAGAAGAAAGTTGATTGAATTCAAGTGAAATCTATCCCAAGGAAAGACTATCTAGAGCAGCTGGTTTCATTTATATATTTTATTTCTGAAGCTCATGAGCATTCCAGTGAGAGATGGTATAATTGATTTAAATCAAATTATGAAACACTATACTACTTATTCTAAAATGCACTTTTCTGGCATTCAATTCTGTAATGTATCACTCGCAGGTAATGCAGGACGAGGCTGAAGAGGCTGAAAAATATTCCTTTCCATCATGTAGTCTGTTGCTGCGTGTTCTTGCCTTGGAGCTGAAGCCGAAGTTGCTGTTTGTAACAGAATCATTTCATCATTAAGGAATTGAGGCTCCATTGCTTCAGGTGAAATACAAAACCTTATTCCTTCAACTTCTTGGTGATAGGAACACTGCTGATTTTTGGAGGAACATCTCGGTTCCCTGTTTTTTCCAGCTGAAATTAGAGGCACACAGAGCAAATAAATGGCAAGGAGAAGAGAGGTGGTTTTGAAAGGGATAATGCTGAGCATTCATTACAGCACAGGTTAAATATGCATGTAAGAGGTTCAAAATTTTCAGAGTGTTTAATTGTTTGCTCAATTGGCTGTTTACTGAAGTTGAAGACCTCACAAGTGTGTTAAAAGCTTATTAGAGTGTTTGTTTTCCCTAATAACTTCTGAACTGGCCAATTTAAACCAGATTTTATGGAGGCAGTGAAGTTCATACAAGTTTACTGACAACTTTTGGCTGAGGAGAAAGAAGAGAGAACAACTGATGCCACCAGGAATGGAAAGGCTACAGCTGGAGCTCAGCCTGCTTAGGTTTGGCCACCCAGCTTGGCTAGCTGGGAAAAACACATCTAGGTGACATACACGTCTCTCATCTAGTGCCAGCGTATACCTGCCTGTTCAGGGGCATGGAATAAGGATCATCTGTGAGGGTGCAGGACACGTATGCAGAGGAAACCTGTCTTTCATAAGCAGCAGAACAAAGGAGCATCTTTAACACAATGGATGTCACTTTTACATGAATAACAGTGTGATGATAAACTTCAGCTATCTCTCCAGCCTCACTCTTTCCACTGACTTGTTTAAAGTAGCTGCTGGAAGAGGTCTAGATGCCACATGCCCTGACCTCACTGGCACTGCACTGCTATACACAAGTGCACTGGCGCCGCCTGTGGCTCATGCCCTTGGTTAAGATGTAGACTGGGAGGTGATCCTGCAGCCTGAGAAGCAATTGTACTTAGAGGGATATTGCGTCATTATGGGATGATTATTACTAGCTTTAAGGAGCTAGTCATTGCAAAACACTCTGACAACGGATTTGTATTTATTTACTGGCAGCCACTCAACTTGAATGTGTATCTCTGAGCAGCGTTACGATTCTGAGCTGCTGGTGCTTTTCCATGGAGCCCAAGTGCCGGCTGGTGTGCGTATACATGGCAAGTCACGGTCCTACATTTTCCACTTGTGTCCCTCTCTGCAGCAGCTACTGTGTGCTTGTGTGTTTTGGGCATTAGCTTGGACAGGCTGGTAAGTGAGTGAGAGATCCCAAAAGCGAGTGCCTGGCCTTGAAAATCATTTTACTAGAAGGTCTTAAAGCAAATGCTTTGTGCACTGGGCTACCCAAAACTTGATGTGAGATCAAGGACTTTTTGGTGTTTCTCCCCTGTTTTTATTTTACATTCCAGTAACAACTTTTCTGCCAGGCTGTGTCCACTTGAGGCAGACTCATCTTACATTTCACAGCTACTCAGTTTAAATGTTTTTGGGAACCACACTGGGAAACTGTTTAGGCTCCTAAGAGGAGTCCCTAGCAGTGCTGATGTACTCAAGTTCCCTTTACAGCCTCTCTCAACACTGGAAAAAGCATTTCTCTTGGGTGGGAGAGTTCTCAGTTCCTATAACTTTTTAATCTGCTTATTTTAGGGGCCTTCCAAATAGGTTTCTTGGTGGTCACTAATGGTATTAGGTATACCTGCCTGTTTAAGAGTAGATTGAGAGATTTGCTGTTAGAAAGGTCTCTGGAAGGATATGAATAACTTTCTGATCACAGTTTATACCATCACTTGCTGGATTTGAACCTGTTTTCCAGTTCAGTATCTGATTACCAATACTTAGAGCTATCTCACATAGTCAGCTAAGTGGCATCATAAATGAAGTATAAAATGTGTCATACTAGTGGCTTAAAATACAAGCCCACAGCACCATTCCATTAGTGATGGGCCATGTCCATTTGTTTCAGCTATTAAAAGTTCATGCACGCAGCCACTCTAAATACTGATGCCATCAAATGTGGTCAACACAGACAGTTCAGCCTGCAAAAGTGAGCCAGAAAAGGCATTAAAATGCTTAGTCTATGACATACTTCCTTATTTTTGTCATTTTGACATTTATGTGTTGTATCTTTAAGGCTTTTGAGAAAGAAGACCTGATTCCTGAAGCAAACTTAACCGAGATCTTCAGTTTATAATGACGCAGCCGTCTGGTTTGTGTTTAATTCAGATTGACCACCTGCATGCTGTTAACCTCTGGAAGGTTGCTGTGATCACAGTTGTTGTTGTTTGGTTTAAAGTTTTGTAGCTCAAGGAAAATATTAGTAACCAGTTACTTAACCTATGCTGTTTACTGATCTCATTGAACTTGCAGATGGGCCTTTGCTGGCCAGTGAAAACTGGGAGTCATCTGGTGCCAAGTAATAACTTGCACTTATTTTTCAGACAGCGATAGGTTGAGCAATTAAAAGGCATTTTTTTCCTTCATAAATATGCTCTTCATCTGTTGGCTATTTGTCTTAGGTTTCAAAATCTGAAATGTAACTTACTGGATGTAGAAGGTAGCTCTAAATGAGCCAAACTTTCACAGAGGCATGCTTGAGTTCTGAACACTGCTGATTACACATGCAAACCCCCAGAGGTGCATGGGAAAATGTACAGGAATTGCAGAGGCAATTTAAGTGAATAAGACAAATGCGTTCATATTAACATTCTCTGACCAGGAGTATTTCAATTGCTGTAAATGAAGCATTCAAACTCAAAGCATTCAAAAATTAGGAATTATTTCTTCAAAAGGACTAGACTTTTTTTTTTGTTAATTGTACACTATTTTTTATCTTTGTTTTTTAACTTTTGGAGTTCATTCAGAGAATTTTCTGCTTTCATTTACAGCAAAGAATAGAAATCCACTTGCTTTGGAAGTCTCACATATTCCTTTGATTCTAAGAGGGGATCTTTACAGTGAATGCATGCAAAATTGGGAGGGTTGGCAACACATCTATACTTCATCCATGGCATTCCTGTGAGGTGGGCTGTTTACTTGATTCTCAAGTCTTAAACTAGCACCTATAGAAAATCAATTCCTTTTGCAGAGTCCAACGTTTTTCCAGAAGCAGGAATATGACCAACCTTCACTCTTGTGTATCAGTTACAGAGCTCTGCTTGTTGCCAGCACCAGCCTGGGCTGCAAGAAAAGACCCTGTTGCTCCTTCAAGTCTACCCTTTCTTCTGATGAGCAAAATGTCAGGAGTTGGTGACTCTTAAACCGTGAGTTCAGATGCAGCCTTATCTTTAGAAGAGCTTAGCAGATGATAGAGTGGATGTTCTCCAAATAGATGGCTGGTGCTTGGTTTTATTTGTAGGTACTACCAGGCCATTCAATTTAGGGTTGCTTTGTTGTTATGGGCTATTGGAAAAGCCTTTTCAGGTGGAACTGATCTGGGGTAGGGGATATGGGGGGAGTGTTATTCCACCCATTCAAAACCTTGAGTTTTCAATTTACTAATCAAAGGCTAAAAGCGGTTTGGTCTAAAATAGTAAATTTTATTTTGAGCCAGAATATGTTCTCTGTGATGAACCCGGTTCAACTGGCCTGCTGGTTGTACCTGACCGCGTTGTGTTGCACCACTTGGTCTGCACGCTATGGGCTATGTGATGTTCAACCAAGGAGCACTGCAGCAGCATTTTAGGGCACCTTTTAGAAAGGGAATTTGGTTTCTATTTGGAATTTAGGAGCGCTTGATGTCAACACCTTCTTCTAAAAGATTGTGTAGCTGAAAACCAAATTTTCCATCAAAAAGCCATGAACTAAAACTTTCTGCCAATGTACTCTTAACCTCTCGACTGCTTTATTGGGTTTTTGTTTGTCTGTGTGGGTGTCTGTAGGGACACTCAGGCATGTGGATTCAAATGAGCTGTTCAAATAGATTAAACAACTTTAAACCCCTCTGTGGTCTTTGGAAGTGAATTAGATTAAAGTGAATTAGAGCTGTTTTAATTCTGAATGAGTGAGTCCACATGGGCTTAATATAGTTGTATATAGAAACCCACATTAAAATCACATCCTTATTTAACTCAGATTGTTTCCCATGTAGACAAACCTATCCTGTCTCTTTATTTAGCAGTGCATACAGAGCTTGCTTCAACCACTCACACTATTAACAAGTACAGGAGCTAAATCAAAAATGATATTGTTTTTGTGCTGGTATAAATGGTTATGCAAACAGTGGGTCAGTAATGCATCTGACCTGTGATGTGTCCAGAGAAAGAAGCTGGGCCTGAATAGCTTTTAGCTATCATCACTGAAACCAACAACACTTGCCAGAAGAAAGCCTTCAGCATTAATTCGATAAGCTATAAATTATTACAGGGGTCTGATTCCTTGGAATGAAATGCAATAGATAGATGGCAGAGAAATATTATTAATGGATAGTTTACTATATTCCTAACTGCAATGACTTCATGAGAATACTTTATATTACTATCTGGAATAGCAATACTAGGGATTTATTAAAATGACTGAGTACTCGTTGTTAGCTAGAATACCGTACTATATTGGAAACATAAAGTATTCTCCATCAAAGCATATAATCTACATTTTTCCTTTTCATCCTTAATTTGATTATGAACTATTACCATGCTTTGCCATAAAATAGCAAAGTTGTACATTTTGATGGTTTCTCAAATGCTGATTTTACTTTCTGCACAAATACTTGGTGTCTTTTCAGCATAATTATTTAGCAGCCATTTCGGGTTAATTATTGTCATTAACAATATGAGTCCTATGAGGGAATATCAATTAAAATATGCACAGCTGAACTTTCAAATGAGTAAATAATTTAGTTTTTGAAAATGACTGGAAACAGCAGGGTAACAGTCAAAAGGGGAACAATTATTTTAATGCTTATTTGACAAATGAGTAATTTTTACAGCAAATTAGTTTCTTATCATAGCACCCCTACTGGTAACAAGAGAGAAACTGTTAACTGGAGTTTTAAAAATAAAAGCTGCTAAGTTATGCATGCAAAGTTAAGGAAATCATTTGTATGAAGAAAAGGTGATTATGATACACATTGTTAGCTGAAGAATGTTGCCATGGGAATCTAATTAGGGGTATAAATCACACAAAATTATGTTTATATATAGGGCTGGATACATTAAAGCGATATGCACGTTTATACATCAATTTTGTTCTTCATTGTCCGAGTATTGAAGATAGACTTTGTTGGTCTTTCTTCTTGACCCCACAAAATACAAGCGATTGAAAGTTAATCGTTTGGTGGAATTGCTCATAAAGAACAATAGAAGAAACATTAACAAAAAAGTATGGAATTTCAGGTTTGAATATTTGATGTTGACTCGTTTCCATAACAAAAAAAAAGAGCGTAGAAAAAGTTTGCAAGGTGAGTGTGATCCCTCATTTGGGGGATGTTTTAACCTACACCTTGACTTTTCAGTCACGCTGCTTGGGTTGTTTATGCGGTTATTCAACAGAATAAGAAAAATTAGGAGGGGTTGGGGAAGAAGTAAGAGAAACTGTATAGAAACCAGAGCTACTCAAAGTGCTTATGTTGTTTTCAGAGCACTGAGAAGATTCTTCAAGGCCTTCTATGGGCGTTAAAACAGAAGGGTAATTTTGGCAAAGATATCTCTTGTCTTCCTCTTATTTGCATGCTCTTTTTATTTCTGATTTTCATGTTCAGCTCAGTTATTGCCTGAAGTCAGCACCAGTGCTGCTGGTGGTTTCCCACAGCTATGATTTGGAGTAAGCAGGTAGTTTATAGTGAAACAGTGATCACCAAGGACAATTCAGAATTTCTCTTTGGTTTCAGTGTGGGTGTGTGGGTTTTTATTCTTATTTATGGAGTGTCAAGTTGCACTACTGAATTACACCAAGTACTGGTGAGAATCGTGCTCCAGAAACTTGCAGTGAAGGTGACCAAACCTTCAATGATACTGGGGCTTGTTGGGCCAGGGAGTGAAAATCCAGGTAGTTCTGGCTATCTTACTTTGTATAAGGCCCTGGCATGGTAAGGAATTCAGAGGAAAATGAGGAAATAAAAGTGCTATTTTGTTTTTATTTGCAGAATGTTCATCAAAGCTGAGCATAGAAATTAGCCAACACTTAACAGTTGTAAATACCATGACAATGAAAAACTGAACTTGCCAGTTCTTGATAGAAGTTGGCAAGTTTGCCTCTTCTCACCAACTGGCCAAATTCAGTTTTTGACTGTTTACCATCAAACATTTTGCAGTCTGGCTTTTCTGGTCCAAAGTCACATTTTGGGACTGGACTCTAACTTACTAGGACCAAATCTTTCTTTCCCACATGACCTCTGTGCACTATATGGGGGTTGCAGTATACCTTGTGTGGTTACACACCTTCCGAGGACATCCATAACCCAGCATGCAATCAAGGGTGTAGATTGAGTGCTGTCTCCTTTGGAAAGCTGCTAAAATTGCAGCATTGCTCTGACAGAGGTATTTCCTCATTGTTGTATATCTGCCATATCTTTCTTTTTCAGTGATGTAATAAGGCAGAGGGGAAGAACAATATGAGATATTGAGAAACATCCTCCATTAGAGCGAGGACAGGGCTCTTGAAGGCTGGAACTGAGGAATGGCTGTACACCAAAGAACAGTCTGTCAGATCCGTTTTTAAGGAATCTTGCTGGGTTTTGGGTAAACATTTATTTCACCGTAAAGCCTATTTAAGACAGTTTCACCTTTTTTGTTTGCCTGCTTCACCACAACACTGTCTCCCACTCCACTTCAAGCCACCACACAGTTCCTCCCTGAAATCTCACAGCACAGAAATTCCATAGGAAAACACAATGATGTCATTTCAGACCATAATTTTCCAGCTGTTGGAAAGGCACATTGTGGTGTTTATTTCGCTACTTATAAAGATTTGTGGCAAGCAGGGAAATATTTTACTTCCAAGATCATTGTTCAAGTAATTGAAACTGCTCATCTGGAGCTTTGTGCCATAGCTGGGGGAGGCAGAAGGGTCGTCGGGGGAAGAGTGACTATACACATGGTGTATAGGTAACAGCATGTATGGAACCTCAGAGGAATTAAGGGGTATTTTTCAGCACTGATTTTGTGGTGAGAAGGAAAGAGGCATGGGATGGGCAGCCTTTTCGCATACCTGTGCCAGCGTGAACCTTTGGCATCTCCGTTACCAGCTTTGCATTTGATGAGGCTTCGTGTAGATCAAGCAAGCTCTTACCTTGCCTGTGACTCGGGTTGCCTCTTGTATCTAGCACAGACAAGGGTTTGTCTTGAGGGGCTGGCTTTGCTGTAAGCCAGAGTTCTATAGGTGGTGGAAATTGCTTATTCTAACATTAGTCTCTGTGGATTTGAAAACTTCTTGGCAGAGATTTCCACAATCACCTCGGGCTTTCAGAAGCTTAGGTCCTACTGACAATGAAGATCATAGAATAGGTTGGAAGGGAACTTGAAGGTCATTTGCTTCCAACCTCCTTGCCATGGGCAGGAACACCTTCCACTAGACCAGGTTGCTCAAAGCCCCATTGAGCCTGACCTTTCAGGTTGCTTAAAAATCCTCACAGGTTACTTAAAAAAAAAAACACTTTAGAAACCACAACAACCCAAGCAATCAGTTGTGAGCCTCAGACTATCTACTTATAGTGGTAAAGCTACATCGCACTGTATTACTGGCCCAAATTTTCCTCATGCTTTACAAAAGCCCTTTTGTGTGTGTGGCAGTCTAGAGACGTGTCCACTCATCTTTGGAGGTGACCAGCTGTCCTCAGCAAAGGAAGGGAGAGCAAGGGGCAGGGGACCTCACACACTTCGGTAAGTGCATTTCTCAGTAGGTTTTAAGTAGCATAGTGGAAGGCAGGGTAGCTCTGACATGTGAAGTCTTCAAGTCAGGCACTCTCAGTACTTCAGTGAGGAAATGTTTGCCTAGTTCGCCCTCCAGTTTGTCTGAGCACTCCAAAAGGGCTGGATGCAATAATGAACAAAAGCCTTTTGGATGCTGCTGCTGCTCATTTTTTCACTGTGTGGGTCTATTAAAGCATTGCTGCCTTTTGGGAACTCAGCTGGAAGAAGAAAACAGGCCTGGAAAAAATAACTGCATTATGTGAGACCACTGGCTACTGCTGGAATTGTGTCAGTTTATAACACGTTAGGCAGGTTCCCTGTGCATCCGCTGCAAAGCTTCTGCTGACAGGACTTGAGCCCTAGCAGTGAAAGCAGCCAACAACAGCAGAAAAAAGCTGTGGGCTCTTGTATCCTGTGTGATCCTAGAGGCTGTGGGTAGTGTAACTCAGTAGGAGAGAAAATGAATCTGTTAAAATGCTCCCCTGATGCACCCTGCAGCTTGTAAAGGCAATCATCGGATCAGATGAGCGATTTCTTAGATGGAGGGATGATGTGTAGGTGACTGATAGACAAAGTAGCCGCAGATTTGATTTAGCCCCCAGATTTTTCATCATGGTCAATTCCACATAATTTAACTTCACTCCTTTCTCTTCCCTGCTTGCCTTTTTCTGTCATGCTTGGCACCATGCCTTCTGCTTAGAGTGCCAGTTTAAGAGAATAAAAGTAGTCCAGCACAGAAATGTGGGCTATCTGAACACAGTAGCTATCACTCGCAGGCTGTCGAAGTGTTTGCAGAAGCAGAGCTGAAGTTTGTCATCATTGATCGGGTCCAGAAATTAAAACATCCCCTTGAACTTGACGCATAAATATAGTCACCAGCTTTTAACCCTGCTCCCCATTACCTCATCATATTTTACCATGAAGGAAACATATACTGTAATGTATTCTTTGTCACATATGGCCCACACCCTTATGTAAACTGCATTTTCAGTCCTCTTCCCATGCAGACACATTACCCAACAGGCATTCCTCAGACATGCCAGTTAACGCTTTACTGCTTAGCAAATCTACTGGATTAACACAATTACAGTAAAAGCTCAGGACAAAATAAATATTCCCCAAAGAACTTTTAGGAGGATTTTGCCATTTCTTGGTTAGTAAGAGATGATCCCTCAACAGACACCGGGCTGGCCCTGGTTTTGTTGCTCTTATTTCATCTGTCCCAACGGAGCAAGAAAAATACATCAGTGCATGGGCAACAGGAGAATGAGCAGCCGAGTATTAGCTGTACTTTTTGATTCGGTGTGCAGGGAAAGCTGAGAGTCAAGGGAAGAATCAGAGAACTTTGTGTTCAGCCAACTTCCAGAGCCTTTGGTATCTGGCCAGGTTTGCAAAACTTAATTGTACGTTTGCATTGTGTGTTGCAATACCTTGGAGATCTCCAAAGAGGTTCTCATGTGTCCCTTTAGGGTGCACGACTACTCCAGACGTTCCCATTAAACAAACATACACCTTGTTCATGCTCACTGTAGGATGTCCAGATCCCTACACTCATTGGTACAGTGGTCCCTTTCCTGTCTAGTAGTCCAAAGGGAGACATGGAGGGAGAACGAATTGCTCCACTGGTCAGCCCAGAACGGCCCTGAGGTATGTTTTCCCCTGGAGTGTTGGTATCAACTCCTTGCTTACCCAGCAAGGAGGTAGCAGAAAGCGGGTGAGATCTGATCTTACCTGCCCCAGTATTCTCTTCCGAAGTGCCCGAGGGCAACTTTAACCATTTATTTTGAGTTATTGTTAGTGTTTTCCTTTGAATCTTGTTGCAGTGGAATGGTAATGCTGCTTTTTCCTTAAGAGGCACCACTAGTGTTTTTTTCCAGCATTCTAACTTTTTGGTCCAGTTTGAGTCATTCAAGCTTGGAACTCTCCAGTGAGACTGGATCTGAATGGGACTGGATCTAACTGTGCTACTGCCAATACTTTCTGGGGGAAGAGGGGAGAAAGAAAAAGAAAAAAAGGAAAAAAAAATAAGGCAAGCATTGAATTTATAGCACTCCAGATGTGAGGGAAATGAACGTAAAAGTTCAGATGCCTTATAGTCAGGCAGGCTGTTCAAATGTATGCAAATGGGTGACAAGTTAATGTGAATAGGGTTGAAAAAAAGAAAAAGCAAGGGAAAAAAAATGCTTAAATGATCCTGTTCTTAGAGCTGGGAGCCTTGGTCATTGAGTTTGTTGGAAGTCATGATGGTGATGACCCAAAGAAGGCTAAGGCCCTGGTAAATGTGGCCAGCTGGGTAGACTTTGGTTGGTCTTAATCTTCTTGGACATACCATTAAGGTAACATAAATTCAGACCTTCTAAGTTATGGGGCCTATTGATCAAGCTTTTCCTTGCGCAGCAGTATTTAGATTATTCTGCAAATCATCTTCATGGCTGGTGGTGAGAGTTGACTACAGTGTCTTCAGTTGGGGTGGCATAAATGTATGGGATTTAAGTGAGAGCAGATGTACTTGCGCGTACATTTCACATACGAGCTTCCCGATTGTTTGGGGGTAACAAAACAATTCTTTCTGTCAAATGTGCTTCCAACTTGTGAATTAATTTTATCTGCCTCCCTGCAAACTGTTTAGGAGCAGCTGGTCTTCCTGGCATCTTAATTAGCATGCAAAGAAGCTTCTCTAAAGCATGAAATGCCAAAAGGAAAAGCCTCTGGCTAAGTCCTACCATGGATACTCTGAGTTGAGTACTGTCTATTTACAGCCAGGTGAAGGAGAGCCAGCAGTGGTCAGTGTAATGCATCCCTCTGCGCATGATCTGGGTTTGCTTTCTATGCCTTTCTGCTGTTGGATAAAAACAACTGACAATTAGAGTCATAAGCAGGCACAGGGTTAAGGAAAATGGATACAGTCTGGATAAATCTGCTGCTAAACAGCTTATGTGGGTCTGTGTCCAAACCCCATGTCTTTAAATACTGTTTCAAGTGGACTAGCATTTTCTGGATCCCTTTGCTTGAAATGCACAGGGGGTTTTTGGGTGGCAACTGCCATTAACGCTCCTAAGCATTGCTTGGATATGTTCTTTGTTCATCCCTGAAGGAAAAGACCTGCCTCTTACTTAGTCCCATGATGCAATACTAGAACCTTTTAAAAAGTTATTAAACAGGTAGTAAAATTCCCTCACAAAATGCACTTCCAATTGTACAATTTTTACAAATGGCAGAGGACAAAACCATGTCCTTACCCCATTAAACCCCCAAACAAATCCACAGCTATAAATAAATAAATAAATAAAGCCTTAATTTACAATAGCTGGGTTTTACTGTACAGGAAAGGTGAGAAAAATAATACAAGTTATACAGCACACTTCTTACAAATACCAGCTTATATGAGCTAACACTGGCAGTTAACATCTTAGATTTTCCTCAGCAATAAGCTACATCTGCAGAACTTATGGGTTGGGTTTTATAAAGTTCACAATTCAAAAATGTCTCTGTGCTAAAGGGCTTTGGCTCTCTAGCTCAGGGCAAATTTTATATGCTACAGTCTGTAACCATCTTTGTTTCTAAAGAAGTATATGCATGGATCATGGATTAAAACGTTTTACTATGTGCCATGTGGGTTTTATTACCTGAATAGATCATATCCTAAACAGGTCAGCTACCTCTGATTTAAATGCATGGAGAATGGGAAACAGCATTTATTCATGCCATGGGTTTATCATGTGATACTGCTGCTATACTTCACTCCCAGCCAGGAGAGCAGGATACAGGGTATCCGAAATCAACATCAAAACTAATTCCACTTCATTTGAATAGATGCAGGAGCTGGTATAAACAAATAAATCTCAACAGCCATTGTGAGGATGAGAACTTGGCGCATTCTCAACTGGCCACAAACCTCTGAGTATCTGAACATGTTACAAATAGAAATGGGCTGAGCATATCTGAAGTAGCTGGAATAGTGGTATATGTGGAGTATCTGCTGGCTTGTAAGCAGCTTGGGAGCCTATTCTCCTTTAGACACATCAGTTTACCAGAATTATTTGAATGGAACTGGATTGGATTAAATTAGTAAACCAGGAGAAAAGTAGAGAAGTAACAGGTTGGAATCAGTGACAGCTCAATCTGCCCTGACAGGCTATAGTCTGTATTTTAGGCATTTTAATATAGATGTACTGAAGTATCTAGGCAGCATCTAGGTTGTGTACAGTGGAAAACACAAAAAGTATGAGCTATTCAGAAACCAGAAGGAAAACAATAGAAGTGTAAGTAGGTGAAATACCTATGGATGGAAACAGTTGTCTGAATGGGTACTGTTACTCCCACATATTTGTTGTTGCAATTAACTGCAATTAAATATGTGCTTCAGTATTCCATTATTGTTTTCAGTGAGGCCAAACTGGCTATAATATAGTTGTGCAATGGTTTCCCAAGGGAAGTAGGGGAAGTTATTTACTGATTTGCTTAAATCTCTGTTGAACAAAGCAGTGGAAAATACTCTGTAGGAAGTAATCATGCACTGGCAGGAGGTTGGAAGAGGTGACATAATAGATATCGTATTTCTGTAACAATGAATGGTTCTGTTTATATAATACTTATTTCTGGTCAGGTACCCTAGACTTTGCTTAGTTTTGACTCATCCCATGATAATGCAACAGATAAATTCAACTGGTTTTGCCAAAGCTTTCTGGAAAACAGTTAAATGTTTCTTGTCTTGAATTTGTGCGTGTGACTAGCACACAAAATCTTGCTGCTTTTGGAGGCATACAGCTTTTTCTGCTCTGAATACTGTAGCACGGGGGTTGGACCAGATGATCTCCAGAGGTCCCTTCTAACCCTAACAAATCTGTGATTCTGTGGTCTGCACTGAATACTGTAGTATCTGTCTTTAAAAAAGGTGAAAGCGGGCGTGTTTTGGGTATTCCCCAAAATTTGGGGAATTTGGGTCTAACCTTGATATCTCAAAAGATACTAGAACAAATTATTAAGCAGTCAGTGTGTAAGCACCATCCAGATAATAAGGTGATAAACGAGAGTCAACACATATTTGTCAAGAACAAATCGTGTTAAACCAATCTAATTTCCTTCCTTCACAGGGAAACTGGCTTAGTGGATAAAGCAGAAGTGGTAAATGTGATACATCTTGACTTAAGCCAGGCTTTTAACACTATGGCACGTTATATGCTTATATGTAAACTGGAGAAATGTGGCCTGAATAACAGGGAAGGCCTGGATTCTTTGAAAACCCACACTGAGAAAGTGGTTAGTGATGCTCTGCTAAAATGGGAATTTACTTTTGCTCTCATAAGAGGCTTAACTCTGGACCTGGTTCCAGTCAATATTTTCATTACTGCCTTGAATGATGGAATAGAAAGTGAATGTGTAAAATTAAGGAGGGCACTAGGCTGAGAGGGTACAGAAGTGCTTTAGAAGACAGGATTAGAAGAACAAATGAACATGATATGTTGGGAAAGAAGTTATCAGCATGACAGCACTCAGATTATAAAACTGCAAAGTAGTGTGTCAGATAATCTGTAACCACACAGTGACTTGGCAGCAGGAGGGAAGATGGAGTTTTAGTGCCTGGCAAGTGGAACAGGAATAAAAGATGTGATAATTGTATTAAAAGAGGAACTCTTAGTATGCAGCATGTGAGCAGAGCTGTTGTGTGCAAGACATCTCTGTTGAGTGCTGAGAAGTCAGAAGCTGGGTTTTTGGGTCTGTTTTTTAACTTCTTTTGAAAGTAAGGCAGAAAAATGGGATGTAATCCAGAAAAATGACCCAAATGATTCAAGACTTAGAAAATACGATCTGTGCTGAAAGATTGAAAGATCCGTGTGTGTTTGTCTAGAAAAGTTATGTCTGATGGAGGGTATAAGTCTTCTAGGCAAGTGTTGTTAGAAAGAGGATGCAGATCTATCAGTCACCGTGCCTATTGAGCGTAGGATTGGAAGTACAGTATTTCACACATGTTTAATAGAAGGCTCTCTGTAAAACCCAAACTGAACTCAGATTTAGCAGATCAGTGCTTTACTTGCTCAGGCATGCGAAAAGTGTATCACACACACCTACCTCTCAACAGCGCTACTGACCCTGATCCGAGCTGGCTGCGCTCTCTCCACAGATCACCCTCCTATCTCTGTATTTAATTTAATATCTGAGGGTGCAGTGTGTCTGTAGGCTTACATTCAGATGTCAGTGCTTTCAAAGGGATGAGGTTACCAAAGGTGTGGGTCAAAGTGAAAATAAATTTGGAGATTGGCTTCATTGGGAGCAAAACAAGGCTTCTGGTGGGTTAAAAAACAACTATCCGTGCAAGATTGTTAATCACTGGAATAGGTTACCCAGGGATGCTCTATACTCTCTTCTGAAGGTTTTAAGAAGTTTGACAGACATTTGTCACGGCTGGAAGTAAACTTAATGCTGCTTCTGAATAAGAAGATAGACTGGCTGCCCTCTTAAGATTCCTTTTAGTCTGACATCTGTATGATTTCTGTGACATAATGTTTTACAGCAATATAATATATTTTATATCGCTGCAAAAAAAGCACAGAACTGACATAATCCAGGCAGGTTTTGCTTTGTGATGAGAGATGAAAACATAGGTATGAATTCATAAAAGTCTCAGAAAAATAAATGCCTGATCTGACTTTAAATAGAAATTAACACAGAAAGAATGATGTGCTGAATAATGATCCTGCAAACCCAAACTAGCTCAGTCCCTCAGTACTAGCTATCACAGGGCATTGATTATCTATCATGTCTAGTTTGTGTGATAACATAAGAATTTAAATTGTAGCCTCACCCAAAACAAACACAGATGCATTTTCTCTAGGTGTTAATCTCCCAAAGGCCCACAGTCTTGTAATGTAAACAGACCTCTGAGCCCCAGCATGGCTAGCTCTGTATCAAATAAGCTGTATTAATATCCTGGGTCAAAACTTCCTTCAGGCAGCCCGAGGGCAGCAGCCGTCCGAATGCATATGCGCTGACACCTTTCCAGGGACAAGACTCTCAGAGCTGGGCCCTTGATTTATGACTTGTGTGTTTTCTATTTGTAAGAAATGTGGTGTTTATTCGACACACAAGGCTTCTGATAACTCTGCTGTTGCTAGATTTCATCCTGCTTCTGCTGGGAATGCTTGTCCTGCCCCTAAGAGAAAGCCAAGGAGGAAATGAAGTAGAAGGTTGCAAAGAAACACTGCTCTGAGGAGGGGCTTTTGAGCCATGGGGGCTTGGAAAGATCTCTGCCCTTTCAAAGGAGGGAGTACTAGAGTTAGTCCTGCTATTGCTTCTGTGAACATTTATGGTAAGTAAGGGGAGCAAGCTTTGCTGTGCCTTCGTCCTCAGCGGGTGGCCTTCCCCCCATCTGCTCAAAATACCTCATTTCACCTCCCACCTATGCATCCCCTCTGTGATGGAGAAGCTCAACCTGGCAGTGATGAACTCAATATACCATAGGTGTTGAACTGTTCCTTTCTATTTTCTTGATTCACCACCGTATAGCCTCCAGCTCTTGAATTGGAGTATGTGGTTCCTAAATCTGAGCTGGGGCGATCTGCTCCAGGTGCCCTCCGGCTCTTTTGGAAAGGCTCTTTCCGTTGCTGACATGCTGGCTGTAGGAATTACCTTGAATGCTGTTGGAGCCTGCTTTGTGACGCTAATACTGTAGCTGTATTCCTGTGCCCTTGCTGTCCTATGCTTTTTGCCTTGTTTGTGCTACGAGTGGCCTCTGAAGACAGAAAGGCAGAGGGCAGTCTTCATCTTCTCTGCGCAAGGCCTGGGAGCTCCCTCTGCTCCACCCCGGCTGTTAATACGTGGCACTCATCCACAGAAAACAATAGCTACACAAGAGATGGCTGCGTCCCATGGGTGGCCTTTCAGGAGCAGGGAGATTTTGAAAGAAAAATGCTGCTGTGCCCAACTTCCCTTGTATACATGCTGCTACCAGAAGCTTCCCCTATGAATCCCTTTTCTTCAGAGCCGAAGCCAAATTCTGCCGCAGCCCATAACCAGAGGAGCATCCTGCTGGCTTCTACAAGAGACTTGTCTGAGGGTGGCATGAAATGGCTCCCAAGCATCAAATCATTTCAGCTCCCCTCTTGTGAATACTGTGTGCTCCTCTGCTAATCTGGAATATGCCCCCTCTGGCCAACCCAGGGCTGGTTAACCCTTTGTGGTCTGCTAATCCTGGCAATGGGTCCTCCGTCTGTGGCCACAGTGGAAAGATGGCATGGGTGGATTGCCTTGGGGTTCAGTGTGAGTGCTGGGGGAGCTGGCCTCTGCTACAAAGCATTACCACAGCTGGATGCAGCACCAGCTGTAGCTGCCAGAGCCAGTGCTGAGCACATCTCTGCATTGTCCATGTACTCTCAGGCAAACCCCAGGAGGGCGTTACTTAAAAGTAATCTGGATAAAGCCCCAGACTGGTCTCCTGGTGGGGAAGGGGCTCCAGTGTCCTTGTGCGGAGGAGGAGCTGTCCTCTGCATGCTATTCTAAGAGGACAAGGTGCAGCATCACTCACAGGGTGTTTAAATCAGTCACAGGCTGATTTAAACTCAGCACCTGGACTGAACTCTGACATCTACCAGTTTACTGTAGAATATCATTATATCCTTGACTTGCAAAAGTGATGTTTTGAGGACTTTATTTATCATATAAATTCTGTGTTGCTTTATGAAGTACTTGTTCTTAATACAGAGTGCTTGCAAGCCCTGAAGAAAACCTCCAAGTGCTACATAATTTATATGAATTTTAAGGAAAAAGTTGACCCAAAGAGCTTATTCTTGGGGTTTCTTAGTAAGTATTTGTCCTGGTTTAAACCCAGTCAGGCAACGCGTTCACTCACTCCCCCCCCCCCCCCCTTTCCCTCCCCCTACTCCCGGAGGGACAGAGAGGAGAATCAATGCAACTCCCACGGGTTTAGTTTAGTAACTAAGGTATAACACAAATCACTACTGCTACCACCAATGATAATAATGATAAAGGAAATAACAAGGGAAGAGAATACATCACTTCACCACCAGCTGACCTATAACTTGCCCCCCCGACCAAGCACCGACCGATACCTCCTCCAACCCTGCAGTCTCCCAGCCCTTCCGGGTAACTCCCAGTTACACCCTGGGCATGACGTGCTGTGGTATGGAATACCTCTTTGGTCAGTTTGGGTCAGGTGTCCTGTCTCTGCTTCCTCCTGGCTTCTTCTCCTCCCTGGCAGAGCATGAGCCTCACAAAGTCCTTGGCCAAACCAAAACGTCATTGTTATCAGCTCTGTTCCTAGGCCGAAAGTCAAAACACTGCACTGCACCAGCTACCAAGAAGGAGAAAAATGATTGCTACTGCTGAACCCAGGACAGTATTTTTGGCACTGATTGTCTGACTTTGAAGTATAAGGAATGTGAGCTCTGGTCTTGACTAGTTCTGTTGAGGGGCACTTGGTGCTTGGGCAGCCAGTAACTGTCTGTTAGGTTGCAGCTTTCTGGAGTCATGTATTACGTTTTCAGAGCAGGCTTTTTCCCGCAGTGTTGATTAGCACTTGGCATTAGATGGATATTCACCAAAGTAATACAGCTTCAACAGTTTAACAAAATGGAAACAAGCAAAAACCTCGAAACAAAATACTTTCACTCTTGCAAACAGACTGGTAGTTACCGGCCTGGTGTGAATGACTTTGCCCATTCCACATTCATCCGTACTTTTTCCTTGGGACCTTTGCTAAGCACCCCTGAAATGTTCACCCCTCTGATTACACTCTACAGGCGTAGAGTAAATAAAATAAGAACAGTAAGAAGCATGAGCTTGATGTATTTTCAGTTCTACATTGCTCCTAATGGAAGTCATGTGTGTGAAACCTCAGTGATTTTGTCCTGGCTTACTGAAATTAAACAAAGACTGATACCTATTTATAATCCCCAAACTTCTGCCAGTAATATATTTTATCACTATGGTTGCAAAAACAAACAGCCACTAAGGAAGTATTTTTCACCAAAATGAATGAGCTTGGAGGGTTCCATGGAAAGACTTTGCCACTTGTGGTAGGGTAGTGGGGAAACATGAAGCAAGTGTGGCAAAGTAGTCAAAACCAATAATGGGCTTTATTTTTATTATGGCACTGGTATTTACTGTCCCCTTTCATTTCATCGGCTTGGATTGCAACAATCTTCTGTCATTTATATAGGCTGGGTTTTCTACTGCAGTTTCAGCAGGGAGAAAAAGCAGGATATTTTAAATAATTCTGTTTATTTTTAATTACAAAGCAAGTAACTTAATTGCTTGTTCTTTTCTTGACTTGATTACATTTAATAAATACGGCAGAGCACTTACCAAAGTGTTCTCGAAGTAACATAAACCACATGTAGGATCCCACACAGAAAGGACATCAAAACTGAATTTCTGGACAGTTTTATATAGATGAGTTTATTGTGGCTAAATGCAGCCAGCCTCATTTTCTGTTGCCCCATCATGTTCAGAGCCTACCAGTCACTGTTGACTGCATAGCACTGTCCCAAAGAGGCTGAAATGCTGTAATGGTAATACAATAAGGCTACATGTAAGAGCAGACCAGGAGTCTGTCCACAAATTCTCCTTGATCCAAAAAAATAAGGCTCTTGAAGGTGTCATGCTGTGTGTGATAGGACTGACAAATATAGCAAGATTCAGACCCAGTGTTCACGTTTCAGTGTTGTTCATGTACCCTCACGTTATTGAGCTCTTGCAGATCCTGTTCTGTTTCCTATTCAGTCTCTCAGTTGAATACCTCGTACAGGTCATTTTGGGAAAAAGGGTCCCACTTCTAGCATGAGTGCATCCTGTCTCAGGGCTCCTCGGTGGTGGCAGCTATTCTGGGAAGACTTCCGTAAGCCATTGGAGAAGTGAGACCTGAATCTTTACCTTGGCACTGAGGGCATGAGAACTACACTCCTCATATCCAGTAGTAAAAGCCTGAAGGTGTGGAGTTCCAATCCTGTTTGTCACACCTGCAGGGACTCCTCTAGATGAGGTGTTCTTTTGCACTTCTCATCTTCTAAAAAGATGTGATTTATTCCTTAGGAGGGAAAGCTTTAAAAGACAAATTGCAGGATGAAAACCTTTTTTTTTTTGGTGGTGCACCTCTTTGTCACTTGCAGACGTGAATAGCTTGTTTAGGTCTGGCATCTTCCATAACCCCACATTTGTACTTGCCTGTCATATCAGGTGTGTAAAACCAGCCTGCCTGTTATACAGTGAGCTGTGATTGAATCCTTTATTTATGACTTCTGCCCTACATTGCATCAATTAGAATGCAAATTAAGTGTTTCCTGGAAAGCTGCTGTTTACTTCTGCCATACTTTACATGTTTCATTAGTCTTAGGACCCTGACAGTCAAGTTACGTCAGTTTAACAAGTTATCAGTCAGCGGAGCCATTGTAATTGTACATACGCCTGCACGTAGGCTTCCTGGGCTGCAATGTGAGGCAGTTTTGCCTCCAGTGAAAGGCATTTGCTTGTCTTGTGTTAGCTACTGGGGCTCAGCTAATAGCACAACATGATCCTGAGCCTCTAATTCACACCAACACTTCTGAATCTGACTTTGTAAGATGTTTTTAACTGAGAAGCAGTTTTCCCTAGAGAGCAGTTTTTTGGCCAGTGCTCTTGATAGTAATTGTGAGTAGTCCATAATCCCAACTGGCAGGACATTAAGGCAGATTGTGACTGATTTGACCACAAATTACAGGGTTTTTTTTTGTTTTGTTTTTAACTAGCAGTTTAGCACAGGCTGCATTTTCATCTATGTCCCTGGTTACCAGCTTTTAGCAGCTGACCCTTCCTTGAGGAAACTGGCCATGTTCAGTACCTTTCCAGGTCCTATGGCATTTACTGAGGTTTGGCAGCATGGAAGGCTGCCTTGCTTTCCTGGCATTGACCTGCAGAGCTTCACGAGGGCTGGTGTCCTGTGTGGAGCATCTCTTGTCTCTGCTTGCCTGTAGCTGTGCAAGATGCAGAGTTGAAGGGTAACCCTTTCTGGTTTGTAACATATTGGGAATGTCACTTTGGAGGGAAATCCATTTCAAAAATAACCCCTACTTTCTTACCCTTTCAAGGTGCTGTGATGAAAAGACTTATCTCTGAATGTGTTTAAGCCCCAGAGGAAAAACCTTCATGCAAGTTGCTCTGAAGGAGCTTACACCAAAGTAACTAAGAGTTTGGCTCATGGCACCATTATTTTCCTCGTTTCCTGCAGTGACAGAAGGGGGTGGAGGGAAGTAACCTATCCCATTTCTGTTTGAAAATATTTAGCTTGAACGATGTGAAGATTTCAGTAGATCTGTGACAAGATCAAAGACTATAAATTATTTAACAGTGGTTCTACTTTTGTGGAATTATTTAAAGTATCATAATTGCAGCTCAGCTTCCCAGCCTTCATTTTCAAGTCTGGAATTCTGTTGGGAACTATCATAATCACTGAAGAGTATAATATTACAGGCTGGGTATAAAAATATCTTTTTAATGACTAGCAAATTAGTGAAATGTCTTGACCTGAATCTAGACCAAACAGAAGACAGTGTTTTTATGGAGGGGGAAGAAAGACTAAATTGTCACCACATTGTTATTCTTGTTAAATTCTCCACTACTTAAAATGTCAGTTGATTAGATAAAATTTGTAACACTGTGCATCAATGCAAGTGATGAAGGGCTGTGTGTTACATAGCATCTTGGCATTTCTGCACTTTTGTTTTCCTTTTAATGCTAGCATGCGCATTCTGTGACTGAAACTTGGAAAAATAAAGGCTATTCATTACTTCAGTACCCTGTGAACAATAGAGATCATGAAAGGCATCGCAGGGAACTCTTCTGTGTGTTGGCTCTTCAAGAAGCAAGATGAGCCCTTGGAGGGTTTTCTCATAGGCTTCAAATAATTGTTGTGTGCATGATCTGCCTGTCTAAATGCTTTGTGTCCGACTTAAATACAATCTAGAAGAGACAGGAATTTCTCACTCCATACCATGTGATTCTCTGCTAACCTAGGAACAGGGATTTAGTCTCCAAATTCTGGTTAGCAAATGAGCTAAAGGAAACTGAGCTCTCATGTTCCTATGTGCAGTCAAGTGTCGGTGGGGAAATGCTCAGTCTGAGCAGTTTTGATGGTATAGTGAAGATGCCATACCGGTCTCTGAGGCTGAGGACTCCGTTCCCAGTTACATTATCAATTTCCACTGTGACTTCCGACAAGGCACTGACCTTTCTGTTCTTCATTGCCCCCAAATTAAGCCAGAAGCGATAATACCAACTGGTTTACATGGTGAGTGTTATGTTACTGCAGCTGCATTTGCAGTGTGGAGTCTTGATATCAAAGGAGTGTTGTGTTGACAGGGTGATTGCATTTTGCCTTCATGGCAGGGTGTAATAGATATTTCTGGGACAGAGATCACCTTAGTTGCTTGTATTCACAGGCCTCCTGATGGAATGAAGATGTAGTCTGTAACTCTGAGTGCCAAAGCCGTACTTCAAAATGAAAGATAGGAGCCCAGAGATAACATGGTGCAGGGACAGAGGTGGTCTCCATTCCTGCCTTTCTCTCCACATGGCCAGGGCCCATGGTGCTCTACATTGCAAAGACAAATGAGACATTTGTGCAGCACCTGGCTCCAGTGAGTGTGATTAGTCTTTAATTAATATGAGCATGAAGGAGATTCATGAATTAAATGAAAATGACTGTTATCCTGAGACTTTGTATCCTGGAAGGACCTGCATAGCAGGTTGGAGGCCATCTACAGCAAGCTTACGCTCAGTACCTGCATGCATTGTGGATGCATGTCAGGTTAGTAACATCTCCCAGAAGACAAACACGATGTGAATGATTGTTATTACTGGCAAATGTCATCTGTTAGATATCAGCCTAATTTTCTCCAGTGACACAAAACAGACTTCATCCTCGCTATGTCAAGCATTCCGTTAGCCTGTGTGCAACCTAGTGCTCTGGCCCAGCTACTCTTTCAGGCTGTGTGTTGACATGTACTGGGGATCTGGAGTCTCCAGAGCATTTAGGCCAGATTGTATCGTGGTGCAGCCATTTCTTTCACTTCTCCACACTGAATTGCATCCTCCTACTCCTTGGAACTGCAGTAGAAATATGCCGCTTGAAGAGCTTATTCATTTTGTTACAGTTCCTGATCTGTGTAGTTTTGCTGAAGTTGTGCTGACAGATCAGGAAGGTCATTAGGAGAATCAGAGATCTGGAAAATCTACCCACAGAAGCTCAGACTAGTTAGTTTATCAAACACCATGAGCTAATGATGTCCTAGATATACTTTGAATGAAGAGCTTTCTGATTAGTGGATGGCTTTTTCCTCTCCTAGGAAAAGGGTTGGCAAAATAGGAATTGAGTTTTGTTGTTGGTTTTGGGGGTTGGTTGTTTTGTGTTGGGGAGAGGCGGTAGGGTGTTGGGTTTTTTGTTGTTGGTTTTGTTTTAAGTTAGAAGAGTGATTAACCACTGCTTTCCTGGATACATGGTGTCTTCACCATTTTCATTCTTTAAGCTTTTTCTCTCTGGAGTTAGGGTTTTGTGGCCTGTCATGATCGGAGCTGATGTTCAAGCAGACTTGATGCTTGTGGTTGTATGTAACTGGCTGTAGTGACCTTTCTGATGCCTTCTAACATGGTATCCTCACTCCTGTGTTTTCCCAAAAAAAACACCATCCTTTGATTTTCAAGAAGAATCAAAGTTTGAATGAAGCAACCACTGACCTGAGATTTGCTGGTGTAAGAGGTCAGATGGTCCAAGTCCTTCTACGTGGCCATAAATCTGTGACTCTACAAACTTGGCTCAGTGGGAGGTGGAAGCTGCTCTCCCACTGAAGAAATTTCAAACTCCTTGCTTCACCAACAATATTTTGCTAGGAGCTCCATTAGTGAGACTGTGCTGTGTGTGAGCAGGCTTTGGAAAGCTCCCGGATACATCTGCACTGCACAGAGACTAGATAGTGGTGTAATCTCATCTAGTGTGTGCCCTGGAATTACTGCTCATCCCTCTTTATAATAAATGAGTGCTATTTGGCTACAATCTTTCTAAAGCTGTAATGTACCAGCATCCTGGAGTGCAAGAGTCCTATCTTGGATGGCTGTATTCAAAATGTACCCTAGGGACTGTTAGAGAAATTTATAATCATCCGTTTAGAATCCCAGGATTAAATTCTAAGTGGCAAGCAAATAAATAAACAAACAATGCTTCTCCCTAATGCCTATTTATTTACTGTAGATCAATGGAACATTCAAGGATGAAATTGGTTTTCTTAGAGGATTAAAAAAATATTTAAAATAGGCTTTATTGTGAGAATTAATATTGTGGATTCTGGAGGGATGATGAGTTAGCATGAGCCAGGTTATCATAAACTCTTCCACTCTGAAGGAAGTATTCAGGGATGGGAGAAATGAAGTTACAGGACGCTTCATTTTGGTTCATCAGTTTGACATCCTGCTAAAAGAAGTCTGTGAAATCACCTGCTGTTGCTGGGAACTGGGCAGATGATGTGGAAAGGTGCACAGCAGAAATGTGTTGACACGCTGTGTTGTGGTTGTGCCAACATGTGTAATCCCAATATCTGTTTGGGGCAGGATCATTTTGTAACAGGTCCTGCTGTTTCCCCTCTTCTTGTATGTGGTCCAGGACAGCAGGTGACATCTGTGTGCAGAAGAGGCAACCTCAGCAGGTACAGAGCCCAGCTGCTGGACTGTGCTTCCACTCTTACCTCATCTGACCAAAACGCACGTGGCCATGAGACAGGTTTCTCCCACTGTTGGACTAGGCTGTGATTATTGATGCTGTTTTCCTTCTCTGTTTTTTCCTGGAACCCTCATCTGTCTGAGTTTGGAAGGGAACAATCAAATTGTTTTGATTCTGTTTTACCAAAATGAAGAAGAATAGCAGGAGAGGAGGGTTTAGGGCTGTTTACTGAAGTTCAGAGTGGTTTGGAGTGCTATGGATTGGGGCTCTAGTTGCTGCCACCTCCTAAAAAAGCAGAGTGCTCTCTTTTCATCTCTGAGAAAAACAAACCAAAAAATGTGTAAAAACAATATTGGCAACCACAGAATGAGAGAACAGGCAGTGCAGTCTATGAAACCAGGGTTGTCAGACCGTAACAACAGTACATGTCCAGGTGAGCCAGAGGCTTGTGAAATGAAAATCTAATCTTGAAAACATACTGTGTTTGTATAGAATGTGTTGTTTTCTTCTCTCTTTCTGCTTTTTCTTTCCCCTCTCCATGGTTTCTGAGATTTAGTGTCCTTAGAGGCTGACATTATTGTAGCTCTGTTGACCAAGATCTAGATCTTGAAAGTACTCTCTACTGATGAGCGGATGAAATGTACTCTCTGTTCTGTATACATTGAATTTATATGTTTGTACACAGGTTCTCTATGAGCTCCTCTGTATGCTGCATCCATCTTCTATACCCTTCCATTTTTAAATCTTGTTTTCTCTGCAGTGCCTGCACGTGTCCTTTTTTTAAAGACCTATTTCTAATGCAAACTTTATCCAAGCTGCTTATTTTGCTGCTGTGATGGGGGTGTCATCTGGATGGTTTGCTTTCAAGGCTGTAAAATCCTTCTGCTGAAGCTGTCTCTATAGTATTGCTTTCTAGTGCACTGGCAGTGGGGTTTGCACCAGGGATTCTTGTCCTTTCAAGGTAGGGGAGGCCCTGTTAATTCCATAGAGGCAGTAACAAAGTGTGATCGTGGCAGGACAAGAGGGAAGATTCCTTTTGATTAATTCATTGAGCATAGATCTTGTTTTCTGATTTGAATCTTGTGTTTCTTGAGAGGAGGTGATGCTGCCAGGCTGCTGTGTGCCACTCTAGCCAAGGCAGCAAAAGAGTTAAATATCATGGGATATTTAACTCTGTGTGGGAGACAGGGATGGCAGTGATAGAAGCAACTATGAAAAAGAACAACAGGAGTGTTCAGTTAATGATGGCTGAAATCTTCTGAAGAGGAAGGAGGGGAAGAAATTTGAGTACTAGATAGTGAATAGGAGCCTGAAAGAATGTGGAAAATATGTACCGTGGCAAAGAGAGAGACTGCAGAGGTCTATAAATGATGCAGAAAATTGTGAAGGCTAAGATACAGTTGGGGGACTGATTATATATATATGATGGGCTTAAAAATCCTTACAGTCATCTGGAGAGGTTACATGGAAAAGAAACTTTGCATGATGGGACAAAAGGCATTGCTAATGGATAACTATAGGCTCTGCTTTTGAAAGGCCGTATTTTCCAAGATGGGAGGGATGATTGCAGGCTTTGCAAACGAACTCTGTCTGTGTAGGGGGAGGTGAAATGTTTCTCTGTACTTTGTTGGAGGACTGGAGTTTTGGGGTTGTTGTCAGGGAAATGCTCATGGCTGTAAATTGCATTTTTTAAACTCTCTTTAATTTAAAAGTCCTTTGTCCCATTTGCTGCATTAGTCTTACAGTTCTTGCTTTAGGCTTATATTAAAAGTTGGCAGTCTCAGCTGGAGGAAAACTAGGGGATAGGTCAGATGCTAATTAATTTCATGCTAATTGTGCCATAATTTGAAATCCAGTGGATTAGTTTCTGTGGGAGAGCTGAAATATATGGAAAGGCAAAAATGAATAAGGATAATGAATCTCTGTAAAATTGCTTGGGATGCGCTAAGAAAAAGAGGGTTTGTTGTCGTTGCCTTTATTTTTTTTTGCTATGTTTTAAAGGTGCCTGTGCCGTGGATTACGTGAAAGGTTCATTTCTGCTGAACACCTCTTTGTTCCTAAAACACCTGAAAGAAACACCTGTCAACCGGCTAAGCTCTTGGTGAGGGTTCCCTCCCTGTAGGATGAGCAATTGGCTTTGGATTCACCCTGAAAGGATTGAGCTGGGTGCCAGCTGGAGCTTTGTGCCAAGTGGGAACGGTGCTTCTTAGCCTCCCATAACCCGCCAAGCTGAAGGACAATCGCAGTGGTTCAAGGTGGATTTTGTGGCTGTACTGTTGAACACGTTACTGTACTGAGTTCCCTAGAACCCCCTGGACAAGAAAAGCGAGTGCCAAGGGTTCTGCAAGCAGGTTCAGCTGTTTGGGTGCTGCATCATCACTGGATCTATTCTTCAGTGCCTGCTATGGGGAGATATCTAACCCAAGAAGATGGTTGTTGCACTCAGCATCCTTGTTGTGCTTGCATTGTGCTCATGTGCGAGGGGAAGGAGCTCCTTGCACAAGTCTAGACCTTTGAGCTGGGTGCCCAGAAAGAAGCAAATGTTTCTTGTCTATTTGTTTCCTTTCTGTAAGTAGATGAGGCTGGAATAGACAAAGGGTGGATGCAAACCGCTTCTCCTTGGTCTCCATAGTTCCCTCCCACCAGGTCTCCAGTGGCTGGTCAGAAAGCTTGTCAGAGCCAGGCTGGGGGTAGTAATTGCTGCTAGCCTCCTGCTGGCCTCTAATGGCTATAAATTACTACATGCCCTAGAGAACAGCAGTCACAGAAGTAGAGCTGTGACTCAGAGGTGAGTCCCATGCACACCACCTCTAAGGTCTTTTCCTTACACACAGAGCACCAGGCTCTGGTGTCAGAAAAATACCTGTGTGTTTCTAGAGTGGATCATATAAAGTATCTCTACGTGTAGCTGCTTATAAAGCTGTGTATTTTCTTTGGAGTTTTCTCCCCACCCATTATCGGCTTGCTGGAGTTCAGTGACCTAGTTCTGAACCGTTGGAGAGCAGCGACTTCCCGAGTAATCGGCTCTTGCTCTGAAATCCAAGGAGCTCCAACTCAACGAGGAGGCAGGGGGCAGCTGTGCCATTTTCACAATTGAACTCTTTTTGTTTTGCTTTCTACTTGCGAACACCAACCAGAAGTTCAAATAACATTACAAAGCAGAAAGCTTTATGATGAATTACGCCTGGTACCGATATAATTTAAACATATTGACTTGTCTGAAGTAAGTGCCAGGCGGTGCAATAGGGGAGACAGGAAGTGGCTGGTTGAGATTGCTGAACCAAGCTGGAATCAGAAGTCGGGGAGAGGAAGCGCATCATCATTTAACTTTGCTTGGCAGCTCAGCAGAAAACTGATGCAATTGCTGATGGACACTGATATCAAAGGGAGAAAAATCATGACAAATTATTTGTGCTTTTAAAATTAATGTAAAGCCAATCAATAGCTTGACTTGGCGCAATATAAAAATGTAGTACTGGGACCTCCATTCAAATGATTTTTCTTTAAACCTATATTCTGGGTTTGCTATTAGAGAGGCTTTAGAGATAATAATGGCAGTTAAAAGACAGCTTTCTAATTCCCATCAGATTGTTGCCTTTCACTGCAACTAGTCTGTAGCTGCATTGGGAGCTAGGTAATGTCAGCCCTTGAAAGATTATGTTTTCTTTAGCTTTTTTTCTTTATGGACCACTGGGTCCCTAGGAATATGTAAGATAGCTTTTAAATGGGGTCAGAGACGGAGAGGAGGAGAAACCATTTTGCTGGACTAGACTCACTGTGCTAAAAGAACTCATGGCTTTTTTTGTCTCCCCCTCTCTCCAGCAAACTGTGACCATATGGGAATCTGTGAGTCAAAGTTCAGAAACCAACCAGCTGCCTTAGGTTTCTGGTAACAGATCATGTTGTGATGAGGGCTCACCTATCTTTGATAACCCATGCATCTAAAACTCATAATGTATGTATTTTTCTCAATTTGGTGGGTGTATTTCTCACCCGAGGCACTCACTCTTCACTCTCTCACTGAAGCTGGTCATACTGTTTAATGGTTACAACTGTGCCATCTGTGCAAGTGCTACATTGTTCACCAGTCCTTCTCAGAGACATCTGTCTCAAATGGTGTCTCTGTAGGTGCCGGTCATAGAAGACTCCAGAGCTCAGCACCCCTGGAGCCAGCTGGTGATTCATGCCTCCAGAGTTTCATGATGCGGGCTGTGCAGAAGCCAGAAGCAAGCCTTCTGCTCCACACATTTCTCCCTTCTCCTTTCCCAAAATGCACTGGAAACCAGGAGATTGCGCCTAATCTTCTGCACGAAGTGTGAATGTTGGGCAACCAGGTGAACTTTGCCTGCTTGTGGTTTTAGAAATAGCCTTTTTCTGTCTATGGAGGTGTTCTGGTTTTACTTCTCTGCTGAACAGCCTCTGCTATGAGAGAACTGCAGTGTTTGCTGGTCTGTGCTTATCTTTGGGGAACACAAAATAGGTTGGTCAGGCTTGTTGCCTCTCTGTCGCCTCAAATGGGATCTCAGCTTCCCTGTCACCTCAGATTAAATCTCAGCTTCCCTGTGCTGGTGTACTGTGTCCTCTTCAGACTCAGAGCAGAAGATGTTTGAGACTGCAGATGTTGTAAGATCCTACAAAGAGGTGTCCCTAAGCAAGGAGTTCAGGGTAAAGAAAAAGCATCTAGCCACAAATGTTTTGTGTTTCCCAAACCCTTTTCCAATCAATGAGCTTTGCCCAGATGCAGAACAAGAAGTACTCTGTGCCACATAGTATTTTGAAGATGTCAGTAGGAGGAGCAGAAGCCATAGAGGAAGTTTGTGAAATTAAAGGAACAAAGAAGGATAGGATAAAACCATGGAGAAAACACATCCATGTGGACAAAGGCCAGAGGTGCTGAGTAGTGTTAGAGGGGAGATGATCATCCTGCTTCTCCTGTGAAAAGGTGCTGATAGTTTCCTCCCTTCAGTATTAAAACTGTTGATTTCTGCAACTGGAAGGAGGCACTGGAGGATGTTTAGGTGAGAAGTGGTAGATGCTGAGGTAAAAATAAAAACAAAGCAAGAAACATCAAGTAAACTAGAGGAGAAAAAATGCTAGACTTGAATGAGTGAGGGAACCACATCTGAATCCTATACAGGATGGAGGAGATTCTGTCTTCCCATTTCTTGAAGCATCTTATTCTTGCTTATAGGGTTACTGCATCATTCTTGGCAGATAGACCTGCTCTGTAATTGTTGCATGTTCTGCTTAGCCTCTGCCTTTACTTTCTCTTCCTACTTTCTCTGCCAAGAGGATCACAGAGCAGCAGATCTCAAATCTGGGAAGCATTTCCTGCTAGACCTTCTTTAGTGTGTGCCAGGACTCAGATGGTATCAAGACAATGTGGTGACTGCAGCTGGCAAGCTTGTGTAAGCAGGCAGGAGCAAGCTGGCAGATTTGAGCAGTACTGACAGAAGATCCTAGTTTGTGGCAGATGCTCCTGTAGAGCTTGCTGAGGCTGAATCTTGGTTCTGTGGCAGCTTCTTATCTTCATTTTTCAGAGGTCCTAGAGGAGATGATTTCAGGATTTGAGGTTCCTCATTCTCAGAAGCTGCCTCCAGTATGTATATGAATGAGATAAAGTTGCAAAATGTCATAGATACCCTTCTTCTGATTTGATCCTGTGGGTTTTTTTTTTTATGGTAAGTATCAACTTCATCAGGAATGCTTATGGAATACCATCACTACAGTTCCTTCTTGACAGCAATGGCCACAAACATATCTCCATAAATCCATTTTACCTTTATGTGAATCGTTGCATCTGTGTTAGCCATGATAATGCTAATAACTAAGGCTATGTGGTTGAAGCAGGTTTAGTGAAGAGCTGGAATGCTCCCCTTTTATTACCTCAGTGCAGCTTTTAAACGTGGCATAGTGTTTGTGTATAGACTCTTACTTAGGACTTCATGTAGATGGATGGGCAAGTGGGAATGGAGGGCACCTCCAAAAGTTAACATTAGCATCTGGGTAGGATGGTAATGGACTGTCACTGTGGGGGAGATTTTGAAGGCCTGGAGATGGCATTGTGAGTTGTTTTGAAAGCTGCCAATTGTTGTCAGTATGTTGACAATTATTTTCAATTTGTTTTGTTTTGGTTTTTAATTGTGGAAATGTTCCCAGAAGCTTAGTAAATGGGGACATGTTCTTATAAATATTCAGCCAGTACATTAAAGTTCACATGTCTGGCTTTGGTTATGAAACCTACTCCTTTAAGGTGGTGTCATTTGTCCCCTAGAAGGCCTTTGTTTAGAAGATGTGCCCCTAGTTGTGGGATGAAGATATTTCTTTCAACCTGCAAAGCACTAGGGCTTACAGTATGCTTCTTTCGAAACAGATGTGCAGCCTTGCAAATGGATTTAATCCCACTCCAACACATGGCTCTGTTTGTGGACATAGGATGCCAGAAAACAACAATGTATTCTGTATGATATTTGTAAGCTCAATGCAAAACTGCTGTACCAAAAACCCTAGTCTTAAACAGTTAAGATCAGAATTGTGCTTGCAGATGTGTTATGCAGTTAGTTTTCTTTCATCCCTTAGAGATTTTCTTTTTCAAAGACGATTGAAACCTCTGGGTGTCCACTGCATTCAAAAATAGTTGGCAAAATATGGTCCTGAGCATCTCTGTGAAATTTCCTTCTCCTTTTGTGCATACTCAGGATCAAAATGAAGAGTCTTACTACAGTGAGACATTAGTTAGTAAATTCTAGTAGTGTAGCAGTGGCATCTGAAAACCAAGTGTGATCTGGTGAGGTCTGAAACAGATGTCAGGTTTATAGATTCTTGCTCACACAGCTGTGTGAGTCCCATGGAAAAACTACAACTTATACCCCGATGTTATTTAGCTGCTAATAACATCTCTCTGTGTTCTTGCCTATACAGCAAAACTTACTGGGGGGGGGTGGGGGGGTGGGAGGGGTGGTGTGCATCCTACAGTGTTACGTTGCGTAAGGTATTTTGACAATACAAAAAGAAAGGTAAAAAGAAAATCAGATCTATTGTTTATTAAACATTGTGCTTTCCCTTAGTGGTGTCAACATGCACATTAAAGGCAATTCTGCTGCTTCGTTCACTTTCCTTTGCTCTAAATAAGTATTCCCAGTGATTAACTGCAGCCATCCCTTCACTGACTTCTTGCAATGGGAACCTTCCTGCTTTGCTTTGTGCTTCGAGCTGTGTCGCGTTTCTTCAGACCGTGCTGCGTGGTGAAGCAGTGAGTGCAATGGAGAGTTGAATTACACGTGATTTCTTAATGGCTCTGATGACATGAAATGAGTATTAGAGAGTAAGTTATCCCTCACTGTGAACATGAGTGGGAGATTTTAAGTCTTTTGTTTCTGAAAACCGATGTTTCTAATTCTATGCATTTCAATTCTGTAAACTGTTTCTCATGGAAAGAGAGAGGAATAAGATTTGCAAGGATGGTAAATTTTGCTTTGCTGCTGGTAAGCCTGGTACTACAAATAGGTATTTGCGCTGACTTGTGCAGAGTAACACCTTGATTTACACCACTTCAAGATTCAAAGCATTCGGGCTCATCCGTGGGAAGGAAATACATTAAGGGAAGTTATTAGGAATTCCTCTCCTTATGTTTTCCTTCCATGTCTTCTGTGGTCCATCTGTGGAACGGGCCATAAGAGGGAAATGCAGGGAGTGGGAGATCAGCATGATGCAAAGACAAAAACAATGAAACCTCAGTGAATTGATGATGAAAGGGAGGAAGACAAAAAGACTCTGATGAGAGCTGTGGATGAGCCAGGGGAAAAGAACGGAGAACATAGTGTCTGAATGCCCAAAGGAAAAGAAGGGGCCACAGCACTGTTGGCCTGTTAAGCAAAAAGGAGGGAATGAATGAATGAATGGGGAGACCAGCAATAAGCTGATGAAGTTTGCAGTGTGCAGAGCTGGAAATAAGAGTTTTCAGAAAGAAGGAATACATTTTGCTACCTGTGTTTATATAGACCTTAATCTCTGAATGGTTCACCTATATTCTCAGTGGACCAACCAGAGAAATCAGGTGTGATTCCCAGTGAATGAGTGAGGCAGCGTCTGGCCTCAGATTTGTTGTACTTCTTCTGCTTTGTATCAATGCCACAAAATAAAGTTTTTTTTAGGGAAATTGGGACCTTCACTAAGAACATACATCGCATTAGATGATATATTACTATTCCAACCCCCACTCTCAAATAGCCAAAAATAGCTTGCATGGACATGTGGGGCAGGTCCTGGGCTCTGCTGAGCGACATTTAGTGTTCCATGGGGAAGGGGAGAAACACCCTAATGAAATCACCAGCCTTAAAATAAGCTGCTTTCTTAGGTGGCTCCCCCAGATCCCAGCAAAAACGTGTCTGTGCAGGTTCAGCCAAGCCGCCTGTTGAATAGTTTGGCCAAACGCAGGAAGCAAGATCTTTGACCTTCTGCAGTGTCCTCATTGTAGACGCATGCATATAATTTCCAGTAATTTAACAGGAGCTTTAGTTTGAAAAAGATTTGGGTTTTATTACTTTCATTCATCATCATTAACTCATGCCATGTGGCGGAGAGGAGGGAATGACATATTTCCGCAATTAGATTCAGTATTTTGCATGAAAAAATGAGCTGTTACAGCAAATGCTGCTTTTGAAATAGGGACTAAAACCAACGGAAACAAAAGTTGCAATGTGTGCTTGGAAGAGAAGAGTTAAAAAAGGATATTTTTACTATGAAGTCTTCTTTAAGTTGTGGTTAGAAATGAGTTAGCCTTCTAACCTATTCCTACTGTGTGCTTGGCTAAGGTTCAAAAAATGTTTTCATCCAGTACCTTGATGCGCTTCTAATTCGTCTGTTACAAATATGCTCTACCTTCTGCTCACTCTTAAAAGGTCCACTGGCTTCATCTGCTGAAAGTACCTTTGTGCAGGGCAGCCTCAGCTTGCAGGGGGAGTGTGAAATTTCATTTGATTCTTAGTTCGTGTGGGTTTGCTTTGCTTGAATTTTGATTTAGCTGAGCCCAACAACTTAACACAAAACACAGCTAGGAAAATCCTGTTTCCTATGGTGTGGGATGCAAAAGGGATCAGTTCTTTGGGGTGGCTTGGCTCTGAGCTGAGGTGCACTTCAAGGGTTTCGCTACACTTTTATTTCTTAACCCTTTGCTGAACAAGCTAAAGTGCAAGGGCCTGATCCTCTTTTCTGGGAAGTCAAAGGGATGCTTGCCTTGAATTTAGATGGGAACAACATGAGGCTCAAAGTTGGTAATGAAACCCCAAACCAGGCGAGCTTTATGTGGTTGAGTGTTTCTGCCAGCATTCCTCATGACTGTTTGTGACACATGCTCCCTTGATAACCTAATGAAGAATACGTGTAGACCCTAACATGTATTTTATTTTACATAGGAGGCTGCATTTTCGGTAATTTGCCTTTTCTCCTTGTATGCATCTCAGTCTTGTGGATGTTATCGTGAGCCAGTACTCCTGATAGCTTTTCTGTTTCCCTTCTTGAGATGTTGGTTTTCTTTTCTGCATGTTCAATTACATGTGCACATTCAGCTATCATTAGTTCCTGTTCACTGGAGGATATTTTGCAGAGCTCTTTACACAGCATTCATAATACTGTTATCCGTGATTTGGATTTCTTACTGAAAGCAAAAGTTCAATCCTTTGTGCTGCTGTTTTATTCGTTTTATAGCTCTATCTAAATAAACTACTTAGGAGTTCTCTAGTGGAAGTTGAACAATTTGCTTGCATTTTTCCCTTCTAATTCAATTGTGCATTCAATTCTGTTCAAATTTAGATTTATTTGTACTGTTTTTAAGGCATTTATAAATGTAAGCTCCTCATTTATCAGGATTTCTCTAGTGATTACATTGTCATAATTCTCACTGGACTTTTTGTTGTTGCTGCCCTCACTCTTCTTCGGGAAAATGATCCTCATCTTTTAATTATGCTTCATCTCTGAAGAAGAAAGATGATCATTTGTGCTACTGTACTCTATCACCTATGTTAGTAGCATGAGTGTATGTGCATAGATGTGGATGATGGGGAGATTCATACACATATGTATGTATATATGTATTATCTTCACATGTGTGATGTACTCACCTGCATCTACTTTGCCTCCTCGTTTTATTCTTCCGTTTCCAGTGTAACATCACGGAACATCCCATGCACTGATATTGCTGTTTCTGGACAGGAGGCAAAAGTACAGAACTACTTGTGAAAGAAATCCAAGCCACCTTTGTTGTGGTATGCTTCCCATGAAAGGAGACTGGAGGAGGTAAATTAAATGAGCTTTCCCCATGTAGCATGGAATCAGCAGCCTGTCTTGTGCCACAAGCTCAGAGCTCCATTTTTGCTCAGAGGCAAATTACTACAGTGTCTCCTTGCTCCACCTGCCCTCTGAACTGTTCTTGGTGGAACATCCACCATGAAAAAGACATTAAAAATGTCACCTAAACTCAGGTTGGTAACATACTCTTTCATGACTTCACCAAAGGACATGTGAGGAAGAATTCAGACCTTTTGCCATTTCTGTCCTGCCTCTTTGGAAGAGCACGATGCCTGCCTTGGACCCTTGTCTGTAAGAAGGGTGAAACTTGCCCTCTGCACAAAAGGTACATCTGGGACTTCAGTTCTTACTCATTTCAAACATACGTAGAGGTCAGCATGAGACTATTGGAGTAAAAGCTTTCTGTTTAGCTCTTGGATAGGTTTTCATGACGATATGCTGAAATGCAGCCTCTAGTGTTTGGCACAGATGATAGAGAAGAAATTTCACCAATCATTTATTTCTTTTACTAATAATTCATCTGGCTATTGATCCAGTTTGAGTTTGGCTCTGTCCCTCCCCTTCAGCAGCTTTTGTAAACAGGTTTTTCTTATCTTCATGAGTCAGGGTTTGACTTTCCCACTCTGTGCTATGAATTATACCTGTACATCCAGTACCATGCTAATGGCTGGGATTTAGTGAGAAAAGGAAGGAATCTGAGCTCAACCTTTTATCCTGGAAGGCTTTGTCTTTTCCATTATTCAAGCTCCACACTGAAACATCTTTGTCTCTGCCCCCTTTAGCACCTTTACAGGTAGAAGAACAACCTGAAAAAAATTCATTTCTCACCTTTTGAAATCTAAGCTTTGCTCTAACTTCCTATATATTTAGGATTATATTTTAATTAGAATTTAAAGGTGAAGTGAGGAAGGGTCTCATGTAAGAAGCATACCCATAGGAACAAACAGATTCACTGCACTCAGGGAGATTATTAATATGAGGCAAGTTTACTCAAGAAATTCTGGGATCAGGCCCATGATACTGAATTTGATTTAATTCACTCATACATAATGATTACCCACAGCTCTGAGCAGATGTAGTAATGACTACAATTACTTGCAGATCATTTTTTATTATGATTAAATCTGTACATGATATTATTCTTGAGGCAGCAGTTTTTAATATTCAGCTTGCTCCCCTCCCTCATCAACATTGACTGTGTACAAGGTTAGAGGCAAATCCCCAGTTCAGCAATGAACAGCTTTTTGCCATGAGCAAATGTTGGTTTTGGTTGGAGTCCATTGGCATATGCACTTAATGTTCAAAGTTCATCTTTGGAACATCCAAATTGCACGTGAGTGTGTGTTTTCAAATATATTCCAATTGTGAAGCCCCCCACCAGCTTCAAGAGAGCACTTGAAGAGAATAATGTTGAGTGTGCAAATGAAACTGTCAACTGTAATGTGTCTCAGTGACCATGGAGTAAAGCAATGGAGCGGCCAGTGACCTGACCTAGAAGTCTGATCATCCCTTAGGAGCTTTCAGCTGACTCAGGTTAGTTTTGCTGGAGCCAGCAGTTTTCTTCATTCCACTCCTGGTTCTGCTCGAGTCTCTTTGCGTAAGCCTAGAGAAGTCTACAGGCTGCCTTTTAATGTATTCTTTTGTGAGATGAGGGTAGGAGTTAATGTGAGGGCAGAAAGACTTGCAGTTTGGCTTGAATTAAGTTGTGTTAGGGAATGCTGAGGATATACAAAGGGTCTTGTGCTTGTGGGCATGTGAGAGAACAGTATTATTTGAACAGGGCATTTGCCATATGTTTGTCATTCATGTGTGATGTTTATCTCATCTTTTAGATTAAGCACAGCAAATATTGCAAATAGCCCCAGTGGAGATAAATGTAACCGAACATTAAGAAGTCATTTTATAAGCTTGTTCATTCTGTATTTTTGGTAAAAAATCTTACTGATAATTGGAGGGCAGGTTGGAGAAAAGCAGAAGGATATCATTGTCTGTGGGGCAGCTGAACATTTTCTTATTTAAGAGAACAAGTTTCGTCAGCCGCCTTGTCCCTTGATATTTCCATTTCAGCAAAGTGAGATTTGTCAAGAAATACTCACCACTCTTGACTGCGGTTCTTTATCCACATAGGGAGGATCATTACATCAAACAAAGGCATCTGTCACAGTCCTTGTCATCTGTGTTTGTTTCTGGATTTGCTTTTCTGATGAAAGCCATGACAAAATCTCTGGACATGATGAGGCAATTTTTAAAAGCAATGAATTGTGGTTGGGAGGTGAAAAGTTGTTTGCCTGTGGAATTTCTACTGGATGACTAGGAAAGAACCTGTTAAGGTACATTTTGCTTCATGTTGCTTCATGGCTTGTATAGTCTTGATTTCCAGTTTACAGTAATTTTAGGCACGCTCTTGATTGAAGGAGGTGACCTAAAATGATGAAAACTTGCTACTCATGAACACTTCCTATTGTTAAAGGCTTAAACTGCTGCACTGCACCTAGTGCAATGTGATACAGGAGCAGGAAGAGAAAAACCAACAAGTCTGATTCACAGCAAAATGCTGAATTGTAGGTGTAGGAATTAATTCTTAGCATAAAGTGGGTGAAAGGAGTGTCAGTACTTTAGCAATTAAATTCATCTTAATGATTAGCTGCAGTAACATCCAGGAGCAGTGGGCTCTGCATTGATCCCCAGAAAATGATGCATGTTGCTCGATGCGGATGAATGATGTTGCGGAGTGGCAAGTTGATGTTTTTAGATAGAATGAAGCACGCTGTGTTTTATAACTTGGCATACGGTCAGAAAGGGTTACCATCATCCGCAGCGTCTAGTGCCGTGCTAATAGCAAGGTGAGGAAGAGCTGACATGATACTCAAGGTATGGTTTTATAAAAATTCATTGACCACTTTAAGAGATACTCTTAGCACTATGCATAGCAAGGTAGATAACTGCAAACCAGGAGGCCGTTTGTCATAAAGATCATTACTAGGTGGTTAAGCACTTGAAAGGCTACCACTTGATGCAAGACCTTCCCTATAAAAGCTTGGCTATAGGTCGGTAATTTGCCAATATTCCTGGGTCAGGAGAAAGCAGCTTAAGATCGGAAATAATAATAGAAGATTTTAAAGCTGACGGTACAATGCCAGAGCAGGGGAAGTATTAATAATTTTCGTGATAAAAAGACTCAATCAGGTTGGAGGGGGGGTGTCACAAAGGATTCCAGTTGAAGATGTGAAGAGATACTTCAAAGGACTTCATTAATACAAAAGGAAAAATTAGCCCAAGAACAAAAGGAGAGGACTTGGCAAGTGTAAAGCCAGTAGAAGAATTATAATAATGTCATACATGGGATATTTGAGTGAAAAGCAAAAGAGACATTAAACCAAAGCTATCTTTAATTTTTTCAGACCAATAAGGTCATTAGGGGTATTCTCCAAATGTTAAGATGAGGGTTTTGGGGGGATACGGCTGTAAAACTTATTTTTCACTTTAGAATGCAAATGCAGTGCTGGTCTGAGGAGTGATAAGAACAGCAACACAGGACATAGCGAGAGGTTGTGTAGGGACCTTACAGCCATTTTCATACACAGTTTAGGGCTGAGTTCTTCAGTTCTTTGGGAATTTCACTGCTTTTGTGAGACAACAGCAATTGTAATTCCTTTTTCTAGGGCTGAGCATAGTCCAAGAGCTTAATAAAACAACACGAAGGAAAGCTCATTTGCTTGACTTTGTATGCAAGTTCACATTTGAAACTGAAGAGCAAACAGTGCCATGAGATACCCATTGTGGCTCATGAATGGAAAATGAATTATGTTGTTCAAGTATCATGTTCACTTGCATATTTCCACGTTGCAAAACAATGGCTTACAAAATACTGCACGCAGCATGCCTATAATTTTGGGTTGCAGTTGAAGGGCAATTTAGTAATATTGTGCCCAAAGGCTCCAAGCAGCATTGACACAATTTTGGCCCCTTGCAATGATCCCTTTTTGAAGACACAATAATGACCTGGTTTATGTCCCAAGGAGCTTACAATCTAATTGAAGAAAAGATCCAAGAATGCTGATGATAAACAGTAAGGGAAAGAAGGGATGAAGGGAAAAGTAAAATATCCATTTACCTACTGGTAGTAACAATACCTGTCCTCTTTACTGCAGTGCTTATCATAGAATAGTTAGGGTTGGAAAGGACCTTAAGATCATCAAGTTCCAACTCCCCTGCCATGGGCAGGGACACCCCACACCGAACACTTATGTTCAAGCACTGTACAACACCAGTGAGTTGATACCCGCGACATCCAAGCAACAAAGTATATTAGGAGGTTCTGCAGCTCGTGTTCACTGAGCTCTTCAATTACTTTAGATGGCTGTAAGTTCTTTTGGATGGAGGGAAAAGTGTATATCTAGTTTGCTGCTGCTCTTTGTGAGCGTAACTTACTTTTTTAGATACTACCTTCAATACTACAGCAGTAAGGCATAGGTAAGCTGTAGCCCAACAGGCTTTGCTGCTATTGGATACTGTGCCAGTGCCAGTGTGGTTGGTATCACGAGGAAGTTGGAACTGGTTGAAATGGTGTCTGCTCTTGGATGAAGAATATCTTCGCCCCAGGCTGCTGGTAGTCCAGTGCAAAAGCTGGTTCACTTTTTCTGCCCCAGGCAAAGGCTGTCCTGTATGCAAAATTCAGGTGAACAAAATATCCTTCTGTAGTAAATGGGTGGGAGACAGCTGTTCTATTGAGCAGACCCTGTTAATTGACTTATTTCCACCATGTGCTCACATTTTTGAAGAGACAATTTTATACCCATAGGCATCTCGTTGGCAGCTCTTACAAATAATTTTGAACTGTTCTTCTCCTCCATCAACATCCTGATTTCTGTTCAGGCTCTTTTCATATCTTGATTATTTTAGTCCACTGTTCATTGTTTGCAGAGGTACTGTATACACAGTATTTTAAATTGACTATCCCAAATTAATTACTGTTGCTGATTTGGTTACACTAAATCCTATTCTGTTAGCAAACAAATTCGCTGTCAAATAAAAGATCAATGTTATTGTACGATGTGCTACTTCATGGATTAAAAATAGTTTTAATTCTAATTCAACTATCAAGAAAAGCACACAGAATACTCTAAGAATGGGTGCACTTACTGTCACAGCTGTTAACAAACATAGTACATCTGATTTGAGATTAAGATAGAAAGAACAATCAGAGTTCAATGAATTAAATAGGATCTGAGAGCCAAGGTTATAGAAAAAGACTTCTTTAAAACATACCTGTAAGAGAAGATAATTTACTATGTATGACTTAAAAGCATAAAATCTTCCAATGACGCAGTTCTGGATCAATCACATAAAATGATGATGATTGCCATTATAAATGCTTCTGAAGATGGACGTGTCTTCTGTACCTTTTTGCTCTTGTGAGTAAATGTGTACGTAAGATTCCTTCCAAAATCAGAATGCATGGCTATCAATCATTTATACTGAGCACAGATAATCCTGCTCAACTGTCATGGCAAAACGTGCATTTATTCCTTTCTGAGCAAGCTGCAGTAAGATGCTTTCTTTTGTTGTGGGATGTGGTCTTACTGTGTTATTACTGACCCTTTTTTTCTTCTGACTTGAGTTGTAAGGAAGCAGAAAATACTGAGTTGGTTTAACTCAGTCTCATAGTACACCATGCATAGCTGTACATTAACTTTAGGCTTTCTTAGCTTTACACACAGTTGGAGAAGTTTTGGCTCCTTCTGCCTAATGCTGTTTCCTCTAATGGTTGAAGAAATGGAACATTATACTATGTAACGTGTGGGGGTCACATTAATCACTGAAAATTCTTTTAATGTCTCAGAAGTAACTGTCAAACTGGACATACTGAATCTATTTAAACTAAAGCATGCCATTTTTTATCTACAGTGATCTTTAATTCACATAAAAGGGTCAAGAAAATGTGATTAAGTGACAGTTTTAAAATGTACTATAATATTAAATAGCTTGATTAAGTGACAACTATAAAATGTAATACAATATTAAGTATCTGGCTATGTCCCAAAAGAACTTTAAAGTATGTTGAATGGTTTGGGAATTCTCTAGTCCACCATGAGTTACAAAAGAGCATTTTTTATTAAATATAAACAGGTGAACTCCAGAAAAAAACCCAACAGATAACGTCTTGTCAAGGTGCAAATAATGTTCAGTCCTAACTTCAAATTAAAACAGCTGCCTTTTCAAACAAGATCTGAAGGAAACAAATAGGGCTCCTTCCAATGGTGCCAACCCCCCTGAGACCACAGAAACAAAGGGACCTCTGACTGAGGATGTGCACAGAATAGTACAATGGGTCAAGTAAAGATTTTTGCATTCTGTGGCTAAGGAAGTTCATGTGTTGCTTTCATTGCTTTTCAAGTGTAAAGTGTGCGTACAGCGGTGTGTTTGACACTGGTGAGTAAAACCCTCAGAGATCTCCAGCAAACTGCTGTTTGTCTGGTGTGCCTTGTGCTTCCTTAGGAGCCTGTGTGTGCCATTAGGCTTGAAAGGAAAAATCAGTGTGAGGAAAGGGCTCTAAGGTATTCAACTTGATCAGAATATGACTTTTATGACTGTAAAAGGCATAGACTCTGCAAAGAAAATAAAGGTGATCAATAAGGAGAGCATGATTTTCAATGGAGAACTGAATGAACAGTCACCGTGTCAGAGAAACCAAGGGGAGGCCTGATGCTTAGCAGCTCACTCTCCAAAGTGCTGAGTACCAAAAGGTAGACGTGGTATGCAAAGTGCTGGAAAGATTTGGGGCTGGCCTTGCTATAGAAAGCCAGCCACCAGCACACAGGCTAGCATGAGCATGAACAGGTTAGCGTGAACTGGGGAATGCGCTCATCTCATTCACCTCTTTGTGCCAGATTTAGCTTTTTGTTATCTCTTCTCAACCAGCAATCGGATGTTTCACACATGTTCCCTTTTGGTTTGAGTGCTGGTTGGTATTTTCAGTTCCCTTAGAATTTTAATTTCCCACCTTTCCCCTAGGCAAATGTGTCAAATTTGCTGAATTTGGGGGTGGGCATCTTGAAATGCTATTCTGTAACACATCTAGTGGTTCAGTTTCATCTGCTCTTGGTATTTCCTGGGTTTCCCTGAAAGAATCCAAATAGATCTGAAGCTCAGCAGTTTGCATGCTAAGACATTTGAAGTTGCGTTTGGGAAGTATGGAATGGATTGATAGGAAATGCCCATGAACAGGGTCATGTAGTTTGCTTATTAAATGCCATCGGAAGCTGGGTTAATAGGAACTCCAGCCCATCTGGTGAACTTCTTTGTGAGTGTCTAACATGTGTTCAGGGTATACAACCGGTGTCTCTTCTACATGGATTCACATACAGGACAAATAGGAAGAAACCTCCCACACTGAGCTGGTTCTGACCATGGAAATCTGGAGTTTTCAAGTCAGATGCTAGACAAAGTTTAACATAGATTTTCCAATTTCCACATGCTGAGCAGTGCTTTTGCATTTTGCGTTTTGGCAGAGCCTGTGTGTGGAGAATGGGTACAGTTTGCCTTTAAATATCGTGAACCATTCTGGAGTTGCAGCAGTATCTGTCACAGATGAAAATACTATAACTATGTTTCTTTGTAATCCATTCATTGGTTTATGGACCCCAAATCCTCAGGAGAGGGTCACAAATCCACATAATGTTCTTACATGCTGGCTTTTGCATTTGGATCTCTGATGTAGCTGACAGATGTGCAAAATCCCATATAGCCAGATATCTCCCTCCTGACTGCACAATCCGAGGAGATCGAGAACACACGTTATTCCAGCTAAAGTCTGCCTTGAATCTAGGCTAATAACTTTCATTCCTGATCTGCTGGTTTCAGATGGCATCCTATGAGTTAGGTTTTTCAAACGATATTCTTAGTATGTGCTAGTCAATATATAAAGTTCAGCTTTCCTAGAAATGCAGTGATTAAATGACTTGTCAGCTCTGTAAGTAATACAGCACAAATGAAACTCAATACACCAGCTACCCTGCTGCAAAATTTAAATACAAACTTTCCCATTACCAATGTGAGAAACAAAGCACTTGGCACAGTGGTTGAGTTGTGCCGTCCACCAAAACTTGTACGGCCCATTTAGAAATGTCCAAGAGCAGAAGCTCCAGGAAAAGATCTGGGAAGCTTGAATTTTGGTCTCTGCCAGTCAGTGCTGGGTTTCAGTACTAAGATTCAACTGTTGTCCTGGTGCTTTGTGCTGGAGTCTCAGAGGCACCCGGAGAGATGCTGTAATCTGTTGACTCTGCAGTGGGCATGGTTACATCTGGTGTGTGGGCTCCTAGGTAGGGTAACTCATTAACTGTTTGCAGTGGAACATGCTGTGACTTGTCTGTTGGAGACTGAAGGTAGTTGGCTTGTGTTGATAGGAGTCACCCTGAGCACCCACCCAGCTTCACGGTAACATTAGCAAGGACAAGTTTTGGAGTAGAATTGTTTATGGCCTTAAAATATTAATTTCCACAATGGACAGAAAAGAAAAAGAGACTGAAAAACCCTAAAAACCAACCAACCAACAAACAAACTCCTAAAATTCACATAGAGATTGCTGCAACCGTGCTGCTCCCAAATGAAAAAGAAAACCAAATTGTCTCCATCTCTCCTTAAAACAAGAATCCATGCATTGTCCAAGATGACTGCTGAAGATGGTTTATAAACATTTGAACCAGATATGCTAATAGGAAATATATTTTAATATTGTAGGTTCTGTTCATGGCTATTAGAAAACACTGACATCGTATTGGTGGTGGGTCTTTTCTCTGAGGTGCTTTACCTAAACATAGGGAGAAATAGGATCTCTGATGTGCTGCTTCATATTCATACAACTCCCTCCATCTCCACAGTCACTTATGGGGATGAAGTTAGTCCTGTAGAGGAATAGGTGCTCGCTCCAGGATCCGCTGGAGTTAATCTCAGTTGTTTCAACAGGCAAAAGATCTATTTAGGTTGCTCATTCTGGAGAGGACAAGTAACTGGGTTTCAAGGCTGGCTACACCAGCTTGTGAAGAAACAGCATCAAGGTGAAAAGAGAAGCCAGCAGAGCACATCTCCATCTGGGACTGGGTTGCTTGAGGGGTGGAAGGCGAGGTGAGGACAGGATCTGTGTGGGGATTGTGTTCCATTAGGTCAGATCCCGCTGTAAATTACCAAGCTGCTCTGCTTGTGGAACATCATGCATACTTCCATATGGGAAAAGCAACTCAGCCTGTTTCTTGTGTAGCTGATGGTGGGTTTGTAGGTAGCATATGCACAGCATGGATGTTTGCTTTCATGACGGATCCAGGCAGCAAGTAAAGGTAAATACCTACCAAGTAACAGTCATTGCTGCCACCTTGCAATCAATGAGCTGTCAGCTGGGTCTTGCATTTTTCCTAGGTTAACTAGGATGATGTTGAAAAATACGAGCTCCTATCCTTCAGTAATTTTGAAGCAAATTGAAATCCATGCTGGGAAAATTATGTGCTTGCTTTAGCTGACTTGCTAGCAGCATGTAAATTATTTTAATTACAACTTCTATTTGATGCTCTACAGGACTTGATCCTGCAATGCTATAACTGTCCCAGATTATTTGCTTGCAGGATGATGTACCCAATTGCATGTGAGCCTTTGGAACTGAACTGAGCTGGAAGGGCCTGATGCAGAATCCTTTGAAATGAAGGGAAAAAGCCTTTTATCAGCTTGGGTTCAGAGTGAGGTATTTGTTTTTAGTAATTCCATCTTTTCTTCTTCAGTACTTTTCCAGTTTCTATTTTATATATTCCAACTTTAAATGGATCTCATAGAATTTCCCCCAAATGTTCTTCCTCTGTGAACTGACTGTTTCAAATCTGAGTGATATTACTTGTGACTGGCTGCATAAGTGACCTGCTGGTGTTTCTATTCTGTGATTGGATGCATAGAAATATTCTCCCGAAGTAAATAACGGCATTTGCTTTGACATTTGTTTTCTGCAAATGTTTGTGCCAGGAAAACAGATTGTATGGCTGAAGTGAATGAGTATTTTTGTCTCCATTAGTCACTCAAATCTAATTTTAAATCTCTAAGGAAGAGAGAGGTGGGAGTTTGCCTGATTTGTGCTCATCTTACTTGAAGATGTATGTTAGGGCTTCAAAGCCAGATCCTTTTAGTGCTCTTTTTAATAATGGATAAATAAGCTAAAATATAGCATGAAAAGATTTTTACACTGGTAGTAACAAATGGTTTGGGGGTTCTTTTACTATATTTTATTTCTCTTTACTTCTTTGGGTGCTGTTGGCCAAGATTGTTGAAATGACAGTGGTGGCTTTATTAAAATAATAGAGGCTGGGGTTTTCAAAGGAACCCAGGAGAGGAGATCCTCCCATTGAAATTCTGTGGAGTAACCTGTATTGTCAGGATCTTGCATTATAGTCTGTTTTGTGAATGCATTTTTGAGGCCATGTTGTGCTGCAGACATAAATATTTATAGCTGGGGCTCTGATCCTGCCTTTGCTTATGCATGTCTCTAACTTAAACACATGTGAGTATTCCCCTTGGCTCCAATAAAGCTATTTGCATTCATAAAACTGAGGTTGCATCTGGTGTTTTTTCATGGAATTGTTAATAATTCTCCTGTGTTAAACTGCAGATGCAGTGTTGTGGGTGAAAAGCTGCACCTCTACCTGGGAAGATTAGGTGCTGTATCAATGAATGCTTCTATGACCTTCATTTTCATACCTAGGACATACTCCCAGGACAGCAAACCTGAGCTGCCGCATCACCTCGGACACACTGACCATCATTCCTTCCTATGAATTTTTTATAGCCACTGTCTTTGTAAGATACAAAGCAGAGAGACAGATGCAAAGTTGGCCATCAGTTTTCTAATGGAGTGAGAGCATAATTAATCAGAAATAACACCTAAAAATAACTGGTGCAGAAGGGTATTTCCCAGGGAGGTAACGTAGCCTCCTCCTCAAGATGTAAGTCAACTTGTATTAATCACACAATAAATTTAGTGACAGTTTGCCTTTGCAACCTTTCAGATTTGTTAGCCAGCAACTTCGAGCTTATTATTCAGATTTATGGTGGCTTTTGATAAGGACAAATGGAATATTAGACCAGAGATCAAAAGTCGCCAAGTCAAACACAAACATCAGAAAACAATTCTGCTGGTGATGAAAAACAAATTATTTGCATGGAGACAGGGACAAAGCATCATCAGAACAGCAAGCGTTGCGTCCCCTTGACAGCTATGGCAGGATTATTCATGTGCTGCAAGCAGGCAGCAGGGCTGAGCAGTGGTGTCAAAACTGTGTCATGTTTCCTGCCATTAGCTAACGGCACTAAATGGGGTCAAAACTTTCACTTCAGGCTCCTGCAAAAGATCCCTTTTGAAAGTTGTGCGACTGAGAAAGGGCTCAAACCCATAACTGCTCCAATTAGAATTTCCCTGGATCTGTGGCAATGCCATAAATAAACCCAAGAACATGCTGGGGTGTGATTATACACTTTTGGTGACTAGGATATTGTATCTCATGTCTGTGGCTGGGAGCAGCCTCGTATTATTCGTTCTTTATCCCACAGTATCCCTAACAGGGAGCTAAAGCAATGCATTGGACTATCACATCTTAGCACATTTTGACTTTTATTTTAACACCCTTTCTCAGTAGATTTTAGTTATGGTTTTCACTGTTATTCACAGCCCTTAGCAAGTGCTTACAGGTAAATGCGTGTTTTGAGCCGTTTTCTGAAAACAAGAGAGCCTTAAGCACATGCTTGAATGCTTTCCTGAATCTAGACCTAAGACAGGTTTGATTAGAAAAAGATGATACTTTGCCCACATATATAGTAGTGCTTTTGTTTCCTCCTGAACAGTAAGCTGGACATTTGGACTTGGTTCACTTGGTGCTAATGATACATGACCCTGCAGGCTGTGGTCTCAGCTGGCTTCCATTTTGGGTTTGCAATTTCCTCAGCAAATTTTATGATGGCTTTTTGAGTTGGTGATGAAATCTTATTTCTTTGCCTGCACCTGTATGAATGTGAGCGCTGGCCATCAAGAGAAGAGTCAGGAAGGAGAGATTGTGCCTTTTTCTTGTGGGACGCCGCTGTGAAAAGGACAACTCAGCCATAGCTTCATTTTGCATTCTTCTGGTCTGCTCCTTCTTGCAAGAATCACCTCTTTTCCACTTTACTCCCCTGAAAAATCTCACACAGAGATGTCTTTTGCTGCCTGCTCTTGGTTGTCCAGGAGTCATCTCCCTGTGGTTCCTTATTGTCCATCAGAGTATTCAATTTAGTTTGCTGCAGTGTTTGCATTGCCTATCTCCTGTTAGCTCTCTGCTTTCACAGTTGCTCTGCCAGTGACTTTCAGAGCTGCTCTGGGGCTCTGGCCATGGTGCAGTTAATGCTGTCATTTGCTGTCATTTTTTGTCATTGCCTTCTGCTCATATGCAACTGGATACTTTTCTATCTTTTCTGAAGAGCTTGTTTCCTACCACCCACAGCACACTGAGGAGTGTTGTAGAAACGCTTCTGTATTTGGATTGACTTCTGTGGCACAACGTGTAGGACATAGGGTGAAAGTAAATCTCTTGTGATCTTGGTTATAGAAAACACTGTCACTGGCCACAAAATTAATTTGCATGTAGTACTAGCTATTATGATGTGCTTTCCTGCCCTGGTTTGAAGGCTACTAAATGTTGCTCTGTTTCCTCCCTGATGTTTTCATCTGAACTTCTCTTGTTTTCACTTGTTTTCTGTGTTCCATCTTAATTCCTTGTGTATATCAATAGGTATTTATATGGCACAGTTCTTTCTCCAACTATGTACTTACTGTGGGGTAAACTCCAATGTTCAAATGTCTGTGATGGGCTACTCAGGGTTGCAGCAAGGGAAGATTTTGGATAGATAGACCATCTAATGTAGGTGTAGCCTTACAGGCAATAGTGGACTTCTACTGATATCTCTTGTTTTGATAGGATGGTGCAGAAAAGAAACTATTTAACTGAAGTGTATTTTTCTCACCTGGTGAATGTGGTTCGGTGATCTTGCTGGTTCTCCAGTTTAATGGGGAGTGGGAGGAGATTATTTGAGCAAGACTTGAATTCCTGTCCTAGAACCCGAAGAGTCAGGCCTTTTAAAAAATCCATAATGACACTGAAGTTGCACAAATTCTGTCTCTCTTTGGACAAGTCTCTGCTCCTACCTTAAGTAAGGAGTCTGGCTGCTTTTTGAATGATTGTTGTAAACACAGAAGAAAGCTTTGGGTTCACATAAGTAGACCAGAACTAACAAGAGCCATTGTTAGTTGGGGCTATGCTGATTTACTCCAGTTTGAGGCTAGATAGCCCTTCTGTCTCATTTGGGAATCTCTTTGCTTTTCTTGTTTAACTCAGACCATGGATCTACCATCTGATTCTTTATATCTGAGTAAATTCTGTTTCGAGTTCACACTCTTACCATTTCTGCTTTGTGTATGGTACTTGCTGAAAGAAACAGCTGATGAACTGTGGTACAATAAGTGTGCAGATGTTCTCTCAGCATGCCAGCTGCATTTATGATTCTCCTCTCCATAACTGTATATCTTGTACCTTTAGTATACTTGAAGTTACTTGTAGCTGTCGAGTCTGATTTTATGTGAGAGAGCTCTTGTTGCATAGCAGAGGCTCATAGCAGCTCCCTGTTTTTTTTCCTCCTTGGGTTATGTGGATAGCAATGCTTCACAGATTTCTCTCTAAACATAAAACTGTACATAGCATGAAATGCTTTACAGGACAGTGGACATTAGGAAAATGGAAGAGGTGAGGCTTTTACTTATAATTCTTTATTTGCCTTCCACTTCTGTGTGTATGAAGGTGGGCTGTTTCTTGATGCTAGTTCATTTTGAACTGTCCTGAAAGTCAAGGGGAAAAGTCTCCTGGGTCATTTTATCTTTGTATCTTTTGTTTCCCTCTCTTGTCATTAAAAATGGAAGGAACACTTTAATGTAACTCCTGTACTGTTTTTCTTCAGTCTCATAGGCACAATTTTCATTTGGGGTCCACACAAAATTGCTCAAGGTATAAGAGATGTAACCCTGTTGTTTTCTTTAGGAAGAGTCTACAGATATGAGAGATTACCAGCATAAAACCCCACTACTTCTTTGCCCTCCTTTTGAACTATTCTTGAAAACAGATGCCATCCATGGCACATGCTGACAGGAATATTCACTCTGCTTATACCCTAGAATGCATTTTCACAAGAAGATCTAGGCTTCTTACATACAAAACCCTAAGAACTGGTTTTCTCCTTAGAAGCATTTGACAAGCTCATCAGTTGGGCAATGATTTTCTTTTATGTTTTTTAAAATGTAATTACTCTCTTTGGATTTTTATACCAGAAGAGTAGCCAAAGATCAGGTATTAATTTCCACCCAAGGATGTTTGTTTATATCTTCCAGATAAATTAAAATATGATTCAGTGCATCATCAGGCTGTAAATTACAATACTAGGGAATGCTAATGGTTTTATAGGAGCCAGGATCAAAATTTATATGAAAACTGTTGATCTGTTTGGGAGTGTTATGTTAGGTTCATCAGTTTTTCCTGGGCTGACCTAATAATTACCTTCATCAGGGCAAGGCTTGAGCACCTTAAATTCATACTTGCTTTGTTGGATTATACCGTAACGTGATTTTGCCAGCACTTCAGATACAGCAGTGTTGGGGGGATAAGGGGGAAGTGAAAATAGGCCATCTTTGCTTCTTCATGAGTCTTTTTTAGGCTATATTTTGAGGGGTGAAAAAAAACTTTAACCTTACAGGAGGAATTTCATCTCAAGGTGTTCCCACACTATTACAATACAATACAATAGTTTTCTTGAGTTGTGTTTAATCTAGCTGTTGGGGCATTAAAGCAGTGGGGATGCAGATAGTCCACACTTCAGCATGGCATTCTGAGCACAAGGTGTCACTGAATGTCCAGCCACTGCATCCTAGCCTTCCTGGTACTCACTGAGCTCCAGGTGTCCTTGTGGCTTTTCCCTGCCCTGTACTGGAGTCAGAGTTTCCATCTCTGTGCCCTGATGTCAAGGGCCATAAGTTATGGTTATTCTGTGGAAGGAGAGAGCTTGCTTTGGTTTTAGGCAAGGTGTCAAGGTGTCTCCATCACTAGTTGCTGATGAGGGACAGATCTTCATAGGTCAGCTGAGGGGTTTTATCCAGGTGGCTGAAAGGAGTTTACTGATCTAAATAAAGCAGCATTTGTATTTTGTGTGTGTTAACAGTCAGAAATTCTTATAATTAATTACTTATTTCAATTTAAAAGGTTAAAAAGTCAGAGTTGCAGAATGGTTGAGGTGGGAAGGAGTCTCTGGAGATTGTGTAGTCCAACCAGCCCTACGCAGAGCAAGGTCAAGTAGAGCAGGTTGCTCAGGACCATGTACAGTGTTTTTTTGGGGGGTTCTTTTAATATCTCCAAGGATGAAGATGGCACAAATATCTGAGCAACCTGTTTTACTGTTTAACAACTATCACAGTAATAAAGTTTTTCTTATGTGTAAGTGGAGTCTCTCTTACTGTGCTGGTTGCCTCTTGTTGCGTCATTGGCCACCTCTGAGAAGAGCCTGCTCCATGTTCTTTACTCCCCCCACAATCCCCGTCAGATGTTTGTACACATGAATAAGATCTCCTTGAGCCTTCTCCAAGCTGAGCAATCCAAGCTCTCTCAGCCTCTTCCCATATGACAGATGTTCCAGTCTCTTCATTTTAGTGGCTCTTCACTGGACTCCCTCAAGTATGTCCTTGTTTGTCATGTACTAGGAAACCCAGATTCATATCCTGAAATGTCTAGGTCAGTGTATGTAAGTTACAAAACACATTTTGGCATGAGGCACCAGGCTCCTGTTTTCCATGTTAGGTACTATGTGTTTTCCTAAGGGTGTTCCCAGTGAAGAGATCATGAACATTTCCTTCACTTGGGGTTCTGGCTGCTGTGAGCATGGGAATATCCCTTCTTCCCCGTGCAGCACTGTTGACTGTAGATTGAATGACCTTTTTGGGTGTAACCTGAATATATTAGATATAAAAACCAGAGGCAGAGTGCAATGAGAGTGGAAGAATCTTGCTGACATAAATCGTGCTGTATTGAAGCATCAATAGAGATTAATGCAAGAAGCGCTTACCTGTTTTATGTACAGAATAAGACTAGAAAATTTTGGGGACATCTGCTTGAGCTAATAGGTGTGAAATTTTAGTCATTTTACACTCTGAGCACCCCTATTTCCTGCTGAAGGCAGTAAGGTTTTGCCCTGCTGTTTGAGCTGGAAAGCTAATAAGAGAGGAAGATGAGTCTGCAAAGTAGATGTGGTGTCAAATCTCCATGAAGGTAATGTTACCAGTTATGTTAATCCTGAAGATAAATGAGCGTGTTGTGGCAGGAGAATCCCTTGGGTGCGAGATCCCTTTTAACTCTGGTGAAGACAGGGAGCAGAGCATTCCCTCTCTCAAGATTTTTTGCAGCCCAGCTGAAAACTAGGGGTACAGGGAACCTGGTGACAGGAAATTTCTGCTCAGCAAAGATGCTTGGGGGTTTGGGTGTTTATGGATAGACGCATGCCCAGCTACATCAAGTAATAAAAGATCAAGTTAAAGCCTCAGCACCTGTACGTCTAGAAGGAAAGTGAGTTTGTAATGGTTTCTTTCAGTCATTTACTGATACGAGCTTCTGCTAGCTCATTCAATTTAGATATTTCTTCCCTTTCTCAGATGTTTCAGAGCACAGAGCTGGTGGTCTCTGGGTCAGGTATTAAAGGCAGGACTTAAAAGGAAAAATAGCATTTTTCATTTGGAAATTTTCTTTAATTCCTTTAATTCCTGTTCCCGTAAAGTGTGGTGGAGGGGAGGGAGAGCCTTGAGCCTGCACTGTTGACTGGTTAGTGACCTCAAGCAATTTACATAAGCTATTTCCTCACCTATCAAATGAGGATAATGATACTTTTAAGTCTACTTAAAAAGAAATTACATCAGGGCTCGATATTGTTGAACTGCTACTTTAGCACAAAGAGCAGCTCTGTAGTGTGGCAGAAAACTTTCTGGAGCCTTAAAACTTCAAAATCAGTGGAGAAAAGCAAATCTTTTAAAATGTGTTAGTTATAAAAATCTTTAAATTGAGACAACAGGGAAAAATTAAAATGCTGTTAACTTCTTCTTTTGCTCTTTTCTTCTCCCACCACCCCCCTGGTGTTTACTTTTCAACATCGTGTTGAAGTGGGTTTTGCTTTTGTCTATAATCAGTTCAACCTCCAAGTTCTTCAGTGCTTCAGCTGAAAACACTGCAGAGGTCTTTATTTGTTCCAAAACAACTGTTTCCTCTGGAATTTTTGCTTTAAAGTAAGAGGAATGCGTTGGCTCTTCTAACATGCTGGGAAAGCTTATTTGACAAAAATCTGTAATTTCAGCCAAATTTGAGATGACAGCGCTGGCGGTAAAGTTGCGACAAAAAACCGACACAAACCAGACTATTTTAAGTTGAAGTTGATGGTCTCTTCTTATTCAAAGTGGCATGGAAGAGACTTCATAGCAAAAGAATGCTGCCCAAATTCATGTCTGAGGCATCTGCTAATCGCTCAACAGGTGGTGTTTGTACCAAATTTGAAGGGGCCAATTATTACAATCCCATCATTAGCCTGGCAGTAGTTGTGTGTTGTTAAAACTCATGCTTCTGAAGCCAAGATGTTATGTGACAATCTTATATTTCACTACATCAGGAGGTCCCATGGCTTTGGAAAGAACTTGGAAGTATGAACCCCAATACCCCAGAAGAAAGAAGGAAAAAAACCCATGGCTTTGTTTCCTCATTTAAATGACATGTTTGGGAAGGTACTATTGGAACTTTAAGGCATCCAAAGGATTATTTTTAACACTCAGGGCACTCTGTTTGGGGATCTGTGTGCACATATGTGTCATCTCATTGAAAAGCAATTATTTACTCTCTTTGCTCTTAACTTTTCTTTGTGTTTGGGATAAAGCCATCCTACCCTGCTAAGGATGATGGGTATGTATTTTCTCACTGAGGTGTATGTCTCCACATGTCAGTAGCAGGAATGGTCATTCCCAGTGTAGGAAGCCCTCTCTCCTAACCTCCATTCCAATTAGGTCTCCTGTTCAGCTCTATTCTATTTTCCTGTTGGTTGTAGCATCCCCTTCTGCCAAATTGCTGTGTCCAGTAGGTGCAGTTAAATGAGATGTTCTCACAGGAGCTTTGGCATGCTGGAGATTACGCCTATAGCTGGTGATGCTTCATCATCTGCTCGGGAGGGGCTGGAGACACTTCTTCAGTGTCTAAGGAGATGAAAATGTGCATACCTGTGAAATACACTCAGAGACCAAATCATGAAATTGCTAAGGCCATTCAGAAAGCAACACTGTTGTGAGATTTGATCTGTAGAATCCCAGGTCACTGGGATTGTTGAGTTGTGTTTCTTAAGCTGCACCTGTAGAGCCTCCACTATTCCACAGGTAGCTTGTGATGATGGGCGTTGTTAGTAGGGGTGGGAAGCCCTTCCAGCAGCACCTGTCTCCATCCCCTTCTTGCTGTTAAGACCAAACACCTAAGTGCCAAATCTATTTTGCCTGCATCCTTGAAAGGCTTCTAGCTATTCTGTGGTCTGAAATTGGCCAAAGGTTTTGGTTAACCAGGAAGTAATATGCCTAATCAGCTGCTCCTGGTGGACACTGTATTTATAAAGGTAATCTTATTTCCTTCCACACCTGGTCTGGATGATAAGATCCCATTGTGTTTTCCATTGTGCAGAAGAATAGAGAAAACATTTAGGTGTTTACCTTGCCATTTCCTTTCTTCAGGCAGCAATGCTGGTTACATGCTATGTACTAGCTCAAAAGATAAGCTCTTTCTATTCAGTAACTGAATAGCAGGCTTCTCATGCTCTCCAGTAAGTATGTGCACAGTGTTCAGTGTTTGACTGAAATACAAATGTTCGTTGTCAGAAGGACACATTTTCAATCATAAGTTCTGAGTCGTCTCAGCTAACAGGCTTTTTCAGCGTGAGAGTTGTGCTTGTGGCAGGGACTGAGAAGCCTGGATTGTGTCTTCAGGCTTCCAAACAGCCGTGAAGATGTCGGGTAAGACTGGTAGGTGCTTTCTCTGAAGAACGGAAAATTTGGGGGTAAGCACCTTTATCTATTCCTATAAAATTTTGGCCAGTGGGGTTTTTGGTTTTGGTTGGGGTTTTTTGTTTGTGCTGTTTGGGTTTTTTTTTAGAATTAAAATTTCATTGCCTGGGCTTCTAAAGTGGTATTTATCTCGTGTTCAGATCTGGAGGAGCTGTCACCTTATAGCTCGCTCTTAGAGTTAGGTTTTCAATAGGGTTCACAACAAGAGCAAGCTTTTCAAAGCACTCCACAGTAGCACTCCTGGCTGGTTTTTCAGCAGGACGCAGCCAGCCAGGATACTTGAACTGGTGCCTATCTGGGTTCTGAGCTGTCTTTAAAACTGTGTGCTGGGTATCGGCAACACCCTCAGGGAAGTTTGGGAATAGAACTGATGGGTTCACTTTTGTTCCCTGTGTTGACTGCAGGTTACAAAGTGCTGACGGAGCATCCTCTATAGAGGCAGGCTATACAGCAAAGGGGAGGGTTTATGGAGCGTACAGGTAAAGCTTTTCACCCTTAATGGTTTTGAGTGAGGTCAGGTTTGACATGCTGGAAAAGAAAAAGTCCTTTTTGGCATTGCCAGCTCTCCAGTTTACATGACGTTACTTCTTTTGCTGGTTCTTTCTTATGGGTGTCAAGCAGTGATGTGTCACTCTTTATTAATTATAGTATGTTGTGCTGATCATGGGTTAGTGCCAGAAAAAAATGTATCATTGGGCAAAAGGGTAAGAGAGGATATTTCAGTGCACCAGGATTTTTACTTTGGGGCCTTTACTGGGGAGTTTGCTGTGCTCAGCAAAGATCAAGCTTTCTTCTGAGAAGTGGAATTCCTGCAACCACCATGTCAGCGCATGGCTGATGCATGGAAGCAGATTCCCTCTGACCTGCCTGCAGGCAGACAAACAGAAATTCTCACAGTAGCACAGAAGTGAACATCCTTTTACGTAGAAATACTGCATACACACCACATATGTGAACATATACACATATATTGCCTTTTCTTCATCACTTTTGGGGGGTGTGCATTGAACTTTCATATTGCATTTTGGATGTGCTGACTGGGTGAGTTGCTGGAGAAAAGATGAATCATGAGGAGTGGTTGCAGCAATTCAGCATTACACCCCCTCCTACTGTGTTTTTATTTGACTAGCTTGCTGATCACAAGGCACCGCCTTTTGGCTCTCCAAGAAAGCTGTGCAATGCTATCTTATTTTATCGTGCGTTAAATGTACAGATTGTTTTATGAATCACTGCTCACTTCTCATTCATTTTCTCAGCAAAGTATAAGCTACAATACAACCTGTGAAATACTTTGCTGTTAGCGAAAGCTATCTTATTTGTGAACGTGGTCTGGACTCCTTTTATAACATACCGAGTCTTAAACTCATTTCCTTTGAAGTCTCTGGATTTTTATAGCCTGTAAGAATTAAAAAAAAATGTAAAACCCTGTAATGATGTAAGGAAATGACTTGTGGTTTCTTTGCAAATTAATAAGCTGTAAGTAACATGGAATATTTCTTTTAAAAGTGTGTAATAAGAAACAGAGGAATGCACTGCTGCACTGATGACCGCAGTGCAAGAAAGGCTCTTTTTTCCTCTGTTTTGCTATTGTAAAAGTCTTGAGGCTGATGCCTTCTTAGGCTGATGTAGTAGCATTGGTTTGGGTTCCCACTCAACCGCCTAGAGCAGTCCCACATGGCTGGGTGCAGAGTAAGTACTGCCCGTGGAGCTGGAACATGAATATGAAGCATGCTAATGCTAGTATCAATTAGACAGTGACCCAGAAATTCTTGGAAGAATGATTTTTCAGCTACATCCTGACTCCAGGGCTTATAACCCTAACGGTAGCTCCTCAACGACTCCTGTATCAAAAGCTGCACAACTGGGGAGTGAGCCAGGGGAAGAGGAGGGGAGACAGAACTGAAACGCTGTGTCTGAGAGGAACAAATCATTCAGGCAAAGGAATAACCAAAGCTCTTAGGTGAATAACAGAACAGCCATTTCAATTATAAGTGTGCCTGGGTTTATATGGGCCAGAGTGTCATCTGTACAGATGTACATGTACTAGCAGTTTGCTTTCTGTAATAAGTGTTGGATCTTTGAAAATACTTTAATGACATCTAGGCATTTTACTAGGCCTCAAATTCTTGATGACTTTCCAGGTCGTGCAGCCACCATTTGCATCATCTGACCTCCCAACCTCCTCTATTCTTTCGAAGTCTTATGAAGAACATTAAACTTGCAGATGCAATTATTGTATAATAAAGTATTGATTTCCTAAGGAGCCCTTTAACATCTTCTTTCATAATTAGCATTTACAAGGCATCAAGAATTAACCATGTACAGCCTTACAAATGAATTACAAGGCCTTTTCATTTCTGAAATAAGTATCAGTGCCCAGTTGCTGTAAACAGCCGAGCTTGTCATCTAACTTCATTCAATGCCAGTGTATGAGGTGTCTAAATAAGACTAGTGCAAAAGCAGAGTTATGAAAGGAAGCTTTTGTCTTTTCATACTGCATTTGATAATTTACTTTCTTTACCCATTTCTCTCAGCCTCTTGGCATTGTCTTCCCTGTGTGTTGTAATTTTGTCCTGGGTAATTTCTATTTTCTGCAGCAGCGGTTCTTCATGAGAGCAGCTTCAGGCATGAGAACAAATAAGGCATTTGTGGCTCAATTAGGTGGTTTTTATTTTAGCAGTGTAAATCTCAGAGGGATGCTATGGCTTAATTTTAGTCTCTCACAGGAGTAAACTACCTGGCAAACTCTTGTCTAATCATAAGCCTTCCCTCTCTTGAGTTTGTTGTTGCAGGTGAACTCTTTACAGAAAAGAGTTTGGTGCCCCAGTTTGGTGTTAGACTCCTAGGGCACTAAAAGCAGAAGATGTATGGAGGGACTTTAATTCCCCAAGCAGAATGGTGCCTCTTAAGCCCCTGCTTAGGTGCTGTTTTAAGGTGAATGGTCTTCAACTCTCATTAGTTTGGGCTTTGAGTTCTCCAGGTAATGTTCACAGACTTGTGTTTGCAGCCCCCACAAAATCCAGTTGCAGGCTTTTTGGTCTAAAACAGGGCCAGAGAGAGGCAGTAATGCCCCCTTCTTGCATTATAGGTTTGAATCCTCCCTTAGAAAGGGAAAAGCCCTGTTTTAAAGTCCTGCTCAAGGAGACTTCATTTGTGTTAAACAGGATTGAGCTCCTTGCCCCAGAATAACACAAGACCACCTAAAAGGAGGTAAGAGTGGTGAGGAGGGAAACAAAGTCTGAAGGAGGCTTGCATGTGCGTCTTGGGCTAATACAATTGTGAGAATGGGGAAAGAGGACTTGGTATTTTTCATTTATTAGTGATGGATTGTGTTTGACTTGTGGCAAAGGGAGGATGATGAGGAATGCCAGGAGAGAGAAATCAAGGGGATTAAATGAATTAACTCACCAACCTCACTGTGGGAACAGGAAATACTATTGTTGTCATTTGACAGATGGGAAACATGTCCACCTCAAAGCACAGTAACTTCCCCAAGGAAATCCAGGAAGGACTCAGAATGGATGCTCTGCTTTGCTGTCTTGTTTTTCAATTGCTGTCCCACACACACGGAGGTGTTTATTTTCTTATGGGTCCTGATAAGGCTTTGGTCCGCTGAAACCCAGAAGGCGAAATCTCACACATGCTGTGGCACTAAACTGGTGTTTACCTGTTTATTGCTGTCTTGGGTGGAACAATGCGGGCTCTTGAATCTGCTCCCTTCCACCGGCTCAGCTGCAAGAAGGTTTTGACATTGCGTACAATCACTGTGCCGACTGGGGAGGAAAAAATCCCCCCAAGAAACAGCGCAAGAAAGAGAAACAGACATTAAACTTCAACTGATATCCCACAAAATACAAAACTTAAATTGCAACTATTGATTTCCAGAGAGCATCAGCCTGATAGCTGCCATAAACCCTGAAGCCCTGTTGACACTTTAGTCAATATCCAGCTCATCATCCCAAGGTCTCCAGATCAGGACTATGCTCAGGTATTTTTTTATGGAGATTTACTCAAATTTGTGTCTTCCAGAATCATTTTTTCCAAAGGGATTTTAGCAGAGCCTCTGCAGGGGAGGCTGTGGAACACGCTTCATTTGGAAGAGTTCTTTTTGATTTTTAGGAACACAATTATGGGGTTGCTTCAGTTGAAGAAATACTTTGTGTTACCCTTGATAGCTACTGAGGAAGCCAGAGAATGAACAAACACCACTGAATTTTAGGTTGATTTTAAAACTCCATGTTTAGCTGCAGTAGTTGTGGAAGAGGAAAAATAAATGTTTGATGCCTCACTTAGCTAGTCAGAATTTTGTTTTCAGCACTGGCCTGTACCATGCCATTCAACCTGTGGGTCAGTTCCACAAAGGCATGTTTGCTATTGCAGGTGGTTGTTACCTGCTGATAGTCCGAAAAGGGGAAGATGCTCGCCCAGAGCCTCCATTTTTCTGTTGGCTTGGTCTGTGAACGTTGCTTGTTGGATAGACACAGTGCAAAAGCCTGTGCATCAGCTTTTGAGAGGTATCTGTGATAGAAAATATGCAAGAGTGTCAATCTGCTTGTTCACTTACCAACACTTCCACCTACAGCCTGTTTTTCCTTAGAATCTTCTCAATAGGATTTCAATTTCTGTTGGGATAAATCATTTGGATCATCAGAACAGGTATTTTCCTGTCTGTTGTTGTACTGTGGCTCTTCCCAACTGTGATCAGCGCAAGAAGGGTATCCTTAAAAGTGTCAGAGTCTGCTGAGACCAGACATGGTTTTAAGTGCACCAGCATGCCAAACTGAGATGGGTAGCTGAGACAGCTGCATTGCATGACCTGCACTTCTGTTGGCTCAGGGACCTCTGCTTGGAAACACCCAGGTTTCTTCACTGGTTCCCATAGAGCAGTGTTGAAAGGAGAATATCCCAAGTGATGTATCCTGGTCCTAGTGTGAGAGCTGATTACACAAGTGTGCAGGAGAACTAGTTCATAGAATCATAGAATAGTTTGGGTTGGAAGGGACCTTCAAAGCTCATCTAGTCCAACCCCCCTGCAATGAGCAGGGATGTCTCCAACTAGATCAGGTTGCCCAGAACCACATCCAGGGTCTCTCCCCCATTACTGCTCCTTTTTGGCAATGCAGTATCAGGCTGCATGCTCCCTGTTTTGCCACAGCAGACTTTTATATCTAGTTTAAGTGGTAGCCACTTTGCTGAGCTTTGCTTTTGTCAGGGAATGGGCGAGTGCTCAGCTCAGGTGAGAGCTGGCAATTGCTGGGTGCAAAGGAGGAACTCCGGTTTACGTGCAGTGAGTGAGAACACCCTTATTTGTGCTGCTGCTTCAAGTTGTGAGCAGGTATCGCTTCAGGATTAACCTTGCATTCCTGCAAATTCCTTTTAATAAATCACTTGAAAGGTAACTGTGGGCAGGCTGCTCCTCCCTCTGGGTACAGGTAAATCTCTCAGGGTGGTACATTCAAGTTGCTGCATTAAGAGCTGACCCTAGGATGGACACATGCACACACATATATTTGTCTTATTTGGAGCGTGCAAAGAGGGATTACCAAGATTTTCTGTTCAGGATTTTTTTCTTTTGAAAGGCCCTTTGTCTGGAAGTACCAGAAAGGATGAGACAAATCGGTTGCCTTCATGGCCCGATGAGCAAAAAGAAAGCAGTACTCCTGTTACCTGGAGACATTTAAGAAGGCAAGTGCAATTAGTCAGTAGATAATTAATCTGTACATAATCAGAGTACTGGAGACAAATCACCACAGTCTACAGATGGAGCAGCACAGGGGAAGCCCTTTTTTTATTCTCAGAAATGAATGACAGGGAGGGAGAAACTGCTGGATCAACATTATGTGTACCACATCCTTAGCAAACAGAAGCTACTCTGGGGCTTTTTCTTGCTGCTTTCCTCCTGGGAATGGTGCCACGGGAGGTAACGTTTCAAAGCTTGATTTTGCCACTCTGGTCTTCCTAAGGCAAAAGTTTCACTGATGAGAGCAGCTTGGAGGGGCTTGCTAATTCAGTCTAGTAATACTAGGAGTAAGGCTATTTAGGACTCAAGCAATGAGTTGAGGACTGCTGATTGCTCATTTATTCTCCACTATTTAGGGCTGTCCTAGTGCCTAATGCAGGTCAAAGAGCTGTTCCTCAAGATCTCCTTGGCTGCACATGTACACCCCTGCCATGCCTACAGGTGCCCAGCTGCAGAGGGGCAGTGAGTAGAGCTCAGCACTTCTCTCTGCCTGAGGAGCCCATAGCTGTTTGCATCAGGAAGCCCTACGGGTCCATCAGGCCCACGTGCAGCAATGCATACTTCACTTAACCTTCAGGAACATTTATAATTAATGCTTAATTGATTTCCATAATGCAAGATCAACACACTGGCCTGGGCCTCTTCCTGTACATCTTTGCTCACATGAACAGTCCTTAGTCACCTTATTTTGTCTTTTCTGTAAGGTTTAACCTCTAAGCAAGATTCTTGGTGAACTTGCTGCTCATAAAAATATCCTAATGTTTCTTAGCACAGATCAAATGCTGGCCTCAGGCCCTCAGTGTTTCTTTTCCAGGAAGGGTGGTTTCTATTTATCATAATGTTAGGAGTCTGTGTCTTTTCCAGGACTCAATTTTCTTGCTTGTCTCTGCCCCTCTGCAGAAAGGCCACATTCATTTCACCCTAGTTGCCAGATTTTGAAAGCTGGTGTCAGGTCTTAGGAAAGTGATCCTATATGGGATCACCTCTGACATTCTGTTCATGTCAGTGTGGGATTTTTCCTCTGCATAGCTACAGATTTACCCATTCTGTAACTGAGATCAGAATATTTTCCCACTAAGCATAGCCTCTGCTAGGTTACCTTCACCAAAAATATCCCAAATCAAGCTCTCCAAACCTGACGTAAGAAGTTCTTGTTGAACTCAACTAGAGCTTCTTCAAAGCATATGTAATTAAAGGAGTCTGATAGTCAGCCACCCTTCTTGAGCCTCAGTCTGTGGAAGAGGGGAGGATTCTGTGTCTGAAATGATGTTGTGGCTCTGCTTTGTGCTGTGAGAGTGGGGACAAACACAGGAGGTGAAGGAATATGTTGAGAAAGACACTAAGGCAAGAGGAAGCAAATGGTCTCAAAGGAAACAAAACATAGCTGTTGCACAGGGTCAGGGGAGGCCAGTGTGAGGGACTGCAGTGTGCCTTTGCTATTTGAGGGGTCTTTATTCCAGGCGCATTTTTAAATGGTGTCTTCACAGACTAGGTGCAAGATCATGTCATAAATATGGCAACCAACTGTTATGTTTGGATAGGGATACCAATGAGTTCAGAGATCAGAAAGCACAGTCAGTGATGACCTGCAATGATTCTTCTAGTTAAGCAAAAATATCTGTAGTTGTACCTAGGCAACATTTCCTTCTACACACCTCTAACAGTTGAGCATTGTAGTTACGTGGTATCTCTGTGCCTGATTTCTTTTACTTCCGAGGTGAAGGAATTGATAAAAGGGTCTGTAACAGCTTAAGCTGACCGTATGCCTCACATTTCATGAGTTGCCCTTTTGTTTTATCTTCTCTTTCTCTTTTTCCAAACTACGTGCAGATGATATCCTTGGCCTTCTACCCAACACCTTTGCAGTCAGGACACATTTTGTTTGAGGAGGGAGCTGGGCTTCTAGATATCATGGCCAGAAGAGGAAGCTGCCGTACTAAAAAGACCCTGGTTCCTAGAGCATGTTTAACGCAACGGATCTCCAAATGCACATAGGTGCTGGAGAGAGGAGAGGGAAACCAACCTCCTGTGAAGCTCAGCAGGGACTTTGCTCTCAGGAGTGGAGGCAGCAGGAATAGGGAAATGGAACCTTCAGTTCTTGACAGCTACTTTGTGTTTCAACTATGATTCTAATACCAGTTTAGCCAAACCAGACCACACCAATTGCCTTTATCTCATAGTGCTTTGGATCCTCTAGAGTCAGTGTGTCTTACCCACTCCCAGAGCATACCTACAAGGGACTCCTGCCAGACTGCGAGGGTTGGTTGTTTGACCAGGTTGATCAAATATGTGAAATGGTGAATGATGAAATATTCCCCCAGAATCTCATCAGGAACTGTGGGGATGGCTGAACACTGGAACAGGTTGTGAAATCTCTGTCCTTGGAGATATTCAAAATGCAACTGAACACAGTCCTGGGCAACCAGCTGTAGTTGCCCTTTTTTTAGCAGGGGCATTGGACTAGGTGATCTCCTAGGATGCCTTTCAACCTCAACTGGTTTGTGTTTCTATGGCATTTTTTAAGTCACGGTTAGAGTTCTTGTGTACTATCTGCTGCTGTTTAATACCTGGACACTAATGACAAATAAAGATGGATACTGCTTCCTTGAGATGGTAGAAGAGAGGTATCACTGAGGGGAAAGATCATGCTGTTTTGTTGTTTTCAAACATCAGTTAAATGTTAGTTTCAGTACGAGTGTAATTCACTCAAGTCACAAACACATTTTTTGTGTGTATCAAGCATGGCTTGATAACCAAAAAGGCCAATTCTCTTATCGATCCTTAAAGTGAACAATAAATACTGTATTGAAAGCTCTTTTATTCCATTTGTGTGAGCATGCAGGAACACATGGGAGCCTCAAATGGGAACCAGGAACACATACTGTGAGGTGCTGAGCATATCCAAAGCGAAAATAAAAGCCTGCCCAAAAGAAACCTGTGGCTCAGATATATCAGTCTTGAAAACTGGCACGTGTATAAAGAAATTCCAAATAAATCTACATAGTAAAAGAAAAAACAAGCAGGCTACTGCAGCCAATTAACTACAGGATCTATGTGATAAATCTTTTATCTTGAATTAGCAGTGTGTGTATTGAGTGGATCAAGATGAGCATGCTACTCCTATAGAAAACTTGTACATGTGAAACCTGTCATCTCATATTAGAAGACAAATGACATTTTGAGGCATTACATAAATAATGGAATCACATGGACACCTGATCTTGGTTATTTCTTAGTGAAGGGTAAGACATTTCGAACATCCTTTTATTCTGAATTGTAGAGCCATAATTCTCCTGAACTGGCAGCACAAGTTGTGAGGCAACATTCAGCTGAAGCTGAATAGATGTAAAGGACTGGAGTGAATTCTTAGTCCATTTGAAATTAATGGGAGTGGTGTCTCTGGCTTAAATGAAGCAGAGATTTTCAACTTCAGTGCCTGGGAAGTGGTGCCTCTGGTTCCTGTTTGCTAAAGAGTATGTCTGGTCCCTACCTGGAGAATAGAATTTCTATCTCTGTTCTCATCTATTCATTAGTAAATTCCCCCAAAGCAAACACAAACTTTGGCCTGATATTCTTAGCTTGGATGACCTGCCTGACTTGTGTTTGGCCTTCAGGAAGATGCTCTGTGCCATGAGTGGCAGAACTAATGGAACCAGATTTTCTGGTTGTCCACATCTCGCACACCATTATGCTGCAATGACACCAGCCTATGTACCTTCACCTCTGGTTGCTGTTGGGTGTGTGGTCTATCTGGAGCTCATGTGGACTAGCAAGGAAGCATGACTCTGCTGGTCAGATGACTGATTACTCCCAAGCAGCTGAGCCTGCTTTTCTTTCAGGAGGCAGGGTGCTGGTTCAGACCTTTCTCATCAATCCAACTGATTTTCATAAAATGTATAGGAACTTCCTAATCTTTGAAGTTTATAGCCCTCTAGCAAATCTGGTTGAAGCTGGATAACAGATTTAGAAGATGTTGGCAGGGTCAGGTAGACAGCAGGAAGGCATCAGCTCTATTTCAAAATGCACTGGGGAGATGACAAACTAGAAGTGGCATAAATAGTTTCCTGTCTCTTTATCAAAACCACCAGTGAATTTAATAGGGATCAGTCCATCTCAAACAGGTGTGGATTCAAAACTTTGCTAAAATGAGGTAGCTATTCTAAAGAAGTCATTTAATGAGAAGGAATAATTTTTCATAGAAACCTAGGACAGGGATTGTTTAAGGTATAAAACCCAATTAGGCTCCTGTGCAGCAAACAAAGACTTGCTTGAATTAACTCTGAATGAATTCTATAGTATCTCTTTGGAATGCAGGTGGAAGTTCGGACTGTTTTGTCAGAAGTTGACTGATAGCTGAAGTTGATCATTTTGTTCCTGGTGAAACCACATGTGGTTGTGGTCCTCTGTCTTTCGGGAACAAGACAAAGTGGTACTTAGGATCCAGACTTTGGAAGAGATACAGGAGTTCGTGGTACTTACATGTGTAAAAGAACATGTCTGCAGCTACCCAGCACATCCTTCTGAGAGACAGATGGGTCTGTGTCTCTATTTCTCACCTATCCCTCTTTGTGTGAAGGGATACGTGAAGGTGTTTTATCCCAAAGCTAATAGAGGTTGTTTTGGGATGATTTGCACAAAAATATCGGTCAACCTAAGTTGAATTTTAATGTAAGTGAGGAAGAATCTGTGAGATCTAGGGAGGGAATTAAGACAGGATTTGTAATGAATAGAGAGATCGGATATGATCAAAACAAATGAAACTATGCATACCAAGTTTTATACTCAGTAAAGTTTAAAATAGGTAGGTACAGTCTAATTAACAGCAACAGCAAAGATTTCAGTTTTAGGACAACAGATTCCTCCCCCTCTCCCCAGTCATCCTCCAGCTATTGGCTCATCAGACATTTTGAGCTGGGGACACGCCTTTGCTTTGTGTATGTGTGTCTTCCCCTCCCTTGGTCTTTTGCCTGCGAGTCCTTTCTAGCCTAGGAACATATTTTATAGCAAAGGTGTAACATTCCATTTTTGTCCATGTCACAACTGTCAAGTTTAGCATGTCAACCATGTAATATTTGCCCAGGTGTACCAGTGACAGACTGAGGAGGGTGGGAAAGAGGAATGGGGAGGATCTGAGCTCCATGCAGAGCTGTCTGTCTGTATGTCAGCTAACACCCCTCTGGCTAGGGCTACAGGTAATTCCTAATTTCCTCACTCAAAACCAGGTATTTCAAGTAATCCTTTTTACTTACCTGCACCTTAGGCAGCCTATAAGGACCAAGATGTTTGCATTTTAGATTTCCTGCTGCTTGTCTCTGACTCAATATGATAGAAAAAACAAGAGTAGTTTTGTTTGAAGAAACAGGATTTACATCCTTGGGATTTTTGTCTGTGCTGTTCTCATTTTCAGTATTTCTGCTGTGTATCAGATGTGAATTACAGATAATGTAATGTGTTTGTCCTGCTTGGCTACATATTTGGCTACTTAGATGGGGATGTGAGTATTTTCTTTTCAGTTATGACACCAAGTTCTAGCCGGCAATATCCTATTGTGGCTGAAAAATTCCTGTATGGAAAAAATTTGCTTGCAATTTTAAACATACTGGGCTGTCTAGACTTAAATTTGGAGTGAGACTGATTAATTTACTGCAGATTTACATCCAAGCAACAGAGATAAGATTCTGCCTTATTTCCAGTATTGGCCTTAACTCTGTCTCCTCACAACAGTTGACACAGAAGCCTTTTCCCCTGTTATTCCTGCCATCTGAAACAATTCTCACGTACTTCTACATGTCCTTAACTCCCCTTCCCAATAGAAATCTCATTTGAAAACATCTATTTTCTTCTTTCTCCATGACTCTTAATGTTATTATCCTGCTGCTCTCATCTATTGTTTATACTTTAGTATAAATAATAATTATAATAGCTTTAGTATTTTGAGTAGAATTATAAAATTTAACATATAGGATATGCTAAAATGGATCCAAGCCCATTATCCAAATCAAAATGTACTCTGATCCTGAGAGTGCTTGTACCTATGTATGCAGAATAAGAGGAATTCAGCTGGGATAAGGATAATGAAGAAGCCTGATGGCTAAATCTAAGGAAGGAATGTTGCAAGGACTCATTTTGGAGAATGGTAGTAGGTCACTCTCAACTTACCTCTCTAACAAGGGCTAGAGGGTCTGGATGAAGAAATTAGGACTCTAGAACACCATGGAAACCTTTAACAACACCACAATAGAGGGGAAAGCTTAGGAGGCAAAAGAAATGGTGTGAAATATTTTGGGTTTGAGCAATGAAATAACTTTCAGAGCAGTGGTAAAACTAAGAGCATTGCAGCTGCACTGCAGCCCTTCACAATGCTTTCTGTAGCTCATAGGTATTCCAAAGGAATTTGTTGTATTACCAAACTTGCAGGATTCTGCAGTTACGGTTCCTGTGTACCACATGCCAAAGGCACATCGATCCTCGTGTTGTTCTCTATTAACTACACTGTATTGAAAATATATAGGCATGTCAGGTTGATTTTTTCTAAGCATTTTCTTTAGAATAATGAGTTTCTTCTGCATTTGCATAACAGTGTCTCTGTTTACACAGCGTTTCTGAACCTAACACTGCAAACTCCTCTTTTTTTGCTTGCAAGTCAATACTATTGATGCTTTCTCTTTTCATTGTATTTTCCTCTTATTTTAGAGGGGTGTCAGCTGGCAAGAAAAAGACCTTGTGTATAACAATGCATTTCTTGATGTCTTGTTATGTTTGTCATTATTCCAGAGTAAAGCATTTATACTCTCTGGTTTCATACCTATCCATCTATCTATCTAGTGGTACTTTTTATGGGCTATTTAGTTCCATGTTTAAGAAACAGTGTTTAGTGCTGATAAGCAAATCACAAGAGAAGCTATTCATGTTTTGTACTGAATTCTTGAAGAGGAATTTCTCTTTTAGAAAAGGGAAATTAATCTCTTTTTGCACCCTTGCTCTCCCATGTTTTCAGAATTTCCAGCGCTATTTATTGAGAGGAGCTCTTGGGGCCTGAACAGGGAAGAAGTTGAGACCCCATCTCTGTACCGTGCTGTTGCGGTTCCTCCATCATTGGATAGCTTGTTTATTTTTTGCTGTGTTAGGGCCGGTTTCCAACATTTTATCCCTAATTTAGCACCAAAAGTGCACAGTGGGGCTGGCTTACCTCAGGCTTTTCTGTATGCTTTTGCAATGTTGGCATTGGTTTCCTCTGCTGTCTGATAAAGCACTCAAGAAACAAATACAGCTTGTCCAAAATACACGCATGGTAACTACCCTGAACATACACATTTTGCCATTATTCCCACATATATTTTGGCAGGGTAGAGAGCTCATTTGACCTCTTATATATTTGGGCAAGGAAGGGAACTCTGTCATTTCTCCCTTCTATTGTATGTTTGTATTTATTCATCGTGTTGTTCTTTCAACCCACATAAAGAAACCCTAAGCACTGTCACAAATGGCAAAGATTATAATCAGTGACTAATATCCTTGCTACAATAAACTTTACCAACGCGTAGCACGAGACATAAATAATGCAAAAGGCCCTCTCATATTTTGAGGAGCTGATATGAGCATTATAATAATTGTTCCACAGTTAATGGTACAAAAACGCAGTAACACTTAAGGACCTCCATACGGGATTTGATTCAAAGCCAGCTGGAGCCTTTCCATTAAATCAGTGTGGTTTAGATTATGCCCCCAAATCGGTAGGTAAAATTTTTATATTCAGTTTAGACTTTTCCTTCCTTTTGAGCTCATTCTTAGCAGTATATAGCAAGAAACACTTGAAGGGGTAAATAACCACTTGAGTGGTTATGAGATGACATGGTTGCCTTAACTCTGTGTTTAGAAAGTCTGTCTGTGTGCAGGTCTGTGCCTGGCGCCCTGGGCACGATGCTCTGATCTCATTGGAGAGAATGAGCAAGCCTCTCACAATCAGCCAAATAATCTAGTTACTGTGGCTCTCTGAACACTGAAACAGATCCCAGGCCTCACATGAACCAAAAAGGGGTGCGAGGGAGACAGGTGGAAATAGCCATTTAGTTTTCTCAGGACTGCAGTCAGCTGAAGGGACATTTTCTTCTCCTACATGGAGAAGCATGAATGATACAAAGCAGCTGGTTAAAACTTGGCCTTTGAATCTAAGCATTCTTTTTGGATTGGATTGTGATCCAATACAAAATCTGATGTAGGCAATGGAAGTTAATGAACTTAATACATATTAATATAATCCAGGCAGGTGAGTTTAGCTGCTTGTTTGTTTGTTTTTTTATCCTAAGCTTTCTCTACAACAGTGAAATGCAGAAAAATGGTTCAAACTCTTAAATAGAAGTGTCACAACAGCCAGGTTTGTTGACTGTCTCCACCAGGTGTGAGGTTGGGTGCACTCTTAGGTGCACATCACTGTTGGTGTTCAATTCAGCAGTGAATACAAATAAAGGATGAGGTTCTTCAAAGGCTTTTTATTAGCAGTAGAGCTCATAGTTACACTCGAATAAAAATTAAGGCTTGAGCTGGCACAGTTTGTAGCTGACGCCAGCAAGATGTAACAAATGGCCATGTTCCCAGGCTGCTCGGGGCATTATGTCTAGTGGCATATGGAGATGAAGGACTGGAAATATTAAAATAGCCGACCAAAACCCATTGGGTAGTGAGAAAACAGTGTGTGATCCTTGTACCCTAGAGGGACCGTGGGTTCATTCTCCCCTTTAAAAAGCTGGAGAAGCCATCTCAAGGACAAGAGATCAGCTTCAGTTGTGGCTTCTAAAGGTTTTCTTACAGTAAAGACTCATCATCTCGGTTCAGACAAAAGTACCTTTTAACCCCGTGACTTAAAGGAAGATCTCGTTGAACATACAGCTGAAAAGGATAGATACACAGCCAAGATTATATCTAATTGGTATATACTATAAATACAGAAATTCAAGTAGCTTTGCATGGATTTGAATAATTCTATTTTCTATTGCTGATGTAAAAATCAGAGAAGAGATTCTGACCAATTTCGCTGTTTGTGTAAGATCTGAGAAAGAGTTGCAGTTGGTAAAATCTTGCCCCTTTTAAGTTAGGGGTAAAACTCACTGACTTTGGGGAGCTGAGATTTCATCCTGAGAAGCAACGTTTTGGTTTAAGAAAGGTAATAATTAAAGTAAGTTTTGAAGCCTTATCTGTGAAAAATGGGGCAGGCAGGAGGCTAGAAACGTGTCACAGCAGGAGCTGACCTTTCTCTTATTTATCCAGATAAAATCATTGGAATTATGATGAGCTGCCCATCTTCTGAAATTAGGCACAGCGTCGGGTGAGATTTGCATGCTACAAAGGGAGGCAGAGCACCCAGAAAGAAAAATAGCAACTGCAAAGTGTATTAATGCACTTGCCTTTTCAAATTACATGCACATGAAATCTTGGTACCATTTAAGAAAGTGTTAACTTGTGGTTTGCTTTGAACTTTATTTTGGTTGTTTTAGAGTGGCAACTATCTCCTTAAAGCTTTGAAAGGTCCCTTAAACTGTCTCTTGCTTGAGAGAAAAACATTTTCCTCAGGAAAGAAGTGTTAGGCTGAGAATGTGTTTTACATAAAAATGGACTTCAGTGTGGGCTTATTTGTAGGGTTTATAGGTAAAAGCCCTAAAATTCAAAAGAGCTGTGACCTTTGAGTCAGGCCCTAGAAATCGTACTACTACTGAACTTCAGCAGTGATGGGATTGTTTCTGTTCTTGTTTTACCTTTAAATCCTGTTTTCCTGCTTTTTCTTCATGACCATTTGAGGTAGAAACGGGCTCGCAGATTGAATAATAACTGCTGTTAATCTCATAATCTGCATGAATCCAGGGTCTTGTGCTTTATGAAAGATAGCAGCTCGCTTGAGACCTCAAACAAACAAAGAGAAAGTCCTTTGAAAATCCTCCCTCAGAATTGTTTATTAATGGGATACTCACTTTGAAGCTCATCACACATGCAGCCTGAGTGAGAATAAAGCCTAAGCAGGGATTTTAACATTCGATAACAAATTGTTATTTGAGAAAAGAGTCACTTGACAAAACTATTTCATATTAATCATTAGGAATTATATTCCCTGAACAGAGCACTTTTGTTTCATGGTGTAATAAATAGCTAGTGCAAAATGTGGGGATTTAACTTAATGGGAACTGCACAGTTAAAATTGTCTTCTAGGAAAGCCCTGCCATATGGACATGAACTCAGGGTCTTCAGTGACTCTCTTCCTCTCCTTGATTTGACCTAATACAGACTGATATTGGATAGTTCATCCCAATTTTCTCCCCATTATAGAACTCTATATGCTCATATATAAAACAAACATGACTTGAAAGCAAGATTCCCCTATTCTGCTGAGTGCTGAGCATTCAGAAAGCTTGCATGGTAGTGAGAAACACTTCTTATGGATATATTAAGTGCTACCATCTGTTTGGATTGTTTTGAAATGCATTTTTGGGCCAAGCCTGCCCTTATGAGGATCCAGTTTAACATGAAAGTCTCAGCAGTCCCTGAATGTGAATAAGGCAGCAAAACTCACTCCTTTCATGCCTCCCAATCATGCCCTTTAATTTAGCTACAACAACTTTAAATGAATCAGAGTAGCAAAAATTGAGGCCTTGATTATCGTGATAACCACCTTACTCCACACAAGATATTTGCACTGATTTCAAGGGCTTTTCTCTCTATTGAGCCCGATACTGCATCAGGCAACAGAAGCGGGTCAAAGGGGGGAAACAACGACATTTATTTTGGTTGCTTCTTGTTTTCATTTCCTACTGTTGTTTTACTCTTGAGGCCTGAAATGTGGGGGAAGGGAGAATTTGGGAAGAGATGGCAGAGAAACTTGTTGTCTAAGAACAGAGAAATCACTTGAGAATACTATATAAGGTGCTATTATTACTTCTACACTTCAGACTTTCTGCATGCTCTAATACATCTTGAAGTTACTTTGTCAAAATTTACAGCGTTTGGCATTGCAATTTTTATCTATTATAAGCCAAACTTTATTTTTGTCCTTATTATTGTGTTAACGACATAGCAGTTTAGTTTATTTCAATCTTTTTTCCTGAAACATCACTTTCTTTTGAATCTGGAATAGCCTCTATTTTGTCATATCAAAACCATTGATGATTTTTCAGTATGGCCTTTTTTTTTCACTCCTCTCTGATTTTGATACATACCAGGGGAAAATAACCCAAACCAACTCTAAAAGTTGATGTGTAGCACATCTTTGTCACTATTTCCAGATAGTGTTATTCAGAAGTGAGGAATGTACTCTTACCACTTTATATACACAAAGTATTGCTGTCTTTGTGTTAAGTAATTACACAGTAGGAACCTCATCCTTAAAGATTTGAGTAGCACTGAGTTTTGGTATATCCTTAACTACTCCATGTGTTTGTTTTCCCCTATTTGTCTGGATTTCTTTGCCTTTAAAAGAAAAATAAGAAAAAAAAACTAAATGGAGGAAAAGGCGACCAGAGAGAGGCCAGGAAACTTCACAAGTTAGAACTTCACACATGGAAACGCTATTCATCACTTGCAGGGTGATGCAATTCAACTTGCTGGCAGTGGAAGCCAACAACAAACAGCAGTATGGTATGCGTGCTGGACTTTTTTCTTGAGCAGTGCATCCAGCCCAGGCCAGCTGCTGCTGCCTCTGCTCATACAGCTTTCATTTATTTGTCTTCAAATTCTTCACTTAGAATGACCGAGGTCTGCACATTTGAGTCACCCATAGACTGGCACTCTTGCTCTTCAAGCCTTGTCTGACACAATTCCTGGTTCAGCTGCTCGGTTTGTGGGTGGTGATAGGGATGAGATGTGGTAGGGTAACATTTCCAAAAACCTCCGGGTAACTTGGGAGCCTGCATCTCTACGTCAGAGGTGACAGGCACTTAGGAGTGGGAGTCCATGAGGATGTCAGCGTGCCCAGATGTGCTCCTTCTCTCCTTGCTTTATTTCCAAGTCAATCCAGCTGTGAAGGCCAAGCTCCATCACCTTCATGTGACTAGAAAACTTCCCTGCCACATTGCCTGCACCAGCCCTCGATAGTGAAGCCTTCTCTTTCACCAGTGTTTGGAGTAAAATAGCATTTCATCACATTGTGTATGCATGTGAATGAGCTTGGCTATGTTTTTAAGCTGCTCTAGCTGAACTGTGTTTCAGAGCCCTTGCCATCTACCTGCTTTGCCACCTTTCTGAACTGGATTAAGCCATTTTGGTCTTTTTTTTCATGCTCATTACTGAGGGTCCAGTTTAACGTATTCAAATATGATAGAGATGAACCAAGAGTGACTGTTACGGTGCCTGAATGGAAGGAAGGAATGGCCTGGAGAGAGGAGTGTGTTCTGGCATTGAATCCATTCCTGGATGTTTTTTGTGCAAAGTAAAATGTAGATCTGCATCTTTACACTAAAAATGTGTCCTGACTTGCCACTCTATCAAGCTTCTGAAGTCTGAAATCGTGGAAGGTTCATCGCCAGAGTTTGAAACCTAAGATGCAGCAAACTGAACTGGCCAGGCTGAGAGGTGACGTAAATATTGGGGGAAGTTACTTAGCAGCAAGGCATAGCTATGGATAGTCTCTGCACTGAAAGCTTGGAAGGGCAGATCTGTAGAATCAAAGTCAACAAGAGGTAGCTGGAGTGGAAAAGCACGTTTAAGAAGTTCTACAGCTTTATACTGAAATGCTGCCCAGAGTCCTCTTCTGTATACTGAAGTGGAAATGTTGTTGCATCCATGACAAAATAAAGTTTGTAGGTAGCACTAATGTCTTCACCAGCTTCTCAGCTTTCAGGTGCACTGACTTATCTCTGTGCTGCGGCCACCCAGAGGTTTCTTCTGTAACCTGCAGAAGGATGCGTGTACCTTACACAGTACTTGCTGGCCTGTTAAAACATATTGGCTTTGTCTCAGAACGTTGTTTTGGCAGCTCACTCTTCTCTGTGGATCATAACTATACCAGATGGTGTAATGTGGCTCCTTATTCCCTGATGTAGACTGAGGATGCAGACAGGCATTTTGGGTTGCCTGGAGAAAGCCCACCTGAATCAGAGGCAGAGAATAGGAAGGCAGTTTTTGTTTGCTTGTTTCTGGTCAATCTTCTTTAACCAAGCAATATGAATATACACATGCTTGATCTTTGTAAAAATAAATACAGGGCTATGTCTTACAATCCACTTGGGAACTGGATCTGGTCCAGAATGTGGCAGCTTGCTTGTTGTTAGACATGGTCTCTCCCTTGAGTGCTTGCAGTCAAAGCTCCTGTGCTGGCTGATCTCTGGCTTCAGGGCAGAGTTTAGTTTATTTTATTCTTTCTTTCTTTTTTTTTTTTCTTTCTCACTCATAATCTTAGCCATAAATGAAACAGGACTTGCCTTTTTCTTTCAAGGATGCTGCCTCATTTCTCTTTTGGGGTTTCCCAAGCAAGAGTCACAGCTCCTGCATTTGCTCATTCGCTGGTCCTGAGCTAGTCTGGGGATCTGAGCCATCTGTTTTTTAAGGTGATGATAGGGATGGGAGCTGGGAGAGAGAAACCTGTGTATGGTGGGGAAGGGAACTTGAGCCTGGGATGGCTCTTTTAGTTGGCAGATTTTTGCTTTGGGCCTGCCTGCTTGTCTGCTCAAGCCAAATTACTTGTGAGATGTGCACATCTTGACCAGCAGTGGTGCCAAGTTCCCCAGCTTCTGCACAGGTCCACACACTACAGGGAGGATCCCTCACAAAGAGGTGCTCAGTGTTACTCAGACTGGGCCTTTGGTGACCAAAATGCTTAGCTGCTTCCAAATTACCGTGTTTTCCTAAGTACAAATTGAAACATTTCACTGAGATGAAACTTAATGATGAGGTCACTGTGTTGTGCCTTGCTTGAAACAGGATTATTTTTGATGTGCATGCGTGTTGTGAGAGAATGAGAGGGAAAATCCAACAGAGACATGAAACCCCAACAGTAGGAGATTCCCTTTCCTGGATGAACACGGTCTGATCGCTAGGGGTAAATCTGTCACACCCTGCATCTGAAGTCAACAGTGTTAGCACAGATACATTTCCTTGTAACCGAAATCAGAATACCGTGATTTTTGCCTGTCTCATATGGCCAAATACAGTGCTCTTACTGCTTCTCGCCCTGGGGAGATTTGCTGAGGTCTGCACAGGAACCAGAAGGAAACATTTACTTTAAAAACTGTGTTGACTTCCTTCAAACTGCCTGGGCTTACGGGACTTCAGAAGGTGGAGAATGTGGTTTATAAAACCTGCTTCATCCCTCTGGGTGGGCTCTAATAGGCTCCTTCAGCTTTAGAGTCTGGCTGCTCCGCTGAATTTCATTTCAGTCCCGGATTTCTTTCTAGCTTATACACAATAGAGGGATTGCACCGTCTCTTGGAAGGCGTTGAGCACCTCAAGGTGACTGGAACTTGAATGGTTTGTGTTGGAAGGGACCTTAAAGCTCATCTAGTTCCAACCCCCTGCCACGGGCAGAGACACCTTCCACTAGACCAGGTTCCAAGCCCTGTCCAACCTGGCCTTGAACACTGCCAGGGATGGGGCAGCCACAGCTTCCCTGGGCACCCTGTGCCAGGGCCTCACCACCCTCACAGGGAAGAATTTCCTTATATCTAATCTAAATCTGCCCTCTGTCAGTTTAGAGCCACTAGTGCTTGTCATGACATACCCTTGTAAAATAGCTATAACGTTATCCTGTTTGTATGAAAAATATGGCGTATGAGAAAGGCTCCATTATGAAAACTGTTACTAGAGAAACCATTACTTATTCTTAAATCTTAACCAAATTACGTAACGTTTTGAATTTTCAGGAACAATAATTCTCTGGTGTTCTCCATTAGGAGGCAAAGACCACTGTCAGCTACACTGGCATAAATCCAGCTCTATTCAGAAGACACATTCTGGATTCAGAAGAACTGAATTTTTCTTTTAGTGCTTTTGTTCCTCTACATTTAAAACTAAAATATGGGAGGATTTGGGGGAATTCCAGGGTTTGGGGTTATTTTGTACAAATCAGAGGAATTCTTTTCTTCTGATTCTAACATAGACTGTGATGATGGAATATTTTGTTGGTACTGTGTTTAGTTGTTCAACTATAACGCATTTTTTTGAGGCTGGAGTTATCTGAACTCCCTAATTTAAAATGCAAAGTGAACCTTTGATTTCATTTTTGCAGCACATGGGCATACGGATATTTAAGCAATTTAGAAATGCAGAACTTCATATTCTTAATTCTGTGGGTAGTTTGTTAGAAAAACTGGCTTTTGGTAACTACTGGTTGCAATCAGAATTACTGTTAGGGTTGAACCCCGTTATAAAGCCTGACCTTGTTACATAAATTACTAATTCACAACAAACCAGACATGTTATCTGTTTGCTGGTGGAAGCAATTTGCTGAAAGCCCTTTTTAGTTCATTTTGGTGAGTGCGTGGAGCAATACTTGACTCCTTTGCCTGGTTTGGAGCCCAGATGCAGTGAATCCCTGGTCAGTGTGTGCCACCAACAGGAGCTGCATGCTTTTGGACTCCCTGCCAAATCTAGTTCCCACTCAGCTACCAGGGGTCACCATGGAGACACTTTGTACTAGAACAGCTCATTTTAAATATTAGATTTTGGCCTTTGAGCATATATTGGGGGTTTACAGTCACCGTTGCTTTAGAACATCTGCTTTTTCATAGGAGGGAAAAAACGCTTCAGGAAAGTTAAAAAGCCTAAATGATAGATTTGGCATTGCATGTTTGTTACAGTAGTAACCAGTTACGTAGCGTAGAAGGGTCCATATATAAATACTTTAATATTATTTAATAAATTATGGTCGATTTTATAGCATACCTAATAATAACATTAAATGTTTCTGCATTTAACAGGCATACACATTGTTTTAACAATATCTCTGTGTTATATGCTTTGCAACAGCTTGTTACGGCTTCATCTGTTAGGCATTCACTATGCATTCACTTTATTTATTTCTTCAGGAAAAAAAGGAATGCTTTCTAATCAGATGCTAAGGAATGTAGCTGCATCTAATGACCAGTTAACAAATCTGATCAAGCATTTATGAAAGAAGTCAAAATTTGAGGCTGTATTTACATACAGGCAGGGCTTGTCTTTTGCCATCTGCCTCAAAGCCATCCAAAGAAAGAATGACCCTCAAGGTAGCTCTGATCCTTCAGACATCACTGCCTGTGGCATGAATGCATACACCGTGAGTGCGTACCTCGCACTCAACCTCTGGTGTGGTGGGCTGGGTTACTGCTGTGACTGGGGTGATAGGATGGATTTAATGACCAGGGATTCATTGCCTTGGCCTTCGGTAGCAGGAGTGGCTGGGACTGACAAGTAATGCATTATGATGATGATGGTGTTGTCAGGACACAGCCTATTTCGGTAAGTAATGGCTTTTCCAAATCTTGCCGAACAAAGCAGAATCCCACCTACCTCACCTCCCATGTTCACTGTGCGCAGCAGGCTGTAAACAGTTTAGTTGCTCTTTGAGAAGCAGCATCTGCCGGAAGAATTGCAGTGTTGTGTTGTCTGTTAGGCTCTAACGCAGGAGCGTCAGGCTGCTCATTGCATAGCACTGCTTGTCTTCAGCATCCGTTTGTTTCGGAGGTATTTGAGGGCAGAATTCAGTGTTCTGTTAGCAACAGGTAAGATGGCTTTATTGAATAGCAAGTAGAAAGAAATAAATCTGATACTATTGAAATGTTCTGTGCATGTAGCACTTGCAGAAAGCTCCACCTGGGAACTTTGTTTCTTGTTTTTTCTCCCAAGACAGATGTTCAGAGTTGACATCCATTGTTAAACTCAGGCAAAATCACTGATGCCATAAGGAGAGAAAACCAAAAGTCTTTCTGAATATTTAGGACAAGAGCATAATTGCAGGTTATTTTTTATAGTCTTTCTTTTGCAAATCTGGAACTGCAAGGCATTTAATGCCAATGATTGAGAGACCAGCCAGTGATTCCAGCTCATGGTGGACAGCAATTTCTCCCACTTGTAATCCAACTGCAATTGGTGGGACTCACACAGTGGGAGACACTTTTCAATTGAGTGGAGCTATCTCTCCCTGAGTCTGTTACAATACATGGAACATCTGTATCCTCCTCCAGTCATTGGTGGCTATGCCCACCATGAAGGTGGATATGTAATAGAGAACTCTTAGCCCAGGCAATGTTTTGCACACTGGCAGGTTTCTGCCCCACCAGAGATGCTGAACAGGGAATCAGCTGTTTCCATGGCCAAGTGTTAACTAAGGAGGAAACTTCTGGCCAGTAGGAAGAAGACAGGAAGGACCATTGGCTTTTGTCCATTTTCTTTCCACCCAGAATATTTCCACAGGTTGAACACTATTAACTAGAGTTTGGTGAATTGGAGACACCAAGACATCAAACAGTTAAGGCAGAGATTTTTGAAGCATGGGTAACTGATACTGGCCTTGCAAGGCTGCTGGATATAAGGCTTCATGTTTAAGTGTCTGAATATGGATGCTGGTGCCTTGCTTCAGGCAGTTGAGTTTGCAAATGCTGGGGTTGGGTATTTGCCAGGAATAGAATTTGGATCTCTTGACTTTGTGGTTTAGCTCCTAGGCAGCATTTCTTCTTCTCAATATGCTGTATGCTATGTTTATTCATATGGAGAGCAAACACGATGCTTCCAGAGGGAAAATGATTTTTAGTGATGAATCAGAATATGTGGAATTTGGGGTTCTTTTCTGGGGGGTCTTTGATTGCTGCTGGAGAAGGGGTGTTTTATTTCTGAGTTATCCATTTCTTGGTTAATGCCCTTTGGAAGAGAGCTCCCTAGCATGGCTCCTTTCACTGAATTAATGGACGGCCTTGAGGTTTCTGAACCAGACAGCATAACTGCCCAGCCTGGATTTAGGGCATTCTTATGGAGAAGAACAGAGCAGTTTCTGCTCTCTGTGGGAATAGGATAGCATCTTGCCACCCCAAAACAAAGTACACACGTCAGCAGGCATGCTCTGCCTCCAAAGTGGCAAGGAAAAGACAGGAAGAACTATATAGTAGGAAAGGGAAGGACCCCTCATGCCTTTGCCTGCCTTCCAACCTCCTAGGTTTTAGTGCAATTTGGGAGATGAAGACAGCAAATAAATTGGACTTCTGGAAGTTGACTGTTGTGCCTGGAGTAGGCAGATGCCTGGCAGGGATGCTCCTGGAAAGTTCTTCTCTGCCCGTGAGAGTCTGGAGCATATTCGGATCAGACTTACCTTGAGAGAACTTAGCTGTAGTAAATGCCCAGTGAAAATGCCTGAGGTGAGAGTCCTCTGCAGGGTTAGAAGTTGGCCAAAAGCAGAAACTGGCCAAATGGATATGCGGGGGCAGCAACAGGCTGGATGTGGGCAATCCTCCCCAAGGGCTTTAAGTTCCTGCTCCAGAGCATGTGCTTGTGAGAACTTCTCCATTAAATGGTTATTACTTCTTTTCTTTTTTTCTTCCTTTGCAGACAAATTGGTTTCCCCCCTCCCTTCGTTCTGGGAAACAGCTGAACTGTTTCAACTGAAACTTTCCCAAATAATTCAGCCCAAGACAGACAGACATTGGCTAGGAAAATATAAAACCAAGCAGAGCGAGTTTGGCAATGCCCTCACTAAATGAAAGCCGAGTTTCTTAATGGAAAGTGTCAGGCACCCTCAACCATAAGTAGTGTTAAAGCACAGCCTATAATTATGCAAATGAAGAGAAGGTGTCTTTGCCAACTGGACCCGTTTCCCAAACATTGCGTTCACTTTTAAGAATCTGGAGTAGTTGCATGAGGTTTAACAAGGTGGTTGTAAAATCAGGGTTTGAGCGCGACTGAGCTGCCACTTGCAACTGTGAACAGCTGAAGTCTCTGTTGAGAAGTGGGAGGTCAAATTTGGCCCCAGCGAGTCCTATGGACATATGAGGGGCTTTAGATGGTTTGGCAAGAATTTTTTCTGCTGGTAGTGGAAACCAGTTATCTCCTGACTGTCAAATAGTGTTTTGTAAACAAGGTGGGAGTTAAAACTGGTGGGCTGTGGAAGGCAGTTTTGGTGAGTGGAGATTAACAGGGGTAATTGCTGCTGCTGGGATCAGGATTTTGCACTGTCAGCAGTGAAGTAACCAGGAAATACTTTCTTTTGTCTCTCCTACAAATACGATTTGACTCCTAGGGGTTTTCCTCTCTTCTTAAGGAGCAGAAATTCACCAAAGGTGGAAATGAGTAGATGCAATGCATGTACTGAGCTAAAATGCTCATCGATATGTCTTATTTATAAGCTCAAAATTAAGGCACTAAAAAATGTGGTAACCATGTTTTTATATTCTCTGTAACTTCTTGTGCCACTGTCAAGGTCCATCTGGACATTTTCCCCTAACTGGGTTTTCGTGATTCCCCTGTTCCCTTCTGCTTTCTTCCTTTGGCACACTTGGATGCACTAGAGGTGGAAAAACTAACGCTATTTAGTTTGTCCTATGCTCTTGGGATTGTCTAGCTTAGGGTTTACAAAGGAGCTCAGAATAGATGCTCTGTAAACCCTCTGGGCTCTGTGTCACATGGCAGCCTTCCATACACGGTGACACAGATGGTTCCTGCCAGTCCTCTTTCTACAGAAGAAAGATGCCAGCGTTAACTAATCCATAAAGCTCCCTCATACTGGGCATTCACCCAGTTAGAGCAGTTTAAACCTCCATGGTGTCTTTAACGCCGTTGTTGATGTTGTTGCCTTGGTGCTCCATTTCCTTCCTGCACTAACTCCAAGCTTTTATTGGAGTGTGGGTAGATGTCGCAGCACCGGGTGATCTGCACAGCAGTGGCACTTTTACATCTGAAATACAGTTTCTGCTGTGGGAAACATCCCATTGTGGTGGAAGGGTTTCTGTCAGATCTGCTCCTCTGGCTGGGTTTCTAGGATGTAATCCTTGCTAGAGAAATGGAGAGTATCTTTGACGGTATTAATCTAGGATTTGATGGTCCAGGCTATGTGGTGTTTTTTGAGTATAAGACTAGGATATGGCCTGGTGGCTTCTATCTGGAAGAAAAAACAGCCAAAATCCTTTGGGAATTAGTGTTTTGTGGGTGAGTATCCCTGGCCAGGAGGCATTCGTACTTAAAGCTTGCTGAAAGTGGGGAATAGCCAGAGCAGTGAATCAATCACTTGGATTTCTAGAGGGGCAAGATAGAAATTACTGAGCAATTATAAGACCAAGGGGATGACAAATAGAAATGCCTTCCTCTTAATTTTTCAGCAGACGATCTCATTTTACACCAGATCCTCAGCTGCTGTAGATCAGAGTGCTCCCCTGAAGCCTGTGCTGATTTGCACCTGCTACGTCTCTGGCACTGGCGTGCTGGATTTTAAAAAGAAAATAATTGTGGTTGTAGTGTAAAATCAGCTTAGTTTTGGATTAGAGAAGCTTTCAGCATTTCAGCCACTCTGGAGGTTGCATGTACCACATGTTGGGGAAGTTTCAGGCTGGCACACACAAACTTCTTCCCTGTCTTTCAGGTGAATTTCTATGATCATCTGCTTCAGTGGCTGTTTTGGAACATTCTCAGACTTCTCCCTAAGTGTTTTTCTGCATTATTTATCTTGAAAGCAGTGGTTTTAAAAAGAATTCTTACCAGACCCATTTGGCCCCGTAATTTATCCTCGAGTTTAACTCATTCTGCATCCTGCAGTATCAGACAGGGATATGAATGTTGTGAGACCGTAGATGCTGTTGTCTAGTTAAGCTTCAGTTTAAATTCTGCCAAAAGAGAATTTTTCTTCCCAAGATCAGCCTCAAAAATCTCAGTTTATTAGGCTGGTGCTGGGAATGCAATATGGGCCCCGTGTTCTGTGATTTCAAATAAGTGTTTTGTCTTGTCTTTCCTCCCTCTTTGCCTCTCATCATCCATCATTAAACTGTTTTTCCCTACATTCAGCTGAAAACTCAAGAGATGCTGCTGTTAATACCACATCATGTGTTCCCAGGGTGCAGGCGTATCCATAGACAGCGTACAGCGAGCGCATCATGATGAGGGTTGCTTACAACATCCCTGTAATGCAGCTGATTTACATTGGCACGGGGCAAGGGGTGAAATGGAATCATGAGGAGGCTTTTAAACTTAACCACATCTCCTTCAAGGCAGAGCAAAATATCCATACCATCTGATAGGAGAGAGGTGGTTCAACTCCCCCTGCTTTTTAAGAAGGCAAAAACAATACACTGCGTATTTACATAGAATCCCCTTAAGGACATCTGTCATGCTGGAGATTAAACTGAATGTCTTTCCCCAGTTTAATGTTATGCCTTCAGGCAGTCTAAGCCCAATAGATTTAGTTACTCTGCTCCAGATCCTAGATTACTAACACAGCCAGTTTTTATTCTTGCCCTTATTTTCCAGAAGCATAGAACCTTTGCTTGTAAATTACTGTCTTTGTGTGGGTTTTCTAGGCCACTTCCACTTATGTTTTGGAGCCTGGCCTATGCTGGATTTGAGGTTAGTGTTTTTTACATTAACTTCTAGCAGCTGCACTTTCCTCACCTCTATCTCCATATGGTGCATTAGGCAAGCTATTCAACTCATTTCCTTCCCTTCATTGTGAGACACATCACAGAAGCTGCATTTCCATCCAGCATCCAGAAGAAGTTTGCCTTGCCTTTAGGACCTGAACTCCAACTGCCACTAGAAAAACTGGCCAAAGAGCAGAGAGAAAAGCAGTTATTTGAATGTTATTATGTTGACCTCTAAAACCAAGTTTACTTTCCGTACTCGGGGAATTACTCACTTTGTTGTCCCGCTGTGACTGAGTCTAGATGTGTGCTGTCTGCAGCAGAGAATCGTTTTGTTCTACCTGCTTGCTTGCTTTGCTCACTGTGTGGCCTGAATCATAGCTGGGGAACCTTAGTCACTGCGGCATTTGAAAGCACGTATTAATTTGTGGAGGAAGAGAAGATTTATTTGAAGGAAGAAGCTGCAGTGGTTTCCCCAGAGGAAGCACCCACTTGGCCAGTTGACTTTACAGCCAGAGGCAGGTCTCCGTTAACATAATCAAAGGAAAACAAACAACAGACATTTTGGACACCTCCTGCAGGATGACATTTCTGATTCTCAGTTTTCACCAGTCCCTTACAAATGAGCTGGAATTGAACAGTAGCTCTGTCACCAATGTCAGAATTCCCTCTGGCTTGAACAGGAGAGTGTCTTTGTCAGGAACCTGTTGGCAGGTGAATCACAAAGGGAGCAAAGGATTAACTCCGTTAAGTGACTGTTTATCAAGACAGCTTTACTCATTAGATGTAAAGTTCAGTATTCTGCCAGCAACTTTGATATTTGTGAGCTGAATGTCCCATCTTGTGGCAACTGCTGCATTCTACAGTGTTCGATTTGCCCATGTATCCTTTAGGCAATCCCAGTAAGTGAGGTGATCATGGACCCCCTCCTTGTCTCACTGTTTATCCTTGATGGTTTTAAGATACTGTTTAGTTGCAAATTCAGTGTATTATTTTGCAGGTTCCATGCACATAGCCAAGTCCACAGGTCTTAGATCAGGCTCAACCAGTTAATCCTTTGACTTCAGTCATTAATAACGACAGATGAACATGCCTCGTAACATATCCTCCAAGATGTTTCCAAACGGGCAGCCCGTGGTCAGTGTTAAGGCTCTGCCACATATACTGTCATTCTTTCCCCTTGCTGTATGGTTATACTATGAAACTTGAACCTCATCAGGCAAGTGTAGAATTTTCTAGGGGACTTAAAACACCTCATTAGCTATATAAGGGCTTTCAATGCTCTTAACAGATTTCTCCATTAAACTCATAAATTTATCCATAAATTCCATTTTATATTTGAATCCTAGTCAGTACCACCAACTGTGGCATCATCAAGGAATAAATTAAGGCTGTTAGGAGGCTCTCCTTGCCAGTCCTTCCTATTAAAGCTCAGTTGAACTAGCTTGCAGTAGTGTAGGTGCCTGTATGCACGTCTTCATGCAGCATCTCCAGAGCCCCTCTCGTGCATTCTGGCCACATCTCAAGGAGGGCTGCTGCTTTCTGTCTCTCCAGCTTTCCCTGATCATCTGAAGGGCCCTCTCCTTCCATTGCTTACCCATGCAACGCTGCTGTATGTCTGATTATACATCTGTCCAAAGCATGTACAAGTTCACCTCAAAATGGTTAAACTGTATTGGATTTGCAATAGGATAAAAAAGCAGCAGCAAAGCTATGCATGATGACTCTTAGTGGATGAGCGATGTTCTGGCACACAAGAGCTACCCAAAACTAGAACGTAAGAGTGGCTGTACTCAGTGGGACTCTGTCCAGTGTAGAGACCGGGGCAAAGGCTGCAGGGATGAAAATGGTTTGTGCCAGAGTTATATGGGCTATTTCCTCAGTGGAAGTTGTAATCCTGAATAAAGGATGAACAGAGCAGAATCGCCCAGTGTGTATGTGTTGGGTCCTTCTCCGTATGAGCTCTGTATTGGATAGAAGGGCAAACAGACAATGCTACCTTTCACCCCTCAACTGATCATCAGTTGCACAGAAACAAAGTTTAGTCTTTGAAGCAAGGAAGCAGAAATACAAGAATAAATAAAGCAGTGTCCCCCACAAAGCTTGTAGGATGCTCAGGAGAAGAATGGGATATCTTGTCAGACACGCATCAGAACAGCTGTACTCAGCCCTGGCTGAGTACCCTTCAATATGGTTTTTGGGTGCGCACAAACCTGTAAAATATTTGAATCATCCTGTGGCAAGACATTCCATGGTTCAAGTAAGCCCCATCACAGTGCAGCAGCCCACAGATGCACCTACCAGCTTTGGAGGATCTCTGGGGCTTCTGGGGCTGGTACTCCATGGTGTGACCAAGGGTGTAGTCCAACTCAAAGGAGCTGCCTTTGAGAACAAAGTTAAGCTCTTGAATTTGTGACTGGAAATGTGGAGGACATTCAGCCAAGAGTTGCAAAACTACAAAGCTGTAACAAGAAGTCTTGATAACTAAAGATGGATAGTGCAGTGGTCCTGAACTTCTTAGACTAATTCTGACAAACCTGGTGTGCATCAGAACTGAGCTGTGTAAATACCTTGTGGAGGAGTATTTATTCTGTGTGACATGAACAGACACTTGCAGTATTTCAGGAGGGAAACTAAAAATCTTCAAGGGTTAGATCCAGCATCTAAACTCAGGCTGCAGAGACAGTTTACGTAACCAAAGCTGTGACTGTGCCATTAACATAGTCCTTCATGAGTTAATCTAGTTCAAATTATAAAGCTGTATTACCATAGAACCCCAAAATGGTTTGGGTTGGAAGGGACCTTAAAGCTCATGCAGTTCCAACCTTCTGCCATGAGCAGGGACAGCTTCCACTCGACCAGGTTGCTCCAAGCCCCTTCCAACCGGGCCTTGAGCACTGCCAGGGATGGGGCAGCCACAGTTTCTCTGGGCGACCTGTGCCAGTGCCTCAGCACCCTCATAGGGAAGAATTTCTTCCTAATGTCTGATCTAAATCTACCCTCTTTCAAATTAAAGCCATTCCCCCTTGTCCCGTCACTACATGCCCTCGTAAAAAGTCCCTCTCCAGGTTTCCTGGAGGCCCCCTTTAGGCACTGGAAACTGCTCCAGGGTTATCTACCCCAAAGCATTCTCTTATCCAGGGTGAACAAGCCCAGCTCTCTCAGCCTGTCTCATAGGAGAGGTGCTCCAGCCCTCGGATATCTTTGTGGCCCCCTCTGGACTCACTCCAGTGGGGTTCACATTATTATGATCTGAGGAAATAGAGAGAGAAGATGAACCCAAGAGCAGTCCTAGAAGTTGCAGGCATCACAGTTAGGTATTCCCTTGCTCTGGAGTTGAGAGAATTAGTCAAATAAACAGAAAGGACCTGGCTCTGAATTAAACTCTGTAGCTCTTGAAGTCTCTATAGTGCCTTCGTCGCTCTCTTCCTCTTCAATTACTCTGAGGCTTTTTATCTTTAAGAGAAATTTAAATATGCCAAAGCAGCATATTTTCAAATGTCAATAGATGCTTTTCAAACCCCATGAGCAATGGCAAAGGTGTGGCGAGCACATACTTAATGTGAGGGGCCCAAATCAGCACTCCGAACATATCTGCAGAACTTCTGTGAGTTTGGGAATGCTGCAGATTTGCACCAGCTGGGAGAGCAGACTTGCCTTTCCACTGCAACATATGCTCACCCTGGCAAGGAATTGAAGCCCAGATTGTGAACTGCTTACTCACAAGGATGAACAGCTACTCGTAAGCAGTTTAATGGACTTCACTGGGCCTCTTAAGTGGAGAACTCCTTACTGGTGAGAGTACAGGGTTCAAAATGCAGCCCTCAGTTTTCATCCTGTAAATAGCTGCTGGTGGGTTTGCTTAGTGCTGTAAATGATCATCATTTTACAAAGGATGACCAGAGTGGATGATGAGATCTGAGACTAAAGGGATAGATAGCTGCTCACACAGGAAAGAGAAAGAAAAATTCAGTTTGCCTCAGTTGCATTACTTCCCTCTAAAGAGGTGTCCCTTCAACTACAAAGCAGCAAAAGCAGGTACACGGTTCCATTTCAGCAAGCCATCAAACATTATAACAGTCAGTTATATAAACATCTGAATCTGGTGACATTTGATTCCAGTGCTGTGTGGGCAGCCTGGTTTACAGCAGAGATTTCTAAACAGGCAATCCAGTTTTCCAGGTAATTAAAACTGTTTGCACAGGCTAGTAGATTTATCTTTTGAAACCATTTCAGCACTAGTGCTCTCCAGAGTGGTATCAGTTGACACAGTGCATAATCTAGAAGAGACTAATTGCTGCATGATTTCTAATTCTTCTGCAGTCATGTAAATGAGCTGAAGACTGCACAGGTGGAGCCTATTAGAGTGAATGATTTTGCTCTCATGTTGTTATCTTCATTTGCTGTTGTCTTATCAACTCAAAGGAGGAAATCTGCTGTCATGAAAAGCAGGCAAGGGAACAATGTCTGACTGAAAAGTCTTGTTTCATTATTTTTTAATTCATACGGTACTACCTGCCTAATGCAGTTTTCTGATTACCATGCGAGGCAGCCAGTAATGCAGTTTTATTCAAATAAGGGAAGCAGTGCTTTAATTTAAGCCAAGAAATCATCCACATTTCTTACCAGGCAACAAGGATTGTGATTCAATAATACATGAATTTAATAATGCATAATGGTAGACTTTGCAGGTACTAAATAGCAATATCAGAATGAATTGCTATGCTGTGTTATTCTATGGGAGTCCATCTCTGTTTCTCTATCTCTGCTTTGTTTTTCCTTGAGCTATTTCACTCTCCAAGAGGTGGGATAAACAAATTTAGGTTTAGTTCCAGAAAAGCACCATCCCAGATCTCCTAAAACCTCTTTTTGGCTGCACAGGAAGGCCTTATACCTGACCACGTGCAGCTGTTCCATGGTATCTAGAAACCCATGTCTGCACCAAGAAAGAGAGACAAGTAATGCTGTTTCCCATCAAGGAAGTTCTCAGGAGCACGGGGCAGTAAGGCACTGCTGTAGCTCCTCTTAGAGGGTTATCCCAAGATAGAAGTGCTCTGCTAGTTGCAAGTTTGGTCCTTTTTTGAAGCCTAAATAGAATCTCAGCCTTGCACCATTGTTGTCCATTAGTATGAGAAGATACTCTCTTTCCCTGGTCTTTTACCCCAGTATGTTTCAGATAGCAATCACACTTCTATTGCGCCATGTTGTTCTGTAGCTGTTCAAGCTAACTTAAATTGATCAGCCTTGTGTGTTCGTAATACTACATGTGGGTTGCATGAGCCCTTTTAGGTCTCTAGATAACAGGGAGATGAAAGAAGAGAGGAGAATCTACATTTATATCATCTAACTAATGTGGCTGAGTTAGGAGACTAATTTAGGACTTCCCTGTCCATTCTTTGGCATCTGAAACTAGCAGCATTTTCTCTTGCTCACAGGTAGCATGGGCTGCTGAGGAAAAGTGTGAGTGCTTGGCCTTCCCCTCCATTCATCAGGCATGACCTCCAACATGCTGGCCATTCAGATACTCCTCCTCAGCATCCTCTTTTTTCTGCTCCTTGAAAAGGGAGGCACAAGGTCCTGCTCAAAGTACAAAATGAATGTATAGCTTCTCACTCTGGTTCTACTTTATGATTCTTGACTTCACATACCTTCCTCAGGAGTCATTGCCCCCAGTCCTTTACATCTCAGAATGCCTCTGTCACACCCCATCACCTCTGTGAAAGTTTGGGGATTGCACAGTTTTGGGTTTCTTTGGTCATTCATTCCAGCAAGTTCTCTGGCTTTATGGGTAGCTGTGTTTGTTTTAGTTGAAAGGGATGTTGTCACCACAGTCAGACATGAGCACCCACATGTAAATCTAAGCCCACTGCTCGAGAAAAGGGAGCATATAAAGTAAAAGCATGTAAGTAACTACAGAGCAAGGAAGAGAAACAAAAGGAAAAGCATGGGCCTGATTCTGCTCTCACCAAAAGGGTATGTAGATCTCAGTTAGTTTCCATTCTGCAGCCCTCAAAAATGTTCCCTCAGTGCAATCCCATTGATTTAAATGGAATTATTCCTGATTCACACTGTCCTCATATGTTTATAATAAAAATTCTTACCAGTGCCATTAATACCCTGCAGATTATTCAAACTGAAAGAATTTTTCAGGACAGATTCAACTTTCATCATTTATGCTCTCTGTACACTCCTTGCATTTCACTCATCACAAGCAATAAAAACTTACTGATCGGTTTCACTTTTATTTACAATCCAATTAATTCCCTGGCACAATGACATCCTATTTAGGTTCATGACATTGGAGTGAATTGGTCTGGGTTTGGTTTTTTCTTAAGCAACCTATTTCCACTGCATATTTTTTTCAGTCGATTGTCTCCTTTTATTGGCAGTTTAGGAAATAAAACATTTGTATTCCTTAATAGTGTTCCTCCTAATTCTAAAATGCCCTTGGGAAAGCTCTGATTAACTGTACTACATTCAAATGTAGAATGATCTAATTACTGTTTCCATACCAAGAACTTCCAGAAGACAGGATTATGTTGGTTTTAGCTCCTTTTGTGTTTGGAGGCTTCTTATACATAATATCTGCATGTACATGCTTCATGTGTATGTGTGTAGGGATGAGTGCACGCATACAAGAAATATGTGGGGATTTTTTAAGGAGAAAAGATGAAATTTTGTTCCTTTCATATTTAGGCCGTTTTGCTTGTATTAGTTTTCAGCGACAAATTACACTCATCCTCTGCAGACAGAAGCTCGCATAAAGTTGTAAAATAGATTTCCTTCTGCATTGTCCTGTTCAATAAACCTCTTGTTCCATTGTGGAATCTGTGGGAGCCTTCTCCAGGGACAAAACCAGAATGTGGAATTCATTACGTATCGCCCAGTGCCCCATGTGGAGCGCTCATCTGGATTCCTTCGACACAAAAACGTGCTTTATGCCATTGCAGGGGCTTTTGAGAATTTTGAAGTAAATCCAGCTCTGAGCTGGTATATCAACGGCAAATCCTCTTAGCTCTGGTTACAGGAGATCGGGATGTTATTTCAGCATTCATATTTGGGAGCTGTTCCATTAACACCTACAACAGTAGATGCGGATATATATTTGGCTGCTGTTTAGGAGGATCTGTTTGATAACTTATCCTGAAGACAGGGATATTCTGTTCTTACTTGTACCTGCATATCTCCATGGAGTTTGCTAGTTTAATATTTCTAGCATACCATCATTTCTCTGCCAAGGTAGGGATACAGCTTAAAGGAGAAACTCATCTCTTGAATCATCAATTTTATATCCTGTTAACACGCTCATATCCCTAAAATGTTCTTATTCAGAGGTGCAGTCTTTAGATACAGATATGGAGAGATGGGTAGTGTACAGGGTAATGTGCTTGGAAGCCATTTTGAATGTGGGACAACTTTCCAGGGGTTATAACTAACTCAGGAATGAGCTCAGCCGTTGCACTTAACAGATTAGCACTTACCAACTTGTCATCCTTTCCCACTAGCCAAGCATCCCCTATCAGCTCATCGAAAGGCCTTGAAGGGCATGGGCATTTTGGCTGATGAATACAAAGCTGCCTTACCTATAGGGTGCAAGTTCTGCTAGCCCATTTTTTGTTTCGTGTTCGCAGTGCATTTTCAAAAGGTCTTTGCTCTAGATGGCTGCTGAGATGAGAGGTACTTATGTGTGTCCAAGTCTTTGTGGTATGTAGTGAAGGAAGGTGTTTTGCCAGGGATGATACTTATCCGTATGCTAACAATATGGGTCACGAAGCAGAAGTGACAGTAGGGAATTAATGCTGCTCATGTGTGAGGGCACCTGTGTGATTAACCATTTATATACTTTAAACATTTATTAAATGTCATCTCTTTTACACCAAACACCAAACTAATATGTAATTTAATTTATTAAATTAAATTAATTAATTTCATTTAAGCTGTTATTTTCCTGGCTTTCTTGTGAAAAACTTCCTACTATTCCTATTCCTATTTTGAATCAGAAGTTCCCTGATGACCTGACCTTCTATCCTCGTTATCAGCTTATCCTTCTTTTTCAACCATGAATCTTCTGATGCTTGATATTTTGCATTTGCTTTTGTATTTCTCTTGATCTCTCAGCTCCTGGAGGCATGCATTCAAAGAAGATCCTCGGTTGTCCCTTAAAGAGCTAGTCCCCATGGCTGTGGAAAAGACCATGAAGATGTGGCCATTACAGTGTCATTTCCATGAACACATATTAAAAGGTTTTAAAGATTATTTTTAGCATATTACTCTCTCTCAGCTTATCTCATGATTTCTGAGATGCAAGACACTGACAACCTTGTTTCTTGTGAGTGTGTGTTGGGGACACATTCTTTTTTCCACAACTTAGGGTGGCTTTTTTATCTGTGAGTTTATCTTTCAGATATGGTACTTCCTTTTAGACTCAGTCAGTACCCAATTCTTTGTCCTTAAGTTTAATCTTAACTTGTTTGATTTATTTGACATTTTAGGGCACTTTGTAGTGGGTGGCTCACAGTACTCTCTTTCTTCAGGGGAAAGACAACCCACCCTGGGACCCTGTGTACTTAATGTCGTGATCAGAGCCTGGAGGTTTTCACTGAATTGCCTGGACATAAGGGTAAAATCCAGCCTTTACACTTTACCACTCCCTATTTGTCCTCATGACTGTGAGCAAGGTTCTAGGCTTGGGGAGCCATCATCCTCTTTTCCTTCCACTGTGAGAACGCAGTGCCTCAGGGTGACTCCATGGCTTCCAGAACAGTCACTTATTTATGTCCTGAGCCTAGGCTGTAGTTTAGGGCAGTATTACAGATGTGATCACATGTGCTTTTGTGTCCTCACACTCTTCCGAAGATTTGTGTTTACGGCTACTGCTGGAGACAGAAGTGGTAGCGTGGTCCAGAATTACCATTCCTGCAACCCAGTTTGATTGCCATTGAAGAATGTTAAGCACTCAGTGTTGACTGAGAGGACCTGCTTGAGCTGGGTGATTCCTCGTGTTCCTCCCCTGTTCACACTGATTCAAATCATGAGTTCAAAGCAGGGCAAGGGCTGTGCCAGGTCTTTGATGCTGAGGGTGTGCATTAAACAGCAGGAGACGTGGTTGTTTCCAGTGGTGAGGATGCGACTCCCGTGGAAGGTATGTGCTGTATCTGCAGCCATAGGGTGTGAGTGAGTGCCTTGAGGAGCACTGCTAATGGTATGGGTGACTCTCAGCCTTCGTCTACTTTGCTTGCCACCAACTGAACTATGGAGGCCAGGAAGCTGCTCTTCCTCTTTGCTTATGCAAAGCACTACATTAAAAATTGGGTAAGGGCAGCCCTGGAGTGTCTACAGAGTACATGGCAGGACTTTATATCACAGGCCTGCGAAGGACAGTGAAGCTTAAACCTCTGATCATTTTTGATGGGGTTAAGCACAAAATGGTTTGAAACTTTCTGGTTTTGTGTTCTCAAGGTGATTAATCAGTGTCATTGAAATGCAAAGCGTTATTTCATTGAGCTTTGGGAGGGGGAGTTGTACTGAATTGTGTTTATTACTGTAGGGCATTTGAGGTCAACACAGACATCGTTCGCTACATGAAAACAGCCATAGGTGAACACGGAGAGCTTCCAGTGGAAACAGAAGAGGGAGCACAGTCAGGGGGGGTAGAATGCCCTCATGGAACAGGGTGAGGCTCTTCATTTCCCAGTTGGGGGAAAGAGCTAGATTTTGTTAAAAGGAGGTCAGTTCATCTGCAAGGGAAAAAGAAATGGAGGAGTGAGCAGAAGGGAAGGCATAAACTGGCGGTAAAGAGAGGCTGCAGTCAAACAGCTTTGGGAAGGGGAAGGCTAGTCTCAATTGGGAGAATGTTTCTGTGTGTCCAGAAGCCTCTGTCTTGGCAGCGTTTACAGTGTGAGGCTTCTTCTCTGGATTTAGCCTTCTGGGGGAGTGGGACTCCATAAGGAGCTTTGCTGAGTTTGGAGGGCAGCAGCTATCTCTGGCACTTCTGAATCCATAGGGAAAAGCAGGCAAACGGCAGCTTGTCTTGATATTGGTATTTCCTTTCCTCCCAATGCACTCCTTTTCTCTGTTGTATCTTGTGCTGCTCCTGGTAATTCCCCCACTTGCTTCCGTTAGTACCTTGGCAGCCTATTACTGGGCTGAAATCACATCATCAGGAGCTACTGCTGTCTTGGTTGTTCCACCAGCACACCAGGAGTGTTCTGGAACAACTTTCATTAAGGATAAAGCACTCCAGAAGAAGGGTGAAACAGAGCATTATAAAATCAGCATGAGCAATCTTTTTAAAGGATAAAGTTGTACAAGGTTTGAGTGACAAGCTTCCTTCCTACTGCACAAGTCTCCATTTTATAATTTGATCTCCAGATGGCTGTGATTATTTTCAATCTGGAAAAAGTATAATAATGAAGATACTTTTTTTTTTTTAATTGCATGTGATATGAATTTTCTTTGTAATTGAAGCTATCATTTTTTTCTTCATTTTGTTCTAAGCTATATTCATGAGGGAATTATAGACCCTTCCTACCACTCCAGATTGATGTCATCTTCTCAGCTTGTCAGCTGCATCATTTTGATGTACAGGGTGACTTTTTTCTTTAAATAACCAGGTAGATAAGAGCAAGATTTGCTGAAGTTGGTTAGAGCATAAACTCTATACTGGGAGAATTATACAGCCCATGAGGTCTCTTTTGTAGTGTACAGGAAAGATTGGAGCAAAGGGAAAACCTTGAATACAGGTGTATTGGGGCATGTGTTGGGTGACTCCCCTCTAACCTGGTGTCAGAGGAGAGGAAGCCTTGGAAAGAAGGCTGGCTTGTTTCAGTAGGAGGGGAGGAAAAAAGAACAAGAGTAATTATTCTAAATCCAGAATTTCTTTGTGAGTAAAGTATCCATCTCTTACTCTTTTCTTTTCTTTTTTTCCTTTCTTCTGGCTGGGACTTGATTTCAGTGCCTCCTGGCTCTGTCCTCTTTTTGGAAGGCAAGGAGATGAGAAAATGAGAGAAGAGTGTTTCCTCTTTCTTGCACAGCTCCCACTTGTCCCTCCTCTCAGTATCTGCTCTAACAAGCCATGCAGGAGATCCTTCTTTTCTAGCTGGCAGGTCACAAAGCTTCTTTGAGGCAAGGCAGGCCCAGTGCCCGGTTCTCACTGCTGCAGCTCTTTATTTTCTGTCAAATTTGTTGTGGCTTGCATGCACCGTGTTCTTCAGCCAGCACCTTCCACATGGGACGTTGGCCCAAATAAAACCTTTCTTAGTAAGGAAAGCCTGTATTATAGCACATCACTGTTTCCTCTCGGAGAAATGAGGGGAAACTAATCTTAATGTTTTGGCATTTCAGGTGAAAGGAAAGAGAAAATCATGCGGATCGCACGTTGTTTCTGTAAGTGATAAAGATGGAGCATTTAAACATCCCACTTAAAACCTTCTCCTTGGTTATGGTTTTCTCTTGAGACAACTACTTTCTGATTAGACTGAATGCCAGAGCACCCCATTTACTGTTTGTTAGGGCAGCACTGTCCCCAGGACAGCCTCAGGAGCAGTTGTTACGGAGAAGGGGTTTGGTTGGGTTGGTTTTTATCATGTCAGTGCTCTTTTGCAAGAACTGGATCTCCCTGAATCTAGAGGGCTGCAATTCTTGTTCTGGCCATCCTGTTCAGCCCAAGCTTTAATTTGAGCATATCCTCTGAAGAGTGTTGCAGCCATTGCAAACCCAGGCGTGGATGAGGAGAGGCTACAAGCTTCAAACCAGCAGGACTGTTGTATACAAGAGTTGCTTTGTGCTGGAAAAGATGGAAAAGCCTGTATAGAAATTGAAACTTCACTCAGTATCTGCTTATTTGACCTGCTCCCAGGATTAGTACTTGAGATAGTAAGAATTATCTTCTGTGAGCTGCTCTCAGGTAGTGTTTGTTGCTACAGTGACTAAGGAGGAAAGGTGGTTCCTGGGTTTTGCAGGAGGGAGTCTAACCTGGCCTGTGGATCAGCAAGTCATCAGGAGCAGAGTTAACCGGCTGGTCCATGAGCTAAAAGATTTAGTTCCACAGCACAGAAACACATGGCTGCTCTTGCAATGGCAATGAATCTGCCCAGAAATGTAACAACTCGTAAGACGTGTAACCCAAATTGTATTGTTCAGGAGTGGAACAAATTAATTAGACTAAATGGAGTCTTTGGCTGTCATGACTCCGGTGAGAAAATTCAGAGAGACAGGCTGCCTTTCCAAACATCTTTCCTCCTCCTGCCTGTCTGGACTGGGGCTTTTTTGTCTGTTTTGCTCACTGCCTCTTCATTCAAGTCTGTGTCCCCAGCCTCAAGAACTGAGGGACTCCTGCTCCTTCCCTGGGTAAAGAACTAGATCCCAGCAGTGAGGAGGAGATGCCTTTCCAACCTCAGTGACTACTCGTAGAGTCACAATCTCTCCTCCCAGTTGAACTTAATCCCTCTTTTGAACTCTTTTCAGGCTATTCTTGCTGGGCTGCTCTCTACCCAGCTCCCCAGTGGCCTTTCCTCAAGGTGTGCTTCCTTCCTCTCCTGATATGGGGTGCCGGGGGCCACAGGGAAGACTTGAATCTCTTACTCACTCCTTGGGCACACAAAGTGCATCATGCTGGTTGTAGAGTCCCTCTGCCTCATTACATCACTGCCGTGAGATGGATGCCATGAGCAACCAGCAAATACTGTGTTCACAGAGTGGGGAGACACCCTGTTAGATGGTTTCAAGAGCAGATCTGTGTCTCATTGCTTTGCTGCCTTTGCTGTGGTTCTGATGAGTTCATGTTAAATTGCCAGGTTGTTGGAGAGGATTTTGGTTGTGTCGATTTTATATTTTTTTATTATTATTTTTAAGTTTCTGCTTCTTTTGAGAACAGGAATGCATCAAGGGAAGATGAAGGATGTGAGGAAGTTGTGCCATTGAGATTAAAGGGACCAAATTTTACCAGCAATCACAGCAAATATCTGACTTGCTTAAGTGAAGCCAATTACTGTATTATTGCCTCCTTTTGCACTATGCACAGTAGGGATGTCACTGGATAATGGTTTGCATGTAGAGTTAATCACTTTGATGCATTTCTGACTGATCCCAGCAAATTATGTTTTGGTTCCACTATATTAAACACAAGAGCAGGGGATTATCATTAATAAATCTAAGGCACAGCATGCATAAATCTTGAATAAATCAAATATCAATTACATAGGCAGTATCTGCTGACATCTGCTTTCATCAAATAATATATTTGAAATAGATTTTATTCCACTTTGTCGGAGTCAAAGGAACGTTAGACTGGTGTGCAAAGACCCTTACTCCAAAGAGCGGGTTATGTAGGAGTGCTATTGCTTGCTGAGCAACATAAAACAGCCTTTTTTTTTTCTTCCTGCCTTTCATTTTTATACATAAATAGCATGTTGGTTTCACAGAGCAGTTCACACGGTAAAGAGAGGACTCGTGCCTTTGGGGAGCAGCCTTTCTGTGTGATGCTAAATTCTGTTTTCAAGTGTTTTCTGAAGGTTGCTTGTGATGAGGCTGCTGCATACTCGCAACCTTTCCATGCGAGGGCTGGCTGGGTGGGGTGTCTTCAGCCTGGGATTTCCCGGGGATTGTGACAGGTGGAAAGAAAGTTAGTTAATGCCCGATTTCAAGGGAATTACAGAAAGGGAGGATTAGGTGTGGGCAGAGCCCGGGAGCCTGTGGGTGTTTGCAGGCCTGTGGGCAGGGTGAGTATTAATCTCAGAACACATCATCTCCCTGCCAGGGGCAGCAGAGGGGTGTTCCTCTGGCTTGTGAGAACATGCAAAGCAGGAGGTTAAGGCGATGGTGAGTCCTTCTCTTACCGAGGCAAAGGCCTCGCATGGCTGCAGAAGCGACTCCCTCTATTGTGTGCTCTCCCCTGGGTCTGAATCCATTCCTTGCCATGCACGGCCGCAGGGCAAGGGAGGGCTCCTCCCTGCTCCCTGCCACCCCTCCAAGAATGATAGAAGTAAGGAATGTGATGTTGGCATAGGTTGTCTTCAGATACATTGATCTTTCCTTTACTCTCCTTACCACCATCCCTTCACCTCATTTCCAGATTAATGGAGACTGTGGTGAGTCTGAGCACCCACAAAATGAGAGCACGCTCTCCTACTGAAGCCAAAAAAAAAGATAAAACTTAAAAGGTGCACTCTGAGCACTTCCAGCTCTGCTCTCCCTGCTTCATGGAGACACTTCAGAGGTTGGAAATACTGCTTAGCAAGGCCTGCAGATTTCATTTCATGGGCTCTCTGGATAGCAAACAATGCATCTGAAGACCTTGGAGACATACCACATGACTTCTCTGGGGTTTTATGTAATACACTTAAACTTATGCACAGATGTTTTCAAATATGTGTATACACCATAATAAGCTTGAGTACATGTAGGTGGATTTAGTTTTCTAATGTCGGTACACCATTTGTAAAGAGTGCTTGTTTGTGAACAAAAATATTCCTTTTCTGTCAGGGCATCTGTTGAATGTGTTAGTTCTGAGGAAATGTGCACATATCAAAATTGTATTATGTGAACACCAAGCCAAAAGGAAAGTAATCTTTTCTCCTTGTTTTTGGAAAGATCTGTCAACCTCTCAATTAGTAATTTCAACAACTATAAGAGTCCTTTAACTTATACATTCACAGAAATTAAAGAGTTAGTATCCTATGGATTCATGTATTTAAATATTGCGTACTTCTTGTGCGTAGTCCTGAATGGCAGTGAGAGCAGCAAATGCACTTCATGCAAATCTGTATACTGATTCCTGCGCTAACACCAGCAGGTCCATGGACAGCACCACACTTGGCGTGTGGAAAGTGAAGCAGCAGATGTGTGAAGAATTTATAGGAGTAGTGTCCCTTGGGAATTGTTTTGAAAATATCTGACACTTGATATAATCTACTGTATTCCAAATGCAAAATATAAAGAAAGCTCTTTAGAAGTGTTTCTCTGAGCCCCAGGGATGTCCTCTGGCAGAGATGGTCCAGCTGTATCCAGAGAGGGAGGGACTCCACAGCAGCTAGGAAAAATGAATGCAATAAAATAAAACATGACACAAGTGTTGCTTTTTATTTGGTGGTAGGAATATTTAAGGTGTTCGTCAAGCACATCTCAGGCTCATATTCAATTCTGATTCCTTTCTTAAAAGAGAATAAATTAAAATATAAAGCTTTAAAATCTCTTCTTAGCTGCCTGGTACAATTCCCATTGCCTTCTGTGGGTGTTACATCTGTGCAATTGGAAGTAGGTTCTTGTTCCCCCTTGCAATCTAATGAGTCCTATTACTGCTGTCAGGTGTCATGATACAGATCTGGGGGTGACAGTACGGATTTGCAGTGGTGTAACCGTGTATAATACCCTGTTGTAGGAGGAGCTGTAGTACACTTGAAAATAGGTGCATGTTCAGCTTTTGACTGTCACTTTTTTACATGCCCTTTTTTTTTTTTTTTGCAGCTTTAAAGAGAATTCGCTGTAAGAACTGGGTTGCGTGGCAGAAATCTGTCTGAGGCAGGGATTCAGAGTGTTGAAACAGATGTTGCAGTGACTCTAAGACCTTGCTATAGGAAAACTGGACCTGGCCCATGCCACTCCACAAGAGGATCTGGAGAGGACATCAGAAGAGGTAGAAGTCTTTGCTTTTGCTTTCACAGAGGTTTAAATCTCCTTGCTTTGACACGGGTGTTGGTATGTGTAGCATCTTGTGTCTGCTGCAATTGCATGTGCGTACATGTGCCAGTGGAAGGGAAAAGCTGACACCAGGGAGGGATTTCACAGCCCAGTCACATCTCACATACACAAAGAGCAAGGAGAACAGCATTTTTAAGTTGATTTTTTATGGAGGATTTTTCCTAGGTTTTGTTGGTTTATGGTTTTTTTTTAGGGAGGTATATGCAGCATTATATCTTATTTCACTGTATCACCACCACCTTGTCCACAAGTCATTTCACACATTTTCATTCTTTATTTTCCTAAAGTCTTTTTTTATCTTGGTGGAGTCTTATTGCCTGAGTCCTCTGACACAGGCCACTAGTCTGGAATAGGTCTGAATCTTGAGCTCAGTCATAATATTAGCAGATACAAAAGAGGGAGAGGTGAAGGGAAAGGTAAGAGCAAGGACAAAAGGCCACCCATGAGATGGATGGAAGCAGCCAAAACTGCCAGCAAAGAGAGCTCTGGCCACTGCTGCTGAGCTTCATGTCTCTGCAACATGTCAAAGTGTAGGGACACTGATAAGTAGATAACAACATGAGAAGATACAGAACGTGGCGTTTCATACACTCTGCCCTTCGGGCTGTATGCCCAGCCTCCCTGCCCCTGTGTCAGCCCATGCAGCTCAACATCTTTGTGCAGGTCTTGACCTCCCCTTTGCCACAACCTCCAGCACTGTTTTCAAGGATGGGCCAGGGCCCACTGTCACAGCTTTCAAGGATGTAACAGAAGTAGCCCCTAGCTTGTCATGTGAGGTAGCTCAGTTTAAGGAGAAATCATTCCCAAAATGAATTTGTCCATAAAATTGTGTGGGATTTGGGTTGAAAGGAAAAGGAAACAAAATATGTGGGGTTTGTGTAAGATGATGGGAGATTGAAAATGCTGCCATTTGCCTGACCTTGTTTCTTATTCTGCTAGTTTAATTGGTATCTAGCAATTATCTAAAGTGGCTAGCAACAATAATGCAAGTATTTACACTCATTAGCAACTCATCATGTTGGAAAATAAGCCTATTGAATATTAAATTAAGTCAGACTGCTTAATTAATACCATCTCAGGGCTGTCCTAAAGAAATTTCCCTACTCTGCAGGTCTACATGGATGGCAGAGTACACACTCATAAGCTAAAGTATGGGCTTTGAACCAAGCTGCCATGACATATTACTGAAAGCAGTGAGATCTGCGTAGTGCAGGCACTTTGCAAAACCTGACTTCTGCAAGAATGAACGTGGCAGGCTTCCCAGATCTTTTATATTTATTTATATGTACAGACACATATATAATCTGCCTTTTAATTGATTAGCTAATGTTTGAGGATTAAGTGCTATATAAGTGCTAATTATTGTTATTATTATTAGCTCTCAGTATGCCTTAGTAGACAAGGTCAACCAAGAAGACATAGAATGTATCTGCTAATAAAGACTGGGTAGGCTGCTCTTCTTTCTTCCCTCCATCCCCACCCTAAGAAAAAAGGTGGTGTTAGGCAGTAGGAAGGACTTCCTTTCTGCACATGGACCATCAGCTCTTGCAGCCTCATACAGGAGAACAAATTAACTTTGCAGTAATGGTTGGGCTGTGAGCTTGGCTTGATTGTCACTGCTTTGCTTCACCTGCTTGGGGCTGAACGTGAGCTGTGGGCAAGCAAGGAACCAGGGCCTCAGGTGCCTGGCCCAGATTGTGCCTCAATGCCTTATTTTACACTGAGTGTGGGGGGGGTTCACATTTTCACATCTCCCTTGTTTGATACTGTGTAAGTGGCTGTTAGGTGCAATAGCAGAGATACAGTGCATGTATAGAGTGCCTTTCAGTCATCTTTATGATTTGCACATATTAAGTTGCCCTCATAAAATCCTTTCAGGGAAAATGCATGATTGTATTTAGTCTACACACATTCACTTAAATATATTTAGAGGGGTGCATGTGTACATATCTGTCTCAGGGAAAGAAGCAACAAACCGAGGCAATGAAAAGTTGAAGAGAAGCCCGAAAGTTTGGTATCGGGCTCCATAACTTTTGGTCAGACGCTGCCCGTGAAAACAACAAAACGAATCACATTTCATTCTTTCTAGGCATCTGACTAAGATTTAATTGCTCTTAAATGTTTATTTGCACACTTTCATGTAGATACAACCATGGCAACATGGGTGTATGGTGTTGTCATTTGGTGTGGTATTTGGTTAAGTAGATCTTATTATCTTCAAACTTTTTAATTGCTGGCAGGTAGTAACTGGTTCTCAAAACTTCTGTTGGCCAATATTGAACTATTACTCCTTGTTTTCTTTACCAAATAAAGAGACATATGATTCTGGCTTCATGGCATCCTTTCATTTATCTCCTCTTGTAAAAGCTGGGTCCAGAGCCCTGTACATTTAACATCATCTCCTTCCTCCAGCAAACCCCACAGTGCTGCCAGGAGCATGCAGAACAGGTTCCAACACACACAACTTGCTGACAGCCTCTGCCAGAAACCCCATGCTTGTCTGTTGTCATCATTCTGATAGAAAACATGGACCCTGAGTCAAAGAAATCAGAATATTTGTGGTAAGCAGTTAAAACGTTTCAGGGGGCTGAATGCAGGCTTCAACCTGGCTCATCCCACGGCAGCAGCCGTTGCTACAACCCGGCTTTGTTAAACTTTGTGTTAAAAATATGGATGGGGAAAGAAGGAAAATTAGTTAAAGCACTAGCTGTGGTCAATACGAGGTACTGCTTTCGCTTTAATATGATTTTCTTTCTCTTTCACTGTATTGAATTTTTATAAACTCCCTTTTAGCTTGAAAGTCTCTTAAAATCACTTTAATTAGGATGAATGTTCTTTGGGGGAGAAAAGAAACACAGTTAGTTGAGATAGGCTGGAGTTGCTATTTCAGTCCTTGCAGCTGAAGTTCAAGCCTATTTCTTTGATGACAAAGCAATCACATGGGGAAGAGGAAATAAAAGACCAGAGAACAGTCAGCACCAGAGACAGAAGCTGTTTTCTTCTGCTTGCTGGCTGCTACAGCTCTGCCAGCTGCCCTGAGACCTGACAAACTCAGCTCTGCTGGGTAGTTTAAGATGTTGTTTCTTAGTCCATGTTTTGTGTGTGGTCACAGAAGCCTTGTGAAAGATAGAGTCTTGCTTGGCATGGTGAAATCTTTCCTTATTAAAAGGACAGCAGAAGTCAGGCTGAAGAAGAGCAGAAGCAGAGGAGGGAAAGAGGGAGCAACCTGCGCTGCAGCAATGCAAGGCCGGTGTTGCCAGTGTCACAAGATTTCAGCTAAGCTGATGAAGAGAGGACCATTGCCAGGATCCTGCTGGCTTCGTTGGTTGGGTCATGATCCAAATGATCACTGTCAGGCCTGTGAAGATAGTGGTGCTGGGCAAACTGAGGTGAATAAGAGACAGGCATGTCAACTCACTCTTTTATTAAGCCCTTACTCCTAATTGCTGATCCTCCTTCCCTCTTCCAATGCATTGCCCACTTTCCACTCTAACATGCATGCTGTCCCTGGAAGGGACATATTTCAGTAAACTTCACCTAATTGGGACATATTCCCTTGAAACTTTTCTGGGTGTTATGACTAAAATGGGATATAACTGGCAGTTAGGCTTTGGTTCCATCAGAGCATCTGGACCTCTGCCCTGTGACACCCTGCACGGGGTCTCATGTCAGCTGGCATTGAATAGGACCTTTCTCACTTCTTCTGCATCCCACAGGAAATGAGGGCTTAGACCCTCCTCAACTGACTGCAGAGGAGGTGGGATGAAGAATGAAACTGTCTGCATGATGAGCTCTGGGGAATGCTTAATAGTTCCTTAAAAATATGTGTGCACTAAGAGCTCCATCATGCCAGTGTGCATATTCCTGCATGCTTTGCTGTGCCTGAATTTGTCCAAATTTATATCCAACACATTTTCCACACTCTGCTGAGTTTTGCTGGGCTTGTTCTCTGCACCCGTGCTAATCTTGAAACTACAGGTCTTTTATCTGCTGTCTCCAAACCCAGTATCCCAGATCCACCTTACCCTGCAATGTGCTGTCTGCCCTCAGTGTTTTTAGTGAGCGAGTTAGCACTGTGTCATGGCACACTGATTTGGGTGAAATGGGATAATTAGTGAAAGGAAGCTATGTGTAGTTATAACTTGTATTTTTTATGTAGTATGTATAACATGCATGTCTGTATATGTATAACAAGGCTATATGTATATATGTGTCAATTATGCTTATAACAGTATTTTAAAATATAATCATGAATTATTACATAACTAAATTATAGTAATTATTAAAAACCTAATCATATATCATTATAGGATAATACCATTGTATTATTATTTATAGTTGTATGTAAGAGCTCAGGAGATAGCTTGAATGGCTGAGGGAAGATCAGACATAAATCTGATTAAAGCTCAGTTGCTCAGTTGAAGTCAATGAAGCCATCAAAGTGCAAGATGCACTCTTTTTCTGTAACTATGCCTGGATTTTCAGGGTAAATAATTTGGTTTCAAAACTTTTCTGGTAAATACATTCTGGTTAGTTATCAGAACCATCTATTGCCAAAGAAAAATTGCCTGTATCAGAAGGGTTACAGTGGAAAGAGAAAAGCCCAGAGAAAGGCGAATATATGGAATGGCTTTGATATGAGAGATAGTAAATAGACTCTGTGAGATACTGATTAGCCTATAAAAGTGAAGCTCAGGTGAACCTGATAATGGTCTGAATGGTGGGGAGCAGGTTCCCAAGCAATGACTTTTTACTGCTGTTCATACCACTAGATCTGGAGGTGCTCCCTGAAATAGTTAGGCAGCGAGTTTAAATCAGCAAAAAGGAAGTTTTTCTCCCTCCCCTGCTTCCCCAACACCCACAGTGCACAACTGTAGTGTGAAACTCCTTGTCACAGGATGTTGTAGAAGCCAACAGTATAAATGGGTTTAAGAAGGGATTAGACAAATTCATGGAGGAGAAGTCTACTGGGAGCTATTAAACACGATGGTCCAGATGCAATCTCTGGCTCAGGAAGTCCCAAAACTGCTGATTGCTGGAATCTGAAAGGTTATACCAGAGGAGGGATCACTGTAATTGCCATGCTGCTTATATTTGCCTCTGAAGCACCCACTGCTGACCACTGGGAAAGATGAGATACTGGGTTGGATGGGCCACTGGTGACTCAGAATGGCTCATCCATTTTGATGCTCTTAATTTTTGTCAAATGAATGGAGAAGTTACCTCGTTTTTCTCCCTTCTACAAGCTGAGATGCACTACTGCCAAGAAATCAAGATTTCTGACTGCTCAGGCTACTCAGGACAGGCTGCTCAGAGCCAACAAAGACTCAGTGCAAGACATTAAGTATAATATATTCCATACTGGCCGCTGTGTCTGCCCAGGGCCAAGTGAGCATGCAGCTCGAATCAGTGGCTGGATCCACTGCTTCCCTGTGGGTGCAAATGCCCATTTGGTTATATGAATAAAGATACTCAAGCAAAGTCGACTCCAACCTTGGGCCTGGAAATTCAGGAAGAAGAAAGCTTATTGCTTGCTCTACTTCCTTCCCTGAAGTGGATAGGAGGGGATTAAGCAGCAAGATTGGTGGACGGAGGAAGGTTTAGCTGTGTGCATGTACAGCACCATAAGTCACTGCTCTAAAAGCTGAGCAGAGAGGCTTAGAGTTGGTGAGTGTGTAGTGGTGGAGGGGTGAAGGTAATCTGCTGTAGATTCAGCTGCATGATTTATGATGTCCTCAATCCAGATTAGCACCAAGGGTGACCTCACTCAGCCTGGCCTGTAAAGAGTAATGGGTTGTTCACACTAAGGGATGAGTTAAGCAGGCTGCAAACCACCTCATTTGCTTGCATAGCATTGATTCAGGAAACAGGCACATGTTGGCCCAAGTAGACCTTTGGCAAAATTCATATCCACACTGGAAAAGCATGGAAGGAGCTGAGAGTTGGTGGTCTGTCCCTTGGGCAGTAGCCTCCAGGGTTAGGTCTTGGGAGGGTCTGCCTAGGGCTGGGTGCTATGTGATCACACTAAACTATGGTGCAGACTTCAGTGCTTGCCCCAGAGAATGACTTGGGCCTGGGGGCCTGGACACAAAACAGCTGAAGTTGGAAGCAATTTGGAGGCTAAGCTCTGCTTTTGAACCCTCTCCAGTGCATGCGTGTTTACCCAAAGCCGTCCTCCCCTCTCCCTTCCCCCTGGCATCCCCTCACCTAATTTTTCATAACTGTTGCCACTGGGGATTCGTATATGAGAAATGAATGAGGGAAAGAAAGCAAAGGGAGGAGGAGGAGAGCTGTACCTCTTCTGCAAATGCAATAATTCACATGGGGGAATGCACTGCTAAAGTTTCTGCCTTGACGTGTATATGTGAAACGTGGCCAAGTTATGGTTTCTGTGGGAATTGTACGTTTGAATTTTCTGCCTTTTGTGTGGTTAAATTCTCAACCACAACATTGCATTAAATAGTCGGGCTTTTTTTATATTGGTTGTTGTACCCATAAAGCTTAATGTTTTGCTTCTTTACAAAGGTGGGAGGGTATTTGTGTGTTTTTGTGCTAGGGCGATGACACGGCGGTTTACTTTAAATCGGAATGCGGAGGATACGCTCGGATTTCTGCCAAAATAGAAAGGGGGGATGGTGTTGGGAGCTCTTTCTAGCAAGAAAGGATGGCTCAGAGACCAAGGGTGTACTGCCAGACCAACAGCAATTAGACGAGGGGACAGGGACGACAGGGCTTGGGGTTTCCTGTTGTGATACTGAATTTTATCTCTAAGTAAGCAATTCCAAGCTTGCTCCAAGTCGTAGAGCCCACCAGTTCTGTCTGCTCTTCCCCCCACCTCCCCTCCTCCAAAGATTTGGTCTACAGACTCTGGAAAGTGTTGTGTGTGACCTCTATAGAAAAATTGCACCAGATGTACACCCACTAAAAACCAGCATCACAAAGCAGCATCAATTGGTGCTGTGGTTGAGACTTTTCTCCGCCAGCCAAGCATCGCTGTGATGTTAAGGTCTGGTTTCCCATCAGCCCCTATAAGAGCCTATAGAAGGTCAAGAATGAAACATGGGAAGCAGCATGGGGAACCAGCACCATGTCTATTTGCTCTGTACTTGTGAGGCTGCCAGTGCTGGAAGATGTAAAGTCAGTATAGATGAGGGTTGTGGTACATTGAAATGTAAATTGGAAGGGTTTTGCAAGAAGTGTTTGTATTCCACGTCAGCAGTAGGCTGAAAGGTGAAGGCTTAAACTTGACAAATACATTTTCCTTTAATCGGTGACCAGCAAAAGAAAATGGGTATTTACAGGTCCTGTGAAACCCATTCACTTGGGTTGGGTTAGTTACTGCAGCCCTGAAACAGTCTTAAAACATTAGGAAATCTTCTCCTGTAGCACTGAGGAACGTCAGATAGGCTGGGGAGGAAGGGTGCTTCTTTCTGCTTCTTTTTAGTTCTGCTTTATTTGGACACTGTTCCCAAATTTGTTCTTTGAAAACACAAGTTCCACCTTCCTGTAGCCACCAAAAGCAGTGAAACCTTTCCAACCAGGGCCCTGGTCCTGATGGCAGTCAGGAACAGCTTAGAGCCTTGCTGGCCCTATCTTACTGGATGTCAGATGGAGATGTGGAGATGAAGAGGAAACCAAATCACGAAGGTTTGCTCTTGTGGGAGCTTCACAGAAGCTTCCCTTGTCTTCTTCCAGCCTGCTGGCTGGGAGGCATTATCTTACTTTTCAGTCTTGCTTCACATGTCAAGTGAGTCCATTAATGTCCCTGGTATTTTTTCCTCGTTCTTAGTGTTTGCTCCTTTCTAACTAAGAAGCAGTGATCCTGAGTGTATCCATCATGTATTTAAAAACTAAATTTGTCCTTCTGACCTTCATGCTTGCCCATGAACCCACTGTCTGTGTCTTTTTACTGTATTTTGAATTTCCACATTTCCTATGGGCAGAATCTTCCAAACCAGATGGAGGAGAATCCGTTTGTTCTTCCCTTTCCTCCCACAAAGAGTGCTCAGATGCTTTTGAGATGCTGAGACTGAACTGAGGCAGGCACATGCAATCGTACGTGTGTAACCGGTGTTTATCCCCCCAGGATGAGCTCAGGGCTCTGTATTCATACCTAATGGGTAGGTAAAAGGCAACTGGTTTTAAAACTACTTTAAAAGAATGTAAATCTATTTCCTGTTTTTACCCACCAGGTCCTTGAACAGCTTGTGATGTTTTTGAAAGGCAAATGACCAATTTCTTTCACTCTCCCTGGAATAAAATCTTGTCCATTGGAGCGGGTGGGAGGTTTGCCTTGCTCTTAAGGAGACTGGGGCTTCGTCTTGCACATATCCTGGTAGGAGAAGGCTTGAGTATTTCTGCAGGGTTTTCCCCCTTAACAGGTTTTTCTGGCCTGTTTGAGAAAGTTTTCCTCTCTGCCTCTGTGACAGCTCTAAGGGCACAGGCAAGGACGCTGTCAGCAGGGAAGCTGAGTTTATTGGCTATGGATCCCATGATTTGGATACTTTCTGCCCTTTTTTGAAACAATTCTTTGGTTTTGAAAGCAAATGGTGGTTATAATATAGTGAATTGGACACTAAATTTCTATTAATTCATAAAAACTAAAATAGAATCCATTAGGAGTAGTTTGGTATTGGTGTGAAAGGAGATGTAAATTATCTACTATCATGCTTGAAATGCGAAAGCTAATCATGTTTGGCATCAGGCCAGCTACCATTAAAGTAATTATTTTTAATCATCAGCACTTGGTGACATGAATACTCATATTTGTTGATTTACTGTGGAAAGCACTTTATATTGTAAATAAGAAGCTGAGAAAATATACATTTTGTTTTAACGATAATAATAATTATTCAGATAAAAAGACATTTGCTTTTATGAAGCCAAAAGAGTCTGTTTCTGTCATCCCCCCCCCCATCAGTCGATATAATCAGCCTGATCTAATGCCTGTCATAATAAATGGAAAGCCCACTGGCTGCAGAGGGGTTTGGATCCTATTCTTGTGTGATTGCTACATTTTTTATTCTTTAAAATCACTAATGGTGAGTTCTCCTCAATCACTGCAGTTGAAGACCTCCTTTTTGGCAGGGGGGAGGTGTATGTTGCTGTACATTCAAGCTGAGGTGTCTTATGTGCAACCTTTATTTTAAGGTAAACTGTAAAATACTGTAAATAGTCTACATGACTTAAATTAGAAATCCCAAATTTAGCTTATTTTCATTAGTTTTCCAATGAATCTGAGACTCCTAATTGCCTGTATGAGTTCAGTAAGTAGATATGTAAGTGCCTTCTTTATTTGGGACCACTGGGAACCATCTGTCTTCTGCAGGAATAAGACTGTATTTGCTGGCATTGTGTGTCAAAATGTTACTCTGAAATCTGGAAGTATTTAATAAGAGGACCAGCAATACATTCAGTGAACATCTCATAAATATGACTGAAGGTCTGTGTTTACCCCAGTGGTCCAGCTCTCCAAAATACATGTGTCTGGTTTGAAGAAAGTATGCCCTTGATTTCATGAACATAGACTCTTTCAGTATGAAATATACAGTATTTAGGTAAAAAAAAAAATGACTTAATTAAGCAATCAGGAAGCCCAAATTCGGCATGTAGTGGCTGGAAAGACAGCGAGTATATGAAAGCAAGTCAGGGAGGGGAAAGGGTTATCAGCGAGCAAAGCAAAAGCAGCAGAAAAATACTAAGTGTGGGGCTGGTTGTGATTTTAAGGAAACAGGGACTGATTCCTGAGTGTTAATTACAGTAGAATAAAAAGCTTATTACAGGGTGTGAGAGGGCGTGGGAATAGTGTACGCTCGGAGTCTCAGAGGCAATTCCATCGCGTGCATTTTTGACAGAGTATTTTGTACAAGACAAATTATAAAAGAATTGAGTACCCCAAACAGGCAAGTAAAACAGGAAAGCAAACAAAAACTCATCCCTTGATTCCCTCCTTAAGTAAGCAAATCCGACCAAACATACTCCGTTTCCAAAGCTGTGAGAGTATTGCCTCACTAGCTGGAGGGCAGTGCAGCAGGAGGTGGCCTTATAGTGGGTACCCAGGAGGCCCAGTGGGAGCGTTGGCTCCTGTTTCTTTGGCACCACATAGCTCAGCATCTCCACCACAGTGCTCTGGAGGTATTGATTTTTGTCACTGTCTGCAATTTCCTTTTCCTCTGATTTTTGACCATGTTACATGGTACGACACTGAGTGTAACTCGGCTTGGCAAAGGTTTGCTGTATTGCTGTGGAAAGAGTTGTGCTCCCTTGCAGTTTTCACCTCCCAACCCTCATCCTCAAAATTTGGACCTTCTTTGAGCCTCTTTTCTTCAGAGTATGGTCCCTGCAGACAGCCCATGTAGGATGATATCTATTTTATCTAGACTGAGGAGCTGCTATCAGCCTGTTCTGGTTGGGGCATGCAAAGCTTTCAGATGGTCACTAAGCCTGGAGCTGTCTCTGCCTCTACATCTAGTTTGGAGCACGGGCATGTATGGAAGGCTCTACACACAAACTGCCTTTAATATTGGCCCACAAGTTAGCTAGGGCTTGAAATTGTTTTTTTCTAGTCTAAACATTCAGGTGCAAGTGCTTAAATAAAAAGGCATCAATTTGCCCACGGTCCTTACTGGTGGAAACGTGGTATGTGATTGGTTTGGGTCATTTCTTAAAAAAACAAGCAAACAAAGACAAATGCTTTGCGGGAGGAGGGTTAAGAATGCCAAGTGTTTTAAAATAACCTAGGTCAAAAGATAGAGATCAAAATTTACAATATTGTTTAAGTTGGTTGTGGAAGAAAAATTCAGTTGGGTTTTTCTGAAGGCCCAAATGTAAGCAGGTAATTGGGCCAGTGCTGAACCAAAATGCTTCCTATTCTCATACAGTTTAATTCTTTTTCCTTGACAAAGACGTGAAGGGTGAACACGTTCTCTTTTCTGACAATGATTCAGTCCTATGTAAAACAATTTAAGCAAATTCATCCTTTACTAGTAATTCTTTAGAAAAGGGAGGTTCCCAAGTCAAATAGTTCTTTATGGAGGATTGTGCGTTATCCTGTAGACAGTTCCAATATCAGCTTAACTGATTTCTCATTGGAACTTTAAGGGAGAAAAAGAACAAGTTTTGAAAATTTTGCATGAAACTTTTAGGGGGAAAATCCTTTCCTTGTGTTTTTAATGTTTGGCTTCATTCTGAAATGCATTATCCATAAGTTTCAAATTTTTCCAACAAATGGGTTTATAAAGAGGACTCTGAAATGTTCCTTTTAGAAAACTTTCAATGTAGATTGCTAACTCAGTTTTCTTAAAGTCGTGTTTCTACATTTATACACTAATACAGTGTAATAAAATCTCAGGAAATAAATTAATTTTGAAAAGGAAAATTCCAGCTCTTTCTTTCCAAAATACTGGTCTGTTTTGAACTGTTCACCCGACTGCATTTTTTTTTCTAAACGACCATTTCAGCAAATATTGCCTGAACTTGTGAAGGATTTTGATTGACTGCTTCATTCTATTCTCTCTGAGTTTTTCTAGGCACCTCCTATTAACTTTGTAGCCCTTTATTCAGCTTTACCAAAGCTTCCTGCATTAAATTTTGCTTCCACAAGTATTTTTCTCATCCATCTTCTCTCTGACGTTTTAACAAAAAAAAGGCATTGTTGTCCCTCCCCAGGTCCTGCTGTTGTGTTTTCACAGGTCGTTGGATGAGGTAGTATGTAAATTGTTGTATGAAATTTGCACTCGTACTTCCCATGGCCAGTAATCAGTGCTTATGTGAAATGCATAGAGGTCTTGGGTGCTTAGCTTTGCTAAACCCGTCCTCTCCTTCTCCTCATCAGCATGCAGCGCCTATCTCTTTGGCTTTTGAAGTCTGCATGCTCAAGCCAGGGAGTGTCAGTGGCAGAGCAGATTTGTAGGAAGAAGTGTCAATGTGGGTTACCTTCGATGTTAGCTAGATGGTGCTAAAGAATTTTTGCTTGTCATCGCTAAAGGAGAGCAGTTGGAGTGCAGTCCTCCTTTCGGTTCCTGGGCTTGGAATTAAAAAGCAGTGCTCTTGCTTTGTCCTAAATGCAATATAAGCTGCAGCCAGTGCATAGAAGGAGTTAAAACCAGTGAAAGACCTACTCCGAAGCACCGTATAAGTTAGGCCTATTGGTTTCAATGACTTCAGTGTGCTGTGGATCAGCCCCAGGAGCCTGACACGTATTTTGACATAAAAGAGGTTTTGTCAGCGGAGGACTCCCTCTCCTGTGCCTATTTCCAATCCACTGGAGCAGCAATGGGCTTCCAGCAACTGGCAGGAGCTTTGTGTTTCACTCTCACAGCGCCTGTCTTGAGAGAGTACAAATTTCCTCTTGCCTGCTGTGTCCTACAGCAGTTTGGCAATTTCTAGAAGTCAGTAATTTAGAAAGCAAATAAAACCAAACATCACCCCTCCAACTTGCAGTTAGTGCTCCTGGAGCCCAGGTTTCCTTGCTTTTTGAGTGCTGCTGTTTCAGATTAACAGAGTCCTGGCTCTGATAAATACTAACAAAGTGTAACGAATGATCAAAGCTGCATTTACAACCCAATGAACTTGAAATGATTGATCTGGATGACATAATAATGATAACCAGTGAGACGAGGCATGCGGGACTCTACCTCTTCAGGTACTGGGAAAGAGGTGCAGGTATTAAAAATGACTCCGCTTCTTAGGTCATCAGATTATTCCCATTCTGATATAAGTAGAAGACAAATGCAAGACCCTTGCTTTCCCCCAGAAGAGCCCTGCAGCTGCTTTGGCCTGTTCATATCTCTTTGATAGTAATTCACTGTTTTGTGCGGATTATGAAGTTTGGCTGATAATGCAGTAAGACTGAGTTATTCATGACCACTCTCTGTGCTGCTGGAGATCTAAGCCTCTTGCCTGTAGTTCAAAGCATGGTGGAAGCTGAAATGTTCTTTGCAAAGCCTTTGTGAGGCCGTAGTCACAGATGTCTACAGCATGGACTTTGCCATCTGAAGGTTTCCTGTCATCTCTGGGAAGATTGGCTAGATGATTAATGAAAGACAGCTTGGACATACCATAACCACAATCTTCTTTAAAGCTTGTCTGCCTCTGGTCTCATGATAGCCTCTCCAATAGCATCTCATCTCCTTAAAATCTTCAAGAATCATGCTTCCAACAGACTTCTTTTCCTCCTGTAAAATGGAAGTGCCTACTACTGGTCTTAGACGTAGCAGATGAGAATGAGCCTTTCTTGCCATGCTCTCTTTTTTTCTTTTCGGTCTTTGACTGCAAAGACTGGATGCATGGGATGCTCGTATTCCTCAGTACATCTTAAAGATAACTCACTTTTCCATAAAATCAGCAGTACCTGCCATTTATTTCTAGCAGGTGACTTTTGCAGGTAGGAATAATAGACTTTGTACCCCCAAAGTCACCAGCTGGGTGATATGGAAGATAATCTATTTGTTCATGCGGGGTGTGCTGTCACAGTATTGTGAACATCTTTGCTCTACAGGTCTGGTCCTGATGTGGCGTCACTTGCTTTGAATTTGCAGCAGACAAGAATCACTTTAAGGAGTGTTCCTCTACTGCTGCTCTATTATGAACAACCACCAATTACTTCTTCTTTTCCTATTTTCTCCCAGAGAAAAAAGAACATGGCAATCAGAAGAAATTTGTTCCCTGTGGGACAAGGAGCATAAGCATTTTAGAAATACTGGGCTTAATCCTCAGCAAGATGTAAGTAAACACTAGCACCTTTGACTTCAAAAGAGCTTTTCTCATTTACCATCTGAGAATCCTTCTCAGTGTGACATTGTGAGAGGATATTCACAATATCTAGGTTTAGAGGATAATTTCTCTAGGTTTCCCATAAAGTTGACAAGGAGACACTCAGTCTCTCTGGAAAGCAATTACAGCACTTAAATATGAATCTGAATTGCTCTATGGAAGAAGCTATCTTTTTTTACTGTCCCCTTCATCCCCATCTCTTTTCCCCCTTACCCATCCCTGGACCATAAAGACTGTCCCAGGTTAAGTACCTGAAGCAAGGTGCTTAAAATTTGGCCAGCTGAGTAACATCCTGTGTCACCACCTTCAGCACTAACTCCAGAGTTGGCTCATCCAGCCATTCCTTGAGGAGCTCCTCAAAGAAGCTCCATCTGTTTGTCCAACCTAAAAAAAAACCAAAACATCAGTAATGACAACTAGGACTTACAAGTACGTGGACAGGCATGAGTGCTTTTCTAAAGCTTTCTAAACTACCCCAAAGTCCTTTATCCCAAACACTGTTACCATATACGACTGTTGGCCTCAGACGTAGCTCTCTGAGCAGCGAGTATTAGCTTTAATACTTTCAACATTTAAATAGTTAACAGTAAGCAAAGTTCCTTAGAAGCAGAGGGGGGCGACTGTGTTTGCGTCTGCTGAAGTTGTCAGGCAACGATGGAAAAAAAAGGAGAAAAAAAATAATCTCTAATTGCTTCCAGATAATGCCTTTTGGATAGGGCTGAGCGAGAGCAAGGGGAGCTCACGCTCTGACAGAGGGACTGCTCCAAGCCAGAGAGGAGACTGCTGCAGCCCTGCCATCTCTCCAGCCCTGCCTGGCAATCATCTTCCTGCCCGTGGAAAAAGGGCTACTTTGCCTAAAATGGCCCAATTCTCCAGCTCCCCGCAATACCCCTCACCACAGGAAGCTTGTGGAAAGCTAAATGCCCAGGGCGGCGAGCCAGCAGATCTAGGTCTGCTGCTGGCTTTCTTCACAATCGTGGGCTCGTTCTGTGGCTTCTCCGATGCTCCGTTCTCCCCGCCAGTAAACTCTGAGATAAATCTGAGCTGTTGAGGACCATATTTGTTAGCTAATTTGTCCAGATCCTACAGTAGCAAGTGACATCGTCTCATTGATATACAGATAAATTCCTGCAACTTTGAATGTATCCTTAGCTAGAAGTACAACCCTCGCACAAATCTGCCTGCTTTGCTCTCTTTCGCATTATTTTGTGGAGTTTGTTCATCTCGGTGTTGGCAGAAAGTTGGATTCACATATTTTTTGCTGCAATTGGAAAACAAAAGCAGAAGGAGCTGGGAGAGACGGCAGCAGAGAGCACTGAGGAAACGTCACTGGCTGCAAACAGCGTTAACAATCAGTGCCAGAACCAAGGGAGGAGTAATAAGGTCATATATTCTGTGATGACAAGTGGGAGAGCTTCTACTTGAACTACCAGCTCAAGCAAGTCCTGCCACCAGTCCAGCCCTGGCTATGACAAACCACTTTCAAAGGTGACTTTTCAAGAAAGCCTGATTTCTGAAGAAGCATAGAAAAAAATGAGATAGAAAGACAGTCTGAGTATTTAGTTCTTACTAGATTATACAGAACTAATTAACTGCTCTCCAAAGTCTCCACCAACTTCATCTGTGTTACGGGGGCAGACTACAGTCCTGTGTTTTCCTCTGCTTTGTCTCAGCCTCGGGCAATTCTTTATCAGACTCTTCTGATATTTGAGAGCTAGGTATTAGAAATGCAGCTTAAAATGAAAGCTTGGTCTTAGTTTATGCTTGCATGAGGTGGTATTATTGAGGTTATTTCTCTTTGGGAAAATCTGTATTGGCCATTGTCAGCCCACAATGAAGATACTTATCTTAGTACCCATCCAGGTGATTGATTGTGTCCAGTCAATAGTGTCCTGTGATGATGTCTTTTTTTATCTTAGATTTTTTTCTTTTAAATCTCACTGTGGAGTTGAAACCACTTAAATATTTTATTACAGAAAATGTAAGCTCAGCATGTAAATTTAGCAGTTGAATTATATTTATATCCATGCACATGCACATGCTTTAACAGACCCAGGGCTTTTATTTTATCTAAACTAACCTAATAATAAATGGTTGGATTGTAGTGGAATTGTTAACAGTGTATCTGAGGACTTACACAAGTCTCCAGTAAAGCGGAACTGTGGTTTCTTGCAGTTGGAAAGATCAGAGAGTGTAATAAAAGGAGCCCAGAGAAATGGATGACCCTAACAGGAACGAGATCCACAGGAACATCTTGTGAGAATTCATTGCCGCATGTTGACATGCAGTGGAGAAATGGTCTCAGAAAGCCTCCTTTCATCGTCTATCCAGCAATCTTAGGCAAAGGCCCCGAAAGTGATGTTGCTTAGGTTAACCAGAAGCTTTGTCTTTCAGATGGATTCAAGAATTTAGGTCACTGTCAACAGTCACTGCAGGGAAGATGGTGGAGATTCAAGATATTTGTAAAGCACCACACTTCATCTAGAGTCTTCCCTGCTCATGGCTGAACTGGTGTAATCGAGTTTATGAGGACCCATCATCTGTTTCAGTCTAAAGTCAGCTGGGTTAATTTAAGGTAGGGCTGACTAGCTGGCAGTGGAGAGCACTTTAAGACTTACCCTAGCCATTACTGCTGCAGTCTGGCCTACTGCCAGTGCGGAGTCTACAAGGAGTTGGAGTATATTTAGCTTCAGCTTATTCTCTGCCCCTTCAACTTACATGCTGACCCATGCCAGCTGTGACTCAAGTCTTCCTGGCCCCCTTTTTTGACATCCTCCAACCTGTCTGCTTGTTTGGATTCACACTGCTTGCTAGCGTCGTACTGATCTTCGTCTGTGAAAATCTGACTGTTGCTTGCTTGGAGACCTTGGGCAAGTCATTTAAGTCTTTACGCTGGGTGTTAAAGTGCTTGTATTTCAAAGTTTTACTTGTTTTGAAGGGTGGTGAGGGATATGTTCCATGCACTTGTATCATAATCTCACGTTACCTGCATTTTAAAATGCTTCTTTTCAACAGTTTAACAGCAAGTTTTAAAGTGAGTTCACCTAAGGCAGAGCTGGGAAAAACTGGCCATATTTAATATAGGACATAACATGTATTTGTAACATTGTGAGACAAGTCAGTCAGGGACCATGTGTTTATTACTCCAAGAGGAAATACAGCCCTGCTGTTATTGCCAAAAACACCTTAGCCCTTACTGTATTTAGGGAAAGGTGCTCCAGATTATAGTTTCCTCCACCAAACTCACACTTGTTTAATTTTGGAAGCTTCTTTCTCCTCCATTCCAACTTTGACTTCAATTTTTTGTGGTCAAAAACTGTCAGGCAGCTTTATAGGATTTCCAGTTACAAATGATACGAGTTTTAGCACATCTCATAGGCAAGGGAATATGATGTGCTTTATGATCTGATAAAAGTAAGCCTGAGGGAGCTATTCCTAACAGTGCCACTTGGGGTCAAGGATGAGATCACATCTGAGAAGGGAGCAATGGTATCAAATACCTTTTGTGAAACAGTGACATAAAGGGCTTTAGAAAGATGGTCAGAATTCAGGGGTCCTGATTGGCTCACAGTGATGTCAACCATGTGCCTATAATGCTCAGTAAATCTCTCATTCTTTTCCTTTTTTTAGGAATAATTGCCCTTCAATAACAGCAACAAGTGAATTTGGGTCACTTGGGGTGCACTGTGAGCTGACTTTCATGTGCCTCAAACAGTCACAATGGGACTGAGGAGCAAGGACTGGGAGGTTTAGTCAGGCAGCTTTTGGACGTTGCCCACCTTTTTCACCCCATCACAGCAGCACACACGCGCCTTTTGGGTTGAAGTTCTTTACCCACCTTTCTTGGGGCTACCAGAAGGTTCATTTCCCAGTGCAGTCTCATGTATTGCTGATGAATGAGGAAATAGCTTTTTGGCAGCAAAAAAAATAGTCACTCCGTTGTTCTTAGATCACAACTGAATTCTTTCTGGTTAGCTCCAGGCACCACATACAACAACCTGATGTCTCTGCCAGTTCTGTATCTCCTCTTAAACATGAGTCCATGAGAAATGGCTGTGGTCCACCATGGTGACACCCAGTACAACTAGCTGAGAGACTAGATTCTGTTTGTAAAGCTCACTCTCACTACCATAGTCCAGTCTGAAGGATGGAGAGGAGAGCTCATGCTAGGTTTCCTTCCAGTTGAGACATAGAAGTAGAATTTGGAGAATCTTGACTTCCACCTAAGCTTGTCACTGATGTTTTGTGCAGCTTTAGGACAGGTACATTCTCTCTGTACCTCACTATCTGATATCCTTGATGTAAATATAACTTGAAATGCTTGATTTGTTAGATCAGACAAAGCATCATGCTGAGATGTCTGTGCTTTTTCCATTACCCATTGTAGTGTTTTCAGAGCATTATATCATGCTACTGTGCCAGGAACACATCTTCAGGTCCCTGTTTGTAAAGGGAAGAGGAAGCTAATTCCCTGCTTTAAGCAAACTTTCTTAGAAGCCCACTAAAGGCTATGGGAAATTGTGCTAATGTCAGGTGGGAAACATGAGGTAATTCAGTGTTACAGCGATGATGAATACCAAGCAGCTTAATACAAGAAGCTCCACCGTGGGTATTGCTTAATAAGTATAACTGCAGTATTGTCTGACTCCTGCATAATCAAGAATATGGAGTGCTGAGGTTTTCATAGATGCATCATAAACACTCATAAATAACATGAACAAACTCCCTGTTGCCTTGTGATGTATGTATCACAGCTTGCGTTTGTAGTAGAAGTCTGTCCTTTAGATAAAAAGAATCCATGAAAGAGATTTCCACTGTTTGGGATTTGGTTCACTAGCTGAGGAAAGATTTAAATTATTAAGATAAATTGAGAAGGGTACGTAGGAAAACTAAGGCATGTTTAAAGGCATATACAGAGAGTAGTTTAGAGACCAGGAGCTTGCATTTTCACTGCGTAATATACACGTAACATGGTCTGACGTTTTTGCAGGTACAAATATATTATATCAGTTCCTCAAAGACAGAGAAAGAGCACCTCTTAGAGCAGAGAGGGAAGAATACCAATATTTAAGGAAAAGGGGGTGAGGGGAGGATAACCAACAGGCTGATTATGAATTTTTATTTCACTTTGAAAACCTATTACCAGTACCTGCCTATGGCGCACCTCCTGCCCCATATTTGCTGTTTTTTGCACATAATGCACATGTTCACGTGTTCTGTAAATGAAATTATAGTGATTTGTATCATCTTTGAACCCTGATCTAGCAAAGTTAATTTAACAAGGCTCTGGCTTGGAGGGCAGCAGCTCAGAGCTCTGCCCACCTGAAGCTTGTTGCAGTTCAAGAGCCTTGGACTTGTACACAGGTGTCTATATGATCTTAAATCAGAACTGAAATACCCCACCCACTGCTACCCCACTACTCTGAGTAGCTTCTGAGTGAACAATGTTCACCTGGTAGGGTCAGGAAACAGAGCACAACCTAACAAAGAACTATTCCAGAGGACTTGCTGAGCGTTGTGTTGTTCCTGATAGTCCTATCCTTTCTCTTCTGCTTGGGCTTGAAGTTGTGCCTGACCAGTTGCTGCCTCCCACTGCTGGTAATGTCTCTTGCTGACCCTGAGTTCAGATTTGTTTGCTAAGCTGGGATCTGTAAAACTGCAGTCTAACAATTCCACCACTTGTTCTAATTTAGTGAGGGGTGAGAATTAACAGATGGTGTCATTATCAAAAGCTGTTCAAGTGTTGAAACAACATAAATCCCACAAATACAGAAAAACAAATACAAACTGCAGTAATTTTTTCCAATATCTGTTGAATAATAATCACACTTTGCATTTATATAGTGCTTTTTAATCCACAGCTTTTGAAGAGCTTCCAGGTTATAGATAAAGCTCAGCCCAGATCTGTGAGAGATGCAAACATAGTATTACATGCTCTACTGAAGTTCAAAGTGCAGCGCTGAGTATTAAAGGCTTACATTGAAGATCTGCACAGGGACTCTGGCTTCTCCAGACTCCGTTACTACTTCAGCTGAATGGTCTTGGGTAAGTGATTTCATTTCTCCAGACTTGATTGTCTCATTTTCTAAACAAGGCAGAATAATGTTTTGTCTCCTTTGTGAAGTATTTTGTTTTGACAGATGAAAAATGCTGTGTCATAAGGTACAGGTGTTGTTATCGTTGTTATTCTTAAGGAGCACAGGGGAATATCAGTGTTCTGGCTCAAGTCCCTCTAAAAGCTTGACATTTAAGTGTCTACAAAGGTAGGGTTTTCCTCTCCGTATTGGTATCCTTGCTGATCATTAAAACCTCTCAGGACCTTTGTGATCCAGCTTCTTGCGTATTGTATCTTCATCATATACCATTGTATTTGTCTTGCCTCTGCTCCTGCAGGTGTAAATGAGTGGTCCTACAGTTAAATTTGGCAAGTAAATGTAGTAAGGAAATAAAATGAAGAACAGATTTGAGCTCGCCTTCTTATACTATTTCATGACTTTGTGATGAGGCCTTGTTTTGGGATGAAAAGAAGTAGATATAGTCAAAATCATCTCTGCTGGTAAAATTGGGTTTTAAGACTGTGTAACTGTAGTAATGGATCTTATAAAAAAGATCAGCCTGTGGTCATTGCATGTTTCAGAAGATAATATGTATGGTGTTGATAATATTTATGTGTTGGTTGGCCCGAAAGATCCAGTAGTCCTTTGTGATAAATGTGTTGAAGATCCACATTTTCATAATAAATATGAGTGTAGAGGGAGGAAAGAAAAAAAGAAGGGGGGAGGAACTCCAAACAGCATGAGGAGGGGTGAGTTTGCAGGTTAATCATGTCCACTTTTATCCCAAAATGCATGTTTTGGGATAAAGCTCCCAAGTACCTACGTACATGTATTTAATATTTCCTTACTTAAAAGCTGTGTTCATATGAGTATAGTACTGGAAAGGACCTTTGCATCATCTGCTAGATTTGGGTTACTGAAGTGGTTAGGGATTTCCTCTCCATTCCTTTTGGCAAATGTCATGGTACAGCTTGTATCCATGTGGTCTAAACCCTTTCATACCTAAAAGAAGTCAGCAATGTTTGAACAGCTTCCTAGGAGCAGTCCCTGGCCTGTGGCAACCCTTGAACCCTGCTTGCCTGTTGGTAAGGAGGGAACCAATCCACACAGGCCAGAACTGTGCCACTACATCAGCAAGAAGAGGACAGTGCTGGAGCCTACTGTAAGCCTAATCACTGGCTTAGCTCCAGGGCCATAGCAGGTGGTCATGTTCTATAACCCATTTGAAATCCCTCTAAATGCTGGAGCGTGTCTTGGTTTCCAGAGGTGTCTGGGACGGATGTATTGTGCACATATGTTCTTTTTAAAGAAACATGCTATCACTCAGGTGTCCTATGAGCTATTGCATTCAAGTTGCATTGTTGGCTGAATGATGTCTTCTCCTACCAGAGTCCCAATAGCAGCCTGATGCTGAGGTAGGAGTGGGAAAGACATGTCATGGGCCAGAGTTGTTGCGTTACCCCATTGGGTGGGCATAGTTTGGCCTTGGCTCTGTCAAACCTGGTAGGGATTTAGTTTTGACACTCAAAATTTTATTGTCTCCCTTTAATACAGCAGACCGTTATGAGTGATGCTTATTTATTTATTCTTTTAGTCTTGGTCAGATGAAAAGAAGAAAGAAAAGACTCAAAACTTTTCTAGCTTTGACAGCATTTGAGGCTTTATAAATGTGGGTTTCAGCTGCACTTGGTGCCAGTTACTGCAAACTGGCAAACCAGCCTGTAAGACAGCAAAATGCAACCACAAGTTTGGCAACAGTTTACCACTGCCAGATGCCTTTGCTGTTCCTTTAGCTTTCTATGGATTCGAGGCACTTCACTCTTCTCGTTTTGTTCTTTGGGCTTTTTTTGTTGGAAATATTTTCAAAGTCAAAAGCAGTGCTTTGGGCTGTCTAGCCAAAGTTTAGCCGTCCTTTTGCATCTCTGCCAAACTTCCTGTTTTCAGCAAAAACAATTTATTATCTTGCTGGTCCTTTAGACCTGAAAGGATTTGCGAGCACAAATAAACTTCTGGGCTGTTTGTTTTTTTCATGGGCTTTCAAAGAATAAACTCGTTTGCTTCCTCTCAGTTATGTGGTCTGTACTAGCAAAGAAAAGTATTTAACCTTTGGGCCACTAGCAAGATTCACAAAATGTTTTAATTGTGCAAACCTTCTGCACTCTGAACTCTTTAAAAGACAGACAATTACTTTTTTCCTACACAAGAAATCTTTGTTTTCAGATGGCTGGGCAGGAGCATCACTGCCACGTGCATGGGAAGGTTGTTTGGAGTGAGTTAACTTGAAATCTTTTTAAGAGATGCTTTTAAAGATTTTTAGTAATTGACTAAGAGGGAGTGATATACTCTGCTGAGGAACACTTTGTTCTTAAAGGCTTATTATTGGCAATCCATGGCCACATTGTCACAAAATGGAAATCTCTATGACAGGTAGGCAGAGGCCTCCCTATGCAACTGCTCCACCAAATTGGATCTGTAAGTAAGAAATTAGGTAGTGAAGATAGCCGTAAGATGTTATTGCAAACCGAAGCCCTGCTGCAAAGGAATCGTAGAAGAATCTCCTCTCTAAAAAAGAAGTGTTGTAAGTTATCCAAGAAGAAATAGAAAAATCCTTGTCATTCATACCCAATGCCACTGCAGCATAAGGGAGCTTCACAAAAGCATGTTTTCAGGGTGGGAGGTGGTAACTTGGCATTAGACAGCTATATCTCTGTCTGCTTTCAGAAATTATTGCGCATTACCTGCAACTGCTGGGAAGATGTTGGAGTCTATTTTTCGTACTGTACTTCAAAGGGTTCGCAAATTCTTTGAAGGTGACTTAACAGCTGTTAAATGATTCTGAAGGGGGGTGAGGAGGATTGAGAGCTTTCCAAACCAAAGTTTAAAGGATATGTTTAATATTAGTGTTGGAAATGCGCTATAAATCCTCACAGTTTGTGTATCACCGTCTCTGAGATGGCATTTATCATAGCAAAGGGAGAAGGAACAATTTACAGAGGGAAGGATCTTTTTAGGAGTTTAATACTTTCCTCCCAATGCCACAGAAAAAAAGAAAGACATTTGAGCAAAAGTCCCCAGCTGCACAGAAATACTTTTAACTGTTGTATTACCCAGGCTGTATATTGGCAGGATGCTGCTGCTGTTTTGCTAAGGAAAACTGGGGGGTTTAGCCCTTTCTCAACAGTTTGGTGTCTTTCATAAGGTAATTATAAAATAACAAAGACCTCAGGGCCAAGTAAGGGGAAGATGTGAAAAATGTCATTAATATGTGGGGAAAAAAAATGAAGTCTGCGTAATGAAAGTAAAAATGCTGCTGCTTTGAACAGGATACTGCTATTGATATTGCAGTCCTGTCACTTAATAACTGTAGGAAATGCTAGAAAGTGCCAGGAAGGTAAATCACATGTGCATTTCTCAGTCAGAAAGAAGCTTCTCTAGAGTCAATTTTAGAGTAGACCAGCAGTAGTTTTGTCAAGATTTCTGTTTTCATCCTTTTCATCCTTTCAAAGTGAAAGCATTTAAGCATTTAAAGGGATATTGGAAATAATTTTTGATACCACTAGCTTCAAAGAAGCAAACTGCATTTGGTATCCTTGGCTCTCAGCTTAATTTGTCAAATCATGCTGCTTCTGAGATTTATTGCGAAATTATTGTTCTCTGGGGAAATAATTACCATACCTCTTACTAGTAGGGAAACGGGGGGGGAGTGCATATGTTTGTCAGCAGAGGAATTCAAGTCGACAAGCTTAAAGGAAGCCTTTATTCAGTAACACTGAGTCAGTATCCTAAAAAGAAAACGGTGCTTATCTTTTGATTCTTGAATAACAGGGTTGTGTCCTATGGATGGCAAAAGCTGTTTTGATACAGTTTTCCTGCAAGTGAAACTAGACTGACCTGTAAGGGTTTGTAAATGAAATATGACCGGTGAATCTAGGCTACCTGTTAATTTTCATCTTGCTGCAAGGTAGTGATGGGATTTTGGCTTTCAGGGCTATTGGTTGGCGGTCATCGGGCAAGGAAGAGGTGTTTAGCATCTGGCAGGCTGAGCCTGTATGAAAGCCTTGATTTTTGAGCATTCTAATCTAAACCATTTCCCAAGAGAAGGAATTTAATTAATGTGTGTACCCTGCAAGGGCTTTGACAGAGGGAAATAAGTGGCAGGGAAGTTCTGGCAGAGTAAGTGCCTGCCCTGAGTCAGCATTAACTCTCCAGAGAAGGATTTTGTTGGGATGTGGGAACAGATGTGCACTGTAACACCCGCTGAGTATCATCTAACCCAGCCCTTGTCTCAGTACAGAGGCTGGGGACTGAAGTGTTCCTCCGAGTTTTTAGGAACATGAATATTTTGTTTCAGACCGGTGGGGGAGGTGCTGACTGGGGAATTTGAAGTAGACCCCAGAACCTCCAAAACTGGAGCCAAGTGTTTTGGTGAAATCCATGTCTCTTGTGTGTTCTCCTCCAGGTAGTCATTAATGGACATAAAGCTTCCAGCTTGGCCATATACAATATCTGCTTGCAGAGCTTTCTGCAATATACCATAAAGAGAACCACTTGTGTAGGTTTCCATCTGAGCTACTTTGTAGTGCCAAGTTTCTGTCTTCCTGAACTGCGCTGCACATCATGGCATAGGCCGAGGAGAAGCATTGACTGCTGGAATAGTTTGAAGTTGCAGTGCAGAGGTAGAAAGTTAAACTGGAGAGTTTCTTAGATATCCTCTGGGTGCATTTAGCAGTGCAAATGAAAGCCAGTTGGGTTGGATTTTAATGATTGTCTACTGCATACTGTGCCTTGCAATGTGTGGAGGAAGGAGAAAGGAAAGGGTGGCTGTGGCTTGTCAGCTCCTGGCTTCCCTGTCAGCTGCAAGAAGCAGAAGAACAAAGTTTTGTCAAATCCACTAGTGGCTACCACTGACAGAAGCTGGAGCTTACAACACTTATGATAAATAGATGAGAAGCACAGACTGTGGTGTGCTGTGCTGCCTTTTGGGATGCAGCACAGCCCTCGGACAGGTGCCGCCTGGCCAGCGTTCCCCTGGAGAAGGTGAGGATCAGGGCGATATCTCCAGTAGCTTTGAGGCTGGCTTGGCTCTTGGCTCAAAACCGACGTTTTAGACATGCATAAATGACTGTTTGTGTTTGGCTCTTTCTTTAGTGCTTAACCAGTGTTCCTAGAGAATCTGAGGAATTGCCTATAAAAGTTTCTACATCTGTTTCCTTCCTTAGGCTCTGTAGGCAGCTTGTCAGTCGCTGCCTTATATCCCATTTGGGGCAGGGTGGGATACTGTATTTATTTATGCTTTTTTCAGTGCGTCTGGAACCTATCCTGGACTTAAAGCACCTCGCAAATTTTTAAAGCAAGCCATTAACAAATAGTAGATGCGCCACTTTCATGTTTCAGTTCATCCCTTTTCCTGGAACTGATTTCTGATTAAAAGTCCTTTTCCCATAAAAACTAAGCCCCTTGCTGCACCAGCAGAAACCTGCACCTCCCCAACGTGCTCTGTCCTGAGGCTGTTGGAAGTGACCTTGCAGTGGGGGTGTGGATCTGGCTGTGAGAAAATATGTAGTATGTTGTATGGTTTCAGCTTTGAGAAACTAGGACTGAAGAGCGCTTCACAATCGAGGGACCTTTAGGAGATCCTGTTTTCAGGTGCAAGTGTCTTTGCTAAGTCCTTTCCACTCCAGCTATCTACTCTAGTCTGAGAAATTTCATACGAAGCAATCCCAAAAAAATAGGGCTGGGAGGTGGAGCAAGGCAGGGGGGAGGCTGGAACAACAGTGTTCTGCAATAGTAGGGAGGGAATAAAAGACAAAAAACCAATTCTGGTGATCTTTTCTTTAAAACTGCGTGGCACACCCATGCTTTGCAGCAGAGGCATGAAAGCTGGCAAGGAACTGGCTTTTGTTTCAAGGATATGCCTTTTGTGGTTTCTGTCAAAATCCACCCAAATTTGGCAAAGCTGTCAGGCTTTTAACAAACTTAGTTCACGCATATTCAGCAGCAAGGAGTTGGATTTTCAGACTCTGCCCAAAGAGTGCAGAGCCTCTCCAAATCTGCCTCAGGGCAGGAGCACTGTGTGGTGGAAGGTGAAGATGTGCTTTCAGCGCGCTGCCTCTTTCTTCAGGGCTATTAGAGGATGGCAAACACTTGTGCTAGGAAGCCTACATCTTTGTGTCAGTTTATTCTTTCCTAAGCAGTCTTGAGGGGCATCCAGTTTGGATGTAGATAAGAAGAATGGCAGGACAGGCAAGGTGAGAACAGAAGCCTGGGGTTTGGTTGGAAAGGTGAAGAACTGGGAAGGTGGGAGAGAAGGAGTGGAGAGATGATGAGCCATGGAGAGGGCTTGGCAAGCGACCAGGGCACTCAACTCTGGCCAGAAAGATGAAGAATAAGGGAATGAGGTCAGAAGATGAGCCTGGAGCTTCTAGGGCAGGATTCTGAATTAAGGGACATGGGTTTGAGGAGGTGACAGCTGGCTGGAGGGGAGAAGGGGAGAATAGAGACAAGAGTTGAGTCGCTATAGGTGAAACTGGACAGGGACTACTTTGTGTTATTCCCTCACTATAAACTTTATCTCTGCCAATTCCAGGTTAAGTGTGTTCAGTTAAATAAAAATGCCAAGTGCCAGGATGAAGGTTGCCCGAAAAATTTAAACATAACTGCTTTTGTTTTGGTCATGTTCCTCTTCCCATGTTGGCCTATAGTCTACAAGAAGTGGGATTTAAGATATTTGGCCAGGTTTTCAGCTGGTGAGGATTAATATAACTTTATCAATAGCTCTGCACTGATTTATACAGATAGCCTGGTACTATAAGCATCTTCCCACCTCTGTTATTTCTTAACATGGCTCATGCCTTTAAAAGTAATAAAGATGTGGTCTGGTACTCTCAGACCTGTCAGGAGGCTGAGGTTACTTATTAGTAGCCAAGAGCAGAATCTTTCTTTCCCTCTGTAAATTATCTTCATTTTACTGTGTTTTAAAATGCATCACTTGAAAATCTAAAATATTTGACAGTCTGTAAATGTATTCAAACTACTGCAGCATTTAGCAATGGTCAAATAGCTATACTTTATATACTGTCACATATATTTAATATATGTGCAGAAATGTCACCAGACAGAATAGTTATGTGGAAAATATTATAATAAATGTAAAAATTGTCATAATCTACTGATAAAAATGACCCTAATTTATTTGGACCATTGACATGTGCATATATATCTTTGCTCTGAGTCTTTATTCTATAATTTTGATAAATAACTTAGTTTTACTACTTGTTTCCATCATACGCAACACCCTGGGATGAGCTGGAAGTTGGATGGCAGAAGTATCAAGCGGGAATTAGTAGGTGCCTTTTGTTTTCGAAGTACAGTGAGGTGAAGTTTGAATGAGTTTTAACATTCTTGAATATTTAAATGCCTTGGGGTATCTTGTATTTAAGGAGGATTTTTCTCCTAATTAGCTTCTTTGTGTATTTTCTGCTTTTCCCCTGGTTTTGTTTTGTATAAGCCTCAAATATAATTTTATTATTGTGACTTTCTGTTAAATTCTGGAAAATGTTTTTAAGTTCAGATGTGTTGTTTTGATGCTTTGGTGTTGATCCTCCATGCTTGTAACAGGGTTGGTTTTGAAGTCAACAGTGCTATATTAACATAAATCCATATACCAGGTTGGCTGTTTAACAAGCTGCTATACAGAAAGAGGGGATAGCTTTTAAATTATTATGGCTTTTTTCTCATTGATTTCTTTAGTCAACATTTGACTCCATGTTGGTGTGATGTTGTCTAGGGACACAATCCAGCAAACATCCAAATACTCTTACAGCTGCTGTGAAGCTTGCATGGGAAGTCATTGGACTGCTCTTTGCAGGCACCAAGTATAAAAATACAAGATGCCAGTGAATCTTTCTGAATGGGAGTGAGATTCATAATATTAATAGTAACGTAACAGTTTTATTTTCTTCTGGTAATTTCTGTGTTCTGATCGTTTCTCAGCCCACCAGATGTAGCCATCTTATTAATGCGCTCTGAGATGTTCTGCACCAAATATTAATATCAGCATTATTACAGTGTCAGCACTTCTCCAGTGTTAGCAGATATATTGTTTTCATTATATAAATCTAGTCCCCACACTCTCTGCTTTCCAGTTTAATTAATCCGCCATCACACCGACATTGCCAAGAAACCTGTAGCTATTTATAGAATAGCATTGTGTTTTAATACAAAAAAGATAAATATGAGTTGGAACGTTACAAACAGTGTTACGAGAGGGATTAAAAAATTAATTTAACTCAATATTAGAAGCTATAGGCTGCCTTTAATGCTTTTTACCCCATGAAAAATGTTACCTGTCATTAAGCAGATAGCAGATTAGCTTTACTTGTGAGTTTGTCTTGACTTTCTGTACTATTAGACTAGCCCCAGTGTGTGTGTGTGTGTGTGTGTGTGTGTACAGAGGTCACATCCAAACAGACTGGGTCAGCCTGAAGTTGGCCATCACCTTGTGCAGTACGTGGGATGTGCTGGTAGGAATGTTTGACATAGCGCAACAGTCTGTTGCTGTTTACTGCTCCTCTTATGCATGTCTTTATAAGGTGTAGCACGGGATGGGTGGGATTAAACAGGGCAAAGAACTTCAAGTACACTTCAGTGCCGCAAGAGCATGAACCACAGGGATCAGATGCTAAAACTTCTGAATAAAGAAATTTTGTAGGGAAAAGGTTTTATTTTTATGATAAATGATAAATCTTGATGATAAAAAAGGCTTTTTTTAATTTTCTTTTTTTATTTCTATGCTATCAAGAAACCTGGATGGGTGAGTCTTCACCAGTGAGCAGCCAGCATTTTCCAAGACCCACCATACAGTAGGAGGGAAAATGACCCCACAGATCCCCAAATGTGCTCTAAGATTCCTGATTCTGGCTGTCCTTGGCCAAAGCCCTTTGGGAGGCAGAGGTGGATCAGAAGATTCATCATGCTCATCAAATTTCCTTTGTGAACTTCCTAATCTCTTTTAGAAACTGGCTGTGCTTATTGCTCATGGGGTACTGCACTCTGCTGCTTAATTGCAAAGTATGGCACTTGCGCTTCTTCCTTGTTTTTAACGTCCCCTTTCTGTATGCTGTTTATGGTTTTGCAGACCAACACCTAGAATGTCTGCTTGGTTATCTTCCCCAAGCCGAAGGATCCTTACCCATATAGGCTCATCTTGAAAGCCATTCCACATACCCTCCTTGGCCCTCCTTATATGTCTTCATGTTCTTGCATGTACTATTTTGAGATGAGTGAGCAGAACTATATCCTACTTAAGCAGCAAGCTGCAGGTTTAGGTAATGATCAGGTTTTCCTTTTGGTCCCCATTCCTTTCCTAAAAATGCCTAATCCTTGTTTTCCCTTTTAACCTCCTCTGAGCTTTCCTTTCTGTGGACTTAGACCCCCAGACCTCTCCAGCATAGTAGTACCTAACTTGAAGCCTATCCTTGTGTATTTATGGCTCCAGTTATTTTACCCAAGTGCATCACTTATTGTTTATTGTCACAGAATTTCATTTGTCATTTTATTACTGAGTTCAGAGTCCTTTTGCAGCTCTTTGAGGTTACCTTTAGTTTTGCTGCGGATATAAAACTACTGAAGTAGTGAAATTATTTGCCCACTTTCTCAGGCTATTAATATATCGAATAGCAATAAGTATTAGAGATTTCTTTTGAAACCTTCCTTCCACTGTGAAAATTACTATTTGTTGCTGTTTTGTTTTGAGTCTTTTATGCATTTATTGAAACCTCTTGTCGCACTTCTGTAAAAGGACTTTGTTGAAAGCATCCAGAAGATCCAGAGTATGCTATATTGCTTCTATCGCTTTTACCCGCACTGACTGGCTCCTTCAGAAGACTCTAACAGAATTGCAAGGCATGACCTTCTTCTATTAAAGTTATGTTGGCTCTTCCCCTGCTTAACATGTTTAGCCTTATCTTGAAAAATTCTGTTCTTTATTGTCATTTCCATAGCTTTACACTGTCCTCTATTTCCTGCAAACTTTTGTGTTTTTCTAGTTTTGATGGTATATTTGCCATCTGCAATGTCTTTGGCACCAGGTGGATCTAAGTCATAGAATCATAGAATAGTTAGGGCTGGAAAGAACCCTAGGATCATCAAGTTCCAACCCCCCTGCCATGAGTGGGGACACCTCACACTAGACCATGTTGCCCAAGGTAGAGTAATGGTAGTAAATTGTAAATGATAGAGTTACAGTATCAGTAAGTGGTACTTTCATAAACTGGTATTTGAGTTCCTTTACAGTTCTGTGTAGGAGCAGAAATGAGAGCTGGTGTGGTCTGTGTTTAGCTACTGTGTCTTTAAGAATCAAGAAATCAGAAGAAAACTCAGTGGCTTTGTGCCGATGATAGTATTAGACTTCATTTGTCCTATAGTCTTACACTATAGTGGCCAGAGGGGCTTTTAAAACAAGATGAATTTTTCCTCAATATATGAGTATATTGCAAAAAAACCCTTTGCAAACATTGATTTAAAACCAAATGATTGCGTATTTTCATATTGCAGAATAAAAAAACCAATTGCATTCTTAGTAACAAATACATACTTTAATCCTATTGAAGGGAGTGCTTGTGGCACACTTCATTTTTCTGTTTAATACCCCAGCTGGTTTACTCTTCCACATTTTCCTTCAAAATACCATAAGTGGGAAAAGAGGTTGAAATGGTTTAACTCAAAGGCATTCAGGAGCAAGCAAATGCCGTCAAGTGTCTTCAGCCAGTAGATTTCAATTTGCATTTAATATTTGCATAACTTAAACATTAGCCAGGAGAATTTTTAAGCTTTTTTTTTTTCCTTTTAATTTGGCTTAAAAAAAGTAAAAAGGACTCCTCCTGGACTGCGATCTTGTATCTCAAGTTTCAGACCGAAGTAAACTTTTACAGCCGAGTTGTAAAATAGCAGTTTATGAGACAAACTCTGCCAAAACTTTAACTATAACTGTGCCAATGTGCCATTATAATAATCCAACAATAATCATGGTCCATTATATTAAATCACTCGCACAGACAAAGGCTGCTAACCTTTCCAAGTGGGAAAAAATGTTCCTTTCAAATCAGGGATAAATTCCAACTGAGAAGACCAAATGCTCCAGCCTTTAAGTAGTGAATACATTTACTTCTCCCCAGGGCTCAAATAACCCAACATTTGGTAAATGTTTAACAAGGAGGAATTCTCCCTCCCATTTGCCCTTTTCTCATATACACTAGATTAACAAATTCAGTTTAACAAGAAGATCTGTGTTACCCCCTGGTATCCCTCAATTAGATCCTTCCTCCTGTTATTGGCGTATCATCCCAGTCCATTTGTTTGATAAGAAGACCCAAAGTAATTAGCTGTGTGGCAGAAACAGTGTCTTCCACCAGCCCTAGCTCTTAAACAGACAAGTCTCCCACGCATGTGAAGAGGTGGTTTTTGCTGGTGTTCATTCCTTTTTGCATGTATTTTTTTAAGGGGATCTCCCTGGGGTTTTTCTGTAGCATTTTAGAGGAGATTAAGCGAGCATGGCATGTAACTCTTGACTCCAGTTATGCCTCCCTGCAGCATGTCAGGAACTAAATCAAAGCCTCTGCAGGAATTCACAAATCCAGCTTAGAAATCTCATATTTAGTCCTGGATAAATGAACATTGTTAAGGACAGAATAACCACAGGCACTCTGACACATTCAGATGGTGGTGGGAGGCAGTGTCTGTGTTGGCTCCGTGGAGTCACCGATTCCTCTGTTAGCCTTTTCTCTTTTCAGCTGAGCTTTGCCACATTCAGATACCCTGTTGCTGCTTCATGTTGTATCTGGTGAGCTGGATGGATGGCAAAAGTATACTCACACTGATGAGCAGGATTCAGATTTGGTGAAACTTTTCCTTTTGTGGGGGTTTTTATTTTCCTTCAGTTTGTCAAATGAGTGGGCTTATGCTGTAAAAGGAATCTGGAGCTCTCTTGGTTTTCCTAGGAATGTGTTAGAAACTTCACAGCTACCAACTTTGTCCCAAGACATTCACAGAGGTTAATGCCTGCAAAGCCTGGGAGGGGAGCAGAGCTGGGATGAGAGGGAACTGAAGCCCTTATTGGTGATCTGAAGTGCACCAAGCAGCTGCATTTAATTCCAGGGCTAGAGCTTTTACCTACGTTTAACACTCGAGAGGCAGTGGTGACAGCTGGCAAAAGTCTCTAATGCTTTTAATGGCAGCCAGTGTCACTGATGAATAAAGCACCTTCCCATGCCTTAATCAGAGGCAGGACTTACATCTGTTGTTGAAACCTGACTAGAGGATTCTCCTGCAAGGCTCAGCACATGTGTGACTGTACATAGTTATTGCCAAAATGTTTTGTGCCACAGGTAGGATTTCCCTCTGATCCAAGGCATAAAGGCCTGGATGAAAGTCAGGCAGTGTCATTGGTGTGCTGGAGGAGAGCTAAGGTGGGAACACTGCAATACTGCTCAGTGTGTATTTCAGCACTGTGGCATTCCTCTATAAGCCACTGCATTTCATCACTTCACCAGCACTGAGGGCTCCACACCTGATAGTGCTCAGTGACTTAAATATCTGTGTCAGAAGAGCCTTTGGATCAGCTCAGGATTGTAGTGATGACAAGGACTGTGGTGGTCTGCTTTACTGTGGGGATGAGCCTGCTCTTCGGGTACGTGGGTCCCCAGCAGAGCACTGGGCCATTGTCGTTCCACGTGGCTTCTCGCTGGCTTCTGACCGGCTGACCTTCTAGAAGCATTTCTTTTGGGACTTGCTCCTGTCATTTCTGTTTCTGACACCTCAAATTAGATAATGGCAGTGTCAGACTCTAGTCAGACTGGCCATTGAAGCTGATAATAAAGATAATAATTTGCTGCTTGTGTGATATATGTCACCAAGGGCTCAATGCTGAGCCCTTCACTGTAGCAGATGGGGATTGAGCCATCATCTGTGTGGGAGAGGTCTCATATCCCAGGAAACAGCAGTGTTGTTCCTTCAGCTCCACATAGAGAGTGATTTGGAATTACCTGCAGGTAAAGCAATCCCCTCACCTGTGGCCAAGCCTTATTATTTTGGCTGTGATTGCCAAGGGGATGGGTTCAGAGAGACTCCTCAATGGAAAGGTATTTGCCCATGCACTCTGCAAATGCATTCACTTCTAAGGAGTTTATGCATGAAAGGGTCTCTCAAATGAAGGCGTGTTTTTATTTGTAACTAGCTCCTTTAACTGTTGGCAGAGGAATAATTTCTCACTTACTTGTATTTTTATGAATCAAGCTAAATGAAATAACACAGCCTAGGTGCAAGAAGGCACCAGAGGACTCATTTGGATAAACAGCACTCTTCATTCTCAAGTTATTCACACAGTTGTTCTGCTGTACTGAGACATGAGAAAGCAAAACCATTCAAGTGCTTCAGTAACACTGAGAAAACCAATTCAGTGGGAGGACTGTGTAATAGAACTGTGTCACAAGATAATCACTCCTCGCTGCTACACAAATGCTACAGCAGAAATGTGTCCTTGTCACAAAGATGCAATTACTGATGGCTCAGTAGTTTGATCAAAAAGTAAATACCCAGACAATGCAGTAAAGAGCCAGTATTTCCCTCAGCTCTGTAGCCACCTCCTTGTATACACATGTATAACGCTTCCCATTTTGCTCTACTGTCTTTCCAAGGAGAGAAAAAGGAGTATTTCTAAATGCCTGGGAAAAGTAATTCTGACAAGACATGTGCATTCATTTAAGGAATTGCAGAAGTAAAAAATACTTTGTCTGCTTGGCAGATCATTTTCACTTTTGAGACTAATACAGAAAAATGAAGTCGGATGGGATGCCCAAACTCCCCATTCTAAAGGCTGAAGCATTTTGAGATGATAAAGAGGTTTCTTTCTCAAAATCAGCTTTGCCAGTAGCCTGTTCACTCGGCAGCTTTCCTATCTGGTGTTTGGTTGGGATGCTCTCTTAATTTAGGTTCAAGCAGTACTTAATTCTGCAAAATGCTGGAAATTGTCTGCACACCCTCAAACTGCAGTAAGGTCCGTGAGCAATAGCGGTACTCAGGACCTTGCAGAATGTTTTTCATTTGACTGGTAATGCTGTTAGATGTTAGATAACTTCTGCAAGGTCAGGAACTGACTTTTGGATCTGTTCGTCAAGCAGGAACACAGTGAGGCTGAAGTTGCTTTGTGGCAGCCTCTATTTACGTGCTTACTGTACACTAATGGTGAGTGGGCTGGGTAGGCACAATGGAGAGCAAAGCTGTCTGCTTGCCTTCCTGGGTCAGGTTTGGCTGGAGAATACCATTGATCATTCCTAGGGAGCACTGAACATGTTTGTCTGAAGGGGTTTCCCAGAGCAGTTCTCACTGTGAGGAGAAGATGGATGAGAGGTTCAGGGAGCAGGAATTCAGCAGTGTGAGCACAGGCTGGCCTCGGGGCTTGCAGAAAGGGAGACTTCTCTTGGTACCCCAGAGCTTGCTGCAGCTCAGGCACCTAATGAAAGGTGGCTGGGTTGAGAGCAGCCGTGCAGGAAAGGACCTGTTCTGCTAGGGTGGGATGATCAGTTTACAAAGCACTTCTTTATTCTCTGCTCGTCTCACTGATTTTTAGCTGTTTTTAAAAGTCAGTTACTCCAGTTTCTGTTCCGATAGCATCTAATGACAGAGCTAATGAGTGCTTTCGGAGTTGCTGATGCATTAGTGGCTGTTTAAGGAGCAGGCTCAGTTCTGGCTGACTTGGGGCTCCTTCTGATGTGCTTGAAGTCGCTCTGTGTTAAAATAAGGAAGGTGTTAAATCTTTCCAATGCTGCCTGCTGCTCTTGAAATTTACTGAGTAGAAACCAAACCAAACCAAGAACTGATCTGGTTCAGCAGTGTATGATTGAGGAGATGCTAAAGGAGTCTGTCAGTAAGCTTTGGATCATCCTGCTAAAGTTCTTGTGAAGATGGAGGAGGGTCAAAGGGATGTGAAGCCCTAAGAGTTTTTCCAGAGCACAGTGTTTCATTGCCTTCCTTAAGAGTGAGCCAGGCCATGGCAATGCAGGCTAATTGTGGGAGCAACTGTTTATTTTGTGCCATGAAGCCAGGCCACACTAACAGGATAATAGGAAAATTTCTGCATGAGGTTGGTCTTATGCTGCCCATGGAAGGTGCTGGGACCTGTGATCAGCAAGAAGGATTGACGGGTAGTCTTCTGGTTCTGCTTAGAAGTTGCCTACATGCTCTCCTATAAAACTGGGGCTTGTCTGAAAATGGTATGAAAAGAGCTGCAGGGAAATAGAGACTTTCTGCTCTCTATGTGTCCTATACAAAATGGCAGTTTTCCAGTGTCACTTATAAATGATCCTTTCCTTGACATGCAACCAGATGCCAGAGAATTTGGTACAAGCTTTTACATTGCCCTGAAAGCCATAAAAACATGAAAAATTCCTTTCTTGGTTGCAAGAGAGTAGCTCTCTTGGTGGGTAAGGCTGTCCCATCTTTGCCTGGCTTTATTGAATTTGGTTTTAGGTATAGGTTCAAAAATGTCTTCCTCTTAACTACTTCCAAAAGGTCAGCAGAAAGTGCTGCTTCATCATTATACGAAACACTTCAGGGGTGGGAAAGAACTGGAAATTAGTTGTTCTTTGCATTTTCGATAGCAAATATATTCAAAACCCAAGCACTTTTCCTCTGCTCTGCTGTGCAAATGCCATGAAGCTAACTTGGTTTCTTTCTTTCTCTTCTTTTCTGATACCTGATTTCAGTGCAAAACCATACCTTAATCAGATTTTGCTACTAGCACTACTCTGCCCTGAAACCTCATAGACGTCATCAGCTGCTCCACAGCCATCTTAAGCCATGAGATGATGGGACAGCCTGGGAATAAGGGATGGAATTCTATTCTGCTGCTGCTCAGAGCGCTCTTACACAGCTCTGGTTTTGGCTCCTTGCTTGCTCAAGTGGAACTGTCTGATTAAGTAACACGTAGGAAATAGATTTTGGGCCAAGTCTGAATCATCGAGCTATTAATTTAGAAGAAGTGGTTGGTTTTTATGTTGTGTGTGTTGGGCTGTTTTAAATCCATGATGCTCGCTCCTTTGCCCCCAAAGGGATGCTCAGGAAGTTCATTTGAATTAGGTGTGAATTTGTAGTGTATGAGCTGTGTAGACACCTTTGCACAGAATGCAAGCAGCCTGAAGTTGGCTTGGCTCTGAAAATGGATTTAGTCCATCCTCTGCCTTAATAAGTGTTTCCTTGCTGAGATGTAATTAGCTAATTAGCTGATTTAACTAATCCTGCTTTTAAATTAATTTGGATTACTTCCCTTGACTGTCCCCTGAGACAGAAGTGCTTAGCTCTCATGGTAACTAATGCTGCTGAATTCTGGGGGACACTACATGTGGAACAGTACTTCTGTAACATCCCATCTTTTGAGCCTAGGTTTTGGGATCTTGGGAAGCTAAGAATTTGGGAGTATTATCTCATCTAAACACCACCCATTCAGTCTGTGCACTTCACTTCCAAAGTCATTACTGGAGCCAGGACTTGTATTTCAGGTACATCTGACCTTTTGCTTGAATAATTTGGGCTCTAATTTCAAGTCAAGCCATGAGGTGTAGGTAAAGTCTCAAGTTTCTTTTTAAATTGCCAGGCTTAAGTGCTGGAAGCATAGCTGAATTCTCTGACATCTTGGAAAGTTCACATGCTGTCAAAGTCAAAAGATTTTAATTAATAAATAAATTGGATATAGCATCAGTGATGTTAGATCTCAGCCTAGAGCAGGGGCAGAAGTACCTAGACAGAATGGAACTTCCCTGCTTGTGTACGGTTTGATGACTTGTAGCTTTTGAAGCTGTTCCTGAGCTTTTTTGGTTTTGAGTATCCACTGAGAATGGACTGGAAAAGGGTAGATGGAATGCATATAGTTTAATGGAGAAAGGAAAAAATATTAAACCAGATGAGACTCCTCTGAGTGCAAAACAAGTCGGTAATTGTATCCAGAGTATCGTTATCAGCATTCCCCTATCCAATTGGAAGAATGTGATGTGTAATATTCCACAGCTATCTGTCCTGCTTCCAGGTCTGTTCAGTGTTGTCATTAATGACTTGCACAGTGCAGTAGAGAGTATGCTTATTAAATTTGCAGACAACATGAAGCTATAAGCGCCTGCAAATATACTGGAGGACAGGATTAGGAGTTTAAAAAGGCATATACAAATTGAGGAACTGGTCCAAAACAAGGAGTAAAGTTCTACTGAGGACTAGCCTCAGAAGTAATAAAGTGCAAGAATGTGGGATGCATAACTACTGGGTAGGTGACAACACTTGAGATAGGTTTCAGTGAATTATGGCCAGATCACAAGCTGCATGCAAATTAAAACCAACCAAACAAGAACAAAACAAATGATCTAACTCATGGGATTGCATACAAAGGGAGTCCTGCTACTAGGAACTTACTAAGCATCTACCTTCAAGACACCCAGCATTGTAAGGGTCTCAGCTAGGTTTGCTACTGTTCTTCAAAGAACATGGGAGAGCTGGAAACAGTCCAGAGGATAACACTGAGAGTAATCAAAGGTTTGGGAAAGATGGGTTGTGAAGAGGAACTGGAGAAACTGAAGTTCTCTTGTCTTCTCGGAGTCCCTATCTGCAGTTAGACAAAGATATTTTTCAGTATATAAAAGGCTTTTGGAGAAATAAAATGTAACGAATTACCTGTGTTACTAGTTTGTATTTGGGCCAAAATAACAGCAGGAGAGTTCCAGATTAGATGCTCGGAAAACTTCTCCAGAAATAATGGTGACAATGGACTAGATTGCCTGTTGAAGTCATGACGTTTCTGTTATTGAAGGTCAATAGGAGCAGGTTAGAAGAACATTGATCAGCAATGAAATTGATACAGTCGCCCCTGTGTTGCAGGAAGACTGAGTTCGGGTGCATTAGAGGACCTCTTGATGTCTTTTTCGGTCTTGTGGTCTGACAGCAATCAGTATAGTGCCCAGAACAGTATCCAGAGGCGGCAGTTACGCAGTTATTTATGCTACTGTTCTAATATTTGCAGGTAATTAGTTTTATTATTCCTAGGCTTTCTAGGAGTAGATAGGTCAGGATCAGGGCGCTCTGAGGGCAGCTCAGGTGTGTACACATGGATACCTGCTTTCCAAATGCAGCACTGTTTTCCAGACAGGTTTGTTCCCATCCTTATTTATTGAGTTCCGGAGAGGAGCTCAGACTAGAACTTGGCAATATTTTTTTCCAACCAAATTTATGTTGAATTTGGTATACAGTTTCAGTCAAAAAGCTTTGTTTTGGTACTTGTTGAGCCAAGTAGTCTGATTTTCTGTGATGGGTTGACAAACAATCCATCCCTATTCACAAATGAGCAAGTTCTCCTTGTGCTGTGTGGTTTAGGCACACTCCCAGCCTTAGATATAATTGTGTTTTAAGTCAAGAAGTCAAGGAGATACGTATCTGTGTGCCATGGGCTATGTATTCTAGCCAGTTCTCCATGAGTTTGAGGGGTCAGTGTTTTTGTGGTGTCTGCAGGAATCTTTCATTTTAATGAAAAAAAAAAAAGACAATTTCAGAGCATACATTTTTTTCTGTATTAAACACATTTAGAGCACTGTATTAGACCCTCTTGTTCTTTTACCCTTTTACCATTTCCCTTCTACAGCTGTTACTTCTACATAATAGTAAAAGGCTGTGTAGGACAGGCAGGTGGGATGGAGGACCCTACAATTAGCTTTTCCCCCTCTGAAATGAGGCTAAAGGTAGCATTTGCTTCATCAGCACACACCCAGGAAGTGCAACATAGTGTTTTGAAAGAGAAAGTCTGGGGGACAGCTCACATTTGTGGGGTAAATACTAATTTATGTTCCTTAGTTGAGCATGTTAAAACATCTAAACCTTGTAAGTCATCCAGGCTTTCCCCATCCTTCAAAATACTCTGTTTTCTTTACATACTCAAATATTGTCCTGGCTTTTATGTGTAAAGCGTGGCAAGCAAAGCTTGGGACAGCTTCTAGGAAGAGGAGAGTGCTCTTTCTTCTGTGTTTTGGAAGTAGTGAGTGAGTTTGGAGCAGTCGTTTAAATGGTTCATTGTGCATGCACATGTCTCTGTGTGTCTAAGCAATCATAGTCATTTCTTTATACAATTCTTCAAAGTCCTGGACAAGATCTGGGCTCCATGGATTTCAGTACAGTAAATGCATGTAATTCAAGATGGGAAGAAAGGAAAGGAGCATTTATTTTACAGATGGGGAACTGAATCATACAGAACTAAGACTGTCCAAAAATAATACAGGAAAACTGTGGCAGAACATGGATTCAAGCCTGAACTTTGTGATGTCTCACTTGGATCCCTAATTACAAGGCTGTTGTTAACTTTCCAAGTTGTTGTCTTACATGTAATCCTAGCACTTAGACCTTTAACTATTTTGCCACTAAATTAAACCTTTCTTCACTCTGCTGGAACACAGAGCCGGAACACTAGTGTGACCAACTAGAAAATGATGATTTCACACAAAAGATAGGGAGAGGTGGCCAAATGGATAGAGAGCGGTCTTGCATCAGGCTGACCCATTAGGTGTCGCGTCAAGAAGTGCCACATTGCTGCCTTCCTGCACCTTTGTGATGTATCTCACACTTGTCGCTGCAGCTCTTGGTGTGACTACAGCCATGGTTATCGCTCAGGATCCTTGGCTTGAGGCACGGAGGCCAGCTGTGCTATTAGAGAAGTGCCATCGTGGGAAGCTGGAGCTGCAGCCAGCATGGCTGTGATATCGGCACAGCTTCTAACATTCTTGGACACCTCCTCTTTGCCGCTCTCCTCTTTCCCACTCTCGCTTCCCCGAGCCCATTAAACTGCCCAGGTCAGATGAAAATTTCTATTCAGCAATTTTTTTCCTCCCTCCCCCCATACTTTCAACCATACGAACTTGTTCAAGGAGAAATATGTGCTATCTCAGAAACATACGTGGGTGTGAAAGCATGCGCTAAGTAAGGCTTTTCTTCAGGTTAAGAAAACAGCAAACTCGTTCTGTGACATTCTCTCATCCTCCGGTGACCTACGCAGGGCACAGGGAGTGTTACACATACACCTGAAGCAAAAACAAAGCTGTAAAACATCTAAAACTCTGCAGTTGCTGGGTGAGGTTGGAGTGGATGTGCAGGTGCATACCAAAGCAAAATTATCCTGGCTTGTGTTCCTGTCCTGTTTCATAAGCGTTAACCACGATTTTGGATAAGAAATTCCCAAGGAAAAAGGAAGAAGAGTGGGGAATGGTAGTTGAGAAATCAGTGGCTTTCCCCAAAGCAGCCCAGTAGCTGCTCTCTAGCTGCCTGATTGCCAGCTTTTGGCAGAGATTTAAAAGCTGAGTGTCTGTTGATTGTCAGGCCAGCATTGTCAGTCACCTGCGTTCAGGTTAATGCTTCAGGGAGCTGGCCAAATTCCAGGGGATAACTCGCCTATATAAAGATATCATTGCTGTTTTAATTGGATCTAGATGTTTTTCCCTCCTACCTCAGTCTCTTGCTCCTTCTTTGTGCTGTGAAAACGTGAGGTGGCTCTGCACAGCTTGTAGACGTTCAGAGCCAGCCCAAATTGCCATGTCCCTCATGAAGAAAAAGTGGCTTAAATCTAGAGTCCTTCAAATTAAGAGTGTCCCAAATTAATGTCTATGCTTTTTTTCAGAACAGGATGAACTGAACAGATAGGCTGAAAAATGTAGTGAGTAATATGTGTAAACTCAAGCCTTTGGTATGCAGTCTAATCTGGCACAGCACCCAACTTGCCTGACTAATCTGCTTTATGTCAGCATGATGGGGTTTGTTGGAAGTGATGATATCTTTTAGTAGACAAAGTAATTTAGTTGGCCATCTATTAGTAACATAAGACAAGCTTTCAGGCACATAAGCCCTAATGCAGGACACCTGAAAGCTTAAAAGAAGGCATCATCTGTGCCTTCAGCTGACTTGCAGAAGCAGTTGGGAGCTTAAAGCTTGCCTTAAAGCTTGCCCATTCTTGCCACTCTTTTCTGCTTGATCTAATGAAGGTTTTACTCTGCTTTGTCTGCCTGATGTCTAGAAGCCATCTTATCCACCCAAGAGTATAATAACACAAAATAACTTCCCAAAACAAATAACAGCAAAACTTTCAAACCAGCTGGTTTTTGTGGCGTCTAGGTTTCAGGGTACCCAGCTTTGTTTTGCTGGTCATTTGTTCTGTGGTACTGATGTTCTGCACTGACTTAAAATCGAAGCCTCTCATGATGTCTGAATGAGTACTCCAAAGAAGATGTCTAAAGTTAGTAATCACGGACAAAAAACACAGATTTTGAAGTTAATTGTGATGAGATAAAGCACAATAAATCAGTTTAGCTGTTCTCCTATGATGTTTACCTTCAGTGAAAAGAAATGTTACTTAGTTACTTGCCTGTCTTGTGGGTTAGAAGTGATGTCAGATAGCTACCAAATACTTTACAGTAACAAAATCTAACAACTGAGTAAAGGAACCGGAATACTGGATCTGGAGCTGTGAAAAACATAATGAAAAACACCCTCCCTCATGAATAGTTTTGGTCCTCATTATAGATTAGTAGTTTTGTGAGATGATGTAGAAATGTTCCTTATTATCACAGCTTTATTGCCTACCTCTGTACATCTGTTCCAAAATTCATTTCAAAATGGCCAGACATTTCAATAATCCGGTGTGGCTTGGAATTTTCATATTGTTTCTGGTGCATTAAAATCTGGATGGAAAGCTGGTACTCTTAAATTTACAATTGCACAGACCGTACAACATCTGGGTAGCTTTGCTCTATTGCTTTCCCTGTTCCTTTAAATTTAGACTGAAGTTATGATGTGCATGAAAGGCTAAAGACCTTGTGTGTGGCAGGTGTTATTTCAAGCTGATAAAAATTCAGTAATATGTTCATTTTACTTTGATATGGCCTCTTACAAAATACATAAAGCTCTGCTTCAAACCCTGGCAAAAATAGGTTTATTTTAAAAACAGGCAAATGGAGGATCTTCTGGCCTTGGCGAAATTACCCATCAACTTACATATGTCTGTGTATATCTATATATAAATATATCCATTAAACTTTTCCCTCAAATGTTATTGATTATTCCTTTAAATCAATGCTTCACCTCTTCTCTGTTGGGATGCACTGATGTACTTTCTGGAGGATCAGTGTAGTTTGTGTGGGTTTTGTCTGAGAATAGTAGTACTAAGACAAATTTCAGACTTTTAAATTACATTGATCCCTTAGTATTACCTGTCTGAGTAATTACTCGTTATTGCCAGTCAAACAGTCATACTTTGCCTTAAACTGATAGGGAGAGAGGAATCTTTGGCAGAGTGAAACCTCCTAGTTCCACTCGTCCCCACTGAGCTTGCTGCTTTACATGAGCTAAAATATAATTGATATAAGCCTCTTCTGCCCCAACACATGGATGGCATCCTAAATATAGTCTGTGTTAGAAGCCCTCTTTAGTCTCAAGGCTCTGTACTTGTATTTCTTTGTTTTTAGAAAATAAAATAAACCAAACAATGTTCAACTCAATCCATAAATATGAGAAAGAATGCAAATGTTGTATTCATCCTCTCTGTACCCGGTCGAACCCAAATCTTTGGAGGGAAACTACGTTTCTCTCTTAAATACTGCACAACTAAATCTGCTTAATGAATTGATGGAGTTTTCTCTGGTTTTGCTTTAAAAAAAGTGACAGAGAAAAAGGGATTTGGGGGAAAGCTGTGCATGTGTGTCTGTGTCTGAGTGTGTATAACTAAATCCCAACTCAGTTACTCCTTAGTCCCTTGAAGTCCCTGTAACCTCCATTGTGAGACATGTTGGAGGGTGCTTCTGGATGAAATGCTGATTAAAAGTCCGATCCCAGTTGTGCTTGGCGTTGCTTTCCAATGTGGATATAGCGCTATTTTGTCAGAACAGGTCTGATCAAACTGAATTCTCAACCTGACCTTCTCCTCACCCCTAATAACTTCCTGGTTCCTTGGTCAGAGAGAGATTTATGAGCAAGAACAAAGCATGATGTGTCTGTCCCAGCAGCGAGGAAAACCAGAAAACTTATTAAGAGAGAAGGGAGGGGGAGAGAAGGGAGAGAATGAGAAGGGAAAGCTGTGAAAGCAAGTCCTGGTTTCAGACACAAGCACCTCAAGCTTCTGGTCTACTGTAATTACCCAGCCACTGAAGAAATGAAACGTCGAAAAATCAATTTTATAAAAAAATCAATGTTTTAAACAATTTGAAGAGCTCTCATAATTTTAAATCTCTCTACAATGTACACGTTTAGAGCCCTGATCACCTTCAAAGTGAAGTGCTCCAATAATTTTAAATAGTTCTGCACACAAAAGGCTCTGAACCCCCATTTCACTTCCAAATGGAAGTAATCTTGAAAATGTGAAGCACACCAATAATTTTAAATAGCTTTCTCTGTCCAAACCTGCCTCTACTTCCACGCAGTTCCTAAAACTCAAAATTTCAGGGTCCGTTTTTGTCTATTGTGTTAAAAGATTAGGGCTTTTTGTTTAAGTTAAAACCAAGAGGAATTTTCTCAGCTTTTTAGTTACTGAAATTATGGGTCTTTGGCCATTAAAAATGTTTCAATGTGTTCCCGTATTTAGTCCAGCCAAAAAGTACAAATTGATGAGTATAGCTGTTATCATTTCCTAACTTACAGCTCTGTGCAGAAAGTGATTTTACATTGAATTGTAATTTCATCCACAAGGGCTTTAGACCTTATATAATTAAAATACCTCAATCCTCTTCAAATTAGAAAAGCAAATTGTTACATATCATAAGTAGGTGCTTTTCACTCTAATGACAGTCACTTACATGATTTATGCCATACATTATTTTATATCAAAGTACAATGAAATAGGCATTACCAAAGGTAATCTCAGTAATGTCTGAAAAGGGATCTCAAACCTCAGTGCAACAATGAATGCAGTATTTAAAATGCAAAACCCAAAGACATTATTATGGTTTTGATTTCTTATGCCACAGCTTCTCCTGATCTGTTATATTAGTACAGCAGTACAAAGGGTGTTTTGGATGTATTTTGCTAAGATAACAGACAGGAAAAAATGGAATATAAAGTCAGATTTTATGCAGAAATTGTTATCCAAGGGATGATAAAGGAAAACTGCATAATCACAAGGAAAAACAATTGATGATGTACAAACTGAAATATATTGAGCTTATGGAATATGCTCATTTCCAGCTTTTAAGCCCTTGCATTATTAAAATGCATAATAAAATAAAATGCTTGGATAATGTATAAACAAATCAGACTAAAGTAGCTTCTTGAGTATGATAATTTTCGTATTTCCATATTCTAGATGAAAATTATCCCTTTTGTGCCCCCCACCCCTGCTCCAGTGACCTATTCCAGAGCCTTGGGAGTCAACAGCGAGAATCCCAATGTCCTCAGCGTCCTTTGTGGCAGGCAAATGCTACCCTGTAATGCTGCATCAGAACAGGGACAAATGGCTATAAATGAGAACAAATGGCTTTCTGTTGGCCGTGAATGCGTTTAGGTTGGAGTTGGGTAAGGGTGTTTAACCATCTGAAGGATGAAACTGGCACAGTAGGAATAACTGGAATTTAAAACTAAATAAATAAAATCTAGCTTTCTATTCATTTATTTGAGAGGCTGAGATTTTGAGGTGGTTGTCTGCAGTGTTACAGGACTTACAGAGTTGCTTATGGTGTTGGTTCTACAGCGTCAGCCACCTCATGTTTTTCAGTCTGTGGCTGCTGGAGCATGGACACTTCCCACCCCTCTAAGCAAGCAGTGCTGTGCAGTGTCACTGCAAAGACTTTACTGAGAAACACAGTCCTGAGTAAGATACTCCATGGTAGGGTTTGATTACCTGCATTTAAGGTTATCAGCCTTGCAGGTCTTTTCCTATGCTGGTTGCTGAATGAATCTACTTACAAGCTGACTGGGGATGTTTTCGTGTGCAAGAGTCCAAAAGTCATAAAGGTTGATGGAGATGGTGTCTGAGTAAGTAAGTAAATGCCAGAGCTCCTTGACTTGGGATGAGCAACTGTCAGGATTTCAGCAATTTTGGTGTATGGGGTTCAAGAACATGGAAGAGTGAGCAGCAGAGAACCCACAAAAGTTACTAAAGGATTGAAAAACCTGATTTACTATGAGAAACTTAGGAAACGCAGTCTAGTTAGCTTGAAGGTTATGGGAGACTTGATCACCTTCTGGGATAACGTGTGTGGGAAACACAAGGTTCATGTTAAACCTACCAGATCCCAGTGCAGTCCCCAGAAGGGGTTGCGAGAGACTTCAGGCTTGATCTGTAGCCCTGCTGCAGGGCAGCTCCATCCCCACTTTATCCCCTCATGCCCACTCGTGGTTGGTGGAGCTAGATCAGTTCAGACTCAAAACACAGCAGGGTGAAGATCATGAACCTCCCAAGGTCTGAGGGAAAGGCAACACGTTCTTCACTATGAAGGAAGTTAAACAGGAGACATCAAGTTTTCGTGAGAGATCTTTCCCAGGAACCAACTCTCAGAGCACTGTAGTCTGCTGAGCATCTTGGTCCCTCATGGCTTCATAAGCGATGGCTTTGTGGTCTGGTGCTTGCTTACTGAGGCCCAGCCTGAATGTGCTTAGCAGTTTGCCTCTCATTTGCGTCAGCGTCTAAATAAAGATGAAACCATGTTTTTATTCTCTTTTCAAGATGAGCCGTTAATTTTATAACAGAGAAGAGCAATCAAAAGATATATAATTAAGAGCATGTTTTTAAAGGTTTCAGAAGAATTTTTTCCTCGGTGTTCAGCAGCCATAGCTGGGGAGGAAGTTGTAAAGGCTCTTAAATGGCAGCAGTCAGACTTCCAAAGCATCCTCAGCAGCAAGACTTCCCATCACTCAGACAATCTGGTCACAGTTTTACATTCCAAAATGGAACCTTAGGGGGTTTAAAAACAATAAATTCACATTCCATTTTGAATAAAATGCCCTTCCCATGCATGGACTCAATGTGCTACTTGGAATAAGCACAGTTTCCAGAAAAAAACCTCTATCTTGAGGCTAATTTCAGACTTAGCCTTAACAAACTGTGGTCCATTTGTCCTGGCTCATTGTACCACCGCAGTCTCGGTGGAGAGACCAGAAGCAGTTAATCTGTGGTGTTTTGGTGTGGCACATGTCCCCCTGCAGCTTCGCAGCTGGAATATCAAAGGCTCTGCCCATTTCCCTGCTTGTCCTACCTATTTGAACGGGTTGAACACACCAAGATTGCAAAATCTGTTTTCCACTGTGATGGGAGTGGGTGAGGGATGTGAGGGCTGAAGAAGCTGCAGTGCTGCTGAGTGGATGCAGAAATACTTCCACACATGTCAGATGCATCTTCCAGCTTTCAGCGGTTGATACTTTGATCTGCCTAACTTCATCAACATCTATCTGTTTGGTTGCTGGAGTGTTACCTTTAGGTCACTCCCAGCAAGCTGTTGTCCACTAACACCTCATACTGTAGCACTGCTATCTGGTATTTAGTAAGTAATCAGGATCCTGAGATTATATTTATTGGGAGAATTAGAAGTCTTCTGGTTTAATGCTATTCTCTTGTCACCATCATTGTAGAGCTCAACTTTACAGTTTTCCTTAAATTAGTGTATTTGATTTTCTACAAATTCTGGCATTAGTGAGAGAAAAATCCGGCTTCATGAGCAAGTGTTTGCGCTTCTAGATGAAGTGTTTTCCTTTAGGAACAGTTAGGAGGAAAAGGAAGGGGAGTTTTCCTGAATGACAGCAAACGATTGTGATGGGCACAGTTAGGAATTGAGTCTGATCAGTCTCTATATCTGCATGGTTAGGTGGGTCTAAAGTGGGGTTCCTCCTTGTGTCTCCTTTTTGTCTTGCTATGATCTCACCTGATGTGGCAGGTAGGATTAGGCAGTGAAGTCCTCATGTTACATCCTTTGCTGCTCAGCAGGCAGCGGTGGTGTCACTGCATGACCAGAGACACGATTCAAGCATTGCAGCAATGCTACTCAAGTGCTGATGGAAAGCTTGACCTGAAAGCACTTGAGAGAAAGAGACACATGCAGGCAAAAGCAGAGCATCAGATCAGCCCAAACAGAGAAGCTGCTTTAGCTACAGGCACAGAGAAAAAGACCACAGGAACGGGCCTGAGGGTGTTGAGGTGTGCTATGATGTTTGCATTTCACCTCAGTGTGTGCTTAGCCTGCCCCAGCTAGGATGACCTCCTATGGTCAGACAGTTCTGCTACTACCAGCTGCAGCTGTCTGTGGGATTTTCAGTGGTCAATGCTTACAGGAGTGAACAAACCAGCAACTATAAATGTGGCCTTGTGCTTAAAAGAAATACTTCCCTACCCTGCCATTGCCTGAAAGCCTTCAGTGGCAAAAATATATGCAAAGCCTGGAGCTCCTGAGCAGCACTGCTCTGCAGGGATCTCCTGACGATGATGGCATGGCAAAGAGCCAGGAGGAAAACTCTTGGAAGGGAATGTGATGTGAAGGCAGAAAGCCATTAGTATGTAGGGCTGATGACTGTGCCTTTGAAGGCGAGCAGAGGGACTTCTTTAATGGCAATGGTGAACTGTTTTGACATGGATTAACTAGACTTTGGGAGGAGGGGGCTGCTATGGTTTAAAAATGAACCATTAGTTTTTTAATTCTGTGTGTTTTTTCTACTGCTTTCTGTAGAAACATTACCTGTTTGTTGCTGGCTTCCAGGCATAAAACTATTCTCTTGCTTAGGATTGGCAGATCCCAGTTCCATCGCTTTTAGTTCTGCAAGGATTCCTGCCAGAGGAATTCTGGAGAGGTGGTGGTGTTTTTAAGATGTGATGAAACACAGCAAATAGAGGAAATACATATAATGGTAAATGTAATGAGGGTTTCTTTTCTATTTTACCAGAGGAAAAATTACGGCAATGAGATCTTGCGTTTAGGATAGCATTATGGGATCCAGGTTGAAGGAGGGATAACTGATGCTTGTCTCAGCTATGTGGTGAGGTTGAAGTCAGCACCTACCTAATACAGCAGCTTCTGGGGAGGAGGAGGTTGTTGGTATGCTGAATGGTGGTTCTGGGGATCCAGCACTGACTGTCCTCACACAGAGGCACTCTGTGGGATACTCTCTCTGCCTGAGTCATGAGGTCCTTCTGGTGTGTGTTACCTATTTTTGTAGCATGGAGTTAAAATCATTCTTAGGCAGTGTGTCTTTGAAGAGAGCTCTTTACCATTGCATATTAGTGAGGACATACCTCTATGTTCAATGGGAAGGCAAGTCACCTATTTGAGACTTGGAAGTCATCTAGAAGACTTTTTACAAGGACAAGTAGTGATAGGACAACGGGTAATGGCTTCAATCTGAAAAAAGGTAAATTCAGATATTAGGAAAAACTTCGCTTTGAGGATGGTGAGACACTAGAACAGGTTGCCCAGGGAGGTTGTGGATGCCCCGTCCCTGGAGGTGCTCAAGGCCAGGGGCTTTGAGCAGCCTGGTCTGGTAGAAGGTGTCCCTGTCCATAGTAGGGGAGTTGGAACCAGATGAGCTTTAAGGTCCTTTCCAAACCAAGCTGTTCTATGTTTCTATATTCTATTCTGGGACTTGGAAGTGATCTGATCTGTTTTTCTTGGTTTGTTTTTCATGAACTCATCTGCTCTATAGTGCATTTGTCTGTAATATACTCATCCTCCAGAAAGGTAAATAAAATAAGCCAAGAGGATTGGTTTGAGCACTGAAGTTTTCTACTCATAATGTGAGACATCCCGAAGAACTTAATTCAAATGCGGACTTCCTGGGCACTTGCTCTCTCTTGCATCTAGCTGCTCTTGGGTACAGAAAAGGTCAGGGTCATCTCAGTGCTCGCTACGAAGCCAGTGTTCTACCTGACTCTGTCCCAGCTACATCTGCACGTGCTAGTTTCTGTTTTCCACCCACCCATTATCAAGGTACTTTGTACTCTGATTTTTCCATGTACCATCTGTATGCCCTTGTCCTCAAGCCATGTTTCCTACCCTGTGTAAAGCACATTGGTTTTGCCACTTTAATCTTGCAGTCCAGGTGCCCTGGCTTTTCTGTCCTGAACCTGATGGAGAAGCCCCAAGAGGACTAAAAGCCCTTTCCTCACGTGTTACTCCAAAGCTTGCTGCTTCTGAGCTGTGCCACATGGCATAGAGGAGAGAGGCAGGTCGTAGAGGACCTTCCAGTCCTTCTGGTCCAGGCCTGCTATCGGCTTGGAGAGGATTGCTAGAGAGCCATGGAAACTCAGTGACTGTTTAGTGGCCCACACTACTGCTGAAGCAGTAATTCATTTGCCCCAAGGGAACTGGTTTTCATCACCCTGCTCTGTAAAGTGCGTTTTTTGGGGACCATGCATAACCCACAGAGCCTGGGAGGTGGTGTGTGTCTCCTGCAGAGTAGGATCCTTTTATGGATCAGGAAGAGCTGCACTGATTTCTGCCTGGGGTTGACACAGCACCGTTCCACCGGCCTTGCTTGGTTGCCATGCTGCAAGTGATTTTGAGAAGAAATAATATGGGTTCTTGCTTCAACATGATATGAAAAATGTCTTTATATTAGAAAGTCTATATTTTATTGAGGTTTGCTTCATATTAGTGTCATAGAAGACCTTGATTTCAGTATAACAGTATGAACCTGCACGTGTAATTTCTCTTCTGATCACATTAATGCTAAACTACTGTACATGGTAGTAATGTTAAACTAATGTGACAGAATAATACAAGTATAAAGTGATGTAAAACCATTAATATTATAGAAAGTTACTCATTTTATGCAAAGGATTATAAGGAGTAATTTGAATAAAATTCCTTGTCTCTTTCTCTGATCTAGTTGAGCTACTTTGATCAAACGATGATAAGTCTGATCAACAAACTTAATATTAGCTGATTTCCATACAATGACTTCTTGTTCTTACTCCTGCTCATGACATAGCTCAAACCAAGTTCACTGCTGTCAAGAGCTGTACTCTGTAGCGTCTGATCTTGTGGTACAGAAAGAAGAGATGCGAGATCAGAGGTGAAGCGATTTATGGAGTATTGGTAACCTGGTCCATTTTGGCATGCACGTTTTCCTAGTTAAGTTTAAAGGGCATGTAAAACTTGAGTGAATCAGGCTGTAAATGTTTAATGATATGAGTTGCTCCTTAAATACAATAATGGAGCAAGTTGCAACCACTAGCAAAAATGACTGCGTACTGGGTGTAAAGTAACCTTCTTTCACAGCAGATTTTGGTTTCACTTGGAGGGCTATATAGCATTTATTTTAACTCCCTGCAAACTTTAGGTCTCTAATTAAACGAAGTAGAAACTCAGTGATATCAAGACATGTTTTTCCCCAACTTAATCAGATCACTGAAGACAGCCAACAAGAATATATAGGGTGTGAAAAGCCAGTTTTCCAGTGAAATGAAATGAAAAGTTATAAGGCTGTGGGTTTAGGAATGGTCTTTCTTTTGTGGCTTTTGGTTTAGTGTATTTGTCAGATTTTTTTAGAAGAACATTATTGCTTTAAGAAAAAAAAATTAAACCCTGAGAAATTACTCTCAGTCTAACGAGTTCTTTTCCACTGACTACAGACATCATTAGGGGATGGCTATAGCCCGAGGCTGTGCATGAACTTTTTCTTCTAACTGTACACTTTATGTATAATTTAGCTTTCTTGCCTAAATTATTCAAGCAAATAGTGAGTGAAAATAATGGAGTTCACTGAAACCTTCCACAGTATTAAAATAAAACAGTTTTTTACGTTGATTTGAATTTTTAAGCTTTTTAATCATGGATTTCAAATGGAATACGCGTATCTTCAGCTCTTTTCTGCTTGTCCCCTTGTGCCTTTTTTCAGTAAAAGAAAAGAAGAAAGGAAATGAACTTCAGCAAATACCCCATTAATTAATAAATGTTACTTATGACTACTTGAGATAGAAGTAATGGTAGTTAAGCAAAACCTATAGACAGAGAAAATACATTCACCAAGTGTTGAGCTAAAGGCAGTATTACCTTTCTCACCCCAAATAAGGCTAATAGCATTTCATGTTTAAATACTGTTGGGTTCCTTTAAGCTCAAAAATACTGATAGGGAACTCTGTGCAATAGAAGTAAACTCTAAAAACTAACACAAAGGCTATATTTTTTTCAGATAATATTTTTCTAGTTTAATATTAGTATTCAAAAAACTCTTGCTTTGAAACACAGAGGCCTGATCCCATGCTACGAATTTGGTACAGCTTGAGGAGACCCTGCAGATTTCTTCCAGGTGAAGAATCAGCACTTAAGTGTTTACTATTGTAGCCAGTCCTCTGCAATCATGCAGCTCACCTTCACTTTATAGGTTACTACTGACAGTATTACTAATGTGGCAAGTATTGTATCTAAAATTAGATGGATAAATGAAGTGTATGCTGTCGTGAAAAAAAACATCCTGTGGAAATTAAGGAATCTTTGTCATAATATCTGCAAGCAGACCTCTATAGTTCCCTGGCTTGGGTATGTTGTGCTTTCACTGAATGTCTGTTAGAAGTAGCGTAGCATTGATTTTCTCTATATGATGGGAAAGGAGCCATATCTAGACACCTGTTAGTGCCTAGACTCTCAAGATGGGATTCAAATCTGCAATCCATTGCAGATGAGCCAGTAGTGAGGAATCTCTGTGGAATTCAGACCAGGCTCTCTTCTTGACAAGCATGACATGAGGCAGAGATAAGTATAGCTTTACCTGATTTCACCTCCAGGTATACACTGACTAACGTCTGCAGTTCATCAGTGCGCTTTGGACTAATCCAAAGAAGTCAAATACATCTAACATCAGTCAGTGCCTGGTGTAGCTACTGTCACCCAGCTCTGTTCTTATGTAGAATGGCATCCCCACAGCACTTGTTTACTCAGACTGAAGAAATACTCGGTGGTCCTATGCAGGAGCTTTCCCCCCAGTATGAGTTTTTACCCAGTGTGTCCTCCCAGCCCTAGAAACCAGGCTGGATTTAAACAAAAGGTGTGTCTGGTGATACTCTATTATTTTGTTATTATTTATGAGCTGGGCAAAGAAATACCACAGGTCTGGCCATCTTCCATGCTTAGCCAAAGCCCTTCACAAAAATCACAAAGCAAACCAACAGGCAAGAATAAAGAAAAGTTTGCCAAACTTCTTTTTCTGAATTATTAAAATGGTGTTTTGTGACATGGGTTAAAAAACCCAATTTGTTCTTTGATTTCATTGGTTCTGATACACTGCCTCCTGCTCTTTGAGCTTTCAGACTCGAGAAATGAGATACGTGTAAATTAGTTGCCTATTAATTTGAACGCCCAATGGATGCGGATCATTACAAACCATCCCACTAGAGTATTGTCACACCTGAGCTGTGCGTGTACAACGATACGCTGCCTGCCTCAGTAGAGTGACAGTCCTCTGCATCCAGCTGAGGTGGTCCTCAGGTCTAGATGTTGCAACCCTCCTGCGTTTTTACTGCAAAGTATTGGTAGCAGCAGGCAAAGATATGTGGAAACAAATAATAATGGGATTTTTCTTTCTTTGGAAAGATGTTCACTCTAGACTCTTTATTACTACATTTTATCTTTTATGACTGTTTCTTTAAAGGGGACAGTTGTTTTCTCTTAAGAGCAGACTTATTTTAACATTTTGGGTTTATTTAAAAGCTGCTGTCCTGATTGTACAGGTGTATTTTTTTTGTCACTGTTAGGCTCATGGTATATCTCAGCCGCTCACAGTCACTTCTGCATGTGCATGCATCAGCGGTAGTTGTATAAATTAATTAAGCCAAATACTTGAAATTTAATCCCTTACAATTCATAGTATGTTCAATCTGTGGTTTTGCTGAAGAATATGAAGAAAATCATGGTGATTTTTGGAGTGATGTCTATTGACTGTAAACTTAGAAAAGGAGCAGTAGAGTTACACAACCTGGAGGTTCCTCACTTGTTTGCATTTTGGCCTTATAACTATGTTTGGTGTTGCACAAGAAACTGCTATTATTATCATGCATCAGCCTTTTCCCTCTAGTTAACACAGAGATGATACAATGATGTAGCGATTCAGTGGAAAGTACTTTTTTACTTGTATACATTTATTTGGCTGCTCTTGGATCTTCAGTACTGGAAAAGAAAAGATCTAGCTAAAGCAAGAAAGAATTACAGAATTGGGAAGGATAATACTCACTTAGAAGCATACAGAACTGAGCCTCTCAGTCAATTACCCAGTAAGGTCTAGACTGTGAAATCCTTTGACAGTACGACATCCTTTTCCTACTAAATGCATGTTTGCCAAAGCCCAGCTCAACATCACATGAGAAAATTCTCCTTCCAGGGATGTTCAACATATCGTACATCTGCAAGAGCAGCATGGAACTACTCAATTCCCTGTTTGTGTCAGGAGATTAAAACGCTTGGTGAAGCCAAACTGATTTCTCATTGCATCTGGCAGGATAGCCGTTTCCTTTTTCTCATCGTGCACTACAGTTTTCCCTTTTCTTTTTACAATTTGTATGACTGGTAATAGGTTTCAGGCTGTGTTGGCGTTTTGTGGTAATTTATCGTTTTACTGCCTTCATGAGGTTATCTGTCCGCCAAAAATCCTGGTGCCTTGGAAGTTCCTGAGTCGTGTCCATAGAAGAGAGCTCTGGCCCTTTTTAGGCTGTGGTATTGCTCAGTGCTGCTCGTCTCATCAGTCAGTTTACCTAAAAACTAGCCTGCTGCCCATCACGCCTCCCTGTGGATCTTTTGTTTGTTGTGTGTGTTTTAAGGGAATTTCCAGACTTCAGGGAGAACCTTTCAACAGGGTAGGAAAAGGCGGCTGTGCCTAAGCGTCCTGTGGGCATGATGAAGTACACTTACTGATACATCCAGCAAATGGGATTTTTATGTCACTCTCGGCCCTTGTCACTGCTGCTCAGGGATGGTTTAACGGCAGAGCTGATGGGGCTGCAGCCTTCTCCCCCCAAACACTATGGGACCTTTGCTTTTCCTGTCATCACAGAAGCCTCCATCATGGCATGCAGCCAAAGGGCATTGTGAAGATGCATTACCTGAGGAGAGCTCAAGGAGTTCCCTGTGGGTCTCAGGGGACTCATTAAGCACAACATCTTCAGAGGTCCTTATGCTTGGTCCCTGGCACATTTCCTAGCCCATGTCTTGGGGAAGTCTTGCCCCTTGTCATAAACGTTTGGCAGCTTTTGCTGCTTTAAGGAGCCAGGTACCTAACAGGAAAAAAATGTCAAGTTTGCTCCTATTTGTCCGCATGAGACCAAGGGCAGCCTGTTTGGAACCACTAACAGGTCCATCAATTACTCTCACATTGGGTTTGGTTTTGCTGCAGGTTCCCTGGCCTTGCAATGGCCCCATGCAGATTTTTGCTCTGCTCTCCCTGGCTCCTCTATCCAACTCAAACTGGCTTGCTGCAGTTTCCTGTCTTCTTGTCTTTCTAACTTGTGTTCACTCAAAACTTATCTCTTCCTCCGTTTCCTTCTTTTTTTCTTCTTAGCACTCCTTCAGTTTCAACTGGGCCAGTGTTGAGTTGCTTGTTTGTCCTAATGGACAAACATATCACTCTACTCTCTGTTTCCAGACTTAACTGAATTGCTTTTAAGCATTGAAGGCTAATTAGTGACATTTCTGTTGCTCCGAAAATACTTACAAATTTCATTCCAAACTGTCTAGGAAACAAACAAAATTTGGCCTCGGTATTTTTCATGAAATTGCCAGAAAATGAAGGGTTGGCTGCTGCTTACAGTACTTTCCTCAGACTTGTTGAAGGGATATGAATGCACATGAATGACCTCACCCATAAACATGTCTCTTCCTTTCTTCATGAACATTTAATTATGGGTGACAAAGGGACAACCCCAGCAAAAGAAATTTATGGCAACCCTGCCTAAAGCTTAGTGTGTTAAGATATTTTTGCAAGGATGTGGGAGAGACATTGGGATCAAAATCGTGCTCTAGCAGAGCCATAGTATGGTTTGAATGCGTGGTTTGAGCCTGGGTGAGTGGCTTAAATCCCCAGGCTGTTTCATTTTGAGAGAGAAGCCGACATCGATCCCTTCTGTGGATTTGTCTCACTACTTTGAAAAATAAAGACAATAAAAAATAAAGAATACTCCCCAGCTGTATGTGAATGTGCTGCTGTTTAGAGGTGCCTTGCAAAAAGTAGGCAGGCAAGGTCTCAGAGATCTCAGTGACCTCTTCAGTGCTCTTTAACTGTGGGTTTGGAGACTGTAGGAAACCCGCTATGGTCCATGAAACTGTTGTAAATGTATTTTTAAAAGCCATGCATGTGCATTCCTGCACATCTAAAATGGCAAAGAGATGGCAAATGGAAAAAAAGAATGAGGGAGAGAAGATTTCTCTTTCCTTTTACTTGGTTTTATGTGAAAGGTTGCTTGGACCTTGGATCACAGGAAGGTTAAGCATCATCACTCTACTCATTGAACTACAGAATAAAACAGCAGCAGTGGTGTGAAAAATCAAACATTCTAGGTCATTTGCTTTTTCTTACAAGTGTCTATAACAAAATGTTTTGTTTCAGGTCTAATGGAACATTTCATTTTCAAGCTAAATAAATTTCTGTGTGTTTGTTTTGCTTTTACAAGAAATAAACACTTAAATGTGGATCAGGTGGATAGAGAATTTTTTCCCTTTCTTTCCCCACCCAATTTTAATTTTTCAGAAATTGAGTCTCTCATTCTCTTAAAACTTTGCCCTCAAACTGTCTTTGCCCTTAAACTTTGCTTACTTCTTCTTTTAAAGCACTTTGTGATGTTACTTCTGAAAGCTGCAATAGCAAAATATGTTTTATTGTGATGCATTTACTTCAGGGCAATGTGTTCTATGTTCTGTCAGCCCTTATGCTCTTCTGCAGGTGCCTGTAAGTACTCAGGAAATGCAAAAATTCAAACCAGTCTCTTCAATTTAGCTTTGTAAAAAAGAGTTTTAGCTTTGTTACATCTCAGTTTTATAACTTATTTTATTGTGCAGAATTCTGAGGAGGGATGGGTGAATAGAGGAGAGAGGAAAAAGAGGGAGGGTGGCCTTGTACAGATCCACTGCTCCAAGATGAATACAGAAGTGAAGGTTCATGGCCCAGAATGTTTTCAGGTGCTTTTAAAAAGGAGCTCATCCTATGTTTTCAAGTTTTCAAAGATAAGCTCCATTTAACAGATGCCATGGTCCTGAGGGAGCAGGAAGCTGTCTTCTCACACAGGCTCTGCATGATATCCATAGGCAGTATACAAATGTCCAGAACCTGTTTTTTTTTTTTTTAAGTTTGCTCAACCTAAATTTGAGGGGTGGTTTTAGGACAGCAGCTCCTTTGGGAAGTACACACAGTCATTACCCCATTGCTATGACTGCCCAGGGCTACTGGTTAGCATCAGCCTTAAGAGCAATAGGGATGTCTAGGGCACATCTCGGGCTTTGCTGAAACAGGTCAACATGTAACTGACCAGCAGCATCAATACCTGCCTAATCAATGAGAAGAGACAGGGCTAAAAAACAAAGCCCAAACCAAACAATACCTAAGGCACCCTAGCAGGGCACAGTGCACACCTTCACATCTCGAAACCTATTTAGAGGCTAACAGTGCTTAAAACCGGCTGTTGGGGATGCTCTTCAAAGTCTGACCTCCCAGAGCAGTGTCTTGGAATAGGATGGAGGGAGAAGTGGAGAAATCCTACAGACAACTCTGCCACACTGGTGGCACCCTCTTCTCTTCAACCTGATGTTCTTTGAGACTGTTTTTCCACCTATAAATGTTATTTCAGAGTAGTGACATTCCTCAGTAGCCATCCTTTTTTTTCCAAGTGAGATACACAACAGATGGTTACACTGGTAAGATGTGTGTGTTTTTCTCATGAGAAAAAAAAAATGTGGTCAACCTTGCAACTCTGTTTTGCATTAACCACAGAGGTGTAAAACAGTGCCAAATTTGAGAACATTTTTATTTCTCTGTGGCTTGGCTTTGTAGGACTGTGACTGACTAGAGAAGGCGCAGAGAGTGAAAAGTCAGGCCTGGGTTCACCAGGGAGAAGGGAAACTGAAACATCATTTGAATTGAAATTCTCTTCAGAGGGCAGCAATGTTCTTCCTCTCTTCCTCTTGCTGCCCTTTCTTTCTCCTTCTGCCCTTTTCTTTCTGTTAGAGCTCTTTACAGGTAATTTTACAATCTGACTTTTGAACCACATCTGCATCCAGCCATTATTTCTCCATCTCATCCAGAGAGCTAGCTACCTGCTTCTTTTTTGCCTGATAGAGATTATTTGGCAGGGATACTGCTAGTCCTTTCCTTCTTCCCCAGTCAGAAATCTTCTGGTTTATGCCTCTTGCTGGTCTTATGAGTCCTGTATATTTTGCCATAAAGGCTCATACCTTGGGCATCATGATCCCAATGCACTGCGTACAGTCTGAAACAACAACAAAGCCTGATTCCTGCCCCAAATATCATTCATTCAACCAGCCCATTTCCCAACCTGTATTAGCAGAGCAGAAATGGGACAAAAGAAAACTCCACTGCAGGGGCCTTGATGTTTTCACATGTTGACGTTTTTCAGGCTGGCAGCCTGCCCTGCTTCACCATGAGGCTCTTTAAGAGGTGGCATTTCAATGCCGCATGTCCCAGAAGGATGGGGAGGATGGACAGCAGAGCTGATGGCCCACCCTGGGTCGAGTCCTCAGCCAGGAGAACCTCTGGAGTCACAGGCACAGCTATTGCCGATTATTTCTTTTATGCTTTCCCTCCTGCTTTGTCATTATGCTTCAGCTTTGAAACTGAGCTTTGTTTCAGCCTGGTAGCCCGTGGCAGTGGACTGGAGAGAGGAGACTTTTACTGAGCTACCAAAGGCATTGTGTGCACGGGAAGAAAATGTGTGAAGAATTGAAATTATATGGTTGTACTGGGAGTTTGTTGTGGTGGTAACATTGGCTCACGTCTTCTGGTAGCTAATGGAGCATGTTGGGATGATCTGAAGATGAAATGAGTCTGATATGCTGGGACATGACATTTAGAAAGAATGGTGAAATTATATTTCTTATTTTCCTTTGTTCAGAGAGAATGCATCTTGGCTCTCAGTACAAAGTGTGTGATTGTAGGGTACTTCCAGTCTGGGTCTTGCCTTCAAAATAGAAGCCACTTTGCCCATTCCTTCCTCTTTCCCTTTTGTTTTACAGTTGCAGACTGTGCACAAAACACCCAGTAGAGTCTGACGGCCGGATCCTGAGCTACCCCAGTCCATTGCTCAAGGGTAGCACTACCAGATGCCTCCCCATTTGCGAGCCACCATAGGGCTGCTGCCTTTGGCCTTCATGGAGATGAATGGCAACAGGGTGTAGAAAGTCAGACAAGGGATATTTCAGAGGTGTTACTTCCATTAAGAAGAAAACTGGGTTGAACTAAGCTTTGGTGATACTGGCATTAAGGAGAAATTGTTTCATTGGGAAAGTGGTGCAGGACAGGTGAGAGCTGAAGTCTGCCTGAGTGCAGAAATATCTGTTTTCAGCATATCTGTAATCCTAGCAAGGGCAAAGGGGATCATTCATGCCGTTGAAGGGACTGCAAGCAGGTTGGTATGTGGGGTTTTGTTAGCCAAGCTAGTTAGTTATAGTTGTTTAAATGTCATCAGCCAAATAAGGCACACGATATATATTTTTCTACTCCCTAATTGGCTGTCAGGTACATGCTTCTAATGTGAACACATGCCAGTTGAAATGGCACATGAGTAATATCACAGGTGACACCTTAAAACTCTCTTTTCATGAAGATGCATGCCAGCGAACCCACATCACAGGTTAATGTGCGCTGGTAGGAAGCACAAAAGGAGTGTTAGCATTGCTGGGACAAAGTGATAAAAAGAAAAATAACACCAGAGTGAATATCCTAGAAATGCCTTTTTCAGTAGTCATCCATTCCTAATAATCACTGTGATTTTTATGAGAGTCATTCTGAGCTCTAACTCCTTCAGTTGAACACGGAAGTAATTACTTGTGTAGATATCCTTAATTTGCCTTCGTGTAAATGAAAGCTGGATGCCAGCTTAACTTATGTGCTTTCCCTAAATGCTTTTGTAGGGTTGGTTTTTTTTTTTCCTTCTTTTTGAAGATCAAAACTGAGAGCATCCACTGAATATGGTAAGAAAGAAAATGTCACTGGTTTTGGCTGATTGCATTTTTTTGTGTCTAATGAAGAGCTTGCTACTCGTGAGCAGGGAGAGGATTTAATGAATCACAAAAGTACATAATTTATCGTAGAATGTATTCCACATATTTCAGAGCAAATTCCATGGAAAATATATGAGAGTTGTATTTCTATGAATCAGACTCTCGGAATATTTCCTTAGAAACAGCTTGTCCTACATTTTTATAAAGGAGCTGCAGCATTTATAGTACACCATTGAATTAACATTTTGTGGTTAAAAATGCAGCCCGAGAAATTAAAATGATATTTGAAACATAAATCCTACGTGCTAACAACTATCGTTATAGAAGCCAGCCAGAATCAACAGACAGAGCTTGTTTTCTGCAGGGCTCTTTCTGGAGACCGGTTCTCAAAAAACATCTGTGCAAATGCAGGGAGAGGGGGGGTGGAAAAAAAAGCCCCACCAGGAATAGAAGCCATCAGCGGTTAGGTGTGTTATAAATACATTATTACTTCATTGTAATGGCATACAGGCTTTGGCGAGACTGGGGGTGACCTCACTGGCTGTCAGGCCTTGAGTTACTCCTGGGGAAGGAGTGCCCTGGATGGGATGCCCGCCCTGCAGCGCTTCAGTAGGGAGTGAGCCAACCCAGATAGCACCACGGGACTCCAAGTCTGTACCAGTAGGAGCTGTTGGGTTAGATTCATATCAGACTTGCCAATGAGGGGGTTTGAGAGCTTTGGTTATCCTGGTTCCAAACTCAACGTGCAGAAATCTTTGTTACTTACTGAGTGGTTCTCACCAATGTCTCTTCCACCTCAATCTCAAGTGCTTTTCTGAGACTGTCTTTGCAAAACCAAGCCCTGTTCTCACTGCTGAGCGTTGGCTAATGGGTTTAGGTACTCAGCTTCAGGTGGAATTTTTTCCTAAAATGCCAGGGCATCAGTCTTCTTTAAAATCAACACATGTATATCTTTGGACACCCTAAATCATTAACTGCTGCAGAAAATGCTGGCCAGTTTCTTAGGGATTTTTTAAGTCTTATTAAAACACAATTTTGAGTTACGAGAAAAAGCTCAGCCTCCTCCTCCTAGAAGAATTTTGAGCAGAAGAGAGAATATTTTGCAACTAAGGGAAACAGAACAAACTGCAACAGGAGATAGCTTTATGGGGATAGAGACTAGATTTATCTTGTATTGTATTACTGCTTAGCAGAACACTGTAGACAAATTGGTGTGATCCGAAGCACTCTGCAAGTATAGACTTGTAGACCACCTCCAGTTTTCAATCAAAACTAGTAAGAATAACAGGAGAAAGGGTTCAATATATCAAGACCGTGGCTGCAAGCGTGAAGTTAATTGTACTAATTGAGGATTTTTTTATGTTTTGGTGATACTCTTTAAACGCTATGGAGTTATGGGAGCTAGACAGAGGGAAAGGTGAATTTGCAAGAAAGGATGGGAGATTTGGTCAGTTAGACACAAGTTGGTTGGAGCTGTCACGCTGCTTGGTAGGAGAGCACCTAAGAAGGGGGGCTGCTGAAGGTCCCATCACTGTTGCTGCTATTACTGAGGGCTGCATCCCCAGCCTGGCTTCTTCAAAGCCAGGCAAGTAATTGTAAGGGCAGATGCTGTAGAATTAGAGGAAATACATGAGCAAACATAGCTGGTACATACTTTGATTGTCTTGCTTTCTTTTGTGGTCATCACAGCTGGATCCCTGTGCCTGAGACATCTGTGTTGCTCAGAAATGCTCCATGCTAGCTGCCCATCCTTTCCACCGAAACCAATCCAAAACCCCAAGAAGTTGTAGAAGCCTCTAGAATATTATGCAATTAAAAACAATTGTCTTCCTTAAGGCCTTTCCTACCTTAGTCCCCTAAATATGTAGAGCTACAGGGTCTAAATCCAAACTGCATACAACATCCTTTGGGATGCCATATTCAGGCACTTTGTATCTTTGCAGCCATTTGAGGCCAACAAAATGTACCTCACTTGACTTTCTGCTTTGCCTTACCTGTGTAATGCAGACCTTGGATGAGCCTGTTTTATCCAGGAGTATTTTAAGAATAGACTGTTATTGATAGAATCAGAAAATAAGCAACAAGATAGAATCAGAAAACTTCCAACTTTTTACCTTCTTTTTAATCAGAAATAAAATATCCTCTGTTCTTAGAGGAGACATGTAGCTGGTGTCATGACTGGTGCTGATCTGAGTTTAAATTTACACTCTCCCAGAGGAAACCATCAACGTCCATTCACATCGTCGTTCATATAGACAATGGGAGAGTGGGGAAATACCCCATGCATCTTTCTTTTAGTGGAGGGAAGGAATCAAAGCTTCTTCTCTCTCCTTTCTCAGTGTTACACACACCCTGTGACGTGAGAGATATCCATACAGGGTTTTGGTGACCAAGGCAGGACAGTAGGCTCGGGCTTGGTGCAGCCTGGTCCATAGGCTATGATGCTGAATGAGCCTTGTAACAGCATAGATCTAGCTCAGTATTGTTGCTGCAGCCCTGCCATCACTTTACATCACGTTAAGGACGATGTACAAGCATTTGTTTGCCAGTTCAGGGGCTGTAACAATATGTCTTTATTCCAGAGATGTTTTTTTCACAGCTCAGTAAAGCTATTACAGTTGAATATGGAGAAAAGGGAATAGCAGGGCATTTTCAAGATTTTATTACATTTTTTTAATGTGTGCCCCCTCTCCTGTTAAGTAGGTATTGCTATCAGTGCAGTCAATCTGATTTTGCTATCAGATTACCATATCACAGCCAAATAAAAAAAATAGCATTTTATATTGGCTGTTTTTGGAGAGGATTATGCTGTCATAAACAGGCTCAGCAGGAATTTCAACCAGGGTTTGATGTGCAGTAATATGCTTGAAATGTCTACTTCTGGTTTCCTTACATGGGATGATGGCCCCAACTTTTGTGGCTCTGACAGATCAGATGATAGCAACTATGTGTTCTCTGCTTTACATCCTGCTTTTTAACTTGCTCATCACTAACTTTATGTACAAAACAGCAGGTCTGACAGAATCTCTTGGATATGGCAGGTAACATCTGTGAGCAATTGCATGTGAGCTGAAAAAAAAACCCAAACCCTTGTTTCTAAAACATCTGTTGGTTTACATGGGACTCAATTTCATTATTGAGCATAATGCAAATTTTAGAGATGTTATGAAAAAAACTGTATTTAAAGAGAACAGCAGATGAATACCCCTCCTTCTTTTATTGATATCTAAAGTCAGTAACATTGGAAAAAGGAGGATTATCTCTGTTTTATGCTGATCACCTCTCCCAGCTGGTACTCTGTCCTTTCCCTCCTCCCACAAAAAAGGAGAGCTGGTCATGCAGCTTTGCCTGCACACCCATACAAACTTGTGCCACTCACCATTAAAGGCTTCAGGACCACCTGCAGACTGGTAGACGTACCCAGTCTGTCTGTCTGGTCTAATCTTTCATTAGACATTTCAGATCCATTTTTCAAAGCACCCTGTAAAAGATTTGCATACTCAAAACGGGAATAGAGTTTCCAAAGGAGCGGATGCTTACCTCTCTTGCTTCCTGCTGAAGTCAGTGGTAACGCTGGCGGAAGTATTGGCTGGGCAAGTGTTAAACTGAAGTCCGAAAGTCCTTTTAAAGCCTTCCACTTGAGTTCATTCTGTTGCTGTTGCAGCTTGGGGTGGAGTAGTCCTCTGGATGTTTGCAGGAGCTTTGCTATTAAGGTCAGCTAAAGCCTATGAGCTGGTGGTTTTTCCCAAGGCATTTCACACCGAAGTTTAGATGTTTCAGTACCTCGTGTACAGACCCCCAGACCCTTCCATGGAGCTGGCTGCAGACCACTAGTTTGATAGGAGACATGGCCTAAGTAATCCATGTTAATGATGTGCCTATTTAAACCACGTTGCTTAATAGGAGATTTCTGGTAGCAGTTACACTCTGAAGATGGAAAAAAAGGCTACTTTTCAAGAACACAGGCTATGGAAGGATGCACAGAAAAAAATGTATTAGTGTAATTTTCTTTGTCTCTGTTTCCAAAGGGGGAAAAACTGGAACGCTACTTGTCAAATCTTAGGCATCAGACATTAAAGAGTAGCTACTGTAAACAAGGGGATAGAACCTCTGTCATTCCTCTCGATCACTTCTATACACAAATTACTTATGTTTCCTAGGAAAAGGTGTCTCTTGCTCTTGGAGCGGTTAAAGGCCTGGTTTTGAAAAAGCCAAGGGACCAGATCCTCATGAAGGTGGAGAGTGGAGGAGTCCTGTAGACCTCCACAGATGGAGTTCAGCTGAGCCCAGCAGAAGTTGTCCCCAGTTATCTATGACAAGGAGCTAAAGGGTGGAGAAGTCAAAAAAAGGGGGTGTTACTGCTGAGTCTTTTACATCTGTTTTGTTTACTTGGAAGGCTCATGATCCCTTTTGTAGCCAAACTAATCAGACTTGGAGAGATGTCCTTGAGCACACACGCACAAAAGCTCCTGCAGCCAGCAGTAAGCCATAATCAGCAGAAGGCTGTGTAGCACTGTGGTCAGGGATCCAAAAATTCCCTTTCCTTGGAGTGCAGCTACGCTGGCTTCTTCGAAGGGAAAGGCTTGCTCCCAGCCTCCACCCACTGTTTTCTGGCACCGAGATGAAGCACTCAATGAGTCTCCTAGAAGAACCAAGGGGTTTGCCTGCAGGAGAACATGGGGTCAAGGTCTTTTTTTTCCTTAAAGGAGGGGAAATTTGGAAGCGAAACAATATTATTTTAAGTTTGGCTATATTTAAACTCTCAGATTCTTCTCAGGTTGTTACCTGGTGTATGTTAGCAGGTTGCCAGGGACTTCAAGAGTGGCAATGTTGACATACACCTTCTGAGGAGCTGGGCTTTATGTTATTAAAAATTCCCATTTCTGCATGACTTCAGACATAACCTGTGGTCAGCTTTCATTCACTTGGTGTGACAAAACATCAGATATGCTAAAGTAAAGCTGGATCCTGCAATAGGAAAAGATTCATTTGGATCACTGGGAAGGAGAAAGTGTCTGGGGGAGGCAGGGAAGACTTTTCAAGTGAGAGTTGTCTCAATAGCAGTGAAAAGAGCTGAATTGAACTCCCCCTTCCTTTTTTGCTTTTCCATCAGTAGGGGCATATTTCATGAAGTCCCTATTGAGGTTAGATACGCTGAGCCTATTTGCATACTTGGAAGAGGTCCCTTATAGAGGAGTACAGTGAATACCTCTGGCATTTCATATTTAGGTTCTAAATATAAATGTAGGCTAGAAGGAGTTTGTGAAACTAACCTAACTGCTTGCTTTCTCGCTAACTAGACTTCTTAATGGTGTGATTTTCTATGCTAGGGAAGTTCTGATTATAATATAGGCATAAATGTGCATGTTGTGCACCCTTGTTAATTGAAAGGTTGAATATTTAATGCGCTGAGGGTGCACATCTATTTACTGAGCGCACAAGGAAGGCTGCGAACCCTGAGCACAAATAGCCCATAGATGTGCGGGCCAAGACCTGCATTTACACTGCTTTGGGTAAAGACAAGAACTTCTGGACCACTAGGACAATTTGGCATATCGGCCTGGCGCACAGCGATGTGTGATTAAAAAACAATTCCACAGTGTGGATCCGTTTGAATACCAAGTTATTTTATAAAGCCTGCACTGTGTGTTTTGAATGCACATTTGCTGTTATGAATAACAGGAATTGTTTGGCTTGGCCTGCCTTTGTGCCGATGCCAGCTGGCACGGAGCAGAGCTGTGACACATGACACTACAGCTGTGTCCACATGTTTCTGCCTTGCAGTATCCACTTATATAATTTACTTTTTTGATCCACAGTCAAACTGTTTGAGTGAGTATAATTTGCTTTCCTGGTCCAGAGTTGAACTATTTAAGTGAACTCATCAAATTACACATGCCAGCCACTTGGATGAGAATAGTTATTTTGCCATTGTCAAAAAAAAATGTATATTCGTTATTAGTCACTTGTGGCAATGCAGCAACTTTGCAGTAAAAGATACATCCCTAATTGAACTTGAGTATTTATTCCACTGATACGCATAATTACAAGACAATAATAGCTCCGTATTTAATCGACTGAACCATTAAAAGAGTAATTAATGATGACTTTACTGTAACTGATATAAGCAGCATCATAGTCAGATCTGTTTTCCTGTACGTTGTTGGGATGTTCTTATTTGCCATTGTGGTTGGGTTTACAATTGGGCAACAGTAACCTACTAGGTCTGCATTAGTAAGATTTTTTCAGCCTGTTGCAGGAACTCTTCTCATGCAGTATTGTATTTAAGATGGGTAAACTTGGAGAAATATAGCTGAAATTGAACTTAACCTAAACTGAGCATAGTACTCTGAAACTGTGGTTAAAGAAAACACCCCAACTTAATTCCAGATATCCAAGACCAAGGCAGGAAATACAAAGAAAATATACAACAACTTTTTTCAGCTTGCTGGTAAAGCAGAAATAACACGGCACTAATACAGACAACATTTTCATGTAAGCCTATTTTATTTTATTTACCTCTTCAATCAGAGTGAAATAGGAGAGGGCATGGGATTTAGCTTTTTCCTCCAAATTTAGGAAATACTACCCAAGCGTTTTATTCCCAGTGCACACTGAACTCCACTGCGATATGCACTGTGTTGTGATAATTCAGTGCAGCTTTCTGAACGTCGGGTCTCCTACAGACCAAAGTAGCTGCGCGTTATCTGCCGTATGGTCCTGGTAGAGCAGTGCACTGCATTACGGAGCCAGGGTCACAAGTTCATGGCAGAAATGATTCATGTAGCCTGAAGGAGGGAGCCTAAATTCAATATGTGAGACCTGAGAGGAGAGCGGGGGTACAATGGTGGTAGGTACCCCTGTCCCAGGCTCTCCCTCTGCTGGCTCTTGTAGAAGGAGCAGAGAAGGTATGGAGAGGAGCAGCACCGCCTCTGATGTCCTGCACACAAGTGGTGACCTGAGCCATGGTATATTTTTCTTTTCCTTTTTTTTCTTCATATATTATACATAGACACATATATATCTGTATACAAGGGAAAAGCTGACCTGAGTTTGAATACAGTTCACAGAGTGCTGCGGGAAGTGCTGAGACGTGCATGACAACTGAATATTAAATTCTGTTAGCACTTGGAGTTATTGGGCAGCAAAGAGCTTTAAAGAAACCAAAGCAATTGAGGTTTAGCAACAACAAGAAAAAGAGAAAGTAGAACTTTAAAAATCAAGTGTTTTCTCAAGGCGCTCAGTAAGTATTATGTTCTTGGTCAATAACATCACCTTTATGATCATATTGACAACGTGTGCAGAAATGTATGTGGCATGGCAAATTGCAATTTAATGTCAAATGACAATAAAACAGTCAGAGATTATTCAACTGAAACAAAATACCACTTTAATTAAGCATTCCACAAGACAGCTGTAGCAAATACATTATTAACACATGAAGTACTGCATTTCAGGTAAGGCTCGTGCTGCAAGAAAACGAATTCAGACTCGGGGCCGTCAGTATTTCACTCATCCCATTGTGCCAAGGTACAGCAGCACATATAATCAGATCCAGTTGCCCTTGAAACCAAAAGGGGGCCTTTCCATTTTAATGACCCATGAGTTACTGCATATATTGAATTTGAGGCAAGACGCAGAAGAACATACTCTGAGGTTTAATGATGTTGTGTGTTGGGCTTTTATTTACTGAGAGGTGAACCTCCAGTAATTTGGTAGTTTAATTTCTGGGGCTTCTTCCAACTCTCTGAATTTCTAGTGCCCACAGCACAGTTCTGGAAATCTCACAAACAGACTTTCCCATGTGGGTTTTGGTGCTTCATGCGCCCAGTCAGACTGGGGAGTAGAACCCAAGACTTTGCTTGCTTGTGAATTAGGCACTGTTGGGGTATGTGTTGTATGGACATCCAAGAGAAAAAAGACAGTGAAAGCCAGGAAGCGTGGATCTGTGTAAACACAGGAAGGTGTTAACTGTTGGGTTTTTTTTTTCCAAGCCACTGAAAGATTTCTCTGAGCTTTAAGATGGCTTTTGATACATTTTCTTATTTCTTTCTTGTTTTCCTAAGTAGGTCAGTGTAACCCAGCTGAAATACAGCAAAAGAAAGAAATACTTGTTATTATTATTGAGACTTTTGATAGCTAGTTTTTTCAGACAAACTTCAATCAGTGCTTGGTTTCTTTTACGATGCATATTTGTATGAAACTTTATGTTTAAAAAAACATGTTTTACTGGGGTGTGGGAGAAGTGACTGGTATTGAGGCTTGGTAAGAGCCTTCTCTATCTTGTTCTGCAAGTTTTAAGTTAGGGAGGAACAAGTAAGCTGTATGTATAGGCTGTGAGAAACTTTTGGGGTGAAAGTAATTAAGTCTGGATTTTTAGGTGTTGAACAACTCCCTTATATTCATTTATATGCAAAGAAAAATTGCAAGGTGGCTTGATATCTCCATGAAGACCATGAAAATCCCAAAGTGTCCATCTCAATAGGATGCTTTTTCTTTCCTGATTTTGGATTTAGTGTTTCAAACAAATGAACACGGGGATTACATTGCATGAAGTATATACAAAAACACATAAACGCGTGCTGTTTCAAAGGGCTTGATCCCAACGCAGTTAAATAAATGCCACTGCTTGTGTTTTGAATCAAACCCTCAGTATGTTAGGTCATTCCTGCCTCGAGCTGTGCTGTTTATATCTAAAAGCTGTCTCTCTAAATAACTGTGAGTGTCAGATTTGCCTATGGAAACAGAGTTGATGCATCTGATAAATAATAGTGTGCCTTGTGGAACTCTTGCATCTTCTATGATGAAGATCATCAAAGGACATGATAATTACTGTTTTCAATACCCATTGCATGACCATACAAAAATTTTCAAGTGACAAAAACACTGAATGCTTTTTGCTGCAGCGCTTTTCGTTTCAGAGGGAAAGAGGTCATTTTGGCTAGATCTGTATGGAATATTGATGAAAGGTTTTGTAATCTCTCATCAGTTTAGAAAGCCTTCATGAAGCAAAAGAGTTCCTCATCACCTGGTCTCTTTGGGTTGTGGTCCCTGCAGACTAAGGGTAGTCTATCATAGCAAGAATGATGTGACATCAACCTTGAGAGTTGTAAGGGAGCTAGTATGCACATATACTCTGTGTTGAGAAAAGCAGGGATGAACTGGGGGAGAGGAAAAGTTGAGCAGAAGGATAATGCCTCTTCTTCATCCTGGGGAATAGAATATTCTATTAGTTTAATGTAAGGGGTTTTTTCCCTAGTGTTTATTCTTATGCTAGAACTTGGTAGAAAAGTGTCTGAGGCATTTCTACATCTTGTGAAACCACTTTTTTCAATTGTTTCTTAATTTACTACTTGTCTTCACTCTTGGTGGAAACATCTCCTTTATCCGTTGACAGCATCTGATGGTTTGGTTTTTTCCAGTAAGAAATGATGGATACTGATTTATTTCTTTTTTCCTCCCCTCTTAACGGGAACTAAAATCTACAGTCTAAGCATCCCTAGCTAATTTCCTGCTGAAAAATTTTAACAGCTCTTTCCTTTTCAATCAAAGTCATCTTGTGGTACTGCGGGTTTAAGCTCTTACTGTTCTTACTATAAATTGACAGTAAAATGAGTTACAGTGATTTGGTAAACCCTGCAATATTTAAGGAAGCATAACTTATATTTCTCTGACTTCATATATGCCATATATGACCTATTCATTTGGAAGGTGATTTTTCTTGTTGACAGAATTTGAATTTAAAATCAAAATATGGCTTGGAAGAGAAAAAGGTTGAGAACTTCATAAGGTTTTGATCATCCATTAACTATCAGTGTTTCTGTGACATTTGGTCTTTCACCTCTTCTGCTCAAGAGCTGGTATATGCGTGTGTGTGTATGTAAGCCTGAGTTTCTGGTGTGATAGCAGTAAGATCCATAGTGATGGACTTAGGATAGTACAATTTTGTCAGGAATGACCAGAGTCTTGTGCCAAATACAAGCTACCTCCAATGCAGCTGGAGTTTGAAAGATGCTCCACAAGAACCTGAGGGGAGACAGAGTGGTCTGACCATAACAACTGGTGGAAATGCTTCTTTTAGAAAGTGAAAAATTAGTCACTGATGTTTAGTATTGCTTCCTATCACCAAGGTGCTAGACTTGAATTTAGAGCAGCCTGTGGGACAGTGGCTTGATCTCTCACACAAGATAAGCAAGCTTACTCAAATACTGGACAATGAAGAAATGGAATGTTTTACCTTGCTGTCTAGAATCATAGTAATAAGATAGCAGCCTAAATGCTTTGGGACAAAATATGACAGCTATTTGCGAAATGATTAATCTCTACAAAAAAAAAAAAAAAAGAAATTAGAAGTTATTCCTGGCTTTTTCTCATTTTCTAATAGCTCTGCCTTTGAAATAAAAAGCCTAACAACGAAAGAAAGCTGGTCTGTTCCCTCCCCAGAAATTTATCATCTAAACAGAAGGTTTTGACAGAAGTATTTCAATCAGCTCTGTGGAAGGTTTTCAGAAGTATTTGGTCACACTTTGAGCAGTCTCTCTGGACTGATTTGTTTGAAGACATTGTGGTTGATGGTTTAGGTGAGTGCTAAATAACTGTGGCTTTCCGTTTTTCTAAACAAACATGATACAATGCGTTTTCCAATTAAATTTCTAGTTGCAGCGGTTACCATTTTAGAAGCAACATCTGCCAACTGTTACCATACTGCGGTATCTGAGGTACCACACTTATTTCCTATTCTGAGGGCAGAGCAGACTATGCTATCTCCTGCAGAACTTTGAGGCAAACGTTGATTAATGTTGACTTTTTAATGGTAACCACTGTGATTTTTTTTATTCCTATAATTCATGGTATTATACATAATGATATGAATATCACTGAATTATTTATACGCTTATGTTGGTAAATAATGATGAGGTAATAACAATGAATTATTTCTATATTTATACCAGTAAATAATGACGAGGAGGAGAAATAATTTAAAGTGGGCTCAGTCTCTGGCTAGCCTACACCAATTAGAAGATGTTTGCAAATGTTATTTCGATGCCAAAAGAACGGAGCTGCCTTGGGGAGTTTTTAGACTCAAAAAAAAAAAGCATTCAGAGGTTATAACAGTCAGGCAAAGCCCCGGCGTAGCAGCAATCACAGCTACTATCCTTGGATGTATAAATGGAAATGAAACACAGAAGGTGCTTTTACTGGTACTTTGCATTGCTGAGACTCACAACAGAACACGCAGTTTGGGTTCCTACCTTTGAGAAGAATGTTCATATGTAGAGTCCAGTATGTAGCTGTAGGAAACCCTGAAAGTGATAAAGACCTTCCTCTGCTCAACTTTGCAGAAAGGAAGATTGAGAGGTGGCTTAACCTGAAGAAGCTCTCGGGGGAAGTAAGTACCAAGCAATACAAAACTGTTTGATTTGGTGGATAAATGATACAAAACAAAACCGATGTCAGGAAGCTGAAATAAGACAAATGTAAATTGGAAATGTAAGCACTCCTGGAATAACTGCTCAAGCAAGCTGCCAGTGTGAGGGGTAGGCTTTTTTGCTTCTTCAAATCAAGACAGAAGGCTGTTTTCTAGAAAATAAGCTTTGAACAGTGGGCAAATAAAAGGATCCGCCTGAGTGAATAATAAACTCACCTGCTTGGGTTTTTTTTGCATAGAAAAGGGTCAGCCATATATGCTTAAATTAGCAGTGGGTAAACTCTGTTTTTTCTACATTTATCTGTAGCCGTGCATGTGATTTTGGCTGAACACAATTAGCAGAGTTTACTACAAGGGTAACTTCATCCATGGCATTTCATAGCCTGTGATAAACAGTTCAGCCTGGATAAAGTCGTGTTTCCTCCAAAGTTAAATTGCATGGGGCTGTTGCGTGCAAGCAGTGTGTTATGGGAGGTGTGGAGCGTGGGACAGAGACGAGGAGGGTCTGGGATCCATTTCCAGCCCTGCCACCAACTGGCTGTCTTCAGGCTATTCTTCAGCTCTCCGTCCCTGCTTTCCCACTTACAAAATTGGCATGACGATATTTACCTCTTTTAAGAAGCATGTTATGATCTTCAGCTAAAAATTTTAAGGGCTATTACTATTTGTTGTTGTGTTGTATTTTTGACCAAGTTTTCTCAGAGCTATTTCTTGGCAAATGCTCCTGGCTTCTGTTCTGAAGGATTTCACAAGTTTGTGGACGGGAGCTGATTTTCTTATTCTCCAGTTCAAACAAGGGGAGGGCCCCCTTTTGGATCTGAGAAGAAGGTGAAAAATGTGACTCGTCTAATGGTCAGGTCCTGCTGTGAAACTCTTGGATATGGGAGGACAGTCAAAGTTGTGCAAGGGGCATCTCCTGGAAAGGAGAAACATTGAGGAATTGCTTCTTTTGCTTTTATAACTCCGTTCTCAGGGAAATTTCCTCCTTTAAAGCTGGTGTCTGTCTTAAAATAAGAATGAGATTGCTTCCTGTAACTGTGGGAGATGCATTAAATAGGAATTTTTGCCAGGGTAGGACAGGAGCGGGTCAGAAGAAAGCAGTGATTGTTTGATTCAAGGTGCTCAGCTGAAGCATACCTTCCCTCCGTGGGTGGCCTTTTTCCAAAGGCATTTAAATGACTCAGAAGCACAAGGCCCACCGACTTCCAGCCTTGTGCAAAACACTGCTGTAGAGCAAGGTTCACATCCTCCTTCTCCAGTTACCTAACTAGGTTCAGCCAAGTGGGGACCCAGACAGGACATCTTCTGTGCCACTTGTCCCAGCGAGCCAACTTAAAGCACTGCCTGTGTGATGAAGAGCAATGCAAAAACCTGAGTAGCACACTAACAGCTGCTGTGCCCAAAAAAAGCATGTGAAGCTGCCATTTAAACAGCAGCAGCTAAGTTTTGAACTCTGTTGGTGGAGCGAGGCTATTTTTGACGAAAGAAAAGAGAAATTAAAGAAGCCAAAAAGGAGTAAGTCCTTTTGGAGCAACATTGGAGAAGCCAACCTCCAGCTCTGAAATTTTTTCCTCACCACAACTATCATTAGCCAAGTCGTAATCCGTGTGAAAACCGAGACAAATTAAATGGTAGCAGAGCTATTGAGCATGGCTAGAACAAGGTCTTTGGAGAAGGAATAGCAAATCCCTGTGGGACTTTGTACCTGCAGAGCTCGCAGACTTTTATCTTTCATTAGCAAATATAGTGTATTATTGGTCAGTGCCTTGTGCAGTTACTTACAGGAACATTTAATCAAATAATCTACTCCTCTCCCAGGCGGCTTAGACCACTGCAGTTTTATAGTTACCTACTTCAGCTGGAACAGTTCCTTTCAGCTGTAAAAGCAAATATGCAACATGGAAAAAAGTCTCGTTTTATCAAAACAGACAGAACTATTCCAGCTGCTGATATTAAGGTAAAAATAGCAAGGTTAAATGTTAAACAACCTCTGAGTGGACGTTTATAACTACAAAGCAAGCCAGACCAATTGCTCTGAAAACACTTTCTTTTAAGGAAGGTTGAAAGACAGAAAGAAACAAAGAAAAAGAGAAAAGAAACAATAATAAAAATTCTCATTTTACTTCTCAGAAGAAAATTTATTTTCCCCCGTTGCTGATGATTAAATACAGTGGAAACTAGTTCCCTTGATAACAAATACATCAGTAATGTGTGGTGCTTCCTGCCTCAGCATCTTGTAACGCACAAAAGTTTCCATGGCCAGATTTGAATGCTCAAAGTGCTAATAACGTCTGCTAGTCAGCCTTCCTACTGCTCAGAAAATTTCACTCCTGCGGCTTTTTGGCTTGTTTTGAGAAGTCACTGTAGAGGTTAGTGAACTTTTCAATGTGTTGGTATTTAAACTGTGGTCAGACACTGAAAAAAGGGGGAAGAAAAAAAAAGAAAATAAAAAAGGAAAATAAAAAAGAAGAAGAAAGAGAAGAAAAAAGTTCATAAAAAGATCTTCCCCTTAGTAGTTGTTTATATGACCATTTGCATGGGAATTGAACTGGTTGTGAAACCTCCACGTTAAAATGGAATTCCTCTGACTCTTAACATATCTTGAAAAATATAGTGCATTAAATGAAAAGATGCTTAAAACAATGCTGGGGTTTTGTTCCAGAGAAACATTTGGGCACTTTCACTGGGAAAGGAGGTTAAAAGGTTGTCAATGCTTTCTCCAGGGGCTCTGTCTGACAGTGAACATGTGTTTCCTCCCTTTAATCGGCTCGCCAGTAGCCAGAAAGCTGCTTGTTTTCTGCAGAGGTTGTCAAAAATGATTTCAGTCTGGAGACGATGAATGATAAAAGAGGTTTTCAAACACAGTTTTGCACTGCAGCATTTGCAGTCCCAGAGAGGATGGATTGTATTACAATCTCGGTGCAAAGGGCCATGTTCCTGTAGCAAGAAAACAGTGCCTCGTTCAACCTGTTTGATGCTCCCACTTACCTTTCAAAGTTGAAAAAATAGAAGCTGGACCTCAACTGAAGAAGAAAAAAAAGTCATCCCCTAGGCATGTTCCTTCTCTCTAGTAAATAAAGTGGTTTATAAATTTAGTGAAATTTCTATTTTCCTCTTGCTATTCCTGGGAGTCACATTTCCTTCAGGAGTTTATAGAGTGATTGTTCTGCCTGTGGATATTTTATACAGGCCACATTGCTGTTGCCTATGAAGGTAGTAATAAAACTTCTTCCATGAAGACCAAGCCTTTTTTCCAAAAGACCTGATGCCACAAAATACTGACCTTAGTTTCTACTGAAATCACTCTTTTAGATAGCAGTCAGCATCTTCCTGAGATAAGATGTGAGTACAGACTCCAAGTTCTTTATTTTTGGGCAAGAGTTTGAAAATTGCATAAGTAATGCCAGCAAAACAGATTTCACCTGCAGATGTTAATGCCAAATCCAGAATCCAGTGGGATTTATGGATCTGACTGGACCTTGCTGCCATTTCCACCGGTGGTGTTGCTAACTCTACCAGCTCTGAAATTCCATACATGAGATATTTTATGAAAAAACAGAAGTGTAATAACACCAGCAGTAAGCCCTGCCATGATACATGGTTTTAGTCCTGAACCCCCACAGCCTCTGTGTTAGTTGCCTCATCTCCCACTCACGTTGATTAACATGATGGTGGATGTCTCACCCTTGTAGAAACTGCTTTTTGCCCAGAAACTCATTCTTTCTTGCCAAACTCCAAATTGGTTCAGCATTTCATCCCACAACACACTACACACTAGTTTGGTCTCTCCGAGCTTTCCCACTGCCAAGTCCCATCAAATCTCTGTCACCTTTCTCTTTGCATGAGTTCTGCAACCAAATCCTCATCAACTCCAGCTATTGCTTGGGTTATACTCATAATTTTACCTCTATTCTTTCTTGGCTTCTTCACCACCATCAGTCGGGAGAATGTGCAAAGATGAGCACCCGCAAGAGCTCTTTATCCCCCCAGTTCCCCATCCCTGTGTTTTTAGGAGGGAAGAGCTGGCTGTCCCATGCCAGCTTCTCCTTGTGAGGTTGGCAGGCATCAGGGGGATGTCCCCTCTTCAGACTGGTGTTGGCTGATGCTAGATTTGTCTGTCCCGGCTGGAGCTGCCACCAGCTTTGCCAAAACCTGAATGGAAAAATTGCTGACAGTGCAGCAGGAGCGGGAATCACTTGGGGGATAACTGAGCTCAGCAAATGCTCCTGAGTAAGTACCGTGCAATGCGGGTCAGATGCATGGAAGGAAAACAAAGTTCAGACATGCTAAATATATTTGGTTGCTCAATGATGCTTTCCATGTTTTTCTATTATTTTCTTTTCCTTTGCTTTTTAACTGAAAGAAAAGAGCGCAGCAGAGTTTCTATCATGAGTTTCAGCCATTTGCCTTTCAGTTACATTGTGCTGCTGCTAGCAGGAACTTCCTGTTTAGCTGCTACATTAAAGGGATGTATATAAACAAGAGAGTCCCATAAATTACTAAATATGAACCACAGAAGGTTTTTATTATCTCTTTTTGACTCTAGTACATGGGGAAGGCTTCATTCCATCTTTTTTCCTTTTTTCCTGGGCACAACTAAATTCCAAAACATTTCTTGAGTGGTAACTTGTATTCCGGTCTTTATTATTTCTGACAATATTTTAAATAGTTGGAGTTGAATTTTCTGCCAAGAAAGGCAAGCTGTCAGGCAGCAACTGTATTGTGTAGAACCAAAAATTGAATATACACTCAAAGCATACTTGGGAAACTTGAACACAGAACTGGACAACATCTTTTTTCATCTGAATGTGATTACTATTTCAGCGGCATAATGTCATCACTGGCAGGTTTTGCTGCACGTATGGTCAGCTTGGAGATCTCCATCAGTGCCAAAAAAACATGTAACAGGTGCATGAAGAGTTTGTTAACGTGTTTAGAAGAGCCTGTGCAAAACAAGAAATAGCGCATGTGTCTGGAAACTCCCCACCAGTCCCTACAGCATCTGTGTCGCGTTGCTCTTGACTAATTCTTGGGCAGCACTTTGAATATTCAAAACACTGTCTTAGCGCAAAATGCCATCATGACCTTGGCTTTCTCAGAACTCCCCATCCAAACCAAAGTACTGGGGAGAGATGGGGCAAAGGCAGCACATCCCACCAGGAGAAGGTTCAACTCCTCCTCTTCCTCGCACCGAAATATTTGGCTAATGTCATAGAGATTTGGCTAAATAGATTCAATCAACTGTTTTCACTCTATTATAGTTCATAATCCCTATTCAAGATGAAGTGCACTGCAGCCTAATGAATGTGGTAATGGAATCCTTGTGTATGTTTTTCCACAGCGGGGTGCAGATTAGCATAAGTGTCATATTCTGTTGGCATGCCTGCTATTATATCTGAGGCGTTGCACACACTGGGAATTTTTCAACTGGATAATAATACGATGAATATGGTATGCACATGCACATAGAACACGCGGGTTTTAGAAAGTGATCTATAATAAATCTCACCTGGAGGGGCATTATGATAGATTAACTTTGCATTTTGGCTTAAAAACACAATGTTTAAGCCAAGCGTATGGTAACATGAGTACAAAAGAATTAGATTCAATTTCATGCACAGTTTTAAAGAATGTTGTCATTTAGGGAAGCAGAGTGAAGAATACTCTGTAGGTCTTAGGGTTTCATATATTTCATATATTCAAGTTCAAAAGCCTGGCTCGGATGTCCCGCTTGCTCAAAGCTAATTGTTACATCTCCAAGGAATGGCACACAAGTAGAGGAAAACTTCTGGATTAAAGATCAGCATGTACACACCTCCTTAAGAAGTTGCTGTCAGTCTGTGAAAGAGAAAGAATAAAACCCCAACTATCTTCATTTCAATAGCACTTTGGTTTTGCCTGCCTGGGTTTTTTTCAGAGGCTGGTCCAACTGGGACTGAGCAGGAGTTCATGGTAAAACAAAAATCCCTCCCAAACCAGAGAGTCAGGTCCTGCCCATGAAGCGGTGTATAGCTTTCAGTCTGTGTTTGTGACCTCTGAAATGAATTTTGCTATGAGTTATAGAATACATTTTTAATTACTTTAGATGTCTTAGTTTTCCTCTGGTTAAAGAAACTCTAGATGAATCTCCTTGCATGTCACCTACAAGAGACAGCATGGCTTATGATCAGTCCCAGAATTTATTACTTGATTATGGAAAGTGCAGGCCTGAGAAATTCATACCACTTAAGCAATGGTTTAGTGTGACTAATCAAAGAGGTTTTCCTGGCACACGGGAGGTATCGATATATATAGACTAGTGTAGAAAAGCGTATCTTTATGCTTTTAAGCATGGTGGCATGGTAACAGCTTAAGCATATTAATCAGCCCAAGGTAAGTGCTGCTTCTGTATCATATTCTAATCTGATTCTTTCTGCAGTGTTAGAGAAATTATGTCTGTGGCTGCAATAACATTTTGAAAAGAAACTGTTTGCCAAATGAATGAGACAATCAGACCAGTCATTCAGACCTGAGAATTAACCACGACTTGCGTTTACCTTTATTATCAGTGCATTTCTGCACAACTGCCACAAGTCAAACTATTTGAACTTTCCTGAGAAGGCAGCAAAGCCATCAAAGGGTGTTAATGTTTGTTTGTTGCGTATTTAGTCTGGATGAGATTTGCTTTAGGAAAAGAAAAGATCTATTATCGTGGGTCAGTAATCTGACATGTTTTTCCTGACTTGGACTTCAGAGAACTAGGCTAGGTTAATACCTGCGATACAATTGAGTTGCGAGTGTTATTCTCTGTTGTTTTCCGAAGCTTGAATGACCTTTTCAAAACTCAAAGAAATCTGTGTCTCGCCTATGTGCATAGTAGCAAGAATTGGGTTTCCAGCAACTCCACAAAGCTTGTTTAAATAAAAAATAATAAATAAATTTAAAAATCCCACTGCTGGTTGAAAGAATGTAAATTGGAGTTTCTAGGGAAGTTCAAGCACCCTTTGCAATCATATCACCGCTTTCCTTGAACGTGGTATAAAGAGGCTGGGTGGCAAATGTATTTAAGACTGAGGAAAAGGGCTGTTAAGTCGACCTTGGTAACTTAACTGAAACAGTATATGTGTAAATCCATCACAAATCCCTGGCCTTTTACACTCCTGTCCCAATGGAAATCAGATCACAGAACTGTTTACAAGAGACTACGAGTCATTTGGATAAAGAGCCATGACAGCAGGCCCCGTACTATTTGAAATTTTAGTAACTCAAGCCTAAATAAATACTCTAAAAACAAAATAATAAGGATTAGGTAATTATTATGAGGTGATTATACTTATGAAATTTTGTATTTAGTAGAGAAGAAAATTTCACTGTAAATGTCAGTGCTTTGCCTTTTGCAATCAGTTGTAATCTGTAGCATTTAAAGGTAACACTCCCGTTTCACACAAAAAAGGTGCATATATATCTTTTACGCTGAGCTTTAGATGTCCTGAATAGTGATCTTTAAAACCACTAGAAGTAGCGCCATAAAAATATTTTACAACATTATTTAATGTATGAGCTAATCCCCAGCTAATGGTCAATTTTTGCCATTTTTTCCTAAGCGGGGAGGAGAAGGGAGGGTGGAGAACCTGCTCCTGTTCAGCCAGACACGCCGTCAGCCCAGGAACAAAAGGGAATCACTTCAAGTTTGGATGCTCTCACTAACCTTCTTGGCATCGCAAACAAACACTATATTTTCATCAGCACTTCAATTAATCTTCCCCAAATAGTATTTTATGAGCATATGCTTGGAAATAGTTGTATTAAACTCATGTAAGGTTGGGTGGTGGGCTTTTTCCTTCCTCCCCATAGTCACCTTGAAATATCTACTGCAAACAGATGTGAGGATACTGCTAACTCAATCATAGAATGGGGGAAGACCTATCTGTATGCTTGGTGTTATAGGAAGGCCCCTGGATTGCTCTGAGTGAAATTTGCTTTTGATGCTCCTTGTCCTTTCCTGGCTACTCAGCCTCTCCTGTGGTCCCCATCCCACAGACCACCGACCAGCTGTAGCAGTGTCATTGACAGCTCTTCCCCAAGCCCTTTCCATGGGGGAAGCCTCAAGGAAGGAAATAAGTGAAACTCATTCCCCATATATTTCTTTGAGGTGAAATTATTGCTCAGCATGGTCAGTTATGGGAACAGGCTGTTCAGGTGTAATGGTTTCGTGGCTCCACTGATAGCGTGAGCAGCCTTTGGACAGGTCAGCTGTCTGGTGGCTGGTTGAGCTCATTACGTGAAATCCTTGCTTGCATCAGCCCAAGTACAAGGATACCTGTGAACAACTTGGCTGCCTGGAGGTTCAAGTTCTTTTCTCTGCCCTTCTGTAGGTTCCTGGTACCTGTCCCAGGCACATGAGATTATTGAGGTGTTTTGTCCTTGAAAAAGTAGAAATAACGCTCTTGCCTGGAGGTGCCCAGAGCCTTAAGTTGTCAATATTGCTAATGTCCTTAGAGATCCTTCCAGGGAGGATAATGTGTAACTGGGTTTGTGATTTGGAGAAGAGAAAATAAGGGTACTGCTGAGATTGTGCCTCTCAGGCAGGAGTGTGGAGATGAAGGGCATTTACTGCCATCTGTAGTGGTGAAGTGATAATGTGGACACCTGCACCCTGAAACAATACCTCTGAAGTACCACAAAGCACCACGAACCAATATTTATACTGGTTTTAGTGCACTTGTTTTGTTACGTATTTTCCATGCAGTGAGGAAGCCCAAAACACAATGGACATACTAGGAAATGTTAGTTTTCCTTGTGTAGAAAAGGACTAAAATGCTGTACTGGGGGTTTTGTTAATGGCTGATGATTAGTATGTTGCACTTGAAGGACAGAAGAAAACTGAGGGTGTGGGAAAATCGATGTCATGTGGTTCTGCCTTATGAAGCTGATACCTGCTGTGATTTTCTGGAGAGAGAACAGAGATCTCTGTCCCACAGCATCTTCATAATCTGAGCACATGTACATGTACATACACACACCAGGGAAAATGTACATACAGAGATGTGTACGTGCAGGGAAGAAGCTGTTTTCTGAAGAAAACTGCTCCAAACACTGTTATCCTCCCACTGTTGCTAACTCCAGTCTGCAGAACTGTGATTTTGGTGAAAACCCACTGAGGCCCTTCCCTCTGTGGACAGCAATTGCTGCTTCTCCTTGCTCAGGCCCATCTCCCACAGCTTGATCAAAAGTAGCCCAAGCCCAAAGGTACTTGCTACTTATAGGAAGATGAAGATCTCATAGGCAGGAGCAGGATGAGAACTGTGTTGTGTTATGATTCAACTTCCCCTTTTACATCCAAAGAAGACAATTTGCAGGCTTCAGCTCTGTGTGGTGAGTGAACCTCAGCTGTTCACTCAGCCATAGCGATGGCTGAAGGAAAAGAGGGTCACAAATGCTACCTAAATCTTCTCAAAGTATGGTGTCAGGGAAATCACTCAGTTGCTGCTCTGTGTGCTCTCCTTCCACCAGCCTCCTGGCCTGGATCACTGAAATTGTTACAGCTTCAATTATCGGGCAGTAGATGGCCCCTTGCTGAAACTAGGGAAGTGGTGGCAATCCTAATTAGATCCTGATCCTGGGGACCTATGCTCCTCTCATTTCCACTCCGTTTATAGTCAAAACTCCCTGGGTTAAGTGGAATTGGGTCTGATTTGCATTGTGAGGAGACCTGGAATCGAATCTGTGGCATCTTTGCAAGAGACGTGTTTGCTCTCCTGGTTGACAGCAGCAAGACTAGCGTATTCTACCCTGTGGGAGCAAGGTAAAATCCCAAATGGATTTTTTATTTCTTGTTTGTTGGGCACATCACTGCAGTAAAGCTGTGATGTACCGTGGGAACAGTCTGTACCTGTGTCCTCAGTTTCTTGTCTCCAGCCTAATGGGGGAGTTTTGTAATTCTGTTCTTTAAGAGGAATGAGGGAAAGAACTGATGCCTGCAGGTAGGAGATGCTGCGCAGAAATAACCTAAGAAATATATTCAGTTAGCTTCTCAAATGATGAAGCTTTGCTACGATTTACTTTAGCACACAAGGCAGCAAAGTTAGAGTGGATGTGTAGAACAAAAGTCAGTGCTGAGGATCTGCCACCTTCCCTTTACGTGCACTGTGGAAGAGCTTTTCCTGAACTAGCTTTTGTCTGGTTCCCATGGACATAGTGCCTGGAGTGCATTAAATGTGTATCTTCCAGCTTTCATCTCATCTGAACGGGTCTCTGGTTTGCACACCATGAAAACAGCTCACAGTTTGAACCAAAATGCTGTAGTCATATGCATTCCTAATTCAAGCTAAAATGATGGGACAGATGCATCCTGTCACCCATCTGGTCCTGGGTGAATGGCATCAGCCAGATCCTTATTACCTGCAAGAACTCGCACATTCCCACCCAGCCCCATTCCCCATCAGCTCAGGGGCACCCTCTGAGCCCAGAGTTCATCATTCCTATTTTCTCACAATAATTTGCACATAAATTGCTAGCAGTTACAATTCAGCATTTTCTTCTAACATCGGCTGAATAATAGTGACACTCTCCCTACTGTCATCGGGCTTTGCTAATTTTAGCTCAGATGTAGTTCTTGTTTCTTCAGGAGAGCCATAAAACCCTCTTCCAGCTTCGCATTTTATTCCTCTTTGAAGCCCAAACAAATTAACAAAGTTGAGAACTTTATTTTCAGAATTCATTAAGCCCTTAACAGTAAATCCTTTTCTCACGTTCCAGATGTTGTGGCTCTCTTGACCTCAGTTTATATTTGCCTGTGATGTGAACAAGCCAACGTCTTATTCAGGCCTTACCAGTTTCTTTGGAGAGCTGAGCAAAAGGGGATGCAAGTAGCCTCCTGAAAGGTTTTTGAAGAGGGAGAATGAAAAAAATCCATGTTCTATCGTACCAGCCTGATGCTTCGTCTGCAGTCAGTAGGCATTGCCTCCACTGCTTAGTGCCCTGACCTCTGCAGAGCTGTTTTTTACATATTGAATGCATTTTTGCCAATACATTTTTCATCCCCTTCCTTTTCACTTGAGTACTTTACATTTCAGAGGTGGCACTCACCTGCATTTGGGTAAGTCTAAAGCATGGCTCTTGAATAAATTAAGCGTGTTGTTTTGGTAACATGTCGAAATCTGTACAAACCCTTCTTTTCCGCTTTGATTCTGCAGAGTATTTTGAACATGCTGAAATGCAGCAGTTTGGGCAGTCCGCTGGATTTGATCAGTGTCAATTATGCATCACATGCATTAAATAAACACCCAAATGTATCTATTCTCTTCCAGCCACCGGTGAATCATTTTAAATGTACTTTGTACCTTTTTATCCTCTTCAAATGTTGGGTTTTTGAAGACAAGCACCTGCAAGCCTTTTAGGAGGTGTTACTCCTGCTGTTACTGACATTTTAATAAATGCAGAAATAAATGCTCCCCACCAAATTGTCTAATGTCAACACTTACCTCATCGAAAGAAGTGAGTCAGTTTGAGCAGAATTTATAACATGTGCCGTACCTATAACGTGAAGCGCATCCAGTTTTGTATCCTTTCCTGTTTTATTTGAAACCATAGTAACTATCAGGCTACGTTCATAAATATTACAATGATTATTTGTCTTTGTGCACTTGCACATTGAAACATATGAAAAATGGATCAAAGACAGCAATTCATAAAGTGGGGGTGGGAACCACAGTGCTTCTGCATGGTGTATCAGTCTGCCTTACATACAAGCATAGGCTCTCACTCTTACCAGCAAATAGTTTACAGTGGGCAAAATACATACAGTAATAGAGAGTAATGACTGAACCAGGAGATCCACTGGTATTTGGTAGCTTTCTTGCTTAAGAGAGTATTTCAATGCATCATTAAGCGTGAGCAGCAAGATGCTGCTTTACTCTCTGCAGATAAGTTCTGAGAAGAAAGAGGCTTGCACTGGGGTTTCAGATGGCTGCTGGGGTTTTGAGCATCTATCAGTTTAAATAGTTGGGGGAAAACGTGGAGGGAGGAAGGAGAAGGAGATCCTTGAACACAGCTGAATCCAACCTCTGACATTGCAAAGCTTCCTAGGGGCCGCACAAGGCACAGCCAGCGCTTAACTCCTGTCAGGAAGCTTTGGCATCATTTATTTGGCCTTGGGGCTGCCTGCCGCAGCAGGCATTATTCCTTCTGCAGGGACTGCAGGAGAGCTGGAGGTATTTACACATCTAAAGTGCTGCCTTTGCTGGTCAACAGTATTGTATCACTTCAGCTTTTTGTTTTACTGAGTTCTGTATTTTTATGGTTCTTACAAAACAACCAACCAACCAAACAAAATCTGCATTTTCAAGGTATTTATTTTAACAGTCTAATGTGTTGGCTAGCCTGTGTCCATTTGTTGAAATCAGTTTCATGTAAAGAAAATATGCAAACAGGATGGGCATGGAGACAGGTTATGAAGTCTGTTTCATTTTAGTGAAATCAGGTAATTCTTCGGCTAGAGACAAGTGAAAAACAGAAGAAACTGTGTTATCTAGCAGTAAGTGAAGTTTCAGAGATTTGAGCCTTTTCTTGATGATGACAAATAGTTGAGCCCATAGCTGAGATATCTGGGTTTAAGAGAGTACCAAAAATTGGCCAGAAACATCTTGAAAGCAGATTACCTTTCTGCTGTTTCTTGGTTTGTTTGAGATTTTTTGGAGAAGGACATACAGATGGGGTCATGTCACCTCCTCTGTTCTCTATGTCTGAGAATTAAAATTACAGAGAAAACTTAAGCAAGCTTTGGGGATTTTTGCCAGGTTTAATTCAGGGCTACATCACCTTCTCAGTTTCACCAGAGGAAAGCCAGAATAATTTTGTATTTTCTTTACTCAGCAGACGTGAGTCTGGTCTCCTCTGCAGCAAGTCAGGCAGAAACCTATTGCTGCTGACACAGTCCTGGGATAAAATGTATGTAAGGTATATTATGAGTCAGGATCTAAAATCAGAAGCCACATTCCCCAGCATCAGTGTCATAAAAATGTGTTTGTTTTATTTGCCTTCCCATTTCTGACTCTCTTGTTTGAGGCTTGCGTCCAAAACCAAAAGGGATTGAAACTTATTGGGGATGAGCCCAAAATTCTAATGAAAGTAGTGAATATCTCAAAGTTTGTGATAAAGCATCAGGAGCAGGCAATGCAGTGAGGGTATGGGTCTCTGAGCATCTTTCCCGCTTCAGAGCAGCCTCCCAGGACTGCTGGTGGAAGCCATATTGAACTCAATATTATCATCATGTGTCTGGAAGTACACCCTGACCATGGCCTTCATTTTCAGAAAGAACCAGACTAGGTGTCTTGGGACTGGGAGATGAATTGCTGTCTGATGCAGGCAACTGGAATGCAATCACTGAAGAGCTCTGAATATTCCTATCCATTGCAAAGATGCTGTCAGGATATTGACTAGTAAAAACATGGAGAACAAATGAAGTAAGCTAATGGTGCTGGGTCTGGAAAACCCCGGTCACCCCATGGTATGTTTCCACTTACCCTTCAGCAGGCACCTGTTCTGTGAGAAATATAGGTTTTCCCAAAAAGCTCCGGGGTGCACCTGCGTGCCGGGGTGAGGTAATGGTAGACGGGAACAGGGTTTCAGCTGAGACAAGGAGTGGCAAAGAAATATGTGCATGTTTTCAGGACCCACCCAGAAATGTTGAGGGGGCAAGGTTAAGAGCGAGGTGGCAATTTGGGGTGGGGGGAGGCAGGAGAATTGGCATGAGCCTGAGGCCACTGCTGTCCTCACAGGAATTCCTCAGTGCTCGAGCCTGCAGCTGAGAAAAACATGATTCCCACCAGCACTTGTGGAGTTCCCTTCCATTAGAAATCGTGTTGGATGATTGGGATATTCTGATATTAGAGAGAAAAGTGTGGTGGAGCAGAAGATAAAATTGTCAGTGAATTTGTGGTGAAGGGGATTTTTTTCCAATAGATGTGTTCCATGAGAGAAGTTTTTGTTATTAAGTAAGTTTGGGGGAGCTTTTTTCTCCTTCTTGTGGAGTGGAAAAAAAAACCAAAACAAAGAGTCAAATGTTTGATTTAGAATCTGTTGTTTGTTCTTTCTGATTTATTTTGGTTTTAATTAACATATTTCATTGAAAAAATGCAAACAAGCTCTGTTTCTGGAGTCTTGTTCACTAGTGAGTGCATCTGAGCCTCTGGTGCTGCTGGTGACCCATGGTCAGAGCTGATCAATCCTGTTAGGAGTCCAGCTACTAAAACTGGACTCCTTGGTGGTTGACAAAAATGTAGTATAAGGGAAAAAAAAATGAGAGTTTATTCCTCCATCCTAAAAACCAGACATATAGGGTCAGGATGTGTCTTTGTCCCTGCCGTGCAGTGATGTAGGGTTGGTCAAGGGTTCCTAGGCTCTTGTGAAACACAAGGCTGAGGCTGGGCTTGCCCAGGAGCTGCAGGGAGAGCCAGACTTGCTGCGGTGGCTGGGGTTGCCCATATTGTGTCTCTGGGTCACCCTGGTCTGCAGCTGAGCAGAGCACCCAAAATAATAACTGGGCTTTTTTAACTGGGCTGTAGCCTTTGGCTCTTGTTAGCAGCAATGTAAGTGGTCCTTGGCCATGTGGTGGTGGTGATTCACAGAACTGGGGGGGTTCTCTTGCAGTAGTGCTTTCCATGCTCTCCTTGGTGCACAACTGTCTTTCTAAGAGCTTTTCATGAACTGCTGGGTGAAGAGTTGCAATGCCATTGTGTTAAGTGGCATCATCTTTGAGAACATGCAGTTGAGAGGGGATGTAATCAAGAGGAACTGGTGGCATTTAGGGGCAGACTTAACCTGGCAATCTTCCAGTGAAGGAAAAGAGATGGGAAGAAAGGAAGGAGATTTGACACTGTTGAATCTAGGCTGCCCAATCCATTAACAGGGAGTGCAATGCATGTGCAAGAGTTGCACATGGGCGTCAGAGAAGTGGGGTGTCTACTGAAGAGTGTATGGGATGTATGTATTTCCAGTGCCTCCAGAGCTTCAGTGTGGAGAAGGGACTGAGCCCAGCTGGGCAGAGTAAAGAGCAGGAAAGAATGAAAAGAGAGAAGTAGTGCAAGAGGCTATGGGGCAGAGAGGTTTTCTTCCTCTTGCCTCTTTGACGTGATTCCCATTTTTCCGAGAAAAGCACAGTTGAAAAGAGAGAAGGTAGAGGCCAAAGGAGTATCTTTTAAAGAACTAATCTTGGTATCGGGAGGGAGAATAAAAGTAAAAGGGACTTTTTTTGTGAATCAAAATATTCATGGCTAGCTGAAATGTTTTGCAAAGGAGGATCCTGGACTCACACTTCTTGTCCCCATTTAACTAGACAACACAAGCCTGCAAATAAATTCAATTCTCCCTTTGATTTCCCTGCATCCTTTTTTTTTTGAGCCCTTCCCCCTTTGTATTCGGAGTCAGCTGCAGTGCTCGCCTGTAGCTTCACTGACCCCATTTGAGCCTAAAGAGTTTCCCACCCACTCACCCCAGGCAATAAAGCCTTTCTTTAGGTGTGGGGCTTACAGCTCTCAACTCTCTCACCGCTGGATAAATAGCATCTGGAGCCCTGGAATATTTTAAAGAGTTATCCAAATGTTCATCGCTAAAGAAAACTCATCAAAGTTGCTTTTGGCTCTTTCTGTTCAAAGGGGGAAGGCATTATCAGGATATAAGGCATAGTTTTGCTCGTAGGCTGGGGAGATACAATACCCTCACTGTGAAGGCAGGGTCCACTTCATGGTGCTTGTAGCATCCAGTGACATGCCTGAGAACAAGTTTTGTAGCCGCAACTGGAGGAAGCAGTCAATGTTCATGGAGTGTCAGATAATCCACTGTGACATATGATCCAAAAACATCAGGCTGACGAATATCCCTGGCACTGTGTGCCGGTGCTGAGAGCAGATTATGCGTTTTTAAATGTTTGATGTACTTTCAACAGTTAAAAGCCATTTTGGGCAACAGATAGCTCTGAAGATACTTTAAATAATTTTTTTTTTACCACTGGGACTTATCAGTGCTTCATTTTGAGAAGCAGCATCACAGAAGGCAGACTCTCTAAGGACCCAGTTCTGATCTCACACCTATTTATATCCGGAGTAACTCGGCTGAAGCAAATGGAATTTACTCCTGCATTAAGCAAGTGTAACCAAGAGCAGAATCTAACAGGCTTGGTATTTTCTGTACATCTCTTTTATGAACTATTTTTGCAGCTCAGGCTGTTTCTGTGGTGAAGGGAAGCCAGAGCATTTGAGTTTTAGAGGATGGATGAGCACAACCCCTGTGCAAGATCTTGCAGCTGGGTCAAAGAGGAGCACTTGGCTAACATAAAGGCATGAGTCTGTGAACTCTAGTATGGGGATACCACCTGCTGATGCAAGAAGTCCATCAGACTTTATGGGATGTAAGGATTGTGCTTGTAACAGTTTACAGAACCAGAATTTGTATGGATGAATTAAAATAAAAGCTATTATTTTTATTGTTAGAATACGTATAGATGTCTAAGCGAAAGCTATGGTAAGAAACACTGATTCTAATAACCCATAGCCAGCCAGCCCTGGGTTTATATTTACCAGTCCTGCTTATGTATTACCAATGGCTGTTCATCTACAGAGCTCTCATGATGCGAGTATTTCTCCCTCTCAGGCAATTGCATTTCCCGCTAAAGGCTGCGCTCTGCTTATTCTGCCCTGCTGGCAGTGCAAATGTGCCAATCTCATTCTCGAGGCATGGTTCCTGTTGTGGGATCAAATGTTAGGATTTTAAAAGCTAAAGTTTGATGTGGATGAACAACTGTCTATAAAACACATTAAGCTCTTACCCTGTAATGTATTTAATTTCACACTGACTGATGGTATTGCCCCTGAATGGATTACGGCAGGGGGCTGCCATTGTCCTACTAAACCACACTGGTTAAATAATACTTTGGAGTCTAAAGCTGCTCTGGGAGCATTTCATATTGGCTAACATGTGAAATGAATACCTGGCTTTTCTGCGAGCGCTTTGGGTTGGTTTAAAAACATAAAATCAAAAAACAGCTACGTGTGGAGTTGGTTTTACAGTGCAGGAAAATTTTGCACAGTCTCTACCTCTGTGAAATATGGACCAGCGGCTACAAAAGGCCCTGATTCAGGGCTGTGCAGGTGATTCCCTTGGCTCAGCAGGCTGTGAAGGCTCCTGGAGCAGCATAGGTGCGCAGCACTTCTTGGGAGAGGCTCCCCCAAGCTCATTCCTCACAGGTGTTTGGTGCTTGCTGTATATTTATTTAAGCAGTGTCTCCTTGACATCAGTGTCCAAAGGGTCGGACTGGAGTGCTGATTAAAGCTTGAATGTGTTAATATCTCCGGATCATAGCTGAGGGGGGATCAGCTTCCTTACTGGGCTTATTTTAATAATTTAATTAATTGGTTTTAGCTTCAAGAGGTTTTGTCTCCAAAATAATGACTTTATTGTGACTAATTCTCTCCTAAATAATGTCTTCCTTCCCTCTGTCCCTTATACTGAGGTAAATTGTGAGTTACTCCAGTGGAGTTACACCTTCTGTATGCACAGTCAGGCTCATGAGCTCTACTGATTGTTAATACACGTTCTGCCCTGAATTGTGTCACTTTGGGAAGGCCTGTGGTTAACTCTATGAGCAAATGCCTGCCTGTTTCACCCTGCTCTCCATTAGGTAAGACAACCCCAAATCAAGGAGGATTTCTCGAGCCCGTGCAATCGCAAGCAAATTCCACTCCTTGTTAAGTCATTTTAAAAGTATGTGCTTTAGCTGTATAAATATATATATAAATATACACTTGTGTATATATATAGAAATATATATATGTATAAATATATATAGTAGGAGAGAGGTCTGTCGCATCAGCGAGTATCGCTGATGAATGCGTGGTTAGGAATGTGATCATCTGCAGTGTGCTGAAGCACGAGCCCTTAGCAACTTTGCTTATTGCATTGATTAAGAAAAATTAAAAGATCTTTTCTTTCTTTTAAAAAAGAAAGAGCTGTGATAAGAAAAGGCTAAGGAGGCATTAAAGCTCTGCTAGTCTTTTTTTGTTTTGTTTCCCCCACCCTCCCCAGACTTCAGCAGAGCCAGGAAAGAATGCTGGAAGTCATCAGAGGCATGGCTGGGATAGAGAGTGTTAATTCTTCCATATCTAAGCCTCTTTGTCGAAATTCCCTTTGTCTCTTGCCCCAAGTCATTAAACACTAATCCCATCACTCTTCCTAATCCGCTGCAGTGGAGCCAGAGTTCAGTTTCCGAAACTGTCTTTGTTGCTTTCCTAATAGACAGCTCGCTCTGGATTTCAGTTGGTTCGGTCACATTTAGGGCTTTCCAGCGCAGTTCTTTAATGAAGTGCCATTAATGAAACTTTTCCTCCTTCATGCAGTGTGCACGGGCATCAATTGGTTTAGTGTTAAGTAGGGTAAGGTGCCTAGTCATCTTAGCAGCCTTTGCAAAATATGACTGTCAAAGGCAAAACCTAGGAAACAAGACCATTGAAGAATATAGCCAGTGAAGTACTCATTTAATTACTAAGGATTTACAAAAGAAAATCTGTTCTTTGTGGCTTACAAAAGACAACAAGCTCAGAAGAGATAGTAAAGGGTTTGGGACCTATTCCCTTTTCTCCCCCTCTTCCCAACAAATCCTGGAAGAGGAAATGTGGCTGAGCAAAGGCATCAAAGCCTATTGTAAGCTCTTTCCAACCTGCCGCAGGAACGCTAGCTTTCTAAGTGGGAGGTGTTCCACTTGCTGCTAAAATAAACTTTGAGTCCTCTCCAGCCAAGAGATTTGGCCACGTTATCCAAATCAATTCTTCCGTGGCAGAAAGTCAAGCACTGATCCATTCCTCTGTGCTGAAAATGAAAGCTTCTTCATAACAAAAGCGTTTCCGATGATGGGAGATGGTTTGTACAGTTGTGTTTGGTTGCACAGGTTTTGTGTAGTATGGCAGATGTTTTGAAGAGAACACTTTTTAGACAGGGTATAAATAGCAAAACTTTGTATTCAGTATGACAGTGATGGTGAAAACCATCCGCATTCAGTTCATTTGCCACGTGTAAGAAGGGTCACAAAATGCTCTTCATGTAGAAACTCCGAGAAAAGTTGCTTAAGCCTGGAGCAGACCCACCTCTAGTCTAAAACTGTTGCCAGAATAATAGACTATGTATGTAAGTTTAAGAAGAACATTTACTTTTACTTTTTGAAAGCTTTCTTCTGCGGCCAGATACAAGAGTCCCTGAGCTAGTTGGAGCATCTTTCCACTGAGTCTGGAGATTTGGATTGAATCTTCATGTTCTCAGTGGGACGTGAAGTTGAAAAAAAATAGAGACTTAGTATAGAAAGACTATTGAAGATGTCAAATCTGCTGGCTGTATATATTATATTTGATAGGTGTTAACATTCTTTCCTGTGATATGAACTATCTAATTACCAGCAAACTTGTGATATGCAATAAACCACATCTCATTGTACAGCACACTTTCCATACGCCCTATTTTACTGTGTTCATATGCCGCATAAATGAGATCCAGGTTTGATTATTAAACAATTTAATTGCTCTGGCAAAGTTGATATTACATTGCCCAGGAACAGAGCGCTCCAAAAGATGATTTTCCTTTAAAGGGTCTTTTAACAGCTGGTGGGTCTGTGTTTGGTTTGTCTAGATCTAGTTTTCTCTCTTTTTTTTCATAGTGGTTTGTTTGCTTTTTTGTTTATGTTCTTATATTCTTGGATTTAGTTCTGTTTTGTTGCCAGAGTGTTCCGTCAGGTGATACCCTAACTTGATCTTCTTCAAGCATTTTGGTGCAGTTATGTTGCCTCTCGTTGTAAGCTGGCTCGATAACTTGCTTTACTAAAAAATCTCTCAAATCCACTGGGAAAATAAATCAGATCCATTTACAAACTGAGTAAATCAAAACAAAGTGATTCATCTGCAAATGAAACCACAGCGTTCTCTGTAGATAAAGAAAAACAACTGCATTTTGCCACTTCATCAGGGTTTCTTCCCTTCCCCCCCCCCCCTCAAATTCCAGTGTGCATCTACTGTTGGCAATAAAAGTTATGCTTGCATGTTGTTAAAATTTGTTCATATGCTTCAGCACTTCTACTTTCCTTGTAATTGACTTGCCAAGTCTCTTTCTTTGGGGAATTGGAACAGCTTTTACATGTGATGAGGAAAAGTTTCCTGTACAAGTCACTTAAAAACAAAATAAAATAAAAAAGAAATCCAGAACTTATCCTGGTGTCGTTTATAAGCTGTGCTGGAGCAGCACACACCAGCAGCATCACCAGCTGAGTACCAGCTGTCTGCTAGACTCTGACCCTTTAAACTCCGTCCTCCCTCAAGTTGATCTGCCCATGGTGAATTAGCTCCCCATGGCTACATCCTGGCAGAGCTTTTCATTTAATCCTTCCCTTCCTTTCCATCTCCCAACTACTGACTTTTTTTCCACTCGCCTTCTCTCTCTGCTTTCACCAACTGCAGCTCAGATGTAAGAGGAGTGTTGGATGGGTCCACGCGACTTCTGGGCAATGTCTTCTGCAGGGCATGGCCCATAATGATTTGATAATCCTTAAGAAAGCATAGTAGAGACTGGTGTCAAAACAAGTAGCACTGGTTAATGGTGATGCAGCTTTCTCTTAAATGGGATGATGCTAAGAATAATAAACATGTCTTTAACCAGTTATGGATGTCTAGGTCAAGGCTGGTTGCCAGTCTTCAGCGTAGGGTAGAAGAGAGCACACTGGCTTGCGTGACTGGCAGTTTGGGATGAGCTTTCATGCCCATTTGCACAAGTGGCAGAATTCCCTTGGATTTCTTCCTACCCAAGCCTTGGAAAATGCAGTCAGGCAATCCACTCTGGGGGGTGACAAGCGGATCTTCTTATTGATTAATATTGGTTTGTTGATACAGCCGTGGATGAAACATCTGTTTGTTTCCTTGGCTGGGGTTGATTTTTCCTCCCTGCCATCTATAGGAGCCCATGCAGGGCTCCATGCACATGGAATTTTCTCATGGAGCCCTTGCTGTAGTTCCAACAAAAGGACATGAAGAATTTCCTTTCCTTTGCTAGCGGTGGCATTCAGACAGAAAGAGAACCCCTGGAAAATGTAAAAGCTTTTGTAAAAACATGAGAAAAGCATTTAAAGCCTTTTCAAAGAAAGAAAACATCAATGTAAAGCCTCCCATAGTTGTCTGCCAGTGCGGTCTCTCTTGATTTGAAGAGGTTTTGTTAACCTTGAGGGGGAGGGAGGCAGAATTAAGGTTTTGCTGAGTTTTATTGTTGTTTTTATTGTTCTGCTGGTTTGTTTTGAATTCCATGATATCTTTTTCATCAACACATATGTGAACTGCAGTTATGCTTGAACATTTATTTACCCCTCCAGAAGCATCACTTTTCAAGCATGAAAATACTTGTGTGTGTTGCCTTGGCCAATGAGTTTCTTTCAGCTGTGGCAAGAGGTTTCACTTTGATACCAAGTAGTGATCTTTGGTGAAAGATTTCAGTGATGAATTTGAATGATAATGTCAACTCTACAGCAGAAACCAACCCAGTATTCTCTGGATGGATTGCAAAGCTACATTGGGTCCCCTTTCCAGCTGCCCCCCCCCCCCCCCCCCCCCCCCCCAGCTTCTCTTTAGCTTCCCAGGCAGTGCTATTGATGGTCAAAATCAAAGCATCTCACGAATTAGACACAAAACTGATGTACTCCAAAGAGAGCTTCAGGTGAGTGATAGAGTTGAGTGTGGAGAGAGAAAGGGAGACAGAGAACAGAATGGTGAAGGAGGAAGGCTTGGAGAGACTTCTGTCACGAGAAACAGGGAAACTCTGGAGAGCAGTGGGAAGATAGAGAACTGCCTGGGAATGGTAAGCAGCTTTCTAACATTCCTGTCATTAAGCTTTGATACCCTGCCTCTCTGATGATACCATTCCCTGCCTCATCAGCAGTTCCAAAGCTTGGGGAGCCTTGGGCAAGAAATACCCTCAGAAAAGAAATCTAATAAAAGAAAACCACCTCTTCAATCCACATCTCCTTCCTAAGCAGCAGCACCAGAGGTATGGGCATCCCTAGGATTTTTTCTTGTGAGGCTAAATAGAAAAGTCATGAGAAAGGTAGTTTTATTGTAATGAAGAGAGAAAAGTATTAAAACCCAAATATGCTGGAGCACTCAAAATACATTCAGGATCTCCTGTTTCCTTCTCTCAATCTGTCTTCTCACAGAGTAAACGTTTTGGTGTGAATTTGCATGGGAAACCAACCCAAGATTTTATAGTGCTTGTTCAGAAGAAGGGGGAAGTAGAGATTCTTAATAAATTTATCAAAATGAGGTGTCAGTTTTTCCACAGCCTTCATCACCCTCCATTCTTTTCATCTCTCCTATTGTAGCAAAATCCTTCCTGCCTCCAATCAAAACCTAAATGGCCACAGCACCTACCCAGCAACATTAGGCAGTAGGTGTGAACACTTCCTCATTGTTGGAAGGCCTCAGAGGGACCTGCCCAAGTCTAGTTGGAGAAGTGAGGACTGGTGCCTTTGTCTGGGAGGTTGGTACACATCCTCCCAGAGGTGGGGAGGGAAGGATACATAGTTTTCTGAGCACCTTTCTATTGATGTCAAAGTCCAGCAGTTCAAGGAGATGGTTTTCCTGGTGGAGGTCCTGCCTGTCCTCCCAGGTATAGTTTTCCCTGTAGAAACTCCCACTAGTGAACAAGCTCCTTCCTGCAGAAATGTTTATAGAGGTATGTAGGTGAAATTCATTGGCCTCTGTTTCAGAAGAAGTCATATTCCATGACCTAATGGCCTTGGATGACTGCGAATGATTCCATATTTAAAGTTGTCCCTGTGAAAAGAAGTGCCGAAATCTAAAATTATCCTATGAGAAAAGCTCATACAAAGATTTCTCTTTCAACAGGGTTTGCACATCAAGTTTCTGTTGCTCAAAGGACTCGCAGTGCAGTGTCAGCTTTTATGATGGAAATATTAGCCTCTTGCCTGGGTTTCATTTTATGTTTGTTTTCCCTTCTCCTTCTAGCAGTCTCCAGCACCACTCTTGAAAAATGCTAATTGCCCATACATACCCCTGCCTCCCCCCAATGGAGAAGCAGCAGCGATACCACAGCCCTGCTGCCAGCAGGATAGGGGTAAGGGCTGGCTGCATTTGTACAAGCAGGGCTTTCCAAGAGAAACACTCAGACAACACAGCTCTTGAGTGCCTTTGCCATAAATCTTCTTTGGGAGCCCTGCCTGCTTTATGGACTCTGCCATTTTCTCTCAGACAATTCAGAGCCTGACCTGTTGCCTCTTGCAGACAGAGCATGGCTTGCTCTGGAGAGAAGAGGATTTAAGTTTTCTCTAATACTGTGATGAAATGACTGGAAATGTTATAGAATCATCAAATCATAGAATAGTTAGGGTTGGAAATGACCTTAAGATCATCAAGTTCCAACCCCCCTGCCATGGGCAGGGACACCTCACACTAAACCATGTCACCCAAGGCCTCGTCCAACCTGGTGTTGAACACTGCCAGGGATGGAGCATTCACAGCTTCCCTGGGCAACCCATTCCAGTGCCTCACCACCCTAACAGGAAAGAACTTCTTCCTTATATCCAATCTAAACTTCCCCTGTTGAAGTTTTAACCCGTTACCCCTTGTCCTGTCACTACAGTCCCTAATGAAGAGTCCCTCCCCAGCATCCCTGGGGAGGCCCCCTTCAGATACTGGAAGGCTGCTATGAGGTCTCCACGCAGCCTTCTCTTCTCCAGGCTGAACAGCCCCAACTTCTTCAGCCTGTCTTCATACGGGAGGTGCTCCAGTCCCCTGATCATCCTCGTGGCCTCCTCTGGACTTGTTCCAACAGTTCCATGTCCTTTTTATGTTGAGGACACCAGAACTGCACACAGTACTCCAGGTGAGGTCTCACAAGAGCAGAGTAAAGGGGCAGGATCACCTCCTTCGACCTGCTGGTCACGCTCCTTTTGATGCAGCCCAGGATACGGTTGCTTTCTGGGCTGCGAACGCACACTGAAGCCGGCTCATGTTCATTTTCTCATCCACCAACACCCCCAAGTCCTTCTCCACAGGGCTGCTCTGAATCTCTTGATAGGATGCAATTCTTTTAAGCTATCAATAGAGTGGTGACAGTCTTACACTATCTACAAGTTTAGTAGAAAGTAGAGGGCAATGAGATTTTAATCTTTCTCTGTTAAGGTAAGGAATAGAAATATCCAGCTTAATATGCAGTAAAGGAGATTTAGATGGGATGTTAAAGAACTTCCTCATACCAAAAACAGTTAAATGCTGGAGCAGACAGTTCAGTAACTGTGTGAAATCACCACTGCAGGAGACACATCTGTAAAGGCTAGGTTTAAGGAAACATAATCCTGTCTCCAGCAGATGGTGTGGATGACTCCTCAGGGACAGCACTCATCTCATTTTCTTATGGTTGACTACAGAGAGCTTTCCCACTATGGAAAGGCTGATACCTGTTTCCTAGGTTCAAAACAGATTATAAGAATAGCCATACTGGTTCAAAACTAAAGATCTAACCCAGTGTCTCATCTGCTATGGGGACCCACAGCAGTTGGAAGGAGTGTAGGAGAAAGAGGGTCATAGAGGGATACTTCCTCCAAATTATCTCCAACCCTGAAACTTTTAAAATTGAGGGACTTGGCTTCTCTAACCAGAGATGTTGTCTTTGTAAGGTCAGGCCAAGCAGCTCATCTGGTTGGTTTCTTTCTAGTAGATTTTCACATTAATATTTTTGACTCAGGAAAAAGAAAGAGGTCATGATAACTGGAGAAAAAATACAAATAAACCCACAAACTGGACCAAGGGAGAAGGAGTGGAGCATAAGAGAAAAACGGAAGGTGTGATGAGAAAGCAAGGAATGAATGAGAAGAGGAAAGGACATGGATGCCTTGACATGAAGGAAATTAGAGAAGCAGATGGTAGCTTGGTAGCGTTAGTTGTGCCATCAATGACTTTCACAAATTATGCCTGGCATTCCTGGTCTTAACATGTCCTGACAGGAACATAGTCGAAACCAAAAAATTTCTGTTGGGTGAAAAACTGTTTTTCATGGTCAGTGATTTGCTATGAGGGGTACAGCAAAGGGGCATGGGTCCCAAACCATCCCTTTTTTCTTTACCCTCCTTTTCTGCCCTCATACCCCTAAACCCTGACATTGACTTTGCACTCATTCTTGTTGGGAGTTTTATGGATGTTTAATTGTCTAAATTGTATTACTACCTGTGACTATAATCCTGGAGGCTTCTGTTCCATGGCCAAGCGTAGCCAGTCTCACATCGAAGCAGCTTGAGCTTTACAATTTTAGTTGAGCTTTGTTTTGTTGTCTTTGCTGCATGCCCGGATTTGTCCACTCAAGCTTGAGAGTGGGAGAAGCTTTCAGGTTTCCTTCAGTCATCATGAGGCAGCACTCCTCAATTGCATGCTAGTAGACATCACCAGTGACAATCTTCACCAAGAGGAAATCCATAACTAAGCTGGCGCTTTGGTTAAAATACGTTTCTTGAAAAAAGAAAGGAAAAGGGATCCTTCTGCCTTGGGAGAAGATGGGGAAGCTGAGAGAGGCACACAGTGGTTGTATATAACATCCAGAAATTACATTAATAGAGTGCTTCCACTGTCCCATGTTTTTCTGATTTTGTGAATGTCACATGTAGAACAGCATCATGTGGTTACTAATTATGACTACCAAAGTGCAATTTGTAATAAGGCTAGCAGATGTTTGCAGCACTAAATATAAAACAAAAGTCAGATCAAAACCAGCTCTTTTTCGGCCAGGACATATTCCCTCCAGATCATGTAGAACGTGTGTTTTGGTTTTAAAACTGTTTATTTTCTACAATTTGTTTCTCTCTCACCTTTTAAGGTCTATATTTGTGATGTGATCTGCAGGATCAGGTTGCAGAAAATGGTAATATTCCATTTCCTTGTACTTGGGTTCTGATTTTGCTTTCCATCAGGCAAAGAGGAGTTTTGCTACTGACTGAGGTAGGACAGGATCAGCCCCTCTGGTTTGCTTTCCTAAGGATTTTAAAGGCCATGTGAGAATAAGAAAGTTTGTGTTGACCAAAATGCCTGTGATGAACTAAAAGAGAGTCATTTGCACTCATGTGAGAAGAGCTCTGTTAAGAGCCATCAATCCCATTTGTGACAGCGTATTGACACTTGGTGCTCTTTAGGATTTGTTTCTTAAAATGCTAATGCAGACAAGTTCCTGTCTGTTGTGGGAAAATATGGTAGAACTTTGTTAGATGAGACACTCAAGTGCAAATAAATGTTTCCTGTAAGAAAGCATTTGGCTCAAATCTTTCCCTTTTTTTTTTCAAATCTCCCAAATTGTTTCCCCATGTCCTTAGTGACACCCTTAGTAAGAAAAGAATTATCATCATTAAAAATAAAAGTCAACTGTGCACATGCCTGAGATAATTGGAGATTTATAATACGCCCTATCTAACTTTCGAGCATTGAAATAATATACGTGAGTGATGGGCTGAAACTTCATAGCATGAAGGATGCCTTTCTGGATAATTTACATCTTGGGGGGTAGTATCTTAAAATCAGAGGTCCTGTCTTCACTCTGTGCACATTAAAAACCACATGGTGCTTTTCATAAGAGCCTGGGATTGCCCTGACAGTCTCGGCTAAAATTTTCCCCTGCTTTTTAGTCTTGCAGCATGCGCTGTGCTCAGACCATCTGGTCACCATTCTGCACCCTGGCCATGGCTGCTTTTAATGGCGAAATGATTTCTGTCTGTATACAGTTGGTAGAGTGTTTTGCATACTGCATATGCTCAAGGTATTACATATGAAAGGCATTATGTAAGATTACAGGGAAAGAAAAATACTCTTTAAAATTGTCAGTAATTGCCCAGAATGCTCTTGTGACACCATTTGATGATGCAGGATCCTTAACCACTGCTCTGAAATGGTCTAGCTTTTAATTTGCATTTTAAATTTCATCCACTGTAAAATTCTTTGACTTTTGGTGTCCTTATTATTGGCATCTCAGATGACCCTTCTAGAGATCAGAACAATGTGTTTTGTCATCTAAAGGTAGCTAATAGACAAAATGTACAAAAAAAAGAGGAATTTGGGGACATGCCCAGGCTTTTATGCCCTGCGTGAGCATCACTCAGCTTGCAGCCTGTGTTTCCCCACTCCCAGCCCTGTGCCCCTGGCCTGGTACCAGTGACCACAGCTCAAGCACTCACAGCAAAGTCAGTGCGGCTGATGAGCTGGGATTTAACAAAACAATTTGGCTCCTGGGCATTAGGCTGTGCTGTTAGTGTATTTGTTCCAGTCCTCTCAGGTTGTCATCAAAGACCTAATGCTTGGTTTGGCTGCTTAGCATTAGCATTAAGCAAGGCTGGAGGTGACCCAAGGTTTCAGGGGCATTCATACAGACATTAGCCTTAAGTGAGGCTGGAGGTAACCCAAGGTTTTGGACATTTCCATACCGACATTAGCCTTAAGCAAGGCTGGAGTGACCCAAGGTTTCAGGGACATCCATGCCAGTTATATAGCACTAGACCCACCAGCACCTGCGTCCTGTGTGAGTGGGCACTGGAGGTCCAACCAGAGCATTGATGATGACTCAGGCTGGACTTACTTACCTGATTTTTCTCATGGGTGTTTTTGTACCTGACAGCAGCTCCTCATGCAACATAAATGCTGCATCAGGATGTACCTGTACCAAGGCTTGTGTTGGAAAATGAGGTGTTTCTGGAACCAGACTTCAGTTAGCACTGTAAGATCACCAGGATCATCTCTTAGGACAGCCAGCCAGCTGTGCTGCTGAAGGCATTTGTTTCTTCACGTGGTGTAAGCATACTGTAAGAGTGTTGCACAATTGCTCATGCACCCACACAACTCCATTCCAAGCACAACCGTAGCAATGCAGCATGACTCCAAAGCTGGTAAATTCACCCAGAATGTGGACAGAGATATTTAGCTCTTTTGCTGACAGTTCAGCTTGAAAAAGCCAGGCTGCAGGAGTCGGGGACAGAGCTCAGGGATGCTTGGAAGATAGCTGAGCTCTTTCAGGCTCTGCTAAAGGGAAGCCCAGTAGCACATCACTGAAGGTGAGCATGTGCCCAAGCTGAACTGGGGCCCCATTTAGTTAAATCCTAATTCCCTCGCAGGTTTCTGAGGCAAGATTGGTTTAGCGGGGTCTGCTTCCCCTCGCACATGCACCTTTGGGCTGAAACAAGGAACGATCCATCAGCTTTGCAGGGTTTCAGAGTCACGCTTCATTTCAATCTAAAAATAAATCCCAAACGTGGTATTCTATTATTGAAGACAACTTGAACTGTGCTTTCCACGCAGCGCCCAGAAAAGAAATGATGCTGCATTACATTTTCAGCTTGGGCACAAAGCCAGCACGAACTGCTCGCTAATGTAATTATGACTGAAAATACTGTGGGCTGGTCTGTGGGAGGCTCTGGGTTCTTCAGTGGAGCTGGGCAAGCTCCACCACCCAAAATCCTCTTTCTGTGCATAGGAAGAGCTTAGGGGATATGCACATTTAAACAGGCTTGCTCAGAATCAGGGTTTTAACATAACCACAGTAACTTTTAAGTCTTTTTGACTACTGAAAGGTGAAAAAGGTGCTTTAAAATTCATCAGACCACAAGGTGACTCTGGGTTGTAAAGGAGGCCTTTCAACAGCTCCTACTGAAACACAGAGGAGCTATGCTGGACCATCTCTTCTGAAGTCCTTGCAGACATCATGAGTAGTCCTGTCTTAAAAACAAAAGTAAAGTAAAATCAATGGCACAGTTTCACCCTGAATCATTTGCTCTGTTAGTGAAAGTCACAGAGAAAAGTCCTAAAATTACACAATTATAATAATAAATCAATTCAGCATGTCATTTCTGCTTTTCTACATTAATAAATTAACCATGTAACATTGTTCAAAATTATGTCAGTTACGCATATAATAATCTTTTAAATTAATGAAGTGATGAAGCAGTTTGATGACACCCATGATTTACAGGGCTGCTTTTAGCTAATGTTAAAAGCCTTTCATTTAATAAATTGCCCCCTTGAGAAATTACCAAAAATTAATATTTATTTGCTAAATGTTCCAAGGTTTACACTTTTTCAGTATATTAACAAATGGCAAGGGAGAAGCATTTTTCAAAATATATCTTCTTTTACATATATTTAATTGAAATTAATTAGTATATTACTTTAGAAGGAAATGATCACAGAGAAAGGTGTGGGATCATTTATGAGAGTTTCTTATGGCAATAAAACAGAATTTAAACAATAGAATTAATAGAATCATAGAATGGTGAGGGTTGGAAAGGACCTTAAGATCATCCAGTTCCAACCCCCCTGCCATGGGCCGGGACACCTCACACTAAACCATGTCACCCAAGGCTCTGTCCAGCCTGGCCTTGAACACCCCCGGGGATGGAGCATTCACGACTTCCCTGGGCAACCAATTCCGATGCCCCACCACCCTTACAGTAGAGAACTTCTTTCTTATATCCAATCTAAACTTCCACCGTTTATGTTTAAACCCATCACCCCTTGTCCTATTGCTATAGTCCCTGCTGAAGAGTCCCTCCCCAGTATCCCTATAGGCCCCCTTCAGATACTGGAAGGCCGCAGCCTTCTCGTCTCCAGGCTGAACAGCCCCAACTTTCTCAGCCTGTCTTTATACGGGAGGTGCTCCAGTCCCCTGATCATCCTCGTGGCCCTTCTCTGGACTTGTTCCAACAGCTCCGTGTCCTTCTTGTGTTGAAGACACCAGAACTGCACACAATACTCCAAGCAGAGGGGAAGGATCCACGATCACCTCCTTCAACCTGCTAGTCACACTTCTTTTAATGTGGCCAGTATATGGTTGGCTTTCTGGGCTGTGAGTGCACACTGCCTTAAAAAGTTTTATGATAGATTAGGAGTCATTCCAAGCTTTTTGATTAAATAGAAGGACATTCCAGACTGGAACAACGGAAAAAAAAATTAAAATAAATCCAGCTATTCCTCTGCAGTTAGTATTTCCCTGGTTTCATTATGTCAGGATATGTGCATGCTGAATATTTACCGAGCTTAAAGCAAGAGTCCAATAGAGGTTCACGAGATATATTTTGCTTTGCTCTTCCTTGTGCTTGGCACCCTGATGTAATGTATGCTCAAGGTTATGAATGCTTAATATTTCCCATTTTATGCATTTATAAGAAGTGAGCTTTAAGAGTGAGCTTTAAAGACACTTTCTCGTAGGGTTGGTTGGGATTCAAGGAACATAACGTGAAGCAGTATAGTATGTCCTATAAAAGAGGTTAAAATGGAGGTTATAATTATGAAAGCTCAATAGATTTGAAAGCCAACACAGTGCCCCTTTGCATGTGATACTATCTCTAGAAAGGGAAAGAGATATATAGGACTATAAAGGGAAGCCTGTAATTGATGCTCTCTGTACTTATTAGGATTTGTTTTAGTAACATCAGGGACTCGTTTTTGTACTACCTCTGAATAAATAATGTGCACAGTAGGTTGGGTCAATTCCTTTTCACTTTGAAATATTTTCAGCGGTTGCACTAAAACCAAGAATAATTCATTGGCTTTTTGTAAGGCAGCTGGATGCATTATGAGAAATAGGTGTGTTAGCTGAGTTACTGAGTGGGGCTGTAATAGGGGCCAGCATGAAAAAGAAGGGACTTTGGCCTTTGGGGTGATGGGAGATCATTTTCCATCTCAATCAGGAGCATTTCTCAAAAAATAAACAGGATCTCAGAAAAAGACCTTGTTCCAGTGTTTGTATTTTAACGCTCCACGGGTGAAGTCTGCACATAGCAGAGGCTCCTATGGGAGACCCACATATAATTACCCATGGACAGAGCTCTGCCTCCTGTAAGTAAACCACCATAATGAGCACAGCTCCTCAAATACATATTTATTTTAAAAAATAAGTGAAACAGAACCATCCCAAAAAAGCCTGAAAATTGATTCCAGTGCAGGCTTTGTTTGGCTCCTGCTCCTGGCACTGATTGCGGAGTTTAATATCTCCGGCAAGTCGCTGCCTTATCCCGGGTGCCAAGTTCCAGATCTCTCAAACTGCTCCAGCCCTGCCAGTTACCTACAGTAGGAGAGACTTGGTGATGCTTAACTAACATTTGAGAAGTCCTTTGATATATCCTTGGGTGAAAAGTGCTGCAGAAGGAAAAACTAATTGTTAGCAGCAATGATTTAATGCATTAGTTGCGACTTGTTCTAAAACATTCCTATGGGTACCCCTTTGCATAAATGCCTGAAGTCTGTAAGTTTTTTTGTGGAGAGGGTTGGTTGGTTTGGGGTTTTGGGGGGTGAAAATGATCTGGGCTTTGGAGAGCTGCCTCTAGAGTGTCTCCTAGTACTCCCACCCTTGAAAAAAAAGATTAACAAGGAAATCCTGTTTGTCCATCCATCACCTTCTTCTTGCAATAGGTAATGAGGGACGGGCTGTTTTCTTTAGTACTTTTTCAGTGTGAAAGTCTCCCTTGAAATCCAGTCTTCAGAATAGGGCTAGTTTTATTTGGTCTTAAGAAACAATGTTGATTTCAGCAAAGTGAGGAGAATCTTGGGGGATGGTGGAAAATTGATTTCATGTGCTTCTGTGTACGTTTGTCCACCCAGAGATGGAGCAGGAGTTAGTCGTGGGATCTGAGGGTGCCTAGGGTAAATATGACTGGTGATTTGTACTGAACAGTGGTCAAGACAGTGTTTTCTGCAAAATGTGAATATATTGAGGATCAGATTCTTGCCTTCTACTGTGCAGTTAGTTTTGGAGACCATCTTGAAAGTGCTAGCAACTTTTTACTATTTGCAAAAGCATCTGCTTTATGAAGAATAGCTTCCAAATAATTTAGCAAAGAAGAAATGACTGTGCATAGAAGTGTTACGAAGCCATCTGTAAGTTCAGTCCATGTACAAAATGCATTGGTCTGAACTTGAGACTTTGTAGGGAAAGTGTTTGCTTCAAAAGCTGCAGAGTGACCAACAGCCACCAGGTTCGATGTGAGTTCTAAAGGCATTTGACAGACTTTTCATTATAGTGGGGAAAAGCATGTGGATGAGTCTAGTTTGTACTGTGAAACTTCCAGATTATATTACACATTATTAGTTTGAGGGATTTGTTGAAGGGCTATCTCACCATGATTTCTGCAAGAAAGGACTTCAACTTCCACACTGGAAAACTTGTAGGACTGGTAATAAGGAGTTAATGGTATTTATTTGTTAAAGAACAGAAATAATGGCATTTATTTCTTCTTGTTAATAGATTCTTTAAGGGTGTTTTTCCTAAGAGTGTGTAAATAGTAATAACAGCAAACATGTAGAATAAGTTGCAATGTTTGAGAAAAGCATGTCTGACCATTAGAAAAAACAAGGAATATCTTAATACGTGCTTCTGTTGAGATAGACAAGGATTGCATCATCCTGTGTAACAGAATGTATCCAAATGCAGAGATAGGGCCGGTAAACCCATACATTTCTGCCAAGAGAGTTTCTGCTTGAATATCTTTTTGGCAAGGAAGGAATCCATCTTGCTCCTCAAATCCTGGAACAAATTGAGGGATTGGTCTCCAACAGTAATTTTTCAGATGGGGAATTGACCTCAAACTGCCTCAAGAGACTTAGCAGGGAAGGGTCGAGAGGATGCAGGGAAAAAGGAGGAGTCCTCAAGCAGGACCAGGAGCTCTCTCCTCCACTGTTGTTTTGGGATGAAAGATATGAGGGTAAAAGGGGAAATTTCAGCATAAAAAAACCCAGCGATTTTTGCTTTCAGCTCATGCCCTTGCTGATTTCATAGCATGTACTGCTATAGGGTCTGCTGAACCTGCCTTGTGTCCCACCACACCCCAGCAGAGCTGTGTGTATCTTTGGGCTTTAAGCAGAAGCTACTGGTCCATGTAAGGCTTTTTTGCATCTTCAGTTTGGCTAAGGCTCAGCTTCTGAGTTGTGAAGAGCATGATCCAAGCCTTGCTCCAGACAAGTGGCAGCTGTGGAACCATGCTGTTGGGTCTCAGTCTTGGTAGGACAGAGGCTTCTAAGTGCTACGTGGGAGCTGATTTCTAATGCATTTAGCAGCAGATGAGCCTGCTGCCTTGCTGAGCATCAGCACAGTACAGTTTAGCATGCTGAAAACGTTTGCCTTGCAGTACAGTTGACTAAATCATCTAAATGTGTTAAGAGAGCAGCCAGTTTCACCACTGGTGTGTCCAGCAGAGGTTACTTGAGTTAGCTAAGCAAGCAAGTGATGGAAAATGAAATAATTCTTGAAGAAGATTGGGCCAGGCAATACTTGAGTGAAAGCATCCCATTCCTCTGCTGGGAGAAGGAAGAGTCAGTGCATGACACAGTGGTCAGTGGATGAAGACAAGTCAGGAGGAAGAAGAGGAGGGAAGGTATGCTCTAATGGACTCAGTGCTGCCCCTTCTTTCAGCTCTTTGGCGTGTATCACATCCAGGTCCAGCATGAGAGAGGGGCAGACACTGAAGGCCACCTCAAGAGCTGCAGGAACACACATCAGATAGCGCATGGGCGACGCAAAGAAGGCACTAAAGTACCAGAGGGAAAAAGGCATGAACTACAAAACTTAAAAGAAAAATAAATAAATAGAGAAAGACTTGAAACCTGGCAGTTCTGTTGGATGAGCTTAGAGCACAAGGTGATACCTAGCCTGGGTCTCATCTGCCAATGCGCATAGAGCAAAGGTTGGGGTATGGTCAGGATCTGACTGGGCTTGCATGGAGGAGAAAACTTAACAGAAGAATTCAGGGAGCCTGACTCACCCCTGGTTCATGTTTTGCACAGTCTGTTCAGCCTTTGCAAAGGAGATGCAAGAAGTGCCAGTCCACATGGTTGGGTAATGCACTAGAGGAGGCTGAGTTCCTCCCAGCAGCTCTCTGCAGTGGCAGTGAGGATTTGCCTGATGTAAAGGAAGGACAGGACAGAAGAAGTATCCCACAGGTGAGGGAAAAAGTAGGAGTCAAAATGGTAGTGGAGGGGTCATTATTGAGGCGCTACATGACAACTGCTGTGGAGAGTGAAAAATACTGCATCTAGACTGCCGGCTTAGACGCCAAGCTGCTGTCTGATTCAGTGAAAAGTATGAAGATACACCATGTCTTCTTCAGCTCTTAATACCTTCAGCAGACCCTGGCAGACCAAGCCAACATGAAGAGGTCAGTAAGATATAATGAAACATCCATGAAGAAAGAAGCATCCGAGTTACACAGACATTTGCTCAGGTTTGCAGGGCAGCCAAATATTCCATATCTCACGTTATGTTAGCTGTTTATAAATTATTCCCTAAGTTTTATCACACATGCATATTCATTTTTAATGCTTAAATACACATTAAGAATAATTTTCACTAAAGGATGATCCCTAATTCCATCAGGAGCAAAGCTAAGGAAATGATACATGCAAATTTGAGCAGGGGTTGGTACCATTAATCCCTGGCTTGTCTTCCTGGAGGGAATTCGCCAGCCCCAGGTCTGTTGGAGCTTGCAGCCTGGCTGGGAGCCGAAAGGCCTCGGATGAAACCCTACCTGCATGCCAAAGGTCCTTAACTCTCTAAACTTGCCGCTCCCACACCCAAAGGAAAGTGCTCGTGCTCTCCCGCTTTCCCACAAAGACTAAATCTTTCGATTGCCTCCCACACAAGCCAAGGGGAAGGATGGAGCAAAATGCATTTTAATGAGCATTTGAATAATCATCGGGAAGAGTACTTTTCACTGACATAGCACCTTTTGTTCGAGCCATTTATAAACATCCATTAAGCCTGACAACATCCCTGAAGGGTAATTCTTTTCTTTTTTTCTTATTCTCAGGAAGCCGAGAGCTGGGATTTGCTTGAGGATAGGGCAGGAAACCCGTAGCGGGGCTGGAAATGGGAACCCCGCGTGCGGGATTTCCTCTCCCCCCTCCATAGGGTTTCCTCTTGGCTTGCTAATCACTAAGCAAGATCTTGATGACCAGATGCTCATAGATAACATAGCTCAAATATTGCTTCCTCTCTGCAAATTGCATGCTGGCTTGGTTCAAAGGCCAAATCCTATTCTGCCATCAGCCAGTGGCAGGGATCCCATCGAAGATCAGTGGAAGGGGAACCAAGCTGCAGGAGGCTGGAAAACAAAGCCAAATACTTGAAGACTTTTTGCAGCCAGACACACTTGCAGAGCACTGTGTGGTTTAGAGCGTTTTCTCTTGCTTGAGAAAACCTCCATGGCTTTAAATGAGACATGTTTCTAAAGGGCACAGCACGTCCAGGCGCTTTATCCAAAACCACTGGCAAGGCATTTCCCTACCAGACAGCGTGCACGTTCCAGGGGGCAGCAACAATATTTCTTCTCTGACATCGCCAGTTAAAAGGATTTATTTTCAGTAAAATAGAGTACTCCAGTTGTGTGATGGGCAAAAAAAGGTACTATATAATTAAAAGTGGTATTAGACAGAAAAATGAGATGTTAGGCAGATAATTAGGGAACTATTATAATTAGAATGTGCTTTTAAATCCCCTAGTAGCTTCTATTATGAAATGGATGTCCTCTGATTAACTAATATTTCCTTTAAGTAGATATTTTTCCTCTTCCTTTTGGACAGGAAAGCTTGAGTTGTATGACTTCACCTTAAAAAAATCACAGTTTACTGGAGCCCGAGCTCTCCATGTAGCAAGCCAGTTTTGCTCAGGAAAAGACCTATACTTGGGGTTGAAAGCAGCAGGGAAGATTTTACCAGTAAGCTTATTAAATCACTTCTCTCCCCTATTAAATACAGTCTTATTTATAGACAGTATTTAGTATTCTTTGTATTCAGCCTTTAAGAGGAATTATTGCAGTTTGAACAGCAATAGCCTTAGATTAAATTTTTATTCATGCAGGTTTTATACAAATGAAACTGCTGCATATTTCGATGTGACGGAAAAAGCTGAGATGGTTTTGAGAGGATATGGAGCTTCAGCAAGAGCTGCCTGACAGCTGCTGTTAATGAACACAAACCAACAAGCCTCTCGGAAGCTGCTTGTCTGTCCCCAGCTCTCTGGCAGGGAGCAGGAAAGGACAGACAGCAGTCCCACCGCTTACAGCCCTATAAATCAGAGCAGCGCTGCGGAAGTCGGTACAATTGTAAGTGAGTTAAAACCAGGAGCCATCCCATTCCCCTCACCTGATCCTTTGCAGGTGCTGGTTTGCAGGGAGCTGCTGTGAGAAAGTGTCATGGGCAGGTAAGACAAAGTGAAAAAGGAAAATAACTTGCTGAAAATGCAGACTCCCTCCTTTTTATTTAGGTTTTTTGGGGTTTTTTGAAGCCTAAAGTTTTAGGAATTGAGAGAGAAATAAGTGCAAAAGTTCAAGTTGAATACAGAGGCCAAATGTTGTCTCTTCCTTGTAAAAGTAGGAAGGGAGGGCGGCAGAGGAGATAGCCAAATGTGCAGGCCACTGAAAGCACTGATGCATGCTTGTGTACTACTGTATTTGGACAAAGAGGACTCCTGTTCTTTCACCTAAAAACCAAAAAGCAGATGGATAACTGCTTTATGCAGAGTCAAGCACCTTGGCATCCATCTGCAGATATAAAAGATGACTTAAAAAAACATTTGTGGTACATCTGATTCTAGCTTACTGGACATATTGTTGAGAGAAATGCTCAGAAAAATGCTTCCAAGTAGCCAAATGGTCAGGGAAAGGATGAAAACAAACCCAAATATAGTACAGAGGCCCTGGAGAAAGGAGCTTGGGGAAGAGGTACCCTGCCTGAGGTTGGAGACCCCCAAGCCTGACATGGGCATTGCTGTGAGAGCAGCAAGAAAGACTGAAATAGGTGTTTCTAGTGTGAATGATACCAGTAAAAGGGTGTCCCAGCCTACTACTTCTGGAGGGGAAGGTGGGAAGCATCTCTTTGGGGGTTCTTTAGGAGCTATGGATATGGAGATCATCTCTGGAGTGTCTTCAGAAGCCCTAGAGATCACCAGTGCACCAGTGCTGCAGGAGCAGGCTCTCAGCACTACACTGCCATGTCTACCTGGACCATAGTAACCAGGGAGCACCAGCAGCAACAAACTGCCAGCGATGGAAGAAGCAGACAAAACATCACCAGCTGCAGATGAGACTGAAGGAGGCACCCGTAGGCAAAGGTCCCATCCAAAGATGGGAAACCCTTGGAGGCAGAGACAGCCTGGCTCGGTGCAAGCACCAGTTACGCAGAGGAGTGGCAGCTCGTGCTGCCTGGCAGGGTACCAAGTCAGCCTTTCACCAGCAGATTTTGAAACATCACTCATCTGTCAGCACTGGCACACCCCTGACATGGCCACTAAGAAAAACTTCCAAGAGCTGGGAATCCTCATGGATCCACTTAACCATTTAATGATGAATGAGACAAATCCTCTGCAATATGTTTTTGGCCCTTCCCCATGGATCTAATAGACCGGTGGGCACCAGCCCCTTGCCAGGGGTTAAAGGAACCAGGCATGAGTGGATCTAAAAGCAAAGCCTCCCAGCTTACAGTGTTCTTGCCGAAGGAGACAGTGACATCAATGAAACCATCCAGGACTGTTGCTGAGCCCTGGCAATGAATACACAGACTGGAAGGAAAAATACTGAGTTGAACTGTAGAGATGCTGATGCCAGCTATGGCCTCCTGCCCTATATTTGCTGTATGGGGGACACAGAGGAGTGTGAACTGGTTTTCCTTAATCCGTTGAGAAATCCAGGCTTCTCACTCCTGCAGAAAAGAGCCATTTGGCCTAATGATACCTTCCAGCTCTGCAGTGCCACTCAGCCAAGATGCTGAAGCACTTTAGATGTCTTAATTCATTCTCTCAGCAAATAGCTGAGCCTCTGCACAGCAAAGTGCTTGTGGTAACAGTACAACACAATGGGGAAAATACAGTATAGAAAAATATGATGGTTTTATGTCTTTTATGTCCTATACTGCAAACACATAAAACCAATTAGGGTTTGGAGAATATTTTTTAAAAGCAAAGAGAATGATTGGCAAGGCAGAGAAAATAAATATTATACCCCTGAGAGGGTTAGGGACATATCATTTTTCCAATTTTACAGAAGAGAAATGCCAGATCAAAATTACTTTCTCAAGATCATGCAGGGTGATCCTGCCACCCTTTCTATTGAGTAGTTCTAACTCAAGAGTTTGTCTGTCTCCATGCCCAGAGACCTCCGTGCTTTAAAGACTTTAAAGCCCACTATCCGGTGGTCTAAATTTACGGTGTATTAGCTACTCTATATTTATTCCTCACATAAATATCTTTTCAAAGTAAGCTACTTCACCCAAAGGCACTTTCAGAAGTGTAAGGCCAGCGGTAGCACTGCTAGAAGAATTAACACTGTCCCACATAATTAGTGGCAATTAGTACTGGTCAGGACAGGAGTTAATGCACACCAGTGGACATAAATTCTGCCTTTGTGTCCCCGTGCTGACATAAAACCAAGCTTGGGAACAAGATCTCACTGGGTGCAAAAGCAAAGGGACCAGGTTGGTTATCTGATGCCTTATGATGTCTGAGCTCAAATTTGTTCTATTCCAGACCTTTCTTCCCATCATGAAAACCTGTTCCCCCTTTTTGGCAAGATAACAGTTCTGGCAGTAATCCCAGAGGTATTTGATAACCCATCGTTTCTGTTGGTCTTGTGAAGAGGGGGGAAACCTGGATGTCAAAACCAGAGGCTGCAGCAACACAACCAAATACCTTCAGGGACTGTTTCAGAGCTTCCCCCTATGGAGTTAACCCTTTGTGGCAGCAAAACCCAATTACAGGCTCAACAGCAAAGAAGAAAAATGAACAAAAAAAGAAATTATTTAAACAAATTTAAGTTATCCCACTCCTGCGGTTGAGAAGCTGGTGGGGTGATGGGTGGCTTTATGTAAGGAAGAGGGTGCATGCTGGGGCACAGGTGCCTGTGTGTGAGGGCCAGCACACATCTGGCACATGCATGGATTTGGGATGCCGGAGAAAAAAGTGTTTGGGAAATGGGTGGGAAGTGAAGAACTGAGCACATAGACAAGGTACTTCCCTAAGGCTTCAAACATATTTTATTTAGAGCTCTTTTCTACAACCAGTCTGAAGTTGGACCTGTCCTCCTTGTGGTAGGTCTTGAAGTTTTAAAGAAGTGATATATTATGCAAAGTTGCCTGGCTGCAAACACCCTCCTCCTTCCTTACGTTGAAGAGGATTTGCCAAAATGTAGCCCTCAATAGTTATAAATACTTGAAAGGGGAAAAGTCAGTAAAGTCGATGATAATCTTCTGGGCTGAAACCCTTATTTTTACTCCTAGATGATTGCTGTGCTTATCGAGTTCAAGAAAACAACTTAGCAAACACAAGCAGAGTCTCACAATATCACCACAAAGAAAAGTGAACTTTCCTAACACAGAGACCGCCTGCTTCAGCTTAATTGGAACAGCGATTGAAATCCAGGTTTTACTGGGGTTTGAAGGATGTGCAAGCTGAATTGATGTAAGTGCTGGGGTTGAGACTGATTTCCAGCATCACTGAGATCCATCTGCTTCTACTGTCTTTACCCAGACCTGCTGGATCTGAGCACCATTTGTAATCAGGGCTCAGCTGGTCTTTAGAAGCGGCCTTTTCCAACCAGGAAGGTGTTTTGAAGTGTAATTTTAAATTAACTTTTTAAAATATAGAGGTAGAACCCTGTATGGACACTTACCTTGATTTAAACCAATCTTACCTTGATTTTGCTTAATTGATGATGAGGGATTCATTTAAGCTAAGCAAACAGAAAGTGCTCGTAAATTGAAATGAAATGTTTCTAGTTCGGGGCTTTGCCTCAGCTAGTTGAAGGACTGAACTGAAGTTAAAGCCAGGATGTTTTTATGTCGGGTAGTTTTGGCTTGAAACCTGTGGGCCCGTTTGTGCCGACTCGTCGGGCGCTTGTAACTGGTTTTCATTTTGATCAAAGCAAGCGGAGGTGACGTGACTCTCAGTCTGCTGGAGAGGGACCCCCAAGGTGACGTCAGCCAAGGGAAGAGTCACCGAGTGCAGCCAATGTGTCACTGAAGAACTTCAAAGCAGGATCCATAGGCAACCTTGGCTAGGAGCAGGGAACAGATCCAAGGGAAAACATGAGGCGTGCAGGCTTGGCTTCCTAAACAAAATCTATATTAAGAGACAGGCAGGTAAGAAGAGCTTTAGAAAACGCACTGGAAAGTGGAAAGAGGGAATGGAATAAACCACACACCCAGAGCAACAAGAGGTCCCACAGTGGAGTTTTCTTAGGAGGTCTCTTACTCAAAACACTGTGGGTTTTAATACACTCATGAGGTAAAGCTCCTCTACAGGTTAGTGGCTGTTCATGATGGTCTCATCATGTGTTTGGAGGAACACACAAACCCCCACCAGGCAGTGAAGAAGCAATCAAAGGGGGCGAAGACCCAAGAGGCACACTCTGTGGAGACAAAGCATAGCAGAAATACAGCAGAGAAAGACTAAGCAAGGACTCTGTCAAGCCACATTTTCTATCTTTGATGTCCACAGTGTCACTTTTTGAGAACAGTAGATGGCACAAAATTTTGGGAGGAGCCATCTCAGTCCAGAAGGCAAGAGATCCTTTTAGGTGGTCGCTCATGGAAGAACCTGGTGGCCAGAACACCCTGATGGCCAACAGAAGAGATGAAGTGGTTACCCAGCCAGAGCAACAAAGGTGTTGTAGGGAAATCTAGCAAAGACGGGTGCTGGTGGATCTCAGCCTACATGAAGCTAAGTGACATCTCAGTAAGGAAGTATTCAGGATATCTGCAGCTTTCCTGGAAAACTGTGAAGAGAACTGCGAACACATGCAACTGTCATAGAGGCTTCTAGTCTAGAAAGTGTTTGTCATCCTGGTAGGGAGGGAGGAAGGGAGAAGGAGATGGCATTCCCAGGTATGGAAACCCAGGGCAGAAAGCCACCAGCCACTCAAGTTCAGCAAGGCAAAGGTTTTTAAAGCAAAATGTGAACTGTGTAGGGAAGTCAGATGGTGGAGCTTTCCCCTAACTTATAGACGCAACATGTGCTTCTAATACAGAAACGAAAGCAGAAGCTAGAGTTACTGCAAGACTGAATGTACTAATGAACCAAATTGTCTCTACACGACTTCAAAGGCTTTGGGAAGAAGCAAGAATAACTAGAAATGTAACACTAATGGCAAGGACAACGGGGCTGGCACTGGTGAAACCCAGTGAGGATCTTTTCATCAGCAGAGAGGCATAGTATGTATGGAAAAGGCTGGGGAAAATAATCTGGTGGTGCTGTACAGCAAAGGAGAAGGAGCAGCAGCAGCCTCAAGAATAAAAGCAAAGCAGAATGGGCCTGGTAGAAAAATGAGTTGAGCAGCACAGTAATAAAATTTGAAAAGAGGACCAAAGTAAGAAGCATTTCAAATACTATCAAGGGCAGGAAAATAACAGAAAGGGTTACAAATGATCAGCAATGCAAATGACTATAATAAACTATAATAAACTTCAACTTGGAAACATAAAAGAGATATATGACTTTGGATGATAAGGGAAAAATAATTCAAAGCAAGTTATTTGGGGAGGAGAGATCTGGGCAAGGTCCAGAGTTGCTATTTATGAGTTAATGAAGAGAGGGGAAGGAACAGCTTGTCTTCAAGCGGAGGCCTGAGAGGCAAAGTATCTTGCCTCTGTTCTTTGTGCCACCACGTAGTTTCTTGAAAACCTTCTGTGCTTCAAGTGCTGTGGTGACGGAATGAAGATTTCCTGTCTCACATACATCTTAAGATGCTCAGCTGGTACAGTGGCACCCCTGATGCTTTAAACCCTCACACACCATTTGAGTGAGCAGTCCTATTTCAGGGTATGTACTTGAGGAAGATCAAATTAAAAGTGATGGTAGAAATGGAGAGGGGGATCAAAGAGACAGGCAGGACAGTGCATCTCCATGGGTCACCTTTATCTGATGAGGTAAATGCATTTCGGAAAACTTGATTCCATTCTGCTCCTGTTTGCATCCAGAGAGGCATAAAAGTGATGTTTTGAGAGAAGAAGAGGGGTGAGGCACAAAATTCAGTGTCCCCAAAATACACTGGGAAGTGCTTGGGTGGGTAGAGCCTGCTGACACGCATTTGTTGGCTCCAAAACGCAGAAGTTCAAAGCTACTTTGGTTGTGTCTGCATGCACTATGATGCATATCCACCTTCAGAAGGGCACAGCCCTTTTCAAAAGATGACTTAGGCCTTTAATCCTGGTGACTTTCAACAAGTCCTGGGCTGGTAGGGAACTCCTGAAGTGTGGCTTACTGCCCACATTTGCTAAAGGTGGTTTATGTCTGTCAGGAACTAAGTGCCAAATTTTGTGTGGACTGTGGTCACTGCAGTGTTGAGAGAAGAAGCAAAATACCTTTGGAAATTTGAACTGAAGGGTTGCATGGTGGGATAGTCGTCCTCAAAGCGTGCTGAGAGCCCTCTTAGCTAAAATACAGCGTATTTGATCTGAAGTCTGCTAAGTGCAAGGAAATAATGTTGCTGTTGAGAAGAGCTGAGCCGATTGCTCTGCGAGATGTTTCTGTGGTTCCACATGAAAAATGCTCCCTTTCCAGAGTTTGGGTGTCTGATTTCTCATCTTGTTCCCATGACTAAGTTGAGGGTAAGATCAGGAGCGCATTTTCTTTCAAGTGCAGTCACAGCTTCCCAAGCAAAGCTAACATCCTCTAGGTAAAAAAAAAATGCTCAGTGGGATAAGCTGGATGCCAACACTCTCGATGGATCGTGATGTGTTCTTCTGACTGAGGTTTGACCACTGTAGATCCCTGCAGATCTTTCAATGAACCCTTTAAACAAGGCACAGAAAATGACCGTTAGTGTCATGTTGTCATGCAGGATGCTCCAAACCCCCAGGCTGGTGCAGTTTCCCATCTGAAATCAGCGCGTGGGCCTGACTCTGTCCCTGGGCATCTCACCAGCCCCTCATCGCAGACCAGTGATACCGGCACGGAGCAGCCGGGGGCTGAGACATAATGCGGGGCTGCCCTTACCATGGCTGCGGGGCTGCAGAGGAGGCGATGCTGCTGCTGCCCTGTGGGAGGCCCAGGGCTCCGGAGGCAGCTCCTGGGGCTGGGGGCCCTCCGAGGGGACGCTCGGCTCTGCTTGGAGGAAAGTGCAGCTTTCACCGCCTCCCTACCCGATCCCCCTCCTTCTCTCCTTTGCCTTTATTCCCCTCCCTGTCTGCTTCTCACAGCTGCTGCCCTGGGGAGCCGGCCTTGGTGCAGGAGGAGGCTGCCTTACCCTGCAAGGCTCAAGGGCGAGGGCAGCCGCCTCTGCTCCAACCCACAAGCGGGGAGAATGGAGAGGGGACGGCAAAGGAGGGAGTCAGTACAGGCAGAGGATGAGCACGGCTGGCCTTGAAGACAAAGCTCAGCTCTGTGGTTTGAGGCTGACGTGGCTTGCGTGGCACTGCTGTGGCTGGGGAGGAGTAGGGGAAGGGGGACGCGGTGTAAGAGTGCCTCTGTCCAAGGAAGGTTTTCAAAATGCTTAACAAGGAAAAGGAGGGTTTTTTCCTAAGCTGTCCTTAGAGCAGTCCTTCGTGTGCACACATCCACAGCCGCTTTTCTCATGGCCATCATAGCTGGCCAAAAGTTATCCAAGGAGCTCAGAAATAGAGACGGGTACGTCCATGTACTCACCTATGGGACCTCGAAGTGAATGACGGCCACCCATCCCGGCTGTCACACGCGCTCCTGCAGGTTCCCTCCTCTTGCCTGCACTCACACGGACCAAGTCGGATTCAAACTGCTTAGAGATGAGCCACTTGTGCCCTAATAAAGGCTTCAAAGTGAAACACCAACGGCAACTCGAAGCTCTTTTGCAGCCCTTTTTGGTTTGGTTTGGTTGTTTTTCTCTTCCTTGCCCAGAGAATTGTTTGCGGGTGGAGGAGAGGGGTGTTTAAACAGCTCCGCAGATCCATTTAGTAAAGTAAATATGCAATTATGCAAAAGTGTGTGATAACGCACCCACGGGTGCATCGGGTTGTGCTGTGCTGCGGGGAGCCGGTGACTCTTGGAGCGGGGACCCTCACATGCTCCCCTGCCTCCCCGGCCCCTCTCATGCCCAAGCACATCCCGGTGCCCGGGGCCGGTCCGGCCGGGCTGTGCTCGGAGCGGCCCCGGTGGGGCTGCGGGCTCCGGGAGCGCCCGTCTCGCACCGGCGGGCGCAGAGCTTTGCTCCTCATTCTCCTCCATGTTATTAATTTATAACGCACGGGTGATTTACAGCCCTATTTCCCTGGATGGTGTCGTTTGCCGAGACCCATCTCGGCCCCCGGTACCCCCGACCCGCCGCTCTCTGCAGCCCCATCCTCCGCGGTCGGCACCGGAGGCGAACCGAAATAGTGCGGTGATGGGCTCATTAGCCAAACTGAAGACGGGGTTAGGTAATCCGGATGGAGCAACACTCAAAATTGGTTTTGGGGGAAAAGATGAAATGGGAAGGCTCTGACAAAACTCCGCTCTGGTCGAGTTCAGCCGGGATTCTGTCAGATACCAGCGCTCAGTTCCCCGTGGCTTGAAACTGGGGGGTTATTTTGTTACTCGGTAATTTGTTTCTTGTACTATGTGGCAAGTACTTTCAAACTCATTTAAAGGGTAAGATACTTTGTTCAACTTTTCAGAAGAGGGTCACTCAATATTTTACACCGGGAGCACGGCATCATTTAATTTGTGCTTTACGTACTCAGAGGGAAGTGTCCGTAATCCCTCGGTGCTATAAAAAAATAATCAGACAGATTGTTGTTTTCCTCCAAACACAGCGATTTTACCCGCCGAGACGAACTCGGAGCTTAACTTAGACCAGTATAAGTGGGGAAAGTCTCCAGAAAAAGAGAGGTATCGAATATTTTAGGCTAATGTCACCCTCTGTTGAACTCTAGCAAGTGGCTCTGAAGGCAGAGAGCTGTCGGAGTGGGTCTGCTACAAGTGGCAGAAGGGTTTGCTTATACCTTAATTTAACGTGTTTTAAACCCCCCGTTGTTCAGCTACGTGGGTGTCTCCGGCTTTTTAGGCTGCGTGCGGGCATATGTGTGGATAGAGAATAGCCGTTTAGGGATCTCGGCTTTAAAAAAAACCCTTTGAGCTCAAGCAGACTACTAGATTTTTATCTACATGTACGGCCGGCTGGTGACACTCTCTGTAAATAACGACGACGGCTTTGCATTTCACAGCCCCTCTGCGCCTCTCGCCTCGCAAAAGTCAAGGGGTCTTTTTTAAAGGTCGGGTTTTTTAAAACAAAAAACAACCAAACAACCAAAAAACTTTTTTGAGGGGTCTTTTCCTGAAGTTTTTTTTCTGAGGAGAGCATCCCAGGAGCCACGGAGCGCAGAGCCGAATTGGCACAGAGAGGGGAGAATTGAGAGGGGAGAAAGGATAGAGGAGAGGGGAGAAGGAAGGAGAGATGAAAGAGAAGGGAGAGGGGAGGAGAGAGGCGAGAAGAAAGAGAGAAGAGATTGAGGAAAGGGGAGAGAGAAGGAAGAAGGGAAAGGGGAGGGAGGGGAATCACCAAGCCCGGCTGCGTCTGCCCGGCCACATCCGCGGCTCGGGCACGGGCAGAGGCTGTGGAACTTAAAACGGCGACGTGCAGGCTTCGTCTAAGCCAAGACTAACGCCGTGCTCGTGTAACCCCCTCTTCTGCTGCCCCTTCCGAAGGGCGGCTGCCACCGTGGCCCCAAGGCGAGCGGTGCATCGGGAGCATCGTCTGTGGTGTCTACCCGTGTCTACCCGGGCTGGGTTGTCCCGCTGCCCCGCGGGCTGCGGCCGGGTCGTGCCGAGAAGTTTTAAGCCATTTGCAAATATTTACCCCCCTTTTCTTTTCTCCCCTCTCCTACATATTTAGCTGATGTCCAACTGCCTCCGACGGGTGAACTCAAACCGTCTTTACCATGTCCCCCCTTAACGCAGCTGATTGCTTCGAAGTCTGCACTCAGTAACCCCCGAGCACTTAAAAGTGGAGGTTTTATACAACTATACAAGTGTAGCCGAAGGAAATAATAGTTGCTTCTGTGGCTTTTCCGTCCAGGGTCGCTTTTTTTTTCCCTTCTGCAGAGAAATTTGGCGCCTCCGGCCCCTCCAAATTGCCTAAAACTGTTATTTTCTCCCCTAAAAAGTTTGAAGGTGTTACTGAGTGTAGTTTCTCCGTCCCCCAGTAGACGGCACAACAGCTCAATCCTTCGGGTGCAAAACAGCCGAGTAGCTTTTTTTCTTCCTTTTAATTAATCAGGCAGAGTTTTACACCGCAAATTCTTTTTTATTATTATTATTATTTAATTCAACGAGAAGTCTAGTAATATCAATAGCAAAGGGAGAGAACATGGCATAGGCAGGGAGTAAAGGAATGCGGCGGGCAACTGGGCTAAGGGCAGGTATCGCAGCGGACACCGGAGCGGAGCAGCGCTTCCAAATGAATCCGAATGAATTTAGATGGTGGGATACAAAAGTTAAGTACAAAAACCCCACACCAGCACTATCGTGCTGCCAGGCTCGGCGGTTGTTCGGAGGGTTTAGGCCGAAATGGTCCAACTATAGCGGGGAATGGGAAAGCGCCGGCAGTCAGGGGCTGGGGCCGGCTCTGCGCTGCCTGGCCCGGTCTACCCCTGAGGTGCCACCGCGGGGGCATCCCGGCAGCCGCCGGCCGTGCTGTCCCTGAAAGGCTCCTTTTGTGCGCGGGTGCCTTCCCTCCCGCCGCCGGCACCGCCGCCGGAGAAGTCGAAGTGACAAAAATCCCGGCCAGTAACTCATTTCCCAGTTAATTTTATTAAAGAAATTTATAGCGGTGTTTAGAAAGTTTTAAGACAACCGTAAATTTTATTGGGAATATTTTATGAAGCCCTCCATTTAATTAATGAAAGACCCCCATAACTTCTGCAAATGCCAGGGCCGGTAGTGGGGAGGTAGGGGGAAGCGAGGAGCCCCCCCTTTCCTTCGCGGGCCGCTCCGCCGGTCTGGGATCGCCCTCCCCGGGCTGCAGGCGACCTTCGGGAACGAGCGGCTCTGGCTGCAGGCGGTGGGTGACCCCGGGCCGCATCCCCCGCCCGGCCCGGTTGTCTGGAGCCGGGGTGGGTCAACAGTCCGGGCGCTGCGCTTCATCTGCTCCCCTAAATCCCCAGCAGTTCCCCTCCTTTTACTATCATTCCCCCCTTGAGTCTGTCCTTTAATAGGTCTTTAAATAGGATTGGGGGTTGTTTTCTTTCTTTTCTTCCCCATTCCTCTTCCAAGCGTTTCATCGGGCTCTGACTTTTCGGGTATCTCCGCACGTATCGCCTCCCCTCTCCCCCCCTTATCTGAAGCATTCCTGGATTATCTCTCGGCCGCCTTTCAAACGCTTTCTTCTGCGGTTTCTTGTTTGTTTGTCTCTTCTGGTTGTTCCTATTTCAGTTTTCAAATTTCAATATTAATGGTGAAAGAGCACACTTGGATGCTAATTCCACACACACACCCCCTCCTCACCACAAATCCCTGCTAGGAAGGCGGCAGGGAAGCCAGCTAGAAAACATTTGATTGTTCCTAGGTATGACTAATTCTTTCCTTAAGCTGGGAAATTCAGCCTGATTAAAAGCCTCATTTATTATCCGATAAGCAAATGGACCCAGATTCCACCTCGCGGAGGAGGCTCCCTTGCTCTCCAGACGCCTTTCTTTTTTTTTTGCCTCAGCTCAGTGCACCCCTTAGCAAAAGGCCCGGGGGATCGGGTAGAGGGGGGGACAGCCGGGCCCGCGCATCACCGCTCAGCGCTTCGCAGTGAGGCCGCTGCCCGACCCGGGCACCACCAACCCCCCTCGCTCTTGACTTTTTGATTTTTCCCTTATCCCTAATTTGCTTTTTCCCTCCCTCTCCGTTTCCAGCGGGAAGCGTCAATAGATCCCTGCAAAAGAGCAAGTTTTGGCCAAAAAAACTAAAAGAAATAAAGAGGCGGCAGCGGACGAGAAGCTGCGTGGGTGCTGCCGCCGCTGCCGCAGGAGCTTACCGAGACAGCGCGGAACTGTCCGTTTAGTGTCCTCCCCCCCCCCCCCCCTTAAATAAGTGATTAATTGCTGCTCGAATTAGGCCATTTCCCCCCCTTTTTTTTTCTCCTTTATGGCCGGCACCTCGCGAGCGGAGAGGCGCGCTGCGCGGTTCCTTGCAGCCAGCCCCGAGAGCAATAACTGTTTGCTAATTGTAAAACCCTTATCCAGAATGAGGTTTGGGCAAACAATTTGTACGCCTGTAATTACATTGTAAAAGTGTTTTAGGCTGGGTTGCGCGGAATTAATCTTATAAAGGCCTGGTGGAGACGCTGGGAAAGGGGTTGATCTTTTATTTTTAAGGGGTTTTGCTGGGTATTTTTTTCTTAGGGGGGAAAGGAGGAGGGGATGGGAGAGGGAAGAAGGGGACAAGAGAGGAGAGCAGAGCGTCTTCGGGAGCTCAGAGTCCCCGCAAGGGACCTGTGAGATGGGGGACCGGGACCGAGCGCTGGTCCCCGGGTAAATCAGTGGACAGATCAGCCCCACGGCCGTGGCTCGGCTCCCGCACGGACGCGCGGGGCGGGTGGGGGGTAGTGGGTGAAATCGGCTCTTACCTGAGAGGTCTTTATTTCTCTCGCCGGGATAAAAGGCCGGTCCTAGAGGAAAGGGGGGTGGTAGGGAGGTACGGGGGAATCAAAACGGGTTTCTCTGAAGTTTGAGACGTGGCGACGGGGGCCAAGCCGCTGCCCGCCACCCCTGGCTCCCCGGCAGCGGAGGAGCTTCCCCTGCCTCGGGGATTTGACCGGAGCAAACCCCCTGCCACTCCCCCCCCCATCCCTAGGAGCTCACTCGGGGACCGCTGCACCAGGCTATCGGGCGGCCTGTTCCCCACCTCCCCTCCCGGGGTAGGGGGTGCGATGGGACCAGGGCAGTGCTCCCCTTCAGCGCCCGGCCGGGGTTCCGCGCAGGTACGGGAAGAGAAGAGAGGAAGAAAGGGACACGGCGAGCTCTCCGCTCCGGGACGGCGGGGAGGGATGGCTGTGCTTTCGGACGGGAGCGGACAGCGGCTACGCGGACGGGGGGCGCCGGAGGGGTGGGGGCGCTCCCCGCGTAGAGCAGCGCGGCCGCGGAGCCGGCGGGGACGGGTGTTGGGGGGGGGGGGTGGTATCGAGCCGGGGCACCCCCCCTCTCCTCGCCCTCCCCGCGGCGCGCCGGTCCGAGCCCCGCTTCCCGCCCGGACCAATGGGGGCGCGGCGCGGGGCGGCGCGGCTCTGATTGGTCGGCGGCGGCGCGGCGGCGGCGGCCGGGGGCCGGGTGAGCTCACTCGGCCGGCGGCCGCGGGGGGAGCCGCCGGGGAAAGGGGGGGGAGAGGACGGAGAAGGCAGGAGGGGGAGTGAGGGGCGGGCAGCGGCGCGGCCCCGGGGCGCTGCGCGGGCGCGGAGCGGGCGGCGGCGCCGTCAGACAAAGGGGCCGGGAGAGCACCCACACCCACCCGTGCGGGGGGTGCACACACCGGCTGGGGCGGGGGGGGGGGGGGCGAGGAGGGCAGGGCCGGGAGGGGGCGGTGTATCCTCCACCACCACCCCCCCTCCCCGTCGGGGCGGGGGCGCGTCGCTGCGCGGGCGCGGGGCGGGCGGCGCGCCCCCCTGCGCCGGTGGCGGAGTTGCTGCCGCCCAGCGCATTGTGTAAGACGCGACCTGTTATGGCCACCACTACTTCCGGGTTCCCGCAGTCTGCTCCAGCCCGGCGCTGCGCTGCGCTCGCCGCGGCGGTGGCGGCGGCGGCGGACGCCCGGCAGCGCGCGGCCCGCGGCGGCAGCGCCGCGCCTCCCCCCTTTCCCCCTTTCCCCCCCTTCCCCTCCTCTCCCCGCTGCCCTTCCTCCCGCGCCCGCCCCGCACGGCACGGTACGGCACGGCACGGCACAGCGCGGCGCTCCGCCCGGCACCCGCGCCCGCACCCGGCCCGCCTCCGCCAGCCGCGCCCGGCGGCCGCGCAGGGGCAGAGCGAGCCGGCGCCGGCGAGGAATTAGGAGCGATCCGAGGAGGAGCGAAAAAAAACCCCCCATCATCATCATCATCATCATAATAACCATAATAAAAGGAGAGCCGGCGCGTTTAGCGAGCCTTTTTAATTTTTAATTTTTCCCCCTCTTCTTCCTCCTTCTCTTCCTCCCTGCTCGATTTTTAATCTTTTTTTTTTATTTTTTATAAATTTTTCTTTTTTATATATATATTTTTTCTTTTTTTTTTTTTTTTTTTTTCTTCTTTTTCCTTTTGGGTGAGCGCGCTCGAAAATTTAACATTTGAGGTGTCCTGCGCGGTGGGAGCACACGCAGCGGATCATCATCAGTCATTCACCACCTTGACAACCTCGCCTGTGATTGACAGCCGGAGTGGCAAAAAGCCATGAGACTTGGTAGTTGGGTTTGAGGGGCACTTTAAAAAAAAAAAAAAAAAAAAAAAAAAAGGAAAGAGAGGAAAAAAAAAAAAAAAAACTGATTTGGGGAAAGGATATTTGCTTTCGCCCCGCTGCTGTCTTGGAAACGAGAGGGAGAGTAAGAGGGAGAGACAGGGAGAGAGGAAAGAAAGAAAGAAAAAAGAAGGAAGGAAGGAGGGAGAGTTGATTTTTTTTTTTCTTTCTTCTATTTTTTTTTTCTGCCTCCTTTTTTAATGCTGAGTTACCGTATCGCTTCGCTGAGATCCAGCAAGCCGAAGATTTTACTCGATTGCTTCCATTGCTGGCGACGCTAAGGGATTTTTGCATTTTTGGGGGGGGGGTGAGGGGGGGGGAACTTCGCGTTTCTTTCTTTTCACACTGGCCTTAAAGAGGATATATTAGAAGTTGAAGTAGGAAGGGAGCAAGCAGGCCGATGGCGCAAAGGGTACGTATTAACAAAAACATGGATTTCAAATGTGAAATAATATTGAAACGTGGCTGACAGAGACGCTGCGAGAAAAGTTTCTTCCTTTTTTTTTCTTTTTTTAATTTCTTTTTTTCTTTTTTCCTTCCCACCCCCCACCCCCCCCACCCCCCTACTCCTCTCTGGAGCAGGGGCACAAAGCGGTGTCCTGGAGCGGGAGGATTTATCAGTTGTACTTGTAGGCTTAAAACCTGTATATATTGATATTTTCTTGATTCTTTTACTCCCCACCCCGGATCTCTCAGGGAAAAGGCAAGCTTTTCTATACATTAATGACATGCAGGCATGTAAGTGAATATGTCCGAGCCTCTGTATCTGTTGGTTTTGTAGCTCTAGTCCTACCAATGTCTTTTTTAAAGTCAGCAGTGCTTGAAATATTTGAATGTGTGCATGTCTCTGAGCATTTTGCTGTGTTGGTGATGATAATACCGCTGCACTTTCGGAGCAGAACTTCTAGCTAGGAGTCAGCACAACTTTTTTAATCTTTTTTTTTTTCTTTTATTCTTCCCTTTTCCCCCTTTTTTTATACATTCAGTCACAAAAGGTGCAGTGCAATGGGCAAAGGAAAAAAGCTTTTAAAAAAAGAAAGTCACTTTAATTTGAATTAGAGGTTAGCAGCATGCACTGCCCTGTGTATTGTTGTATCCATTTTGGGTGCGATCTCCTGGTTTTTGCTTCCAACAACCTCCTAAATTGAAGTTTTGTGTAAAAAATAAATCAGCCGGAGCCGGGTGAGCGGGGATTTGGGGAAGGGGAAGAGCCCTGCAAAGAAGTTTTCTTGCCTCATTTGCCTGCCACCCCTCCGAGTGCTGGCTGGGAAAGAAAGTTCCTCTGCTGACAACTTGCCTTTTACTCTCTCGGTCCAAGCAAGTGTCAGGGATCTTTAAAAGTGTTTATTCACACCTTCGCTTTTAATAGATGAAAAGTGGCCGTTTCCCCCGCTGCCTGGGAACCGCGTTCGCTTTTGCTCCTTAATCTTTAACAAAGAAAACTTTTTTTTTCCTAAAAAAAAAAAAAAAAAAAAGGAGGCATTCCCAAAATCCCGAGAGCCCGGGCAAACGTTTCCAGCCTTTCGGCTTTAAAAGTGCCTTCTCGTGGAATTGCTGGAAAAAAAAAAAAAAAACCAAAATAGCTACTTTTTTTTTTTTTAGTTTTAATTATTATTTTAATTTTTTCCCTCCTTTTTTTTTTTTTCACCGCTGCTGAACTTTCCGCATCCTCGCCGGGTTAGGTACCTGACTTCTTATCAGCGGGAAAAGTTTAGCGGAGGGAAGCTCGGGCTCTGTGAGCCGTTTCTATTCACGAGGAGGGTTTGGGAAGTTTGGGGATGGGGAATTTCCCCCTCCCCCCCCCGCCTTTAAAAGTCATTTATTATTTATTATGATTATTTCTCCTCCGCCCCAGGCTCGGAGGAGCTTGGGCCGTGGTGGGCTGCACTGCTCCGGCCCCGGTGCTCCCCGGGGCGGCGTTTCCCTCCCCGGGGCCGGCGGTTGCACCGGGAGCGGGGCGGTGGAGCGGGGGGGAAGGAAGAACCGGCGGCGCGGAGCCCGGGCGCACCGGGGGGGGAAGCGGCTTCTCCCGGTGGGGGGAGGAGGACGGGGAGACGGTGGCCGGTTCTGCTGCCAGGGGTGCTGCCAGCCCCCCCTGATGCCTGTCCGCTCTCTGTGCTCCGCAGTACGACGAGCTGCCCCACTACGGCGGCATGGAGGGGGTGGGCATCCCCACCACCATGTACGGGGACCCCCACGGCGCCCGCCCCATGCAGCCCGTCCACCACCTCAACCACGGGCCGCCGCTCCACTCGCACCAGTACCCGCACGCCGCGCACGCCAACGCCATGCCCCCCGCCATGGGCGCCTCCGTCAACGACGCCCTCAAGAGAGATAAAGATGCCATCTACGGGTAGGTGCCGCGCAAGGCTCCGCGCAACCTGCGCGGGATGGGCCGGGGAGAACGCGGACGGGGGGTGCCAGGCGGGCTGCCTCCGCGCGGGATGGGGATGATGGGGTTGAAGGGCGGTAGGATGAAGGGAGCGCTGCGCTGAAAAGGCCCATATTCTTTATTAGTAGTAGTATTATTTAAGAGAGGGGAGAAAGGGCTGGGGTGCCCCTGGCATGTGTAGCAGAGGGGGGGGGATCCCTAAAATAGGAGCCGGATCTCGCTGGATGGGCAGCAAGCTTCACGGCGGGGAGGAGGAAGAGAAGGGAAAGGAAAATAGTATTCCCAGGGCACAACCTGCGCCCGGGTGCTAAATCTCTGCAAGGAGTTTGGGAGTAAGGAGAGTTTGGAGCACTTCGCCCAACTTTCCACTTTGTCTCTCCTTGTGCTATGAAGGAGGAAACTCCAGAGACGCTCCTCTAAACTTTTGCCTTTTTAATTTTTATTTTAATTTTTCTCTTTTTAAAACTTTTTTTTTTCGACCCGACAGCATTGAATCCTTCTCAATGCGGCAACTTGCAAAGCGGTTTCTAGGCCGTTGCGATGGGAGCTGATGGGTTACACTGGGCGGCAGATGCCTTTAAAATGAATCTGCCCGTCTTGAGTTTGAAGGGAAGTTTAAGAGCCTTTTAAAATCGCTCTCAAAACAGTGAGCAGAAAGGGGAGGGGAAAAAAAAATTCACATCGTTCAGTTTCTTTATCGGTTTATATCAGAAATCTGTAGGATTGCTTAAAACGGTACCCCCCCAAAAACCAAGTATGAAGCCCTGGGACAAAAAACTGAGCTCCCTGTTATAAATATACATATATGTGTGTGTGTGTGCGCCCACGCTTATTTATTTATTTAAATTATTAAACGGCCGAGGGAACCAGATGCACAAGCAGCCTTTCTCCCAGGGAGGCTTTTAAAGCTGGGAGAGCCCAAAAGCACCTGGTTCCCTGCGGGAGGCAGCAGGCAGAGGGGCCGGCAAGGCAGAGGGACAGGCAGGCAAAGGGACAGGGAGGCAAGCAGGCAGCAGGCAGAGGAGCAGGCAGCCCGGCTGGCCAGCACCTGCCGGTGGGCCGGCTTGTGCGGAGCTGGGTGTTAGTAGGGTGGGTGCACGGGTATAGGGGCTTATTTATTTTTCTGATTTGGATGAGGGTTGTTTCTTTTTCTGTTTTTCTGGGTCTTTTCCCTCCCGTCACTCCCAGCAAGTCCTCCAGCAGGAAAATGGGAATTAAAAGCATGAAAGACAGAAGTGTATGTCCGGAGGTTTACATTTATTATTATATTATTTTTTTCCCCTAAAGACAAGGAAAGTTAATTCAAAATGGCTGCTGGAACCGGCTTGGGTTTTATTCTTGGCTTGTCCTAGGGTTTTATTAACAATATCTGCGGCCAGAGAAACGCGGACAGGCCGGGGAGCTGCGGGGCTCCCGGCCGGGTGGCTGCGGGAAGGGGCCGGGAGGCGGCGGCGGGGAGGAGCGGAGCCCCTTCGGTGGGTGCCCCCCTCCCTACGCACACGGCTGTGGGACTAACTATTGTTGCCTTTGGTCTTATTTTTTTGTTTCGTTATGATCTTTTTTTTTGTGTCCCCCCCTCTGTGTGTGTGACTATTGTATTTTCTTTCAGACACCCCCTGTTCCCTCTTTTAGCACTGATTTTTGAGAAATGTGAATTAGCTACATGCACACCCAGGGAGCCCGGGGTAGCGGGAGGCGATGTTTGCTCCTCTGAGTCTTTCAATGAAGACATAGCAGTGTTCGCCAAACAGGTCAGCAAAAACGGGTTGAAACAGTGTTAAGAGGGAAAAAAAAAAAAGGGGGGGGAATCGTAACGAGAAAAACAAGTCTGTGTTGAGATAAAGAAAGATGCGCGTTTCCCCCTCCCCCCTCTCTTACTGCAAGAGGTAGAAAGAAAACAACCCAAGCAAACCAAAAAAATACCGGGAAATCACGGCATTTACCCCTTCCCTAACGAAACGAGCTGGTGGGAGCGGGCACTGCCCGGCCGGGAGCTCCGCTGCGGGGCTCCCGCCGGGCCGGGGAAGCTCCGGAGGTCCCTTTTCGGTGTATTTGATTCACTTGCTCAAGTGTTTGGCTGATGTACTAAAAACCCAGCAGTCAGGGCTTTGCACGGAAGGTTACATAATGGACCCGACAGTGTAATGAAGCAAGAAATAATAACGTCTGCTTTCTCTGCTTCCATATTTCAAATCTTTTTTATTATTATTTCCCCCCCCTTTTCCCCCCCTTTCTTATATTTAGATCCGAGCAGAGAAACCCCTCTTTTCCTCTAATCCTGAACTGGATAACTTGGTAAGAGTTAACACTACTTCTTCCTCTCCCCACCCCCACCCCACCACCCTCCCTTCCCTTCCCATTTATTTTTTATTTATTTTTTTTTAAACTTCTGTGTCATCTGGAGAGTTGGTTTTGGTGGTGCTAAACTGACGATTTCTCACGTGGATCTTTATTTTTCCTTTAATTATGATGATGATGGTGATTACAAGTAAATACGGTGCAGTAATTGCATGGAAGTAAAAGGAAAAAAAACAACATAAGGGTCTAGATAAAGAAAGCCCCATCCGAAGGGGAGCTTGCGGGCTTGATGGGGAGCTCGCCTGCCCAAGAGAAGCGTGGATTTATCCACGCTGTAGCCAGTCCCTCCACGCATCTTTTAGGCATCTGGATGGGAAGCATCGAGGATGGCTGTGGCTGGAGATGCACCCTTGCCTAAAGCCGCCGAAAATGAGGTCTTTTCCCTCTTTCCTTATTTACCTTCAAGATAAACAAATATCGTGCCTCCTCTGTAGGAGCCTTCCTCCCGCTTTAGCAGAGCGAGGAGCCAGAGATGGTGTTTAGAGGATGCTGTTTTTTTTTTTTTAAAGAAATGTTTATGATCCGTATAATTTAGTTGCTTCATTGCAATAGGGTTTTTTTTCCTCTTTTTTAAGTTAACTCTAGATCACTTCTCGTTAAACAGCGCACAAAGCCACCGCTATTAAGTTTTAGTGTTATTGCCATAAATCAAAACAACTTTTTATTTACTACTAGAGAAAAGTCAAGCTACAAAGTGCGGCAGGGGCGGCTGTGGGGAATGTCCCCAAATCCAGGAATGAGATAAATACTCGTGTTGTTTGTATCTTTGCAGATGATTCAAGCCATACAAGTATTAAGGTTTCATCTGTTGGAATTAGAGAAGGTAATTTTTGTCTTTCTCTCTCTCTCTTTCTTCCTCCTCTGTTTCAGTACTGCTGAAGTTCAGGCTTCTGGTAAATTTGCATAAATGTCTTTCTTTCTGGTAATTAGTGTCAAGACCAATCTTGGCGTCCATTTCTCTTCGCAGTTTAATTACAATTTCAGCCTCTAAACCCGGGCTCTCGAACGCCCAGGCCTTGTGTTCATTGTAATACTTTACTGGCTTTGTATAAATAGTTGCAGGTCTGTGGTGCTGCAGATGAGACTCGAAATGGTTGGTTCAGGCAAGCCCCTGAAATCGTGATTTAAAAAAAAATAATAAAATGATTTTATTGAATTGATGGTGGTGGGGAAGAGGCTTTGGTCGCAGTCACTTGGAATGGAGAATTTATGATTTCTTTTTTTTTTTTTTTAAGAGCCATCTGCAGGTCAGGCTCAGGGCGCGGATTGTCCTGTAACATTTTGCAGAGACAAAGCAGAGTTGATAGTTGTGTCTGTCTCTTGTTCCTGGGAATATTGTACACCTCCGAGCAGAAGAAAGAGATTGCAGCCTAAATGCAGAGGGTTTTTTTTCCTAGCTATTTTAGAAATCTTAGGAGGGAGAATGCTAATTTCTAAGAAGGCGGTGTCATCCGAGCTCACATTAAATTGGGAGTGTGCTCTGGTTTCCTGAGGATTTTTTACGTGTCATTGATAGCTGGCCTAGAAGAGAATTCCCTTTCTCCTAAAAATAAACATTTTGAGAGGTTTTTAAATAGTTGAAAAGTTTCTCGGGAGCCTCAGCCACTTTATCTAACCATAACTGGCAGGTTGTTCTCCCTCTACCTGAAATATGTTCAAATCTGCCCATTAATAGAGGTGGCTCAGGTACGAGTCTATCAGAGCGGCTGGGGATTTCAAGGCATGAATGCCTGTAATGTATTTCAGCCCATTGCATAGGGATTTTTTCTTTATTCTTTTTTTTTGTTAAATCCTTTTTTTTCTGTCCTCATACCCCATTGAAAAGGGTTTATGATGAAATAACTGGATGAAATTAAATAGTTTACCTTAAATGTCACCCATGCAGGTCACCTCTCTAATGGCCACAGCTCCGGGAGCAGATGAATTTAACACGGGTGTTGAATATGTTGTAGCCTGTGAATCATCTTGTCACTGTCAATTTTCTGGGATATCTCTATTTTGCGAGAAAAGAAAGTTATTCCTAATTCTGGATGCGTCTAGAGGTCTCAGGGGGATAATTGCAGTGTGTTTCCCCTGTTTAGGACTTTTGATGTCACAGGGGTGAAGGGGGGAGACTGGTTGCACTTGTCAATTTTACTTATGTATTCCTGATTATATTTTCTTCCTTTTTTCCTTTTTTTTTTCCTCCTTCCCCCCCCCCCCTTTTTTTTTTTTAACCTTTGTCATAATGTAGGTACACGAATTATGTGACAATTTCTGCCACCGGTATATTAGCTGTTTGAAAGGAAAAATGCCTATCGATTTGGTCATAGACGATAGAGAGGGCGGATCAAAATCGGACAGTGAAGACATAACAAGATCAGCAAATCTAACAGATCAGGTATGATCTCCCCAACGCCGCACACGCTGAAATTTGTATGCAGATCGCTCGCTGGGTCACTACGCCTCCTTTTATTATTTGCATATGATTAACTCCCTTTTAGATAAATTTCCATCGAAATGAAAATTTTTGAATAATGTGGCTATTATTGCTTCATTAAGGCTTGCTCCCGGATTCGACCTGGCGAGATGAGCTTGTAAAAGCATCGCCTGCAAACTCGACCTGTTTCTTGTCGCTTTTAATTTTTGTCTTTATTTTATTTACCCTTTACAATAATGGAAGTGGTATCTGTGAATCGCTGGCTTCTTGGTGGCTTAGGAGAGGAAGGGTTGGAGCCGTTGCCCAAAATAAGAATAAAATCCGAGATAGGTGGTCTGGGGAAGACAGAGAGGGTTTGAAATCTAGCAAATACTGGCTATTTTCTTCCCGTCTCTACGGTTCATTAGTCCGTCTTGTCAGTTTTCCTTGGCCGAACGCTTTTAGACTTCAGTGAACATTGCTTTGTGCACGCCTGCCTGCTGCAAACGCGTCCATTTTATTTTACTTAATAGAAAAAAAAAAACAACCAAATCCCCAAAACCAAAAAGCCAACAAAACCCGGAGAAAATCGAACTGGACTCAGGTTTTAAATTCTTTTCCTTGACCAGTGAAGTTTTCACACCCTCTCTTTTTAAAAAATTAAAATATTTTAACCCCCAAACTAAGCCAGGAAAGCCTTGCGTAGCTGTGATGGTGTCCAGGTTTTGCCTGGGATGGTTCAAACCTTTAATGCTGGCTGTAGCTAATGTGGGAAATGGGAATGGCTCGCGAACCCTTGGCTGTCCCCTCGCCCCTTCTCCTGTGTCTGTCTCCTCGCTGGGCTTATGCTGGGATCCTTGCCTTTTAAATGGCAGCGTTTTGGGCTAATTCAGGAGGTGCCCAGAGCTAAAATAAGCTCCTGCATGATGGAAGGGGCCGAGATTTGGCTTTTTTTTTCCCGAGTTGAGTAAAACTGCAGTGTTCTCCCAGTCGCTTCCTTTCTCTCAGCCGAGGGGTATCAACGCTTTGGCTGCGAGAGAGGGGACCCTGAACACACACTAAAAAAAAAGATAAATCCCCGAGTAAAACCCTCTCAAGTTATTTCTTCTTGGTGATCAGCTTCGTAAATAGAGTCTTAGGAGTGATCAGCTCCCGACTCTGGAGGTTTCCTTTTGTTCAAGGGAGGCGCAGCCAAGCAGACAGGAGTTTCCTCAGCCGTTATCGCCAGCACTGTCAGTTATTTTCTGAGATTACCAACAGAAAGGTGCGTTGCCTTTGCAGCGTGGGCACTATCTTAACTATTTTCTCCTATCTGCCAAAGGCTATCGGGCTGCTGGTAGTGTCGTGACAGGGGGAGGCAGGCTTGGAAAGGCATGAACTTTTACAAAGGGGGTTATGTGCACATAGGAAGGGGTTTTTGGTATTTTCTCCCCCTTCATTTTGCTGCGGAGGGCGGCGCGGCAGGGAGGTGCCCCGCGGGCCGGGGCCACGGGAGATGCTTTCTGGGCCGCGGAAGATGCTCGGGAGATCGGCATCCCCGCTCAGTGCCTTAGAGAGAGGGGAGCCCTGCAGCGGGGGTCTAGCTGAGGGACGCTCGGCTTGCTGCTGTTGAATAAAAATTGTAATCCAACAAGTCTAACTAGAAAATGGGTTTCTAAAAGCTCTGGAGTGCTGGGTACATAAAGCTATTTGAGCAAATTACAAGAATCGCTCAGGGGCACGAATGAAATCAACACTTTAATTGCCTCCAAAATGAAGATTTATACCCCATTTTCCCAACGAATCATTATTTTATTAAAGTGAAAGCTAAAGAAATGAAGCTATAGTTTTGGGGTTGTCGGGGGTGGGGGGTGTTGTGTCGTCGTTCCCCTCCTCGCCCCCCCCCCCCCCCTTTTCTCCTGGAGCGCAGAGGTTGCGCGCCGGGCGCCGGCCCCTCTCCCGCTGCGCGGGTCCGGCTGCGCACCGCCGCGGGGCTCAGCCTCGGCACAGCCCGCTCGCAAGGGCGCTGCGCCAGCCGCGGGGACCGGCGGGGTCCCCGGGGGCCCCGGCTCCTCGCCAGGCAGCGGGATGCGCAGCCCCGCTGCCGCTATCTGTCCGCATCCACGAAGCTGCGCGGGGAACGGGGCTTTGCATTCCCCGTCAGAGGGGAAAAGGCGCAAAAATGCGCCTGTCCCCTTCCGCTTCCTGCACCCTCCTGGTCGATGAGGCGGCGCAGGGAGGGCGAACGGCTCAAGGGGGGCCGCGGAGATTGCGCGTAGAGGAAGGGGAGTTATACCGGGGCTTGCGCGGCCGCCCGCGTCCCAGGTAAAGTCCGGTGCCAAGCCCGTCCCCGGCGAGGCCGGCAGTATGTGGGCCCTAATGGTTAAATAATAAGGTGTTGAGTGCTTGTCGGTGGGGCGGCTAATGAGGATGTCGCTCCGCGGTGCGCGTTTATGGAAGCGCGGGCGCGCAGGGCCGGGCGGTGGGAGAGGGGCAGGGAGGGCTGCCCCTCTGCAGCTCGTGAGAGTAGGGAAAGAGTAAGTATGTAAAAGCTTTTATTATGGGTTTAATTGCATTTTCTTATATTGTGGCAGTAAAGGTTACAGTTAACAGTTTGGAGGGGGAGGGTGTTATTTATTGGTTTCCCCTTATTTATCCTTTCCTTATAGGCCCCTCAGTGCCAGTGCCTTTAAGTCCCCCGGTTAATGGAAAGCAATGACACTAATGCTAGATTTTGCAAAGTAAAGCCCCATAACACTAACCATTGTTCCGTGATTTAACTAGCTCAGTGGCAATAGGTCACTAAAATAGCATCCTTCTCCCACGGGCACGACCCCGAGGCCTGCCAGGGTGGGACCTGCAGAGTTGTTGTTTACCATTACGGCTCCAGAAGTACAAGGATGAGTTTGGGGGGCGAGGGGGGGGTGCTGGGGATAATTGAACTCAAGATCAAGCAGGCCCCGGGACTTTTAAAAGCCCCTAGCTGAAGGATTGCACCCATCTTCAAAAGTTTCAAAATAAACCTTTTTTAATCATTAGCTTTGCAAACATTTGCATGTTTTATTTTTGAAATGTTTGGCGGAGCCTGGAAAGATTTTAAACACAGCTGTTGGGTGATGCGACTGGGAAAGCTGCATCCCATGAAAAGAACCCCAAAGACTGTCTGTAGTCAGATAGTGGGAGTTGAGTTACCTAGCTGTTACCATGGGGCTGTTTTATTGAAGCCACATCACCTTGGCACCCAGGTGCTCTAGTCCCGACTAAAAATTCCCCTATGAAAGCGTGTCTACAGAAAACCTTTGGAAAGTCCTTTGAGGAAAGCACAGTATAAAGTAGCCACCACATCCAAATAAAGTACATTGGCAGCATAAGATAGATTTTATAGGGACAAAACAGTATTTTCTTACAATAAATAAGCTCTTTGAGCAAATCCATGGTAGTATTACTTGACAAAAATTGTAATTTAATAAGGCACAAGCCAATTACATGTGCAAAAACTTTTAAAGGCAAACCGGCAAAGAGCCAAATTCCTATAGGGACTAGAAGGGAAATGATCAAAAAATGAACATGAAATAAGACTTCCTGTAAGAAGGTCCATAATTCAACATTATTTGACTCCACTGTCAGGGAAATTGTTGAAGGATAGTAAACTGATACTAGAGTCTCAGTTATTTTTGTTACAGTCTTAAATGTTCGCAACTGTGGCGTTTTAGATGGCCCTTCTTGGGTGATAGTATATCATATATATATATGTATATAATAAAGCAACACTTCTATTTATGTTGCAATAGATATTTTTTTAATGCACACAGTTGCAGAGTTTCTGTGAACAAAATGCAGGCAGACAGCAGGGTTTTTTTTTTATTAATGGAAGAAATTACTTAAAATGTATTCTTTATGAAGAAAGAATCATAAACTGGAACGCAATATGTAGCATATCTGAAGGTGGAGGGGTTGTTTAGGGGATTGACCTGCTATGTCTGGGCTAACTTTCTCAAATACTTCAAATATATTAGCTATAACTTGCAGCCAATACAAAAGTAATGCCTTGGGGGGGGGGGGGGAAATTACTGGGAAATACTATTCTACTGGGGGGCTTCTTCGCATGGTAAAGCCACGTATGGTTTTAAGGGGGAGAACTAAGAATATTGATGCCCTCTGTATATGTACTCCCATATCGGAGGAACAGGCATCAAAATAATAGATGCGGTGCAGAGGGTGTAAGGTAAAATTTATTTCTGCATAATAAAAGAGTTACAGCAAAGCAGGGCTCTGAGGAGGATCAGTAAAATAACATTTAAAAGACTCAAAATTTCATTTTCTTCCTCTGACTTCATGCCACCTTGAGCCAGTGAATCCTGTTTTAGTTTGGTTTCGGGTGATTTTTTTTCCTGTGATATTTAGGGGCTGTTAATATGCCCGAGTTTGGCAAACTATTTAATGTAGAGACAGGACACGTTAATTTATATTCTGGACCCGTTCACTATGGCTGAAATGGTATATAAGGTTTTCTTTGCTCTCCAGTCCTTTAAGCAAGTACATCGGTTGTTAAGTAGATATGAGATCGGATAGACTTGCTTTAATTTATAATTTCAGTTCAAGAATCTTTGTTGGCTTGTTTCGGGTTTTGTTTTTATTTAAGTCATTCAACAGCCCGAATGCAGCCATCCTTACAGCTGGGTGTAATATTCGCTGCCTTCCTTAAGCTGCCTGCTCAGGCCTAACTTCCGTGTAAAGATTCTCAAGCGGAAGTTACGTTTTGTTGTAAAGGATAGTTTAATTCCCTAATATTTTGCATCTGTTTCAATATCAAACCTAGCAGCACTGAGTTTAAACCCCAGGTAACACTGGAACTCGTCCTAAACATTTGCGAGTGTATCCCAAAGCATTCCTGTAAGCGGGAGCTCACGGCATCTTTGCGTTAGGGACCGCGGGTTGTTGTTTTGGGACAGCTTGGAGGTTTGCAAGGAAGGTGTGGAAGAATGAGGTTTACCTTCAGCTTAAGCTTTATGGCTGAGGGTTTGAGTCTTCCCTGGCCGCCTGTCCACAGGTAGCTGTAACGGTGATCAGTTCTGCATGTGAAAGAGTTACTGCAGCCCAGAATGGGCAGTGTTAGCAGTTAAACCCCCCCCAGATTATATTGTGCTCAATCAAAATAAGTAGGCATAGGTCGTGCTGATAAATACCACTTTAAAAAGCGGCGAAACTCCGGCACAGCTTCTTTAAATTAGGGAATCTTTGTTTTGTTTTGTTTTGCATTTCTGCGTTGGGGTTTTTTGGTCATGTGAGCGTGCAGTTAGGAGCTATCTTGTGTAATCTAAACAAATTTAAGAAAAGAAAGGGGAGGATTGTTTCCGGTTGTGAAGATTTTTGATGGTTTCTGGAATTGTTTGCTTTGGAGGGGTTGTATGGGAGAAGGAGAGACAGGGGTGCGCTGCAGTGTCACCTCATGTCTTTGACGTGTTACCTTCCTCTACTGAAGCTCCGTTGCTCCAAGCAGGCTTTGACCCTCATGGCAAATTTGGAAAACAGTGTTTATGTCTGGGTTGTTTTTTTTTTCCTGCAATCACAGCAATATTTGGAGAGGCTATCTCTACGAGAGTGCACGTTTTGTGTTTTGTCTTGAGTATTTCTGTTCCTGATTAATGGCCCCATGTCTAATTCACTGCTAATATTCTATAACATGACATAAAGACAACTTGCCGGCAGTTGGTTCAGCTCTTCTTTGCATGCTTAGTGTGGTTGCCTTTTCCCTCTTACTACCTTGAAAAGGGAAAAAAAGGAGATGTATTCGAAGAGCCTAGGTGAGAGCAGAATCCCTGCAGACCAGTGTCCTCCGGGCTGCTGGGGATCCCTGGAAAGTTTCAGCCCCTCTGTGGTGGTGGTGGGGGTCTGGTCTCTGTTAGTGAAGGGGGTGCTGAGCACGAGGGATCCCCATAACCGCTGCTTGCTCATTGAGTTGCCTTGTTGGTTGTTGCCATTGTGGCTTGATGTATTTATTTTTCATGTATGTATCTAAGAGGTGAAGAGCAACGTGGAGACTTCAGGCTTACGTGGGTTGTGCGTAAGAAGGCGAAAGCGCAGGCAGTGAGTGGTTTCTGGGGATTATTGGATTTTAGATAAAGGTGGTTTGAGATTCATTGTAGACGTGTGGGCAAATGTTGAAAGTCTAAACGTTGGCAAGGTGAATTAAAAACCCCGCTGAGTTTGTCCTGAAAGCAAAGAGCCTGTTTGCAATTAGCTAAAAAATAAGAATTAAAAGTTATAATACAGAGACTGCCATTTCCTTGCTAACCTGTGGGGCATGAGGAAGGTAGGATGGAAAGAAATGGATTTATGCCCAAATTTGGCCATTCTTTTGCCGGCGTCAGGACAGGCTGCTGAAAGTCACAGTGTCTTCTTGTTTTGCAAGTGACTTCTTCTTTTACAAGTGTCTTCAAATCCAGGCCAGGTGCCCCACTGAATACATGTTTTTTTTTTCCCCTGTTGGGAGGTTATACGTTAATCATCCATGAGTTTTGGGGATCAATAAAGGGATAACTGTGAAAGGCAATGGCCCATAACAAGCGGGGAGTGAGATAGGCTGATCTAATGGTTCCTGCCTGGCCTCAAAAACTCGATGAATCTCTGGGTTTGTCCACGCAAGGACACTCGGGAGAGGTAAGACAAATTGATTGGGTGTAAAATTAAAGTGCATTAGTTAAAGTGCATTGCACTATTGTGTGGATGCTCTCATTCAGAAGTAAAGTGGCCTTAGTTCACTTTAGCCTAATCCCCTTTGGAGTAGGCCACTTTTCTTTTGAATGAGAACATCCACATTAACTTTTAGTTAATTCGTCTTTCCCGAGCGTCCTGGCGGCCTCGTGCCCGCCGCTATAAAGAGGTCCGGCCAGCCAGGCGCTGGCTCCATGCGAGCTTTAAGTAAGCTTTTCGTTAGCCGTATTCACCTCCGCAGCAGCACTTAACCGCTGGCGGTCATCATTGCCCCGACTGGGGCTCTGCACTCTCCTCTCGCTCCCGTAGCTCAAGAGGTGTTTGTTGGTTTTAATGCTGCCTAGGGGAAAGAAAACGGGAAGCTTTATGGTGCTAGGGATATGGGGATGGATTCTGCCGCGGTGGCACAGGCAGTGGCTCAGCTGGGCTGTGAGGCTGTCCGCACCCTGTCCGAGGAGGCTGTGGTTTGAGCATTGCATTTCCCAGGTGAATATGGCATTAGGCTTCCCCTGGTATCCGTCCTCCTCTCAGTAACCTGAGCGTTTTGTTTTGTGATGGTGGTTTGCTGTCCTGACGCGCTCCCTGCACGGATAGTTTCTTCCATGTCCACTGATAAGCCAGCTTTTAAGGACAGTGAGGAAATCTGGATTAACTTTTTTCCGCTGAGATTTCCAACCGTAAAGCCAAGATCGAAAACTAACTTGTAGGAGAACTAATTTATCTGGTGAAAATAATCATGGTAAGATATATTTGGAAGCTGTTTTATAGTCTTGCGTGACATTCACTGAGCTAGAGGTTTTGTTAGAGGTATTTTTGGGTGTCTTCTAGAGCTTATAAGTAACCCATTTATTTACTTTTCACTGGATAAGCCGTGTGTGCAAGTGCTGCACCGTGTCACACGCTTGCCGTTGCCCCTTCCATTCGCAGTAAAATTTACAAGGCTTCTTGCATTAGTAAGCAGTTTGCTATTGGAGCCTTTCCTAGAAATACAGAATTCTATTTCACCAAAGTATTGTCTTTCCTCTTCAATCAGAGCCGAGGTGAGCTATTTTCTCAAGGACTCTCCAGGCATCTATATGATATTCCCACTTGGGCAGATCATCTCTAAAACTGCATTACTTACTCCTCCGTTCTGAAGGGCCATTGCAGTAAATTAAAATTCTCTTATTAGCATCACTGGGATTTGAATTTGGCCAGCTAATTTTGTTTGCAGCTTTGGCTTTTTTCTTTTTTCTTTTTTTTTTTATTATAAAGCAAATATATATCCAGGCACTCTTTGCTGAAATAAACTGTCCAACAATAAGAGGGGTAATTCTTCATTTGCCTAAAAGAACTGCCTGTTTTAACTTCAGAAATACATGACCAAGAGTAAAGCTACAGCTGATGTCATCATAGGCAGTGTACTGTATTCAAACAGCTGTACAAAATGAAAAGCTGCAGTATTAATCCTGCCATTCACCGTTTATTTAAGTTTTTCAAGCTTCTCTCATATGGGCATGGCATCAATACCTAATTATGCCTCCATTAGAGTTACTGGGCCCTTAATACAAAAAATTATTGTATTTAAAATTTGGAAAGCTGCGTCGATATAATCTAAGATTCTTGCAGCTGGCACGCAGTCAGGGCAGGCAAACTTTACTTTGTAATTTTCTTTTCATTCATTTGGTCTTAAGGTTTTGGTCTGGTTTTGTTGTGATCAAGAAGGTCAGATCATCGCTGGTGTTTTTAATGCTGGCTTTAAATAGCTTCATTTAGGGCTGTGTAGCTCTAGGGAGGGGAGGGGAAGAACAGATTAAAAACTCCACGGCTTTGTCTGTCATGTTTGCCAGGGTGCAGGGCCACGGCCTTCTATGCAAATAAAAATGGTAGAAATGAATGTCTGAAGCCTGGTGCAGAAGGAGTTTGCTCTCGTCAGCGCAAACTGTGGTTTATCTGTGAACATGAAAGCCCTGAAGCCTCTCCTGGCTGTCCACATGCTACCATTTCTGTTGGGTTGGGGTGTGCAGAGATGTCCCAAGTCTCAGGTGGGATATCACCTGCTTGCTGATGCTTGGCAGCAACCCGAGGTGCAGCTCTTGCGTGCTCGCTGAGACCTGGCTCCATTCAGTAAGCTAAGGATTAACCATGGTCAGCCCCTTGCTAGAAACTCTACTGGGAGGGCATGAATGCTGGAGACTCAGTAGATGGCACTTCGGTTTTAGGCTTTAGCCAGGGCAGAGGACCCCCCCGTGCTCCATGGGGTGCAGGCAGAGGGATGTGCTCTGCCATGGTAGCCTTTGCCCCTGAGCTCCTCCAATTGCCCCTGTGCCACAGAGGTACCTTGTGTAGGTAGAGTTGGCCAGATTATTTATGAGGGGAGTGTCCCTGTGGCTTGCAATTTGTGAACCTTCTCTTGCACACTGTTGTGCAGTGTTATGGGAGAGTAGCTCTGCTGCATCCTGGACACAGTGGTGTTTCAGTGATGGGTACAGCTGTGTCACCATGAGGTTGTTTGAAGTCACAACTTGGTGCTCTCACTCGCTCATGTTCATGCAGGCTTTTTTGGGCAGTGCTTGACATGAACAGTGGCTCTGTGCCTATGTGACGCCACTGGGCATCACTGCAGCAGGAGGATGAGAATGGCGGGGAGAGAAGCCTTTCAAGCACATGGGTGCATTGGCGGCAGGCAGCTTCCCTGTACAGGGCTGCTCAGGAAGAGGTGCCTGGTGTTTGCATGGATGCTTGGCACAGCCCATACACAGTGTGGCTGCTGTGCTTGAGCCATTCATTCCCTCCTTTGCCCCTGTCTGCCCGGAGGATTTTGCAGCTGTGTTACCCCAGGAGACTCCTGGCCCTCCTCCCTGTTGTGCAAACCAGTTTTACTAGCGTGGCTTCCACCTACTAGGGGAGCGTTGTGCTTTGCTCATGTCCCTGAGGGCCATGGCAGTGCTTCGTGGCATGGCTTTGTAGGAGTGTGGTATGTATAACCCCTGTGAGGGATCTCTTTTTTTATTACTATTCTGTAAAGCCAGAGTGATGGTATGCACGTGACTAGTATGTGCAGGGAGGATTCATTTTGTCCTTAAATGCAAGTGTGTACATTGAGCTGGGGTTTGGTCCACAGTAACAAGTGTTTGAGAGATCCTTTGGGTGAGAACTGATACAGCGATGCTGGAGAGGCAGGGGTGGGGAATGCCACTCTGCTGATGGCGCAAGACCGGATGGGAGATGCAGATGCTCTTCCCAGGTCTGTCACTGGGATTTTGGGGTGAGACGATTAGTTGCTCAGGAGCTGGGATTTTCTACTTCTCCTCCTCCCATATAATCAGGTAGGGTTGATACCTAGGGTTGATACCTTAATTTATATGTCATATAGTGATAGCAGAGTATAAGAGATTGATAAGAATAAAAAGTGATATGTTAAAGTAATTAATTATTTCACTTTGTGGATAGTTTAAAGAAATAGCATAAGGAAAGCAAAATGTTCGTGGGGGAAGGACTGTGCTGAATTGAAAGGCTGAAGGTTGCTTTTGGTGGCTTTGTGCTTTGATTTTAACCACTTCTGCTGTCTTCTGAGTAATTACCACTTTAAAAATGTATTTAAAGGAGGGAGGGGATAAACTTAAACACTGGATGGAATAAGTGGCAGCGCCAGCAGTAACTTCTGCAGAAGGAGCAGAGCTGTGGGGGTGACTAGAAGCATTTGTGGGGTGGTGGCTGGTCAGTCTGTCCCAAGGTCTGCCCATCCCAAGGCACGGGTCCTTGTGGGGCCATGCCATGCCATGAGCTCTACACTGCTACAGACCTCACTGGGCACTCTGAGACCTCCCTGGGAGGCCTGGCGAGGCCACACAGACCTCGCAGTCCAACTTTTTTGGGTGACGCTGGCAGCAGCCCTGCTTCTGAGCGTTCCTCAATGAGCGGGTGGAGGCGTTGGGGAGCCACGGCCGCCTCAGCCTGGTGAACCACCCCTGGAGCTCGCTGTGTTCTGGCTTCCGCAGCACAGGCTCGGTGTGTTTTGTGGCCGCTGGCTCGTGGCTCGCAGAGCCAGGCCACTCGGCCGCATCTGCCTCGCTGTAGATTGGGCTCGTTGTGAAAGGGTAGAAGGTGGAGGAGCTGATCCGTGGAAGGGTTTGGCCATGAACGCTGGAAAATGTGAATCACGGGGATTCCAGTTTTAAGCCTTGTGGAGATAACGGGCAGCACGTACCAAAGTGCGTGACTTGCAGAGAGCCTTAAAAAACAAGGCGGCGCCCTTGAGATTAAGCAAACATTTTATAATCAGGAACGTATTTTATTCCCAGTGCAGCCTGTGCAGGTATCACATCCATTCAGATGAAAAGGTGTAGCTGGAGCTTAGCTAATTATACTGCAATCTAATTTTGGTGTTGAACAACACTGCGAGGCGAGCGGGCTCTTGAATCCGGCTAACAATGTGCCGTAATCAAAATACGCTGACTCTGAATGGCGTCTGTTGTCAGTTAGCTTAAAAGACCATTTGATAGTTGTGACATACGCTGGGTGTTTTTGCTTGTGATGGAGCTGAAATGAAGTATGGCTGTAGCAGAGTGAGGGTTGTGCTTGTACCTTCTCTTCCCAAGAAGCCCCGGTTGGGCTGATGGGATGCTGGAAGTTGGAGCCAGCATTGAAGTGCATGTAAAAAAATTTGAAGCAGATGGCCCAAAGGGTTAATTTTCTCTTCCCAAAAGATGCTACCCCCAAAATCTGTAAGGGGAACACTTAAAGATCTGGGGTTTGCTATAAGTAAAGACTTGCTGTTTGCCTGCGCTCAGATATTCAGGATGAAATGCAGATCTCTCTGAAACACCGACTGCTGCCAAGGCTGCCTGCTGGGACCCTGGTAGAGGAGAAGGGAGAGGTGGGAGAAGTTGAGGGCTCCCTCTCACCCCAAATCTGCCTGTCCAAGTCAGGTTCAGGACCTCAGCCAGCCATCTGACAGCTTGTGGTGTCTCAGTTGGACCTGGGTGTCTGGCAGATCCTCTTCTAAATGACTTTTAACACGTAAATGCAATAAAAGGAAGGGACGACGGACGCTCATTTTCTGGCTAAGTGGTGAGGCATTTTTCCTGTTTACACCTTTGGAGGAATCATTACATGAAATATTGAACAGGAAACTCTTATTTGTCTCTGAAGGCCTTTTTTCTGGTCTAGAAAGATGTGGAAAATACTCCTATTAAATTCAGTAGGAGCCAAGGAAGATTAACACACCTCAAGGCCTTGCACACCAGCCTTCAGGAGCTAGTGGTGTCATCTGGGGCTGATTTTGTGCATGTTTCTGCACGATATTAGGCTTTAAAAAAATCTACGTGGAGCGGTGATTTTATCTACCCTGACCGCGAAGCTGTGTTTCCTTGTGTTGAGAAAGAGACGGGGATTAATGCTATCTAGCGATACGGCTCTTATCAAGGGGAGGAGACAGGTTTACAATGCAGGGTTGCTCTAAATAGAAAGTACTAGCCAATGTTTGTTGTGTGGGAGACAAAAACCCTGCATCACCATCAGCTGGCTCAGTTAACCTGGCTGGGCAAGCAGTGTTTACTGTTGAGCTGAGATAAAAATTGAGGAATGGAGTAAGGTCAATAAATGTAAGCCACGCTGTGATTGAGACCCATGCTACTCAGGCTTCATGGGTGTCCATCACAGCTACCTCATGCAGCACCCACCAATGCAAGGAGCAAAACCAGAGGAGTAACTGAGAAAATGAATTTGGCCTTTGTTGTTGTGGAGGTGTTTTGGGTGGTTCTCAGTCCTGTCTCCCATAGAGGGACTTTGGAGATGGTTCCCCAAGCTCAGCAGGTTTGATTTCATCATGGTGGGGCAGTGGTGGGGGTGTGCTTCCGGCAGAACACAGCCCAGGCTGTCTCTGCACAGCAGTGAACATGCACACCCCGTGTGCAGGCAAACGCACACAAGTGGGGTTTCTTTCCAGAAGTGTTTCCTCTGCAGAACTTATGGGGCTTTGGTGCCTCCTGGAAGAGAAGAACTGTGGTTTTTCCCCTTCCTTTTTGTCTATGTGTCCCACCCAGTCTGACGGTCTCTGTTTTATTCTCCTTTAGTTTTTTTGTGGTTTATGCTTGCTGCTTCTAATTATTCTTTTTCCTTTGGAAAGTGCTATCACCCTGTCCTTTTACACTCATGTTTTTTTTTCCATTCAGCCTGCATTTAGGACTTTCAGGCCTTTTCCTCTCCTTTCCCTGCCATACCCTCTTCTCCTCCATACTCTGAGGGTACTCAGGGGATTGGAAAGCTTTGCTATGTTAGAGGTATCTATGTGGGTATACATTCATGCTGCACAAAGATGTTAGCTCCTTCTCTGAATTTGGGTAGGTTCAGCAATGAATTGCAATAGCATGGCTAATGGAGAGAGCTAGCATTGTTTGGTGGATGTTGGTTTGGTGGTCTTTGCACTGTGCAATGGTAGTTGTGCCTCTGGTTCCTCCAGCTGAAATCCTGGCCTTACGAGAATAAGTGGTAGAAGTCCTGTTTATTTTCACTTTTCCATCATCTGTGGTATTTGCATTGGTACCCGCTCTCATTTTCTTTTATCTATTTGTCTCAGAAACGTCCCTATGAGCATGCATAAAGACAGCTTAAGTATTATTTTTCCTATGCGACTGCAAAGAGTCAGAGAAGAGTTTTACCCTCATTTGAAATAAGGGGAAACTAAAGATAGAAAGCTTATGACTTTTCTGGGGCTAGGAAGGGAATCCAGGTCAGAGATGAGACTTCCATGCAGAATTTCTTCTGCTTTTGGGTCCAACAGACCCTGCTGCCTCTAACGCTGTAAAGGTTTCCATCTGTGCACAAGTCACCCTTGCTGTGCCGCTTAGTTGCAGGCGGAGTTATTACTTGTCTGTCGTTTCAGCGACCTTATTTCTGTAGACTTGGAGTACCTCTTTCCCATCCGAACCTGGTATTTGTGCCTTTGGTGATGTTCTATTAAAAATAATTCACCTCTGAATCAATGTTGCATGAGGCAGATCATTGAAGAGTTATTTGCAGCAAAAAGCAACTGTTTTGCAGTATTTTGATGTTCCTGCACATATCATTTATTCTGGTTCCCTTAGTTTTGGTTGTATGCACATGACACCCCTGCTTGTCTTTGGCAGGCTGGGAGGTGGGATTACTGGCTGCTGGCTGGCAGCATCGGTTAGCCCTACAAGGAGATGTTCAGATGGCAAAGCCATGAGTGGATCCTGTCAGAAAATCAAGGTAGTCACGACTGTGGATTTCGTGGTCCTCAAAAGTCTGCACTTGACAGAGATTGTAATAAACATTATTTGTGTGTAGAATCTAGGAAATAAATGGCATTATATTTTTAATATATATTTTTATATATATTAAGCATATATTTTATATATATTAAGCATAATTGGTAAGCATATTTTTAGTCCTGCTTACCAATTTGTATTTTTCAAGTTTTTCTTCCTAATTAGGGAAGCATTTTAAAACTTTCTTCTATGCTGTGTGGGAGGCAGACTACCTGTGGGTTATTCCTAGCCATGCCCTCCAGAAGTAAAGTGGGATAGAGCTTGTAGATTGCAAAGAGCAGGTCTGTCTATTGTGTAGCTCTAGATTCGGCATCGGTACTATGGATTATATACTTAAGGTATTGAGCAGCCGTATTGAATGTTTTGCTCAAGCGAGGCTGGGGACATCAGTATAGCCAACAACCAGAAGGATAAGCTATGCAAAAAGTAAGTCCTTGCTAAATAGATGAGTTAAGTTTGTAGGAGACATATGCAATGCCTTTATGAAACAACCCCGTTTTCACTTAAAGTTCTTGCCTGTAGTGTGCACAAGTATTTCCTAACATAGTGGGTCACTATCCTCAAGAGGCTTGGGGGAAGGTTTTTAAAAGGGAGGAGTTGAGAAAAATCTGAAGAACATTTAAAACGTAGCGCATTACTTTTTTTCCTAATGAAAAAGTATTTAATTTAAGAAAAGAAAATAAGATAAAACTTCAGAAGGAAAACAATAATCCCAAATTATGTTGACAAATTGCTGGCAGCATCTTAGTTCCTCCAGGGTGAGGGGGTGAATGATTATACCTGCAGCCAATTCTCTCATAGCCTGAGGAGCAGAGGTTCATCCAACAGGTAAAGGAATTAGCCGTTCCCTGTCTCCAGTTGTTACACAAACACAAATGAGCCCACAAGAGGGCTGTGCTCACAAAACTTTTGAGAAGATATATATCAAAAGATGCTGAGTACAATTTTTATCACCTGTAATAGAAAGTGATTTCTTTTATTTATATACTTATGGTCAAGCCTTTTGTTCCTTGACCAGGACTTCTTTTCTGTGTCTTTCCACATGCTTGGTGCTCAAAAAAAATCTTTTTTATTCTCTAATACAAGCAGGAAGCAGTGGTTTCCCCCACTGTGTATTAGTGTTAACTTGACTCAAAGCCCAGCTGTTGTTGGATTGCTGTAATAAGTGTATGTAATGTTATTTATATTGACTCTCCAATTTAGCCATTAACCATATAATTTTGTCTGTAGCTTTTTTGTTTATTAAGGCTTGATGTTCACTGTGACACAAGTCAATAACTGCTCCAGAGGCCTCATCAGATGTGGTCCTCCCTTTGATGAGGCTGTTGTGCTGGTACCTGCTAGGGGTTATGCTTTTCAGCCCAGCCCATCCCCCAAGTGGATGAAGCACCTGGTAATGGTCATGGAAGCCAATTGGTGCTTCTGGGATCACTTAAATACACAGACATTTTTGTTGCTTCCTTTCCTTCTTCTTTCCTTTTTCTTCTTACTTTTTTTCTTTCCTGGCTTGTATCGGAGTACTCGACAAGCTTCACAACCAAAACAAAAGTCAGGAAATGTATTTTGAATGCCATGGGATAACATAAAACATCCCTTGTAGAAGGTCTTTTGCCCTTAAAGTGGTACAGCATTAGGACACCTGAATCCTCTTTTATTTTAAATCAGTCATGCGACCATGACTTGAATCAGTCACTAGCCGGACCATGGTTTTGGCACTAGAAACTATTGACCAGTGAGAAAGGCAGTGGTGCAAAACCAGTTTAAATCATGGGAACTTACAGCCCAGCCTCAAAATCCCATAATGATTTTCCTCAATTTTGCTGACATATTCTCAGTTTTGCTCGTGTGGTCTTGATTTTGCAAAGATTTGGGCTGAAACTTTCAGTTTCAGGGGTGAGCTTGGAAGAGAAAGATTAAAGCTACTAAAAAAAAGGATTATCGGTGAGTCCCAGTCCATACCTCAGTGTCTGTTCTTGGCTAAATGGTGACTAATGTATAAGCCCAAGTCATAATGGGCCATTATCCTTATTTATACAGTATTGTCACGACCACGTGGCTGAGACCCTCCTCTGGAATAAGCCAGCCTACGTAATGGAGTGATTAATTTATATTACTTTGCACTTCTCTAAAGTCTCCCTTTGGAAGAACTCAACTTGTTTTACAGTCGCTAATTAATTTAATCCCCCAACAATATCCATGCTGTAGATAAGTGCAGCCCTCTTTTTTCTTTTCTCCTTTTTTTTTTTCCCCCTTTTGTTTCTTTGGAGGATTATTTGTTGTTCCTGCTGTAGAAACTGAGGCACAGAGATCCCTTGGCTCATCCCAAGTTGTTCGGCTCTGGCCAAGCTCAGGTCTCAGCTTTAACCCGCGAGTCAGGTGGGTTTTGCAAGGGGCATTGCTCATTTGCAGAAATGTGGAACAAGTCTTCTGGTTACTCTCTGTGAGCCCATGATTAGTGGGAACGCAGTATCTCCATGTAGAAAGTGACGTGGCATTCATTCCTGTTTACGGCAGCCTTTGTACAGTGAGTTTAAAAAACATCACTATCATCGCTAAGGAGCCCTGTCAAGTGCTAAACCACAACTTCTTGGAGAAGGGAAATAAATAAGTGAGGCATTTCTATTTCTGTGTAGGAATAGATTGTCATGACTACTGTCAGAGTTTTCTCTATAACTAGTGCTGGAAGTTTTTCTGCGAAAGAGGGAGGTGGTTCATAGTGTGAAAAATAATAATATTTGGCATGTCCCTGTCAGAAACAATTTAATGTAAAAGTACTTGGAGGATCGGGAGTTTGCAAGTTGGTTTAGAGGCTTTGTTGTCTTAAAAGTTCCTTGGAAGATTATAAAATAAGGATAAGATTAATGTTGCACTTGGCTCCCTGCTTTTGT